>NC_079160.1:121117205-122397205 GCF_947563725.1 Argiope bruennichi
GTTATTTCACATAGTGTTGCTGCGCAGTTGGCATTGAAAATTCTACGCACACATCGCTGTTCTCAGTCATTAAGTGCATATGGCCCGTCATTGCGTTATCCTTGGTGGAAGGTTATGCTTGAAATTAAGTATTCTCGACACATTTTTGGATCTCAGAATGTTGAATTCCCTAACATTTTTAAAATGGATTGTTCCATGTGTCTAGCGCCAGCTATCGTTCCGCGTTCAATTTCTTTTATTTCCTGTTTTGTGACCTTAGTCGCATCAAAAGCCTTTTCAAATGAATCACTTGATCCTGCCAATGCACTGCCTATTTACACGTCTTGTGATTGATATTACTGCTATTTGTTTATTTGCATATTTCTATCATTTGACATTAGTCACTTCATTTCATCTTCGTTAATTTTCCAAATTTACTATTAAACATTATAAAAATAAATTTAGAATTTCTAGGGTGCTGAGTCTGGCAGTAATATATCCTGTTTTATTACCTCCTTAAATGTCGCAAATCAGATACTTTTAATTATTACAGAGATTAGATATAAGGCTACAACCAATTATGTGTTAATTAATCAAATTCCACTAGTATGAACATACAGACTGAATATCCGTCAATATATATTTTTGTGATAGAAAAACTCAATGGAAAATAAAGAACTTAATGGATAAGGATTTTGCAGTGTTTGAAGTTCAGATGATTGAAATAATCAAGAAAACTCAAAATTCTCAAAATTTCAAACGAAAATAAAACACCTTCTAAAAAATGTCATGTGTATTGAAAAAATAAATAAGAATAACAGCGAATTTGTCTGACATTGTAAACTATGTAGGATTAATTCGCACTCAGTAGAATGTTTTAAAAATGATTATAGGTTGAAAATTATTGGAAATTCCTCATTTAAGTTCTATCTTGTTTAAAAAAGATTTTGTGTTTTTGATACTTTACACTGAAGAATAATTCTTTATTTATCAATAATATAATCTAATTTTACGAAGTGAGTGTATTGCAAAATAAAACAAGATTTGAAATAAGAAAAAAAATATTTCACTCATTTCGTAAAACAAGAATCGTCATTTCAATGTGAAATATAAAAAAAAAAATTTTTGATGTTTCACATTGAATAATAATTCTTTCCAAATCAATAATAAAATCTAATTTCAAGAAGTGTAAAAGTGAATCTTATTTCAAGAATTGATGTTATAAATTAAAACATGTTTACATTTAAGAAATAATCCTTTCATTCATTTTTTCAATACGTATCGTGATTTCAATGTGAACTTTCTAAAAGCCATTTTTGTTATTTCCCATTGAAAAATAATTATTTACAAATCAATAATATAATCTTATTTCATAATGTGTGTGAATTATAAGGTGAAACATGTTTATAAATAAGAAAAAATATTTCATTCATTTTTTTAAAAATAATAATCTTTATTACATTGGGAAATATCAAAAAGACATCTTTGATATTTCACATTGAATAATAATTTTTTGCAAATCAATAATAAAATCTTATTTCAAGAAATGTCGTAATTATAAAAGGAAACATATTTCTATGTAAGAAAATTATTTCATTCATTTTTTTTCAATAAAAATCATCATTTCAATGTGAAATTTAAAAATGCCATTTTTGATATTTCACAATGAAAAATAATTATTTCCAAATAATTAATAAAATCTGATTTCACGAACTGTGTGAATTATAAAATAAAACATGTTTCTTTACAAGTAAAAATTATTTCATTCATTTTATCAAAAAGAATTAACTTTCCAAAGTGAAATTTCAAAAAGACATTTTTATTATTTCAAGCTTAATAATAATTATTTCCAAAACAATAAAATTTTATTTCATAATGTGTGTGAATTATAAAGTGAAACATGTTTCTAAGTAAAAAAAAAAAAAAAAAAAAAAAAAAAAAAAAAAAAAAAAAAGATTTTTTATTTTTTTTAAAAGCATGAAATTCAATAATAATATTTATTTCAATATCAAAGAAACATTTTTGATACTTCACATTGATAATAATTATTTCCAAATCAATAATATAATCTTATTTCAAGAAGTGTGGTAATTATAAAATGAAACATGTTTCTATATAAGAAAAATTATTACAGTCATTTTTCAATAAGAATCATCATTTCAATATGAAATTTCAAAAAGACATTTTTAATATTTCACACTGGATAATAATTTTTTTTCAAATCGATAATAAAATCGTATTTCACAAAGTGTGTGAATTATAAAATGAAACATATTTCTATGTAAGAAAAAATTGTCCATTCATTTTTTACACTACGAATCCCCATTTCGAAATGAAATTTCAAAAAGCCATTTTTGGTATTTCATACTGAAAAATAATTATTTTCAAATAAATAATATAATCTAATTTCATAAAATGTGAATTATAAAATGAAACATGTTTTTAAATAAGAAAAAAAATATATTTCATACAAAATTCTTCATGATTAAATCATACCAGAGGGAATTTATTTGAATAGAGAGTTGTTCCTCAAAATTTGCACATATGCTTTATGTACGCCTACAAAAGGACGAAAAGAAAAAGAAGATGTTAAAGAAAATTTCTAAATGCAAAATAACTCAGTTGCAGGAAAACACAATCGATAAAATCTTATTTGATGAAAAAAGAAACACACTTCCGTGATGAAACAATCTAATTTTTATTCAAAAGATCAAGAGTTCGCTTGATGAAAAAAAAAAAAAAAAGAACAGAAGCAATTTTATCTTTAACAATTACCGCGTAGGCGTACATCGTTCCCTTTTCCTCAACGCGAGGCATTATATCTGTAATCTTAGTTGACAGACCCTGAATTCTTTGTGAACAACTACTTCAGTATAGAAAAAAAGAAATGCAAATTCATCGATTTTTAGATGTCTGCTGAAGAAGAGCAGAATTTTATTACTTTTTTTCTTCGAAAACATACAAATCCAGAATTTTTTTTATCCATCTGTCTTTATTCCTCTGAGGAAGATACTTTTCGGATTTTCGTGGAATAAAATGTATCTTATTTCGCTCCCTTTTTCCGCTTCTAACAAGATCCTGAGACTCGGGTTCTAAGAAGAGTGGCTTTTATCATTAAAGAGATAACTCGCTCTGTTGTCACTCAATTATTTATTTCCGCTAAATGAATTCCTCTTTAAGCGAAGTTGTTTATTAGCATGTTGGCTCGTCGGTTGAAGAGGAAGTGATGAATATTGTATGTCAAACAATGGTGGTTCGTCCTTTGCATGATTATTAGTTTTTCATTATTTATTATTCCGATAATTGAATACATATGTATATTTGTATTCGATATAGGACCGTGCAAATATAATCAGCTGTTCGTCTGTCTCGAATTTACTAACGTAGCGCAGAATATGCTTTAGAGATGTTTCAAAATTCGAATGGCACGTATAATTCGATAATCGGAAAACCATGATATTGTAATCTGCTTTTCGTGGCGATTGGATAAAAATATAGTAAATGCTCATAAATATTAAAAGCAGATGGGAATATATATATATATATATATATATATATATATATATATATATATATATATATATATATATATCATTTAATAGTATTTTTAATTCAATTTGCTATAGTAATTAGTCTAAAGGTTTCCTATTAGACGATATCAATTTTAATTCCGTACAGATTTTTCCTTTCATTTTAATAGTATTTTTAACTGAAATTGCTATAGTAATTAGAATAAGGCTTCTAAATGCTGTGATGGAATTTAAACCCAACCATCAAATAATCCAGTCACTTGTGTTTGCCAATCAATCAAGTTTTCCATCCGGAATAGGATTTTCACATCCGTTTTTATTTCCTAATATAAACACGTTTTAATTGCAGTAAAAAATTCAATTGTATTAAAATTTTTAAATAATATCAAATAAAAAGATTTTTGAAAAACGATTCCATATAATCATTTAGCAATCTAAAAGTCAATAATCTAAAGGGAAAAACTGGTCGCCAAAGGCAGCTAGTTGAGTGTAATAGACTACAAGATGTCCTGTCGAATAGGAAGGAAGACAGATCAGGAAACAAGAAAATCGGATAGGATAGTTTTGTACATAATCAAATATATAAATTCTATTAATATTCACTTCCTACACCATCTGTATCATTAGAAACCTCTTTATCATCGTAAAACCAACTCATACTCTTATTTTCTGATCTCTCAATACAGACCAGTGTATTATAGATGTTTATTATGTATTGTGCTGTAAAACATTTTGCAGGAAAGAGAGGTCCGGATATGAAATTGTATATTTGGACTTGAATTGCATAATTGCAAACTTAGAATTATGCGCAATCTAAGGTGCATTTTATAAAATCTAATTTAATTACAGGAGACAAATTTTTCCCACGCTATATACATATAGAATAGTTAATGGGATTAATAGATTATTATTAACAATAACTGATAATAAAAACTGATGACAGATAATTCAATAACTTATATATCAAAGTGATTGGTTATTAACTAACGTTGTGAATAACAGCCGATAAATCAGACTGGCTGTAACACATACACTTTTAAAGCAAACAAAGTGCTTTCAAGATTTATTAATTAATGACTATACCAATATGAAAAAGTAAGCTTGAAATTTAATAAAATCAGAGTCAAAACTTATAATTGTGAAGAAATTTTTGCTGCTCTTGTCTGCTTACTAATCATAGTCAAAGTAAATTATTTTCCATTTTTTAACAGATAATTATTTTTTCACTAGGCAGGAAGCTGGATTCACGTATAAACGAGCAGTTTAATTATTGCTATTTTACTTCTTTAAGAAAATTTGCACTTGAAAATCAAGTCTGCCCTGAATACAGGTTAACCGGGCATAACCACGTAATCTCCATCGAACTAACTCTTATACAGATCAAAATCTATTATACATTAGTAATTTTAGTGAAATTTATTTCTTGTATTTCTTATACCATGCAACAGAGAAAAAAAGCAGAAATGAATTTTGAACAATTGGATTTAAATTCTTCTTGGATTAAAATCCTTAATAATTCTGCGAATCTTTGATATTGCTTCCCTGCGTTACTAGTCTCGTGAAAAAGAAAAGAGTTTTACAGATATGTCTAAAGAATACTGAATGGATGCTGAGTCAATAATGTCCAGTTTTGGCGAAAAATTTGATAATTTGGAGGTAAAATTAGGCAACTTTGGAAGTAAAAAGGAAGATAACTGATTCATTAAGATTCGACTTCAGAAATTAATTCTACAACATTCAATACCTTGTGACAGGAATTATTAAAAAAGGAGACATAGATGAGTAGTCAGTCGAAAATATAGAATTTTCTTATTTAGTGTTTCTGCAACGAGTTTTCTATGAGTTCTTTGTTCTGTTACATTGTTTATTAACGATTTGAGGATTTAATTTCTTTAAGTGATGTTTTCTGTATTTTCATTTGTGTTTCTTGTTACTTGTGTTTTATGTTTTCCTTAAAGAATCGTTATTCATTATTGAAATTGTAGAATGTTTCATCTTACACTAACCGGAATGATTTTCCTGTATAATTATTATTAAATTATTATAACAGATTTCTCTATATAGAAATTGTTGAACTCACTCATACATTTTTTTGAAAGAAATTTTGTTTGCTTAGTTTATGTGAAATAAATAATTTCTTTAGCAGAAAGGATCGTTCATACACTGATACCTTATTTTTTCTGTCTTGTTTTTTTTTAAGTTAAGAAATAACATTTAACAAATAGTAAATAATCTTTATTGTTTTTTGAGACTACTTCTTCAAAATTGTTTATGATGTCTCAACATATAAAAGATAGAGCTGCTTTGAATTCATTTTTAAAAATGATTTTAGATTAATAAAAAAACTTCTAGATACAGCATTTTTTTTTCATTTTGTGAGTAATTTTGTTTGTGTAGCTTGCTGATCGTCTGAGTTTCTTGTTGACATAATACAAAAGAATGAAAAGAATTTTCAAACAAATATTACCTAATTTCTATAGCAGCACATCCAAAATTATCTTTTATATTGGTAAAAGCAAATGGAGATTTCAAAGTATCAATTTCGCCATAAAGATTATCTGAAAAATGACTTTCATGACGAAGTATGATGCTTAAAATTATTATTTTTGTAATATAAGTAAAATCTGTTATAAACAGAGAAATGGGGGATAGGAAAAACGAATTTAAGAAGTTTTTTATATTAAGTATACATCTTTTGTTAGAAGGAGCTGTAATTGATAAAAACTTACTTTAAACACTCTTCTTCCTGTTAATTAAAGATGTTTCCTAATATTTATAAATTGTTTCGTAAACTAATTTTTTACTTTTTTGTTTTACAAAAAGTTAAAATATGTCTATTTATATGGATCACAGTAAAGGACACAGTCTTGAAATAAAAAAAATGTACACAAATTAATATATTTTGCTTCTGAAACATAATTACAAATGAATTAAGAATAAATTTTCATATATTTTTATGATCATTAGTTATTCAAATCACAATGATTACACTAGTGCAATATTAAATCACTCATTAAAATCTATTCACTCTGTGATTCATTAAATCTCACATGGTACACTAAGATATTAATTACAGTTCTTTATAAAATAATTATGAATTTTTTTTCATTAATCTGCATAAAAGTCTTTAGCAATTATTCATGCTAATTCATTAAATCTGTGTAACAAACCTCAACATTCTATAATTTCATTCGCAAACTTTGCAAATTAGGTTTTAGATGTATTACTCTTGAAATATTGTCTTAAATGATCTATTAGTTGAGATGTAAATCTTTCTTTAAATACTATCTTGAAATATGACATCTATATGATATCATTGATGGTCATTCCCTTATTCTTCTTTGAAACATAATAAAGGCTAGAAGAAGTTCTTTTGAATATTTTATAAAGCATTTTTAATTGCAAGGTCAATGGCTTCGTCTTCATACCATTTAGCCTGAATCTCATCTTCAGGGTTGTTTAAATTTTGACACTCTTTCTTTAATTTAAAAATAGGGTTTTTTTTCAAAAATATGTCGTATTTGGTTCTTCAATCAGTGTTCTTGTGTAGCGAATCTGATAGATTTACCCCTTTATAATTCCTTTACTTATTGCTTCATCTTCTCGTTAATTAAAAAAAGAGTGCAATTATGACGGAGGTACGAGTTTAACTAATTCTTTGAATGCATTTATCTTAATTAATCTATTACTGCTTGATTTTCTCTCGCCACATCATTTAAATCCTGGAAAAGATAGCTTGCTACATAAGTTACTGCTGTACTAAGAATGGCTTTACTGTCACATGCTCAAGAAAAAGAGGGTAGAATTTTAGGCAACCCTGTCTAAGACGAAGCGACATGACTTAATGGTATTTCAAAAATATTCGGATTTGTTAGTGAAAGAGAAATCAAACAAGATATCCATTAAAAATATTTTATTATAGACACTCAACACAAGGTAGCTAAAAGTCATATTATATCCTCGATCAGACTCTCTTGTTACCGCTCTCGAATAAGTACAAATACAATCATTTATATAGTATATAGTTATGCATAAGTCACATTATACAGTTAATAGGACAGACAACTGGATAGAGATATAAAATATTGACCGAACTGGAGCCTTCATCCTTAAATTTCCTTCTGGAACCTCTCTTTCCAGGAACACCACAGGCGAATATTAAGATTAATCTGAACTTGCTTCAACTCTGCTTTAAAAAAGAGGACCCCATTATAGTTAGACAAAAGGGTCTCGAAACCATAGAAAAGCTCTCCCAGGAGAACCTAGCAGTTGCTTACACCAATGGTTTTTGAGATAAATCCCTCAACAGAAGTGGAACAGGCATACACTTCATTCTTCCACGTGGTGAAAAAGTCAATCTTAAAATCAACACAGTTTTGACTGCCTCCAACTTAACCAGCGAACTTTTGACAGTCAAAGAAGCTCTAACTTTTTAGCTGACTAATTCTGAAACTATGGACCTTGCTGAAGGACTGGTTGTTTTCTGAGACTCTAAATCGGCCTTAGAGGCCATTGGAAAAGGAGACACAAACATCATCTTTACTATAAATGACTTATTCGATCAACTGAATAGCAAGAGGAAATCTTGATGGGACAAGAACCTATATTCACTGCAAGAACAGCCCGGAAACTGAACTCACACCGAGACACATCTTTGAGTGCCCATCTATTGCCGCAGATATCTTAAAGCTTGGCTGGTTACCACTGATGGATCCGCTTTGGATGATCCTTTTTAGTCCTGAAGCACCAAAGCTGGCGACAGTAGTCTCCCGGACCTTTGGCAATATCTGAGACTTTATTTCTTTATTTTTTTGCGTTTCCATGCACACGACAGCAACATTAACAATAGGAAAGATCCATTGCAAGAAATATAAATTCGGTGGCGCATTAGAGCTTTGAATCTGAATCCGAAAAGAAGCGTGAAAGAGAACAAATTTCAGCAGGTTGCATCACATCCCCCTGAATGCCACGAAATGAATTTTTTCGCTAATCCAAAAATTTACACTGCAATATAGATAGACTATAAATAAAATTATTGATATTAATCTGAAAGATGATTTCAAAACTTAAAAATATGCGTATTTAGAAAAAAAAATTATAAGATTTTCATGTATATTCCGAGTGTCCTAAATGTTACGTGGCAGATAATTTTTATACATTATTACCTGAATATAATTTTTTACAGTTAATTAATGTTCTAATCTTTACATTTTTATACTTAGAAAAAAGTTACTTTTCTGTTTTATTGTGTAATCTACATTAAGAATGGTTATGGCATTTTATTACGTATGATTTATATATTTAATCTTTTTAATGATTTTTTCATTTAGTTTAATCTTTTTTATTCCAAAAATAAGTTGTACAAAAATTATCAACTCAATGGAGCAGCCAGTTTTGCTATCGATCTGAAATAAGTATACAGGCATTCACTCATTTATATAGTGTACAGTTATACGTATATACAGAACTTAAATGAAAAATAAGATGGATCTTGTCAAAACATTTAACTTTCCAAAGAGGAGAAAATTGTTAATAAAAAATGTAGACTAGAAGCAAATAAAAGTATCAATAATATTTTTGTTAATCCTTGATACCTAAATTTTATATGGCACAGGCAAATATTTTTTGTTTTTAAACAGTATTGCTTTAGTTGAAAATGAAACTCTACTGGCTATTCCCGCTTTCTTTTTCAATAGCAGTACATCCACGTGCAAACCAGCCACTTCTACTGAAATAATTGAAAAAAGAAATAATCAGATTTCAACCCGGTTCGGGTCGATCTAAATATTTTTCAATCTGACCAACGCTTTTTTTTTTTTTTTTTGATAAACATGTGACGACATTTTTAGACACCTTTTTATAGACTTCAAATTTTGTTTTGAATTTCAAAAAAACGTGAAATTCAAAAAAAATTAGACATTGTAACATGTGAGTGTGTTTGTGCATTACTCATATTTAAAAATTAAAATTTTGACTTCAGAAATAGTTAATTAACTTTTTACTGCAATAGTTAATTAACTTTTTACTTATTTAAGTTCAAATTTTCTTAATTATCATTTAATAATTATGATTTTAATAATTTTTTTAATTATCATTTAAGTATAGTTTTAAAACATTTATAGATGAATACATTTGATTTGTGAAGATTTTTGGCGCAAGAACCACATTTGGCTAAGCTGCGCCATGCAAATGGTAACTTATAGATGGAACAATGCAAATATTTTCTTATACTTTCAAATGAATATTTGCATTTAGTATTACTAATAAAAAAGATGAAAAATTGTTATGAGTTGGCAGCATTATTCATTACTTCTCTGAAAGTGAATGAAAGCAGTGTTAAAAATCCTATATTTCTGTCATCGAGAGAAATGTGACCTTGTATTTACTTTTCTCCAATTCAAGAGTATCTTTCTTCCTGAGGCCATCTAGCGACTCCTCCGCCACCGTCTCACGCCAAATCTGTCCACTCCTTCTAGCAGTCCAAATCGAGCTTAATTATCCTTATCAGCTGATCCACCTGACCGTTCGGACGATCCAGCGGTCGCCCCATAATATGGCCATTTTCTTCCACTGCCCAAACTGTAATTCGTAACCTTCTGCAGTGAGTCGTGACATGATTTATCTGCTACATTTAGATACCCCATCCTCTCCTTTTGGATGCTCGCCAAGGATCGCGAAAGAAAGATCTAACGATCATCACTCACACCAGGGACCCTCCTGTCATCTACGTCTACCGCACTCGCACTCCCTGCATTCAATGGCGCTTTTTAAGGGCACCAATCGATGATATGGTCACTTTGGCAATCGCCAAACGGTGTGTGACCATGAAGGATACAGTGTCTCTAGGATGTTAAGAAATTAATTTATGTAAAGTCATGGTCATGTGAGTGACGTAATGATGCATGCCGTCTAAATATTAAACTGTTTCCGTTATCCAACTCTTCCGCCGTACTTATGTTTGGCCCAAACTTTCTGAATAGGAAAAATTGGTTGCATTTTTTTTATTTCTTTTAAAAAGGAAATAAAAACTAATAAAAACTATAAATAGCATTCGAAATATGTTTGAAAAATGTACGTTTTTAAGAGAGCTTGTGTAGCGAAATGGCAGGGGAAAATCTTAAATCGACATGTTATATTCATATATTTAGATATAGTTATATCATATTAGACTCCTTTAAATACAAAGTTGTTTATTTAAATATACAATTTTTGTATTAAAATATAACATATTGGCAAATAAATTTACGTTGGTGACCATAAATTAAAAGACAATATCTGGAAGACTAGGCTATACAGATATCTATATCGGCTGTATGATACATATATAAATAATATTCATTCGCCAGGATATATATATATATATATATATATATATATATATATACAAAAGTATTAAAATCAAGTTAATAGGAAAATCAAAAACCAAATAAAAATTAAACCAAATAAAAAAAAATATAAAAAAGAATTCGGCCTGAAGACTTTTTCAAGGGTCACCCTCAGGCAGGGATTCAAAGAAAGGGATTTTTTTTGTGAAGGAAATGCAGACAATAGTCTAATAATGATTGATTCCTCGTGACCCGAAAATCCCCTGAAATTAGGCCCAAGAGATATACCATTTTAACAGAAAGGAAAATACAAAACAACAAATTAGAAGAAAATAACCACTACTAAGTAAAAATACAATAACAAAAAATAACAATAAAAACAAAAATACCATAAAATAACACTAAAGAAAAAACCAAAAAGCAAGTACATACCATCAGCTGTCAAGGAAAGTTTAAGCTATCGATTGTGATTCTCCTTTTTAAAAAAAAACACAAAGCTAACGGTAATTTAGGTAAAAAATTGTAGGCTCCCAGCGCCATCTATTGAGTGATCTAATATGCAAGAAAAGTTCTATTTTCATCTAAGCCAAAGGATCAATCCCAAAAAATACCTTGTTTAATTAAAAAATTGACATAACAATAATTTCTAGGAAATTCATTTTTAATTAAATTTTTAATGAGGTTGCTTGATGCTTCAATATAGAATTTTTTATTATTGCAAACCCTTTTAATCCTGTTAATTTGTGAAAAAATTAGATTTTTGAAAATTTTAGAGTTTAGATTAGAATGGCAGTTACATAGTTTTGTTATTTTAAAGTTGAATTCATCCCTTTTATAGTATATACCAACTATTGTTTTATCATTAGCAATTTCAATTTTTAAATCCAGAAAGGTAGCCTCAAGTTGATTTTTATTTGTTTCTGTTAGAATTAAATCTTTTAAATAGCAATTAGTAACAATATTAGTATTGTCGAAATTAATCAAAAGTAGGTCATCAATATATCTCCACTCGTTTATTAAATTATATTTAATTATTTTTTCCTCATAGTAATGTAGGAAAATATAAGCTAAAGCACTTGAGAAAGCTGTTCCCATTGGAATGCCCTTAACTTGTTTATAAAAATTAATACCATTAAAAACGTAATTTTCAGTAATATTAAAATTACATAACTCAAGCCAGTCATTTTTAGGAATGATATTTTCATTTAAATATTCGTCATATATAAAAGTGCAGACCTTTATTAATTTTCCATAAGGTAGATTAGTGTATAAATTTTCGAAATCAAAAGTATTAAGTTTATTAATGTTATTATCTTTAAGAAAATCCAGTACTTCTTTGTTTAGTTTTCAAACTATTTCTTACTTTAGATTGGTTACTTGGTTACTTATATATATATATATAAATATATATATATATATATATATATATATATATTGCAAAATCGTGTTTTTTCGGAGAAAATATTTAGATATGAATCACATACTGCTACATAGGAATATTTTTAAATCTTACCTACATATGAACTAGTCATTTAAATAAAAATATGAGTGCACTTAGTTCAACATCTTATTCGAAACAATCTGCTCTATTACCGTATTCATTTTACAATTTATCATTATTTATATTTTCGAACTTAATTTCACCATGGTGAAATCAGGTCCGAGATGGAGCTATATGACATTGTTTATATATGTTTATATATATATATATATATATATATATATATATATATATATATATATATATATATATATATATATATATATATATATATATATATATATATATATATATATATATATATATTGTTACGAATCTGTGATGCGACTTCCCAGCATAGTTGGTTCCATCATCAGAAAGATTGTTTTACACTCATCTGTATTGGACGTAATCCGGGTGTCGCGTCGGAGGTTCCGGAACTTGGCGACAAACTTGGTGACCATTTGGTGACTTGACAACGAATTTTGCGACTTTGGCGCCAATATAGATTAGACCCGAAACATCGAGAATTTTCCCGATACGTCCATTAGGAACCGAGATACGCCTCGAGCGTTCTTGATTTGTTGAGAGGCTTCTAGCCCCGCCTCCTGAGACCTATAAAAGGAGGCAGCCGCAGCTGACGGTGAAGAGTAGTCGTAGTCGGAAGCGACAGAGTGTGGCAAAATTAGTCGGGATCGACGGTGAAGAACTGGTCGTCCAGGGATTAGCAGAGCAGCGACCGAGTAAAGCTAGTGCTGAACTAAGCTGTGCGCTATTGTCTGCAGTAGAGTCTTAATGTATACTGCTGTGTATCCTGTTGTATGCTGGTCGTCTCGGCTGAAGATAATCGTCTTCTATGCTGTATATAGTTGTAGTCTTTGTGTTGTCCTGTGTGTTTTCGTGTAAATAAACGTCGTTGTTTTTTTTCTACTGCCGCCTGCTGATTGAGCATTCTCCACACTATATTACTCCCACTATCCAGACGAACTACGGAAATTTCGTAACAATATATATATATATATATATATATATATATATATATATATATATATATATATATAGGCTCTTTTCTCTTGATCTATTAAATGATATGATTCAAGGAGCACACGCGAATAATTTTGCCACTGTAAGAAATTTTAATAAATTAGGCAACAGTTGTCCACTCATATATATTGGTAATGAATTCGAAATTGCCAAAAGTACGATTGGGAGATCTTGAAATTTTTTTTATAAAGTTACATCTGTTACTAGAAATAACAGTTCAGATCCATCCCTCCAAACTACGACATACGAGGATGGTTATATTAAATAACAGCCTAAAGTCAGTAATATCTATCTGTACCATATGGTCAGATAATTGCTATCAAACTGGCACAACTGTTGAGGTTAAGATAGACTCTCAAATACAACACCAAATAGGGATTAAGAGATTCATACGCGTTGGTTTATTCACCTTTGACTACTTATATATATAAACCATCGAAAACTTTCAACAAACAAAAAGCTGTGGTGTCGAGACACTTTAACTAATTTAATCAGCAATTGCGGAATTTTATGGAATAGAGTATTGTTTATTGTTCATTTCAAGTGTGATTGCAATAACAGCTATTCTTCAGTCCGCATTTTGTATACCGTTCATATCAGAGGTAGTGTCGTATGATCTGAATCTAATTTGAAATAGACCAAAACGAATTTACGTCATAGAAAAGAATGAATGTACAAACAGTTTTGTAGGTAATATAGTGCTTCATGTGCATAATTTTCGTAATACTAATGGAAATTTCATGAATGAGAATGCAGACTATCAATGTGGTTTACACACTCAAATTTAGGTCTGAGTTGATTATGGAATAAATCCTCAATTGGCAGATTATTTGTGTGACTGCTAACCTGACATGTTTGGGAAAGACATAAAATGAACTCTTCTGATACTAGAAACGAGCATAGTTTGTGCGTGTATGTACACTCGCATATAAAACAGGAAACATAATAATAAATAGATAAATAAATCTATTGATGGTGAAAGCGATTAACGTATAGTTTCGAAAAAGATTCCGAATAACAGATTTCAATATATTTAAGGAGTAACGAATGAAATATGTATTATAGCTTTGTAAAATACTTTATAGATCTTACACTTTTAGAAAATATTCCTATTGTAATATTTCTCCTAACGAAAGTTCTGTAAAATTTCTGAATATACATATGTAATGCTTTGCTTATCCAAATTTGAAAAAAAGTTTTTAAGCTTTAAATTTGAAAAAAAAAATTAAATTTTAAATTTATAAAAAAGATATTTCAAGTAATTATAGGAATTTCAACTGGCAATAAATACGTTGTAACTAAGGTAAAAAAAAATCTCGAAAAGTTCGCAGCTTTTCCAAAAGGGATGGGAATAGAGATGGATTGAAATTTCATTTTCTTTTGCTTCCCTTACGATTAAAGACAGAAAGAAAACTCAAATCAGTCCATTTGTTTTCTCATCCTAATGAATTGAAAATTTGTATTGAAAGGATTTCGATAGTTTTAATATCACAAAAGCGAGAGACTGAAAAGTTATTTTTACTTATCCACCAAATGATTGCTAAGCTAAACTTGTGTCCATTGTTACAAATTGTCATCATTTGTATTCCTCTTTATCTTGTTTCATTCCAACTGTTATAAAATTAGAGGAGGAAATGCCAGAGATTGATTCTTAATATTTCCTATGAAACAGAATCTACTTCCAACTTCCATTGACAAGCAGGAATTTTTTTTTTAATGAAACATTTTCTGTTGAGTAAACAGAAGATCATATAATTTCAAAATTTTAGCCCTGTATAAAGTGAAATTAAATTTCAAAATTCCATCTTTACAAACAGGAAGCCAGTCAAATAGAATAAAAACATTCACTTAGCTTAATTTGTAATTGGTCATATGAGGTTAAGACCGATCATATGAGGTCATATGTATTTTACTGTCAAAACATAAATGACATTGAACCGAATTTTGCACCGAATTATTAATTTATAAACTTCGTGATAAAAAATACAAACGGAATCATGTAAATACAGGGGATTGTGTAGTACATAATACAAACCTACTAGTTGTAATAGAACATTCAAAGTGGTTTGAATATTTAACGCAAACAAGGTTAATATTTTGAATTGTATGTTAATCTTTTTGTATTAATTGTTTATTTAAACTATGACATTTCAGCCAATTAGAGCGTCAGTTTGATTTTATAGATGAAATTATTCTCACTGTTCACTTGCTGTTGATGGTTTTATTGCTAATAATCCTCACACCACTGATTATCATCAAATAAGTTTATTCAGAATAATATTTATGTACAGATATCAAATTCCTTTAAAATCACTTTTTGAAAACTTTGCTTAAAGAAATAATTATTTCAAATTCGCATGCACGGAAAATAATATAAAGTGTTTATAGAAGAAATTTATTAGAATAAAGATTCTCTTCAATAATATAAAAAGCAGTTTGGCTTAATTTAGTTAAATTAATATCCCGTTTTAAATCAACACTAAGGCTATTTTGAACCAGACCTCGTAATTTTGAAACATGGTCAGATGACGAGGACGACACCTGATCCAGTGCCCTCTCTCCAAACTACCACACCAGTGGGAGGACATTTAGTGCCAACGGATTTAACGTATACCAGACCCGCTTACACGACGGTTCTTTCGTGGGATTGAATCTCGAACCCGTTCGTTCGTTTTTCTATTTACATCATTTAGCTATACATGATTATATCAGCAAAATGTAAATATAATCTTGTTTATGCAAAATGAATGAAAACTTTTAAATTTACTGAGTACATACTTCTTTTTTTTAGCAGAGTTTCTTTTGTCCAGTTGAAGTGACAAATTAAAGCTTTGTTGTACACGACACCATACAAATTGTAACTTAATAACAACTGACAAGAATACAATTAGCATGAAACGAAATTGCGAAACTTAAATTGAATTTTCCATATCTACAATCAAATGGCGATATCAAATTATTTAATATATTTCTCACAAATAAAGAATCGGCCATAACTTTTGATGCATCAAATAATTACCGTCTGTTACTATTTATCAACTTCTGCAAGTTATAAGACATTTAAAAAATACTTTTTCCGTACATTGTCTTTAACCTTAAGTCGCAATTTTTATAGCAAATTTTCAACCTCATTGACAAAGCTGCTTTTACAAAGTTACAGTTAAAGTCCCGATTATTCATGATTTCAAGCACAAAATTTTTACCATTGAAAGAGCCATGTCATTAAAAAGTTCTTTGTTTCTAAATAGAGCGACTCATTTTTTTCTTTGTCGACTGAACGAGTCGTTAATTTATTTACTGTAGCTTCGCATAAAACGATAAATTTCCAGCGTTCTTTTTCTTTTTCTCCTTTTCTTCCAGCTGTGTCAAACTGCTTGTTTTTTTATTTTTCTACTCCGCTGAAAGTTCACCGTATAGAAGAAGTCACTTCTGTGGCAGAAGAAACTAATTATCCGTTTGCCAAACCCACTAAACCATTCCCTGGAACGCAGCAGAATCAAAATTAGTTTATTTTTCATCTGTTTGAAAAAAAGAACTTCCTAGTTTTACTCTATTTTTTTATTTCTATTGTTTAGAATTTATACAATACATAATGAAAGAAAGCTCATCACTTCGTACATCTTTCATGTAGTCCAAAATTATTTACATTTTTTTCATTGACTACTCCTTTTACTTTCTCGTGTACGAAGTAATGAGAAAGTACTGTAATCGTCAAAAAATTGGTACCGGAGATTTTGACAAATCCCCCACGTTTTAGATCACCTTGAGTTTGAGAAATGCATTTTTAGCCATCTGTTCGTCTCTCTGTGACTGTAATTCAAAAACTCTTGGGGATAGACGGATAAAATTTGGTATAGGGTCTTTGCACCAAATGTGTAAATTTTTATAACATTTGAGTAAAATCCCAAGGAGTATGTCTATTGTACTGTTCTGATAAGTTAACATAGTAACTACAAAACGAAGAGAACTAAATAGATAAAATTTGTTGCACAAATTTAGCGTCTGTATTGTAGAAACCAGTCGAATTTTGAGCCAAAACTGACAAGGGATGAATCGCTTGTTGTTGGTCTGTACTTTCATAAATACGTAAGCGTGATAATTCAAAAACGCAATGACTTAAATATATCAAATTTGATATAGGATTTTGTGAATGTAAGAGCAGTTTTGTATTAAATTTTGGTTTTATTCGGTTGAGAAAACGATGGATGACGCATCTAAAACACAAATTCATCTTCAATGGAAAGAATGCGGGAAAATTTTGGGAAGGTCATTTATTTTCTGGTTTAATTTCTCGGAGCAAAATTTACTAAAAGAAAGAATGTCTATTTATAAAAATTCGACCTTAACAACTGAATGGATCTCCATGAACTTAGATGAAACCTTATTTTCCGTGCTCCTTCGGTACGGAAAGTGCATTCTAAAAATAAATTCCTATGTCTGTAACCAAAATAATAAAACCATGAGTTAAGTTAGAAGCACTAAATTCGAAAAGCAAGTATTTCTTAAGCCTAATTTCTAGATTTTTATCAAAATGGTCTGCACGAAGCCTGTAAGCTCTTATGAATGTGAGCACAATTTGAAAACATTACGAATTAGATAAAAATGTGAGTATATATTTTTATTAACACAATTCTAGATGTGTATTAAATCCTTGACTGAATTCGTCAACGGATTAAGTCTTTACCTTTCTATATGTATGCATGTGTTTGTGAATGTGACAAGCCAAGAATAAATTAGAAAAATAAAATTTGATATCTGGTCTCATAGCCAAAAATTGTACAACTATGAACGGCTTGAATCCAATCAACTGAAAAGACTTTTGACTTTCTTTTTAATATAGCGAGAATCAAAATGAGTTACATAGTGTCATGATACGCGAAAATACAGTTGGTACATTTCCTGCTGTGTTCATGCTGGTTGCCATGTGCTTATTGTGTCAATTGACCAAATAACTCATTTGAACTTTAAATTTTCCCCATCCGTCGAGATACGTTCAGGGAACACGGGAAAATGAACGCTTTATTAGGACAAATGACCATATCATACTACATTGTGTAAGTATTTCAAAAATTCCCAGAAAAAAACCTTACCGACAATTATTTTCTGTTATCTGAAGTTTAAAAAAGGAGAGAGCCGGCGTCCTGGCATAGGGGTAGCGCGTAATCGCTGTGATCTGGGAGTCCCGGGTTCGAGTCCCGGTTTGGGCATGTTTGTTCTTCCGTTGTTCTATCTGTGAGATGTGTAAATGGGCCCTTCTGTAAAAAGGGGTTGTGCAAGCGAATAAGTGATGCGTGCAAAGTCGTTCTCTTGACCCTAGTTGGCGCTACTAAAAAGCAAGAGACGCCCCCCCCCCCCCGGCTTAAAATCGCTGTCTTCGAACAGTGGACTTGCCCATGGCAAGTGCCATAAGAAACGAAAAAGGAAAGTACCTAATCTTTAAATATTCGACCTTACAGTATAGATGAATTTCGACTTTTTAAACCATCCTGGTGACAAGAAAGTCAATTTAAAAAGTGTGTTTGGGATATCAGGTTTTAGATATAAGGGGAAAAGTTGCACCTTTAAGCTTCGGAAATGGTGGATATAAGTGTAAAACCGAACAAACTAAACGGATGAAATGGATAACATGATTATATCAAGAAAGTTGTTGAATAGTATCAAATCAAAGATTGAATTCTTCAATGGTTACAATATCTATCTAATTACTTGTGTACAGGAACACATTAACCCAAATTCTCAACGAGATATACCAGTGAAATTTAGTCTGTTGTGGGATATGAGCATTGAGAATGTGTTTCTATTTAAGTACCACCATTCCCAATGGATGGTGGCTCAATATTATGATGTTTTTCTTTAATAACAATTTTGGATCTCCCAAGCAGGACGTTCATCAATGAATTATTCATTCATTATTGTCCAAAAAGTGAGTTGCAATTCATATTTTTTGTAATTTTTCATAAAAGTATTATTATTTTAAAAATGGATGGCCTATATAATTTGAAGAATCGTCAATTTATAATACACATGTACTTTTTAAAAGCTAGCAAGTTGTGTTTTCTATGTAAACGGAAACCTTACTTATTTTCTTAGGTGTTAGATATAATCTTATTTTGAAATAACACGCATCGTGTAACACAAGATTGAATTTTTTGATGGTTTATTTGAAAAAAAGAAATCTTATTCGCTTTGAAACGGCTTCCAGACCATTGGCTCGCAATACTTTGAGTATACCTGGAATGCTGAAGAAAGATATTTTGCATTGTATTATCTTTTTATTTAAAATCCTCGTTGTTTGAAACATGGGATTTGATCCGCACACATTGATCAACTGGAAAGTTCATTGTAAGTCTTATAAAAATATATATGTGAAGGACCACATTCATTATTAACAAGACAATTTTGAACTAATATAGCGTGATATTCCGACCCATTTTAGTGTGTTTTGAATTTTAAAAAATTTGTTAGTTTTTATTGTGTTATTTTATTATTATTCTCCAACAGCATTGGACATGTGTGGGGCCAAATATCACCAGCAAAAATCATTTATTACTCGCGGTATCACATGTTTTGTATTTGGGGCAAAACATTTTTGACACCAATGTAAAAATCGCTTCTTTGTTTTTTCTGTTTCTCATACGGTTTATCTTTTATTTATTTTTTATCATCAAGAGTTGTCGACAACATATAACCATTAACGGTCTCCTTCCTGGAGCTAAAATGATGCCGCTGAAATATTGTCCGCTATCAAAGGAATGACCGGTTTCCTCAAAATAAAGATAACTTTGTGTTCTAAGTGATGCTCTCATGATGCTCATGAGCATCAGTAGATAACAGAGCTTTTACTTTGCCTTTATCTTTGTACTGACAAAATATGTAGTGTAGTTTAAGTATGACAATGTACATGAGAGGAGTAAATTCTGTAGATTCTAATTATTTTACTGATTAAACAATCTTTTTAGATTAAATAGCTTGGATTGGGATTCGAAAGGGTTTTAACTTATTTGATGAAGCGGGAATTAAAGAAATCACAGTTTTTGAGATGACTTAAAATAACGTCATGTTTAATATAAAATACATTTCAAAATAAGATCAATAATTATGTACAGAATATGTATTTTTTTGTCTTATAGAAACAGTATGATATTTTAAAACCATATTAAAAGGTTTCAAAAACTCCATTTACAGAACATTATCCATGTTACCTTGTGTATATATTTTAGTAGAAGAATAAATAATTTCCTATTAATGATTCGTTTTGAGTATTTTGTACTTTTTGAACCGTATTTTTAACTCAGGAACAAGTCCAATTAAAAATTTTCAATTGCGAGTTTCAATCGATTTGCATGTAAAGCGCCTTTCATGTCAATGATTAAAGGAAAGGTAGTCATTGCGGTCAAAATAGGTTATATGAAACAACTGGTTACTGAAATATTTTAATTTCATTTAATTATAGTAAAACATTTAATGATAAATAAGATAGAGTAAAAATAGAATAGCAAATAAAATAATTTATTAAGAAGATTTAATGATAGATCAATTTCACATAATTTCCCTATGGGACATCAATCTTATAAAAGAAAGTTAGTTTAATTAAATTACCACTTCATAATTACGAACAGTTGGGTCATATTACCTTTTTTCCTTTCGCCGGTTCAAAATGAAACGCTTTCATCAATATTTAGTTAAAATAAATGTCAAAGGTTAATTCAAAATCATTTTTTCCACCCATTTATTGTTGAATTCAAGCTTACCAATGAAGAAGGACATTCAGTCTTTGGTAATATTTTAATAAAAATAATGCATTATTGCATCCAAAGTATGAATCATTAAATTAAGGATAATTTTGATTTGATTGTCTTAGTTGGGTTCTTATCCAACTTGAAATAGTTTAATAAAATATATTCGGGAGTTTATTTAACTAAGTCCAAGAATAAAAGAGGATTTATCTCAGCCTCCTTAAGGTACAATCTACAAGATTAAAGTGAGTACAATGCACTAGAATTAATTCCGTGCACGTGAAAAAAGTTTGTTGTGTTTAAAAAAATAGAAATTTATCAAGATTTTATAGAAATTATATTTTTTGTATGATATATTCACACTTGTAAATTCTATTCTACTTATAACGTACTTACTTTTTTTTTTCTTAAACCAGAAAGTAAGATTCTACTGCTTTAAAATTCTTCTCCCACGTGATCTAAAATAGTTTGTAGGCAGGATTTTTGATCATGTTGCATATTTCAAAGGATTTTCAGTCAAATCGGCCTAATCATAACAATAGTATATAGAAATGTGTTTTAAGGGCCACTAAAATAAAATCTCTATTCTCCATTTATCTTCGAATTTTCACTGAAGATATTATTAAGTATTACGAAAAGATTATTTTTTGCATATTTCAATCGATAATTTTATATACAATGTTAAGCCAATATCTTAATTTTAAGCGGTTTATCTACAAAAATCTTATAGAAAATCAAGTTAGGGCGATTTGATTCAACCAAAAACTTAACAAATGGGTAATAGAGATACAATTTGTTATCCATTCAAAGACAATTCGATCACATTTTGCGATTAGAAACAATTTTAGATATGAAGGAATTATTCATCAAAATGGTGACTAATCAATTTATTTCGATGTTTATATTAGAAACTGTTACTTTAAATTTGAAGTAATTGCTTGTACTTTTATTAGTTGAATTTTATATGAGAATAATTATCTATAAAGTTATGAGAAATAATAAAATTTAAATTGAAAAAAAATTTACTGGTGTAATAATTTCCAATAAAAAATACTTCTAAAAGAATTTTAAATAGAATTGAAATTACATTATTTTGTTTATTGCTTGTTTTTTGTTTAATGAACGATTTTTTCATTTATTATTTTAACCCAAATTTTCGCACTAACTGCTTGCCTTCTTTAATTTTATATAAAATGGCGCCATTTCAGTTCGGGTCGTATCATCGTTTCATTTGGATATAAATACATTTTTTTTTCCCTTTCTATGCTAATCGAAGTTTGAAAAGAACGGAATATCCGCTTTGCTTTTATAAATCTTTGTTCTATACAAAATTTGAATATTCTTTCTTTTCAATTGGATGATGCTTGCGCAATTCCAATTTTCAAAACCAGCAATTTTATAATGCATTAATAACAGCATGAAGTTTTCGCTTTCAATGTTATTATCTGATTGTTGCTATAATGTAAATAATTTTAAAATGTGTATAATTATACTTGAATCTTATTAATAACCATTTTTAAAAGAGGTTTGTCTTCGAGTTTGCTATAATGTAAATAATTTTAAAATGTGTATAATTATACTTGAATCTTACTAATAACCATTTTTAAAAGAGGTTAGTCTTCGAGCTTGCTATAATGTAAATAATTTTATAATTTGTATAAGTTTATTTGCATCTTATTTATGATAATTTTAAAAGACGTCAATCGTAGAATTTGCGATAATGTAAATAATTTTATAAATATCAAGTATATTTGAGAAAGCATAAATAAAGTCACTAATGTAATAATTTTGTATGGATCTTAGGTAACAAGACATCCTAACTTTGTAATTGGATCTTAAGTATAATTGTTTTATAAAATCTGACGGTAGAATCATCAAGCTTCAAAAATGAAACCAATATTATTAAGGTCTTAAGCAAATGCATTTTAGATAAACTTAGAGGGAAAGTTACAGAGTTTAATCTTCGAGTTTATATTTCATTTTTTCTTTCTCTCAGGATACTGCACAGAAATCATAATTTCACAAAAGCTAACAGTGAGCATTAAATATTATTTTAATATTAAGCTTCATAAATTTGTAAATGTTTGAAACTGTTACTCAAAAATTATTATCTGTATTTCCAACAATTTTGATTATTTGTGGAAACGAAATCGATTTTTTTTAAAATAGTTCTATTCATCTTTATTATTTCTTCAGGAAAACTGTATTGACTCTCTGTTGATGCCATGCATTGTAACTATTGTCAACATCCGTTTTATTCAATTAATACTAAACTGATTAAAATGAATATGATATTAATGGATGCTTATTTTTTAAAGACACAGCATATTTCGTTTATATAAAATGTAATGTTTGTTTAAAATTTAGATTGAAAGAAAATAAGATGACTGAATTTGCAAAAGTTGAGCACCAGTTTACTGGTTAAAATGTTAATCGGCATTAGATATGAAACTATGTAATAATGAATTAAATAATTTCGATATCAAATTCACTAAAAAAAGTCATTTTAGAAACAAATTTCTGTTAATAGATATCTGAATATAAGTTGCATTGAAGTTGTGAACTTATTACAAATGTGCATGCATTTTAATAAATTTTTCTTTACAAATATGCATTCAATTTCAAAAATTATTCGATGTAGACATGTATTCAGTTGTGAAAATTATTTAATGCAAATATGCATTCAAATCAATGAATTATTTATCGAAATTTCGATCTCATTAACTATATTTCGAATTTTGCCATAATTTAGATAATAATTTGATTATAAACTAAAACTTATTCTCATCTCTTTTTAAGTAGAAAACAGAATAATTACCTTCTGAAAATTAAAACTTATCTCTTTTTAAAATTTCAGTATTGATTTCCCTCTAGGAAGCATTCAAACATTAAATCATAAAATTATTTATTATGAATGTCAGAAATAATTCAGAGAAAAAATCTTTTTAAATAAATTTGTTTTATATAAATTGCATCTTACTTCAAAGATTAATCTTTGTATTATACAAAACAGCAATCAACCTAATCTAATGGGGAAAAAAATATTTTTAAAAAGCTCTATTAAGTCGATAGTTTTGTTAGATACAAATCGAAAAAGAAAATCTCGACAATCTCATAAGATTTAATACTTTATATCAATGAAAGAAACGAAAAGAAAAATGTTTCAAGAGTACAAACAACTAAAAGCGAGTTTAATCTTTTCTCGTGAGTTTTCTGAAAAAAACCTGCATCGAGATGAAAAATTTTAGATACAACGAAATTAATTAAGATGTAAATGAAGGAATTTTAAATAAAACTCGCTACGAAGAAACTATTTCTTAGTTTCATTAAGAAGTTGATTCGACTTTGCGGATAAATTATTGGAAGCTGAATTATTAATGAAAACTTCTTCGGAAAAAATAGCATCAGAGTTTGTTTTCTTTGCTATGCGTAAAGTTCATTTTACAAACTAAAAGCATTACTTAATCATTTAATGCGATGCTTGTTCCACAAAAAATAATAACTAATCAGATATTAAAAGAAACCTAAATTTAATCGTAATTTCTTTTTCATAATTTTTAAAAAAATTAGAGCTTTTTCATTTGTCATTTTTAACTCATAAATTATTCCACGTATTTATAGATTTATTTCTTATATCTATGGATTTTGGTAATCTAATTCCTACTTCCTCCGTGATAAGTTAGAATTTTGAAATTTTGTACGCTTGTATATTTTCGATGATAAGAAACACATTGTTTTGATATTAGCGTTAAATAATCATTAAATCGAATGATCAGATTTAAATGCAGTAGCAGAGACGTCACCAAGTAGAGAGTTTCTAAAAAATCAATTAAATTCAAAATAATTAAAATAAAAATGTTTGTTTCCAAGAGAGTTTTTTAATACATTTATTTTACTGAAGTCAACGATAAAGTATACGGGATTTCACTACACTCCGTCTAACTTCAGGTAACTGATGATACCTTAAGGTTTTCGCAAAATCATTTTAATATTTCAGTGGCTGAGAAAGTGAAATTTTGTGACATTTTTCCGTTAATGGTTAGATTAAAAGTTAGCGATATTTCAAAAGATAAGCGAAATTTCAAAACAACCACTGAAAATGAAAATTAGCCGTTTTAGCAGTGATAGCTAATCTATTAGTTCTGCAGAATTTTGGCGCTGCTTGAAGTTATTTTAAAATCTTGCATTTTTGTTCCAAATATTATCTGATTATTTTTTTCTGAAAGTTTCTTGGTAATAGAAAATAAAAAATAATTATTAGAACGAAGAAAGAACTTTAAAATTGTGAACAGCACTCTGAAGTAGAACAAAAATGGGGATGCAGATCGGATATTACAGGAAAACTGCAAAATCCGGTCGCTGTGCAAAGCTAAGTGACGCATCGGATGACAAAAAAAGACGGTTATTGCCTATGTGGAGTTCAAACTGTCACAACTCAGGATTCGGGCTAGGCTTAATGATTTCGCCTCTTTCCCTTCAACTGTTGCCTTTACTCTGATGATTTTCGTTTTTTCTAATTCGCTATTTGAATTTCCTCTCACTTTCATGGTACTACGGAAATATATCTGTTACCGTTAAAGCTCGTAAGCCGTTAATGTACAGATAACCTAGCTAATTTGCAAATTAACTGATTTGTTTCGTTAAAGTGCGGAATCAAGTCTTTTCCACATTTTAACTAAGTAATCTGCGTTTTACCGATTTCTCTATCTTTAAAGTTCAAAAGTTAGTTTCTCTCATTTCTTTTTCCTATTCTTTCCCGAACAGGGTTTTAAAAATTATGACTCCAAATCTAAATGCACCACAAAAAGTTGTACTTGTCGCAAAAACAACTGTCATGCGATTCAAAGTGTCACCAGTTTTTAGATTGCACTAATAAGTAAGATTCATTTTATCATGTGTTTCACAAATTCATTTCCTTCATTGTAATAATATGTTAAACCGTTTGATTCTTTGTATATAGTGTTTCAATTGATTGATGAATGATTCTATCAATTAATTTGTTATTGTTTCATTGTATTAACTTAATTCCTAAGAAGTCGAAAAATAAATAAATAAATAACATTTAATTTAACTTAACTGAAACGTTTCAGTTATTCCAGCAAAGATCTCTAACGAGTGTCAAGTAGGTAATGTGCAGATTATCTAAGTAATTCGCAGATTACCTATGTAATTTGTGAAATAAAACAATTCCCCACACTTTAACGGATTTCCCACCTGATGTACAGATTAGCTAAGTGATCTGCAGATTAACTGCTTTCTGCATTTTAGAGGTAACGTATCTAATTTAATAAACATTCATTTTCTTCGGTTTAAGTCACTCATTGAAAAAAGACTCATTGATTATCTTTTAAAACATAATTCAAATAATTCTAAGTTCCCACTACTTACAGGAAAAATGGTATTTTTATTATATTCCCTTGGAGAATATTTTTTGCAGCTACGTTCGTTTCTGAGGCGACGAGCCATCACAACATTTTAAGTCTCACTGAAAGTGAATTGGATTTTCCTCTAAACTTTTTATCGTTAAGGGTAAAAATGATTTTACTTGAAAAGATTACTTCAATTTATTTTCTTGCTTCGTAAAATTAGGTTTTGCACTTAATTTTTCCAAAGGGTTAGAGGAAAATTCTTGAATTTCTTTTATCAATTGCTTATATTTTTACTAGAATTAATTTCGGAGCGCTTTTTCTACGTATCAAGTGAATAAACTTCTAATGTTTTGCATATTAACATCATGGCAATAATCCAAAATAATTAGCTATGCCAAAATTAAAATACGAAATATCTATCATTAGCATGGTTTTAAACGATATTATAAAAAGTTGCAAATATATTAATAATTTTTGAATCTTTAGAATTAAAAGTATTATTACTGCTAATAAAACATTCTACAGTTATTTTTAATGTGAACTGCGAGCAGAAAATATTTATCCTTTCGGAATTCTTACTAAAATAATTTATTCTAATTAAAATCTTCTGTTCACGAATTTCATCCGAACAGAAAATAAAAAAATGAAAAACATCTGCTGGAGCGTTTTGAAATCGTTTGGTTTATTTCAATTTTGTTTTCCATTTTAATATTATTTTTTCATTTTAACGGAATTCTTTCTGATTTGCTGTTCTTTTCGTAGATTTTCCGTGATGATTCGATTAGTATATGATTGTTCAAAAATCGATATCTGCTGATTGGGGTAATCAGAAATATTATGATCAAAAATATTATCAGGGATATTGGGATAATATATATAATTGTGATATTTCGATAATCATGTGATTGCTCAAGAATCGATGTCTAATGATTGGGATAGTCAAAATTATTATAATCACAAATATTATTTGGGATATTTTTTTTTTTGGAGATTTCGATGCCACATTACAGAATATATATGGCGAAAAGAGTACACGTTATTGAAAGGTTAATTAGGATTTCAACGACTTTTGCCTCTGAAAGTTTGTACGATTTAACTAATTGTTATACCATTTTTTTAACAGTATTAAACTTTTGACACTTTTCCAACATAAAAGAAATGTCTTTGTATCTAATTAAATTAAATCATGTTTTACGTCAGCAAGATTAATGGCGCCAAATACAATGCACTTCCTGACATCTAATAATCGTTTTTATCGACAATAAAAAGTAAAAACGAAAAGATTTTCTGCAGTCCTATTCGTCTGAAAAAGCGCAGATAGAGCAATAACAAAAGTCCATTTTCATTTCACAAAGTAGTTGAGATAATTTAGGAAGGCCTGAAATGACACGTTGCATTCGAGAGCAAATCCATCAGCCGTCTTGTCGCACATCCAATTGAAGAAATGTCGCTATAAATTCTTTTATCGTCTAAATTTATCTTCAGGGTTTAGATACTTTTTATCCAAGTGTTTTGGGCCTTAAAAAATTCAATTGAATTTTGATCTGAATTTATGAATCATAATTTATTAAAACTTTCTTTAATTTAACGTTAAAATATAGAGAGGAGGTATATTGATTTCATTGGAAATTTTTTTTGTTTCAGATCCAATGAACATCCAAACTGAGTAATTTAAAAATCAATTTGGAACTGAATAATTTGAAGATTAATTTGGAGCTGAGCAATTTGAAAAATAATCTCTTTCAATCTTATTTGTTTTTTTTTAAAATGCTTTTGTCTATATGATTTGATGTGACAATATGTGAAAGAAATTATGTTAATGTTAAGGTGACAATCTGTATTTTGGAAGTTAGGTGTTTTTGCCATTGCATAAATATTCTTTTGATAAAATTGTCAATTTAATATAAAAAAAAATATGAAAGTTCTATTTCACCTTATTATTGCGAAACAAACACGACCATGTAATAAAGAGAAAAAAAAATTATTTCGACTTTATAAGTGTATTTAAAATCAATATTATGTTTTGTCATCTAATCAAAGATAATTCGAATTCATATCAAATCTATTTAATAACTATATTTCTAATGTTCCGTTTTTATAACAATAGTAATCCTCAGAGATAATGAAACATTCGAATTCAGAAACTAAGTACTCCTACCGCTCATCGATCCATCCACTCGATTTGAAATGCATCAATGAGTCATTCTAAAATTAAACTAAAAATAAATTATTCATTCCCTTAAAACTAGTTAAAATCAGGTCACAAATAACCATTGATATAGAACGCTCATCTTTGACTGAAGAGTTTATGTTTTCGTTACGAATTCTTGATTCTTTCGAGTTGGAGAGTTAAAAATGAAAAGCATGCAATTTGAGTGATATCCTGTATCTATGCATGAATTTTTCTACTACAATTCATTTAAAATGTGTTAATTTTGAAAAAAAAACATGTAATACGGTTAAGAACAGAAGTGTAGATAGCAAAACAGGGTGACAAAAACGATAAGCTCTCGTTCATCAAAAATCTCTTTCCCAAATATCTAGACCATTGGAATGAATGTATGTGATAAGTATTGCGAAACATGCTTTGAAAACTGTAAATATTTGGGACTCGTTTTCGTTTGGTTTCATATTTATGTGGATAGATATGAGTCTTTGCGCTGTCATTGTTTTTGAGTATGCTTTCGTACAGAGCCTTAATATATTGGGCTTTAAATTAAATAAGAAAAAGTATTCTCTCCCAAACTATTCCGAATTTTTTAAAACATGAGCAATCCCTTCGAATGAAAACTGAAGATCTTGGGTAAAATGAGGACAGCCACAGATTTTCAGATTTATTTCTTTTTCTTTCTTGAATCAGATAACCAAGCAAAAGAGAAGGTTGAAATCACGATCGTCGTTTCCTATTTGAGCGCATTGTGACACAATTGGCGCATTTCATTTTTCGCTGTAGAATAATAAAAAATAAAAATAATAAAACTTTTTTTTTAGATATTATGTCCAAATTTTTATACCGATCTTTGGTTTGGATTAGAAGATTAATAACAAAGCTTTTTTTTTCACTAAATTATTACGTCCGTTATTATGCGTGTACTACTAGATCGATAGATGATCAAATGTACGGATGGATTTCGATCCAAAATTTTCAAAAATTCTAAAGATAAAAATATGCACTAAGTTTTATCTATTTTCTTTTCTTTTTTTTTTAATTCATCCATTCATTCACCGCAGACTTCTTTAAATAAATTTTTTGAGACCGTTTCTAAGAAATCTATAAATTAAGATTGAAATATATACCGAATTTCATGCCAGACACTCCGTTTGTCTGATATTTGTCTTCAAATATATCTTTTGCACTATTAAACCAACAAATTAGAATTCCATTTTTTTTAAATGATTCAGAAGAATATAAATATGAAGATTCTTGAAAATCTTTAGGTTCATTTATAGGACGATTACATTTTTTTTCTCTACATGTGATAAAATAAAAACTATTCACTGCTGTAATGAATTATAATCAGATGATTCCTGTGTTATCTGTGGATGCATCGCTATGAAGAACAAACTCTGTGACCGTAACTGCACCTTATAGTGGCATGCCACAGCTTGCTAAAATACCCATTCATCATCTCGCTCCCCGTTCAGACCGTCTTCATTGAAAGATTCGACTCTCTAGACTTGAGTCATGTATAGATAATAAATCCATAATGATACGAAATCCGTCCAATTGTTTCCCTCTTTGTAGTAGAAGGGGGGAGGGTCAGAGAGAGGTTGCGGTTTCAGAACCGACCTAAGTCCCGGCTAAAATACCGCAGCTGTAGAGCGATGCTTTGACGTCATCATCGATTCCTGGGTTCCCGTGACGTCACCCGAATGCGCCCGCCCCTTCTCCCGGCATGCATTCCGTCTCAGGGTCACTGTGACAAATAGAAAACGGCTCGAAATTTTGATTGTGAAAAGTGGAAACTACTTCATAAGTAGCGTTTATAAATATGCATCACGCCTATCTGGTCTTGTGGAGACTGTTAACGACACATAACACCTTCTTTTGGGGGTAATTCTCTTGTTAAAAATCATTAGCGGGTGTAACGACCGACCAACGAGCGAATTTGTTTTACTTAATGAGTTTCCGCGGTTTACGCCCCCTTTTAAATGCGTTAGTTGTCAGCCGCAGCCACCGAGGGCTTGTCTCTGCTCAACAAAGTAATTAAACTTGCATATGGTTATCGCACCGCACTTGTCCACTTTGGGGTTTTTATACCCTCAAACTACCCATTTTCCAAAGCGAGTCTAGTCGGCACTCAGCAAAAACATATTTATAGTTATAGAGTGGTTCTAATCTCACTTGGTCTAGCTTGTCTAGGATTTGCTCTAGACAAGTCGATACCTAAAGGAGTTAACATTTTGGAAGTAATGTTGCGTCTTCTGTTGGTGAAAATGACCGTGAAGTCGAAGTCTGGCTCTAAAAGAGAGAGCGTTGTCCTTCTCGGAGACTTTTAGAGGATAATGCCTCGAATTTGTTTATCACTTTCAACAAATAAAGGAGAAATGAAAGAAAACTTCTAGTAGCAAACATGGACATAAAGAACACCTGGTTTTTTTCAGCTGAAATCCGAATAATGGTATCAGTTTTAGAAAAATGCTGTTAATACTACAATCCGAGTATTGAATCCAAAGACTTCTTGTGCCCATGGAGGTCTTGTTTTGCAAAGCAAGTTCATTTGGTACTCATATAGTAAGTATATTCAAGCGCGCTTATAGAAGCGACACACCTTTCATGCCACTTAACTTCAACCGCCTCCTCATGATATAACACAGAGATTCTCAATATTTAAAATTTTGTATCCACAAAGAAGAATTAAAACTATATATACCATATTAAAGTTTTTTTGAGTAGAATTTTTTTTTCATTTTAATTGGAATGTTTATCATCAAAATCAAAAATATTTCACTTATTTGATTAATTATATTCATAAATGAAGTTTATTTTAATAAAATATAAATGAGATATTTATTTCAGTAAATACAGGATAATATCTACATTTTAATAAAGATGTGCATGTGCAAGTCAGTCTATATGCGGGTGGGTGTGTTGGCGCTTTATAGGCCAGAATGGTCGGCCTTACTACCAAACTACCAAATCCGGTCCAGATATACTTTTGAAGGTAAAAATGTGCATCTAGGCTGAAATTTTTTGTAATTTTAATTAATTGAAAAATAAGTTTTGTTGTCACCAATTCAGATACTTCGTATTAAAATCAGGTTAAAATCGCAAGCGCTTCCTAACTATTATCATTTTTAACTAATTATATTCTGAGAATTCTGATTCCACAGAGATATGATTTAAAAAAAAAAAGTATTAAAAATGTAGTCATTATTTTTTTTCAAAAAATACGTTTACATTTGCTTCATTTTTTGAGGCAAAAATTTGTAAAAGCTATCTTATTTTTTTTTTTTAACTCCGAATTAAAATTTTTATCTCATGACTTATCTAATACTATTCTTAAACTGAAATATTATCTATTACTATGTCAAAGATAGAAAACGAATCCTACTTTTATCCAAATTTATCGAAACGAATTTTCGAGTTCGAATATTTGAAAAAGTACTTATTTTGCAGCTTTATTTAACATATATCTAGTGTGGCCTCCGCCACAATTGGAGTTTGAAGGAAGGGGATATCATAATGCATATACATAAATATATAGAGTATCCCTTCACAAAAAGTGGAAGAAATGCTCATTTCTTTACTATTGCAATTAGATATATCAATTCATTTGCTACATTCTATCATATAAACTACTAAAATTAAAGAATATATTTTTGATTCTATACAGAATAATAAAAAATTAGGAAAAAAGTTTTTGCGCGCGGCCTTCATAGTTGAAAAGTGTTCAAAAAGCACAATATTTTTCACATATTCATCTATAAAGACACAGAATTTCATGCTTCTGTCCGTGAAATTTATAGAGATATTAAAAGGCAAATGGATTGAATCAGACCATTTGCCCAAACTCTTAGCCAGTGTTTGAGCGAGATTTCATTGTAAATTTCAGAAACGATTCTGGTTGCCTGCAATAGCACCGCCTGCCCTATGTTTTCACATCGTATCAGAAAAAGAATGATTAAAACGAAATATTGTGATCTAGTTCAGAAGTGGATTTCAAATAACCATGAATCCTCTGTCCACCATTTCCAAAACCAAGACTTTGCTGCTTAGTTGTTAATTACAATTAATTAAAAAGTTTTTTTAAAGAAATGTTTAGTTTTTTGAGATTATTTTCATATTTAAAACACTTTGCATAGATTTTAAAACTTAATTTATGATATTTCTAGATCCGATCATTAGGAATTTTAAAAAATGAATTCTTACTGAACATATAAATATTAGACATTAGCATTTCCAGAATTTCGCAGAGTTTTCGTTTTCGTTTTCGGCCCACTCTTAATCGTACTTACATTATTTTTGCGAACAACCTAGAAACAGATTATGCTTCAACTGGTATTAGTATATCTTCATAAATTTATACAAATATTATTTATTTTTATAATCAGTTATATAATTCTGAATTTTTGTTAACAATTAACAAGTTGGTTCTGAATTTCCATCTAAATATTACAATCAGTTCTAATAATCATAGCAATCTAAATAATCAGTTCCTATAAAATTTCATTGAAAAAAATGAGCAAACTATTTTTAAGGCAAAAATTTGCGCGAAAAATTCCTCTTTTTTATATCGTATTGTAAAGTTTTGATAAATTTAGCTTTGAATAAAAGTTAAGTAATACCTGAAGCAATTCCTAAAATCATTTCATGTCGGCACATACATACTTTACGATACGCAATTCCTGGTAGATTGATAAATGGCCTGCCGAATAAGGCTATTTATCTAAAATACAAAAGACACGGAATTTGCATCAATATAAACCATTATGATAAGCTCAACAATCGATAACAGTTCGAGAATCGACAAAGAATAAAATACTGCCAGGTTCTTTTTTTCAAAGCCTTTATAAAGAATTTGAATGCTTGCTGGTGCGATTTTTTTTTTCTGCAGCTGAAGTCATTTCTTATTCTGTCAGACTTTCGCAACTTCTCACAAAAGAAATGTTATTCTCGTTTTTTTCCTGAGATTACATAAGCTTTTGGTCTGGTTCAATATTCCCAAACATAAACATCTTTATTATGCTACTTTTTATTCGCTTTCCGACAGAAAAATAGTTTAACAATATGAATAAAACTGTTTAAATACTTTTTATATAAGCAGTTTTTAAAATTCATTTCATTTGCAATTTATTGAAAGTGGCTATATTTCCATATTATTAATACAATCTGACACAAAAGTATAGACATTGTTGTCTTTGTACCTTTTTCAAAGAAACCTTTTCAAACTGTGCACATTTATTTTCTTGCACTTTTTATTTAACGTATAAAATCAAAAATTTTAATTACTCAATTTATATTTTGTAGTAACAAACTATCAGCTATCGTGACACTTTAAGTCAGTTAATCCGTTATAGCAGTTAACAAATTAGTAGACGAATATTGTGGGAATCAGCTACTAATTGGCAAAATGCCTAAGTGACATGAATTTTCCAATATCTTCAATAGATTTGCCTGTAACAAATCTATATGTGGAATATTGGATTTGATCTTAAAGAAAGCATAGTTAACTCTAATCATTGCATAGGAAACATATTATGACATATGAGATTGTCATCTCCATCGTTACTTATGACATTGCCATATGAAAATATTGTATATTAAATCTTTCAAAACATTCTATTGATGGACGACCGTTTTATGGAGGAATTACCTTAATTTTCAAATATAACGATTACTGTCAAAAATGTTCCATTTCGCTGGTGATTTCAGCTTTATATCGAAGTTCCGTTGTAATATTTTGCCGAGTGATTCTTGATTCCCGATATTTTTATGTGATAGTGATGATATGAAATAATTTCATCATTTTGCAACCCACCGCATAAGTTAAATCATGAATTAACTAAACGGTAAAGATTTGAAATCCAGAAAGTAATATTAATTTTGTACTATAAATTTGATCTAGCTAATATAATTTTTACATTTTACTTGTATTTAAAATTCGTAAAGATTTCTTTGAGTGAAAAACAATTGATATAGAAAAAAAAATTATAGAAGAAAAAAAAATATTTAAAAAACTAATTCACTTTTGTTTGTGTACTTATTATATTAAAAAATAAAAAATAAAATCTTTTTTTTATTACAAATATGAAGATCAAAATTAATTCCTAAATTACGAATAACAGAAAAAAAACGATTTAAGCTCGAAATTTAATTGAAAATATTATTTTTTATTAATACGTAATACAGTTCTTTTTATGATATAATTGTTAAGTTTTAGTAAAATTATTTCAGATTATTAGAACGCTTTTAGTTTTAAATATTGAAGAAAGAAATGATTTTTATTGGTAAATAAACTGATAAAAGTTCTTTTTAGTTTCCTTTTAGATCTTTTATATTTTTATTATTTTCTAATTTTAAATTAGAAAATAATAAACTTTCAGTCTTATATTCAATTAAGAAGTACTAAAGTCTATTCGGCCATTAATGTTGTTTTGTGTTCATTGTTCAATTCAATATTTCATGAATCAATTTTTCTGTAATTCAAAATTGAATGAAACCTTTCATATCAAATGAAAAGTGAAAATAATTTAATTCTTTAGCTGATTATTCATTTCAGAAAGCATTATATTTTAATAGAATATATAAATATTATAATTACTTATTATAATTAAATTATTATTATTATTATTATAATTAAATTATTATTATTATTATTATAATTAAATTATTATTATTATTATTATAATTAAATTATTATTATTACTGCCTGAACATTCCACTATACGAAATATCAGGAGTCTACCACATCAAGAATTAAAAGAAAATAATCGTTTGCAAAATTTCATCATTATAACATGAAAGGAATTATTTGAAATAAAAGAATAAAAAAAATCTTCAAGAACAACAGTTTGGCAAAAACATTAATTAAGTGTAAAAGTAGTTTATACCTTATAAATTTAAGAGAAAATTACTTAAATATCCATATTAATAGACGTTGCTTGATTGATTATATTCATCTTTTTTGCAGAAAAAATTATATATGTTGATGGATATTTCTATTGCATAATTAATCAATTTTTTAATGCAACAGTTTTTAACGTAAGATTTAAGTAAGCAATGAAACAACAGTTTTTTTAACGTAAGCACAATTTACTTGAAGTAAAAATAAAATTTATATTTTTATCGCCAAGTTATACATCATCCATCAGAATCTAGTTCAATTTTTTGTGAGCGTATTTATAATTACTTTCAATTTATTCTCAGAAAATTTTTGGGAAGCCTAATTTGATCATGCGTAAAAAACGGAAGTAAATCTAGATTGAATTGAAAAGATGTAGCCTTCGAGCACCATTAAGATATTTTGATTGCATTTCAGTCATCAATAATTTTTCAGCAAATTTACAAAAAAAAAAAATTAAAAAAAAAACGATGTAAGGAGTTTTGAAGTTTAAAAATTAAACTAAGGAAAATAAAAACTTATTGCTTATTATAGTAAATATGAAAATTATTCAATTTTTATAAATTTTAAATGAAGTCTGCGAAATTTCGATGCTTATAGGGTATACCTAAATCAAGCGAGTATAATATTTATGCCTTTTACAACAAGAATATTTTAAAAATTGTGCTTTTGATGCTACCACCTCCATCTTTATCGTGTATTGATAGTCAGAGTTTTCTTAATTAGATTGATTTTATTCAATCAATATTTCGTTTTTGTTAAACTAAGCGCATCGTCATTCATTTTAATTAACAGTTCAATAAATTCCAATCTGAAAAATTGGACAGTTCTAGTAGAGACAGTACATGGTCTCTACTAGCAAGCACTAAATAATTGTTAATATTAAAAACTGGAGAAGCGCTTGCCCGCTATCAAATGATTCTAAAAAGCTAAATTTTTGATAAATATAAATAGTATTTTCGCATGCAAGAAATTCACATGCAAAAGGATTTGAGCAATCGACGTGCGTCATTTAATAGTTCTTGGCGAGTCGGATAAATTATCGGAATCTTCATTAATGTTTCATTTTCGCAATAAATCGTATAAGTACTGCAGTATGCCTTAAATTATCACATAATCTTATGAAAGGCATGTTAATGATTCTTAGAAAGTCAAGAACTTAATGATTTCGTTAAACATTGAACAGGCGAAATCGAAGATTGAACACTGCATCACAATCTATGTTACCATCATAAAACATGATATGTTAGAGGATGAATTTTCTCTTTTTTCCCTTCATACGCACTACAGTATGCTTTCAAATGCTTATGATATTCATGCTAATGGTTTCTTAATATATCAAGAAACAATTGATTTTTTAAAAAAATAAACGAGCAGATTTGACATGTGAAGATTGCACTATAACCTATGCTCTTCATAATAAAGTATGGTTTCAGCTTTCAAACGAAACGACCAAGAATAAATAACATTGAAATATCCCCTGATGGATCTAAAGATGATAAATGGACAAGTGCGGTAATGGTGATATACTTCCACGACAGGGAAATAGATAAAAAACAGATTCGTATTTCTAATTATACTACAATTACCAAGCTGAAATCTTAGAAATAAAAATGCAGTTGATTATTATGAGGATCCGGAGGACTGGCAGAGATGCTTTGTATTCTCAGATTATTTGTCAGCTCTTGAGGCAATACAATCCATGAACACCAAAAATAAAGAAATCTGGAAAATTAAAGAAAATTTGAGAAGGCTAAAGAGAACAAATGGATTAGATTAAACTGGATTAAAACTCACATCAGAATATGCGTAAACGAAGGTTAATATACAAAAAAAATGCTGAATAGAAAGACTAAATAGATATTGTAATCTCAAAATCATTCTAAATGTTAAAGAAAGAAATTAGAAGAGAGGTGACTATCCAATAGCAGAAGAGATGGATGATGTCGAGCAAAGGGCGCTTAATATAAGAATTCAAGCCGGAACTAAAAATTATAAAAAATAATATTTCACCCGATGATAGTTCACATTATATCGGGACATGGAAGTTTTCCTGAAGACTTCTACAGATTCGGAAGGATGCAAGACAAGACATGTATAGGAGGGGAAACGCATGTATTTGAATCTCAGTCCAGCACTACATAACAGAATATGTCGAACTCAAAGAAATTAGAAGAAAACTCATTATGGATAGTAATTTTGACACAATATTACAATACCCTGGAAATTTAAAAGTATTAAAAGGAATGATGGAAACGATTCCTAGCATTTTAATAACAGTTGGAAGATTCTTTAATCTTTTGCTGGCTGTTGTTTTTCTTAAGCAAAAATTTAGGTAGTTAATAAGCATAACGGATAGTCACAACAATCCGTGTTTGCACGTCTTAGTTCTGTGGCAACGGTGTGATTGGCTGTAGCTAAAAAATAAAGAAGGAAATAAATCACGGTATATTTGAGGACTATTATTAGGAAGTACAAAGATTTTAACTTCCTGCTGTGCTTTTAGTCAGTATTATTCTGACAGAAGTTGGTCAGACTAAGTATTGGAAGTTTTCCTACAAACAAAACGTAAATACGGGGTATTTTTTAATCCCCCAAATAAAGCTTACTTTATTATGTATCAAATGTCAGGCCCTTATTTAAGGTGCTCCTAAAGCTCGGACAACGATGCTTTATTTAATTTCATTAGAACTTGTTACATAAACTAGATACAGAACACTCCCGACTATCCGGTTCATGACTATCCGGCTTCAGTATTAACCGCCCCTGTTTTCTTTAATCGTAATTAAACGAGGTAGGTAAGGCGTCTATTAAGTTATCTATCAGAGACTTTTTCAAAATCTAAGAACTGTAAGTTTTGACTCTTATCTTAGGGTTACTTTTTCATACCTGTGTAATCATTTATAAGTAAAAGATAAAATCAATTTTAGCCAATTTTCTTAAGAATTAGACCTACGATTTGCGTTAACGTTTTGTTTATGTTTGCTGCATTTAAGTTGGGCATTACAGAATTTATGTTAAAATGTGTATAGTTTACTTTTTCCTTTAATTTACTTTTCATCTAATTAATTCTTGAAACGTGCAGTGCAGTATATAAACATTTATAAACTACCAGCACAGATCCTTCTATTTTAACTCGACACGTTACCAGCAACTGCTTCTATGAATCACAGGGTTGCGGCCGCGTTTACATTGAGATAAATGGTAGGTTTAGTATTCAATAGGTGATAAAATATGTATTATACTAGTGAGTTTTGGTATAAAAACTTTGTATTTTGATATTGGTGGCAAAGAAATGAATTCTTAGAATTACGGCCTATCCGGCCTGTCCTTCCTCCACATTAGGCAGGATACATAGCAGCATACAGCATTTTGAAGAAATTAGAATTGGAATCAACACCATTATATATATATATATATATATATATATATAACATAGAAATCCACAACACGAAAATTTAAAATTGATTCTTTTAGAAGATGGCAAAATTTATGGTAGCGTTACTAATGAACATTGTCATTGGTCACTCAAGCATTGTATTTTTTTAATACGATAGATCAATAATTTCTTGGTAGATCATTGCATCTACATTTTGCTAATAATGGCTGTATTAAAGCATTTTTTTTTTCCAAATCAGAAAAGAAATGATTATTTCGCAGAATTGCCAGTACAGTAGGACACATTTTTCAATTATATCCTAATAACTGCCGAATCGGTACAAATAAATGTCGATTCCCCGTGTCCCGGAGCAGTTAATTAACCTGTCGTGGGACGGGGAAAATAGAAATTTCCCCCCGAATCTGAACTGTTCCTCAGCCAATCCAATCAATTTTATGTTGAGTACGGTTTTCGAGAGACAAGTTACAGACCATTTAGCGCTCGCTCTTGAATAATGAGATAATTTTGGTAACCGAAAGAGAACGCAGTTTCTGGAAAACCGTGTGGGACAGCCTTTAATGGATCGAAGGGGGCGATCGGGGTTCCGCGTACTTCGAGTCTCGGCTGATGTCGGGTTACGACTCGCTGTAAAGTTATTTGAGACTCGTGTCGATATCTTAATCGTGTGTGAAATGGATCAGGTGAGGCTGCTCCCGTAGAACTTAATCAAATTCCGCCGAGTTCTTTTTGGGCGATTTGCTTAGCCTCCGAGAAAAAGGATCCAATTTCGGAAACTATTGATACGAATAAAGGATCATGTTTTCGACATCTCGAACTCTTAATATATTTAAAAAAGAATAAAAACTGAAGATAGACCGTTAAGATCGCGAAAATGCAAGCGTTTTACTTTATTCTCTAGAATCAACTTACGCTCATGTGATGCGCTACCATTGTGAACTAAATGTTGATTTGGTTACAGAATCAACTAGGATGAAAAATGATTGCCGGCGTTCTAATTCATTGTCCTATGAAACGTTCATTCACAATCGTCTGGCCTCTTCAAACTCCTGCCATAAAAAATAAACTAAAATAATGTTTACAAAATATTTTCAAAGATAATTTATCAAGAACCAGACTTCAGATTGTAATGCGCTTCACGTGTGATGGAAATAATTTTTCTGTAGAGTATGAAGGCCATTAAGAACTGAACTTTTTGAAACCTCAAAACTTTTCCATTTATCTATGATGCTATCTATTGGTTATCTATGATGCATTTTTACATTTTTAGCATTTTTTTCCACTTAATGTTTTGTTTTCTCATTACATTATTTATTCTAATACACTTAATGTTAGTATCTTTCATTTTGCGCGTGCTTTGCTCCAGTCATTTGTCTTTCTAAAACCAATGAGAGTGGTCTCTCCAAAACTTTCTCGCATACTCTCTAATAAAAGTGTTATCTTAGAAAACTCCTTGCATAGCACTAGCATACAATAGTTAAAAAATATCAACGTTTTGGGGGAATGTAGCCTTTTTACTAAATCTATCATGTGATTCTTGACGAGGGTTTTGTCTTTTATACCTTAGCATGCGGTTAATATTATCACAAAATCGAATGTGTGTTTCTGACACGTTTTTTCCAACCGATTGCCGTAAACATTTGACATGTTACAATTAGCGACACAAAATTATACAAAATTGATGTATTGAAGTCATTGCTTTTCCGAGTTAATGCGTTTACAGGCTTCTTAAAGTTTAGTTTAGTTATATTAACGTCCCGTTGTAAAGCAACACTAGGGCTATTTTGGGACGGACCTCGTCATTTTGAACCTCGGTCAGATGATGAGGACGACACCTGAGCTGGCATCCCTCTCTCCACACCACACCAGCGGGAGGACATTTGGCATGACGGATTTAACGTGCAACAGACCCCCTTACACGACGGTTCTTCGGTGGAATCGGGTCTCGAACCTGAAATCCTACGGCTCATAAGCCGAGACCTTACCACCAAGCCACCGCGGCCCTTACAGGCTTCTTAAAGAACAGACAGATGGTCAACCCCTTGCCGGATTTCAGTCAAAATTTGCTAGGTTTCTACGCTGTAAGTGTAAAATATGCGCACAGAATTTTATCAATACAGCTTTCTTCGTTTGGTAACTATCGTGTTAACTTGTGTTCAAATAATCGGAGAGACAGACTTTTACGAATGGAGTTTGCACCAAATGTGATGGAATTCTACAAATTTGGTGCCAAATTTAGTTAGAATTCATATACCAAATTTCATACGTCTAACTTAAAGCGTTTTTAAGTTATCTTTGTCGCAGATAGACAGACATAATGCTAAAAATGGTTTTTTTTTTTTTTTTTTTTTTTTTTTTTTAACGCAGGGAGGCCTAAAACGTGGATATTCGTCCAAATCTCGAGTTCGAAATATTTGAAGATAACGATATTACTTCTATACTTTGTATACGGAAAAGTTAAATCGAAAGTTATCACCAAACATACGAAACAAAGTGAGGTTTTTTATTATTTTAAAAACAAGAATGGGATGTAATATGATAGCATGCAAATAGATATTGGATGACATGTTCTTATAAATTGGACATGCGGCTATACTTATATAAAAATGGAAGAAATCATATAAATACATTTAATTTATATAAGTGAAACTGAAACGCCAGAAATTTTGTATAGAAATCTAAATACAGAATGTAATTTTTAAAATTTATTCGAAAATACTCTGAATCATAAATTAAGATTGAGTGAAGGTTTGGTGATATTAACTAAGCAATTTGCTTTTTATTAATTAAAAATGAAGTCTTCGTTATGCAAAAATGAACCAGGTAGCACTCAAAATCTGTTTCGTAAAATAAAAATAATAAGGAATAGAATTTCTTTTAAATTATTGATATTGGAAAAATATTTCGGTAATTTAAAAATATTTTGCGATTTCTAATGAATTAAAATTGGTTGTAAATTTCGTTACTTACTTTCAAGAGTGGATGCAGATTAAAATTCACTGTTGAGAACAAATGCATTTGCATGTTTAAGGCCATATTTAAGTTGCCACTCGATAGCTTGCTATTAATTGTTTTGGGTATTCTGTAACCATTCTTCAAGTTTTTGATGCAATAAAATGTCTCATTTTTATTAAAAATAAAGTTTTTTACTAGCGAAATGTTTTCTTTTTTTATATTAACTTACATAAAATATTCTTAACATCAAGAGCAAAGTTCAAAAGTGAACCTAATATGTCATAATTAAAACTCTTGCGAAAAAAATCCTTTTATGCTAGATGTACTTTGACTTTTTTTTTACAAGTAGTGTAGTATAAAGAGCATTTTATTAAAATTTTTGTGACAATTACTTAAATATTTTACTTTTCATTATTAAGTAAGTAGGATAAAACCAATCCGCTCAAAGCCCGAGTGCATCAGCCGATTTACTATCATTTTACTTTCTCATATCATAGACAAAGTGAAATATCAGTAAAAAATTCGACCTCGAGAATTTGGTCATTTTTCTTGGTTTAGACTTTCTTAAGACCAAAAAGTTCTTTTTGGAAACCTATATATCTTACATGATAATTCCAAAACACCTAAAGTAGGACAAACGAAATTTTAAACATAATTTTTACATCAAAACTGTAAGACTCAATCAAATTTTGAAAAAAATACTTCTAAAAAAATATGCCTAAACTCTACATGTGTATATGAATACAGTAAGTAAAAAAAATGCGATAAGCTGGATGGTTAAAATTTAACCACTTGGAGACTTTGGACAGATCTCGTTTTGTAGAAAGTAAAATCACCGTAACGCGTTTTCATTCGAAAGTTAAGATTTGTGTTTTGTAAAAAAAAGTCAAATGTTAATTCTCATTTCAGAAAGTGTTCCTAATTTTACTCAGATTTTAAATAAAATTTGAAATGCCTATATGTTCCATGTTATTTGTATTTTGAATTCCAAAGTCTATGACAGGATTATTTTTTAATTTCAGAAACACTCTGATTCAAACAATATATGAGCCGTTTACTTTGAAAGTGGGGCAAGTTCATTTTTGAAAAAAATGGAGATAATGGAAGTATAGATAAAACTTGTTATGATCTTTTTTGTGCGTAAAGAATTTAAAGTAAAAAAAAAATCAGATTCTAGTATTTTGGAGATTTGGAGATGGCAGTTTTAGCCCTTAGCAGTATTGAAAATATGTTTGTTTTGAAAGTGGTGTAAGTCCATCTTAGATTGAAATTCTTTTTGACCGAATATATTACTGAAAAATTTTGTTCCGGTTGCAGCAAGGCGAAGCAAATGTGGCCGTTTGATATCATGTCTGAAATCTAGGGTGTTTCTATCTATCTATCTTTGATAATGAAAATCGGTGGTTGTACAGTGTTTCATAAATAATAAAAAGTACATCTTAATTTTGTGTTTTAATAATAATAATATTATTATCGATAATATTATATTCGATAATAATAATATTATAACTATATTATAGTTAAACACTTCACGGTTTCTCCGTCGGTATTTTTATTTCTTTTTAAAACCGCTTTCTCCAGAGGTTGGGTTGAAAATAAATATCCGCGTTTCATTTCATGTATTAAACATTTATATTTTCGACAATTTGTATTATTTTATAATAATCCTAGGCAATATAAAAGAAACTTGTTTTTCGGATTGCTAGTAATACCACTCAAAAATCCCGATCGTTCCGAAAATTGAACGTCCTGACAACAAAAAATTATGATCAATGATATTTATTTCATTGTCACTGGACTGAAAATCGGTGTTAAAAGTAAACATATATTACTGAAAAACCAAATTAAGAGGTACTTTTTATTATTTATGAAACACTGTACATTTTCATTATCAAAGATAGATAGAAACACCCTAGATTTCAGACATGATATCAAACGGCCACATTTGCTTCGCCTTGCTGCAACCGGAACAAAATTTTTCAGTAATATATTCGGTCAAAAAGAATTTCAATCTAAGATGGACTTACACCACTTTCAAAATAAACAGATTTTCAATACTGTTAAGGGCTAAAACTGCCATCTCCATATCTCCAAAATACTAGAATCTGATTTTGTATTTTTTATATTGTTTACGCATAAATAGATCATAAAAAGTTTTATCTATAACTACCAATATCTAAATATTTTTTAAAAATGAACTTGCCCCACTTTCAAAATAAAGGGCTCATATGGATCTAATTAGATGCAGATTTGATGCAGGCCTAATTAGAAGCTGTTATATTTAGATGCGGATATAATTAAATGCAATTCTATTGAGGGCCTTATTAGATGCAGATTTGAATATATCTAGTTATTTACAACTCTAAATAGATGCAGATGTAATTAGACTCAGTTCTGACGTGGGCATAATTAGATGCAGTTCTATTTAAAAGCGGGCCTAATAAGATGCAGTATTATTTAGATGCGGATAGCATGCGCGCTTAATTAGATGCAGACCTGACGCAGATATAGATATGGATCTAATTAGATGCAGCTCTATTTAGATGCTGTTCTAATTAGATGACAGATCTGATGCTGGCTTAATTGGATGAAGATCAAATTAGATCAAGTTATATGCAGTTCTACTTAGATGCAGGTCTGATTCGGGCCTAATGAGATGCAGAACTAATTCAGATCTAAATAGATGCAGTTGTATTCAGATGCGGATCTAATTACATACAGACGTGGTTCATGTCTGATTAGGTTCGGGTCTAATTAGATGCAGCCCTATTTAGATGCAGGTCTGATGCGGGTCTAAATAGATGTAGTCCTGATTCAGATCTAATTAGATGCAGATTTATTTAGAGACGGGCCTTATTATATGCGGATCTGATGCCGGCCTAATTAGATGCAGACCTGATTGAGATATAATTAGATGCAGATCTATTTTGACGTGGGCTTTACTGCATGCAGTTCTATTTTGATGCGTATATGATGCTGGCGTAATTAGATCAGATCTGATCAGAAATGCACGCATGATGCTGTATTATTATCGTAACACAAAATTAAGATATACTTTTTATTATTTACGAAACACTGTACAACCACCGATTTTCATTATCAAAGATAGATAGATAGATAGATAGAAACACCCTAGATTTCAGACATGATATCAAACGGCCACATTTGCTTCACCCTACAGCAACCGGAGCTAAATTTTGCCGTAATATATTCGGTCAAAAATAATTTCAATCTAAGATGGACTTGCACCACTTTCAAAATAAACAAATTTTCAATATTGTTAAGGTCTAAAACTTTCATCACCAAAATACAAGAATCTGATTTATTTTTTTTTACTTTAAATTGTTTACGCATAAAAAAGAACATAACCAGTTTTATCTATACTTCCATTATCTCCAATTTTTTTAAAAATGGACTTGCTCCACTTTCAAAATAAACGGTTTATATGCTGAGTTAGATTTACAAGGGATGCACCATACAAAATATTTCACAAAACTTCGATAGAACGAGATGCTGAATTTAATATTATCGATTTGCCACTGCAACGAGGAAGACCAAGTGATTTCTGAAATATAAAATTACCTTTTATGTATGAAAAAAAGGAAGTCTATTATATCTGAAAATGGCAAAGGAAGGATGGAGTTATTACCATATATAACTCCTGTCCATCATAGACATTTTAAAATGTTAAATCCTGAATAAAATCCAATTTAATTATACCTACGTATAAACTGAAAATGTATAATTTCATTGAAATTCTTAATAAAACTGAATTGTTTTTGGTTATGTTATATTTTCTACAAGAATATTCTTTATTTTGTTTCACTTTTTATCAAATGAATAAATAATTGTAAATTTTTGGATAGTATTTTGTTTCTATTATTAAAATACAGACTGATGTAACTGAAATATTTTCCAATTAAATGAACGTTTACAATGATTCATTCATTTTGAAAGTGAGGCAAGTCCATTTAGTTATAATAAAACTCGTATTTTTTAGTCAGCCCTGTAAACACTGTTGGATTATAAACTTGCATTTTCTTTTAGCACAAAATACAAAAATTATATCTATTAATATTTACAAATGTTTTTAAATTTACTGAAATGCAAACCTTTAAATATTTCGCAATAAAAAAAAAATGGACTTGCCCCATTTTCAAAATAAACTGCTCATATGATGAAATGCCTAATTAATAAAGTTGTCAAATAAATGCCGATAGCTATATTTCAGATTAATTTTCTAATCATCTATGTATGTATCATGAAAAATGAACGTGATAAATGATAACACTCCTTCGAAATGTGCATGAAATGTTTTTGTTGAAATGTTTCCTTTATATTTTTCATTCCTTATTTTCTTAGCTTTAAAATTCTATTATTTACATTTGAATTTTAATTATGTTAGTATTTTTAATTGATTTTTAAAGTTTCCTAATTTATCCAGTATGTTCATTTAAAGATAGTATTTACTTGATAGTGTTGTCAAAGTAATTCTAATCTAAATTTATTATGGATTTTCGAGTTCATAATTTAATAAAAATTTAAGCAAATATTTTATGTAATAAAATATTTTTGCTTAAATCACATATTAAAATATTTTTTAATTTTATAAGTTAGTAATTAATTACATTAGTGAGTTAAGAAATGTTTTTATATATTTGAGAAAATGGATAAAAATGTATGAAGTGGATGCGAATGCATACTTTCGAATTCTCACAACTTTTAACTTTTTACGATTTTTAAATGCGCATTTTCGTTGTTAACCAAATTTGAAAAAGTAAAAAACTTTCATTTTACAGTCGTATCTTTTAGTTTTTGTATTTGGCTGGTGTGCTTTGGATATTCGGAAAAGGGGATGTCAGCTGAACCCTCGTCATCTGAACGCAGTTCAAAATGACGAGAACCTTCCCTAAATAGCCCTAGTATTGCTTTAAAACGGGATGTTAATATAACTGAACTGAACTGTTTTTGTTTCTTGGAATTATAAGAGTCAAACACCAAGCAACAAGCACTTTTTCACCAAAAAAAGGTCAATTTCAAGCAAAACTTACACAGTACATCCTTTGCAAGAAAATATAAAGTCGCAATACTACAAATGATGCTGAAAAACAGGCGCATGCACTTATACCGAACAGTGCCATGTTAATCTACCAGTTTAGACACATGCATTATGTCATTTTTTCATGAGAATGCAAATCGATGACTTCTGTTGCCAAGGTGAAAAAAATTTTAAACAGATTCTAATTTCTAATCCCAGAAAACCGTCATTCGATAACATTGTAGACTTCATTAATAAGTTTTATCTTATTTTTAAAAATATTCTCTTCATTCTAGAAACGAAAATGTGCGTGCATAATAATATATTTGACATTGCTGCAACACACATGAGTATTGATTACTGGAATTAAAATAATGTTAAGTATTGTTTTAAAATATACTTCAAAATATTTTGTAAAATTATTAAAATTCGAGAAGATATTATGAAAATAAAATTTTTGATAGTGGAATTATTTCATTTATTTGAATATGAAAGTGATATGAGCTGAATGGTGCTCTGAATGTATTGCGGTAAACAAATTCTGATTAATTTTAAATCAAAAGTTTTATTCTTTTTAAATTAATTCATATTAAATGTAAAAAAAAAAATTTGAAAGGACATTTCGTAATTAGTATAAACTTCCATGAAAGAATTCAACACAAAATTTGATATATTTTGGCCGCAAATGTTTACCTGTAAAGCTCATTAAATCATTTTTCATCGCGCATGTACAAAAAAGCAATTCACAGTATGCTATCCCTAAATATTTTCATATTAAAATTTTATTCTTTGCGTACTAAAATAAATTTAGAAAAAAATGAATCCCACCTTTCAGCGTATTTTCTTTATTTATCTTTATTTCAGTAATTTTCATGTGCATAATACATATAATGAACATGAGCAAACAGCATCTCATGTCTGGTGTACTATCACCTCACACTTTCAGTTGCGAGATTCCTCTATATATTCCGGTGCTTACTTTGTCAGGCTCTAGAATATTTGTACCAAACCGATGTAAATATGTTTGGATACGCAGCGCTTAAATACAAAAGTTTTGAACAATATTGTTACAAATCTGTATTGTTGCTTCCCAGCACGGTTAGTTCAATCACTGGAAAGAATGTTTTATTATAAGCTTTATTGGATGCTGATCGAATGCCGAATCAGTGATTCCTGGGCTTGGCGACCCTTTAGCGACTTGAGGCCTTGATGACAAAACAGATAATGCTGGAATCTTCTAGAATTTTGGCGAGGGAGCCGATAGGAACAGAAAAATGCCTGATTGTTCCAAAATCTTCACTTCCGTGCTCCGAGAACTATAAAAGGTTGGTAGTCCAAGTCGAGGAGAGTTGTGTATAGAGTCGTCGAGAGGTTTAGAGTCACATAACGAGTCAACAATGATTTAGTTGCATCAATCCAGGAAGCGATAGCGTTGAATGGAACGCAAGCTATTGGTGAATTCAGCTGTGAGCCGAATCTAGGATTTTTTTTACAGAACAGCATCGAGTCGTGTGTAGAGTAGGAAGTCGTGTAGTAGAGAGTCGGTAGTTGGATACAGCTAACGCGAGGCGACAGCGGATAATTGCAGACGTTTGGAAAGATCGTAAAGAGTAACTATGATAGATTTCCTAATCCTTCTGAATTCTGTCTGGCCGCTGTGTGTGCTGTGACTTCAGATAACTTTTTGTGGGCTACTGTTTGTTGTAAGTGTGCTGCTGTGTATTGTGTGTGTACGTCAGGGCTGCGTATTTGTTGTCTGAGTATTCCTATCTTAGTGTTAATAAAAGTCGTTGTCCCTTATTGAGGGATGTTAATTGTGTTACATCATACACCCACTGCAAATGAACCCGTTGACTTTACGGACTTAGTAGTGGAAATTCCGTAATAATATGAATGTTTGTTTCTGAAAATGATAACATTTTAGAATCAGTAAGAATATGGATTTCGAAATTTCTAGTGCTATTCTTTGATACGATTAGTACTTTTCCACTGAATGAAACGAATATGCCATTTTTCAGTTTAACATACGAATTTTATCATTTATTTAAAATAGCATTCCATATAATCAATGAATATTTAGCACTTCCTACTCTCTTAAAGATTTGCTTTTGAATTCAAAGTGCATCCGTAATGAAGATAGGAAAATATAACGATGTCAGGTAGTAATTTATTCAAATTATTTTAAATCCTCATTTCAGAATTTTCAATGCAATTAGAATTGTTGTGTGGGAAAAATGGAACACTCAAATAAGACATGCCGCCAAATCGGAAGAGGAAAATCCTTTCTCTCATCTGCCTACAGAAGGGATTATTTGAAGGATAATTATACTCTGCATGTCAGTCCGCAGCATTTTCTGAATAACTTGTAGAATTTATTCGAGATTCTTCAAAATGTGCGATAATATGGATTGAGAATGCCGGGAAGTATTTCGAGAGCATTGTCAAGAGATTTGCTTCGCCTTAATTATTTCTTACTGAATAATATTTATGCATTCAAGCCTCTTTCCGATATAAAATAACGAGAATTTCTGTTGTTGTCATTAATCTCCCTTTTTCTATTGTAAATATGCATCTTTGGTTGAATGCTAATATTTATCTATTGACAATTTCTTTTCTGTAGGCATATATATATAATATATATATATATATATATATATATATATATTTGTCTATCATAAACAGACTTTTCTGCTGAAAGTGAAATCGGAACATGTAAGAAAAGACCTGAGATAGATATTTTATATCCAGTGTAGATGTGTAGGTTACCATCCTTTAAAGTTTTTGAGAAACTGGTCCACATTTGTGTTTTCATTTAGGGAAAAACTCCAGTGGCAGTCAACGTAACCATAGCTAGTAAAATGCTGGTAAAATTATGCATTTGTATATCAGTTTTTGATTAATCTAACTAGTTAAAACTGCAATCTAAGGGTTTAAGGGCAGAGTATTATAGAAACTGAAGATAAAATTTCCCGACTGAAATTTCTTTAACCATGTAAAGTTTTAACCCACTACATCAAAAAGTGAGAATAATAAGCATTAAATAGCGGGTGTCTATGGTAAAAGTATCCAAAAGTAATGGCTTAAACAAAAACATTTCCCACGATTCAATATAAAGTATGTTTGCTTAAAAATAGTGAATTTCTTTGCAATATAGTATCAATCCAGTTAATAACCGTGAAGATAGCCACAGAATATTTTTTTGCAGCTAAGTAGCATTTGATTTAATAATTTTGGTGTTTTAAAGCTTCTAAATTTTTAGCATTTTACTTTTACATTATCACTTTACTAGAGTTCCAATCAGAGAAGTGAAACATCTAAATACCCAGCAGTGAGGTATACCCTTCCTAGGCTAAAATGCCTCAAATGCCAATAAACTGCATTGCAGTTTGGAAATACACACCGGGTGGATGAACTCAAATACAAGAATGAGATATTGTAGCACTATCAGCTTTCTGGTCACCGTGGATGTGTAGAACGGTATTGAAGCTGGTTAAAGGTCCTAATGATGAAAATGTATCTTTATTTGAGTCTTCGATGCATGAGACAATTGCAATGGAGTATATTTCAGAGTCTATGTATTATATATCACAACATGTGGCTGTCCTAGAGAATTTAACAAATTTCTTAGTCATATGAGGAAATATTTCTTGTGATTACTATTTTAACCCTTTGAATTCGGAAAAGTAATTCGATGCATAATTATTCCCCTAATACAAAGATTTGTTTATTGTTCTGGGAAATAAATATTCATAATTGTTTTTAGTCGAATTTCCCTGATAAATTAATCTACATATGTTTACCATTCTGTAGGCGTTTTCAGCAATAAAAATTGAAAAAAATAAATAAATAAAACGATAAAATCATGCACTGTCTTGAATGGTGCCACACCACCTGAGTGCAAACGGTTAACATTTATAATGGCAGTGACTCAGCTATCTCAATGAAATGTATTAACACTTCAAAGAGTTTAAATCGTTGCTCTCTTTAATACTATAGAAATTTTTAATTCATAATTTAGCCTATTTCTTCTTACAATCTATTACTTTTTCATGTTTGAAAAAAATTGTAATCAATATCGCATGAAAGAAAATTTCAAAGCGTTCATTAGAAAATACATTAAAAATGGAAATAAAATTCGAATTTATTTAGCGTATTTTGATAAGGGTCTCACGCTTTAAAGATTTTGTATAACCGGTCATATTTTTGATTTAAAAAAATTATTTCTTGCTTCTTAAAATACTTGTGAATTCGTTTTTATTTCGTATTTGTAGAGATAGAATTTTATTCTAAAACTCATTCCTTTTTTGATACACAGTTTCTTAAATTCGGTATATTTCTTCAATGATTCCTTTCTGTTCACGTTTTCAGAACACACAACGTTCACATCTTCAGAAAACCACTTTATTTTAACTAAATTTTGGATTTCTTAATGCTAGTGATACCTGGTCGTAAGCATGAAGAAAAATGGATGAAAGATCCTAAAATATTGAAAGTTTTAAATTATGATTAAAAAGCTATAAACTCGACAATGAAAGAATTAAGTTTTAAAAAAAACATGTTATCATCAATAGTTTGAAAAGCAAGAATCCATCTTTTTTTATCAAAGAAAATTAAAGGCTCAAACAAAATCGTAGAAGCGTGAAAAGATGGGATAGAAGAGAAATAGAACATTGTAAGAAGACAGAAATGATAAGATGAGAAAATTGACTCGTTAGTTTCAACGAACGTAATTGGACTCTAGCTAGTAAGTTCACATTACTAATGGATCAAATTACTCTCTCTCTCTCTCTGTTGTAACTGAATATATTAACGAATTGTCATCTAATTAGAAATAAGACGCGAATTACAGATTGAATATATTAAGAAAGAAATCTAAAAATGTATTAAAATGAAAATATGTTATAAATCTGATTAAAATTTTAATTTGCTTAAGGTATTTCTATGACCCATTCATACTTTAACATTTTTGTTTTCAATCCAAAGTTTTGAGTACAAAAATATTTTCTTCTTTTTACCAAACTAATAAAATCATGTTTTTAAAACTCATTTATTTATATTTTTTAAAGATTTTTATATATTTTATTTTTCTAACTTTGTGTAGGCAGCTATTATTAAATGCAATGTGAATCCCATTTGAAATCGCATACAACATTCTATTAAACCCCTATTTTCACGCTCCTTTTCCAGAAAATAAAGTATTAATTATGTCCAATAAAACGATAGGCATTCGTTTTGTCATCGCTGCCCTTTCAACTTCCTCCCGAATAAAGAGAATCCATTTCCTGCACGCGGGCAACGTAAACAACCCGTCAATCCACCACTCACTGTTTGCGAACGTCCGCCGTTGTGATGATGTATGCCAGGCGGAAGATACCATGACAACAGGTGGAAAAGAGGCCGAAAAACAAAATGCATACATGCGGCAATAACAGCACGAAATCGGCTATCGGCTATCGATCGGCAACAACACAAAAAAGAGAAAAGGGGGGAGGTACTCCAGAAAATGACCCGTTCTCAAGACGACATCCGCTTGCGATGTCCCATTGGCGAGCTGGTACTTTAAGTCCAATTGTTATGCAAATGCGAAATACCTTCTAAGTAGATCACACATGCGATGGATGTCCTTAGCGGAGCTGCGGTACGTGTGAAATAACTGCAAATGGGCGCGCAATTTTCTTCCAATCGAATGGCTGATAATAGGAGAATTGGAGCTTAGAACATGATTATTCAGTTTTGTACCAATATAATGGTAGTGTTCTTTCGCAGATTTTTTTATGGTTATGATAGTTAATAAATCAGACAAGGAATAGATTTTTTAAAATCATTTTTCATTCCATATCTGTTTTTTTTTCCTCACTTTATAAAATGATCTCGGAGAAATAATGTTTGTAGATCCGCCAAGCGTTTCGTATTTACTGCAATTCAAAATAGGAAAACATTATTTGTTTTGAAGCGAATGATTGAGTGGTTTTGAAGTGGTTTTTATCTCGCTTCCAGAGTATGGAATGGCAATAATCTCAGCTACCAGGTTGAAGGGTGATGGGTTCGAGGCTCTTTTCTACCAAAAATGCGTCTGTTACATTAACTGCTACTCATAAACTCAGCGTCATTTGTAACGAATGTTCGAAATTTGTAAGCTAATGAGGCGAATAAAATTTGGTTTAGTTCAGTATAGTTACATTTACTTTAAAAAAATGAACTTCGTAATTTTAAACCTTTGCCAAATGATTAAATGCAAAGCCCGAACAGACAACACTCTCTCCGAATTTCTTTGCAATATCGGGTGGCAGTTATTGGGACTTTGAGATTCTTCGGTGAACTAGGTTTTGAACATGGAATCATCTTCTTTACCGTCTGATAAAGATTCAAAACGATGAGGTTCTTTCTGAAACATTCTTAATGCGATTAAAAAAGAAGACTTGAATTCAAGATATGGTAAAAATCTTGCTATGACAGATTATTACTTCCTTTAAGTAAACTTGAATATCCAGACTCCGAATCACTAAGGCTATCTTTTTTTCCCAAGAGGTTACTTTTCGTAATGTGGTATATAGACAAATTATTAATAATTTTGTCTTTCGATTGTGTTGTGAAATAGATGTATGATTTAATTTTCTTATTCTAATTGTTTTTGTTTCATCTTCCAAAGAACAGAAAAACTATGATGTAGGAGGAAACGATTAAAAGGAATGATAGATAGAAATAATAGTAATATGTAGTTATAGTATGATGTATTCCTCTTGAATGAAGTTTGGAATTTCCATATATATTGTTTATTCAGTTACTGAGCTACTCTGCATTTTTCTGCAATTTAAGAAAAGCCAATGCAGGGGACCGCGTCTAGTCTCACTCCTGAAGCCTTTTATTAGTTTTACTTTAATCATTATGCTTCTAAGACTATTGTTTTTATCATATATTTTATCACTATATGCTCTTGTGCCATAAAAAATTAAAATTCTAGCCAAATTTTCTTAGAACATTGTAGACGTTAAAATTTAATATCACGCTTGTTTTGTTTAAAGTTAAATTTACTTTGTCAGCAAATCATCAAATTTTATGATCAATTCAAATATATATATATATATATATATATATATATATATAATATTATATTATATAAAAAGTATATGATGTTTTGTAATTAAAAAAATCACTCATGGATCAGAGCAAGAAAGTGACAGAAATGCTGTCATTAATAAAAAAGATAAAAGATAAACATGCATCACTTCTCAAATTTTTACTCTCAGATAAAAAAACCCAAGCTCTAAAAGCTTACATTCTTTTTTTATAATTAAAAAGATTCTGTTATGAATTTCATTCCGAATTTTTAATTCTTAGTGTCACTAATTTTTAAGTCATTTTCTCTATCAATTTTTTTTAAATTACCAGCTAAAAGCAGCATTTTTGGTCCGTCGAATGAAATAACAGCTTTGTCAACAGGTCAACAAAGTACATTTATCCAAACTGTTATGAAGTCAAGAAATGTACTTAAAACAGTTTTCACAATAACTTTGACATGCGTATTACATGATTAATTGTTGATTATTAATAATTATCGCATTACTAATAAATATTCTCAGATAATATTAATAATAACGATAATTATTAATAATAATTAGTCAGCGTGATAAATCGATTAATAACCTTTACCAGTTATTATTAATGGTAACCGATCCATTGCTTTAAACTTAAAGTATATACTTCAAGAAATCCCAATACATTACAATTTTAATGTACGAATTATCGAAAATTAAATGTGGTAAATGATGGAAGTACCACAAAAATTCCAACTCAGTTTTACATGTTGAATAATCAGATATAATGTGGTAAACATTTTTATAATTTAGTTTAAAATGTGGATGTAACATATTATAAAAACATTAAGCGTGTGTTTTATAATGGGGTTAAAACACGTTTTATAACATTATAAAACAAGATTTTAAAGAAAAATATGTTTTATAATGTGGTTGACTTTCTTAAATGTAAGTAAGTTAAAACAGTGTATCAGTGAATGCATTCCTACCGCTATTTTCCAACATATTTGTTTTAGACGCTTGCTACTTTTGTCAATTTTAGCTCTCATTTTGAATTTTCGTCTTAGATTTTGGCACATTTCCATCCATTATGCAATTTCATTTGTTTTAATCCCACTCCAAATCACAGAGGTACATTTCCTGTGAAATAATTCTCTTTTTCCCATGTTCAGTGCAAATGGACTGCATGATGTGTCCACTTCTATGAATGCGCATGACTATGTTATTATTCACAATGCTTAAGTTATTATTCAGACTATGTTATTAAAAAGTTAACGATATAGTTAAGAAAATCTGAGATAAACCAGAAGAAAATCAATTCTCCAATAACTCTCCATCTCTATAAACCGCGTAAATTATGTGTTAAAACTGGAAAGTTGCACCAAGCCAATAATTGTCTTTATTAGTTGGGTGGAGAGCTTTTCAATAAATATTTAGTCACACCCTAGGAATTCTCAAAATAACAATGATAAATCACCGCAGATAATATATTTATCACGTCCTCCCCTTGTAAAACCCTGCTTACACCTAAAGTTGGCTCCAAGAGAGAGAGAATCCAAAATCCATGAAGAAGAGAAACGTGATTTATTTTTTAAGGATGTTTTGAAACAGCGCATTCTTTCTTGCGAATCAATTTTCTATTTTCTTGTTTAATGCCGCATTGCGTAAAATATTAAACCACAAAGGAATGTAATTTCTGAGTTTGATTTATTGTGGAGGCCTTTTCTTAAATTTATGAAGTAGCATCAAAACGTAAAGTCACAGAACTTCAATGAAAACGAAAATGCGTCGTATGGCTTAGAAACGTGGTTGTATTCAACTTGGAAAATATTTTCTTCTCAATTCAAAGTACATATCATATCCTTGTAAGCTATACATAATTAAACCACTGAAATTCAGATGTTTTATAAGATTTGGATGTGAAATGCAAGCTTTTACATTTGTTTATCACTCTCGAAAAGGCAACAACATTGATTCATGTGTAAAATTAGATGAAAAAATTATTGTCGTAATGTCTGGTCAGAAAATGTTACAAGCCACAAAAGTTTAAATACTACTTGTATATTCCAAAATTGAAAAATTAATTGCTATTGATTCCATATCACTTTACGTAGAGGATATAAAATGGATATTTCTTTACAATAGTATCGAAATCAAGAAATGACTTTTTAATTAATAAAATTCATAATAAAGCTTCGATGAATTTTTAATGAATACAATTCATCATTAAGCTTTCCGATTTATATATCGACAAATAGTTCCTGAAAGTTATCAATATATAGCAAATTAAATTTACTTTTTTAATTTTTCAATACTATTTAAAGCAATTGTATATTTATAAAACAGATTTAACAACAAAGAGAAAGTCTCACATTTTTCTTTGTTGTTGTCTCATTGTCTTTCTCACATTTCATTTTTTCTCTGTTGATTAATTTTTATTTAGCTTGAAATCTTTACATTATAATTATTTTGCGAAATTGAAAACAAAAATTCATATAATTAGTAAAATGATTGATTTTCATGTTTTGCAGAATTCCATTGGCTTTCTATACGGAAGCATAAGTTATAATGTGTCATGTCTTTATATATATAGTAACAAATTATACTTATTTTTAAATCAACATATTTGTATTTAAAATCGTTTTTTTTTCAGAACTATCCAAAATTTATGTTGATAATATACTGCTCAAAATAATAATTTTATTGCATTTTAAAATTATAAATTAAAAACTACAAAAACGTCGTAAGTATCTATCCCTCTCTTTTGTTTTAATTACATAATTAAAAAAAAATATTAGTGTCCGAAGAGCCCCCTAGTAACTATTCATGTTTGATTTTATGCATAAAAATATGAGCAATTTGCGAAAATATTGAGAGTGTGGACTTCTGTTAAGTCACAGTCATTGGCACTCAACTGTGACACCTTGAGCATCAACATTATAAATCAGATAATTTGGATGTAATATTCCATAAGTGAGTTACCGTCATCCAGTTTTGACATCTGTATAAACTTGAAATGACTTTCATCATAACAATGGGAGTCGGTTATTCGACCTTTCTGTAAAGAGAGTTATATATATATTTTAGAGGCACCGACGAGATAAAAAATTTTTGTTTATATTGCGTTGCGGTGCTTGAAAGTAACAAATAAATAGTAGCAAATAATTCGATCACAAGTTCGCTGTTACAGGAATATTCTGGAAGCCATTGTATGTGTGGTAAAATCCAATGAATATAATGCACCTTGATTTTAAATTTATATTCCAATATTTAAAATATATTTACAGATTCCTTGAGAAACATTTGCTATTCATAAAAGTATAGTTATAAAGCATATATAAAATCATTAAATAATAAAAATATGCTTTAAAAGAATGAAACTGAAAATGAATTCCAAAACACCACACGATATTCTTGCGACTCTTGTTGACATGGAATTAATTATTTAAAAGAAAGTGAATAATAAGAAAAATTGTGCCATCTGAAGGTGGCATTATATTATAAAGATGGCGAATAAAAATAAATTAAAAGAAAATTAAGATGTTCAAGGAGTTAAGATCCGGTGAATCCGGAGGCCAAACAATGATGTGTCTATGTCCCATACGTCTTTCAAGATACATAGCTTCGCAGTGAGTAATTGCGGTGATGGGAAAAATTGGCTTGTCGTTTCACCGTTCATGAATCGTCAGATTAAAATCGGGCCAACGTGGAAAACAAGATGCAGTATTTCAATATCCCATCTATTTATCATGATGCATGGATCGTATGCCGGATTATATGGATTGCAGTTTAGAATTTTATATTTAGAATATATTTCAGGATTTTTTTTTTTTTTGAGAAATGCATTTAAAGGCGAATGCTGCTTTAATCAAGAAAGAAGATCTTCACTGATTTGCAAAACTACCATTTTAAATGGTAAAAAATCTGTCATTCGTATAAAAAAGGCTCATCATTACAGGTATTTTGTTTATAAATGTATGATGCGGCATTCCTTAAAATTTCAGTGAAAGTTTCTAACACCACTGAGAAGTGTGGAAAAATGGTTTAAAGCAATAAATTTGTCTTTCAATATTTCAGCAAGTTTTACAGATAGAAGTGGGAAACTTTCTATCTTTATAGAGGAGTGGAATAAAAAAAAGTACTCATTAAAAATTTTTATTTAAATTTTTTACTATTTCTCCATTTTAATTTTATAATATTGAACTCCTATTTTTAATTTTATAATATTGAATTATTTTTAATTTTATAGTATTGAACTCCTATTTTTAATTTTATAATATTGGAAATATACTCCGTAAAATACTAGGAACTATATTCTACAATATTGTAAAAATGTTTATCAATATAACACAAGTCTTATGTTTTTGTACCATCCGAATATTATAAAACAATAATGTTCAATATTTTAGTACATTATTGTTCCTATATTAAAGTACATTATTGCACATTATTGTTATTTAGTCCACTATTGCACACTATTTTAGTACCTATTACCAATTTCACCTAGTATTTAATTATGCTACAAAATACTAGGGGCTATATTCTACAATATTGTAACAATATTTAACAATATAACAGAAGTGTTATATTTTGGACTATATCCCAATATCTCAAAATAAAATGGTGCACTATTTCTTTCAAAACTATCGTCATAAAATATATTAGCAAAATGACGACGGTATTATACGGGAGATAATTTATGTTAAGGAAATCAAATCCACAATAATATTGAATTTGTTCGTTTGATTTCTCCATGGATATGATGTCTGCTGGTTAACTTCAAACGATAAAAATTAAAGTAAATAATCAAAAAAGAAAACATACTGAAAGAGAGAGACAATGATATAAAAATGTTTATCAGTCTGGTTTTTATAATTTGGTTCCTTGACAAATCATTGAAGAAATAAAACTTCTTCTCATAGATCATTTCTTTCTGCCGCAGTGCAGAGACAAAATGTTTGAACTGGATTAATTAACTAAACAATTAATTAAAAATATTTAGATACTTCTTTTAATTTGAAGATAAATGTTCGAATGAGATTCCTAAAACATTGAATAAGATTGTGGAAGTTAGAATAATAAATGCAGGAATTTTAATTTTTAAAATCTTTTTAGGAAACGCCTATTTTTAAAAACTCTCTCAAATTATTATATTTTGTACTTCCAATTAAATTATATTATTCTCAAAACCTAAGTTTTAATTATTAATTATATTATGTTTCTATATGTAATGATTTTTATTTTAACTATTAGCTAAGTTTAATTTAATCTTTAGGATTTGGAAAGTTTGGATTTTGAGAATAATCTAATTTAATAAGACATATGAAACGAATCACTTCAGAACGACATGGAGCAATATTTTTTCTCTACAATCTGTAGAAAACATATCTCTGGTAAATGCATGCTGAAATTGATAAAAAAAAAATAACAAAGCACATAATGTTAAATATTTTTTTTACATTAAATTTTAAAATTTAGGCTTCGAAATGCATTGATTCCTCATGGCGACTACCTGTATACCTAATTTCATTACTCTAAATGCAATAAATGTGAACGGTCTTTTAACCCTCTGAGCGTTTTCATTCTACGTCTGAAACCTCTAAAAAGGGAACTAAACTTGACTAGTATTCTCTCTCACAATCGTTTCGGTTTTCCTAAAGAAATGTACAGCAAGCGCGAGCACTTTTTTCTTTCCCCTCTTCTTCTTCACGGGTGGTCTACACACCCTGGGGTATGCGCAAATTACCGCTCATTCATGTCAGATCTTATAGCTTTCGTTTATGGCTAGAAAAGTCAGATGGTTTCTAGGAATAGTGTATGGGGATCCAGTTTTGTTGCTTTTTAACCCCGATAGTAGATAATATCGCTCTGTAAAAAGTTGTACAGAGCAAATATAAACAGAAGGGTTTTCTTTTAATTTTTGCTAGGTATTTTAAGCACAGAAACTCTCATCGGTCTCACTATATATATATATATAAAATTAGTAATTAATGAGGATTCAAATTCCATTCATATTCCTTTATTATTCTTTCAAATAAATCATTGTAATATTTTTTACTGAGTAATCAATATTTGAATAGCATTTGTCTAAAATTAGGACTAATCACAAATAGTTATGTCAATCAGATGTGTATAAATAACAATATATAACTGATTTATCATTAAAATAGCATTATCTTCTATTATAATAAAATATGCAAATCAGCAAATTGATTGAGTAGCTTAAAAAATATACAAATCTAGAGCCATATGATTTGCTACTTATGTATTAATGACCCAGGCTCTAAAATATATCACATCAATTTTTTTAAAGTTCAATACTTTTTTTAATCATTTTTTTATTGAAAAATAATGGCATATTCGCTTTTAAAAGTTTCAAAATAATGAAAATTTCAATTAAAACCTCATCAAATATATCAGGGTAAATGCAGATTAAATGACCTTATTTAAAATTTATTTTTGAAATTATAGACTGTTCTATTGATTTTAAAATGTTTTAGAAATTTATTAAAATTATCGACTTTTTTTTTTGCTATTTTTTCCCACCTTTTTTCACTATTTTGTGTGCATATTCAAAGAAATTGCTATCTTCAAAAATATTCAAAGGAACAAACAAATGATTCTTTTAAAATATTATACAGGAGTATATCATTCCTCGTAAATTTCGATACATTTATGATGTTCTTTAAAAAAATACAATGGACGTAATAATTTTCTAATTTTCGTACATTCTAAAAAAGAAAACACTATTTATTCATTGCTATTTCTGCTAGTTTTATCCAAAAAAAATTTAAATGACAAAAGTTTCAATTGTGCTTACATATTTTTATAAAATTTACTGTGGAAAAGTAATTGATGATTTAAATATGTAAAATTAAACTTGTAAAGCATATGTTGCATTAACGTATCTTTGCAACATTCCATTTTTTTCTCTTTCTAATGATCGCTAGGAGTGAAGATAACAATCACCGAAAACATTTTTTTTAACAATAATTCATGACGATGGATTCAATAAAAGAATAAGCGTCTTGCTTTGTAGGAACCGCAACAATTCCACAATTGAATTAAGAAATTTTATGTCTTAGAACTGTATTTGAAACAAAGTTTGGAAGTTTTAATTGCTTACTAGAAAAGTTTTTACTTTTGTTGATTACCTCCATAGACATTGTAAAATTATCAAACTATATAAGTAAATGGATTTAGTGAAGAAATAGTGATATTCGTATTTCAGTGAAATTGGGATGTATAAATTTTACAAATATTTGACAGCATAGTTTGAAAACTCTCGAAAACCAGCGTAAGAGGTAACTGGTTCCTTATTTAGAAGTAATTACCGGTGTAAGCAATTACTTTCATTTATGAAAGTAGCCTTGTTGTATCCAGAATCATTGACATTAGCCTTGAATCGGTTTTGAAATACACAAAAATAAAGTTTTTTCTTTTCTTTCTTTTTTTTTTAATTAGTAAAAAAAGGTTTAGTAGTTTCGCGTAGGACGTAAACACTTCTTATTTTGATTATAACTTAATAAACCGTATTCTAAATTATACTACAACAATTAACATACCTGAAAATCATAAATAACATTTACATCTCCTGTTCTTTCCTCTAAATAAATCAATATTATGATGTTTGTTTTGAAATCTGTTTTATGGTGATTTATGTCATGAGTGCTATGGTGATTTATGATATGATTATTCAAAGCAATTCAAAATAAATCTGAAGATCGCATTTAGTAAATAAACACATTCAATATTAGAAGGAATATATTAATCGCATACCTTAGTTCATTAAGTATGAAGCTATCTTTTACCATAACTAAATAATCGCTCTTTGTATTTCCTTATTGAAAAGAATAATTCACAGATTCTCGAAATTTGATACTTACAAAATATGCCCAGTCTTAGAACATCACGTCATATTATCAAAAGTTGATTTTAGTTTTTAATCATATTTTTTGTCGAAAATTAATAATAGTGTTTAAACGATTACATCTACTGACTTAATTTCCCAAACTTATCAAATTAAATCTTGATAAAAAAAAGCCTTTATAAAGCAGTTACTTTCTAATTTGTAAGCTATTCCATTGATTTATGGATCCCCACCTTTAAATCAGAAAGACCATCTCGCGATTAACCATCCGCGTGGCCCTAAGGCTCGTCTCACACTATACGGATTCAAATGCCACCCGTGTCGCTATGAGTTTGGGCCGCCGTTTTTCTACAGACCGAACATTTTACTCAACAGAACATTTTACTTACTGTACTTCTTGATAACTTCTAAAAGAACTAACCAAAAATTGAAATCTTTTTCACAGTTGTGTAGGATGTTGGATTTAATACAGGACAACGCATTTTACTTTATAAAAACTTTATATAATTAAATAACAGCCATTTCAATAAAAAAAAGTTGATATACTTTTTAAATATTTTCAATGTGTTGCTTATTCTTGCAATGTTTCTATATCCTCACAATAAGGACAATTATGAACAGAATTCAACGACAAAATCCATTAAAAAAAGTAATAGAATGAAAATATTTTAAAAGCAAATACTTCACGTGACAACAAGAATAATAAACGCATTACTAAAATACACAAATTCAGTAATTTTAATTTTTTAAAGAGGAAATACGTATATAGAAACCAATACTAAAAAAGAGCCAAGCAAAAGGAACAAAAGTATAAATTCATGGCCGCAGTATAAGCTCATAGAGGAATCATGAAGAGAAATCCATTTCAACCTCAAAACTCAACCTCAAATTCCTGTCGCTTTCTTTTGTCACTTTATAATATATATTATATAAAGAACAGAAAATTTTTAATATATAAATTATTAGAATAATTAAAATATTATGCAGTATAGTTATACCGAATTATAATATTCATTTAACTAGTTTTAAGCATTACAATACATATCTGCTTCAGTAAAATATTTATAAACTTCAAGTATCACAGAACTGGTTTTCGTAAAATTTATTATACAAAATTATTCGCATGTTTCGCAGAAATTCTGTATTCACGTTCCCCAGCGCGCAGAGAAACATGGTTACAAAAAAAAAAAATGTTTGAAACAAATTGTACCCATCCACAACGCTTGATACTTTATTTTTATAATTTATCAAATATATCTCCAAGCGGTAGAAAAAATTAATAAACTTGATTGAATTGTTGATGAATCATGCAGCCAAATAGTGGAAAGAAATTATTTATTTCAAAATGAAAATACATTAAAAAAAGGCGTTTTTTTCTTCTTTCGAAATTGAAAAATTATATAGAGCAGACGATCATTGATGATATATCTAATGGCCAATGGTTTTATTATGAAATATAAATTGACAGATTTGGTCGAATGACTAGGGCAAGTAGAATACTAAAAGGTTTTGGAAGTAATTCCGCCATAGACGTATCAACTGAATATACTGAGAAGATATTATATATATATATATATATATATATATATATATATATATATATATATATATATATGATAGTAGGTGATCATTGATAATATATCAATAGTCATTAGCCCTCATATAAAAAGAAAATTAATATATGATTGACAATATTATTTATATAATTGGTTTAAAAAATAAACAATTGTTTCTCAAATTTCAGTTTAATATAGCATACTGGATATGGCTCAATCCCTTTTTTCAACCCTTTAAAACCCTTTATTAACTTTTTTTTAACCTCCCCATTCAATAGCTAGGGTTAAAAAGGCTGAGCATTCACTAGGAATCATTCCAGTTAAAGAATTTGAGAAACGATTTCTTTCTTTATCGTAAATCAACAAATAGCAAACTTTCTATAATTAATTGTAATTAATTTATATGTAATCTTATCTTCAAATATTAGATAAACTGACTGATGAGAAATCTGTATGTAAAAGTCATGTATGCATGTACATGATATCCCAAAACGGAAGCATCGAGATAAATTAAATGTATCATGCAATTTTATCAAAATGTAGATTTGGATTAATTTTTTTAAATGTATTCTGACAAAGGATTTATTACACATCAGTGTTTAAATAATTATTTGAAATCACACGCACACATACAAAATAGATACATGAAGTTTGGTAAGTTGGTTTGATATCGTTATTGCGAATGTGTCGAATTTTTGCTCCAGTCTGAAAGGATAGGAAGACGCACCAAATTCATACTTGATTCTATTCAAAATGTGCTAAGAAATATGGATAGCGCTACACTGCATAAGCAGATGAATAGGAAAAAGTAAGAATGCTGATGCTACCATTGATCTTTACCTTGATTGTAAACCTTGGATTGCTTTTAATAATAATAATAATAATAGTTGTTTTCCTGTTTGGGCCCAAAAACCTTTAAGGTCGATCCTGCATTAGTGTGCAGTTTATGAAGTTTTCTTCCATAAGTAACACCAGCATCAGTAACAAAATCTGAATAAAGTAATGCAAAGTCATTTATTTGATAGGAGAAAACAGGAGGTTGTGATTTCAAGGTTAACTATGAATGCTAAGCTTTTTAATATTCAAAAATAATTTATTATCCATGCACCATTCAGGAATTTATCTGCACCATTTTGTATGAGAACATCCTTAAAAACGTATAGTTAAAACTCATTCTGTACTTAGCACAAGATTCACCAAAAGTTATCTCATTTATCCACTCAGATTTTATTCTATATTGAAGAATGCTCATTAACTTATCTACAAAAAAAAAAAAAAATACTGCTTCAAAGACCTGTAAAATAAGAACAGAATTTTTGAACTACTTACTTATTTTTTTAGAAGTGTTTTAGAGATCTATAATTTTATCTAAGAAATATATCTTCTTTGATAAACTGTTGAAAAAACATCTTCAGATAGTTTACAATGTTAAGACTTTTACAATGCGATTCGTTTCTTAATATTCCTAACAAAATAAATCAAACCCTGAATTAAATTTATTTTACTATTTGCTTTCATCTACATCAAGGTATATTAAGACTAAATATTAATAATTTTCTGAATAGACATAATTCTTAAAAAAATGTTTTTGTTTCTTTTATGAATTTGAATGAAATTATTCTATTCAGTTCTTTAAAAAAAACTTTGAAAAGGAGTCGCATTATAAAAAACGACACATTATTCCAAATTTTTACAAGATAAGAGAAACAATATAATAATATATTTTATTATATTCTATGAAATTTAGACTGCTTAAAAACGCAAAATTCATTTGCATCTGTTTACTTCGTGAAAAATAATTGGAGGTATAGATTAGCATAAAAATATAAATTTGAATCATAATAACAGTTGAACTAAGAATGAAAAATATATTTAATATTTTAACTATATATTGATGGCAATTTTTCAAATATATCCCTTTCGAGTTGCTAGTACTTCAATGTGATGTTTAATCACAAGTAAGCATAAAACTGCATTAAGAAAAAAATAACTCAATGGAACTTTGAGGCAACGCTTAGATCAAAGAAATTCTATCCCTATCGATATCAAACAAAAACTATTGAAACAAAATGCAATTTAAATTTAAGTCCACATAGAGCCATTATGGGAGACACAATTGGGGAAAAATTCCTGTTCCTCTTTTCTTGGGCGAGCCCTTTCCTTTTTCACCCCTCATTCCTCCATAACGCTGGCACCATCACAATGCCCTATGCCTAAAGGAATCTTCGGGCTCTCAGATCCTGTGACTTCCTTAAATGGCCGTAAAACTTCATTGTGTTGTCTCCCCTCCAATTCATCAAGATGTCGAAACTGGTAGGGGGAAAGAAATACGTTAAAATACGTCGACACCATCTGCGGTGCAGTAACACCCCTACTTAATTTTCAGTGCAAAACGAATTTGCATCGTTCGTTACCCTACGTTAAAATCCGTGCGGTGCACTTTAAAGACATCTATGGGGCTACGTCGAAATACGTGTGGAACCCTTAGAGGGTTAAGATACATATATATACAGATAAACACTTCTTTTTATAGAATAGATAGTTTACTGTTTGTGTTATAAAACATTTGTACGGTCTATAAGGAAAAACGGAAGTACCTTGACTGAGAGATTCTCTTTTCTGCCTGTTTCCATGTCCAAACATCTTACATTTAAGTTTTGACAAGGCTTTATTCAAACTACTATACAACTCTGATACAGCTAGTGACGGATCCATGTCCATCAACAATTCTTCCTACCTTCAAAATATTCTGCAACGGAAAGAAAAATCACTCGTTTGGATATTGCCTGTAGAATAAAATCGACCCTCCCCCACTCCCTATAAATTGTTAATAGCAACTTTCTGTTCTTGAAACCACAAATGACCATCATGCCCTAATGACTATCTGGAGGGTCATTTGCTTCGTTCCGCACTTGAACTCTACAGGATGGATGGTGGAGCCTCAAATATGCCCCTCAGGAAAAATAACCATCAAGGAACATAGCTTCACAAGAAGAGGATAACAGCACCTGTATTAAAAGAACTTTTCTTTGCATGGCCACAGGCCTTCAGAGGCACTCTTTCTTCTGAATTCGAATTCTGTTGGAGCTGGTTAAAGAGAGATAATAGCAAATAGGCACTGAAGTATTGAATAAATTGTGTCTATGTGTGTGTTTAATAAATTTGGTCAGTTCATGATAATGGCGAGTTTTGTATTTTACGATTCACTTTCCTTCTTACTTTATTATTTCAAATCATTATTTACTTACCTATTTTGTGGATAGTATATCATCTTTTTTTTTCAATCGCTTTCTCTAAAAGTGAAATAGAATGATTTTCATTTAAACTATTTGTTGAGTTCAACTTATCCTGAAGATTTGAAAAATTTTGGTTTTGAGCATAAGATAATTTAGAAAACTCTTGTTATCGTAAAGATTAGTTTATACTCGGCCAGTAGGCAGTGCATAAATAGAAAAGAACTTATCTATGTTTGCCACAATTTCATAAGATATATTCAGGCATTCCATGCTTGGCTATAAATTGCCGTTTTGATCTCCCTGGATTTATTTTCACTGCGTATCGTATTAAAATGAGGAATATTTACACAAAGAAATATGGTAAAATAATAGAAAAGGTCAACATACCTAAATTTGGAAAATCATAGGGAAAAAAAAGGGGAAAAAAAAGAAAGCACAACCTCGCATCAAAAAGAACAAAAAGTAAAAAACTTCGGAATTAAATTTATGATAAGTGATCCATTTTGTCACAGCCAAAGAAACCCACCAAATTCTACAAACGCATGCGCAGTAACTAAAAAATACAATACAGCGGCATGTTGTTTTCCCATCGGGACAATTACTTACCATTGCCTGAATAGCATTTTTCAACCTTTCTACGCACTCGCTGTCTACTGGCCGAATATAAACCCACCTTAATAGATTAGTAGTAAACCTTCGACAAGATGCGGCAGAGTGGAGTTGTCTTCTGCTGTTTCTTTTCATCCTCCATCTGATATGTGATTGAGTTGTTTTTCTCCTAACTACAAAATACGTCACATTTCGAGGATTGCCTAATTGTTTTCTCTTTTAGAATGGATATTAAGTCAGTAATTGTGTAGAGTTCTTTCCTTCTTTCCTGTTTATTTTGTCGCCAGTAGAGTTTAGTTGTTTCTGAACGAATAGATGACATAATATCTATTCAGAAGGAAAAGAACTCATTCCCAGTGTAACAAAACGGAAAGCAGAAACAAGTAACAACTCAACTCTGTTGCACCTATAGCATGGTATGTTTTTAAGTTAATATGTAACAATTTATTCATAATTAAACAATTAACACATCCACAGTGCCATTTATGGATACGGTCTATATATAGACAATGAGCTGTAACTATACATGTTGTCAGTTACAATTAACTAAACATTAATCTAAACTTAACACTCGTGGCTTTATGACTTGAAGATATGATATTTGTAACTAAATTTACTGTCAATAGATGGTCCTTCGAATAATCTTCGAAATAGTGGCCGGCTGTCATTCCAATCCATACTGGTTATGCATTTAAATGCAGGAAATTGAACTGAAATTTTGGGAAAATAGAACTGGAGTACATTTTATCAAGTTCAAAACTATTAAAGATCAAATTTTAAAAGATTTATACTACTTGGTTTTTTTTAACAACAACAGTAAGCCAGTAGGAATAGTTTCCTCAAATCCTTGTCGCTTATTTTCTAATAAAGTTAATGTTGTGTTTTAGACTCAATTTTCTCCAACCAGTTGAAACCAAAACCTGACACAGAACTACAATTTCAATCACAAGTACACAAAATAAATGTGACATGTTTAAATCATTGCGTTTTTGTGTTATCGTGTTTACATGCTTGTGAAAGTACAGGCCGACAGACGATCCATTCCTTGATGGAAATTCTCTCAAAATTTATTTAGTGATAATATAGATGTTAAGTATGGTCAATGAATTGCATCCATCTAGCTGTCTTCGTTGTGTAGTTATAGAGTTAATTTACTTTCAAACAGTCGTACCGACAGTCCTCCTCTGAATGGAGTTTGCTCAAAATTCGATAAAAATCTACATATTTGGTGTGAAAAGCACATACCAAATTTCTTCCGTCCATAAAAATCTACATATTTGATGTGAAGAGCACATACCAAATTTCTTCCGTCGATAAAAATCTACATATTTGGTGTGAAGAGCACATACCAAATTTCTTCCGTCCATAAAAATCTACATATTTGATGTGAAGAGCACATACCAAATTTCTTCCGTCGATAAAAATCTACATATTTGGTGTGAAGAGCACATACCAAATTTCTTCCGTCCATAAAAATCTACATATTTGATGTGAAGAGCACATACCAAATTTCTTCCGTCGATAAAAATCTACATATTTGGTGTGAAGAGCACATACCAAATTTCTTTCGTCCATAAAAATCTACATATTTGGTGTGAAGAGCACATACCAAATTTCTTCCGTCCATAAAAATCTACATATTTGGTGTGAAGAGCACATACCAAATTTCTTCCGTCCATAAAAATCTACATATTTGGTGTGAAGAGCACATACCAAATTTCTTCCGTCGATAAAAATCTACATATTTGGTGTGAAGAGCACATACCAAATTTCTTCCGTCCATAAAAATCTACATATTTGATGTGAAGAGCACATACCAAATTTCTTCCGTCGATAAAAATCTACATATTTGGTGTGAAGAGCACATACCAAATTTCTTCCGTCCATAAAAATCTACATATTTGATGTGAAGAGCACATACCAAATTTCTTCCGTCGATAAAAATCTACATATTTGGTGTGAAGAGCACATACCAAATTTCTTCCGTCCATAAAAATCTACATATTTGATGTGAAGAGCACATACCAAATTTCTTCCGTCGATAAAAATCTACATATTTGGTGTGAAGAGCACATACCAAATTTCTTCCGTCCATAAAAATCTACATATTTGATGTGAAGAGCACATACCAAATTTCTTCCGTCGATAAAAATCTACATATTTGATGTGAAGAGCACATACCAAATTTCTTCCGTCGATAAAAATCTACATATTTGGTGTGAAGACATACCAAATTTCTTCCGTCGTTTTTGAGCTATTGTCACAAGCAGACATTTTCCAAAAATGTGTTTTTCAAGTTCATGTGGGTCTAAATCGTGGAGATCCGCCAAAATCTCAAGTTAAGTTAAACTTTTCTATATTTAGTATAAGAAAAAGTAAAAATTCGTGTATTTCATTTTTTAAAAAGAAAAATTGTTTAAAACATGTCTTAATTAAAACAAATTATTATTGCGTAGTTTTCTATAATTTTTTATTATTATTTTACATTCGTGAGTACTATAGAAAAAATGTTGTCTAGACATAAATGTCTGAGAAAGGTTTCTGAATGTGAACTCAAGTTCTTTCAAAATTCGAAAATGTTATAGGAAAACTTTTTCCTGACCTACTTATGACTCTTTATTCATAAAAAGCACTTTGAAGTATAAATAAAGCGAAAAAACTTGGAACAAGTTTATGGCTTAAAAAATTAAATAAACCGAATCTCCCTGAAGATTTTGTGCGTATGTATAAGTAGGAACGATAGATTTTATTTTATAATAATGCAACGTCTGAACAATGAACGTGTGAAAGACAATTTTCATTTCATTTCAATCAATAAAAATTGTCTTTCACACATAGATATGGAACTAAATGAGCCCCCTTTGGCGACCAGCTTTTATGACTGGAATATTAACATTTTTGCCAACTGAACTATTAATTCTGAATACATTTATGAAGAGTTCATCTTAAAAAAAAATATGAATTAAATGAAGTCATTCTAACACAAATTAAAAATTAACGTGGACAAATATAAAATATTTTACTGTTAAACAAGTATAATTCAATTATTTCACATAAGTTTTAATTGTTTTGTTAAATAATTGATCATTATTTATCAGTTGTTCCATAGAATTTCTAGTTAATGAAAGAAATAACATCATAGAATAGAATGGGATGAAATAACATCATATTTCATGTTTTAACAAATGCAAATCATAGTGATTACTTGCCAGACGACGATTAAACAATGCGTTGTATTAAACTTTCTATTTCAGGTTTTTATCTTAATTTCATTTACATTTCATTCTTCTTACTAAATGGAGGTTTCAGCGGCATAGCCATCTCTTTTCCTAACATTTTTAATAACATTTTTGTGGCTCCAGTAATAAGCGAATCAGTGATTTAAGTGTTGCTATAAAATCATTCGATAAAGTAGTATGGAACATTTGTACGATTATTTGTTCAAATTTAGTGTTGCCATTTGACAAAAAAAAAAAAAAAAAAAAAGAAGAAGAAGAATGTTTTCAGTGTCACATACGATAGCGTTTTGTGCTTATAGATGTGTAAAATTTTTATCAATAATTAATTCAGTGAAAAAATGTCATATACTTTAAATATTTCTCTATTCCCAGGTAACAAATCAGTGCGGTATTATATTATTCAATACTCAATAATATTATACAATATTGGGAAAATTTCACAATACTGTTTCATATATGTGTGCTAATAGGACTACGAAAAAAAACTTGCAGTTTATTAACACGTTTTTCCTTCGTTATATTGCTATTTTTTTCCTTAAAAATTGCTTTCTAAATTGAAAGTAGGTCTATCTTTGTTCTTTTGAAAAGAATTGCGAACAACCTAGACACAATATTCATAGAGTCCACCACGTCAAGTCACACGCTTGTCCCTAGGGATCCTGATTGTCCTTTTCGTGCGCCGGTCAAGCAGGTGACGAAACGGATTATTTGTGAAGGTTCTACGAAAAGTGGGTGTGCTGAACGAAAAGTCAACATAGTTGGGTGTGGCACCTGGAGTGTTAAAAACATAAATCATTTCCAATGCATATATGACATACACAAAAACTCCGCATTTTGAAGATTTGGCATCCCTTATTTTTCCCCAAGGAGCATTTAAATCGATGCACAGTAATGCTGAGTTTGATTGATAAACGTTGGGTATTTGTTATTTTATTTAAATATCATTTTAAATTTTCTTAAATTATTTGATCTAAATATTTCTTATAGAAATTTAAAGAAATAATAACACATAGAAGTAAATAATAATATTTTTATATAAGCTAAAAATAAATAGAATAAAACTAAAAATAAATAAATAAATAGAAACTAAAAATGCGAAGCGCGTTTAGTAAGTTCACATTCCAAATGGTTGTAAGATAATTTTTACCATACCATTCATCACGAAGACGGAAAAACAATAATGACTGTTAATTGGTTAATTGGTTTGTCGGTTTTAATGCCAAGTTTTAGAGCAAATTTTGGCTATACTATGCCATATTTGTGGTAGAGATAAAAGTGTATTCAAAAGCCTAAAATGTCCATTAAATTTATTTCATTGTATAAAATTATGGTTAAAACTGAAGTTAAAATAATTTTAACAACGTTAAAAAAATGAAAAACCAAAAATTTCCAAAATTGATTGAAAATGATGAATGATACCAAACAAGAAAAAAAAAACTGGATTTTATTATTTGAAAAGGGGAAAAATTATTGTAAGTGTGAAACAGAGTGTCGTTTATCACATTATCGTTAATAGTAATACTTAATGTATTATTATAAAATAATTTAAAATCCGCCGATAGAAAAATATTCTTTTTAACCCTATAATAAATGGTCGGACGGCTTATGACAATCATATTCCTGTTATTTAAAGGTGAGGAATGTTATTTAATTGTTAAAATGCTTAAGAATTGTCCTACCCATATCGGTAGAATTGACTTAAAGTTGTGATAGATAGTTGTCTTTAAAAGGCATTTCCGCGATAGCTTCGTGTGGATCATAGTTTTCAAGTAAATAACTAAAGTTTTAAACATAGTTTTTAGTAAGAACTAAAGCGAAATTTCAAATATCATATAAAGAAAGTAATTTTAACCTCATCAAATATTTTTGTAAATAACATTTTTACTCCTTTTATCCTCTTTTAATGGCACTCGGGGTTGATTTAAAGCTTCGGAAACCATTCATATAGCTAAAAATATGTAAGAAATCTGAAAAAAATCCTTGAAAGGTTTTATAGCTGGAAATATTAAAGATGACGTGATAAAAGTGTATATCGGCAGTCTTTAAATTCAATGGTTCTTTTCTGACATATTCCAATGCTTTATTAATCAGAACATTTTAGAAAAACCCAGAAACCCAAAACGCACAGGTTAAAGTCTGGTAATCGAAGTATCCACTCAGACACTGAAACAGGTCCTAAACCTCACATGATCAAAATATTGCCACTAATAACGAGATGATCAGAACTTTTTGAAATTTCTTCCCGCGGGTATTGCGTACTTAATTATTTTATGAAATAAAGTGAATGCGAAATTTCCCATGTTTACTTTTGTTAAATTATCACATAATATTACAGAAAAGGAGTAATCTCCTCCCTGACTGAGTATTCAGGAAATTTGAATGATCATCATTTGTGAAAGCCTTTGGAATCCCAAGGTTAGGTTCCATAATCAACCACGGAGGCAACTTCTATTATTAGACTAGAGGTAACACAATCCTACATCATTGCTTCGCTCACCAGGGAAATTAGTGATTTCTTATTAATATTGCAACTTATCATCCAAGTACTCGAATTAATTTAGTTCATACATTTGCCATTATCCTATAGAATTGAAAAAAGTTTAATAAATTTCTTTCATGAAAATTATCCAATATTCGAAAATTTTTGTAATACACTTTCATCGTAGCACGATGTTTAACCTCCAAATAATTAGATATATACGTATAAGTGTGCTTGAAAAATGCCTTAAATGACTTTAAAAAATGTATTTTATGTTGCATGAGAAGATAATTGTACAGAAGGAAAAATTATTAGTTCCAAATTTTTTATGCTGTCTTCCGACCTTATTACTTATATTGAGTAAAATATACGCACCACCTTAGCATTTTAAATAAAGAAAGGTTTAAATTTTTTGCGACCAAAGCTGACCGAATATTGAAGCTTTGAATTTAATTCATTTTAATTCAATTAACCGCCAACTCAAGCAAGGACTGTCCATGGATTGACTAATTTTCCACGATTAGATACTGAAATGGTGAATATATCCAAAGCATCATAACATATCAACGCAAAAGTATAAAACTCTTTTTATTTAAAACATTTTTGCTTCAAGACTATTTTGCATAATATAGTTAATAGGACCGAAGGATTGTATAATAATATCGATTTTGTATTTTTTCATCAATACATTTATTGTTTTAAATATAAGGAATTTTTTTTTGCATCGTTTGAGCATTTTTTAAACTGAAAATGTAGGCCTATCTATCTAGTCAGTCATTGGGTCACAATTAAAAAAGGAAACCTGTGTTTTCAATTAATTATGCATTCAAAAATGCTCCAACCTAAATTATAGAGAGAAGCATTCTTTCATTTCTGTACATATTCCAATGAAGAACGCCAAAGTTTTAATCATAATTATTCTTTCATTCGCGTGTCATTTATTTGAAGACCTCGAGACGACTTGTTTCTAAAATTGCCGTTCCTTTTTGTTTTTCTAATTGCTTCAGGAGAAATGACTTTTAGCACAGCAGACACCTTTTTATAAAAACATTCCAGCGGCGCAGATTAAAAAGCGAAGAGAGAGTTGATTATACTGGCTCATAGAAAGGAGATTTTAACACAATTTCCCTTCAAAAGCAAAGCGTTTTGTTTTTTACCGACTTTTGATAAATGCCGCTACTGTCTTGTGTTCGAGTGTTGAGGGGAAAAAAACTAGCAATATGTTGATTATAAAAGACAACATCTGAAATGCATGAATTTAGTATTTCAAGTTAAAAATGTTTTATGAAAGGGATTTAATAAAAATTTAAGTTTTTTAATGAAAATTTAATAATAAAGCATGTTTCTGCTAAAATATGGCTGCTTTTACATAAGTAGTAACATTATAAAGTAATTTTATTCAAGAAGCAACGAAAGGTATATAACTTTATTCTTCATTTCCATTCATATTCTTAAAGTAAAATGAAAACTTAGTTAATTTTAATGAGGGAGCATATTAGTTTCTTCAGATTTTAAGAGAAGTTATTTAGTGAATAATTTAGAGAACTATATGGAATTTCCATGAATGATTTATGCTATGTGTGGAAATTTAAATATATAATATTTAAAAAATTTTTTGGATAGAATAATGCTTTATTCAAAACTAAATTAGTTTTTCCAATTATATTTCATTAAAATAAAGTTTTTTAATAACATCATTTTAAGAAAAATTTTCTACCTTATGCTCGTATGACACCGAGATTTTCAACAACTATTATAAATCACATTTGCTGCGAAATTTCATTTTAAGAAAAGAAATTTAAGGCTGTATTAAATTATTATTTTTTATCCCAAACTTGATTTTCGCCTTTTTTTTATCATGCATTTAATCCTACAAGACATAAACTTTAAAAAATGAAACGAATTAAAATACATTTTAATATAAAATAAACTAATCATGTGACTTGTTGCCATTTACGAAAAAAAAGCATTCTTGTACTAGTTACTTTAGATTAGTTATATTAATATTTTATATATTTTGATAATATTTAAATTACTCAAGACTGTATAATATAAAGAAATTTCTTTCAAATTTTTTCTATATTATTTCTTTATTGTGGAATTCCCTTGTCCTTCTGATGACTTAAAGAAACTGTCCTCCGTCTGTGTGGACCTGGTACATATTTAAAACATCGATCACATTAGTCCGGTGCATTATAAAACAACCGGTTTTTCCAACTACTTTTCATTGTCGTATATGTTGTTCAACACTATCTTTCTTCGGACTTCGGAGGACTTAAGCAAAGGGCCCTCCGTCTATGTGGACCTAGTACATATTTAAAACATCGATCACATTAGTCCGGTGCATTATAAAACAACCGGTTTTTCCAACTTCTTTTCATTGTAGTATATGTTGTTCAACACTATCTTTCTTCGGACTTCGGAGGACTTAAGCAAAGGGCCCTCCGTCTATGTGGACCTAGTACATATTTAAAACATCGATCACATTAGTCCGGTGCATTATAAAACAACCGGTTTTTCCAACTACTTTTCATTGTCGTATATGTTGTTCAACACTATTTTTCTTCGGACTTCGGAGGACTTAAGCAAAGGGCCCTCCGTCTATGTGGACCTAGTACATATTTAAAACATCGATCACATTAGTCCGGTGCATTATAAAACAACCGGTTTTTCCAACTTCATTTCATTGTCGTATATGTTGTTCAACACTATCTTTCTTCGGACTTCGGAGGACTTAAGCAAAGGGCCCTCCGTCTATGTGGACCTGGTACATATTTAAAACATCGATCACATTAGTCCGGTGCATTATAAAAAAACCGGTTTTTCCAACTACTTTTCATTGTCGTATATGTTGTTCAACACTATCTTTCTTCGGACTTCGGAGGACTTAAGCAAAGGGCCCTCCGTCTATGTGGACCTAGTACATATTTAAAACATCGATCACATTAGTCCGGTGCATTATAAAACAACCGGTTTTTCCAACTTCATTTCATTGTCGTATATGTTGTTCAACACTATCTTTCTTCGGACTTCGGAGGACTTAAGCAAAGGGCCCTCCGTCTATGTGGACCTAGTACATATTTAAAACATCGATCACATTAGTCCGGTGCATTATAAAACAACCGGTTTTTCCAACTTCTTTTCATTGTCGTATATGTTGTTCAACACTATCTTTCTTCGGACTTCGGAGGACTTAAGCAAAGGGCCCTCCGTCTATGTGGACCTAGTACATATTTAAAACATCGATCACATTAGTCCGGTGCATTATAAAACAACCGGTTTTTCCAACTTCATTTCATTGTCGTATATGTTGTTCAACACTATCTTTCTTCGGAATTCGGAGGACTTAAGCAAAGGGCCCTCCGTCTATGTGGACCTAGTACATATTTAAAACATCGATCACATTAGTCCGGTGCATTATAAAACAACCGGTTTTTCCAACTACTTTTCATTGTCGTATATGTTGTTCAACACTATCTTTCTTCGGACTTCGGAGGACTTAAACAAAGGGCCCTCCATCTATGTGGACCTAGTACATATTTAAAACATCGATCACATTAGTCCGGTGCATTATAAAACAACCGGTTTTTCCAACTTCATTTCATTGTCGTATATGTTGTTCAACACTATCTTTCTTCGGACTTCGGAGGACTTAAGCAAATGGCTCCCCGTCGATGGAGACCTAGTACATATTTAAACATTAGATGTCCACTGATCACATTAGCCAGGTGCATTATAAAACAACCAGGTTTTCCTACTGCAGTTGTCTGCCATCAAAATTTCAATTTTGATGGAGAAAAACAAACAAAATTTCTCTACTTCTGTGGACCTATTACATACAAAGGCCATAGATGTCCTCTGATTATTGTGCAACGATTTTACAAGCAAACATATTTTCTGATAACGTTTGCCTTCAGTCAGCTTCACCTTCGAGAAAGAGAAGCAAAAATCCTTTTTTATGTGTTGACTGGGTACATAATAAATGCACTGCTATCCTCCGATCATAGTTGCTAGATGCATTTTGAAACACCAGTATTCTCTAAGTATGTTTCCGACAATACTGAGTATGTATTTGGCAAAACATATCTTTGAGCTCAGAGATCAATATTATGTAATAGGTAAGTAATAGGCTCCCATCAACAGAAACATAATACATACTAAATTTTTAGTGTACTGTGATCATGATAGAATGGCAGATTTTAAAACCACTGATATTTACCAATCATGGTGACTTGGTGGAATAGTTTAAGATTTTTGATGAATAAAAAGGCAGCTTCATCGAAACTTAGCTGTGTATGTTTCTGTGTCGCAATCCAGATTAAATACCTTTAATCAAGATTCCGGCCAGCAAGTTGAGTGTTTTCCTTCTTATCTGACCCCAATTCAGACGAGGTTAACGGACTATATTCCAAACAGTTCAAGGTCCATAAAATACTTTCGTGTTCATTCAAAATGGAGAGTTTATTAACCCTTCAGCACATGCACCCATTTTTTGAACATTAGCACACGAGCGACGTTATTTTGACCCCAAATTGTGAGGCATTTACTCCTTATATTATTGGCTATTTGTATAAAAATAAAATACGGTCAGAATATATAAATGTTTTTCCATGGAAATGTGTTCTTATTGAAGATACAAATGCGATTTTCAAAGTGCCGTCCTCGTTATCTGACCGTTGCTTAAAAGTATGAGGTTCGCCCCAAAATACCCCTGGTGTTGATTTAAAAGGGGACTTTAATATAACTATACTACACATTTTGTTAATGTTTGTTAAATCAGAAAATTTCTATAAAAGTAATTAAGACTTTAAATAGTTGATAATATCATTGATAAAAGCAAGTTTTCCGTTGCTCTTGTCTCTTTTTTTTTAAATTTCTGATAAAAGAAAACGTATTAACCATCCATCAAATTGAAACACGAGCTTTCTTTCATAAATTAGCCGCGAAATTAGCTCCCAGAATGAAATAAAGAGATTCCCTGCCAACCCTAATGGAATTGTTCTGCTTCACGGCGAAGGATGGCTCTTTTTAAGACCTTCGAGACATTCTATTCAGGTGGGTGTAACGACAAAAAAGCGGGAAAGAATGCCCAGACATTCCCTTTTATAGAGGTAAGATCTTTCGTCCGCATTCTTCGATGTGCTCGCTTCTAAAATAAGAGTTCTTGTTTTCTTTTTTTTTTTACTCTCGTCTCAAGGTTTTGAAGAGGGTAGACAGACTTTTAGAAAGGCCACATATGATTCAATTGACTTCTTGGCTGACATTTGATACGTTCGTTCGGCGGAGTAAGATTTTTATCAGAAAGAGTGATAAGTTTTGAACTGCGAAGAAAGTTTTGAGGCTCATTTGAAAAAAGATCCGATTGCGAAAGTAAAACCATTTTTATTTCTATATTACATTTGTATTATATTTCGTTCTTCTCTATTATATTTGTAATTAATGAGTAACAAGTGAAAAAAATGAATGAGAGGGCTCTTCCCAGGACATTCTCATAGAAACATTTTTCCTGCTTTTGTATTCGTAATAAATTCCAACAAACTGAAGAAAACTCAGTGGGAGTGTTCTGTCCTTGACTTGTTCGATAACATATTTTATTTCTTTTATGTTCGTAATAAATCAGAATAAAGTGAAAAAAAAACCAGTTGGAGGGTTCTTTCCTCAACTTTCTAGGAAATTCATTTTGTTGCTTTTGTATTCGGATTAAACGAGAACAAAGTGAAGAAAAAGCAGTGAGAGGGCTCTTTCCTCAACTTTCTGAGACACTCATTTTGTTGCTTTTATATTCGTAATAACTGAGGAAAAGTGTAAAAACACAGTGAGATTGTTTATTCCCTCAACTTTCTCGGAAACTCATTTTGTTGCTATTATATTCTTAATAAATGAGAACAAAGTGAAGAAAAAAATCAGTAGGAGGGATTTTTCTCCGACTTTCTCAGAAACATATTTTATTGCTATTACATTTGTAATAAGTGATAACAAAATGAAGGAAAAAAATCAATAGGAGGATTTTATTTTTAGACTTTCTCGAAAACATATTTTTTTTTCCCAATATATTCATAATAAATGTGTAATAAGTGAAAAAAGTGTAGGAGGGCTCTGTTTCAATATATTCATAATAAATGTGTAATAAGTCCTCCTACACATTTATTAACACATTTTCTTGCTTTTCTATTCGTAACAAATTGCAATAAACTAAAGAAAAACCAGTGGGAATGTTCTACCATTGACTTCCTCGGTAATTTATTTTATTGCTTCTATATTCATAATAAAATGAGAACAAAGTAAAAAAAAAAACAAAAAAAAAAAACAGTGAGAACGTTCTTCCCTCGACTTTCATGAGAACCCATTTCGTTCATAGTTTATCTGATAGGAAAGAGATTAGAAATTGTATTACGATCATCTGCCCATTTATTAGTTGTATTCGAATCTTGACATTAATCCAAGATTTTAATTTCAAGATAACAAATTTAATTTACTTAACCTTCAACTTTTTAAGTTATCAAACCTTCATACGCATGAACATACATTCAGACTATTTACTCAACCATTCAACTGAGTTGATCCACATTTTTGTTTGAATTTTAAGAACTTTAATATAAAAAATAACATGTTAATTTTACTTACTTTAGAAAATTTTTGTTCTGGATTCTAGGAGAAATTCTAGGAATTTTGTTCTAGGAGAAATTTAACCCTATCCTCAAATTTTGTAAATTTGATTGCACTTTTGTTAATTTTAATAAAAATCGTTTCCATCAGATTAAAACGTTTGCAGCTGTCTGGTGTTATGTGATCTCGTATTTAAATCTATCCCGTTCCGTTTTGCAATCAACTGTTGGATACCCAGCCTATGACATTCAGTGTGAGTTTTTAAATCTGAGTTGAAACCAGTTTCATCATGTGTGAGCATGATGTTTTAGATAAAAAAAATCCTTTAATGGCAGTTTCAAATTTTTGTGAGCAGTAAAGAAGCACATCTTCGAGTTAATAAAGCATCGGAATATCTGACATGCGAATATTTGGAGGAAAAGAGAGACTTGCCATCATTTCTAATTGGTGTCTTTGGATTTTTCAACGTATAATAATATACACATACATTTAAAAATTTCTGGACTTTTTCAAATACTTTTTCATATGTAATGCCCTTTCCATAAGACAAGTTAAGAATATCATGTAATCCATTTAGAAGATCAAATTTCATCCACTTTAAATGCATGCAGTGCATATATCGTAGCTCCTGAGATTGTGGACATTCAAAACTTTCTGAGAAAATGAAGACCAACTGCTGGGTGCTCCATTATGATAAGACGATGGTCACAGATAGTTATTGGTGACCAAATTATTTGTCAGACCGTCACATTCGAAACACTCATAATAAGTTTATCTCCTTGATCTTGCCACATGCAAGTTTTTCATCGAATGGGTGGAACTTTTAATAACATTTAAGGTGGAACTTTTCTCAAGTTCCAAGTAAGTGCAGCAGCTAAGCATTGGAGGATGGGTAGAAAGCAAGCTGAGATCCTAATTTGCATTTATTTATGAATGATGGTATAAATACATAATTGTTCGTGGTAATACATAGCCACCAAGTAAACTATATACATTTTTAATTAATAAAATAAGTTTTAGTGTCTCTGGGATCTAGTAGTATCATATCAGGCGATGAAATCTTTTGCAAATTTTTTTTTTAAAAATAAACCTATTCTAAGATTTACTTTTATGAACTGTATGTTTAATTTATTAAATTATTGTTAAAATCTGCAAATTTTTATATTCTTGAAACATATAACATGAAATCTTTTGCTGGATCCAAAATATAGGTTGTGTTTATATATATTTTCTTCGTCATGATTAGGGATTGCAATACCGGTATACCGGGATACCGAATACCGGTTTTTTGAGCCATTTGTGCAATTTTGTAATACCGGTATTCACAAGTTTAAATACCGGTTTTTCGGTATTTACTAGAAATTTTTAAAGTTGTCTCCACTATATGTTCAGGGATCGCCAACATAGCAAAATAGTATACTTTTTTGTTTTTATGTCTCCCTAACGGGTGAAATTAATTGGCTAATTAATGGCTTACTTAATTGCTTAAATTTAAATTAGCGAAACATATATTTTCCCTGAAAGAAGATATTGTATTCATAACGACTGATGGAGCAACAGTTATGAAAAAAGTTGGAAAGTTGATTGGCGCAAATCAGCAATTGTGCTATGGTCATGGAATTTAATTAGGAGTAATAGATGTATTATACCAAAAAAATAAAGAACAGAAGAATCCAAATACTGTGGATATAGAAACTTCGGATTTCAACTTTGAAGAGAGTGAAAGTGAGAGTGATATTGATAATGAAGATAATGAAAATGTAATTGTTGAAGAAGATATTGCTAATGAGCATGAAATATTAACTCATCAAGAATTGCTTCCTATAATTTATAAAGTTCGAAAAATTGTTAAGATATTTAAATGTTCCCCTATAAAAAAGGACATATTACTAAAATATATACTAACTGAAAATAAAACAGAATATATGTTAATATTAGATTCTAAAACTCGTTGGAGCAGTTTACTCCTAATGATGGTATTGCAATCCCAAGTGATGATATTTAAAAAAATAAGCAGATGGATAAATTTGAGAGATTTTCTTTCTGTTCTAAGATTTTGACAGCCACCATCTCATCAGATATTCAATAATAAGATATTGAGTGTACACAAAATTATAATTAAAATATAATCAACATTCCTATTTTATTCATCATAGCAGTGATCATAATGTAACATGAGTAACGAATCGATCATAAAATTTTATCTTCATACACATCAATAATTCAAGTTAAATAAAAGTGTTTAATAAAGTAAGGTGGAAAATAAAAATTATCTTCAGTGTCATTAAATACCTGAAAAGTTTTGACAATTGATATTTTCAAGATATTATAGTTTATTTCTTTTGATATTATGTATTTGGTACTTAATTTCATGTCATATTATTTCAGTTCGTTTTCAGGAATATTTTGCAATTACATTGATTCAAAGAAGGATTACATTTATTTATCATACAAATTAAAGTACTGAATTCTGAATAATAAGTCGACTTTTATATCATTGATGCATTTTCCATTTTGTTCGATTTCCGCTTGCCATTTTTTTTCATCTGCATTATCTTTCATTCAGAGAATTTCTTATTCTTATTAACAAAAATAGAAACCAATGCAACGGTCGCACTACATATTTATCATTGCAACTTTTGCCCTAAAAATTATTTTGTGAAACATAAATAAATGATTATTTGATGGTGCAAAGTATGGGCTTCATGATTGTTACATCTTCATCTCTCAACTAAACTCCAAAACTTTTTTAGTCTTTAAGCTCTATCTTTCATTGTAATGGAGAAACATGAATTATTAGCAATTTGCCAGTCCAATACTTTTTAAAATTATTTTATCTAACTTCACTCGTTTTTAGCGATACACACTAAAAGCAGCTGAAAATGGATGATACTTTTGCTTTTCTGCATCGTAAAACGACAATATTTCCAAGAATAGAATGGCATACATTTTCTTTGAAGAATTTCATATTTCGATCTGTTTTGTATTCCTTCGTAGCAATTTCTCCAGGATCTTTTCATTTAGTATTAAAGTAAACAACAGATTTATTTATCGACATCTGTCATTTGTTTAAAATTGAATCATCTTTAATACATATTTTTATGGAAACCTCAGATCTTATGTGATGCTCTCATTGAATTTCTTTCAATCAAAGTGAAACTCAATGGGAAATGCCTTTTTACGGTCTCTTATTCTGAAGCATGTCGATCCGAATAGGTTCAGTGTTCATCTTCAACTTTAATTGTTTAATCGAAACGTTGGCTACTTTTTAGTGAAAAACAAACAGATAAAACAGGGAAAGTAGTCTCTCCAAAGCTTTATGGCCTGTTCTCTAGTAAAATGTTATCTGTCTCCCACGTAAATTTGTGCACTTGGCGCGAGAGCGTGAATACGTGCTCAGATTTTTATCTTCACATGTGAGGGATATGTTCTTCGTAGTATTGTACAGAAACTCGACATATTAAGTACATGGCATTAGCGAACAATAATTGTGAAATATCAATATGTGGCGGAAAGCTAGCGTTTTTACTGAACCTACAATGTAATCTTTGTCGATATATTACAGTCATGCGATTAATACATAAGTTCCTGAATCTGGAATGTATATTTTAAACACCTATTATCCCACCAATTGAAAATAAATTTTATTTAGAACTATAATTGCAATCACGAGATCATATATCAAATTCATATATATAAGTCAATGTGCTTTTGAGTAATTGTGCTTAGGTGCATACAAAAGTATGGACCGACAGACTGTTCACTGGTGGATTTATTTCCGAATTTGTTGCTAATCTACATTTTAGATGCTAAATCTGTGCACTAAATTTTATTTATCCAGCTCTTTATGCTTTGTAATGATCACGTTCGTTTGTACCAGTTGACATACACTAATAATGTCCTCTAAATGGATTTCGTTGAAAATTTGATAGAAATCCACAAATTTAGTCAAATTAGTTCAAATTTTTAGTAATTAGACCATATACCAAATTTCATCCTCCCAGCTTAAAGAATTTTTGAGTTATCATATTTGCAAATAGGTATAATTTTAAAAATGTGTTTTCAGAACTCAAAGATTTCTGAAATGCAGATATTCGACAATATCCTTTCATTCGATTTTTTTATGATTACAATGTTTTCTTTTTGCATAGCTCAGATACGAGAAAATTAAAATTTATAAATCATTTCTGATGATATTAAGCATCGACATCATAAAATCCATATTTATTTGATTGTCAATAAACATGGTGGATCTTTTTGATTATAGGTAGCCATTTTTCTTTCTTTACATAACAAGATTGAAATAAGAACATCATTCTCTTTCATTCTATTTGAAAATCAGTAAGTTAAAATCAGTCATTTAACTGTCTATAAACAATTTTTATTATGATCAACTTTTGTTAAAAGTAACTTTAAAATGTAAAATAATAAACATCATATAGAATCTATTATCTGATCGGCAGAAAATAAAAAAAAAGGTAAAAGAGTAACTAAAATATGTATTTGTAATAACCACCATTATTTTTTGTCCTTATCTTTATTTTGTTATTATTAGACTGATTATTCAGATGAATCATTTTTGAGATTGATTGCAATAGTCTGAAAAAGCAACACGGAGCACATTCTGGGTAAAAATTCTTTGAATTTATTACTTGTTCCGTGACGCATGTAGGCGTTATTTCAGCGACAGAGAAAAAAATGTTTAATATTCTGTTAGCTTCAGTCTAATTTGTTTTGGCGAAATTTGCATGTGATGACAAATCATTGACACGCGATGTAACATTTTATTTTTTGTTTTAGACACCAAGCTTTCTGTTGTCTTCGTTACGGAAACAATGAGACACCAGCATATTTCAGAAATGTGAAAATTTTTTGAGTATTAAATTTTTTCAATACAAACAATTTAAAAGCATGGTCATTCATATCGTAATTATTTACCGAAAAGGATATTTTCGTAATTGTCGATTATCGAAGTAAATCTTGGATACGTCCAGTTTGGTTTCAGCTCATTCTTGAGGGATTTATTTATTTTTCGAAAAAGATGTAAATTGTTTTAGTTAGTAAACATGATCAGGAGAAGTAATGTCAGTGCTTCCATGTCTAGAAAAATTTTCATCGTTGCTATTACGGTGTGATAGATATATTTTATTTTTCATTTTGAATTGAATTACTTTGACATATTAATTCACACCATTATATTTATATAACATAAGTTACAGTATAGATCTTTACTAAGACGTTTTTGAGATTTATTGATATGGAGTGGATTGGATTGATTTGGATTTTATACACACAGATATATATGAAATATTTTCTCTCATAATAGAAAACGAACATGGTTCGTTGGGAAGCAGATTTTTTTTTTTCTTTTTCTTCTTGATTAAGGAAAAAATTCAAATATTAATTAAAAATTTATTGAAATATGGATATTTTCCTATAGGTTTATAGGATATCTTGGATCATTCCGAATAAACCAGTTTCATAAAATAAAATTCTAAAGCTATATATGAGTTTTTCATTATATTATTTAATAATTTTTCTTACTTGACAGGAAAGTAAATTATGCTGTCGCATTCACTTTTCTTATTATCTACCAGAAAAAGAGATTGACAATCATGTCAAATTTTATATATGATAAGTTTTCCTTTATAAAAATAACAGTTTTAAATTTGGAAAATTTTTTAAATTTTCCGTGAGTACAATTTAAAGCTTTCAAAATAATAGGAAAAAAGTGTAAAAATTTTTGTGAGTATTGAGGCTAATAGCAGAATTGTGCATGAAATCAATTATGTGCTATTTATTTATTTCTACAGTTGTTAAGATTAAGTTTTTGAAATACTAATATTTCGTTTGTTTTCTTTTGTGCTTTGAATTTGCGAATTAGGAACATTTTATTCATTATGAATAATTTATTGTCTTAAATTCTAACAATTTTTATTATAAGCATTTAAAATAATGTAATCACTATTTTGTAAAAATTACTATGGATTTTGCATCATATTATTAGGGATATGATAATTTTTATTCATATTTCTCCATTTTGTATTTGCATAGATACTATTGACTTAACGGTTGTTTTTTAATAATTGAAATAGGGATGCTAAAAGTTTGATAAATATTCTGTAATATGCATTTTGTGAAATAGTATATAGAATTATCTCTTAAATATGAAGAACTTCTTAAAAATTTTTTTTAAATTAATGCAATTTCCAGCGTTTTTATATGTCTAACAACAGCAACAAAAGGAAATATCTACAACTGAAGGAAATCAATCTCCAGTTTTATGTAAAACTGTAATGACTTATTTCAAAAAAAAAGTTACAAAAAATATGCATATTTAAAAAAAATCTTAAGAATTTTTAAAAATTAAAAAAAAAATTATTTTAATTTTGAGAGCATTTTAAAATAAGTTCCAAATATTTTTATGTGAAAAAACAATAAAGTATTTTTTATGGAATGTATTTGAATTTTCCGAACATTTCGAAACATTTAAATTAAAAATTGTAGTTATGTAGCCTTAAGATGAGTTTAAAAATATCATTATTAGAACCATGAATAACCGCTTGCATATTCCGACTAATAAAGGTTAGTGAGGGGAAATGAGTCTGTCGGAAAGAATTGTGAACTTATATAATTTTAAAAGGGAATTTGCTGATGCAGCATTTTTGCTTCTACATGTTTTAGAGTCAATATTGGAAAGCCAAAAGTAAGGGAAACTAAAAGGTTAATGTTAAAGCGAAGCCTTAGTTTGGATGATTAGTAAATAATTATTTGTGTAGAGAGAGAATAAATTAAAATTATAATATGTGTGTGTGTGTGTGTGTGTGTGTGTGTGTGTGTGTGTGTGTGTGTGTGTGTGTGTGTGTGTGTGTGTGTGTGTGTGTGTGTGTGTGTGTGTGTGCATGCGTGCGTGCGTGCGCATGCGTGTGTGTTCTAGAACCAATGTCTTAAAGAACCCTTTTAAACTGAATACATTATTTGGAAATATTTTAATTTTTAACAATTTAAAAAATAACATTATTTTTAAATTTTTTTATTACAATGTACTGAAAAATTTTGGAACAAAACTAGATAATATCGCCTAGTTTATTAAAAAATTTATTTTATGCTAATAGTTTTACGAATTTGGAATAAATTTTCATTACAATTTTGTGTTTTCAGAACTTAAATTCGAAATTGAAGTTAAAATTTTATTCAGAATTTGAATTCAAAACCTAAAATGTATATCCAGCCTTCATTTTCAGGCAAAGTAAAAATTCTTATAAATAAACATTATATAATTTACTCAAAATTAAAATATATGGGACATGCCATTTTATTCTATCTAAAAACACCATTGCTTGGTGGAAAAAATCATTATGAAATGCTTACTCCTCTGAACTATAACTGTTCCTTTCATTTAACAATGGATCTTTGAATTCTAAATTATTTGTATAAGAGCATCATTTTGGATATAACATGTTAAAAAGTGAATTGCATATTTTGGTCATTTTTAATTAATGCCAAAATATATCTTTACTTTCAGGATAAGATATTCATTCATAAACCTAATATTCTTATTTTTTTATAACTTGAGCAATCTGATGACAGTTGCCAGAAAACAATTTTTAGACTTAGAACAAAGAGAAAAAAAATCATTAAAAAATTATTTTCTAGACATTGAATCAGGACATTTTTTTCATAAAATTTGTTTTCAAATTCCTAAAAATATTAAACAGCAGAAAAGACGATATTAGGTACAACATGTAACCCATTTTAATATTTCTTTCATTATTATTTTGCTGTAATCACTGGAAAAGTATTGCAATTTTAAGAAACTAATAAATTTATCTATGCATAGAGAATGATGAAAAATTTATTTAAATTTCAGTCATGGTATATGTGTTTGATTATTTTTTTATATAGAAAGTGGCTTACACTTTCGCCTATATATTGTTGATGAATATTAATAATATATTCATCTAAAATGACTTAAATTTAGAGTATATAGCTCTCTGTTTTTAGAAAACTTGCTAAATTTTCCATCGGAATCCAGCATCTTTGGCGATAAATAATGTATAGATAAATCTCTTAAAATTGTACTGCAACAAAATAAATTTTATAATTAGAGTCACTTTATATAGAAAACAAAATTTGTATTATTTTTGTGTATTTGAATCCTGAAAGTAAATATTCATGAAATCTCAAAAGAACTTATTGAAACGTGATCCTCAGAGGGAAAAAGCTCTCACACCCATTACATCATTGGGAAATTAGCTCTATTAACTCGTTTAGAAGCCCGTTGATTTGCTTATTCTTGTCTTCTAACGTGAGTTTTAAAATACTATCGACAGAGGGATTATAGTGAAAATATATAAGTTCGGAGAGAGGTGGCGATTGTGAAATCATAGTAATCCTAAATCAAATTCATGATGAGAAAATTCCCACTATAATGTTATATTGCAATCTCCTCTTAACATCATCGGTGTGCTCTTCCTTCAAGCCTTACATATATTAGCATCAAATGGGATATTTTGTGTTTAGGTCGTAGTATAGAAGAAACAAACGTGCATTTTGGACCTCTTTCTTTGAACTTAAAATTGTGGTCATATGCATACAATAGTAAAATTTACATAGACGATTGTGTCCAAAATTCAATATAATTCCCCAATTTTTATGTGAAGATAAAAGACATAATTGTATTTTAGGGTATTTTTTAGAACCATAATGTTTTCAGGCAGACTGGCATTGTTCCAAAAAAACTTTCCTGAGCGCTGGATGGCATAAAATGGAAAACCATAAACTACTACTCCCACTCGCTCGAAGGCACACGGAGAAATATGAACGCCGCTATAGCAGGGGTGGGAACTAAGGTTGATTTCTTAGGGCCATTACCGGCCACGGCATAACCGGTCCCGCAGGAGGCATCGGTAGGGAGTAGTTGATATCTGATCCTTCCTGTACTCAACAAGTTGGTGAGAACCAACCACCATTCATACAGTTTCTTAACTCCATGTCTGAGATGCCTCTTCCTCCGGTGGGAGGGGCATGAAAATGGAAAGATTTATCGAGATCGAATTTTTAAGGATTCAAAATGTTTATGAAATAGTAAGATTTATCGTTTAAAAACTCATATCGTTTCTCCAAAAAACATAAAAAAATATTAAATATTAATAGGATAAATTTTATTTGCAAGAGTTTTTATTTAAATAATACAGAAAGCATCATAATATTTTTGTCAGGTTTAAGGTAACCGAGTAGGTTCTAGGTTTTTAAAACAAATGATGCATAGATGTTTTTTATTGTATCAAATAGCTAAAACAGACTTGAAAGGTCACTATTAGAAGAAAATTTGCACTCATTGCCTTTAGTTTTTGAAAAAAAAAAACTGTTTATTCATTGAAAATTTAGCAAACTTTTCAATGTTAGGAAAAACAGAGAAACTTAAAAAAATAACAGAAGTATTCATTTTTTATTGTACCTATATATATATTGCTCAAACTACATAAAATGCAACAGACCATAAAATAGAAATTATTTTAATAAATAAAAATTTCATGAGCATTTGAAGTTGCTATTAATAATATTTTTTGTCAAAATGTGTCTATGTTTTGAACTTATAGTGTCTGAAAAACATGTCTAAATGAAGATATCTTAAAATCCGCCATCTATCATACCCTCAAAGGATTTGGATGTATGCATAACAAATTTCAGAAAATTTTATTGAATTTATTTTTTCATATTTTACTATCATATTTTCCTTGAATCAATCACAGGTAAATATTCCTTCTTCAGAATATACATTTTATATAATGTACTTGTATATGTATTTTTCCAAATGTGTTGGAAACAAATGTAATTTTCACGCTCTTTTAACAGAAATGCCAAAAATAAGCAAACTAAGGCTAAGTAGGCAGAGAGTTAATATAAACATGTCAAATATAATTTTAGTGAATTTTACGGCAAAAATAAAATAAATCATTCGATTAAAAATACCAATGTTTCCGACTTCATTTTTATTTATTGTGTATTATTGAAACTAGTATATCTATAGCTCTATCTTATATATATTACAAACAAAGTCTGTTTTAGAATCTAAGAAATTTTTACTCTTTTTTTTAGATAATAATAATATAAAAATTCAAACTTTTCTGTTAAAAGCATTTTTACAAGTTAGTCGGATACCTTAACTCTTACCAAATTATAAGTTGGATTATATTTATGGTTTCTCTTAATATATCTAAAACCACCCTTATATCCTTTCATCCAATTGCACCTTGTCGAAATTTTATTGCTTCTACAGATCCCCTGTATAAAAGAATGGTAACATTCCCCCATGCATACGGCCTAATTCAATTTGAAGAAAAGCCTTTTCCACGGTCTTGGAATGAGAGTTGCGAAATCGATGAAATCGAAACCTTCCCTCTTCTGATTTGTTGAGTTGAGTTGCCCATTTCTTTTTCTACCAGCCATCAAAAAACCTTCGATTTTATTTGGCCCTGAATCGTTTTCCATCGAAACTGCTTTTCGAACTGATAAAATGATCTTCCTATTGCTTCGTCCAACCTCTTTGGGGCTACTTTTTTCTTTAATCATTTCTGTCGGAGTTATGTGCTTAAAGTAGAATCTGTCAGTTTGCAAAAGTCGATAGATGGTACTTTATTCCTCGGTTATTTTAACGTGGATACGTTTTACGATGGTTATTGGGTAAAAAATCCTCACAAAAATTGCGTTCCATAACCATAAAGTATTAAAGAAGTTTTAGTTTTGAAGTATATTTTTTTTTTAAGATGACTACTTGTTTTTATACATACTGTTACAAATCTGTAATGCTGCTTCCCAGCACGGTTAGTTCAATCACTGAAAAGACCGTTTTACCATCAGCTCTGTTGGATGCTTCAAAAGCCGACTCAGTGATCTGAGGGGTTGGCAAGGAATTTGGCGATTTTGGCGACAAAATGGATAAAATGTTGGTGATAGAGCCAATAAGAAATTGAAATATACCGGATTGTTCCAGAACCTTCTCTCCCTGGCACCGGGAACCACAAAAGGCCGGCAGTCTAAATCCGAAGAACAGTCGTGTATAGAGTCATCGAGAGGTTTAGAGACATAGCAATTCAACGGTGAATAGTTGGATCAGTCCAGCGAAGCGCAGGTGTTGGGTGGAGTTCAAGCGATTGCTGAAATGAGCTGTGTGCCGAGTCCTGGTGTTTAATGCACAAGCAGCATCGAGTAGTGTGGGGACTAGCCAGTCGTGTAGTATTGAGTCGGCAGTTGGATACAGCTAACACGAGAAGACAGTGGAGAATTGCAAGCATTTGGAGAGCCAGTAGAGAGTAGCTAAGGTAGATTCCCTCCTCCGGCTGAATTTTGTCTGGCCTGTTTGTGTGCTGTAGTTGTAATTACTACCGATTACTAATTGTGGACTACTGTTTGTTGTAGTGTGCTATTGTGTGATGCTTATTTACGTCTCGGCTGTGCATGTGTTGTTTTTGTATTCTTGTCTTCGTGTTAATAAAAGACATTGTTTGTTACTGAGGCATGTTGTATGTATTTCTTCATCGACTAACAAATCGAAAGAACCCCGAATTCATAACAATATATATTCCTATTTTTTTATATATTTTTTTATTTTTATATAGATATTGTTTATATTTGTTTATATTTTTATATAGAAAGTGTTAAACTTCTAATTTTCAAAAAAAAAAATCGAATTGTAGAATCTGATAAATCTTTAGTTCATTTGTACCTAATTTTTGAGTAAATCAGCAACAAAAAATAGACAAAGATCCGTCTGTTCGTAATAACACAATTACAGGATGAATAAAATCTTACATTTAGCCTTGATAGTAAGGAAAAATAAGTAACAGCTTTTGAGTTTATTAGGTCAAAGAGAAGGTATTCAAAACTCTTATTCTATTCTCTTCAGTATACATAGAAACAAAGCAAAAAAAAAAATTCCATATTACATAAACATGTAAATAAGTTGAGAGAAATAATCTCCCGTCAGAAAATTAATCAAAGAATTATTGAAAAAGGTTTAGCATGTATTTTCTTCCTTTTTCAAATTATTTTATTTTAAGATCTGTGCGTCATTTTTCTGTCTGTGCCGATTCTATAATTTTTACCACTTGAATTTGTTATGCCTTCTTATTTTTCATTAAAGGCAATCAATCTAGTTATTAAAAAGCTAGTGAAACATCAAAAATGGTTGAAATTATATTTAGGGTAATTAGAAACACTAGTTATACAAGGGTAGCAAGTTTAAAACAATGTCATAATATGACAATTTTTCCAATAAATCTAAGCTTTCCAATAATAATAATGAATATATATATATATATATATATATATATATATATATATATATATATATATATATATATATATATATATATATATATATATTATATGAACATAAGAATATAAACATTTCCTTATATTGGTTCTATAATTTTTAATGCGAAATTACTGTATAGAAATATTAAGCATTTTTGATTATTGTATTAAGTACAAAAAAACTATGTCAACCTTAAGGGAACTGTAACGGTTTTCTTTAATGATGATGGCGGTAAGTGAAATATCTATTCATTAAAACAATAAATAAAAGCTATCTTTTGATAATATGTTTTTGTTGTTTTAATTAAATTCTTGTTTAATGAATATTTATATCACGCTTCATATAGTATATTTCCATACAATCTATAATTTGAATATTAGAGATCATATACATTGTGTGAATGAAATTGGATTTTTAATTTTCATTTAAAATCATATCCTAAACAATCTGATTTATTTCAGGAATAAAGAAAATAATTCTTAGAAAAGGCAGCAGTCAGCTTAGAAAGTCTATTTAATTTATGAGTCAATTTAATGAAAATCATTCCTAATTTGTTGCAAGAAAACTTTCAATAAAACAAAGGGTTGCAACTTTCCTGCTCCCAATGATCTTTTCATTTCACAGCAACCGATTGTTCAAAGGAAAACCATTCATCTTCCGGCTGCAAGAAAAGTGGAAAAATAAACAAAAACTCTAAGAAAGTTATTGTTTTTTCTTACAAATCCTTTCCATTTTAATCAGTCCCTTCCTTTTGCAGCAATGTATTTCTTGTCTTCCATAAATTATTCATTTTCAAGGTTCTTTGTTAATTATGAACGGACAACTATAAAACACTATTCAAAGACTTTTTTTATTGCTGTGAAGTTTGTGGGATGGTAAGTAATTATTTTTCAATTGAAAAAAAAAACATCCTGATCAGAAATAATGAGTCCAAAAATGCAAAAATTGTGAACAACAAAGTTTGCTATTTTTATGGTCCTTTCATTAGGCATTATGTTATAAATGCTTGTACTTAATTCCTATACAAAATATACAAATAGAAAGTATTGAAATCATCAACAAATTCGAAATTTTCTTTTTGAGAATCTCTCATCTTCTTAAATCCGAAAAAAAAAATTGGAATCATATTTATTTATTTGTGAACACCATGACTCAAAAATGCTTTAAGCTGGATTGATGAAATTTAATATAGTTTTTCCTCTAAATATGTAGATCTCCATATAAATTTAAACGAAATCCATTCCAAGGAAGTCTAACTCGCCGGTTATCTGGATATTAGAGAGGCTATAACTATAAAATAAATAGAATAGATGAATAAAATTTGGTGCACAAATTTAATATCCAAAGTATAGATATTCTTCAAACTTAGAATCACCTATCTCAAAGGAGTGATTATATATCAGTATATTCTTTTGCATATAGTATATAAAATGATTATTTATATGCACTAAGTAGAATTTAGGTTATTTTAAATTTCATGCAGGTTATTTATATATTTAAAGAAACAGTTATTTATATGCATTATGCAGACTAACAAACCAAATTTTATTTTGCATAAAATTTGGTATGGATTCTGTGATTACATTTGTATTTATATGCCAAATTTTGGTTGCAGTAGGTTAGAATAAAGGCGTCCAGAATACATATCTGTTTTTCATGTATTTATGTATTAACAGCGTTCGATAGTTTAATTTCCCCAAAATATTATTTCTATATTGTACATTTTATCGGGTGCATTCATTTATTCTACTTAATTCACTTCCGTCCGCAATGGCGAAATCCATCCCAAAATAACCCTCGCGTAGACTCAAAATGAGACTCAAATCTAATAAACTAAACAATGCCCAAATATAAACTCGCTAATCCGTTTTGTTTCCAATTTCTCAGAATTCTTCCTCCCCCCTCTTGGTAAATCTTAGAAAAAGCATTTCCCTCCGAATCATACGGCAGACGTCCCCCCCCCCCATCCGCATCTCGACTGCTCCCAACCGAAACAAGCCGATGGATTCCGAATATGCTATTTCGGTCCCGACTTGACCTTTGACTTTTGGAATCCAAACATCGACCAGACCAATTATAGCATCTCTCCGGTGCCCAAGTCACGTGGCTCTGGGAAAACTATTAGTCATTCGCAAGTTATTTTGATAGTTAAAAGGGATTCTCGGAATTTTTCATTGAGAAATTGGCATTTTTTTCGTTTGAAAACGCTTAAAATTAATTAACCGAATTGAATTTTGGAAGGATCAAGACTGCTGTTTTCACTGAATCCTCATTAAGATCCTCATTCATCCTCATGCTGCTCTATCGGAATTTCGGAAGTGGCCGTTTGTTCAAGAAGGTAAAACACGAATCAATATAGAGCAATAAACTTTTTCAATTGTTGGAAGCTAATATTTTGTTTGCATAGAATTCGTTTCGCATTTCATAATTTCATATAATCTAAAAAATAGAATTTTATTTTAACTAGAAGATAAATAAGCAAGAAATCGATATAAAGGAGGGTATAGAAAAACCATTTTCTTTCTTTATGTTTCGGAAATGCAAACAATATTTTCCGTACGTTCGATTGATGGCACTTTCTTTCATGTTTAACCCATTGCACTCGAATGGTGTGGCACCATTCAAGACTGTGCATCAATTTGACGCTTTATTTATTTATTTTTCAATTTTGATTGTTAAAAATACCTATAGAATGGTAAAAAACTTAGATTAATTTATATATATATATATATATATATATATGTGTGTGTGTGTGTGTGTGTGTGTGTGTTCTTCGGAGCAATAAACAAATAATTGTATTAAATGAATAATTACACATGGAATTACTATTCCGAATGCAAAAGGTTAATTATTCTAATCTTTTTATAAACTTCTGTTTAATGCTTCTTCTTTATATAGATGATATTTTGTAGCACATTTTTGTCTCATTTCCTAATAAACTAGAGTTTTTAAATTATTGAATTTATGTATCGCGATTATTATTTTAATGATTATAAGACTTAGTAACAAGTTAATCTATTCATTTAGTTAAATTTTGAATTCTTACAAATGTTATCATGTTATCCATCGGTTAATGAAATTGACAAAAATTTGCTTCAAAAACTGAACAATATTTATAATAGTGCATTATAAATTTAAGACTTAAAAATAGAAAATCATTAAAACTAATAAAATTTTGTTATACAAATAAATATAAATTTTAAAAAACAATTCTTATTAAGTTTACTTAATAAATATGCTTTTTCTAAATTGCTTTATCTTTATATTATACAATAAGTCTTTCTCTCAGAGAACTAATTCCTTTTACATAAAAGAAAATCCAGTATCTGTTTCCTAAATGTCAGTAATGCATATTATACATAATTATTTTTATTTCCATTTTTAATATTTATTTTAGCTAACATATTAAGTAATTCTCACTCTTTATATATTGACTCGTTTTCCTTTAGATTCCTTTAGTTTGCATAAAAATCATTCAAAATCAAAGACATCGCAACTGACTTTGTCTTTGAAATGAACAACGTTTTTACGCAGTTGATACTAGCATAAATTGATGATAATTTTTTTTCCTTAAAGCTTTGCAGCGGTAGAATTTTATTTACTCCTAAGTGAAGTATAAATTATGCATAAATACCCGTGTATATGCTCTCTCATAGGCCAAATACTTCTTTTTGTAAATCTCCTCTCATTTTCATTCTAAACCCTATTTTTAACTAAGTAAACGTTTCTTGATTCATGCGGAAAAACGAAAAGATTTTCGAGCCCAAGAATGACTAGTAAATCTAATTTCTCAGGGATGGTTATGTTCGTATATATATAGGAAGGCAAGAATAAAAATATAACTACTGTTGGAAAGATACTGAAAATAATGATTGAAAAGGGAGAAAATACCAGATCGTTTCTATACAAAGTCCTTTTGTCAGAAGGACATTTGAGATTTCACCATAAAGTAAAATAACGGTTAAAATTGAATTGAACAGATTGTAGATTTTCATTTGTCTTTCAAAACATTACTTATACAAAGGTTTTTATGTGCTTTTCTGAACGAGCGTCTTCTTGTTGATGAATTATGTCCAAAATTTCATACAGAATAAATATATTGATGCAAATGCGTCATGTCAATTGTTATCAATTTAGCATGCTGAGTCTTTTTTTATTTTCATATTCGCAAGTACACGGATGTATAGGCAGATAGAAAGTCTGCTATTTTATATATACAGTTCAAAATGTAACATATATTTTCAATTTACATGTTGAATTTAGGCAATTACATTTAATTCAACTGCCTCGTTTTATGGGTGAAATTTTTTAGACAGACAAAAAAACAATTCCAAAAATATTTTTGTTTTTGAAAAAAGGGAGTTTTAAAATGTGAAATATATTGGAAAAGCTCGAGAGCAAATTTTTTGACGTTTTTAAGGTGAGTTTACACTCAGTCAGCCACAAACCCTCCAGTAAAACAACGCATGAGCAGAAACTGTACAGTAGCAAGTACTTGCCCCATCAAGACAAATGCTTGCTATTGTCCGCTTTCTCAGCGAATGGGTAATCTTTCTTTTGCGGATGTGTGGCTTGCTGGAATCTTATAACTGATTGAGTGTAAACCCACTTTATTTCATAAATCGGAAAGAAAGTGACTTTGGTTTGAAAATCAATTTCAAATTAATCGAACTTTTTGTATCGTTTAAGTAAGAACAACTGTTAAGTTGTAACCACTTCTTCAAACAAGGCTTAAGTGAAGGTGTTTACGTCTCACACCTGTAGGTGAAATGTAAGACGATTTTATTTAAAGACACACTGAACTGCTGAAGAAAGAAGCTTTCACTCTTTTTTTTTAATTTTTTAATGAGCTTTAAATGTTTTAGATTACTTTTTTATATGCATACAATACACTCCCGAGTATCCGGTTCGCAACTATCCAGCTTTCGTACTATCCGGCCCGGATTTCTTTAATCGTAATTAAATGAGGAAGGCAAAGTGTGCATTGGAAAGATTGCCAAAGCTTTGGAATCGGGAGTCTGCTATGATCCTTCTACGTTTCGGGTGCAAAATACAAATTGTGATTGGAAAAAATCCATCCTTTGCTCGTTGTTCATCGTTTCGTCAGTATGCAAAGGACCTCAATTGTTGCCTCAGTACGTGCAGGATTCGTAAATTGTTCTTGGGGTTGGGTTTTTTTAAGTGTACCATAGTGAAGATTACAAAATTTATATTAAACAGTGAAAGGTTTATATCCTTTAACTTACTTTTTCTCTAATAAATTCTTGCAGTGCAATAAACTACCAGTACAGAGCCTTCTATTTTCACTTGACCCGTTACCGGCAACTGTTTCTATGCTTCACCTAGCCGTGGCCATATTCACATGCTGCGCGTCTTGAGATAGAGGGCTTAGTACTCAATAAGAAGTGAGAAAATACCTATTATAACAGTGAGTTTTGGTATAAAAACTGCGTCTTCTGGCATTAGTGGGCAAATAAATGAGTGTATAGAATTGCTGCCTTTCCAACTTTTTTTTGTTTTGTTTTTGGTATCCAGCCTGCCCTTCCACCACATTAGGTCAGATACTCGGGAGTGTACTGAATTTCTAAAAAATGCCTATGGTAACCTTATATTTTATTTTCACCGAAAACTGTACATATTAATCTGATTGCGTTAATAATTGTAAGTATAAATTGATTCCATTCTAAAATGAAATATTATATCAACATTTAAATCTAGCGGCCGACATCCATACAAATGCTTTAAAAGATTGCAAACCCCCAACTTTATACTCACCATATTTACGTCACTTTTAACATCACCATATTTACGTCACTTTTAACATCACCACATTTACAAACGTAATTATTTCTTTTCTTATAAAACATTTGATTCATAAGAGATTACAAGCAGACATGTAAATTAAAACTAAGCTTAAATTCAGTTTCCAAAACTGATGTGGTAGGGGATCTTAGTTTCCTAACACCGGAAATAATGAAATACATCTCGCAGCTGACGCTTGCTTAGTTGTAACATACCGAAATTTCTATCCAACGATCTCTCAGGACCACCCAATTAGTTCAGGATTATTTGGTGTCGAATCAGTTTCTACATTTGGGAGTTGAATGGATTTACTGAAACAAATGATGAGTTGGTATCGCTGTCTTAGAATGTGAAGAACAATGCTTGGTCATTCTGTGAGTTTGCAATTTCTGGAACCTCGGGTTGTTGTAAAAGTTTTCTAATACCGACTAATATCTTTTCAAATAGCTTCATTTGTTTTAAATTTAAAGCTTCTATTATAATAGAAAGTGACGCATTTCTCATTTGATAGAATGCTTCAGACCGTTTTAAAAGCGCAATAAACAAAATAGTTAACATTGATTAATACACAAAAATCAATTGATTTTTCAACATTTTGGACCGAATACTTCAAGAAGAAGAATTTTTTTTAATAAAACTTCGAATTTTATTTTCTACATTATGCTATTAAATAATACGAAATAAATTTAATAGAAAATAATTCCAAAAGCTTTTTTATTAATACTTTAAACAGTATCATTTATTATTTGAATTATTTTCCAGCTTTTATTTTCTAAAATTAATATATCTTACACGAGGCCCATCGTTAAATTAGCTGATTATTAATTTCTTGAACTAATAAAAGTGTGTATTATCATCGCTGGCACACAAGACTATTTTCAATAATTTAGCAAATTAGTAAAAATTCATTAGAAATTTGAGTGAGCACAAATAGGAAACTCGTTACGCTCCGTTTCCATGGCCCGAGCAAGCTTTGAGTCCGGCACATTTTGTCCTCTTTCCTTTTATTTATTGTTATCCGGGGCCCTATGGTATCTTTTAATTTTGCCAACATTTTGTGGGAAGCTCTCGATCGACGCAAGAGTGCTTCTACAATGTGTCAGATGGAAGACCATGTCACTAAAGACAACGGGCCATGAGAACAGAGTTTTATCTGCACTCAAAGAAAAGAAGTATTTGTTTATGTGTCTCCGATTTCAGACAAATCTATCGCCGTTATGAGACCATGTGGTTCACGGGCAATCCTAATAATGGTTCAAGTACCTCGGAAACCCAAATTTTAAAATTTAATGCAGAATTTTTTTTATTTTTTATTTTAATAAAAGTGACTGATAAATCTGTGATGAAGAATTTCCAAACGGTCCTATAATCAACGATGTCAATCAGTTATCAAGAAAGAATAATGAAGACAATAACTCACCAAAAATGAATGATGACAGTGGAACATTGTCATCATTTCGATCACTCATGAAATGTGTATCTAGTACAGAAAATTAAACTTGTCTCGAACAATGAGGTAATAAGGATTCTGCTTCGAAAAAAAACATTTATATATCTGAAATCTTTTTCTAAAAATAGATTTAAGTCAATTCTTTATTTCAATACATTCGTAATTTTTTTTTTTTTTTTTGCTATGTTTCGAACTTTTTTTTGTCCTTTTAATTGTCTTAATAAAATGAATTCCATTAAAAATTCCACATACTTCTTATATTAATCCTAGTTTAAATAAAATAAACTGGTTCCACATACAAAACGTTTTAAATAAACTTTCATTTAAAGAGCTCATTCTATTCGTTGTAGACTCATTCTATTCTGTGTCAGAACAGTTTGCTCTAGCCTTGTAAGCAATTTCTGAAGCAATTACTTTAATCTGTCTTAAAAATTAGCTGAATGTTAACTTATACTCTACAGTTGCTTATATTTTTTTCATTTCCTCACCAGTCAATGTGTAGAGGTATTCGGAAAGTTCCAAAAGATCTCTTTCAACTAATCGTTTAGTTTAATGATGTCGGTAGTACTTAAAACCAATGACTTGAACGTTTTTCTTTTCGTCGCTTTATTTTATCGCTTTCTGTGTCAAGTCTATAATTATGACTCCACTTTACTTCACACTTCAAAATGATACTTTACACTCATTCCAAAGTGTAGAATTCTTCCATAGCAAACAACATTCTTATAGATATATTTCAAAGGATATAATGTTTCAATGATACATATATATTTTTGGATAATGCGGGGTTTCTTAATCTGTTATGCTAATTTCAGAATCCAATTTTTTTTCGTCACTATTCTACAGATGACATTTCTTCAATGTTAATTTCTAGTAAATGATGTTATATTGAGAATAACTCTCCATTTAGATTCAGATATTTATGCACAAAAAAAATTGTTTTCAGATTTTTTTTATTACTTTCTAGAATCCCAAATATATAAAGAGAAATATTTGTAATGATAAAAAAGTTTGACCTCAGAATGCTATTGAATTTTTATTTATATTTAAATTTTAAATGAATGGCAGGACCAAAGACCGTAGAAAAAAGAAAGCAAATCACCAGCTTCAATAACTGTTTTGAATTCTCCGATTTTTACTTCCTCGTAACAAAGTATAAAGAAATTATTGAAAAAAAAATTCAAACTCGAAATTTTGGCTTATATCCACATTTTAAAACTTCCCGAGTTCGAAAAGTACATTTTTAGATAATGTCTGTCTGTCTTAAATCAATTTTGACTTAAAAACACTCTAGAAAAATTAAATACGGTCGTCAGACGAAATTTGTGGATTTTGGCCAAATTTTGAGCAAACTTCATTCAGAGGCAATCTGTCTGATCGACTGCTGGAATGTGTGTTAACACGATATATATATATAATGATAATGTCATATAAATTTATTCATTTAAAGAAAATGCACATTACAAAGACTCTAATGATAGTGTTTTTTAACACAAAGTAAACAGAATTCAAAGAATAAATATTGCAAGCATTTAATCATAAAAATAATAAAGCACAAATTATAAATTTAAAAAACTTATATAAATTTTAACCAAAATATTGTCATATAAGCACTTCTTTCTAAATTTCCCGGTCAATACTTCAAAATGAAAAAAAGAATCAAGCGCAACAATGGATCAATTACACGACTGATAACTTATATTGCCAATACAATCAGTTACATGAGGGATAATTTTATACAAAACAATGCAGTTATATATGTTTTATGGTTCACAAAGGAATAAAATAATTCAATTGCACTCACTAAAAGAATAAAATAAAATGAACAAAAAAATTATAATAATTATTCTAAGTCAATGTTTCTCACGAATTGCATTTTTAAATCCAGGTGTTGATTTTAAAATAGACACTGAATAATCTATGTTACTAGTCAGAAATTGGTGCATACATTAGCAGTGTATAGCGACTGCGGCTCTTCTTTAAAAGAAACGCAGTTGCAGTGTTTTTGAATATAAGACATTTTTTTTCGATTTAATAGACAGGGCATTGTATAAAAAAATTCAGGTATGATATTAGTAGAAACTACATACAAAGTCGCATCATAGTATTCATTGCAAATTTCCATTTCGAGTTTTTAAATTTGAGGTCAGAAAGAACTAGAATTTTCAAGAGTCAGTTCTTAGGATAATTACGGAATTGCTGTATTTTTTTTCCTTCGACAATATGTGATATTAGATGTGAGTGGTCACGCATAAGGCAACCATGAGACAATATTCGCGGCATATTCTACTCAAATTCCATTGTCTGCATCTCACAGCAGTAGCTGTCTTGTGGAGATAAAGATAGCTTTCTAGTAAACGGGTCTTCTAGAAAAAATGATGAGACGAGATAATTGAGGATTTATTATGATTTTAACTAAGCATCGATTGTAGATACAAGTCCACATTATTGGAGTTTGGCTTGGAAATAAAGCAAACTATTTTGAGATAGCTGTTGGACAATTTTCTTTTAATAAAATATTCTAAAAATTTATCAATTTCCCTCAAACTTTGTGTCTGTGTGCAGAGCAAAGAATATATAATTTATTATTCGGCAATTCAAAGACTCACAAATTTGATTCTGGATCAAGTTTAACCATTCAGTAGATTTCAACCTTCAAAATAAGCACTTTAATTTTATATAAGCTTTATATCTTGAAGTATTAAAATTGAAATTGGATCATTCGAAATCTACGGGATAGTAATGGAAATTCAGTTTATTCAAAATTCTTCTTTAAATATACATTTTTAAATGTGAATACAAGTGAAAACAGAAAATTATACACTAAAAATTACATCAAGGATTTATTTTCAATATTGAAGGAATTTTAATATAAATTGTAATTAATAAACAATAATAATTATCTTACTAAATGAAATTTCAATAGTTGCAATTTTAAATTAATTATTTTAAAAATAATACTACTCATATATAAGCAAGAATTTTATAACGGAAACATAATACTGTATTTTCAATGAAATAGTTGTACAATGAATAACTTCAAAATACATTGCTAAACTTCATATCCAACGTGTTCAAAATTTCATAGAATTTTGACAAACTTTCTATTATTTTTTGATGAATTTTGATACAGCAGTCAAGTTTTATAATGAATGAAGACTTTGAAAAATCATTCATTCACTTTCGTTGAGGAAATACGGTCGCAATTAACTAATGAATACAATTCAGAAGTGCAGAAAATATTTTATAATATTTATTTTTTATTTCGAATTAATCTAATTTAATTCAAAAAAAGAAATTTCTTTAACAAAATTTTAGCAGGAAATCAAAGGTGTAGATTAAAAAAAATCAAGTTAACGACGAGTTCGAATAAAAAGGTTTTCGAATTATCCAAGTTTCAATACATGGGAAATTCGAAATGACACATATAACTCGGCAAACGAAAGGAATTATTTCTGTGAAATACAAGTAAGTGTCAAGATTTCTCTCGGAAAAAACCACCATATATTGTTGAAGTGTCTGGTACTATTTTTAGAAGCAATCAGATCCAGCCGTCCGACTCTGTTCGAACATCCTTTCCAGCAGCTCTTATAATCTTGAGAACTCAAAAACTTCCATTGCCATCTCCCCTTCCACTTCCCCCCGAAATAAATTTTCCGTTGGTGTTCTGGGCGGATTACAAGCATTGTTCCAAACACCCTTCCGAAGAACTCGGGGAAAAAAAAGACTTCCAACTTATATATCAATGTCATTCAACATTTCTCTGTTGAAAATGTTGGGGAAAAAAATTGGTGAAAGCAGAAAAACTATTTATGTATTAGATCGGAACTATTTTAAGGACCTTCAGAAAGGTCAAATGGCAGCGCTCTCTGATAGGAAAAGGGAAAAAATAGTAAAACCCGGGTCCGTTGAAAAACAAAAAGGAAGAGAACAACTCGTCTCTTTCGTAGAATAAAGACTGGGCTTTTTGCCAAAAAGAACCCTCTCTTTGCCGGGGCAAAATACGTTTCAATCGATTTGCCGGAGTACGTGCAATGCTCTCAGTTGCCTCGCTACCAAAAGGGATTCCAAGGGTTGTTCCGGTTAGGAGCGGTAACCCTAACTGAATACCGTCACAAGAAAGAAAAACTCTTTTTCTGTTCTCATGAAATCGTTGGGGTGCGCCCCGAAATATGAATATCCAATCTCGGCTATTCGGATTAAGTTTCATCATTCAAGAAAGGATCTGGTACTATTTTTAAAGGGGGGGGGGGGGTAGGAAATTGGAAAGAGGGGTCTAGGAAGAGTTTTCAATTGCGTAAAAACTGGAGCAAGGACTTTGTATTCGATGTGCGCACAAAAATAGAAGTGAACAGTTGATAAAAATAAGATATGTTCCAGCAATTCACTTTTTGAATTGTGAAGAAAAAGAAAAGATTCGTATATTCTAACCAGTATTTGATATACCGTGTTTCTTTGTTATGAATATATATGACTAATATATTCAAATGTAAGCTTCTGTCTTATGGTAATTTGATATAGAATTTCATGTAGATTTCAAGGCAATGACTTTAAGTTTATATTCCATATTATCATAGAAATTTTTCTTCATGAGATAAAAATGCTATAAAATAATATTCTAAATATATTTTAGGAAACATACTCTTAAAAATATTTTTAAAATTTTACTAGAATTAAATCCTTTTAATAATGAACTCTTTAAAAACGGATGTTGTAGTGTTTGTTAGGAGACGTTATAAGTTGAAATTAGAAGCTTAGACGCTTTTAACGCAAAAAAATTGATAACAAATGGGTGCATTTTTATTTATATTCAAATCCCATAACATGTTGATAACTCCCAGATGGATAAATTCATGTTATTAAAATTCGGATCAGAATTTTTAATCAAGATCAGAGTTAATTTTTTGTTGTTTCCAGAATTTTTTTTAATTTAAGTGTTTTTTAAAAAATGGCCAACTATTTAAAAATTGTATTTTCCTAATTGTTTTTATTACATTTTAATATGGGATAATATAATTTAAATGCATTTAAAATTATGCAATTTTGTTTAGAAATTTATTTTATTTCAAAATGACATTTTAGTTGTTTTAATAATGTAATAGAAAACATTTGTTGAAATTAAATAAAAATTATGAAAAAAAAATCCCTACAAAACGGTTTGAATTAACAAAACAGGCACAATATTTCTAACTTTTTTTAAGAATAATTTTGAAATTGCTGGTTTTGTTATAATTTTAAAAGACTTTGTGTGTCATCAAATTGATAATTTCTAAAATTAGCAAATTCTCTACTCATTGAGTGCTTTTTTCTAATTTAATCCATATATTTTCTAACTACATGTTTTCTGCATAAAATTATAAGCACCAGAAGAATAGTGCATAATGGATTTGAAAATTAAAATATCGCAATACACTTAATGTATATTACGAGGAAACGAATTAACTAAATTACGTGTTACTCGCTTACTACTCGCGTGTTACTCGCATAAAGTATCAAATATTAAATGTTTGAGAAAATACAATCCATGTAGTAGGAAATAATCTCACAGTCGTCTGATAAAATATGACAATTTATAGCGAGATGGGAATTTCATCAAATAACTATGCCCTTATAACATAATGCTCGCTATTTCCACGCATATTTATTAATCTTTAGCTGTATTAAGTATTTAAAATTATTTGACGATAATTTTTATAAGCAATGAAATACTAATAATATCAAAAGCTAAGGAATAATTTGTTTTCTGGGTATAACTGAAAAATTGATATTTTTGTATGCAATTTAGAAGAATGGCCTATTATAGAATGCGTAATGATGTTCACAATCTTCTAAATATAGAATAAATAACAAATTCGTCATTGATCAACAAAATCTCACTGTCTGAAAATGAATGAAGGGAAAATTTTTACACTAATTGATTACACATGCACTAAATTTATGTCGATAGCTCTCACATTATTAAAAAATCACAACACAAGAATAATTTTGGACTCTTTTTTTCCTTTATTCTGGCCATCATTGGTTAGCAGGCGCAGCCTTGCTACCGCACACACACTCGCTAACGCTACACGATACACTGAAGTGTTTTTCCCTTTGCCGCAAGAGAGCAGCACAGTGACAGGTCGGAACACTAATGTTACTTTCATTTGAATGACACGCATAACTAAAACCTTTACTACTATACATTGCAAAATGTACTTTTTCGTAGTAGATAAAGAGTTTTGAGTTGTCAGTATTTAGTTTTATTATTTTCCCAATAATCACTGGCCAAAATTATTGGACGGCACGTCTATACCTCATTAAACATTTCTTTAGAAAAAATGGCACATCGATCCATAAAGGTTTGCCACCCCTGCCCTATAGCATACTCCCGTTATGAAGATATTTTCGCACTATAGACAAGGATATTTTTCTCCCTGTCGCTGAAAAATAATCAGCGAGAGAATATTGGTACAAATAACAGTACATAGCATTCAGTCTTTCTCTCTGTAGATTAAACCAACAGGGAAATTATTATAAGAAGGAGATAAACAGGTGATTATCCAAATGACGAAAACACCACAAACGAATGCGAGAATATTTATTAATAAGGCGTAGGTTCACCTTTGGCATGTAATACAGTTTGGATTAGTCTGGGAATCGAATCATACAAGTGCTGAATAGTGTGTGCAGGGATATTGTACCTTTTTTCATGCATATATTGTGAAACTTCCAGTAGAGATGCCAATGGCGGATATCGATCCCGGATCGAACGCTCCAAAGTGGATCATAACGGTTCGATTATTTGAATGTCGAGGGACTTCGTGGGTCAGGTTAAATATTCAACTTCAACATCGTGTTCATCAAACCCTAAATGGATCCGCTACGTGAATAGGAGCATTATGAATAACATCTCCTGCAGAAAGGATGAGAAGTCTTGCAGCATCAACGTGTGACAAACGTACTTATTTTCATCTGATGATCGTCAGCCATAATAAGCCATTTAAGCAATTTCTTTTAGACATAATCAATACAAATTTGGTACCCAAATGAAGGGCCTACAGCTCTTATTCCAAAAAAAAGTTATTTTAACAATGATTTAATATTATGAAAATCAAAAATTATTATCTTTTAATCTATTTACTACAAGAAAATCCTTGTCTCATTTTTCTGGTGTTGTTGTTTTTCTGATTTCATGAATTTTACAAGTTTTCTAATAAATTATAATTCTCCGTTCCTTTTTTAAGTATGCGTCTAAAAATACGTTATTCCACAACTTTTAAAAGGAAGTTCAAATGAATATTCAAAAATGTGTATAATATTAGCATACTAAAGTGACAATTGCCGAATAAAGTGAACTGGAAAAGATCTGACTGTTCTTTGCACTTGTAATTCATTATATTTTTAAAAAGATATTTTATTTTAAGGTATGTGATTATGTTAAAAAGTCGATTTTTTGGGAAATTATGAGTTTTCTTAATATAATATCTTTAATATTTGAACAAGTTTCTTGTAAAACATTAGAATTTTGTTTATTTTTTGGAAAGATACACCAATTTTTATATTTTTGCATTTACCTACGTTTTAATGCTATTTCACAACTTTAGATGTAGTTTCCTAGCATTCTTAACCTTGATAGAATTTCCTTACAGAAATCCTCATAAATTAAAATCTGATACATACGTTTTGTCTAAATTTGATATAATAATTTCTCTATTTTTACTGCATTTTCTAAACTAGAGAATAAGTAATATATTGATTTAGAAATATTTAATGATTGTTTTACTGCTTCACAATGTGAAAAAAATTGAGAATCTCGGGTTATTTATCAATCGTATTACAATATTTAAGGAATTGGTTGTAATACAACGTATTTCTTTTAATGTTGTTATGGCACTTTACAAGCCCATAAGCAGCTTATCTGTCAGCAATTTAAGCCGAGTGAGCGTCTCTTGCTTTTTCAGTAGCACCAACTAGGGCCAAGAATACGACTTAGCTACTTCCTGCGTCACATTCGCTTGCACAACCCATTTTTACAGGGGGGAGGGGGCACATTCATACAATAACTATGCCCGAACCGGTACGACCAGATCACGGGGAAAACACGCTACCTCTATACCACGACGCCGGCCCTTGTTTTTTTAAGTCAAGAGATAGATAATATATTTCTTTAATTTATTCATTATATTTTGATTGATGAATATGTTGACAATAAATCATATATTCAAATCAAAATCGAACTGTTTCTAAGGAAATAAATACGATAGATAAACCATTTTGAATATACAGTACATATATGTTACGTGTCTTACAGTATTTAAAAGAGAAACTTTTAAAAACTGTTTTGTTGCCAGATATAGGTTTAAGCCCCACTGACGAAATCGTAAGTCTCGACAATACACGCAATATCAGACGAATTTTTGGAACTAGTCCAAATCGCTTATACGAGCCATCTAAATTAAACCCATGTAACTCAAAACACACAAAGAAAACCGATTATTATATCCATAAAACTCTCATGCAAAAAGTAGGGAAACGTTAGGATACAATGTCAAATTATAGCTTTTTTAAATATGAAGGCAGCTGAATCCGATCCAAATAAAATGTAACCCGCAATATTCTTAGATATCTTTGAATAGCAGTGTTTGCAATAATAACAAATTTTATACATATGGAGTGATTAATGAAATCAATATCAAGTGAGAGCAAATTTTGATATCACACTTTTTTCTTCGGACAGGATGCACCCCCCACGTCGTAACAAATTCCTGATTACAATAAAGTTAAGCAACTTACAATAAATTCAATATTTCATTACAATGCGAAGTAATTATGATGAAAAATAAGTATCATCATCATAATAATTTTAAGTAAAAATTTTATTCAATATGGCAAAATGGAATATCTTTCAAAATGAAAATATTAAAACAGGCATAAAATATTTAAGAATTTCTTCAGACTTATAGATATTTAAAATATATGATTCATCAACATATTGTGATGAAAGTTTTTTTTTCATTATTACTATACTTATTCTTTAAATGATTCGTATATCAAAAATAACTTTTATTTATTAAAATTCATTATATAGGATATTGATAACATTTAAAAGTAAATTCCTCATAAAAGCATCAATCACTTTTAAAGTCAAGTGTATCAACCGAATTAATCAACTATAGATAATGATATATTATGTAAATATTTTGGTACTCTACTCAGATTATGACCGGCATCCTTTGCTGATTCAGTGGAACTTGACTCATTAGAAAGTGTTTAACTATGTGTCATTAGTAATTTTAGTATTTTAGTATTTCAAATTTCTTATCAAAATATTCATCAAATATTGTTCCTCACGCAAATAGCAAATCAATAATTAAAAAAAAAATCAACAAAAAGGAGAGAAATAACTGAACAACGAAAGCGCTCAGAAAGCTCGCTCTGCTATCGACAATCCAAAGAGAGAATTCATTCGATTGGCAGACTAGAGCTCTTTCGCGCTCATTTTCTTAGTCTTCAATATAGGATCGAATTATGTAGAAAGATTCCAGGTCTTCTCTCCAAATATAAATATTAAAAAAATCGCAAAAGCGATCAGAAAACTCGCTCTACGATCGACAGTCTAAAGAGAGAATTCATTCGATTGACTGGCTTTAGCTCTCTGTAACATTTTCGTAGTGTCCAAAACAAGATATCGAATTCTGGAAAAAGATTCAGAATCTTAGCTCCAAACAGAGATATCGCCAAAATTTTGCCAATTCGAAACTCTACATTTTAGTCGTGAAATTAGACATGAAGGTTGGAATTGCCATCCTTTCAGCATGCATTAGAGCTATCTGTAAAACTCCGTTTCTACTGTGAGACTAACTGTGTAGGGAAATAACATTACGGATTCGAAACAATATTAATAAACATTTACACAATTCACTTTTCGCGTTTTCATTATAGTTATTGGTCCGTTTTCGATCTGAAAGCGTCAAAATTCAACTGATTGGCAACTTCTTAAGGAAATTTTTTGTTCATTAGTTTTCGTTCTTTTGTTTCATTTCGTTCATTAGTTATCGTTCTTAATGCCTCCTTAAAAGGATCTCCTTAAAGTTACTTCATTTTGATCTCTTAATGTCTCCTTAAAGTTACTTTATGATCAATCTACCTGTATATAAAATATAAATAGTTTTGTTTTTATAGTCTTGAAATTAACACAATATTGAGAAATATCATCGCTGCTCAGTTTAATAAATTTCAGTGTGAATCCATTTGATCGCATACCATATTCCAAGCAATGAGCCACTTCGTGCAATGCGTTTGCAATCTTTTAAAGAGGTATAGATAGATTAACAGTCATGATACACTGCTTCAAATCTTTATAATTTGATTCAAACAATCTTCCCATGATTCCTCAGGAAAAAAATCTAATGAACTTAATTTTAAAAATCTCAAACTATGACTACTAAATGATATTTTTCTTATTAAATCATTAACACATCATGCAGGGCGCCATCTATCGAATTCTGAGAAACAAAAATATTTTGAAATAAAATTTAGGTGCCAACTTTGAAATAATAGTACAATCATATTAGAAGTAGTGTGGGGAATATTACTAATATTAGGAGTATCGAAGAAACGCCGTTATTCGTAATGATTGTTTAACATAATTTTGTTATGTATCGAGGAATGTTTAGACATCTTATATTAATATCCTATTTATTAAAATTCCCACTTGTTTATTCATTATACCGTGGAACCTCATTTAATGAGCATAATGGGTTTCTGAATTTTTTTCGTAAAACGAAACATTCTTTAAGCGAAGAGCTATCCATAGAAATGCATGTAAAACAGGACAATGCGTTCCATTCCAAAACACATACTCAAACAAATTTATAGTAAGGTAATTTATTATTTATAATGCATGCTTTTCTTACAAGAACGTTATGCTTCAAAATTTCGCGAAAATGTGGCCAGCAGTTTTGTTAAATGAATGTGAAGTGCGCATAATTACTGTCTTATCAGGGCGATGTATCACAACATAAGATATAATTCCCCAAACTTTTAGTATCTTCCTTATTTCGTTGGAAGCTCGTTCCTCTGTTGTGTATATAATTTCTTCCCCTTCTAATCAAAACACCTTCACAGCATTTTGATGGGACACAAAATGCAGCAGCATAAACGTTTCGGTAGTTTTTGCTCATCGATATCATTGCTACCCATATTTAGCTTCGTAAATTTCGCCAGAGACAAAATCTCTTCGATTAAGGCTCCACTGACAATTGCTCAAACCTCTCGGAATCACGTTCAACAACGCAATCCTGCTAAAACGTCTTCCATTTACATATAAAAGTTTTCTTCAAACAAGCGCTCAACATAGATGGATACAAACCAATTTAGCATGTGATATCGCAATGTCTCCTAGCCACTCATTCTGCGAAATATCGCTCGTTAAGCGTGTCACTTTTTTATATTTTGTTTTGTTCATTATGCGAATAGATGTATCGTTAGGCAATGTTTTGAGCCGTATTCGATGTATTCCTTAAGCGATATTTGACTGCATCGCTTTCATATAAAAGCTGTTCATATTGAAAATAATTTGTCCTTTTTATACTCAGTTAAAAAATTATCATTTTTTTCCTTGCACATTTTCAAACTCAATTCTTGTCGGAATCCAGTCAACATCGAATAAACTATTCTCTACAGCTAATGTTCTAAATTTCTATTCGTTCAAAGACTGAATTTCTTGATATTCTATGTACTCATTAAGCGCGAGATTTCACTGCATCGCTTTCATATAAAAGCTGTTCATATTGAAAATAGTTTGTCCTTTTTATACTCAGTTAAAAAATTATCATTTTTTCCTTGCTCATTTTCAAACTCAATTCTTGTCGGGATCCAGTGAACATCGAATAAGCCACGCTCTACAGCAAATATTTTAGATTTCCATTCGTGCAAAGAATGCTCCTTTCGGCGATCGAAAGCAGTCCCCCTCTTTTATTTCCGGCCCCAAAAAGTAAAGTGCAGATCAGTCTAAAGAGTCATGAGCGGAACAGACGTGTTCCCCGCGTTAAGCCCGAATCTTAGAACGCCTGCCGGCTTTTATCGCCGACTCGCTTAACGTGTGCCGAGCTAATCCGCTTACAGATAAACGCTATAAAAACACGGGAGAGGGCGACTTTCATTGTTTTCGTTTCTGCCGAATCGATCTGGCGAACGAAAACATCGGCTCAATAAACTTTGGGGACGACGATTGTTTTGAGAGTGGAATGAAATAAAGAGGCCCTCCATTCATCGCATTCATTTCTTCGTCGCCTTCCTGCTGGAATTTCGATTCGCTCATAGAGGTCGGATCGTTGCTGTTATTGGAGGAAAGGGTGAAAGTTTAAGCCTATTGTTTTTTGGGGTGGTCGTCGTATATGAGCCGAAAATTTGTTACTCTGTATGAAGTCAGCATGTTTGATGAATGGCATGGAATGTTTTCATAAATTGTTCTAGATTGAAAAAATGAAATTTATAAATCTGTGTGATAACTCTTACGAGTCTAATAACTTTTACCCTGTAATGACAGACTGAGTGGTTTCAAGCGTGGAAAAAAATTCAGTGCACTTACGGCTCACCCTTTTTTGCATGATTTTTTCTCTTATTTTATGAAATAAATCAGGGTGATGTAATTCATGCTCTATATTAAAGGAAAAAATGTTTTAAAAAATCCTAGTATAAATATATAATATAAAATTATTAAAAAAACATTATGACAGAAATATCCATCACCATGCAAATTTACATGCTAAGCTCAGTACAAAATCTTTAATGTCCCTCTCTTTAAAATTTCCCCCTCATTATCGCTTTTATTAGCAACAAAAAAATATCGGATTAGGTATAAAGATATCGTTTCTTCCAACCACAACAAACAGCGGAATGACAAGTTCAAACCCGCTAGAATGATTGTGACACTGATTTTTTGTACAGCTACGTTCCATATTACACAATAGTCGTGAAAAAAAGTTGCCGGAAACAACCCATTTACAGTATACTTGTTTTGAGTATAATTTTTTATTCACTAAATGTTATGTTGGAAATTTCCATTATCATGCCGAGAAGGGTTAAAAGCAAATAGGAATAAAAAATTTCTCATTTATCGTACTCATTTTATTTTGATGCTTTCCTGAAATTTTAATCTGTTTGTATAAATTAAATCGCTCCTGTTGGATAATAAAGGTGTGAAAGTTTAATCCTATTGTGTTTGAGTTTGTTATCGTTTATGAGTTGAATATTTGTGCACAATATTTATTCCTTTGTGTTTTGATTGAATAATGGCATCAAATATTTTCATAGATTCATCAAAATTAAAAAAAGAAATTTATACATTTCTGCATGGTAATTCTTACTTTTACCTTGTAAAGACGGATTGGGCAATTTCAAGCGAAAGAAAAGTTTCAATGCACTTTGGGAACAATGACTGTTTTGAGAGTATAAAGGAATAAAAATTCCCTCATTTATCATGTCATTTTCCTTCATCGCTTTCTAACCGGAATTTCGATCTGCTTCTTCAGATTGAATCGCTATTGTTATTGGAGAAAAATGAGAAAGTTTAAGCTTAGTTTTTAGGTTTGCTGCCTACTTGAATAAGTTATCTTATGGTGAAAAATCCCTATGAATTCTGGGAAAGCCGATAGTTTTGAAAGTAGAGCTAGATGATTAGAATAGATGGAATCACTGCTGCTTTCGCAACAAAAAGGGAAAGTTTAACTAAAGTAATTTATATATTTGTTCTCCTCTTTGTATGTAAAATAACTTGGTACAATATTTTTTTTTCTTTGATAGTCCTTTTGAACATTAGTGACATGGAATTTATTTCATAAATTGGTTAAGATGTTAAAAAATGAAACTTCGAAATTTCGCTTGAAATCTCAAATTAGAGTTTAGTTCGTTTAATTCTATAATGACGGTCTGAGAGCTTTCAGGTAAAAAAAAAAAATAACAGAGAAATATATTTCGGTGAACTAGGATTGATAAAAGCAAAATTAAATAAGAGGCACCCAATGTATCACTTTCATTTCTTCCTTGATTTCTTGATGGAGCTTCAAACGTCCATATAAATCAAATCATTGCTGCTTTAAGAGTAAAGGGTGGAAATTATAGCAATGTGTTTTTGAGTTTATTTCTGTCTCTGTGTATATAGCTGGATATATTGTTTGTCCCGTTTTGTATAGTCTTTGACCAAGAGTAGTGTCATGGAATATGTTGCATAACTTAACCAAGATGTTAATAAAAAAGAATTACATTTTTACATGAAAACTCTTAGAAGAATTTGGTAAAGTCAATATTATAAAAATGTTTAGAAGAGAAAATACTGACTTAAGTAAGTTTTTTTTTATATCTTTTATACATATATGAGCACAACTTTGCCACTTTTTAAAGGTTTAGTGTTATCTTTGCTGAGAATTGTTTTTATTGCTTAGTGTTATTTATTTCTTAGTACTGTTTTTGTTGAGTAGTTTATCAGAAATTATTGTTTCCGCTTCAAAATGGATTGTATATTTTGAAGTCATGGAAATATCGTTATACTTAGTGATAATATTATAATGTCATCAACTACTGCATATCTTTAAAATAATTGATTTAAACTAACATCCAATACCTTAATTTCAGAATCCGTTATACATCCCGCGATAAAAAAAAAGGACTTGAGATATTTTCTTCTTATATAGTTTCCTTCTTGTATAGATATAGTATATTTTTTACAATATAGATTTAAATATATATTTTTATAGTATAGAGTTAAGTATATATACTATTATTATAAAAGTATAGATTTTTATAGTTTCCTTCTGAGTTTGAAACTAAAAAAATGGGTAGAAAAGAAAAAAATAAATAAAAAAGATAGTAAATATAATAAATATAAATGAAGAATATAAACAGAAATAAATCATAAGCTAGGGAAGGAAAAAATTTTAAATATAGGAAAGCATTAAAGAATCGCACTTATATAAAATAGTTATCATTTTTTAAAATTTTAATGAAGAATACCGAATGTAAAAAATTCTATTTTTTACTATACATGTGCATTTTATAATTATCGTTTTAAATATTAAATTTGTATATTCTATCAAATTATGATGTATTAGTGGCACATCAAGTTAAAAATTCAGGATTAACTCGTGATTTTTTTTCGGAGATTTTTGTGATTTGCATTTCGTTTCTTCCCGTGGCAAATTAAAAATTTTGCTAGAAACGATTTCCTTATTTTTCTGAGTACAGCCTGAAGTGATTCAATTATTCAAGAAACCTTTATTAAAAATGATCTGTAAAATGTTTATTTCTTCTTTTCTTATTCGTTAAAATAAAAGTATTAAAAACATCTAATCAGCTTCTCAGTAAGAGCTGAGAAATTTGATTTATATTTTCGAAGATATTCCACGGCAAATAATTTTCTTATCATCAGTTTAAAAAAATATGGTGATGACCGTATTCTATTCACTTTATTTAAAAATTAATTTAAGATACCTTTTAGATAATAAGCAAATAAAATCTCAAAATTACCTTTTGAAACGGAATTATCTTCGCGAAACGAAAACATGCTTATTTTTTGTTGAAGATCTGGAGCACCCATGATTATTCTGAATATTTATTACTAAAGCAATATTGTGTGCCAAATTTCTTAAAAAATTATTAGAAGACATGCGAATATTATTTCCTTTTTTTTGAAATCTAAATGATTTAATGGTACGTGACTGCCCTTAAAAAATTGGATAAATGATTTATACTTAATAAGTTTTAATTACATGTTAATTCAAAATTTTGTGATATACTTTAGTTAAAAGGGCGTAAAGAAGACGAAGATGGTGTTCATTTAATAATATTATAGTTCCTTTTGATTGTTTTAATTTTCAAAACTCATGATTTTTTTAATAAAATATTCATAAATCATTTAAGATCCAGTAGTGTCGTCGCATAGTAACCTCTGATGGGTTTGTGCAACTTGTCTTTGATTCAGCAGCTAATCAATCTTGTTTGATATTTCTTTTATTTTATTTCAGATTTTTTAAAATTTGCAATGAATGCAATTTTTAAATGATTTGTATATATTCAGTACAATCACGAACAATCACTGTAATTGTGTTCATTCAATAAATGCAAGGCATTAAAAACAGTTACATCATTTTTTTGTTGTTGTTGTTGGATCGCAAACAGGCCCTGATGAGAAATTAATATCTTGAGATTTTCTTTACTAGTTTCAAAACTCTGACAGATTTTATAATTTATATGTCTAAAGGAAATTTTTTATGTTTTAGAAGAGAGTAAATATCTATATATGCTCATAACAAAACATGCTGATAAATAATGCTGGACAATCGGATCACAAATTGCATATAAAGCAAGGAATTAAGGGAGCCCTGATGGCTAAAATATTTTTGGTAGATAGTTCTGATTGTTATAACACAGATGCATAAGAAGGATATTAATTTTCTTCAGAAATATTATTTGTATACATCTGAAGAATGTTTTGGCAAAAAAGATTTGAAATATCAAAGAGGAAAGAAGTGTGTGTTTAGTGCTATGAACGAGAAATGAAGAAAATGCATATGAGTGACAGCAGGCAAAGAAGAAAGAAAAATATCTACCGTGGAATTTTATACTTCTTGTGGTGCTGCTTTATTCAGTAACTGAGATAATATCTCTCTCTACTTTTTCAGTGCCGGATGAGAGTTTGATAAAGAATCTTGTTTACCAGCAAGTCACCTCCACAGAATATCCCAAACATTTCACAATGGTGTTGATCGTTCGAGAACTTGAATGTCTTCGCTTTCTTTGAGACAGCGACTGTTCGATGACGTCGTCAATCATGAAAGAGAATTTTTCACCCACCAAGGAAAAGATGAGAATGAAGCAGCAGAAATGTATCAATATACCATTGACATTTCATTGTCCCAGTTACTACAAAGCGTTTAAATGTGCAGTCATTGGTTATGATGCTGGTCCACATCTTAGTATTGTATACCGGATATCGCCTTCTTTATTTCTTTCGATAATTTTTTCTTTATTTCTTTAGATTTCTTTCTTTTTTTTTCATTTCGATAAGCATTAGCAGTTTCTCACCAGATCATCTGGTGTCTACAATCCAATAACAGATCGAACCTACTCTTATCTGAGAATAGTACTCTTGCCCCATGCCAATCGATACAATTGTGATCTTCACAAATCCCTTGAAAACAGATGGTATTGCACAGTCTGGACAATGATACACACACAAGATATATGAAGACGTATAGTCAGTCCACTTCCAACAAATGCCCGGTTGCATATTTTCCGGAGATCCGCTGCTTTACGGTAACAAGCATTTAGCAGTTGCAAAATGCTTATTCCTTTTCACCGATACATCAATGTACCTATCTACTGTAGCCATCTTCCCCGTGACATTTCCTACATATTTAAGTTGTTTTAAATGCGTTCTTTTGGCCTAAAAATTATTATGTAACCAATGTTGAATTCTCTGGCAATATCTGCTATGTTTGCCAATGAGCGATCATTCCAGTAATACGACCAATGTAAAATCCTCTACATGGTATTGGCAAAGTACATCGGATATTTCAATTTTGTGAATTAAATATTTTTAGTAAAAGTTTAACTGAAACAACAACTGCACACACGTCTCATATCTTTTATCACATGACAAACAGAAATGAGAAAGAAGATCTCGAATTTCTGCTTACTGTATCCCACACATACAAAAATTTTCCACATTTTGATTTTTTTCATCCTTTAATTGCTATTACTCACAGTGATATCATTCCTTAGAAATATCAGAACAACGTACATTGACATTTGGCAGTATTAAAGCTTTATTTTTGTCTGTTTATATTCATTTTACCGTAAAATTTAACGACTACACAGATATGATATCGTATCATTAATATCATAAGTCACATCATTTCCAAAATTAAAACTATCTGACGACAAATTGTTCACGGTAACCAATCAGCTAATCATTAAGAAAAAACATTGGATTTTTCATTTTGAAATATCATTGATATAACACATAAACGTGAACGCCATCCATTATTTTTCAATTAAAAAGATGAGTATTTTTTTATTCAGACAGAACTTTCTAGAAACTCATCACTTGCTAAATGCACCATTAAGTTTTGATTTTCATTTGTGGCTCTGAAATTGTTTTAATCTTTTTTCGCTCAAATTCGAACCAAATTTACTGATTCTGCAGTAGTGATTTCAACTAAGTAATGAGAAGAATAGTGATAACAGGGCCATCGCAACTGTTAAAAGGTAATGAGAGAGGAAGAGCATTGACATGCAATGGATCACGTCTCTTTTATGTTCTTATTTCCTATTTAACGTCATTATTCCATTATTTCTATTGCTACACGTGACTGGCAGCAGCCGCACGGGCAGACGATTTTTTTTCACCATCCTTTCTTCATACTCTAATTCCTCTGCTAGATATTTCGGAAATGGCGGGAAAAATAAAAATAAAAAATAGATTTCTCAGAATGTATTTTATTTAGTTTGTCGGGCCGAGAAAAAAAGAAGAAAAAGAAATAAACTTTTACGAATATAAAGAAAGAGATGAGAAAACTATTTTTGCTTGTTTTCAGTCTCCTCTTCGTTTCGGAATATAAAACAGCACAACATGCGTTGAAATCGCAGAAAATTCATTTTTGATTGAAGGCAAGACGGCGACTGCATAAAAAGTTATTTATCTTCCATTTTACCTGAGGTGTCTCTGAAAGTGTAAAATAAAATTGATTTTGCTATTTTTCTTGGTTTTTTTCGTTAATGCAGAGATTGCTTTCTTCTCTTGTTCGTCCTCGACTGTTGTTCTTTTCACTTACATGAATTTAGTCGGCAATACAAAATGAATTGTTGAGACGATTTATTTTGCAGAATGATTTTTTTTGTTTTGTTTTTGCATAAATAGAATGATTACTTTTTATTTAATAATAGCTTCTTTTTTTCAAGTACGATATTCAAGTATGATCAAGTGTAGTTTGTTTAGTTGAAACTGTGCCTTTTGAAAATTTTCCTTTTTGTGGATCTTCTGAGTTCGTGATTTCCGATTTCAACTATCCTAACAGATATTATATTTTTAAGGAAAATATCAAAAATGTCTTTTTTTTCCAATACTTTTCTAGTCAAAAAATAATCGGAGAAGTATAAAAAGTAACTAAACAAACCAAAATAAAATTACTAATTATGATATTCGAAATATCATATTTAGATACTAGAGTGTGCTGATTAAGGCGTCATGAAGTTTAAAGTTTTCTGTATTAATTAATATTTAACTATTCTACTGCCATGATGATCATCAAATTTTTCATGTATTTCTTTTTAAGAAAGCAAGATAAACGATAAAGGATTCTAAGACCAGATTTCTCCACTAGCTTTTATTCCAAAAGTAAATCAGAGATATCTGGAAATTTCGAATATGTTCTGAAATCCATAAGTCAATTATGCAAATATTGTATTAACATCGCCTTTTTTAATCAATTATTATAAAAACGAAACTACATAAAAACAGTTATACAATTAGCCACCATTATCGTATTTATAAATGCAATTAATTTTGTAAAAATTATAGAAAGACTCAACCACTCCATATTTTGAAATCTGAAGTAATTCTGGTTGGTAAGTTGGTTGAATATCATCGCTATTAGGCCAGATGTCTCATGATCGAATGTAAAGATTTGGGAGATTTGAATCCAACTACAGCCGTCAGCTGTCATCTTGTAATTGAAATTTGGCACTTTTTGTTGTTTTCATGAATGTATTCGTCCAAATACAAAGTAAAGTTAATTCGTAACATTAAGTGGACTACTATTTCATCTTGATAGTAAACTTAATCTTTGTTACCCAGCCTATATATTACTAGAGATATTTCTCCTTAAAACAGTTGATACCAGAAAAAAGAAATAAGCCTTTTATTTTTTAGAAAATCTCTAATTTTTTTTTTAGAAAAGTTTGTCAAAATTGACATAGAGGCCTATTTTCAACAGACATGATGAAATTCAACTATCCTACAATAACAGACATAACGAAAACTTGTAAACTTTTGCTATCGGAAGTTGATTTTTAATTACTCAAGAAATTATGAAGAAAAAAAAATAACACAAGTTTGTTTCTGAAATACCTCAGTAATGATGTAAGAAAATGTGCGATGTTATATAGAATAAAGGAAGCATGCAGTTCCAATCTCAAGTACTTCAAAATTAATATGAACAAATAAATTCCCCGCATTTTCACGAAAAAATGGTGCTGTTAATGTGTTTGAAAAGTTTCATGGTATTAAGATGGAAGAGGCGTTCTTTAGACAACAAACACTCAATTATAATCATTGGAAGAAAGCAAAAATAACCAAGAAAATCAGTAATATTAGAAAATGTTTTAAATAAAAACATTATCGTTTTTAAAAAAATGCTGTAAGAAGTGTGGTAACTAATAAAAAGTACAAATAGGTTAATATTTGGAAGTACTTAAGTAGTTATATACATGATTTAAAAAAAAATGGGAAACCTTGTCGAAAGATCATTAAAACCTTGATAATTTATAATTTAGGTTTTATTAATCAAATTTTCGATTATACAGGGTGATTACGGCTCTAATCAGCTCGCACAATTAAGATTCTGTAGTATTTGTAAATTCAGTCGGTTTTAAGGCATATGATATCAGCAAAATTTGAAGTGGAGACATTTTTTCCATCAGCAAAATTTGAAATGGAGACCTTTTCTCCATGCCGTTAAATCCTTTACTTTTAAAGAGTGTCACAAAATTAATACAAAATTTGAATTTGCTACCATTCATGCAGCAATGTGTTGGCGATTTTATTAAAAAAACATTTGACAGCTGATAGTTTAGAGTTAGTAAAAATGGAACTTAATAAGATAGAGCAACGTGTTTTTATTGTTGAAAAATATTTAAAAAATAAAGAAAGTCTGGTAGCCACAGTTCGAAAATTTGAGAATTAACCACCTAGATTGTGTGATTTAACACCATTGGATTTCTTTTATAAGGTTATTTGAAGTCAAAGGCCTATGCCAACAAGCACGTGTGCATTGAAGGAGGAAATTTCACACTGCAACAACGAAGTTCACCCACATTTATGCAACATGGTCATGGGAAATTTCAACAACGGAGTGCGTTTGTGCCAGAAAAACCATGTTCGGCCATTTAACCTATTTGTTATTCCGTAAATAATCCTATTCTGTGTACTTTAAGATTCAATAAAAATATAACAATTTAAAGAAAAAAAATCTGTGTTTTTTTATTTAACTCAAATCTTGCGTTAGCACGTTGTTCTATCGCGTAACGTTCGTTTTTTACTAACCCTAAACTATCAGCTGTCAAATTATTTTTTAATAGAGTTTCCAACACTTTACTGCACGAATGAGGGAAAATTCAAATCGTTGGAACATCCTTTATAAATATCTCTATACACTGTAACATGTTCATTTTTCCAAAGTAGTTACAAAGAAGCCAATTAACTTCTTTTTCATTAACGTAATGCTCAACATTAAAACCTTGAAAAATCTATTCAATTGAGCAAAAGTAAAGTTAAGCAAGAAACGTAAATGAAAACTTCGCGTCATGCGTTTCGAAGCAAGAAATTCAGCGGATTAAGATGTGTTTTCCACATTTTATGACTTTTCCTTTGAAGATCAAATTTCCCTTGGGGTCCGCAAACGACTCCTCGGTTGGACTTTACATTCGAGTGCTTCAAGAAAGAAAAGAAAATGGCCGCCATGCGATGTCCAAAAACTATATTGTTCGTTTAGTCAGAAATGCCTACTTGGTTTTTAATTAAAATACAGCTTGAGAGAAGCAAAGATGTTAGACTTGACGAAACTCGGGCATGGAAAACATAATCATTCTTAAGTTGATTGATTAATTTCTAGAATAATTCATTATCACATAACAAATATCAATAACAAAAATAAAATTATCAGTGAAAATTACAATGATTATTTTTTTGTTCAGAGTTAAACAGTTAAAAAAAATATTAAATAATTTAATAGAAATTTATCTAGTTGATAAAAAAGATACATTTTTTTTTGTAATTGCAAAACCTGATATTTTAGTTTAATTAATGTTTTACATGGAAGTTCAATGAGTTCTTATAAAAGATAGGACTCTTTATTATGGTCATGATCAAATGACGGCGGCGACGGTCGACACTCTAAATTTCACTCAAACGGAGAGGGGTTCGATCCTAACCAGCTCCACGTTTACAGTGATTTGTGGTGGAATTGGTTTAATGATTGTTTTATTCACAAACTGAGTGATGTATTTAAGAATTAATTAAACCACGTTTGAAATGTCGCCTGTTAATTAGTGTTTGGTTTCGAGCGCAACTTTGCTTAAGAAGCAGCTACTGTTTATCTTGATTACGTGCCTGGTAAGCGAGCTCTATATACACGAAAAATATTACTTATAAAGTGAAATTGACTGTATTAATTTCAAATGTTTCTTTGTAATTGAATTTAGACGGATGTATACTTTGTTCGATGAAATGGTTACCAATCTTTAATTGGATGAATACATTCTTTGTTTGATCGTGAATTGTTCCTAGTGTGATATTAGGCAGACACAGATTTTGTGCCTGAGGTTTTTTATCATAATGTTCTCTCTTCTATTCAATTAAGAAATTTAAAATATTGCGAAATATTCAACAGAATATACGTTGGTCTTAGGGTTGAAATTCGTATCTTACTGTATGAAACAATACCACACTAACATTTCCAGTTTTACCTTTGTTAAAATACCACGGGGTGGGCACATCATAATTGAAGATGAGAAGCTTCTGGCATGGTGGTTGTTTCTCACCACCCTTCTGAGTGCGCGGAAAGGTGGGAGTCTAGCTGCTTCCATCTGTGATTGGACGTACTTCCAGTACTTAGGGAAGGGTTGTACCGGTGTAAGGGCTGGTGATGGCTCTTAGGATTTAACCACAATTTCTGGTCATTCAAGTTTTCCCGTGTGTCTTCCGGCTGGTCGAAGTAGCCAGTTTGTGATTTTGATTTATATTTATTAAATTGCATAAATTATTTACCTCAGTAATTTTATAAAGTTAAAATTACATATAATTTTGAAGCGAACATATGAAAAGCATTAATATTTTTCATGGAGAAATTTTTATAAAAATGAAATTTTTAAAGTCTCTCAATAATAAAAACTGGAGAAAGTAGGTTTTCGAAATTTAACTTCCATCGTATGTAATAGATATTTTTTCCCTTCAATCTTTAAATAATTATATGTAATTTTCAAATCATCACAGTAACATGGAACTATAAGCGGGGTCTAAAAATTTTCATCATTTTCTTATTTCAGGTACCCCATGGTATTAGTTCAGTTTATTTTAAGAACTTCCCTTAGGATAAAATGATTGAGTAACAATTTTTAAATCAATTTAGCAACCTTATCCCATGTTAAGTCCTTGACCAATGATCATCGAATGGCAACTTATAATTAGTTGTTTAATAATAATTAGTTAGTTATTAAAGTTATTTTATCAAAAATCATTTAATAACAAATTTAAATTAGATTTTTTTAATTTATCATTTTTTGTAAGTTAATTTACATATTTATTTTCACACTTTGTGAATGCCGAAAGTTTAAAATTGTTATCAAATAAAAATGGAATCACGATATTATTTTTGTCCTTCATTTCAAATGAAACTAGTAGTCGAAAAAGTTATAAAACTGATATGTGTCAATGCAAAGTGGTGTAAGCTTCGTTTGCCTTTTCAGATTATTATTACTTTGTTAGCCAACAGCACTTTAAAGCTGAAGAATTGCTAGCAAATGATCCCTTAAATCTCTCAGAGTAAACGTTTAAAGTATTTTGTTTTGATATTTTATATAAATCCGGAAGTCTACACTTAACTCCATGTCAATAAGTCCATAGTTAAATATAAGTTTTAAGTCTATACTTAAAAAAAAGTTTTCTCTCTTAATAGAAAAACTTTATAATTATGCATTGTTTGATCGCAATTTTATAAAAATTCGATCAATGTGAATTAGCTAAAAGATTAATTTTAAGAATTAAAATAAGATTAATTTATAGAAAATAAACGAATCTTTTTCTCATTAATAACTTTTGTGAAAGGGGACGTTTTGTTTTCTGCAATTATCTATCAAAATTATAACTGTTTGGATATAAGCTTATTTAAATTAATAGTAATATTTTTCTATTCTAGTGAATAATAGTTAAAAGTAGCCTTAAAAATATTTACAAGACTTAAAGCTAATTATTTGAAATGTTTACTTAATTAATGGAAAAAGAAACAGCACATAATAAGAAGACTTGGAGAAGTGTTATTCTTTTGACTTTCTAATAAAAGAAACTTCCACTATAAGAACACATAATGTAATATAATGAAGAAAGGAGAATATGTATTTCTTTTACATATTCTAGTTGAATTTTTGAGGCGAAATTCTATATACATAAAATACTAACGAACGAAGAACAGAAATCGTCCTTATTACTTATTGTTTAATGGCAACAGTCAAATGTAAACAAACCATCGCACGATTTTCAGACTACTTCTCGCACATTTTTACTGCTGCACTAAATGAACGTTTTTACAGTTGTACTTTTACAGCTGTACTTTTTAATACTTCAAAAAATGCATATTTTCTTTTCTTCATTCTTATTCAATACTTCGCTTAGCTAATTCATTGAGCTGCAAAAGATTATTAGAAACGTTCTGCGGAGGGTTCGCCGTTTCGACAAAGAATCCATTCGTTTCCAAATGCAAAAGAAATGAAGATGATGCAAAAGAAATCAAGAACTATGTTTCAAACAGAAAGTTCAATCGATCAAAAAATTAAGCCTAACTGTTGCTAGATGGAAAATCGCTATGAATTCATTTATGGAAATTGATATTCATATCGTTCAAAATAAAAAAATGGCCTTTGTATCATAGTAAGACTAAAAAAATTGCTTTTTTTTTTATAATGTTCGTAAAATTTTCTCCGCATTTTAATGTTATTTTTTTATTTAGTTTGATACACAATCTGTAACAATAACTATGATTTCAAATGCAATGATGGAATTCAAACTCATCCATTAAACATTCAATCGTGGGCTTTTGTTAATCGTTAATTTCGTAGTAAGATTTTCACTGCCGCTTTTATTTTTCAATAAAGACACTTTTTAATTTGCAATAAGCTGATTCAACTAAATTCATGTAAAGAGAAATAAAGTAAAAAAAAAGAAAAGAAAAAAGTAATTTAAAGAACACATTCCATGTGAATCATTTAACAGCTTAAGAATCAATAATCATGTCGGGTTCGAACGGTCGCCAAAAATGACTATTTTGATACAAATCTATTATTCTAGGTGAAACATACATACCAAACTTCATTTTTTATAGTTCCTTCCAATTTTGAGTTCTCATAGAAATATGGAGAGGAAAAGATACGAAGGGAATTGATACGAAAGAAATGGATCTGTATTTATAATTTTGGAGTAAATCTAGTAGTTTAAAATTCATACACTTGTTTCATTTTTGAGTTGTAATATACTTGAGATACAATATATTGAATTACATAAACGGGGAAACTGATATACAATCAAATTATTGAAAGATTTTTTTCAAATTTTATATAAATCTACGATTTATGTGTCAGATCTCATTCACATAGATTGCCATGCATTTTAGTTATGTTGTTTAATGAGAAAGAATAAATCTAAAAATGATTTATAAGACACTTTTTAAGATACAAAGTGAAGTTAATTACTTAAGGGTTTATTAAATCTTTTGATAAATTTTTTCGATTAAAAATACTTTATATATCTCGAAAAGGACAAAGCAAAATATTTATTCCATGATCTACTTAAAAATATATTTTTAGAGAATATCACATATCATATTTATTTCATTTCATATAGATACATATTGAAAATGGCACTTTTCTCTTTTTAAATTGCAATGAGAGTCAACTTAATCTTTTGATTTGAGATTTTGTCTATGTGATGACAACGAACTGATAAAAGCTAATTTTTTCCATGCACTCATAACGTGCATCGCGGAGATTAAATTTTATTTTATATTTTCGGCAAACAAAAATGGTGAAAAATATGGTATAAATATTTTTTAAGAATTTATTGAAAATAGTAGCTTATAGGTAAAAACATTAGTATCCTTAATGTTTTTTTTAAATTTTAAGATAAAGTAAAAATTATTTTTGTGCTATAATATTTTTGATATTTACCTCGAAGAAGCGTCCTATTTTCTAGTAATTTTTAATTCATTAAAATAATATTTAATATTTCAAAAAAGTCGCTCCGAAAGGCACATTCCCACCTTTCAAAATAGATATGTACCAAAATTGGTAACTGTGGTTTAAAACGTCCAGCATTTGGAACGCCAACACACACACGAGCACAAACGCAAACATGCCTTCATCTTTATTATTAGTAAAGATGTGTAATAAATTGTAATTCTAGAAATTAGAGAAACTATTCGATAACCGGTCCTTCCACACGAGTATCGGGACTTAAATAGGCTTCCAAATATTTATAGTCCTTGCAGATCAATATGAAAAAAGAAGAGAACTATTAATTTTTCAGCACTCACATTTTTCCAAAACAATATCTGTAAAGCCATTTCCTCGACCCCAAAAAAGTCTCTATTCTCGGAGGGGGAAAAAAACTCCCCACTACTTATCCACCGTATTATCTCTAAACATCGTGGCTCAGCTTTTATATACTGTTGCCAATTACGTGCTTAAGAAGACCCAGAAAACACAATTCCAGACGGATCAATAGATTCGATTTCGATACCAGAGAAAAGGAAAAAGGGAAAAAAATAGAACGTATTCTTCACATCCTTAATATTACCAAGAAATGGGATTGCAAAAAAATGAACAAAAAAAAAGGGGGTGCGCTATCGCATCTAAAAGTGGCCGAGTTCGTTTTCTCCTTTTTCTTGTTGCTTTTGTAAACTCTGAATCGCAAAAGGTGCAAACAGACAGTATAAAAGTTGTTTTATTTTATAGGTGCCTCCTTCGCCGTTTTCTCGTAAACTCAAATGACTCTCCAAAATGGCCACTATCAAGTGCGAAAAACACTTCTGAACAAAGTTTTAAAGTACTTTCGCAAAGCGTGTTTTTGAAAGGACGGAGTGTATCTGCATGCGCCCCCCTAGATTACATGTCGGTAATTTTATGGTCGACCTTTATTAAGTTTAGCATTGATCGCTTGTGGAAATAGTAATGGAAGGCTTTCTGCACTGGACGTAACTTTGTCGGTTACTGCGGGAAATGCAATTTAGTTCGATTATCTTTTAAACATGTCATGTACTTTTGAAATTTAAGTTTTTAAGGATGTTCTGGGAAATATGTTGAATGTGTTGTTGAAGTGGAATTTAAGTTAATTTAGGGTGAACACGTATTTCATAATCAAAGAATAAAAGCTTCACCGCTAAGGTTTTTATCCAACAAAATATTAACAACAAAAAATGAAATCATTTCCTGAAGAAATAAAAATTCCGTTAAACTTGTAAGAGGCTAAATCTTCCCATGATTTTGTATGGAATCAGAAATGAATTTATTTTGTTACAAAAATCTGATCAACCCTATCATTTTGTTCGGTCAAAAAAATTACTTTTAATTTTATTTTCCGGTATACGAAAGATAGAATGAGAAATTATTAAATCATTATTAAAAAAGTCAAACAACGGGATTTCTATGATTCTCCGCTTAGATGTCCCTGAATCTAAAATAAACTCTGTTTTCCCTGTCTGCCTATTTGTGAGTCAAAATAATTGAAACACACGGCAAATGAAACAAATAAAGTATGGGACTTCTATATAGCCAGGGGGATTAGTCACTCCACATCTTTCACGTATATTTTCTAATAAAGGTGAATTTATATTTCAGACGCGCTTCGAAAGCGACATTTGGAACAGAACTGAAATTGGAATAAGAAAGTCCCATACCAAATTTGATATATTTAAATCATTGCGTTTTCCAGATATCACGTTTGCGTGCTTTTGAAAGGACAGATCCACAGAGGTTCGACCCTTCTTTGGATTTCGTTCAAAATTTCTCAAGTGTCTACACTAAAAAATGTTAAATCTGTGTACGGAATTTTATCCATTTAGATCTCTTCGTTTTGTAGTTCACCTGCTTACCTATACTCGAACAGCCAGACAGACAGACAGATTTCCTCTGAATAGTGTTTGCGCCAAAATTTGATGAAAATCTATCTTTAAGTCCCAAATACTATATATCAAATGTTATCCGCCTGACACAACGTTTTTTCAGTTATCTTTGTCATAGGCAGACAGATGGATGGACAGGTTGACATTTTCCAAAAATGTGCTTTTCGAACTCAGGAAGGTCTAAAATGTGGAGATTCGTCACCATCTCGGTTCGAATTTTTTGACGATCGCGATATTTTATTCTGTACTTCGTGTAACAGAAAGTAAAAATTGTAAATGACTTCAATGTTAGCCAGAAATCGTTGAAGGGAAGTCTACCTGTTTATTTGCTTGTAATTGAAGCCGATAACTGAAAAACTAAACAATCTAGATAAATGATATTACCATTCAATATAAAAATTGAAAATGTTAGCTAGATGCAATACAAATGATATTGAGTGGTATGTTTTATTATAATACATGCCTGCTATAAATTAAAGAAACACATTTAAGTTAAACTTTTTGATATCATTGTTATTCTCAGTACAATGTATTGCTTTTTACAAAAAGGATTATTTTTCTAATGCTTCAGGTATTCCCCATTTCCTCTTGATTTGCCTGCATTTTATTTATATATCGGGTATTCCCCGATAACGATCGCAAGAAGATCAATAAAATGCTCGTGCTATGAAAGCCTTCAGTAATTTCAGGCTCGTGGGGACAGTGTGATATTTTTAGAAAATTTTTACTTGAATTTTTTGAACTATTAGTGATCTTAACCCTTCACTGGGGGGATAAATTTTAGGACTTAACTGGGGAGGTGCGGTTTACGAGACCGCATTTCATTTACAGTCAAATTAAATTTTCTAATGACTGTATTAGTATGAGAAACTGTCAATATATTTTGCAGATATTTTTCTTGATATATAGATATGTTTTAGAAATTTTTCAAAATGTATTATCTTTGAAAAAAGTAAATGCGTTGGAACATACATTTTCTTCTCAAATGATATGTTACAATAAATAATATTCTTGAAAAAACATATTGCTTTTTACTTTTTAAATCATATTTATTTTTACAATATATGAAGGTATATAGAAGACATTGCAATGTAAAATTCAACAATTATATGCAAAATAAAAAAAATATTCACAATGGATAAAATTATTGACCCTTTTTTATAGGCTTTTGTCACTTTCTTAGCACGGTTTTCTAGGGCATTTTAAACATACAGGTTAAGAACTAGTATAAAAATCAACCTATAAATTCTGCATATATATATATATATATATATATATATATATATATATATATATATATATATATATATATATATATATATATATATATATATATATTATATTTTTTTTTAAAATACATTATCACTAGAAAAATTAATTATGTTTGAACATACATATCAGAATCCATTGAATGCGAACTTTCATCGAAAAACTGTACAATTATTCTTATCACTAAAATCCCTTTCTGCTTCCTTTAAAAGTGTCTGGAGCACTGCTTCATAACGGGATCAATAAATTGGATAATATTTTGGGACCCACGTTTTAGCGCCATCTGCTAAGCCTTGTTTATCACTGGGACACTAACAGGGAGATGCGGTCTTAGAGACCGTGCTCAAAGAAATAACTGAATTATTTTTAAAAGCATCCGCTAAAATCGGTTGAAAAAGTGCACGTGTATTCAAGGTCACAAAACGGGAAGCTGTAGGGTCAATCCATTCAATTCAGCTAAAAATAGAATAAATGTGACCGAAAATCCATCGCTAGCACTCTCACAGACCGCACGTCCCCAGTTAAAGGCTAATTTTAGTCAACTAAGTACAGCTACAAAACCTACATGTCCCATTGGAAAACCTTTTCGTATCTTTATATCATTATATTAATATTTAAATTTCACCTTTTGTTATTTCTTTGGAAACTTTTAAATTAACAATAACAATACCTTTTTTAACAATGGATTGCATCTAATAAAAAGGAAATTTTATTCGCTCTACTAGAAGCTTTTTGCTAAATTTATTATGCAACTATTCATTGAAAATTCTCAAATAAAAAGTACATTCGGAGGATTTAAGGGTGCCATTTATTTCAGTGTTGACGAAGTTACTTCAATATTATAATCTTCACAAGACATATACATATTTTTTTTTTATTATTATCAAACCTATGTCTTCTCAAAAAGCAGACAATCATACTTATTTGTTTGTCAGTAAGGATTTCAAAGCTAGAAATGGATGAATTTCATAATTAATTGTGCTTATAATTAATTTAACTAAAATATTCGTATTGAAGTTTTAAAAAAAACCTTATATAATACGAAAGATCTAAACAGATAATCATCATAGTAATTTTTCAGGAATTCATACCATGTACTAACAAATGGCGAAACAATTATTTTCATATACATTTTCATTTAATATAGAAAAAGAAAAGGACAGTATCACTGAGAGTGATTCCATTTAAAGCTATAAGTCTCTATCGAATTACGATTATTCCATTTTATTCCTCGTCTATGACAGATGGTTATATAATTATCTTGATTTTTTTTATTCCCATCGAAAATCCACAAATGAAGATAATCTTCTCTTCGACATTTAAAAAAAATTCCATTGTTGATTATTGTGTAGGCAATATGCCTAAATTTTGCAAATAATTAGAAATAATTGCTTGCATTTGGCTTGAATGTTCTTTTTTTAACCCATTTAGCGTTTTATTTTCGCCATTGTCTAATCTGATCTGATAACACTTGTTTCTGGAATGCATTGTTCAGATTCAACTTAAAATCCGAGAGCTAATTCAAATTCTTGTGGAAAGATGAATTTTGTATCGAATCATAGTGCATATGGTGATTTTAAGAAACTAACCTGATATATGAGAACTTGAGCCCGTGAGACTATCAAACCGTACACAGGAGAAAATACAATTTTCCTTCAACGTATTCTGAGATATGCGCGCAAGAATCATATGAACAATAATATTTAAGTTCTAACAGTTATAGTTACAGTCACAAAATTTCAAGATTTTCTAATGGCAATAACGACATTTTTTTTTTATTAGAATGTGTTCTCCAGAGCAAAAAAAAAAAAAAAAAAAAAAAAAAAAAACAATAAATAACGTTCAAACGGCACCTGTAGTACGAAATCACTAGTGCTAGAAATACTAAGATGGAAAGAGAAAATAACAGATAACAATGTTTTATTGTATTTTACAAGTTTTCTGCTTGACCTACTTACCACTTTTTCAACCAAGATGACACTTTGCATGCAGCAGATGGTGACTTGAGCCAAAGCACGTGACTTGTGGAAAGGAATCTGTAGAATTTCACGTCTCTATTAGGCATACCATAGTTATTTATTATTATTCACAGTTATTTATAAGAACTTCTGTTATTTTTATTTGATTCTTGCACGCATATCTCAAAATACTTGAACCAAAATTGTATTCCGTTCCTGCGAACGGTTTAATAATTAGTCTTATACATCGGAATAGTTTGTTTTTATAATCACCTTGTAGTTTGTTTTAATTATATTAATATCCCGTTGTAAGCAACACTAGGGCTATTTTGGGACGGACCTCGTCATTTTGAACCTCGGTCAGATGACGAGGAGGACATCTAAGATGGTGTCTTATTTCGCTAAATTTTAAAACACATATATAATAATGGATGAAGATTATGTTAAATTATAATACAATGTAGAAACTGGAAAAAAAATTAAAATCTTGGGAGCTTTGAAGTATCTTCTCGAAACTCTATGAGTAAATTCAAATAAATGACACAATATCCTCTGTAAAAACTGTTGAAAATACTTTAGGCATCTCAGTTAAAATTTAATAACCAGCAGTTGTTTAAAAATAGTATTCAATAGATCACGCATATAGAATAACTACTATATATTGGGTATAGTATATCGTTATCATATGAATAGTTAACTATTTTCTTGATAAAAGCTACCATCTAGTAGCATTTTAGTTAAATTAACTCAAGTATTATTCTTTAGTATGTGTTGCGAATCATTATTTACTACAAAGAAGCCTTGTTTCCAGCTCTCAAACTGATTTTTAAGCAAAAAGCCAAATGTTTTAAAAATTATATTTATTTGTTCACGAACTTCGAAATTTGTTCAAGGTTTTATAATATGTTTTTAATTTGTGCGGCATAATTTGGGAAATAAAATTGCTCGCGGATTAAATTCGAACATTATAAATATCTATTTTGGGAGCTTCATTCTCATCGATTAAGATAAAAATTTCATGCAGATTTATAGAGTTGTAATAAAATCACATACCAAATATAATTTGTCTAACTCATTGTATGATCACCTTTACTAACTCACAGTTATAACAACTGATAAATGACAGATTATTTCAGAGATTCAAACCAAAATCTGATATAGATCTGCTATTTTAAACTAGCCGTTTTTGGCGACCAACATGTTGACCTAGATTATCGACTTCTTAGACTATTAAAGGCTTAATATGGAGCATATTTTTTTAATTCATCTTGTTAGTTGATACCACTGAAAAATATGAATTTCATCAAATCAGTTTATTACAAGTCAAAAAAGTATATATTAGGAAATAAATGCGAAAGTGAAAATATTACTTCACGCGAACTAACGGTTTTACTGGATGAGTTTGAATTTTATCATAACATCTAAAAGTACTTTTCCCGATTGTTTATCAAATTTAATTAAAAAGTATTACCAAAATATTAAAAAAAAATTACAGAAATGAAATTTATATAATTTAAAATCATACTTTTTGGAGACCTAAGATAATGCAATGTAATTTTTGTAAGATAATTGTTTTACAAGATATGAACATCTGGAAGCATTTTTTTTGCACTCGATTAAACTTTCTATTTGAAGTCTATTTATTCATTACTTCTAATCTTTTTTTGTTTTGATTGAATGGACTTTTGGTAGATACGGCGAGCCGTCTCCAGATCATTTCTTATAACATCTTGCAGCTTCATTAATTAGCGAAGCGAAGCGCTCAGTTCAGTGCAATTTTCACAATTGCATTGAACTAAAGTAGTCTGAAATTTACACTAAATTATTTCGGAATCGCAACAAATAATTATTTCTGATTCAAACTAAAAACTAAAAAAAGAACTGAAAAAGCACCATTGTATTTAGAGAGCGCAAATGCAGCTGTTACTAAAACGCATATCAATCAAGACAATAGTAATAAAAACCAACATAAAATAATTTAATTAGTAATTTTTGCTTATTAGTGGTCGTATTATTCTAATTTATTTTTTTTTTCTTTTGTGTAAAAATGGTGTGTCTCTTAACCCTAATTTCAGGGGATTTTCGGGTCACGAGGAATCAATTGTTGGACTTTTTAGTCTGTTTTTCCTCACAGAAAAAAATCTCTTTTTTGAATCCCTGCCTGAGGGTGACCCTTGAGAAAGTCTTCAGGCCAGATTCTTATTTTATTTAGTTTATTTTTGTTACTTTTTTCCCTAAACTTGGTTTTTATTACTATTGTTATATATATATATATATATATATATATATATATATATATATATATATATATATCAGTATTTAAATTATCATATTCACATGGACATAAGCGGTACATAGAATTCCGATTTAACAATGGAAAAGCCACTCATTAAATGTTATGTTTGCATCTCCCTTTTTTTTATATACCGAATACCGACTTTCATTTACCGAAAGAAATTATTTCTAAAGAGATTTTTTTTAACATTAAAGGAGGTATAGAACATGAAGATTTAATAAGATAATTTTTTTACAAATGCAATATCTTCTTTTTATATATTCATGTTCTCTTAGATAAAAATCTTTTGAAATACTATTTGAATGTCATAATATGCATAATACAATAGCTTTTCAAATGAATTCAACTTATCTATGTTGTTTCCTTTGTCTCAAGATGCTGTTCATTCCGAAATTTTAGAACTCTTGATTGACTTTTAAAAGCAACCTCTCACAAAGTATGTCGCCTTCAAATAAGCAAATGGATTGCAATCAATGGAAATAAATGGCACATGTAAACAAAGCGCATTTATTTCAATCAATAACAAGGGTCTCTTCCCGTTCTTATCTTACTTCGCCCAAACGTTTCTTCTGTGCTTAGAGAATTCTGAAAATTTAATCACTCTAATGGAGAATGATTTCAGCCATTTAATTACTTTTCCATTAGCAGCAGCATCCGTTCCGGATCGAGGCAGAGAAAGCGGGAAAATTAGAATCGCTTATTGGCTGGAAATGACTTGGCGTACTTTGGATGGGTTTCGGATTCTGGAGCAGATTTTTGATTTTTAAAATGCGCAGTCTCTCTTCAATTATATCTGGAAAAATTAAGTAAAGTGATATTTCTTTTCTTTTCATTGATCTCGTGCCAACTTTTTCTTCATTAAAATTGCATTTTTTCTTTACAGAAATCATTAAGTTTGCATTAGTAAATGAATTCTTTTAAATTCATAAGGAATTCTCATGCATTTATTCGTATTTTCAAAGTTTGTTTTTAGTATTTATGATGTAAGTACTTTTTTTTATTTTGGAAACAAAATTATTGATATTTAATACTATGCAGAGTGTGGATCTGATATGCTATTAAACTTTTCAAATAACTGTTATGTTACTAAATAGCAAGAATTTCACGTTCTTATAGAACTGATATGTTTTTGCATCTCAGAATCTGATAGACAGTTTTTATCCACTAAATTGTATTATCTCCCCTTGGTTGAATGCCAATTTGTATCGCTATTGAGTAAAGATAAAACTAGTGGACCTATGAAAATAATCGTAAACATAGTCTTTGAATAGACAAGAAAGAACTTTCCTGATCAATATTTGATGTTTCTGATTGATTTTATCTGATTTAACTGAAATAGATAAGATATAACATTCCTGGTTAATTTCTCATGTCTCTGATTCAGAGGCTACTTTCAGATTTTATCTGTTTTAATTTAAATATAGAAGATAGGGCTTTCCTTGTTAATTTCTCATGTCCCTGATTCAAAGGATGTTTTCAGATTTATCACATTTAGCTTAAAAAGAAAAGAGATAACTTTCTTAATTCATTTCTGTTGTCCCTGATTCAAAGGCTGTTTTCAGATTTTATTTAATTTAACTTAAATAGAGAACAAAGAATTTTATTGATTCATTTCTGTTGTCTCTGATTCAAAGGATGTTTTCAGATTTTATTTAATTTAACTTAAATAGAGAACAAAGAACTTTATTGATTCATTTCTGTTGTCCCTGATTCAAAGGCTGTTTTCAGATTTTATTTAATTTAACTTAAATAGAGAACAAAGAACTTTATTGATTCATTTCTGTTGTCTCTGATTCAAAGGATGTTTTCAGATTTTATTTAATTTAACTTAAATAGAGAACAAAGAACTTTATTGATTCATTTCTGTTGTCTCTGATTCAAAGGCTGTTTTCAGATTTTAATTGATTTAACTTAATGAGAAAAGAGAGAACTTTCCCAATTAATTTCTCGTGTCTGATTCAAAGGATGTTTTCAAATTGATCACGTTTAGCTTAAAAAGAAAAGAGAGAACTTTCTTGATTAATTTCTGTTGTCTCTGATTCAAAGGATATTTTCAGATTTTAACAGATTTGACTTAAATAGAGAACTTTCTTGGTTAATTTCTGATGTCTTTGATTCGAATAACGTATTTAGATTTTCAAATATTGTTAATCAGAACGTTACGTTTTGTCTTTTTAAATGCGTTTAAAAATATTTATTCATTTTTATATAATAATATTAGCCAGAATATTCAATATAAATATAAAATGTTTTTATTGCTTTGGAATGGCTTTGGAGAGAGAGAGAAAGAGATACAGATATAAATATAAATATTGATATAGAAAGACAAAGAAAGTGGCACTGAAATTTCTGTTATTATTTACTGTCAAATAGGAGCACTCAAATATAAACGAACAATCGCAAGAACTTTTCAGATTTCTTTAATGAACACTTTTACAGCTGCACTTAATTCTAAGCTCCTCTTAGCTAATTAAAGAAGCTAGAAAATAGTATTAGAAATGCCAGGAAAAACATTCTCCGTGTCACTGAAATCTCCATTCCCAAAAAAAAAAAAATTGTAATGGAAGTTAAGGTTTTGACACCAAACAGGAAGTTAAGAGTTAAATTGTCTTCCTTATCTTTCTTACATCTGGAATCAAATCGATTGATTCTACATTTAAGGCACAATTCACTGATACATGTTGGATTAAATGAGTTTATTCAAATTTGAATTTTAAAGCATTAAACGATATTTTGATATCAAAGATCTGTACAAAATTTCGAATTCTTGTTTAACAGAAGATGAATGAATAATCTGTTACAGATTTCATTCTTAGAAGCCTGTGAGACATTTATTTACATTAATGTATGGAAAAAAGACCTTTTGCCTGATGATCTCCGCTCTACGCTTACCGAATTTGCGAGATCATCAACCAAAACAAAAACTCTTTTTATTGAAGATGCTTACTTTTGAATATCTGGATCATCTTCCTCTCCTGAATCATCGTTTGATAGTTACCCATCCCTTCAGGAGCGTATTTCATGATTAAATCAGCCCTTTTAAAAGTGCCTCCTTGAGTACTAAGATCTCCATCCTATCCCGGAAGCAAGCTTCCAGCCCTAGGATTACCTGAGCGCGCTAACCTTAATTATGACTCCCCAGAGACGAGAGGCTTATGGCGGTGGCCGGGGCTTTTTAACAATTCAGGACACATTTTTCATAGGGCGACCAGATGTGCATCATAGATTGCGCGAGTCTACAGTTAATGTAATTACGGAAGCACCGATACTTATTTGGGAGATACTTTCTGAGGGGGGGGGAGTATTCTTTTTCTGGAGGAGGGTGTTTTACTGAAGATTTCGATTGAGTGATAGTGGAAGCCAACTGGATGGAGAATTAACGTTTAACGAGTTATTGAAGGACGTCTGACGATGATGTGCTTCCAAAAGGCATTTCTTGGAGTTTATGTATTTCTTAATGGGAAATTTATTAAAATATGCAGTTTTAAATAAACGCTTGGGAGCAAACATTCTCGAATATTTGCGCCTAAAAAAGATATTATTCAGTTATTATTAAATATGATTCTCATTCTGTATTATACTGCCAAATGTTGAAAGAGGAATTTTTGAAAGCTCCCCCTTTTAAATTTAGTTTTTGATAATATCAATTTTTGAGTTCATTTTTATCCGAAAATAGCGTTTAAAAATAAAGAACTATATTGACATATAGTATTTTGAATTATTTTTATATTGGTATCAGTTTTAGGTTAATTTTTAGATAATGATTTTTAAGTAAATTTAATAATTAATAATTAATTTTAATAAATTTAATTAATTTTTAATAATTAATTTTAATAATTATTTTTAATAATTTTGAATTTTAATCATTTAGATAATAACTAGAGTGATTTTTTAACTACCCTAATATTTAAAAAAAGTTTATTTTTTATTATAGACCTGACAAAAAGAGAATAAATAAATATAGTAAAATAGCCACTTTTAGAGACCAGTTTGTTCCCCCACTGTTACTTCATTATTATCATTTTGAAAGTTTTCCACTTAGTATTTTTGTGCTTTTCAGTGTATAAAGACCCGAATCATGGAACGCTCCAAATCGCATTTTCGACATTCATTGCTTTTTTTTGTTTGATTTGTAGAAATCTGCTGCCAAAGCCTATCAGGCGTTTTAGAAACTTATAGTGATGCTGCTCTGTCATATCCCAATTGTCGGTTTTTGGTTTCCCCGTTTTAAGAGTGGTGATTTCAATGTCAATGACAAAGACCTGGAGGACCAAAGAAATTCGAAGACAATGATTTGCAAGACTTTTGATCATTTTTATCGGGAAAAGTTGTAGAAAATGATGTAAAATATTTTGATTGATATATATCGCACCCATTTTTCTCAATAAATTCTTTTTTAAAGTGAAGAAAGGATCAAAATACATGCAAGCACCCAATACATACGGTGCATGAAATGAAATTAAAAATATTATTTAAATTAATGGGAAAATTCTACGGAAAAGAAGTTGATATTATTGGAAAGGTATTTTTTTTAGCTTTAAGAGGATACAAATATTATTTTTGTAAGAAAATAGTTCAAGGTGAACTGAACATTAGTTTTCGTAGTCAAGTCTGTCAACAATTAAATCTGTTTAGCGCTCGATTAAACTTTCTATTTGAAGTCTATGTCTTGATTTCTCTTATATATCCTTTCCTCTGATAAAACATACTCTTTGATAACACAAGAAACTATCTCCAGAACATTTCTATTATTATTTTACAGTTCTATTAATTAGCAGCGCGAAGAATTGAATTCAGTGTAGTTGTTGTTGTTTCTAATGGCACTTGCCAAGTGTAGTTGTAAAGACGTTCAATGAATGAAGCAATCTAAACTTTGATAATGATTTGTTCATATTTGACTGTTGCTATTCAACAATCTAAAGTAGTCTTCATGTAGCTTTGAAATTGAACTTGAGCTATACTAAAGGGAAAATCATTGAGAACAGTGAACAATAGTTTTGTTCAATGTATTTATCCAATTAATTTAGTTCTGTGATATTAACATCCCGTTTTAAAGCAACACCAAGGCTATTTTGTTACGAACCTCGTAATTTCTAGCCGCTGTCAGATGACGAAGGTGACACCTGAGCTGGCACCTCTTCTCAAAACTTCCACACCACACCAGTGGGAGGACGTGCGGCTTCGACGGATTTGACGCGCACCAGATACGCTTACACGACGGTTCCTCAGTGAAATCGGATGTCGAACCTGAAAACCCTCCGGTTCCGGAGCCGAGACCTTATCCGCAGACCACCGCAGCCAATGGATTTATCCAAAAAAATTATATAGTTTCATTAGTTAATTCTTGATGTATTTATTGGAATGGATTAAAAATTTATTATAAAGCAGTACTGGGTAGAATTTTATGCCGCTAAACATGTTTTTTATGCTTATATAATGACAGCTAAGATTCAGAATCTTAAAAATATTGAAAAATAGCTCCATTCTTGAGATCTTTTGAGCTTTTCACTTGACAAATTCAAGATAATGTACTGATATAAAAAAGTGTTACATATTAAATTTAGTAAGACATTTCAATTCTAATAGTGAAATGACATTTACAAAATGGTCTCATCTATTTTCCTGGTTCCCATAGTTACATTTCAATTAAGCAAATGCCGAAAATCAAATTTCTTTTCAATCATTCAGTAGTATTAAGTAATATGTATATATGTCCGTGCGTGCATTTAGGTTTTTTTTTATCTAATTAATTGAAAAAATAGGCATAGAGCAGCAGTTTCTATGCGAACTTAAATTTTGTTTTAAATTTAATAAATATTGTAATAAATTTTGTTTCTTCACCGTCTCAAAATTCAAAATATCATCATTTCAGAAATATCAATTATATACTTTCCTTTTCTATTTTGCATGAATTTTTAAATCAATTTTAAAAATGAGATTCGAAGCAATACTTTTCAAAGTCAACCCATTTTCATTCATATTAAATCACATGCAACTGTCCTATAAAGCATTAAAAACTCTCTTTATTTCTTGCATATTGACTTAAAAATGAATCGTGCAAATCATTGCTGTAGTATGTTGTTTCTATATATTACTTTTTTTTATTGTTTCTTAAATATAATCATAGTTTATTTTCTTTTCTTTAAAAAAAATTATTTCATTTTCGTTATTTCCCTACTTTTTTTTTCTCAGTTCAAATATTTTAATTCAGTATCTGAAGTCAAAGATTGTAACTTTCAGTAATTATTTTTTTATATTAAAAGACAGTTTTAAAAATCTATTTTTTCATTACTTTTGGTAGATCTTCGTTCCCAATTCTTTCTTTAACTTATCATTTACTTAAGTTAATGTTTTCTAAAAATGAAGCTATCCATTTAAGTGATGAAAGTGTAAATATTTTAAACGCACTTGGAACTATGCATGACTACAATAAAAAAAATAATTTAATCTCATATCTTCAGCAGATTCAATCTTTAATAATCGTTGAACGTACCAATAAAAAGAATTAACCTCTTTGGATAAATTATACTCGGCCAATTTTTATTCTATTAATGTATCAAAATTAATTTCAAATCTCTAATAATAATAATAAAGATGAATGTGTGCATATAACTATGTATTTAACTACACAGGCGCTCAATAGTGCGAATTTTTTAACCTAAAGCTACCAAACTTGATACTTGTTTACTTTGTAAGTTGGGAATGTGAAGCTCAAAGATATTCTTTTGAGGAAATTTACATTAGAATTTCGAATAATTAGAAACTTAGCAAAATGTTGCTGTTTTAAGAGTTTAGGTCAAATCTTATAAAAATTTAATTAGAATTCATGTTGAATTAATTAAGTTAATAAAGCATTTTCAATAAGTAGTTCATTAAATATTACATATTGAATAGATTGGTTCTGCAAAATATTTTAGCAACTTTAATAATAATAATAAAATAAAAGGTATGCAAACTATATATATCAATAAACGCAGAACATAAGGCACCTTTTCATTTGATTAATATATCAAAAATCAGATAAAATATTAAAAGACATTTCTAATATACTTTCTTAATTTCTTTTAATTTTTTAATTTATTTATTTTAATTTTTTTTTATTTATCATAACAACGAATGCTTTCAGCTTACCAAAAACGGAATAAATTGCAAGTTTTAAAGGTGGTTAGCACAAAGAAGTTAATGCTATTAATGTTATGGATGAATCATGTGGTTGCTAGAGGCGGTTAATAGGGGAAGTGTGAGAAACCAATAAAATAAAGGAAACAAATACACATATATAGGGTTGAAGCCGAAATTTTATTTTTTGAGTGAACCAGCTATTGCAAATTTTGACTATTGTAAGAAAAAATGCATTTATCAAAACAGGGAGTAATTGTTCAGGATCCATTTTTTTAATGTTCTAAGAAACAAGTTCCAGAGATGCCGTCGCCAAGTCAAAAGATGCATAGAAGTAAGATTCAGTCTTGTACGTTCTTACAGACCCACTTGATGTTCAACCAGAAGCCAGTGCCAGAGCCGTGCCGCTACCATTTACGATATCAGTTCATTCAAAAAGTACTGATATCAGATGCTGGTCTTGGATATTCATTCAATCTTCAAATTAGATGTCCATAGTCAAAGTTCGGGATACCTCACTGAGGCAAAAGTCAAAATCGGGTAGGCCTTAAAGATCAAGCCTAAATGTCATAATCCGTGGTACATTCATAAGACTTCATATACTCACAGTTTAGGAAAGTATCTTCACAATATCAGAAGAAATTATTTATCTTCATATAAAAAGGAAGTCAGCAGTGATAAAAAGTATATGTACAAAAAAATAATAAAAATAGTGTCCGCAGTGGTAATATATATACAAACAAAATAATAAAAATAAACTTTATGTACAATATTTACACGAGTATTTACAAAATACTCAAAATACGACGAGGAGATATCAATGTAGATTAACTTGAAGATTTTTCATTGCTTCTTTTTTTCGGTACAGAGGAATTCTCAATATTCGGAGAATTCTTGATAAAACTTTTACACGAAGTGAGCAGAAATTATTGCATTTTATGCCAAAATATTTTTCGGTGGTTTTAATTGTAACTGCCTCTATGTAATGGAGTTTCAAATATAATGTGTCACAAAAAGTTTATCTTGTGCGTGCCTTTCAGCTGAATAGAGGAAGAAAATGCAGAGGATTCCTAGCTATTTGTACAAAAGGCTGTTTTGTTTCAGTTCATTTGGAACATAAATCGCAAGTATGGCGCAGGTATTTGCCGGAAAATCATCCTGACTGTTTCATTATCAATGTTCAAACTGAGTGAACAATTTGTTTACAAAACGTTTGACAAGAAGCAGTATACGTTCATGAACTTTCATTTCATCTCCGCTGATAAACAAATCAGTCGTTTGAGTGGACGCATCCTTCACAATTTCAATGTCCGCTTGCAAAGCTACATCTTGACGCCTTTTGCGCTTAGAGTCCAAATAGTTCAAAATCATGAAGAAAACCACATATGGGAAAATATTGAAACAGTGCCAAAAGTTAAAATGGCAGAATATTTCAAACAAACTCCACAACCAGGAGAGCAAAAGGCAAACAGTAACTACTATCTCCTTCGTCATTTTGAATTGCAGTTTTTAAAATCAAAAGAACTTTGAAAAATCAAACGTCGATTTTCAGTCGAAGTAAAGTTCACCGTATCTCAAGAGAAACAAGCAAATATTGAATCAATACATCATTATTCGCACTGTTACACCTTTGCAATATTGTTACAACAGTTCATTATTATTTAGCTGTTGTTATGCTTTAATGAAATATATAACAACAGTATTATTGCTCAAAGTAACAATTAAGATTCATCTATTCAGATCGTAAGAATTATTGTGATTGTAATAATATTATGGTATAGGTTTTTTTCATGCAAGTAATTTATAAAAAAAATATTGCTTTTAAAAAATTAAAACATTTCTTTGTTCTTTTATAAAAATAAATATATATAGTAAATCCTACAGAGTGATTTTTAACTTCCTTATACAAAATGCTTTCGTTCCGAAATTTTGCACTTGGAATATCTAATTCTTCAGAAGTAAAGATTTTCAAATCTCTAGCTTTATGCAAAACAATTTCTGGCGAGAAGCATAATATATAATGCAAACAAATGCCTGATATACAAACAACAAATAAATGAACTTCAAATCTATAGTAAAACATACATTCTCGATTTCATAGAGTTTTACATGAAGCGTTCGCAACTTCCTAATCTACTTCAACAGTCAGCTCTTCGCCAGTCATATTAATAACATTAATTAAACCAATTATGTGATTTTTAACGATCCACCTTATCAGATCAAATCAAAATACTATTTACATACTAAACAAAGACTATTCTGATTGGTTAGCTGGTCATGCAAAGTGAAAAATTCGTTAAAAAACTTGTCCTCATTGGTTCGTTTATTTTGCGATGTATCTTAAAAACGGAAAGCAAATTGGGATTAGTAGTCCTTGATGACCTATTTAATCATCACGAGTTTCGAAATGAAATAAATAGATGAATCGGTACTGTAGGAATGTCTGGGAAATTTTGTATTGATTTTTTTCCATAGAAATTCTAATTGTCGGAATCGATCTCCAAAGTTCTCTCTCTCTGTATATATATATATATATAGATAGATAGATAGATTCACTAAAGGAATGAAATTCATCGCGTAAAATTGTGCCAATTGACTAAAAATACATAAAATGTTAGCTTTTAACGATTGGCAACACGTTGTTAAAATCGTCGTGTGCTTTATTGTTTATTTTTAATATTGATGAAGTTTTAGTTTGCCGTGTTTGCGCAATAGAAATCCTTTCTTATCATTGACAGACTGACTCGAAAATTTCATTTAGATCTACAGTTTCGATAAAGGGACGACATACTAAATTTCATCCAACTTGCCCATTATTTAATTTGTGTTGACATTATATGCAAAACATTAGTTTTAGAGATATTTGAGAGAAGGTCTAAAAGGAACAAATTCACTAAATTCTCGAATATTTTCGACAGTAACAATGTTTTACAAATACAAATTCCATATAACAAAAAAATAATATTTTCTTTATCTTCTAGATATTATGAAACAAAAATAGTGAACACGAGTAAATTTTATTTATTCAATGGGGAATGTAAATGAATCAAATAATAGTTTTAACATAAAATATAGTAGTTAATTTTTAATATAAATTATTTTATCGCATATTAAAATTGATTTTTTTTTTTTTTTGAGTGGCACAGTTTTCATATCCTTACAGTTTGTTCCCCTGGTTTTAATTAAGTTTATAAAATTAATTACACCCAGGAAATAAAATTAAATAATTAATTCAATTTATATATAATTGCATAATTTATTATAGAAAGTAAAATTAGTCAAAGATTCTGAAACCTGTTTTTGTGCATTTCTTAACTCTATATATTAATGCCAATGATGTTATTATTATAACACCGTTGTAATGTTTTCTATCATTGTTCATATATACAATAATACAATGTGTAGGGTATGTAATGTATGTACATACTGAGTCAATTACTTCCAATATTCCAAAATAAATTAAATAATGTAATCTAAAAATGAATCAATTCTAACATCTTCTAATGTGAAAAGCAATTTTGAACTAGTGTACATATGTGTACAATTCGCCACAAGAAAAAAAGGCGTTTTAGATTACGACAAGTATTATTGAATTATATGCATTTTGAAAATTTTTCTATGTTTATAATGAGAAATTAAGTTTAAAAAAAATTATTCCATGCATAGTTTAATAATTAATTTTATTTGGAAAGCACTTTCCCTTTATCACGAACATTTTCGTCTAATAATGTAATCTTCTTAAATTTCCAAGTAAGACATTTTTTTTTTATGTAATTCCCTTTTAGTATCAAAAAAAATTATTTAATATGTTTCAAAAAATTATTTCTTATAGGTATTTATGAAATTTCTAAATATTTTTGTGTGGGATTTCTTTTATGCAGTACCTATCTGCCTCACAAAAACAGGTTTGACTGTTCCTCTTTAATTTTAAGAATTTGTCGAATCAAAAATCTCAAGGGTAAATCTTTGACTTAACGATTACAGTACCAGAACAGTGCATATTAAGAAATAGTAAAGTAAAATAATTTGCTATTTAGAATACTTCTTTATATATATTATTTCCTTTAGAAAGTTTTGAGAAATACGAAAACAGCTTGAAATAAAAATTTCTCCTCCATTCAAACCTTATACAATGTAAGAACCCTTTCCTCACGTAAGTGAGGAATTCCTGCAGGACGTCAGATTCGAATAGCAGCGCGGATCGATCACAAGGTCACGGCGCCGCCACATTCTGCTCCATTACACTACGGTGCTGTTCTTTTTCTTCAGAACCATTTGCAGGTGCTGTTGATTGCTTACAGAACACAGTCATTACTTCCAGCACTGGTTGCCGATTCCACCCCTCCTTGCTTCTGCACCCCCCCCCCTCATACACACACTCACTTTTCGTTTAACTATTATTCGGAAGATATTTTTTTTTTTCCCTTCTGCCTTCCACGCTTTTGTAAACGACTTACGAGACAGCAAATAAAACTTAGTTTTCCGGAAAATTCTATTCGTTCGAATCTCTAGAATAAACTGTAAAAAGGGATTAAAATTACGAATAAGGGAAAGTTGACGGTGGTTTATTTCACTGAAAACAAGAATTTTTATTGGCAAGACGAAAATTGAATTTTCTCTTTAATTTGATAGCATTTTGGGAAGAATAATGATTTAAAGGCAAAATAACCAAAAATGCTAATAGAGAATCTAAATCATAAAATACAACATATGCGTATGTCTGTCTGTTTGTCTATGTTACAAGAATTCAGAAATTGTTAACAGTACCGACAAGAAATTTACACATTACATTCTATTGTCTATTTTTATGCCCATTAATGGCCAGTTTTGATATTTCTGTCGTAATTACGTCCAGGTCACCATGTCTTAATTAGGGTTGAATGCAACTATCGTTTACTCCATTTATTGCGCCATGTTAGAAAAATAATTTTATTTACATTTAAACTTATGAAAATAAACAATTGATTTTCACTATCACCAAGTGCATGAGGGTTCTCAAGAAAAAGGACAGAATAGTTTTTCAATGGACAGTGCGCCAGTTACATCACACACAGCCTCCACAGAGCCTGTTGTTTACAGAATCAAATTGATATATGATTTAAGATGGGCATTCACTACATTTCTAATTTTTAAATATAACTTTTTCATAACATGTTTAGTTAAATGAGAGAAAGTATCTTGAAAAATTCTAAAATAACATGTAATAGTGTTTATTTCAGAAATTTGTAAAAGTTTATCTTCGTTACCTTCTGAAGAGAATCAAATATAATCTTGAAATAGCATTCCTTCCGTTTTGACCTCCTTGAAATAGTATTTTTTCCGTTTTCCAAATTAGATCTAAAATTTGACATAAACTTACAATAATCACACCCTAATATCTGGTCTGGTAAATTATGTTTTTCGAATTATCGTGATCACGCGTACAGAAATAGATACATCTACAGAAAGTCAATATGAAGATAGAATGAGTTCAAAACGCACTTTTAAGCAAACTTTTATAGGTATAGCTATAAAATACACTATCTACCAATAAGTAATTGGACGCCGGTGTCTTGGCATAGTGATAGCGCGTCTTCCCCATGAGCTGGGCTTCCTGGGTTCGAGTCCCGGTTCGGACATGGTTGTTCTTCATCTGTTCTATCTGTGAGATGTGTGAATGTGCCCCCTGTAAAATGCGTGAATTTAATGCAAGCAAATGTAATTCGTGAGTACCTAAGACGTACTCTTGGCCCTAGTTGGTGCTACTGAAACAAAAGACGTTCCCTTGGCTTAAAATCGCTGACTTCGTCAGCGAGCTTGTCCATGCAAGTGCCATTATAAACAACAACAGTAAATGGACACTTCTTATAAAAGCGATAAACACAATTTACGCATGATCAACAGTTGATGGAGCCTCCATATGTGGCAACTACAGCCTTAATCCTCCGAGGCATGCTTTCCATATGCCACAGGTGTTTAGATGCTCGACAGTGGTATTTTCGTCCACGAGGCTTGGAGAAGACATTTAAGTTCTTTCGCCAATTTTGTACAGTTGCTGCAACCCTTGATTCGGCGATCCCACTTGCCCCAGAGGTTTTCTATAGGATTTAAGTTTGGATTCTGAGCAGGCCAGGCCAGTCGTTTTACCCCATTATGATCATATCAATCCATGATGGACCTCGCAATATGGCAAATATCAGATATTCTTGTCATCCTGGACATAACAACGAGCCAACTCGTAAAACTGCCACAGCATAGGAAGCACATCGTTACCTAGAATAATGGAGTAGGAGTCGACGGTAAGCTTACCATGAACTGGGATCAATGGATCTAGTTCAGATGTTTATAGAAAATGTAAAGTTGCAAAAAATTCAAACTATTATATATCATGTCATTTGAAAGAGAATTTAATGCATAATTTAATACAAAAAGTAAAATTCAAATATTTACAATATAAAAAAGTTCAGCGGCAATAATTATCGAGATACCTTAAATGCTGATGACGGCAGTGAGTTATCAGTACTTAGTAAGGCAGTCTTCATTTCTTATTACAGCTTCACACTGATGTTTTATTGAACTGACGAGAGTTTTAAGCTCTTCCTTCGTTACTGCATGATGCCAGGAAACAATTATAGCCACAATTAATTCCCTTTTATTTGATGAACGCTTCATATGTACAAAAGTTTGCAAACGATGCCATGAGTTTTCAATACTTTGAGGTCAGGACTGTTTCCTGGCCGTGATAACAATTCAATGCTCTTTGTACTGAACCACACTATTGACATTTTTGCTGTATGACAAGAAGCAGAATCCTGCTGAAAAATTAATGATACTTTGTAGGGAAAGAGATCACTGATCGAAGGTGTAAGGTTTGGTTCTTCAGTAGTGTCAATGTATTTTCTTGCACTTAATGACCCATCAATAGCATGAAAGAGACCAACACTGTCTGCTGACATTCATGACCAAATCACCACACTAAATGAGTTCTTCATAGTTGCCTGAATGCAGTCAGGATGTAGCTCTTCGACAATTCTGTATCTTACATATTTTTGCCATCACTACCGAATAACAATATCTTTGTTTCATCACTCCGTATAACTTGTGACCACTGATTATCTGCCCAATTAATGCTTTCATTTATCCATTGTGCTCTTTTTATACGCTTCTGTAAATTGAGATAAGGATTTTTTTCGTTGAATTCTACCTCATATTGCAACATCTAATAATCTTCTCCTGATTGTTCTTGAACTGGCATAAATGACAGCAACATTCAATTAACTTCTGATGGCTGTTGATGGCATTCTTCTATCTTGGAGACATAGTCTTTTTATTCTTCAGTCATCAACAGATGCGGTGCACCTTTTTCAGCCATTTCCTACTTTGTTTTTTATTGAATTTGTCTCCTGATATTGTAAACAAAACTTTCGAACTCCAGATGTAGTTACTGAACCACCCAATTGTCTTGCAATTTCAGCATAAGAAAGCATGCATTCATGTAACACAATAATCTTAGTTCTCTTCCTAGGTGTCCAATCTATTCTTTTATTTGATACCATTGCTCCTTTGCTAAATATTAGAAATATTTTCAAAAATTCCGAATATACATCAAAAAGTTTAACAAAATTTCCAACTTGCAATGCCATTACCTATAAAATACTCTTCCCTCTATAGAAAAAAAGCACAATAATGACTAGTTCCAACTTTAAATATGATGTCAACTTCTGCTAGCAGTTATTAACATTTGATTGGTTTCCAGAACAACAATAGTAATTTGTCAGGAAAATTAGAAATTACTATCCACTTCCCCATTGTATTTGTTATACAGGTTAAAGTAAGAATAGCTTTTTTTGTATTGCAAATATTAGAATTTTGCTTTTTGTAATGAAATCAGCATTAAATTCTCTTTAAAATGATATGTAATAGTTTGCATTTTGTGAAATGTAACATTTTCTATAAGCATACAAAGTTAAAAAAACATAACGATTTTCAAAAGTGTCCACAATTTTGGCCACCACTGTAAGTACAGAAGGCGTAACGTAGATCAAGATCGTAAATATCCTTATTTGCATGGGTGTCCAAATACTAATTGGTAGATAGCGTTGTATGTCATATTCCATCTATCTATTCCTTGTATTTTCGGATGTGCTCACATACAAATGAAAGGATGACCAGTCGGACTTCAACTACACAGAATTCGCCTAAATTTTGATAACATCTGGTCTTATTAAAACATCACACCAAATATAGCTCATCAATCTAGTTCTTTACGATGTTGATAGATGAACAGACGTTATTTCAAAACTATTCTTTTTTCTGAGTCAGGGAGATTTAAAATGTGGAAATTAATCCAAATTTTAAAATTGAAATTGTTGATGATTACAATGCTTTTTCTATGTATACTTCACACACGAAAGTAAAAATCATCGTTTATTTCAAAATAGCACTTCAAATATTTATATTTTCGATGCCTACCACTGTGTTCTAGCCGAATTCTACCGATTTGTGACAGAATGTAATGAAGCAAATATTTGCTGTATAGCGAGCTTAAGTCGCTCAATGGTGATGATAATCAATATGCAATTAGTTCTCAACAGGTGGCGAAAAATATCTCGTAAAGCCATGTCTAAAAATCAATTTATAATGACATGATACGGTCGCTCATTTGATACTCTATTCAAGACGCTACATCATTTTGACTCTTAAGATTTTGACTTTTTTTTATTTTTTAATTTTGAATTTTAAAAATACCTACAGAATGGTAGGTATTTTTAAAGGGAAAGGAGGATGCAGATTAATATTGCACTGAAATTCAATTTAAAATAATTATATACATTTATTTTTTCGGTGAAATAAAATGTACTTGTATTAGGTAAAGGATTAGAAGAATCGAATCATTTTCTTCAAATACAAAAAGATGATGCAATGGATGATGAATAAGTCATTATTTTATACCTTTTCTAGCTAGTTAATGAGTAACAAACTATATGAGAAGAACCTAAGTAATACCTGGGTGATCTAATAGTAGAAGTAGGAAAGAATTTCGTTATCTTAATGGATCATAGTCAGCTAACGCTGTTAGAAATGACAAACTTCCAGATATTTGATTCCTTTTCTTCATAAGACATAATATTGTGATAAAAAAAATACCGATAATGATATCATAAAGCAAAACCTGTCGATTTATTGGATAAAATGATCTTAAATAATCTTAATATAATACAAAACGATCTTAAATAATTTTAAAATAATCTTGTCTCAATCTCCTTCAAAATAATCTCGTCCTAATCGCCTTCAAAATAATCTCACCAAATCTCCTTCAAAATAATTTTATACGAATCTCCTTTAAAATATTTCCATGCGAATCTCCTTCAAAATAATCTCATCCGATCAAAATAATTTCATACGAATCTCTTTTAAAATAATCTCATCGAAACCTCCCTCAAAATACTCCTCTCTATCTGCAAAGTACTTCTGCTATCATTCTCTCAACCCTCAAAACATGCTTTAAATTTGTTTTGGGGACATAGTTTCAAAGATAATTGTTTTTCATTACATCAGAACTATTATCAGAAGATCTCAGTTACAGTTGTGGGAACGAAGAAAATAAATCACACTATGCCAAATTTGGAAATAAAAGGTTTCAGGAACCGTACTCTTCAAAACTTTGTAATGTTACCAGATATTTTTATATATCATGAAAAATTTGGAAATGGCATTATCATTTTTGATGTTTTTTAATCACAATAGGATGGAATAAACCGAATATGTATTGATTTGAATAGGCTGATGTATTAATCTACAGTAATGTGCAAGAAAGTTATAAATAATAAAAAAGAAGTCATTAAAAATGTATATTAAATTTCAGGTTAATGACATGGAACATTCAATACAAATTCATAAACATAACCATGTTTATGAACTTATCAACTCTATTGTATCTCTTTTGAACGTTATGACGAGATCTAAATAGATTCAGATTATTTATGTTTTATTTAATCAATAAATTAAAATTTCTTACAACGGAATTCTCGACTCTATCCTAAAATTAAGAACGGGTAGCTCAAATTGTCATGGATCAATAGAACAGACATGAAATCTATTATATATTTTAACTACTTTTACAATCCATTACCATCAACGCAATCTCTGAGAAAATACCGTGCAGATATCTCTGAACCATAAAACATATTCTATTCGACTATTTTATTTAGCAGTACCTTAAACGGTTTTTTGTTGGAGAATTCATGTCTCTCATGTACAAGGAATTCTAGAAGAAGGTCGAATGAACTATTTTGTGGAAATCGAGTTCAAATCATAAATGTATCTTTCAGTTTTCAGAGATGAGATGATAAAACCGCCATATAATAGAAGAATATCCGTGATTAGTAAACGGTTATAACTTTCTCTCCGCTTACTATTTCACAATGTAATTAGTTTTGGGTTAAAGTTTATCGTATATTGAAATGATTCGAGTCACTAGAGCCATAAACAGCTACTCAACCACACAGAAGCTATGACTGAATCCAAAAGGCTACCACCCTATAATTTTTCAGTAAGAGGTGTGTCCCGTCATCGGTAGAAGATTGGTATACCATTTCTGTATTCATCAACACTTCTGTATCACCATTTCTGTATTTGGTATATCATTTCTGTATCATTCGGTATATAATTTGGTTATCATTTGGTATATCATTTCCTATCGGAAGTTTCTCATGTCCATATCTGAAGTGCACTCCTGGGGGATATTGGATACATTTTGAATCAGTATTCCTCTCTGTTAGCAGATTAATGAAAAATGTGATGTGTATTTGCAATCTCGAACCATGAAATTTCGACGAATTTCGAAACCAGGCAATGAGTATTACGATGTCCCTCTTTTCACAAACTGCCCACTTACTTTCCCATTTCAGGATATTTTCAATTTAATTAAGATATTAATAAGTAATGTTATTACTTTTTATTTTATTGACTTTATGAAAGTATAATTTTTTTTTTATTCTTTTATTGTGAATCATGATTGAAAGTTTGTGCATAATATTATCTAAGTATGAGCTCGATATTCATAACACATATAACAACTGCAATAATTAAGAAAACATGTAGAAACATGATTAATAATATTCGACCCAATGTCAATATTGCCTTAATATTTTTAAAATATAAATATTCTATGAAGATACAAAGTATTATTACAGGTCGACATCAAGTCTAATATTATAGAGGGTGATTATAAAAGAGTATCCCAACTTTAGCTATTAAAAGAAACAAAACAAAGTATAACTTTGTTTTCATCAGAAATTATGAATAGAAGTTGAAAAATTAAATTCAACACAGTTATAAGTGTTAATGTTGGCCCCTCCAGATATGCGAAGGATATCGAAGTCTGGTGAGACAGAACGCTTTCCAACTTTACCCCCACGTGCAAATTATGTCTCCCATGTAAAAATCAATCGAAGTTAAAATTCCAAAAGTGTCATTTTCTCTCTCTCTCTCTCTCTCTCTATATATATATATATATATATATATATATATATATATATATATATATATATATATATAAACAGTTTTGTAAACATTGCGCTTTATTCGCTTTGTAATTGGTAGATAGCGAGTCACCTGATCTCTGATATTTCAGGTATTTTTTGTTTTGCTTCAGTTTGTTAGTATTGTTTGAAATATTTGATGAAAATTATTATCACGTCATAGTATATATTTATTTTGCACTTGACGAAGAAATGTGAAAAAAATTGAAAACAATATAATAAAGTGAACGTTTTAATTAATACCAAATGAATTAAAAATAATATCATTTGCTAATTCTAATTTTGGACACACCGTTTATGAGGACACTCATGAATGGCTTTCCGATTTGTTAACCTTTTTCGAGTAATAGACTTTTTTTTGTTTCTCGGCTATTGATCTGTTGAACTAAATAACTAAATACACGTGTTAACGCACCATTGTTCTTTAAGTATCAATGGGACATCTAGCGATATCAAAAGAAGGGAAAATGCGACGAAAGACCGAGCGAGAATCTCAATTTGAAAGAAAAGCTGATCATGAATCTACTAATTTGGAGACAAAAATGTGAAAATTTGATTCAATATTTAGATAGTGGAGATACGAGACAATGTTCTCATTGTGGAGCTTTGAGTGGAAGTGAGCCGATTGGCAAATGCATGTTGTTATCATTTCGTTCAACTTCTTTCGGCTTTCCACCAGCAGAGCTACACTCAAAACTAAGATCCATTGTAATGTTACTAAGGAATTTACGCTAGTGATAGTCTTTACAATGGTTCTTGGTTTGTGGTAAGGAAGTTTGAGCGCAGCATTGTGCGTGTTCAGGTGTTGACAAGACGAAGGCAGAATTGTTCTTATACCAAGTATTATCGCTGATTCAAAAAATGATGCAGATATACCATTTATATTGAAAAGGTGGCAATATCCAATGATACTAGCTTTAGAAATGACCATGGTCAGTGGATTTATTGCACAGCTAAAAACAAAACTAAATAGCTGCAATTCATAAATTATAATTTTTAAAAATTCAGAGGTAAAAGTAAAATGCGTGAAAGACAGCACGTAAGCCAAACTCGGACATCTTACAATTAAGCACCAAATAATTGTAACCCTGGATGAAAATTGTTGCCAGCTTTATGGTTAACCTTGTTGTTATTCTGGGGAATTTCATAATTTTGTTGTTTTCGTTTATTGTGTAACTAAAACAATATAATAAAGCGTCAACAATATAATATTAATTAAAACGTTTAGGCAAAGTGGCCAAATGAGCATTGATGTAAGAAAATTTGTTATTAAGCATGTTCAAGATGGAAAGTCTGTGCAAGAAATATGAGATATTGTCTACAGAATTCATTCAACGGTTCATGGCAACGTAAAATGATTCAAAACCAATAATCAGGTGGAAAATAAGCTTAAGATAGCCTAAAATAAAATTTTCACCCAAGCAGATGGGCGATATTTAATAAGAATATTGGAAGCAAATCCATTCGTCAGTGTACCAAAGGTTATTATTGCTGAAAAGGAATTAGGAAAAAATGGAAGCACATGAACAATAAGAAATTTGCTTCGTAAGACAGATCTCAATGTCTCAAAAGCCATTCATAAGTAAGACATCAGACTGTAAGACTTAAATTTACCAAAGAATCTGAAAACAAGGATTTTTTTTATTGGAGAAAAGTCTTATTTACTAAAGAGAGCAAATTCGACGTTTTTAGATCCATCGGCAAGTTTTATGCCTGGAGAAAATCGAACGAGGATCAGTATAAGTAAAAATAAGTCAAGGCTTGTTTTCAGATGCTGGACCAAGAGTCCTACATTTTATTGATGGAACCGAATGTATACTTCGATATTTTAAAGAAACATTAGTCACGATGTGAGCAGATACTTTTTCTTGGCAACAATTGGCAATTTTACCAGGATAATTATCTAAAACATAATAGATACCTTATTATAAGCACTCTATACCTTATTATAGAGTATTTCCTGTCCCGTATATAATTGTCCTTAAGTCATGGGTACACCAGTCTAAAGCCCCGATATAAATCCAATTGAAAATTTATGGGAATTAAAGAATTTAAAAAAAAAAGTCGGGGATACACTGTTTTCAGTAAAGATGAACTAAAAAAAATATTGCTGCAAGAATGGGAAAATATTCAACCTAATATTTGTGAAATGGGTGCAATCAATGCCTAAACATCTTAAACGGATTATAAAAATGGAGGAATTAAACATAAAATATTAATTAATTTAAAATATTAACTAGTTTTTAAAATCTTCTTATCTTTAAGAGTTTGGATTCTGCATTATTTTTTGTTTTATTTTGTTTTTGCTATAATTTCTGATTAAAATAAATTAATCTATAATTTTTTATTTGTCTTTATCACTGCAATAAATATATTATTCAAAAGGCACCTAACTATATATCTTACGGTTTTTAGTTTAAAACTTTTCTCTGTATTAGCATCTTTTCTTTGATGTCCGAATTTGACTTGGAGCGACTGTATATATAACTGCGGCATTAGAAAAATTATTAGTGAAATAATTTTTCCACCACCACAGTTGAAATGAATCAATATTTATATTATTTACTGCCATAATTAAAATCACCCAAGTTCCCCATCCCAATCTATTTCTTTCTCCGAATGGCAGTCGACATCTAAGGGTCGCCGTTCGCAATAAAATAATTTTACGGCCTTCTTTCTTCCGTATTCCCCAAGAGCCTCAATCGATCTCACCCTTTATGAATTCAGTGCGATATAAACTGCCATTATTAATCATTCCTTTCTCTTGGCTATCTTTTACAGCCGATAATGGAGCCGCTCGAAAAAGAAGCGGTCAAAAAATGCATCGCTTTTGCTTTCTTCAACTTTGGATCAAATTGTTTATTTTTTTCTATTTTGTGCTATATTTCCAGAATCATAAATAAACAAGAGGGGATTCTGAAGTCTCCTAAAAAGGCTATAACAATCTTTAAGAAATTTCTTGAGACAATAGTCAATCATTGTTATCAAAGTACCAAAAGGAGTGATTTCTCCAATTTTTTCTCTCATACTCTAATAAAATTAGATTCGTACTTTACGCGTTTGGTTCTAACACAGTTAACCCTTTCTAGGGCCGTGGGAAGTATGCTTCCCACCAAATTTATCAATCTTTGTATGAAATTATGTAGGTTTCCATAATTCTGACAAATTTTTTTAGAAAGACAGAAACTTAGATGTTTTAGTTCTTTATCTTACACAAAATGATGTGTCTTGATTTGTTACTTAATTATTAATTAACCAAATTAATGAATGAATCAAATTAAATTTATCTAATAAGCTATATGCATCCCTTTTCTTATTCTAATTTCAAGCCTAAAAATATTTTAACATAATATGACTAGAAAAAAATGGCCCTTTAAAGGGTTAAAGAAAAATTTGACACAGAATTACAATTGCAGCCATAAAATCACATAACAAATCTTACATGTTTTAGTCATTGCGTTTTGGTTTTATCGCGTTTACATGCTTCTGAAAGTACAAACCAACAGACGTTCAACCCCATGTTGGATTTGACTCAAAATTTCACTAGTGTTTACAATATCGACGTTAAATGTGTATACCAAATTTTATCCATCTAGCTTTCATCATTTTGTAGTTATCGTAAGCTTATATAAGAACTGTCGGACTGACAGACTTCCTCTGAATAAATTTTGTTCAAAATTTGATAGAAATCCACACATTTGGTGTAAAGATCATATAACAAATTTCATCTATTCAGCTCAAAGTATTTTTTATTTATCTTTGTCACAGACAGATGAACGGGCATTTTCCAAAATTCCCTTAACTTAGAACTCAGTATTTTTCGAACTCAGATATATAATGCAAAAATTTTTCACACTTTCGAGCTCGAATTTTTTTTTTTTTGAGGATTACAATACTTTCTTTATACTTCGTATAAGAGAAAATAATAGTCAAAATTAATTACCGTGATGTAGAAAGTGGCCACTAAAAGCCTGCTACTCCCATTTTAACAAAATGGCAATAACTATAATTGTAAAAGAGATATCTATGTAAATATTGCTTAAACGCTACGCGGTGAAATCAATACTAACATTGCAATTAGAGGCGAAATTTGAAATGAGCATTACTATCTCGAATACGGCTTGGAGTTCGGGGAAAAATCGATTACAAAGTTTTAGAACATTATCGGCTTAGGACCAAAAATTTCCTTTAGCATATTAGGATCTATATAACACACGTTTGTTTTGTCGCCATATTTAAAACTGCGCCGTTGTCAGTAAGCCTTATACTTTCCAACACTACATAGTAAACAGCATACTTTTCAGACATTGATGGCAAATGGTGATGCATGTTAATTGGGTTTCGACTTCATCTTTCTTCACTTAGAGCTCCAGATAACACTCATGGAAATTATGTGTATTATGTATTATGATGGTTACATGAAACACGTTGCATAAATTTCGACAGTATATTACTACCAGCATATCATCACTATGCGAAACGCGAATTGTAGCCCAATTCATCTAAATATGCATTGCAGCAGCAAGACGAACAAATGAACCTAGCTACAAAAAAGTCCTTTATTCTATCATGTTCCGTGGCCTCCTCTTTTTTAAACTTCGAAAGAAAAAAAAAGTGCGTCTTTTCTGTATTTCAATCTTAACATCAATGGTAGCAAGATCTTTTATCTTGCTAAATCGATAATACTTTACAATTTTGCAACTGAGATTTTTCTATATATCTCAGCTTCTTTCCAAATAAAAATATTAACAACAAATCTAAGTATTAAGTGCCAATATGAATTGCCCCATTCCGTAACCATTAGCAAAAGCGGACACCATTTTTTTGACTTAGCTATCGCCGTTTAGAAGTTAAATGAGTGAGGAATCAGGAATTTAGTTGATACGTTATATAATGTGAGATCTGTAAACAAAAAAACAATCAAACATATTTTATACCTATTGTTTTATATTTCAGATACTATTCACCAGTCGCGGACACTTAGCTGATACGTCTGATTAGTTGACAGGATGTTAACCTACATGTCTTTTAAAGTCCATGATACTTAGCTGACTTCTATGTTTATGTAGATTTCGTAGTTTTTGTGATTAAAACTGGATTAAAGAACTTAGCAGTTTTAGTCATTACATTAGTTGTAGAATCAAAGCATAAAAGTAATATAGATGTTGCACTTAAAGTTATAATGGTATGTTTGATGCTGAGTTATGTTAAAGAAAGTGAATGAAAATTATTTTTGATTGCGATTTGATGGATAATTTGAGTGATGTTAGAGTATACAAAATTTAGATATTTGATGACACTGAAAAAATAATAATTTTAACATTAAAATGAAAATTTATTTATATTTAATATTTTATTTAAAAAATTAAAAACCATGATTATTAAATATAAGTAAATAATTACAATTTAAGCAAAAACCTACAGATTTGATATATTTACAAACTGACTCAAGATATCATTGATAAAATGAAAGGCATGGAGAAAGACACAAAACTGTAAAGAAACATAAAATCCTAAAGTCTTTAACAGGTGCTGATTGTCCTGTAAAAATATAAGCAATACAAGAACTGTAAGCAAGAAAGAATCAATAAAATTTAGTTTCGCTTTATCCCCCCCCCTCCCCAGCTACCGAGAGGTGTCTCAGATATGAGGATGAGAAGTTTCCGGTATCGTGTTCTCGCCAACCGGGTGGGTAAAGAAACAATGTAGTGTTGGTTATCCCTCATCGATGATGGGACGTGCCTCGTACGGGAGGCGTTGTACAGTGGTCGGTGATGGCCATTAGGACTTAATCACAGTTCCGCTTATGCTCTCGCGATATCCGGTCATTCCATTTATCCATTTGCCTCAGGGGAGTCGAAATAATCGAATTGTGATAACAATTTGTTTTCACTCAAAATGCAAATATGGAACAATAATGCTGCAAGAAAGGATCAAAATGTTTGCTTTTGAAGTAATCGCAAAGGCGTTAAATCAACACTGCATCCAATTTTTCGCCATTTCAAATTTTCCAGAAGCCCTTCTTTTATATACCGATGATGCATTTTGCTTTCCTATGAAATCGCCAATATAGAATACATGTCTGTCAGTCGATTCAAGATAATTGATGTTTACATGCTACAACAAAATGCTTTTGCAAAAGCTGCCAAGCATTATGTTTTAAGGTTGTTGCTTTTAAGTTTTAAATGTTGGTTTATTTTTATTTATTGCTGCTAAGATGTATTTAAAGCTTTTGCAAATGATATCTGTGTTGTCGGATTCTCTCTTGTTACCAACGATTTTATTTTAGAAATATTTGAAACATTTATATATCGTAACATTTTCCGAGCATTCATTTGGAATTAGTTTACCTGCAAAGAAGTAATAATTGACGGGTTTTCCATTTCCGATTAACAGTGTTGTTTATTTTACTCATGAAAATTTTAACGCTATGTATTTCTCAATTTGTTTATAACCATGGAAGTGGCATATTTCTCTTCATAAAACTGAAAACCCTCACCTGCAAGTAATCGACAGCTTGTTTATAAGCGACTTTGAAAAGGAATATCTATTATATAGCAAATGATATTTCGCATTTCAATAATAAGTTGTAAACTCAAATGTTTATTTCAAAAACATGCGTTCACTGATTCTCCGACCCGTCAGAAGACACCCGGATAAATAATACTAAACGATCGGACCGCCACAACAGCAACACTGACAGAAACTGTGGTTGAGTTCTAAGGGCCATCACCGGCCACGGTACAACCCTTCCCTAAGGAAGTACGTCTCGTCATCGATGGGAGAAGACAGACGGCTACCTTTTCGTGTACCTTCCAGGATGACGAGGACCAACCAACCTCCCAGAAGCTTCTCATCTTCATTTCGAGGTGCCCCCCGGGAGGATAATCAGCTGGGGTAAAAAACTCACACTTGAATTTCATTACTGTTGTAAAATCTTCAAAGATGAGTTCGTCTAGATGGGCTTTTATCCTGTTAACAATATCCTGTTAATATATTATCCTTTTATATATATATATATATTATCCTATAATTATCTTGTTATTGTATTATTATATTAACAGGATAATCTATCCTATTCATATATTATCCTTTTAACGATTTTGCGACTGATTAACTCATGCACATTTTGAGGCTGCTTAAAAAGATTTAAAAATAATGCCATTTGCTGTACACTTTAAATGCAAATTTATAATTGCTAAAATCTTTCTGAAACAAAAAGAGATCGGTCCATTTGTAGGGAGCAAATTCAATATCGAACTGAGAATAAAAAGATGATTAACTAAAATAATAGTAAAAACTTTCAATTTGGTCCTTGATGAAATACTTGTTTTAATGATTTACCATAAATATAAAATAATATAAATTTGGTACGTCAGCTCATTTTCATTCCTATTTATTCATGCTTAGGTTTATTCTTATTCTGATAAATTATTAATTTAAACATTAAAAAATTTGCCTAGTTGTCAGGAGCCAAAATGAAATTTTGGATTTCGCATCCGATATTGACGCAAACTAAAACAGCGGGGGTATTTTTAATTGCGCCTGGCATTACAGATGGCTGTGGACGATTATATATATATATATATATATATATATATATATATATATATATATATATATATATATATATATATATATATATATAAGATATAAACGCAACTGCTGAAATTTCTTCCGTCGATTTTTATTTTTATTTTACTGTGATCGGAAACTTTAGAGTTAATTATAGAAATCCATCGACATTTTTGCTCACAAAACTTGACTAAACGCTTGTTAAATTGTTATACTTTCTGTTTCATATCCATCGTACGCATTGTATTTAGCCATGATTATTCATAGCAAGTACAGGATGGGAGATCACCATTTCATGTGCAGGAATGATGCAGAAAAATACCAGTTTCCTGGATTTCGAAAAAAACTGTCCTACTTAACTAAATACAAAATACGCGCAATTTGGTAAATATGCAATAAAAGGAGTGCGAAAAATATCATTGCATCTTTTTCTTGCCTATCCATCTCTTCGTTGATTACATTTTAATTCGACGTTGCTGTGTGATAATGCATTTTTCAATTTTAGGCCTACTCTTTTTCAAGTCATGGAAATTTCATAATTTTTATTAATATAATATATCCTCTGATTTTACTTAAAACTCTGTAACACATTTTCCTGTATTTTTATTACAGTATAGCGTACATTTTAAATTTGAATTTTTCAACGATCGATTTCATCTTTTCTGAGCAATTCTTCCTAACTTCTTTATTTCGCCTCTAGGGGAGCTGTAATCTGTCCCAATAAATGCAGCATAGAGATTTTACTATAGGTACACGTTCTTTCTCTAGCTATACAAGACACTGTTTTGAAATTAAAGGGCTTTAAAGGATTTTACCGGTCAAACCGCATATTATTATCCTTGTTTTAGTGAAATTCTGCTTTTTCAAATCATGCAACTTAAAAGATTTTTGTTAAGTTTAGTTTGGCTTAGTTTAGTTACGTTAATGTCCTGTTTTTAAAGAAACACTAGAGCTATTTTGGGACGGACTTCGTAATTTTGAACCGTGGTCAAATGATGAGGACGACAACTGAGCTAGCACCACCCCCTCTCCAAACTTCCACACCACATTAGCGGGAGGACTTTTGGCACCGATGGATTTAACGGGCACCAGACTCGTTTACACGATGGTTCTTCGGTGGAATCGGGTCTCGAACTTGAAACCTTCCTGTTTGAAAGCCAAAGATATTTGCCAAAGAAATTTATTATAGCGCAGAAGTTTGCAAGAATAAAAGTTTGAAGGTGAATAATGGCATATCTGTTATTCTACATTTTGCTGTTTCGGGTTTTCGAGCGAGATATTTTGTTTGGTAAACTTATGCATATCCGGCTAGTTTCAGTACAAAATGATTTTCCGATGCATCTTATGAAATGTAATAACATTTTGAGAAAGAAAAGATCTTGATCGTTGTAATGCAATGTAATTTTATTGCATTACTTTGTGATGAGCTGGAATCGGTATTCGTCTTCCAGTTAAAAATAAGCGCAATATTAACCCTATGACTGCGTACTTTTTAAAAAAAACACTATTTAGATGCGATTCTTGTAAAGAAGTTCAAATATTTTTCAAACGAAGTCAACTGATACTTTATGTTACGCGATAATAATATGATATAATAAAAATATATAATCGTAAAAATAAACACTCTAAATTGTGAAAAACGCGGAATGCAATAGAAAATGGAATGATGTCAATCCTCGGAATAAGCAGCTGCAGCGTTAATGCGTTTAAACTAATCATCAAAATTGGTTAAATACTAGAAAAAAAATCATTTACTCATAATGATTTAAATCAAGATTATTCGTCGCATTTATATTTTTTCTTGAAATAACTGTCAGAGGTAACCTTCAGCTGAAACGCACACACCATTTCTAATAAATTTAAAACACCGAAACAAACAGAAAAAAATAAAACTGAATAAATTCATATCGTCCACGAACTTCCACAAATAAATTTAACAACAAAAAAAAACATACATCCCGAATATGAATTACTTCTCTACCGTCCCCTTAAACTAAGAAAATATACAGAAATAAAATCCAAAAAAATTGTATATATCGAAGAATGGAGAAAGAGCCTCTCGCAGGCGATAACAAACCAAACTTCTACTGGATATGAATAAATCCGAGTTTAATAAGTAAAGAAGAGGCATAAAGAAAAAAAATCGGAAAATGGCGAAGCAATGTAGAGAGAACCCCAACTAAAGTAGGGGAAAGCGGGGGATTCACGATCGATGCAGGTAGGGCCGCGCGGAAAAGAAATAAACGAGCGGCGGCAGTTTAGAAGCGGAGCGCCGCTGTTTGGGAGAGATCTCTCGCCTGTTTGAAGCGAAATCCCATTCGATTTATGGGCCCCCAGTCTTCAGGTGACAGCTGATATCACGGATCATGCATATCCAGGGATGAGAGCAACAAGTGGTGTGAGTCAACCCTTCCCTACCTGAACTGGAAAGAAAATGATTTTTGTTTGCTGTAAGAACGATATTTTACAGTGATTAATTGCCGAGTTGTAATAAAAATTTGAGTGGAGCTTCATGTAGGTCAAATTCGAGGAACTCTCGTTCGAATGTTACAAGACAAGAGGACTAAGACTAGGTGCATCAGTAGCCTATTAGGTATAGGAAAGGCATGACAGAAATTTGAATCAGAAGAAAGAAGTCTGATTTTCTATCCTTAGTTCTTAATCAGCAATAGTTGAATACCAATATGCTGTTTCATGTGCGTGTTTTACTATGTGCCATAATAATTTCCAAGTGAATAGCAAATGTTTGTTACTCTTACCTGAACAACCTCCAGGAAAGGATCTTGCCACTAACATACATACAGTTGATCCTGACCCATGGTCAAGAGAAGTGAAATAAAGGGAAAAGGGAGGCAATTGCGAGGGAGACGGGTGTGGAGAATATGTGTCTTGGAAGGAGCTCGTACCGTGGTAAGAAAGAAAAGTGAAATGAAGGGAAAAGGGTAATCGCGAGGGGGGCATTTGACGATGATTATGTGTCTTCGTAGAAGCTCCAGTGAAAATTCCAAGATATGAGTTCTAAATCTGAATCTTAATTATATATATAAATAATCATTATTTAATCGATAAAATGGAATGCTCTCATGTTGCCAGATTAAGTGTAATCACTCGCAATAAAACACGAACAATGATCAATTCCTTATATATATATATATATATATATATATATATATATATATATATATATATATATATATATATATATATATATATATATATATATATAAATTGATTCCTGGATTCGTCTAGTTATACTAGACCGAAATGAATTAAGATCACCAGATTTAAAGTAATAAGAATTTTTCATAAAATAAATCTTTTAGATTTCCTTCCAAAAGTAGCAATGACATTTATTTCCAAAATTAATACATAAAGTATTCTAAAAGGTTTAGATAAATTTAATATAGGCAAAATCGATTTTGCTTAGTAATATACTAGCGGAAACGTCATATGTGCATCAAAGAGAATGATACTTTAAAAGTTGGAGCTGCAATTCTTCTAATGACATAATATTGTCACGAAGATGCAAAGAATAACAAGTCACAAAGTAACAGTATATCAAGTTTATCAGCTTTAAGCAACTCTTAACATGCAGGCGCAAGAACTGATTCCACTGCTTGTGGAACTCATACCTTTACAGAATAATCTAGAATTATAAAGAAGTTTATAGAAAGTTTTAGAAGCTTCTAGAACATTAACAAATGAATAACAAGACATTTAAACTAAAGTCCAACCTTTAATGTAGTGCCTCTTGGCTGAGATTCGAACCCCCGAACTAGGGATTGCAATACCGGTATACAGGGATACCGAATACCGGTATTTTTAGCCATTTGTACAATTTTGTAATACCGGTATTCACAAGTTTAAATACCGGTTTTTCGGTATTTACTAGAAATTTTTAAAATTGTCTCCACTATATGTTCAGGTATCGCGAACATAGCAAAATAGTATACGTTTTTGTTTTTATGTCTCCCTAACAGGCGAAATTAATTAGCTAATTAATGGCTTAATTAATTGCTTAAATCTAAATTAGCGAAACATGAATTATCCCTGAAAGAAAATATTGTATCAATAACGACTGATGGAGCAACAATTATGAAAAAAGTTGGAAAGTTGATTGGTGCAAATCAGCAGTTGTGCTATGCGCATAGAATTCAATTAGGAGTAATAGATATATTATACCGAAAAAATAAAGAACAGAAGAATCCAAATACTGTGGATATAGAAATTTTGGATTCCGACTTTGAAAAGAGTAAGAGTGATATTGACAATGAAGATAATGACAATGTAATTGTTGAAGAAGATATTGCTAATAAGGATGAAATATTAACCTATCAAGAATTGCTTCCTATAATTTATAAAGTTCGAAAAATTGTTAAGATATTTAAACGTTCCCCTATAAAAAGGATATATTACTAAAATATATACTAACTGAAAATAAAACAGAATATATGTTAATATTAGATTCTAAAACACGTTGGAACAGTTTACTCCTAATGATGGAACGATTTTTGAAACTGAGAAATCCAATCCAAAAAGCAATAATCGACTTAAACCTGTAAATTAATTTTTCAGATAGTGAATTCGACTTAATATCTAGAACTATATCAACTCTACTTCCAATAAAACTGACTATTGAGGCATTATGTCGGAGAGATTCTAATTTATTAACAGCTAATGCAACAATAAATTTCATGCTGCAATCACTGAAAGGGCAGCACACATCACTATCTGAAGAATTATATATTACATTGAAAAATCGCACAGAAGAAAGGCATACCGAAATAGAAAATGTCTTATGGTATTTACATAATTACAATGATTTTAAAATTGAAAAAGAAGAAAAGAAAAGAAACAATTCAAATCTGATTAAGTTTAGAGTAAATTTTCTTAAAATTTTTTACTCACAAACCTATCCACATTCAGAAGAATTCGATTCAGTTATCGAAGATTATGATGTCACTACTGTCGATAGTAAAAAGAAATTGTCTCTTGAACAAAAATTAGAATTAGCGATAAATAATAAAATTTCAACGAACCAAAATACAATACAGAAATCAGCTATATCCAAAACCATCCGACGAGAAATCGATTTATTTGAAGATGAGGGATTTAGAGGTAAATACTTGGACAAAGTATATCGCGCATTGCTAATAATAGCACCAACTAGCGTAGATGTCGAAAGAGCGTTTTCGACAGCTGGTAATTTTCACACAAAATTACTTTTCAGGCTTAATGACAGTACAATGGATGCATTATGTTTTTTTAGATCACGTTTCAAAAATTTGTAATAGTACCACAAACTGAATAGTGATATTTACACTTTTTTTTGTGATTTAAATAAATAAATTGTTTCTTTACTTTTTTATATACTGTTATAATTTATAATTTACAAATTATTTATTGTGATATTTACACTTTCTAACAAAACTGGCAAACAAAACAAAGAAAGGCCTGTGTTTTCTTTCTTTTTCTAAAATTTCTAATACCGGTATTAAAACCGGTGTCCCGGTGTTAAGATTTAAAAAATACCGAATACCGGTATTGAAATTTTGGTCCGTATTGCAATCCCTACCCCGAACCTGTGCTTTGCAAGCTCGTACTTTACCACTCAGCCACCCTAACTGCGTACAGATCCTCCTTTTGTGACAATATTTGAAATCTCCAAGAATACATTTAAAATACATAATATTACAATGCTGTATTATTATTTGATAAAACGCAAGAATACTGAAATAGCAAACATGCTTTAAACTAGCATAGGGAAAAATGTCTAATTTTGCTAGTTTTTCTAGTTTTTATAGTTTCTAAAAAAATTTAAAAAACCAATTATGATTCTTTTCCGCAAGAAAAAAAAACATCTCGAAGAATATCGATAATCTGAAGAAATCTCGGATGCTCACACTAATGTGATGTGATCTGAGTGACATCTTTGATCAGATGCAACACAGACGATGCTGAGAAAATGCTGCTTCAATGTATCCTTTGGTTTGCAAAATTTGTTTTCAAAAATATTTACAAACATGCTCATGCTTCATCAAAAGCTGTTTCTATTTTGAACTGAAGATCCATCACTGTAAAAACGAACCGAAATCCAACTCAAGCACATATCTTTGAATGACCGACTATCACCACAAGAATATTAAATCACGGAATGGTGCCCACTCATTGACCCACTGCGGGAAATCCTGTGTAGCCCTGAAACACCGAGATTTTCGCCCGCAATTGCTGGAACCTTTGGGGGAGTCTGATGCTCAGATTGTGTTTTTTAAAAGAATTTGGCATGTTTTAAAGTCTCTGGGTATTAAGGTCTTAAGGTTTTAAGGTATTGAAGATTTTAAAAATGTTAATGTATTTAGTTGGATATTTTGAAGTATGTTGTGTGTTTCGAATTATTTCTTGCTAGTTCGGCATTTTTTATTTTTGCTGCTAATCCATGGACACTAGAACATCAATAACAACTGAAGATCTAATATTACTGACACCGACTTGTACGGCAATTGCCGCATTGAATGATAATTGGGAAAGATTCGCTCTCAGTTCATGATTGGTGGCTGATATCATCAGTTTACTTCGTTATAAAACTGGGTTATTTGGTATGGGTGACCTATCCATGGAATGTTAGCTGAACACGATGAAATGGGGACTTCCATATTTAAATATTCTAAAGTTGGGTGGGTGGTTAATCTTTATCTAAAATCTGTCGTTTTTTTTTTCTGCATTTATAAAAAAAACGCTCTTTTGTTTGAATACATGTCCGTTTTTATATTAGCTATACACAACGGACATGTATTATTACGGATATTAAGTATTGGAACCATATTAAGTATTGGAACCAAATTTAGTACAATGATAGATTAGTAAAAATTAAATCTAATGTAGTATAAATTATTTTAATACTAGAATTTTTTAATATTTATTGTTGTTACAATTTCAAACGTTTTTTGCAAATTTTTCACATCATCTTTTCATTGATGAACTATCGTTTTATTAGAATTGTAAAATTCTAAAAATTCTCTTTCGGAAAAATGTGATTTGACGTTGCTATATAGCTTTACAATTTTTAGAAAGTTTTTTTAGAGTTCGCTGAAGAAAATGTCTTCTACAAATATTTGCGAGATTTTTATCGTCCAATATAATTCGTATTGCGACAGACGAAATTTTATTTTCTCGATGAATATTACTGTGATAATTTATAATACTTCTGTGTTTTAATGTACTAATTTTATTTTTATTTTTGATCTTTCGATATTTTATTTCGTAATATATACCTATGCCATTGTTCGGAAGATTTTTAAATTTAGATTCTTAATCGCATCGAATAAATGCTGGCATTTTGTTACTGGCATTCTCTCACTGCTTCCACACAAAAGAAATAGAACTTTAAAGCATGCCTCTGAAGGAAGGTGCTTCCTTTGGCAAATCTTAATCTGCGAGAACTTTTCAATTCAGAACATCGGAAATGGAACGTATATGAATGCAATTATAAAAATCAGGATAACTTCCCAAAAAATGGAGTCAGAAACAAAATTGAAAGAAAACTTGTAAGAAAGCTGCTCAAACATTAAGGATATTAAATAAAAGCTTCAGATTTTCGCAAAAAGCCGATTTTTCAACTTAGTTCTTTTAAACGGGCTACCAATCTGTAAGAGTATTGGAAACATAGTAATCGCGTGAAAAATGAAATGAAATTTGTATCATATGTGAAATTAGTGAATCTACATTATAAGATATAAATGCGTACTGAGTACTCTTCAGTCTACTGCGAAGTGACACAAAACGTGCAGTATTTTGTAAATATATGAAATGATAGAATAAGATAGATTCGTATTGCTTTATGAGTGATTATTTATAAACTTATATGCGGTATAAAATCTCAGAATTATAAATAAAATTAGAAATATCACCCATAACATAAATAGAAGTGGCTAAAACCTTCCGAATCCAACAGGCAAAGGAGGGTACCACTTTTACCATCCGGATCAACAGGACTTCAAGTGTACAAATTTTATGATCTAGGAGATGAATGAATGCAGTCGAAGGTAATGAGATCTTTTTCAAGGATGAAGGCAACAAAAGAAAGACAGCAGCAGCTAGGAGCCAACGCAACTTAAATGATTATAAATCACTTTTGGAGACGGTTCCTAAGATGTCCCTCCAGACCTGGCAGAATCCATCGATTGGCGACCCAAACCTGAAAGAGATTGGACTTGCTTCAGACGGCTTAAAGTAATAGAAGCATTCAAAGACGGAAAATATAATTATTTTGGGGCGGTCATGGGTTTGGGAGTTTTTATACTTTGTTTTGTTCCTTTATCTTATAAGTAGTTCGTTTTTAAATCTAATAATCACCTCATCAGAACATTTACAACAAATGGGGACTTGAAAATTTTTTTATATATTTTTAGATGACCTTAAAGTGTGTAAGAAATGAAATTTATATGAATAAAATGAAATGAACACCAGTTAATTAAAATGAAAAAAGGTATTAAAACTATGCTTGTATTAAAATGCGTAAAATAGTAAGCACTTCATATGAATGAACAGGATGGGACCTCCCCCCAACGTTCTCGCATAATTTCTAATGAATGGTGAATTTGTGTTTTAGAAGCGCTATTTCTCATCCGATTGAAACCAAAATAGTACAGAACTACGATTGCAGTCACAAAATTACATATCGAATTTGATACATTTAAGTCATTGTCTTTTTCAGATACCATTTACACGCTTCAGAAAATACTGTCAGACGTTCAATCCCTTGTTGGATTTAGCTCATAACATGCTAGGTGTCTACAATGCATATTTTAAATCTGTATACTGAATTCTATCCACCTCTCTCCCTTTAATTTGTAGTTATCAGTCAGACAGACAGACTTCATCTTAAAAGATATTGCTCAAAATTCGATAGAAATCCACATATTTGATTTAAATACCATATACAAAATTTCATCGATCTTGCTCAAAGTTTTATCCAAGTTATTTTCGGCATAGACAGACATAATGTCAAAAAGTGTTTTTCGTATTTGAGAAGATATAAAACTTGTATTTTCGCCAAAACTTCGACCTCGAATTCTTTTGCCAATTATAATACATTTCTCTATACTTCTTGTAAGAATATAAAAATAATGGGGACTGAGAAAAATCGCAAATGTTTGTCCTTACTGTTATTTACTCCCAATGTCATATTATTCTAACACAAATAGAAGCACTCTAGTACAAATACATTTAATAGAAATTTTAACTGTATCTGTAAAATATTTAAATATTTCAGAAATAGATGAGAATGTTTATAATAATGTATGTTATTTTTTGTTTAAAATCATTTAAAATTTTATTGAATATTTAGAAAATTTTAACACCTTTGGCCTGATGATTATATTTTTGATAAAAACATTATTTTCTACTTTTTGGTGCACTGCTAAAAGCACGATTCTAAAAAAACTGTTTTTTATTTTTATAATTATCTATAATTTGATACTTTATTTCCTTATTGTGCCTAGAATGGAGCTTTATTATACATTTTTTCGCATATTTACGACTAATTGTTTCTTTCATATGAAATAAAAATTTAGTCCTACTCATTTTTATTCAATCAATTTGATCCATAACTATCCATTCGTAAATCTTTTAAAGCTTTTTTAAAAATGAAATGAAAAATGTTTTATTTCATTTAATTTTTTTAATTTTTTTCTATATCAAACTATTTATTTCACCGATCGACTTCATATTTTTTTAACAAAATAATTGAGACCTCTTTTCAGCGTCTAAAATCTGCATTTAAGACATTTTCCCATGTTAATTATAAAAATAAGTTCCCGTGATAATTAACGAACAAATTGAACATTAAAGGTGACTAGTATTAAATAAATTAGCCGATCTTTGATGAATGACTGAGCATCCATATGCATTTAATTTATTTTAGCCCTTTCACTACCGCTCCGGTCAGTTCCTGTTTCAAACAAGGATTACAGGATATAAAATGAGTTATCACGAAGTATTTTATCGCTTTACATCCTACGCCTCTGCTTTGAAATTGAAACTGGCCTTCTAGGATAAAATTTTCAAGAGCGGTTGGGCCGGCGGAGAAGTGAAAAAGTTAAAATCAAATTATTTAAAGAGATATGACTACATATTCAAGAATTCTTCCAATAACCAACAAGCAAAGATGTTTCCTGCCTTTATATCCATTAATGATTTGCAGTAAATTCGAATTTCAGTGGTGAGGATCATTTTATGTTATTTTGTTAGCACGAATTGAATCTGCGTTTTGGTCAATAGCCAAGGATTTTGAATTGAAAATCATGCTCTGCAAAGGAAGTTTCGTCAATGCATTTCGTGCGTTTACCCATCTATGAAGAATATTAGATTGCGATATCCTGGTGGTGAGGTTTCGGCTTCGAAATCGGAAGGTCCCAAGTGACTAATGTTTTTGAACTGAAAGTCATGTTGAGCAAAAGAAGTTTCGTCAATGCCTTTCGGAATTTCGCCCATCTAGGAAGCATAATGGACTACGATGTCCTGGTGGTAAGGTCTCGGCTTTGGAATTGGAGGGTCCCAGGTTCAAGATTCTTTCCACCGAAGAACCACCGCGTAAGCAGGTCTGGTACAAGTTAAATCAGTTAGGGCCAAATGTTTTCCTACTGATCTGAATGGAAGTTTGAGTAAAACGTGCCGACTCAGATGTCGTCCTCGTTTTCGGATCGTGGCTCAAAATTGCGAGGTCCGTCTGAAAATAGCCCTACTGTTGCTTTAAATTGGGACATTAATAGAACTAAACTAAACTGTAAAATATTTCTAGTCAAATGTATAAATTATTTATTTGAACAGTGATTTCCACTTAATTCTGTGATGTACGAATTCTATTTGTATCATTTATGTTATTCAATCTGTAGGTTAGGCTAGTTACATTAACGACCCGTTTTTAAAGCAACACTAGGGCTATTTTGGGACGAACCTCATAATTTTGAGCCACGCTCAGATGACGAGAATGACGCCTGAGCTGGCAACCCCCCTATCCAAGCTTCCGCACTACACCAGAAAAAAGACGATTGGCCACGACGGATTTAGCTTCACTAGACTCACTTACAAGAATCTGAAACCCTCACTAGATTCACTTTTTTCGGATCTCGAATCTGAAAATCTCCGGTTCCAAAGCCGAGAACTTACCAGTAGGCCACCGCGGCCCTGCAAATTCTATTTGGACCATTTATGTAATTTAAATCTATATAAAATTGTTTTAGCGTGTCCAAGTAATTGCCTTTTAATGGGTCATTTCTTTGACTTAATTACGATCCAAATGTCTCCAATTCGCAAGAAGAGGTAATGTTGTTCTATGCGATGGAGTTAAAAAAGAGAAATGATTGAATGGATAAGTACAGAATATATTCAGAGTGGTTATAATTAAACTTCCATATAAACAGCATCTTACAACCCAAACGGATGAACGGATTGCAACGAAATTTTATATATAGGCCATATGCGAGATGCGCTCACGGAATTTCGAAAAAAAAAAATCAGTTCCAAAATGTCTACCGTAAGACGCCTTTTCCGGAAAAACATTAAATTTAACACAATAAACGCTCAAAAACGGAAACGCTCAATACAGAAACAATATTAACAATCCAGAACAAGAATTATGAGTAAAAAATTTATAAACAGGGAAAAGCTGTCAATGCTGGGGGGAAAATGTCAAGATTTGTATGCTTGCGAAGAAGAGGATGCTTTATTCAAAACAGTTAGTGTAAGAAACATTTGCAGTCGTTGTCATGTTTTATGTCAATGTTTTCGGCTGTAATGATGATGGTACCTTGTTGGGACGTTGAACGATCTTAAGAACTCCATAACGCTTCATGTGCGAAGCATCACAACTGATCAGTTACGATCTGCTGTTAAAATAAATTGTCCATCGACTTAAAATTTTGCAGGTGAATGAGGATGGTCACATGGAGCACCTTTCCCCACAACATCTTGAACATGATTAACAACTGCTCCTTTTGTACTATTTCGTCCTAATCTGTTCTTGTTTCTGCGAACTGAACTGTTTTTCTCAAACAGCGTACTGTTATTTTTCCATACCATTATTTAATACGGTTCGATGATAAGGGGATCAGAAACTAGTCAATAAATGTTAATATAGTTTCTGTGTTCCGTTTTGGTCGTTTATCGTGTGAAAATTAATGTTTTTCCGGAAAGGGGCTGTTGGACATTTTGGAACGTTTTTTTTTTTTCTCGAAATTCCATGAGTGCATCTCGCGTATAGTCTATATACCAAATTTCGTTGCAATCCGTTCATCCGTTTGCGTTGTAGGATGCTGTTTATAGGGGAAGTTGAATTATCACCACCCTGTGTGTCTCTTTTTGATGTTTGGAGAGTGCTCTGTAGTAACTCAAATGCTAACAGTCTTCTTCTTGTAATCGTCGTGATAATTACGTTCAGCTGACATAAATAAAAAATGCTAATTCAGGCCAGGAACATTATGAAAAATTGGAATTTTGAGAACGTGATGTTAAATCGTAATTAGTATTGCCTTTTATGAGAGCACGTTTCTTGAGACGTGTTCCTTTTCCGGTACCATGATAATGAACATGAAAGCTTGTCACGGAACGCGTTTACTAAAAATTGTTACATGCTTGAGTAGAGAAGCTAAAGTAACCAAGGTCAGGATCTGTATTGGGCCTGCGTGAAGAACAAAAGGTGAAACAGATACGGAATCGTATGTGGCTAATGGATCACTTTAATTTCGAATGACATCTCTCAGTTTGTTTGGTGTTATATATGTGATTGATTTTGATCATTAAATTTTCATACATTGAATTCAATAATTGTTGAATTGTGAAATGATTAAACTTTGTGTCATTTTTTTTCTCACAAATCTACTGAAATCTTTACTAAAGTGCTCAGATATAACAATTAAGTTCATTAAAATTCGAAATGATGTCATTCAAAAAATTTAGAAAGGCTCGGTTAAAATAATTAACGATAATTAATTTTGTAACACGCATTTCATTTTTAAAAATGTTTTTCTGTCGTAGCTGTGTAAAAAGAATATAAATAATATATGAAAAAATAATTTTAAAAATTATAATTAAATTATAATTTATTTTAATTATAATTTTATATATAATTATAATTTATTTATAATTTTACTTTAAATTATAATTTATTTTCATATTTTAATTTTTTTTCTGTTTTAAATAAAGTTTCCATTATTGAAAATTCGTTCTTTAAGTGAAACATTTGTTTACATTTAATATAAAAAATAATTTGAATAATATTAGATTAAGCAAATCAATTTTAAAAGGTAAAAATGGATTGAGACTATGGGATCATTTTAAAACATTTTCACCATTTTAATTTCTAACAGCCTGATGATACTCAAAACGAACCAAAGGAAACTTATCTTTTATAATAATTCTAACCATCAACTATAATGCAAATACCACCACGAAAATTTTATTAACCAATTCTATTGCCTTACTGGTTTGATACATATTTTTGAATGTGACTGGAAACACAAGATCTCAAGAATCTAATCTTTAAATTCACGTTAATTCTTCTTTTCATGAAAACTGTACTCAAATTCCAAATTTTAGAACAATATATTGCAAATTCTTCCTTAATTTTTCAATTTCTTTTTAAAAAATCTTTATTAAAAGCTGTGTTTATATAGTTTCCGAGATATATCAATTTTAATTAATATTATTTTTGGTTATATTTAAACTGGGAACTTATTATAAACAGCAGGAGTTGTCTCTTCTCTTCTTTCACGTATAGTAACAATATGACGCGCTTTGTGCTTCATAGTGCAATGAAAAAATAAAAGAGAAAATAATCACAGAGATATAAAAATGAGTTTCTGAAACTCGGGAAGGGGGGGGGGTGAAATGTAAATCCATCAAAATCCTGATTTCTTATTATTGACGAATACAATACCTTTTTCTTTATATTCTTCATATGCGAGAAAGTAGATATAACATAAGGCTCTAAACGATGATTTGATTGAAAGTATTAAAGTAATTTTCAAACGTGTTCAACTAGCCACCTTTAACGACTAATCTGTTTAGCTGGAATGTTGATTTTCGTATTTGTTAAATTATTAATACGTATGTGTATATATAATATTTCATCTTTGCTGTAAGATGAAAAATATGAGTTTAAAGGAAATTTAAAAGTACACGAAAATAAATTTCTTCTTTGTTGTTCAAATAAAGCATTTTAATATTAAGTGAAAACTAAAGTCCCCGAAAAGCCGTACAGCAAATAAAATTTAACAGTTAATTAAAGTTGCAAAATATGCCCAAATTTGTAGTACCAAAAAGACTACTACTTGTCATTTGTAAACTACTAAGACTCATAATTGGGATATGACTAGATAAATTAGTGCTCGAATATGTATATACTTTACAAGGTATGCATCGCTGTAAGGGACAGTGTATTTGATCCCACGATTGAAATTCAGTCATGTTCCAGCACCCATCCACGAGTATTGGTTGTCTTTCAAGTCTATGAATCTTCTTATGCTTGTTTCGTTCTTAACTTGTTTTGATTTTATGACATCCAATGCATATATACATATGCAACCCAAATTATTTTAGGAGTCTTGTGCCTTTCATTTCTTTGTTTTCATTAAAATGATTATTTATTCATTCATTTCTCCAAAAACCTGAACTTCAATGTAAAAATCGAGAAAGATAAACTTTAACTGCATGTTCTCTGTATTCAAAGTTTGCTTGTGTAAGCAGTGCAAGAGAGGGCATACTGGATATATTTCAGAATTTAGCTATCGTAAAAAATATTTCTAGGTGAAATAAAACTCAATCAATTACAATGCGAAAGTAAAATGAGAAACTAATTGGGCAGTGAAAAATTGATATAAAACCAAATTATATAATAAGAACGAATACTAAAAATTAGGTAGAGGTAAACTATAAAAATGGATCTAATCAATATGCAAAATTAAATTGTAAAGATAGTTACTTCGAAATTAAACAATTCAGTAACCAAGTCATATTCTAAATTTCGAACACAATATAAAAGCTTGTAATAAAGTATTTTATGAAAGAATAAAAATGTTGGCAGGGTATCTTGTGATTGTTTATAGGAACAAAATATCTGAATTACATATATTAACAAGTTATAAAGAAGCCGAATTATCGCGTTATGGTGCAGTCAATGTTATCTAGTTACAATGTAATGTCCATTTTCTTTCTAAAAAAGGGAAAATTTTGAATTCTGTTGGAGCAAACATAGAACAAAGTAATAAAAACTAAAGAAAAGTCAAATAAAATAAAATTTTAATCAAGGAGTTCGAATTAAAATGCAGATATAAAAAGTTTTTGATATGCCAACGTGGTTTACTTAAAAATTAAAGGTGCTGTAATAAAAAGTAAAATTAAGCCGTTTTATGTCAGCAACAGAAGGAATTCAATTTTAAAAAGCAAAATTTAAAAAGTAAATTACTGTGTTTACATATTAGAAACTATATATTTTGTGAAATAAAAGAGGAAATGAAAATCCCTACTATAGATTTAATATCCCGAAAAAGCAATTGTTTTTACCATAGATTTAACAGTCGTAATAGCATGCAAATGAATGATTTAATGAAACAAATAAATTGATTTTTTTTACGGTTTGGTAATAGTTATTTTTATTATACATACCATACTGTTTAGATTCAGAATCTAATTTGTCACATAAGATATTGTTATCAGTTGTGTGTAAAATTTAGTTTAAAAAAATTAATAAAATTAGCGATAAAAGTTGTTTTATAACGAAATTTATATCCTTAAAAAACTGTTTTTTAAGAATTTTTAGGTAATATGGAAATTACAACGTTTTCGGAAAATTTTCTTTTTAAAATGCCAACATTTCGCGTAATTTTTTATTTATGAATATTTTAATTATCTTAAGGACTTAGAAAAGTTTACAATGATCTTTGATTTTGAAATGCCAAATGCCATCAAAAGTTAACCAAATCAATGGATTTGCATAAGAAATGGACATATATATATATATATATATATATATATATATATATATATATATATATATATATATATATATATATATATATATATATAATATTACAAATATCATAGAAAGTATTAGATTTATTAAATGTTCTATGTTAGGAGTAAAATACATTCTTTTTATGGAAGGAATTCAATTTTATTCCGCAGAACAAAAATCAGTCTTCAATGAACTCGAATCACATTGCATTCAAATTTATTCTTTTTTTGTACGAATGTTGTTCTTTTGTCTGAAAAGACAATTTCTATTAAAACTAATGAAACAGTAATTACATCAGCTGTAATTTTACCTATAACATAGCTGAGGCAAAGATATTTTCCACTGACGTAACGTAAAAAATTATGAATGACATACCAGAAACTTATTAGAATGTCCATCTGTTAGAAATTTAATCTGTTTGGAATTATTCACTCAATAGATTGTTTTACTACCCTGTCTTATTGTATTTTTTCAAATGTGATGATTAAAAGTTTTGTCATTGAGAGGAAATAAGAATAGGTTACACCACAGATGGGTTAGACGAAAGATACAGTCAAATCTTGCTAAAAAAGCACTTCACATAGCAAATAAAACTTTAAAAAAAAAAAACCTCATTTAACGAGCGATGTTTCGCAGAACGAGTGGAGAGGAGACACCATGACCTCACAAGCTGAAATGACCCTTCTCCGTCTCGAGTTTAGTATTTGTTTAAAAATAAACCTTATAATTACGTGAAAGAATTTTTGGCTAAACAACGTTGTCGAACTTGACTCCGAGAGAGTTGTGTAAGAACCAGTGGCTCCTTAATCGACGAGAATCTGTGTTTGACAAAGATTATCGGGCTCGAAGTTGATAACAACGGCACAGATAAGCTGGTGAAAAAACATAGCCAGAAATGCAGAAGATTTATGGAGGTGTATTCTGCGTCACAGCGCAAAGCTGCCGAAGAGATATGATCAGAAGAAGAAAAAATAATAAATGCAACAAAACAAAAATCTTTCAAGTGGAAAAAAAGAGATGTGGAAAGTATAGGAAATTATTGCATCGTATGTTGAGGAGCATCTATCTAATGCGCAATAAATTCATTTAACGATAATGTGGGCCACATTATCACCATCAAATGTTGAAACGTAGGCAAAGACAAATGCCTCTAGACAATTTTCTTTTATAAAAAGAATGCAAGAATGCATAAATAATAATTATTTATTTTTATTTTCATTAACTTGTTTAATCACATTATTATTATTTTGTTGAAAAGTTTTTTTTTTTTTTCGAAACAGAAGGCGTTGTTTTATTTTGCAGGGAATTCCTATGATATAAAATTATTTCACTTAACGGATGTTTCGCATTACGAGTGAAATGCGGGAACGAACGGATTATGCTCGTTAACCCTTTAACGGGCACAAGCAGTTTTCTTTCCAAATTTACATTTTACGCTATAATTAGAGAAAAAAAAGCTCATTTATGACCGAAAAATGTATATATATATATATTTTTTTTTTAAATTTTGTTGTTGTGGCTGTTGCTTATAACAAGGGTGGTAACATATTTACCAACGCCCAATACAAGCAATGACATTTTGCTGACTTATTCAATAGAAAAAAATATGAAATACAAATAATTTCACAAATAATTAAGCATTTTTGTAAAACTATTTGATATTAGTTATTCCAAAATTTAAAATATATTAATTACATATGGAATCAGTAGTAGAAAAGCCAATTACAATGTAAATTCATTATACCACAATTCATTATTTTATTACAATTATTTAAATACAATGCATTATTTTTAATTAATCTGGTGAAACAATATAAAACATGGAGTTCCACATAATGGAACATTACATTTTTGTCTGTTTCTGATTAGTTTTGGTGTTACAATGTTCACAAGATGTTTTAAGACGGTGGTTTGAAAAATTCAAACTGTCCACATATTTACCATTTTCAAAAATATCCTTGAAAGTTTTCAGCCTCTCATTTCAATGTTGGAAATGCCTCTATAGTGAGAATCTAATTTTAATTCTTACGAAGCGAGCGAAAAATGCTGACAGAAGTAGTTAAACTGTCTCCGGCGATGATCTGATAAGTTGTGGCTGTCAAACCCAAAAATTTATGGGCGAATCTCCGTTGACGGATCACAGAACTGCCAGATGACGAATGAGCATTCATTTGGATGCTAATAATATCTTCCGGAAGGCGGGCAGACTGCTCCTCTGGTCGGATTAGCATAATATATTCCGTCGGCCGTCAAGTCTCATGCGAATAAACTTGCTTGGTGAGTAATTTATAGTCCGAAGTGAAATAACTCAGTGAATACAGCTAATAGATTTATACACTCTTTCAGCCTGCGAGTATGAGAATGTATCTGACTGTCTTTATCTCCTTCACATCTGTTAGATTTTGTTAAACGTCCATTACGTAAATTCTATTCTATTCTCTCCACCTCTCCCCTTTTATTATGTTTTATTTTTCCCAGATCTCCAAATCATTATTACTGTTATGTTATTTGAAGCTCTATTTTCTACTGCAAGCATCAACTTTTCTTATGTAATTATATATATTTGATACCTTACTCTCAACAGTGTTAATTCCGGAGGTTAAGAACTTCGAGTTCAAGAACTCCGCAATCGTTCCTCAAATCGGTAATATCTTTCGCTTCCAAGTATAATAAATTCGATAGTAAATATGTACAGTCGATGTTTGATTTACGTTGTGAGGTACTTTGTATTTGACCGTTTCTTTCTAAAAATAGGTATAGTTAGTTTTCTGATGAAGTTGGCGGATATGACTAAAGAAATTGATATCAGACAAATCTATTTTGATAATTTCTGAGACAAATATAATTAAAGTTTTGCACATTTGCCTGCGTTTCTATGCCTCATCCATGCAACTGAAAATATACCAATATTGAGAAATAGGAGAAACTGCATATTCAACACATTTGCATTTATCAAGACACCTATTATTTCAAGATTGAATTTCGACCACCGGCTCATCGTAGTCAAACTATAATCTATTTAAGGTTATAAATAATACTTTTTTTCATATGAATTTCACAATTTTAGCACTCAATTACATATTGAGACCTAAAATTGAAAAAATAATTCAAAACTCCCAACTATGTGGTATGAAATACAATCCAAGAAACATATATAAGGAGAAACCTAAACACTCAGTAATACAGTGTAATCTGGAAATGTCTGTAAATTCGATGTTTCTTTACTGTCTTTGTTCTATGAATTGGTAGGTGTTCATTCGTATTATTTCAGTAGTAAGTCATACATCTGACCTCCGACCCTCCACGAAGGCACATGAAAAAATGACTGAATGACCGAACCGCCGCAACAGCAACACTGGCGGGAATTATGGTTGAGTCCTAAGGGCCATCCGCGGCCACGACACAACACTCCAAGAAGGAAGTACGTCCCGTCATCGATGGGAGGAGCCAGATCCCCCACATATTTATGTATGCTCCAGGGTGGCGAGATCCAACCACTATGCCGGAAACATCTCATCCTCATTACGAAGTGTCCCAGGATTTTTTATTTCAGTAGTACTTTGTCAACCTCTTGCATGATAATGTTTGGCATTTGATGCTTTAAAATATATTTTTTTATTCCATTCTACAAAATGTAAAATAAAACAATTAGAAACCAACAGGTGAACCGGCTTTTCAAAAATATTTAAATAAGATACTAGATGTTTCCTTGGTAAAATCTTTATGAGATATAATCGTATCTGTCTATTACAGCCAATGTCCGAAACGAAGGAATATCAACATTCTATGGTAAATATAGAAAGGCGGCTATTCACCAGAGGACATCAACATTTACCAGGTTTCAGTCATTCGTGTCATTTAATCCTTGTTATGCTGACGTATATTTCCAATTAATACCAAACATATATATACAAAGTGCTAACATCTGTAGCATAGAAATCGCTCTTATTACATATTGTCGTGTGGCAGCAGTCAAATGTAAATAAACCTCAATACGAAACTTTCAGATTGTTTCATTGAATGCTTTTACAGCTGCACTTCATTCCACTTTCGATCATTAATGGAGTTGCAAAATATTATTAGAAATGCTGTGGAGAGGGCTCACCAGAACTCCATTCTGTTGGGAGAGAACAAGATTTAAAGGAAATTGGGAAGAAGATGTCAAAGAGAAAGCTTATTCAAGAATGAAAATAGATTTAACAGTCGATAAATGGGTAATAGCTACGACTTAATCATGGTAATTAATGATTACATCATCATAATCATTATCTTACAAAATTGGTTCTATATTAATTTAAAATTAAAAAGTATTATATTTTTAAAGACAAAAATGTCATTTTTCGTACAATTTTCATACAAATTTCAAAATTTTATTTAATACTCAAATTATAAAATTTTTTAACCGTTGAGATGAAATTCAAACTCATTTCATTTTTCTTTCAAAACATTTAATAGTAATTAGTCCGAAATAGTAATTTTTTCAATTAAGCTTTTTTTCACAGTATATACACTTTTTTTAATTTTTCACCCACATTAATCGATTTATTCAATCAAATTTATGTTTTTCAATTAAATAAAAAGGCGCAGTTTTAAAATAAAATTCTATATTAATTGTTTATGGCTTTAAAAACGTCAATTATCTGGTCGAACAATCTGGTTGCCTAAGGTGGCTAGTTTATAATATATTACTGGATCCTTTATTGCAATATTTATGTTGATGAGTTGCATGTATTTCTGCATAAATTTCTATTGATTGTTGATTAAAAAAGGAATATTTTATGTTATAAAAGAATATTGTATAAGTTGCTGAACAAACTTCTATCAACCTATAAATTTTAAATTTTATATTAGATTTAGATTTTATTATCTAATGTTGATTTAATGCTTAATACTTTTCATAGTCTGTAAATATATAAAATATATGAAATTGTATTATTTATTTTAAACGCATAAATTGAAAACTGTTTTTAAATCTACAGATCATCACATTTCATTTTTTCCGAGAAATAGCAGTGCGCTTTTAAATAAATATGCAGTTAAAAGAACATTTCAATAACAAGAAGAAAAAAAAAACATTCTTAACACTATAGTAATAAATATATAGGACACTGATCTAAATTCAATATTCTCACAGTGTTATTTTAGTATTTTACTTATCGTACGATAAAGAATAAATCCCATATGCTGCACAGTGTTCGAATTGCTTACAAACTAAGACTTGGCGTATTAACCAATATTAATTGGGTTCAGTTGATTCTTCTTTCCTGCTATATTTCTCTCTTCATAAGTCATGGTGCACGCCATTGTTGCTTGCAAATATATGTTTATTCTACTGTATACTATACTATATTATTTTATACTATACCATGCTATACCATACTATACTGCACTGTGTTGTACTATACTATATTATAGATACAGTGGAAAAATATCACAGAAGCAATACAAAAAATGGATTCTGATAAGAAATGTGTTCAGCCTTAGCAACAATGCATTGAGGCATCAAATTTTCATGCTGAGTATTAAGTTATCAGATACCGAAATGGAAAGTGAAAAACGGGCGCGGAGAAATTAATCATTGTTCTAGCTTATCTATTGAATTTGGAGGAAAACTTAAAACAACAACCTGTCTCTCAAGGTAATCCCAAAGATGTTCTATCGGATTCAGATCTGGAAATCAAGTTGGCCATTCCGTTCGCTCCATATCGTGACTCCCAAAATAGTCTTCTATACGCCGAACTCTTTGAGTTCGTGCATTGTCGGACATTAAAAGAAAATTTGTGACAATTGAGATATCCTTGCTCAAACTATTTCCTCAACACTTTTGTAGATTGGTTGTACAAAACAATAAACATGTGGATTGGTTGTATCTGGTGCGTTGTTCCTATCAGACCCTCTGACCCATGAACCTGGACTCGTCTATGGAGAGTGCAGAGGTCCATTGCTCACTGATCCAAGAGACATGTTCTCTTGTCCAACGTAAACGTGCAGCTCTGTATTCGGGATTCAAAGGGAGTCACACATACAGTCTGGCATACAAATCTGTATTGTGAAGGCGTCTTTGTATTATAACAACGGAGATTCTTGTCCCTGTTTCCACAAAATATTTTTCCACAAGCTGAGAGAGAATAGTGTTTTAGAATAGAGATAGAACAGAGAAATAAAGGTCTCTCCCCGGTGTTGTAACTTGTGGTTGGCCAGAATCCTGGGATTGGAACTGATCCATAATCATTCGACCATACTACTAGACATATCTATCCATTCAACCAACCACCACCTTAACGAATAGGACAAACGACCTCTCCTAGATATTGCTAGACTCTCGTAGCCAATAAGAATTGAAGATCACCATTCATGCACAGAACAAATTTACACATGAAATTACGAAATCTGGATTTTTGCACCTTTACACCCTTTCCTACATAAGTATTTAGTTCTTTAAAATATGAGTGGTAGCTATTGGTTTTGTATAAGATTTCTTAAAGGTCGTTACTATCATGCATCTAAACTGTGAATTTTAATGTTGCCGCCATCTTTTGAATGGTCAGCTTTGGAAAACATACTGAACTTTGACTTTTAGCGAATAGTGTATATTATTAAGAATCTGTGTAATTTATAACGAATCTATCATAATACTTGTTACGTTAGTTTCATTATTGGAAAGAATTACAGGGTGTTTTTTTACGAATGTTTAATGGATATCAGATGAATGACATCCAACTTCTGCCGTACATATTTGCTGTTTCTTAATTAGAGATTAGCTGACTACTTGTATATTGTGAATCTCCAAAAGTACTGTTCTTTCTGTATATTCTGTATTACATATATTAATTAATTATTATTCTAAATAAATATTATAGATATAGCTTAATATATATCTATAATACATATTTCTCTCTTAACAATACTATGTTACGAGAGAAATATTCGAATTCTCTGAGAAGGATATTCAAGAAGTATTATGATGTGATTATTAATATAATTATTAATCTAATAATTATTTAATAATTACATTATTCAATAATCATTATTAATCATTTTTTAGGTTTTTAACTCTATTACTGGAAGATATCCATTTTAATTCAAATCAAACAACAGTTTCAATTTTACATACAATATATTATTTTCTGCGTAAATATTATGTAAATTGCTTACTGAATGAATGTAACGTGATTGAAATCTGAAGTCGCAATGCGTTATTTAAAAAAGTGTTATATTGAGAAAATATCATTTTCTTTTCAAGAAAAATATAACAGTCAAAAGTTCTTTTTTTTTTACCTGAAGAACGTAAAACATATCCAATGACTTTCAAAAGTTTATCTGATCGTAATATTTGTTCTTTTCTTTAAGACGAATTTTAATACGCGCCGCTTTTGAACGATATCCACCGACTCCTAATATTGATTTTGTAATTTTCTGTGAACGAGAGTATTTAAGAGCAGAAAAAAACAACAGCGATTTTCACTCGCTGTGTTTCCATTTAGAGATAAAAATGCAAGTTTTTCTTACTCTGTATTTTTATAAAAACTGATTTGATGATTTTTGCTGGAGACTGATGATTATGCTCCCTAACATAAACACTTGATTGTTTTAAAGTTTAATGTTGCTGTTGTTTTTTCCTATTTTAACAAATCTTGAAAAATAAATCTCTTCCCAATTTTAAAAATGGATAATATAAGCTTTTAAATTATTCTTTTTTATACAAAGTTCTTTTATAAATATAATATTTTCAAAGAAATGCTTGGTATCAGTAGTCAACATAAAAAAATAGTAAAGAAATTCACTTCAATTCAAATTCGTTGTATAATAGAGCCAATTCTTTAACCATGCCGTCAGCATGCAATTAATGTGGTTAAATCAAAAGAAATGGAAATAATGAATAAATATGTTTGTTTTTTTAATTGTCAACTCTGTAATAAGAAGACTCATGCATATGTGGTCAATAATATGTATCAGTAAGTAAAATATCGATAAATAATAATAATAATAATAATAATCAATAAGTAATAATAATACTAATCAGTAAATAATAATAATAATCAATAAGTAATAATAATACTAATCAGTAAATAATTATAATAATCAATAAGTAATAATAATACTAATCAGTAAATAATAATAATAATCAATAAGTAATAATAATACTAATCAGTAAATAATAATAATAATAATAATCAATAAGTAATAATAATAATAATCAGTAAATATCACATATATCGATACCTACAAATTTTTATGTTATTGAGATGACATTTTAAAGCAAAATAAGCCATTAACTTATTTTTCATTATTTTGATCTCTTTTAATTGCCTACCGACGATATTTTATAACCTTAGTTTCTGAACTCAAAATATTTTCAGAAATTTCTACGAACAACATGCAGATTTCTTATGATTTGATGTAATGAAAAATTGATAAGACTGCTATGCAAACCTTTTTTCATCAAATTTGGGGATAAATGACCAAATGTTTCCATTTGTTTCATTTGGCGTAACTTTGATTGTTGAATAATAGTAAGCAACTTTAAACAATTTTCTCAACTCTATACTTAAAATGAATCATTGCACTTTATTTATTCTTTTCTGTTTGCTTTGCCTAAATAGAGGTATCTTTGCATAAAAAATAATCAGGGCATCCTAATAGTTACTAATTTTATGCTTCACTTTAATTTAAACCAATAGTTTTTAAAACATATATCACTCTTTGTCTGTTTCAGTCAGAATGGATTGCTCCGTTTTCTTAAACTGTAATGTAAAGATTTTCAAATATTTGAAATACATTTGAGTTAAACCATTCATTTGACTTAGAATCTTATAACTATATAATTAAAGGTTTAAATTAATTCAATTGAGACCTTCAAACACGTTTTTAAATAGTAAAAAAGGAACGAAAACGTGGTGTTTCTGTTTATATTGTCATCCCCCAGAATCCATCAAAAAATCAAGCACCGGTCATTTATTATTTTTGATTCAGTATTATTAACTATACAATCAAGGTTATATAATTTTTAAAAAAATGCAAACTTTAATCAATACCAATATTTTTGAATAAAAATTAATAAAAAAAATATTTATAAATTATCTCAGCTTCCCAGCATCTTAGTTATCATGTTTGTACGCATTGGACGGACATGTTTTTTTTTTAGAATTTGATAAAGATCTATAATTTTGACTAAAACGCCATTTATCAAACTTTATCCTTTCTGCATTTTGCATTTTTGATTTATTGAATTCACAAGCAGACTGACAGACAATAAGCAGGATTCCAAAAATGATGTTTTCGCATTGAGAGAGATGTAAAACATGGAAATTCATCACAAAGTCGAGTATGTTGATGATTACGATATTCCCTTTGCGCATCACTTTGCACATTAAAAATTTAAAAAAAAAATTGCAGTACGAGAGTACTAAGGGCCGTGGTGACCTAGTGGTAAGGTCTTGGCTTCGAAACAGAAGAGTTTTTGGTTCAAAACCCGATTCCGCCGGAGAACTGTCGTATAAGCGGGACGTTTTCACGTTCAATCCGTCGTGGGCAAGCGTCCTCCCACAAGTGTGGTGTAGAAGTTTGGAGAGAGGGGTGCCAACTCCAGTGTCGTCCTCCTCATCTGACTGTAGTTCAAAATTACGAGATCCGTCCCAAAGTAGTCCTAGTGTTACTTTAAAATGGAACCTTAATATAACTAAACTAAACTAAATTACGAAGGTACTATTTAAAAATCTAAAGAGGCAATACTTCGACATTCAAGCAACAATAAACACATCTGCAACAGCAAGCGAATGACCTGGAGCTATTAAGCGCTTTCCCAATTCCTCTCTAACAGAAAATGAATTAAGTAATCGATGGAATTAAAAATCCCCTCTTCAATCCATCATTCATTTGAACGCTTTCCACTTCACTCTGCCATTTTACAGTCTTATCGGCACTTCCGATTCCGTGATCATTTTTCCGGACACTTATTTACGACTCCGGGTGGCACGCTTATGGGAGGAATTTTACTCCAGGGATCCGACACCGTTTATCACTCACTTAAATCTCGAGTTTTAATTTTTGCTAATGGAACTTGCCTGGATATCTTCCTCTTTTGAACGACTTACGGGAATTTATTAGAAATTTCGTTGCACCTCTGATAGGATTTACGCGCATTTACTTCGCATCATATTTTGGCTCTAAATTGCGCATTCGCCTTAAGTTTTTATGGCTCTGGTTTCAGCTATATTAACGCACCTTTTTAAAGCAATACCAGGATTTAGTTTAGTTATATTAACGTCCTGTTTTAAAGCAACACTACGACTATTTAGGGATGAACCTCGTCATTTTGAACCGCGATCAGATGACGAGGATGACACCTGAGCTGGCACCCGCCCCCCTCCATAACGCATTCGTTAGCAGTGGCATACAATATTTACGAAATATTAGCTTTAAGCGTGAATTTAGTATGAAGACGATATACCAAATTTCATCTGTCTACTTCAAAACGCTTTTGAGTTATCTTTGTCAAAGACAGACAGACATTTTTTTAAATGTATTTTTCGAACTCAGGGAAGTTCTAAGTATGGAGATCCCTTAAAATCTAGAATTCGAATTTTTTTATCATTACAATACTTTTTCTATACGACTCTATACGAATTAAAACGCGCAAATAGAATAAATAAGTCTATTATTTGGGTATAATATGGGAAAAAAATAATACATTCAAGAAATATTGTACATCTTTTAGGGATAAAGGCGATTTTGAATCAGTTCATCACAAGAAGATGTTTATTTTGAACTATGACATGTAGTATTGGACTATATGCATTTTGAAAATTTCTCCATGTTTAAAATAAAAAATTTAAATGTTTAAATTTTTTTATGTGTCATTTAATTATTTATTTTGCGTGAAAGCATTTTCTCGTTATATCATAAATATTTGACACGTTTTCAGATACTTTTTTTATATGGTCTCTCTCTAGTGCACATGAGTTTTCTTCAATACGCTGCAAAAAATGACTTGTTATACTTATATGTACTATATGAAGTTTCTGAAAAAAGATTGTGCGTCTTCTATTGTGCGATCCTCATATACCACACGAACAAAGGAGTTAACTTTGCAATATTTAATTCTGATACCGACTTTCGCTGCATTTTTATAGCTTGAATATTACAAATTGAGCCAGAAAAACCCTTTTATAACCTGTCATTTGTGAGAGAGATCGTAGAAACTAAAAATCTTCTTGTAATCCTCATTTCCTACATTATTGAAACATTTAAAGTACTAAATGAAAATCTACGCATTGAATTGGTGGAAAGAGTGTGTGTCTTATATGCAGCTGCAACTGAACTTTATTAAAATTATGTTACACTTGTTTTGAGAATTTTTTAAAAACTTTTTTATATATAAGGTACATATTAAAAAAATGGTATAGTAATAAAAAGATAATAGATTTTGATGACTGTTTAGAGTGGAGACCTCCTGAAGCCCGAATAGAAAAAATTCAGAATCTAATTGACTCTATCCGTCAATGTCTGTGGATGCAGATTCAATAACAATAAACTCCAAAAACTATAATTGTAATATTTGGCGTATGATCCTAAAGCCAAAACTATAGAATTGTATACAATATTGGACCATGATTTCCAATATGCCTGTCAGAAAATAAGTGAATGGACCAATATTTCCAATGCTTGTCACTCTTCTTCGAAACTAAAATGCTTAGGGAAATATTTATATATTTCCAAATTAGTAACATTTGCTAGTTTATTCTTTAACATGTTTTGCTGCAATCGTTTTAGTAAAACGCATTTTTAAAAAATAATTTTATTTATTTACTTAAATATTTCCATTCATGTTTAAAGAAAAGATTCTTCATTTTTTGTTAGTACATTGAATTAAAATAATTTATAACTCTCATTACGCAGAGGAATTAAAAAATGTATTCATTCGTGTGTACAGGGTGAGGCAAAAAAAATAATAAATTCAATATAACTTAATTAAAAATAAATTAATTAACAAAATATAACAAATAATAATAAGAGTAGAGTTTTGCTAATAAATAAATTTAATTGGTTTATAAGTCGGCGCCTTTTGCAGCAACACAGAGGTGCAAATGCTTATTGCAATTTTCAGCAATGGGCCACAAGTCTTCTATCATTAATATATCCATTTCCCGCCGAAGCGATTGCTCAAGAGAGTTCAAACTTTTGTGTAGTTTAGTGCTAGCTCTAGAGTGTAAGCTTTAGACTCTAAAACTGACCATACACTGTAATCCATGGGATTGAAATTCAGCAAGTATTGTGCCCACTCTTCAGATGATATCACGTCCGGAAAATGTGCCTTACACCATTCTTGTGTCTTTTTGGAAGTGAGGTGGTGCGGAATCTCGTTAAAAAGTCCATTTTGTAGTGACGAAGTGGTTTTTGGTCCCTGCCTCATCTACAAAACCCAGAGGCGTTTTGGTACTGATACAAATTATGCTCCAGACCAACTTGCATGTTAAAGATGTTCAACAATTGCCAAGGCACTTGGAGCGTTAACAGACTAGATCCTATCGTTCTGGGAGTGATGACTTGTTGGACGGTAAACAACTTCTCATCAGTGAAAAATAATCTCTCCCAGAGCTGACTTGCGGCCCATCTTTTCAGCATTTTTGGAACCGCACGAGTTTGTTTTCTTCCATGAAAAGTTAAACTTTTTGGAACTTGTTCAGTCCAAGCTCTGTTTTTGCCATTTGCCACACTGATCGGTGACTTATTCCCAGCTCATGAGCGATTTTTCTCAATGAAATCCTCGAATTTCATTGAACTCGCTTATGGATGGCCTTATGGTTATTGAAAGTGTTCACCGTATGTTTTCGTTCATTTCCTGTGCTTTGGCCATCATTGCCAAGCTCTTTGAAACGACAGATTGCATCAGACACTGTTTGCGGAAGCACGTTAAGCAAAACAACGATTTCACACTGACGTTTCCCTTACTTAAACAACTCTAAAGTAGCAGATCGTCTCCTTGACATTGTAACAAAGCCAAAAAAAGTCTGAAAACTTAGAGATGTATTATAAAATATTTGATAATTGAAGTGGTGAACAAAAAGAAAAGAACACAAATTAAAAAGAAATGAGTTAACTTCGATTCTATAATGCAATAATTTTGTCCGAGTTTTTTGCAGCACCCTGTACATTATCAAGGCTAAAACGGTATTGCTCTTTATCGTATACAAAGTATAGAAATCAAAAGCAACGATAAAAAAAATTGAACTCGAGAGTTTGAGGAATAACTAGTTTCAAACTTCCCTGAATCAGAATGAATCACATCTTGAAAGAAATCCATTCGCAAAAATATGCCTATCGGAAAATAAGTGAATCCATAATTCCAAAACGTAAAAGGCAAGATGAATAAAATTTAATGCACATTTTGGCATTTAAAATGTCGTATACGATTTTAACGACAAATTTGTGGATTTCATGTAAAAATTTTGAACGAGGTTGTCAGCGGGTTGAATTTCTGTCAGTCTGTCCACTCACATGCATGAAAAATACAATAACTGAAAAAAAAGAGAAATGACTTAGATGTATAAAAACTGGCATGCGAATTTTATACTAACATTGAAGCACATTGTGAAATTTTAGTTCGGCAAAAAGGTGCCCAAAATATATGCTCGGTTTTTTTTTTTCACTATTTATGAAACACAAAGCACTTATGTGCTTAAAAATGAAAATAGGAGCTCTCATAGCCTTCAGAATCTTGCTCCAGGCTCACAATTTTTATGATAGAGAATTAAGATAAATCTTTATGAGGTATTATACTAAAAAGTTCCGGGATATTATTCACTTAAATTTTAGTTTGAAAATGAGAGAAAAACAGTTTTATATTCAAACTTGCAACACTGAATAAGTATATAAGTTTTAAAAGGATGTCAAAATAGTTTTCTTTCACTAATATTTTGCTCATTTACAATCCGCGTGAGTGTTTCCTCCAGCACTTTTTCGCAACCTAACACAATACGATCTGTTTTATATTTTAGATTACTGGAAAGAAAATTATATATATATGCCTTTCTGTATCTTCTTTACCAAAATGATTGGATCGACAGTCGGATAAAGCTCTGCAATGTGGTGACGAAACATGGCAGATTTCACTTATACTGTTCCTCTCTCGAGTAATTATACTCTCAAGTATACAAAACAGCAGATAATCCACCTTTTGAATAGACATTAGTCAAAAAATCTGATGCAGATATACAATTCTAATGATAAAACTATATGCTTATTTTCATGCATCTACCTATTTGCGTTTAACATAGACAGATGAACAGACAGGCTTCCCACGCAAAAATGGATAAAATTCGTTCAAAATGTGCATAGATATCTGCTATTTTGGTGAAACGACCCCATGCCGAATTTCATGCATCTAGCTCACAGCATTGTTTTACAGAACAATGGACATATAGGCATGATTCCAAAAGCGTATTTTTCAGACTCAGAGACATTCCAAATGTGATCATCAAAATCTCGAAGCATATTTTTTATTGAAGGGTACAAAACCTTCTCTTTCTATACTTCGTAGATGAAAAAATGAAAATTAAGGACTTACGAAATCAGTAGCGACAAAGTTGTAATAAAAACGGAGAATAAATATGAGTATTCTTTTGCATTTTATTAATGTCAATCGAGAACAGTTGGATGCATAATATATATTGAAACGGAGCTGACAAGTCTATTTTAATAAAATTGTGAGATCTGAAAAAATAGTGTCTCAAACTGTGCTCATTCAAGAAAGAAATACTTATTGATGCTGTTACATATAAATAAATCATGAAGTTTTTTCACTTCTTAAGAATTAATCGAGTTTGTACGACTGATGTATGAATTAATAAAATTCGTATAGAATTAAGTCTACGACAAATAGATAATCAATTTTCAAAAAAATATTCTTTAGCCTGTTATAGTTACGAAATTGAATTGTCTCGTGTTCGTCTTTGAACTCGACTTGATTGATTGCATAATCCATATCATTGATGATTTTGATTTGATCGCATAATCCATATCATTGATGATTTTGATTTGATTGCATAATCCATATCATTGATGATTTTGATTTGATTGCATAATCAATATAATTGATGATTTTGATTTGATTGCATAGCTCATATAAGTGATGATGTCATATAAGTGATGAAATGGCACAATCCATATTTGATTATATTGCATAATTCATATTGAAAAAGCAAAACTGACAAGTATGTTCTACCAAAATTATGAAGTATGAAAAATGAGTGTCACAAATTGAGCTCACTCAAGAAAGAGATATTGATGTTGTTGCATATAAATAAAACATTGAGTCTTTTTCATTTCTTATGATTTTCGTGAATTTTTACAAATGACCTACAAATTACTAAAATTTATGTAGAATTATATATACATAAAATAGATGATAGAGTTAAAAGAACTTTCATTAGCCTGTTTTCGTTACAAAAAATCATCGTCTTATATCCATCTTTGAACACTACATTTCTCCAAATTTATCACTTTATTCTTGAAGTTACTTATATATATTTTTAAATCCTTAGTTTTACAATCTGTACACAGTATTTCATGCAAGCAAGATAAATCTCTTTCGATATCCTCGGAGTAATAAAATTCCCCATCTATCGATATGTCGGAAATTTTTCTCCTGTTTTACATATTTGCGCATCAATCTTCTCTTAAATCTTTGTGCGTGATAAAATGATAACATGGATGTACTCATAGCGTCATCTGAATCATTCAATCAAAGAATATTATTTATGTACTCTTTCCTATCAATATTTATTTAATACATCCGTTGGTGAGATTTGTTTTTCGACTCATATATTACCATTTTACAAATACTTCAGAAGATTTTTTTTTTCTTTCTATTTAAGCATATTTTCAGATATTATCCTTCAAATATTATGGTTTTGTACACATTTCAAAGGGTTATTGCAACTCATTTTTCATATATGCATTTAAATATTATTCAGTAAATATACCAATTTAATGATTTGTAGTATATATATAAAGTATATAGTATAAATTCAATAATTTGTTATAGATTTCACATTTTAATTCCGGATTTTTTTTTTGCCATTTTTGAAGTTATTTTTTCGTGTCCGCTTATGCTCAATTTAAAATAGTTGTGATAAAATAATTGTGATAGATACATTTCATTTATTTTCTACTTTTTAGTTTTTTTCTTTAAAATCAATAGTTATAAATTTTATGAAATCTTAAATCTATTCATTTTTTCCCAAATTTACAGCAGTTATCCCTTTACCAAAGAACTGATGTCGCCGCATTTTTTCAATCAAAATTTAAGGAAATGATTAACTAATTATTTGATACTAAAACTGAAAAAAATATTGTAATAGAGAATACATAAGTATGTAAAGTTTCAAAACTCTAGCACATTAAAAAAGGAGTGAAAATCGGTTACAAAACTGCAAATATAGGACACAAAACAAACTGTAAAGAAGAAACAATTCAATGTCATGTAATTCTTTTTTTTTTCTTTGCTTTCCATTCACCAAATTAACAATTTCCCCACAAACATTGGAGTTATCTTAACAGAAATAGTTAACTTTAGATGTTTGTTACAGTATTCTAATGTTAATTTTAAACTGTCGGTTTCACTTTTCATATATAAACAGCAGGTAAGTACTTTCTGAACAAAAAAAACAAAAAAAAAACTATGAGTAAGCTCAAATTGTTTTATTCACAGTACAGCACTGTCCATCGCTCTGTATAAGAACTACTCGCAATCTTTTTATTACATTGTACGAATTCATATTATGAGGGAATTTGATATACGCGATTTCACTATTTTTTATTTCAAAACCATAATTGATGCGCCTATTTCTACTTTCTCATATAAAAAGTACAGAGAAGTTGTAATTGTCAAAAAATTTGAACTCGAGATTTCGACAACGTTTAGACTCCACGTTTTAGACCTCCCTGAGTTCGATGGACACCTTTTTGGAAATTGTCCAGCTGTCTGACCGTCCATCTATTTGTCTGTGACAAAAATAACTCAAAAACGCTTTGAGCTGGACGGATGAAATTTGTTTTAGGGCTTATACATCAAATTTACAGATTTAAATTTGAGCAAAATTCATTCAGGACAAATCTGTCAGTCCGGCTGTTCGAATATAAGCCAATATGATAATACTAGGTAGATGAATATTATTCGGTACACAGATTTAACATATTATAGTGTAGATACCTTCAGATTTTGAGACAAATCCAACAAAAGGTTGATTGTATGTGGGTCTATATTTTGAGAAAAAAGTAAACGCGAGATTCGAAAACGCAATAACTTTATTATATCACTTTTGGTATGAGTTTTGTGACTGCAATCGTAGTTCTGGAACAACTTTTATTTTCGGTCGGTTGGGAAAACACGTTCTACATAACACAAAGCCATCCTGTGCCCCGGTGCCTCTAACACTAAGTTATCTAACCAGTTGGATGAGCATAAGATGGAAGGAAGAAAAAAAAGAAGAAAAAGTGTTAAAAGAAAGAAAGAGACGACAAACCATCCAGGGATCTCCAGAGAGAATCCCATCGGTGTCAAAACTTACATGACTGTACTCAAAGTAATAACTAACTGGTGAAGTAATAACTCAATGGAGGGGACAACAATACTTAAACAAATAGTGACTTTGAGTTGAACTTACAGGAAAATGAGATTACTAACTGAAAAGGAGATAAATTACATTGTGAACATCTGTATGACATGTATAAGCATAAAAACTAACATTGTAGAGTTAGAAATCTGTAGCGTCCGTTTAGGTCCTGTATTTGATTTCCATCGTGAGAACTGCACCTTTCTGGGACTTTTGAATGAATAATTTCGGCTGATTTTGACTAGTGGCCTTTTAGACTCAGCTATTGTGTAGTCTTGAAGAGTTTTTGGTATTTATGAATATGATTCACTATGGAGTGGATCTTGCAGAGTGACAGGGTATTCAGGGTATTCGATGCAACTCTTCTGTACCATTCTTCCTCGAAACTTGTTTCTGGCTTTCTCATGTGCCATTTGCGTTCTACAGCAGAAATTCAATTTCAGATACGATGAACCGCATACAAGGAGTTAACCGTCAACAATCACATGAAATAATCAATAAAAATGCTAACTTCATGCCAAAGATTAATATTTCGTAACTAATGTATGCCAATTGCATGTGAGGCGTTCTCTCCCTCACCAAAGTCCACACATTTACAGGGGTCGGGGATAACACCTCTATTAGAGATCATGCGGGAAAGTTTTGGGGAGACCATTCCAACTGATTAAAAAAATCACTTTAAGGAGTAATTTCTTTCTTGAAGAGTGCGGTATGCTTAAGCTTAATTAAATTATTCTTAGGATGGAATAAGAATCTAAAATACTGAATATTTCAAAATATTTCATTTGATAGATTTTGAAAACTGCAAAATCTATCTCCGAGTGGTCGCTAGCTAGTGTGTTAGAAAAAAACAAGCATGTTTTAAATTCTCCATAGATTTTTGACGATGCAAGAGTTTTTTTTTTATCATTTTGATATGATATAGATTTATTTATAAAATTATTTATGTAAAATTACATAATTATTATTATGTAAAATTATTAAAATTATTTATGTAAAATTAATTAATAATTTTATGTTTATTTACATAAAATTATTATGTAAAATTACAACAAAGTCTATGAAATTAATTTTAGAAATTTGTCAGACATTTAAAAACTTTAAGAAATTTTTTTAAATTTAAATTCTTAATGTATTCAATCTGAATATTTGTTCATGAAATGGCTTAAAGGATTTCATGTATCTGGTTTCTTACTAAGTCCATAACATCTTATAAAAATTTATTGCTTCATTGCACAATATACGATCACTTTAACTAAAAATGAATCATTTTAATCGATGATCATAGCATAAAGCATATTTTCTCTTGGCAAATGCCAGTCAATCACAGATTTTTAATTAAATATAATGACGGCAAAGAATAAAATTGCTTTCGCTTCGTTTAAAACGCATCAAGTTTGGTATTTATTTAATATGATTTAAATGGAAAAAATAATGACCTCACAAATGCTTCAAAAGGGGAATTCATAAAAAAAATGAATGTTTTCATTTTTGCAACCAACTCAGATATAATTTAAGATCAATACATTCTATTAACTTTGTTAAATTTGGCCGCATTGGCTTCCTAAATGTGTGGCAGCTGATATTAATTGACATCATGTTTTGTATTCTCACATTGTACAATCAACCTTAACCATTTACAAAGAAAAATTAATGACGTAATAGAGAATTCCTCCTTGTCATTTACAACTTTAATAAATATTTCCAAATGTGACGTAGGATTTTTTTCTTATATATTTTTTTTATTATTATTTAAAAAGTTGTTTCAATTTCATTCTTGCATTAGATGCTTTTTCACAATCTAAAATGTTCATAAAAAAAAGTATTTTACAAAAAAAAAAAAAAAATCACAGTTGGAGAAAAAATGGTAATCTTTTGGAGTGGTTTTCATTATCATAATAGATCTGGAATAATGAAACCGTTATTCGCGGCAAATCGAGCTGAATATGTCAAAACAGGTAAATTCTCTTTCTCCTGCTGAATCAAAATACCTTGAATAATGTTCGAATAATATTAATTTGAACAGTTGAATTTCTTTTGGGTTTTAAATGATTTTGCCATTTTTAGAAAAAGAATCAAAATGCCACATATTTTGTGTGTTCTGGAAGAAAAACATAATTGTTTTTTTCATATTTCCTAATCAAATATATTTACCATATCATGTATATAAGATAATTACATGACCTCTCCCTTTCACTCCAGAATACCTCTCTCTTTCCCGATGTGGGAAGCCTACATAGTCATTATGATAAAGTCTGAGTTCTGACTCCGATGTAGGTTTAATGATTGTTCATTTTGAAGAAAGAAGGTGCTTCCTCTAGTGAGACTTGGAAGACCTGAAGCAGAGCCTTGGGGCGTCAATGATTCAAGAAAACGTAGTAATTTTGAGGAATTAAATGTCTTTATTCATAACTTTAACTATGTTAAAATCAAAACTATTATTAGATGTTTAACTAACCAGCCATCGGTTATGTAACGTTTCAAAAAAATGCATATTAATTCGCAAATATTTGACAGTTCAGAGAGAAAATCTTCAATTACGTATGTATTAGAATTTACCTTCATTACCATTGATAAAATAAGTAACTAATATAGATTCTGGTATCCTCTTCATTATCTCACCATGATTCAAAAAGGCGAAGTTCTTTTGAACTTTGTTCGGGTGAGGACATTTTTAGGAATTATACTTTGTGGGAGACCTCATATGAAAATTATCAATTTACTTGCACAAAGTAATACAAGCAGATTACGGTATAGTTTCTAATCAGCGTAAATGTAGGGGTTTTTTTGTATTTTTTTTGTATTATTTTTCCCCATAAAGAAATAAAATAATCACTTTGAACTTCCTCTTTTCTGGCCAATTAGATCAGAAAGTTATTTGTTTACTAGCCGCATGTGGTTTACTAGCCCCTTGTTCACCCAGACTATTGATATTTAAGCAGTGAAATGATTAATATGAAATACATTTTTTTAAAATTTCAACGTGTTTTTGATATAACTGGAAGAAATTATTCTAATTGAATAAATCTATTACAAATTACTGAGGTGCTATTTTAAAAAATTTGCATACTATGTAGCATTAATACATATATTAAAAATAAGGAAAAGAGTTATATGAAAATTAAACAGACGGTATTAAAAATATTTTTTTTTAAATTTTAAGACGATTCAAAAATATTTTTTGGGAAATAGTAGTTTTGGATGATTTGAACTTCAGTTTTTGTTGACGCATCATTGCGATTATCCATCTTTCGACAATTAAGCCTATTTCCGCGCTCATTCGAACTTTGTTTAAGGACCTGTTTCTCACATCTTGACTTCTTTATCATATTCTTTCCCCTGACTGAATGAAGTTTTTAGTAAAGCTGCAAGCCCACACCCAAGGAATTCTATTAATATTTTGCGATTCCATTAACTAGTTATGTGAATTGCTGAATGAAGTGCTGCTGTAAAAACGGCCAATAAAGCAGTCTGAAACGCTTTGTTTAGATTTGACTGTTATCATATGAAAATAATTAATAAAAGCAATTCCTGCATCATGTACATTCATGGAACTTTGTGGTATGCCATTTCTCTTCGAAAGTAATATACTGTCTTCTACTAATTTTTGCTCCAAAGGGTTTATTTTAGCGCTTATTTTCAGGTATTGCCTTATTTTTTGTTTATAAATCCCCTTAATTCATGTGAAAGAATCACAGTTCATATCGCTGAAGAAAGCTATACATCCAATGTTGAAATTCTTTAAATTATCCTGGTAATACATAAAACTGGCGTCTCTGAAGGGCAAATGTTTGAATAACGGCGCTACGAAGAATAAAAACATTTTCGTTCTAATAGCAGTAATTCACATTGCGACAAAAAAAAGCATATTGTTCTGATAGCAATCAATTCACATTACAACGGATCAATCATTTTATAATGATCGAAATCAATTCACATTACAACGTATCAATCACTTTGTTCTGATAACAATCAATTCACATTGCAACGGATCAATCACTTTGTGCTGATAGCAGTCAATTCACATTGAAACGGATCAATCACTTTGTTCTTATAGCAATCAATTCACATTGACCAAACATCAATCAATAAGAATCAATTCACACTGAATCAAATATTTTGTTCTGATAGCAGTCAATTTACACTGCAACACTTTGTCCTGATAGCAAGGAATTCACATTGATCAATAGATAACAATCAATTCACACTGAATCAAACATTTTATAGATAGCAGTCAATTTACACTGCAACGCTTTTTCTGACAGTAAGGAATTCACATTGCGACGAATCAGTCAAACACTTTGACCTTGTAGCGATCAATTCACATTACAACGGATAGATCAAACAGTTTGCTCTGATAGCAATCAATTCACATTGCAACACTTTTTCCTGATAGTAAGGAATATACATTATGACGAATCAATCATGCACTTGGTTCTGATAGCAATCAATTCACACATGATATCTTCAAGATCAGAAAATTTTAGTTGTCCACCTTAAACGCTCTTGCTCATCTTAACTTTTACCTACTTGTTAATCAATGTTATTGTACTCCATCCATCATTATAGGACTTTTCTCAGACCTAAAGTGTCTTTGAAACAAGCAATAATACTTTTACTTCGTGAGTTTTCCATAGTTTTAATTTCAATAATTTACACAATAGCTGTTTCCATTTGCACTCATCTTATCGCAGAACCAAAATATTCCTTTTAGATCCCGCTACACCCATTATTTATAAATTGAACCCGTGTATTTATCTGCACTGCCATTGCTCGTTTATCTGTAATTATGTCTTCCTATAAACTCTGGTTTAAGCCAGACTTTATTATAAGATGACAGCTTATATTTAGAGAATCCTAAAACAAAATCATGCCAGGGTTTGTTTATTCATTAAATCTTATTTTCGGAAAAATATGTGGATATTCACAAACCAATGAATGCTAGACAAATTGTTAGATATAAATACAAATTATTTCCTAGGAAAAGGGACTATCTATAGCTGCGAGAGACATGAAAATTCCAAAAAGATTTTTCTCATATGCTGCTTTTTTTAAGAAAGCCATTAATCATCTGATGGATTTTGTTGGCACACTTAACTGCATTTATTTTGCTCTGCTAGTCAGATCTATCAAAAACAGGAAGCTACGTCTTAAAAATTTGAGAAATGCATTATCAGTTTAGAGTTTTAGGACATTATTTATTCGTCTTGGAAGATTAGAGAAATGAATTTCTAATCTAGAGTTTTAGGACATTATTTATTCGTCTTGGAGAATAAGAGTAATATATTCCCACTTTAGAATTTTAGAACCTTATTTATTCCCTGAGAAGATGGAAGAAATGCATTTCCAATCTGGAGTTTTAGGACATCATTTATTCGTCTTAGAAAATTGGAGAAATGCATTTCCAATCTAGAATTTTAGGACATTATTTATTTTAGAAGATTAGGGAAACGAATTTCTATTCTACAATTATATTACATTATTTATTCGTCTTAGAGGAAAAAGAGTAATATATTCTCCATCTAGACTTTTTGGACATTATTTATTCCCTTAGAAAATAGAAGAAATGCATTTCTAATCTGGAATTTTACGACATTATATATTCGTCTAAGAAAATTGGGGAAATGCATTTCCAATTTAGAATTTTAGGACATTATTTATTCTTCTTAGAAAATGGGGGAAATGCATTTCCTATTTAGAATTTTGGGACATTATATATTCGTCTTAGAAAATGGGGGAAATGCCTTTCCTATTTAAAATTTTGGGACATTATTTATTCGTCTTAAAAAATTGGGGAAATGCATTTCCAATTTAGAATTTTAGGACATTATATATTAGTCTAAGAAAATGGGGGAAATAAATTTCCTATTTAGAATTTTGGGACATTATTTATTCGTCTTAAAAAATTGGGGAAATGCATTTCCAATTTAGAATTTTAGGACATTATTTATTCGTCTTAGAAAATGGGGGAAATGCATTTCCTATTTAGAATTTTGGGACATTATATATTAGTCTAAGAAAATTGGGGAAATGCAATTCCAATCTAGAATTTTATGACATTTTTTTTATTCATTTACAAACACTTGAGGATTTGAAGCTTCCAGGGATAATGACATCCATGTAATTATTGAAGTTTTCTGAATTTTAATTCCTCTTATCGAAAGAAATTAAACTCGCAGTTAAATGTTCAGAATAATGAATTAAATTTTATCTTCTTCGTTAATTAAAATTAGCTTTCTTTTATCAAATATATTTAGTTTTTAAAAATAAAACTATTATTATTTCTTTTATAAAAGCACAAATTAAAAATTTTACTCATTTTTTTTAATGAAAAATTTGAACCACAAGAATTAAGTGCTTTTAGCACTTAACTTCTGACGCTGATAATTATTGAACGCATTAACACTGATAATTATTATATCAGCGTTAATGTTAATGGTATATAGTGGTGGTAATAATAATTACTAGTATGAAACATAAAACGCATTCATATTCTTTTTAGCATATTATACGCCTTAATTTGAACGGTCTCCATTCTTATAAAATAACTATACTTTTTTTAAATTACTGCAGCAGTACTCTAAATTTAAAAACCGCAGGGGAATGGCTCCAAATGTTCTGAAAACAAAAACACCGTGAAAAGAAAATTCTACATAAACTGAAATAAAGGCGTGTATCATTGAGATATCCATATAAGAATTTTAAAGTAATTTCATTTAATGTGAATGTATAGTTTTTAAGAATTTGTTCGTTTATGTCTTGAAATAGTAAACATTTTTTTTAAAAAAATTAACTTGACTGAAACAATGATTAAGGCAGCGATAATAGTTAATTTTTTTTTAATATTAATTTAAAAAATAGGTATTCAGAAACCAACTTATGTTATATCATTATTTCATTAAAAAGAAAAAAGAGTTATTTTGTAAAGTTGCTGACTTTTATGGTTTTTCAATATATAAAAATTTGTTATATATAATTTGCTTTTATTTAGAAAATTTTATATGCATTTTAAACTTTGAAGAATTGTGGATATTTTAGATTAACAATCAATATAATAATACTGGCTATCAAGCAATGGGAGATATTTGACTGTTTTAACCATTAAATTTGTTTACGCGCACTATGCTCAGGTGTCGTCCTCGTCATCTGCCTGCGGTTCAATATTGCGAGGTCCGTCCCAAAGTAACCCTAGTGTTACTTTAAAACGGGAAGTTAATATAATTAAAGTAAGCTAAGCTAAGCTTAAGCGTACCCTACTGGAGCACTTGAGGTAATTTGAAAGATTTTTTTTTGTATTTTTATTTGGAGTAGTTTTCTATATATAATTTTATCAACAATTATTATATTATTATTTATACACATTCTAAATTATTTCATTTGTTTTCTATGATTAACAGTATGTCATGTTTTCTTTTAAAAAATTTTAAAAAACAAAATGAGTAAATCATTCGCTGCGTATAACCATGATCATCTCTATAATCGTTGCTTCATTGTTTAATTTATTTTTAACATACATTTATTAAATTGATCAAATAATTTAGAGTATATTTAAATAAAGAAAAGTTACTACGGAATTCTACTAATAATAATAACGGCTTGACGAATGACACGACTATTTTGTGTATTTTTAAAGAATTCATCTCATAAATTAACATTTTAATTAATTGATAAATATAAATTCCTAATTCTAAGTTTAAGAAAATGAAAATTTCAGAATTTCACTTTAACCTAATTAAATGCACATTTTGATACTAAAATCACTTTGTATACTATTAATGTTTAACCCATATTGGACTGCTGTCCTATTTGTAGGACAGTTGAAATAAATTGAATCAAATAAAAGAAACAATTTAAACCTACATAATACTTTTCATAAATTATTATAAATAGATTAAATGTAATAAATTAATGGAGAATAGATTATTGAATTAAGAAAACAAAAATTTCAGAGTTCTGCTGTATATGAACCATAACACTATTAAATATGCATTTTAATGCTAGAAAAACTTCATATAATGTTTAACCTGAAGTTATAAATACATTATTTTGAAGAATTGATGTCGAAATAATGAAAGTTATGTGTCCCTAAAAATTGTAGCTTTGTAGCCACAAAATTTCATAAAACAATTTGTAGAAGAAATATTCACAGATTTCTATATTTCTTTGAGTGTTTCGTTTTCCAAAAGATTTCAATTTCTTTTAAGAAAAAAGTTGCCCTTACAAAGAGGACTGAAAGAAAATGCTGAGTATCAACTTCTTCTCAAAACCATCATTCCACAAAATGAAATAAAATGAAAATGAAAAGAAGTTCTTTTCAATTCGCACCGAAATTAGCTTCGATTTTTGTTTTAGACGACACGGAGCGCTACTTATTTGAACGTTGAATTACCTCTCCGCATGAGAGCTCTTCAGGCTTATTTTACTAATAAGAATTTGTGGAAGGCACTCCAGAGCTGCCGAAAGGTTCTGGTGAGGCTTCTTTCACTCAATTTGCAAAATTTATATTTTGGGGGGAAAAGTTTCTTCTTTTAGTTATTGCTAGCATTTACTGCTAGAAAATATTATAAAATTTCTTTCGTTAGTATTTGTCATATTTTAATGGAGTTATTTGAATGTTTTTTATCTGCTAACAATTTTACATTTTGATTAGTTTATTTTGACGTATATTATTGAACATGAATTCACGTTGCTAAACTAATTATGAACCAGCTTATGTGTATCGATACGTGAGGAAGTCTTAAAGTGTGAAATATATACAGTTCTTTTTTACTTTAGTATATGAATTATGGATTTAAAAAAAGTCTTAAAATCATTATTAAATACAACCTCGAGATTTTTATGAATTTCTGATTTCAGGCTGCCTTGTCCCAGTAGCTCCACAATATTGTGAAACATTTGGGGAAATCTTGAACAATATTGTGATTACCGTGGACTATTAAATACCGTATCAAATATTGTAAAATATATAATAATTTTAAAAGGACACTGACATTTTTAATACGTAAGTCAGTAATATTTTTATACACTGACACAATAAAATCAGGATTAAAAAAAGATTAGTTTTAACTTAAGAATTCTTTTCATTTGAGAGATTCATTCCAAAAATTAACAAAAACGATTCTCTACTAAGAGCAAATTATTATTATATAATGTTATACAATATTTTAAAAGCAATATTGGATATTCTATCTTGAACAATATTGGACAATATTTTGAAAATTATAATAAAAATTCTACGTTTATTAATATGGATCTCCATTTTGATAATGCGAATGTAAATTATGTATTTACGGAAAGACATTTGGAATTTGGTTTACAGATCAAAATCATTGAATTCAATCGTATTTCGAAAAAGCAGATATATAATTTGTCTGTCTGTTTATCGTGGGTATGGAATGTCATTCATTCATAAATGCAAAAATCAGAAATTTGAGCATCCAAACATATATCTTTGTAATTAGTATTATACAAATCAATTCACTGGTTAATTATCTTCTTTCCGTCTAATCAAGTCGCATAAGGCATTAACTTTTTAAAAAATATCGAATTCACTCCCAAAGAACGTGAAAATGAAAATAATGCAAGTTAGAATCCGCACATGGATAGCAGGGATAAAGAGAATTCTATGCTAAAATAACAAAATATTGAATACGTTTCACGAACATAAAACTTGTTACTTTCTCATCTTATGCGTACATTAATAACAAATATCTCTGACTAAACTCGCCATATTGTGATAGTAAGCAAGAAAGACGAAGGGCCAATATCCCTACTTGCTCATTTCTGCATTTCTCTTTTTTATCAGAAATGCTTCTACTTATGAATCTTTATAATAAGTTTCTAGTACAATAATATAAACGCACATTACATCACGGAGAAAAATAAAGTAAATACACATTACATCACAGTGATATTTAAAACAGTACTTTTGAATATGAAATCTAGCATGAAATACCCTAAAATTTAGCTGTGATGCCATATTCATTTTCATTTAACTGAATGCGCAGATGGTTTCGAAATTAAACTTGCGCTTTGAACTTGACGTTTATCACATGAGGACGAATTAACACCAGTTTTGAACCGCGGTCAGATGACGAGGACGACACCTGAGCTGGCACCCCCCTCTCCACACCACACCAGCGGGAGGACGTTTGGTCATGACGGATTAAACGTGCAACTGACTCCCTTACACGACGGTTCTTCGGTGGAATCGGGTCACGAACCTGCAACCCTCCGGTTCCGAAGCCAAGACCTTACCACCAGGCCACCGCGGCGCCTATCATAGTGAATATATAATAATGTTTATTTCCAGTAATTTTTTTTCCAAGAATATTATTTAATTCATTTCAATCACTTTTTCCATAATATACTTACCAAAAGCGTAATAAATAAAAACAAGTATATTTCCACAAATTTACTAACATTAAAATTTAAACTCTAATAAATCATTCACTTGTCGATTGAGACTAAAAATTATTAAATAAGACACTCAATTGACCAGTCATTAAATGAGGGATCTCATAACGTCTGGCCTAAATACACCTCTGATTGATTCCAAACTCATTACTAACAGCTTTCAAAAGAGATTTAATTTTCTGATTCAGAATTGTTTCACACATCTTGTTATTTAATCATTAAATGTTTTAGCAATAAACCGGCTAATAAATAGAAAGTATTTTTGGATAATTATTATCTGTATGAGTTTTCTGGGTACTGGAATATCGTAGCAATCGTTTGGTAGTTTTCATGTAATGTTTTCAATAATATATTTAATCCCTTTATGTCAATTGGACTATGTTTGAAACTTATATAACAAAAATACAAAGATTTACCATGACCTATACGATTACAATTTACACGTATTGAAAAATAAATAAGATTACTTTAATTCTAATTTTTATGCTATTCTCTGTATTTTTTTTTTTTTTTTTGCAAAGAGATTAAATTAAAGCGTAACATTTTTTAAAACTAATTTAAAAATCTCTGAAGCTGATACAATTTCAATTGATTTGTATTTTATTTTATAATCATTGTTTGTTTACTCAGGTTTCAATTTTGCTTTATAAACAAATCATTTTATAAATAGATATTTTTATTCTTTAATGTGAAATCCTATAATAACATCTTGAAAGAAATAGTTCGTGGGAAGAGAGGACAGATAGACAGATTTCTTTCGCAATTCGACGCAGATTTACAATTTATACGATGGTTCATTAAATATTACCTTTTAGCTGATATCGTATTTACTTATATTTGAAGAGACAGACAAACAAATTTTCTGTAAAATGGATTTCGTTAAAAAATGACAGAATTTATAAATATAACTGTAAAGATCACACATTAAATTTTATCCTTCTTGTTAAAAGTGCTTTTGAGTTTTTGCGTTCAGAAACAATCATGCACAATTCCAAAAATTTATTATTCGAACTCGAAGAAATCTGTAACCTGGAGATATGCCAAAATTTAATCTGTGAATTTTGCACGCTTACAATACTATTTTATTTTTGTTTACTTAGAATCCATTAAAATAAAAATCACAGTAAGAGCTTTTTCGATTTATTTTTTAAAGGAAAATATTTTTAAAAAATGTGCAATTTGCAAAGTTTTGTACAAATTTTATTTTAAATCCCTTTTTTACTGCTTCTTAATATAATTTCGTTGTACATTTAGTATCACAAAAAAACAATTGTGGAATCAATTTAAAATTTTTGAAAATAAACTTTTTAGTGATACTAGTTTCCTTTTCGTACGCCTTTTCTCAATGTCTTAGAAATTTTTGAAAATATTTTAATTATGCTAGTAAACTAGTTTAAGCACAAAAGTAAAAATATTTTTAGTAGTTTATACACTTCTGCGCAGCAATGATATTAAATGCTTTTTTGTGTTCACGATGTCTAAAAGATTATGTGGCTATAATGTTTAAATTTAGAAGTTCAATTTTCACCAATTCTCTTAAGATTTATTAATTACAGTTTAAGGTTTTCTCCTTCATAAATATCAGAAATCCCGGAATTCCCGTTACAAGTATTTTCCGACGATTGCACTTCGGTAAGGAATGGCATGCAGAGAGATAAGCGTTTATTACGCCTTCTATTTCAGTAAACAATATGTATACTCTATTGCTAAATGTAAATAGCTTTTCCTTTCATCATGACCTTCATCTCTTTTTTGACGAAATAAACGCATCCTGACGCATGCGCAAAAGCGAGGATGATTTCTGAATCCGAGAATGAACAGTACACAAAAATAAAAATGGTCATCTTTCGTCTTTTTAAAGTGTTCAGCATTTATTACCAAAGCTCAAAATAACAGAAACTGATAGGGAAATTGAAAAAGATTTGTGCAATGATAAAGTTTTGTGTATGATTGATTCAGAAGTCAATATTTTAAATTAGTTTATTTCGCTTTCATATTCGTTTTAAAATAGTGTCATTCGCTTGAATTTTAAAGTAGTATAAAATCATTCCATTACAAGGAAACGATTTTTGCATTATACAGGTTACAGAAAGATTACCAGTCTGAAAATAATGTCATGCTAATCAAAGCCAAGCAAAAATAATAATCCCTTTTTGAAGTTACGCACAGTTATGAGAAATGTGACAAAGCAATAAAAACTAGTTTATATTCATTAAATCATTGGAAAGTAATGATAAAAATTGTGTTTAAAAATATTAATAGATTAAGCAAAATTTGAAAAGTAATAGTAAAAGTAAAAATTTAGTAAAATCAAAGAAAAAAATGGCTCTGGGTCAAAACTGGCAACACTAAAAATTCATTCTTTTTTAAATTTTAAAATAGTATAAAATTAATTTCTGTGTCATAATAGATACAGAAGTTATTAGGAGAAAAATAATTATGTTGATTTTCAGTTGATTAAAGAGCTAATTAAAGCGTTGAAAAATCCTTTCTCTTTGAACTCCCACTATTCAGAATATTAGCACTAGATTCAAAGATTTACTCTGGAGAGCAATTCGACAATTTTTATATTACGCAATTTACTGAAAATATATCGGCTTAAAAATATCTTGTTAAAAAAATTATTTTAGTGATATCAAAATCCTCAAAATACTGTTTTTCTTTATATATAGTGCTCTTCTAGATAAAATAAAAGTTATTCATCTGTATTTAGCGATATAATTCTAATACTGTGGAAAAACACACTCTTTGAGACACATCACGGTATTCTGCTGAAAATGACAAAAGACGTGGATAAAGAAAGCAGATTTACGATGACATAAAACAGCAGTTTTCTTCGCTTCCGGCGCGCATTGCTCATTTGCTGCGTTGTTCAAGAAAGCATTTTATGCTAAGTGAAATAAATGCCTCCATTCTTTCCCTCCTTGAGTTGCTTTTTTATGTCGCTGAAAGAAGTTGAACTTCATTTGGAGCTGTAATTAAGAGCAAGGAACCGCTGCTCTGCGACACATTTCACCTTTCTCAAGAAACAAAATGCGCCTTTGTAGCAATTTGTGAAGAAAATTTTGTTTGTCAGTATCATTTCTTTTCCCGTGGCTCTAACGAGATATAAATGTTCTGTCTGAGAGATTTAAACACAAATCATTTTTGGTGACTATTTAATTATATAGAGAAATTATTTAATGAATGGGAATTTTAGCTTTATTTCATTTCATTAACTATGTAAAAAATAATAATATTAATTGAAATTTTTGAGATGAAAGGTTTAGTAAAAACAGCTGAAGTAATCTCTTCAAAACTTTTTCGCACATTCTCTAATAAAGGTGTTATTACAGAGAAAGCCTTGCATGGCATTGGGATTCAATAGTTACGAAATATCAACTTTCGGCGGGATTAACATTTTTATTGTTGTTGTTGTTTCTAATGACATTTTTCATAGACATGCCCACTAACTTTAGAAGTCAGTGATTTTAAGCCAAGAGTGCGTCTCTTGTTTTTCAATAGCACCATCTAGGGCCAATTATTTATTAAATCTCTCTTGGAATCTTTGGCGAATTTTTTGGTGATTCATCTCTGGCATGCGAATAATAGTACCCGAAAATTGAATTTCAGTTTTATAAGCATTTTTTCCAATAGATTAAAACAAAAATTTGACGAAAATCTATAATTGTAATCACAAAATTCCAGGTCAAATTTGATTGATTTAAGTCATTGCATTTTCGAATTATTAGATTTACATGTTTCCGAGAGTACAGACAAATAGAGTGTCTTCTCATTCTTGGGTTTGGATCGAAATTTGATACAAATCAACACTTTTGATCTTAAATTTTATCGAATTTTATATTTCTAGCTCTCTCAACCGTCCAGCTCAAAACATTTTTGAGCTATCTTTGTCACAAAATATTTTCCAGAAAAAAATGTTTTCGAATTCAGGGAGGTCAGAAACATGAAAATTCGTCAAAATCTCGAGTTCGAATTTTTTGATGATAATAATACTTTCTGTATACTACGTGTAGGAGAAAGTAAAAATAATTGTGTACGCTGTTCTCTGAATATATTCTCGTAAATAGACGTTGTATAGTTGTTAAAAAAATTTAACTATATCATTAGGATTTCAAAAAAATAAAATATTGATAAAGATAGGTTATCGTTGAAAATTGTTTTCTCGATTTGCAGTTTCACTATTTTTGAGTGAAATTTTTCACTGATTCTCATTAAAAAATCTTCATTGCTCTTTTTGGTTCATCTTAGAAAGACTTGTTGGTATTAAAAACTTCAAATAATTTCAAAATGAAAATTTCAGTTCCACTGCTTGCTAGTAGAAAATATGTATATATAAAAGATAGATGAAAGCAGACCAAAATTAAAATATCCGTTCATTTTATTTGTTTCTTTGTTGATGCAAATGATAACTGTAGATATGCTTGAGTCCTTCTGACGAGTTCAGATGCGCTACAGAAATGTTTGGTAATGTAGAAAAAAATCGTGTATACTGTTCGTTAAAGATGTTTCTTCAGTAGAATTTTGTGGTTTTTCTTGTGAACCGATAGCTGTCTCTTTCTTATCATTCTGCTCATGTAGAATTAATTCTGCAGCAATCTCTTCACCACTGGCATTTCCGAATGTAGGGGCATTATTTTCTGAATGCGAGGATTTTTCAGACTCAATGGAAAAGACTAGTTAGATAGACTATTGTAGTACCCATAAACCCATAACCGTGATTAAAATAACTATACATTCTTTTTCTTTAGTCCATTGTAAACATTAACATTCGTATATTCATCTCTTATTTTTCTCAAAGAAATTTATTTCTCCCAATAGTTTTGTACAAGGGATGCTTTCAATGAATTACAACATCCGATGCCCCGTAATATGCATTTTTCTCATAGACTGCAAATGTATTGAGAGCTTACTATCCAATTTGAAAATAACTTTCTGAATAAATCCTTTTTGATAGTTCTCTTAACAAAATTATATTCAAATCTAACATCTGTTGGATTTATTACAATTATTAAAAAATCAGGCACTTTTATATTCTTCGAATCTCCAGATTGTTTTGAAACGTCTATTCTCAACAATGAAATTAATTTTTTTTTTCTTTTTTTAATTTCATTTATTTATCAATGTTAGATAGCTAATTTCTGTAGATTTTCCTCTATGATTCAAACCTTTTTATTTGTCAGCTGTTAAACTCTAGGCATTTTTAAAGTATCTTGGCTTCACATACTTTCTTGCGACCGATGACTTCAATTTATTAGTTCGAATAATGTTGAAGCAGAGCAGATTTACCATCCTCTGCTTGTACATTTGGATATAGTTTTCATCTTTAAAAAAAACCATGATTTTATACTAATTTTTTGGATAAAATGAAAACAATTTCATCCTCATTATCTTCATTATCAAGAGAAAATAATTCATCTGACTTCAGTTTTTCTCGCTATTTTTAAGTCACGGTGTCATCCGTTGGGTCTTCTGGCGAAATGGTTTTGAAAAGGTTGACCTTCAGGGAAAGAAGAATGTCGTCCATTGCTAGATTTAAAATCATTACTTTCTGAAAATTCCTTTTCCTTTTTCAGGAATCATGGATCCCTTAAGCTGCCAGTTCCACCCTCTCGCCTTGTGAAACCACCTTAGGGTAGCTTCGTCAATATCGTCATTTAATGGCATCATAAATTGTTTTCACTTGCTATCAATTTTAGCCTCTTCTACTACATCTTCAATATGTTTTTTTTTCTCTAAGAAGCACCTATCTTAGATTAAAAAATTTATATCTTTTAAAAACATCAACTTGTTTCATTCAATTTTCAGAAATTGATTACTCTTTATATATTTTTTTTTCAAATTTTTAATTGGAGCATTTGTTGCATGAAAAATAAAGATAACCTTTGAAAATCAGGGTGGTCGAATTTTAAGGACAATATCTCGGAATTTCAGAGACAATTCAATTCGTAAGGACAATAACTTCGATTAAATCTTTATTCCTGATTGCATCAGTGTTAAGCTGAGTTTATAAATATTAATGATAGAAAAAGAAACATTAAAAAAATTATTATGAGTATAAATAAAGCTTTTCAATCTTTGAAGAAAGAAATTCCTCTTTTAAAGAACTTTAAAATAATTTAAGTACATTAATCGCTCATTTTGAAACTGCTCGAGGTTATTTCAAGAAGGTGTCTGATAATAATGAACGCCCCTAAAGATGCGACAACTCTCATCCTGCCTCCAGCCCCTATCTATCTTGAGAATATTTGACTCTCTACAACTACTTTAAAGAGCAAGGGAGCTCCACTGAGAACAGATCGTGGATATAACCAGGTCTCGAATCATGCTACTGCATTTTCTAAAGTCAATAGTTCATGTCTTCACCACTTTCCGGTTAATCAAATCGATAAAAAAACACTCAAAATGAATACTTCAACAAAGAACAAAAATAATTTCTAACAGATTATTAGGGAGCAGAGATTGACTTATATGTGTACTTTACAAATTTTATTTTATTTTTTTTATCATGTGAGAACGTAATGTTGTTTTGGTTTGAGGTATTTGAAGCCTTAAAATACACGGGCAGAAAATTGGAGTCTTATCGCTTTTGAAGCATCAATTTTTTTGCTTTTAGAATAGTTAGAAAATGATAAAGAAGGTTGTCACAAATATAATCCCAACAGTAACAGTAAAGACGCCAAACAATTTATGAATAAATCATTATTCTTTTACTTTACTTGGCAGCAGGCGAAACACTCAACATTTACTCCATTCAACCATTTTAACCTTTCGATACTTAAAGCAAAGCACTCATTACAAAAATCTTTAACTGATACTCTAACCGTTAAAATTGGAATCAAAATAACAGAAACTTAAATGTGGCTTAAAAGCGCAAATCGAGTCTCAGTGAAGGCTCACTCAATATTAACCTAACAACTAGGTCTTCATTTAGGAAACATCCCTAAACAAAGGACTGCCGACACCTGTTTAGAAAACAATCCAATTAAACTAATAGCTAAGTGTCTCTTTATACCTCTGAAGGGAATGTGTTAATTTAATAGGTTGCCATTACATTAATGAGGGAAAATCTTGCCAAAATTTAAAGAAACAATTTCCCAATTTGTTCCTTTATACACCTTATGATATTTGCATCACCTTCAGGCAGTGTGAATTCGTTTAGGCTGCCATTTTAGGTTGAGTTGAAATTTGCTAGTTTTCGTGACTCCGTGGAATTTATTATTGGATAGGCAAAGGAAGGAGGTTTTTCAACACCAGCAGGTCACACGCGAATAAGAAATTTTGTTGTTGAATGTGTGGTGCTCGGACGTAGGTACTGTGTGAATGATTGTTCACCTGAGTTTTTTAGAACTTTGAATAGACTGGGTTTTGTTGGAGAAGTTCATTTAATCTAATTAAAAGTCATGTCACTACAATACACGGCGAAATTCAATGATTAGTTTCTGGAATGGAAACAGTTTGTAGAAATTTCATTAAACTAGTACAGTAGGTGTATAAATAATATTATTCTTTCAGTTATTTTTAGACTGACATTATTTTGCCGTATCTTTATTACATATTAGATTTTAGTTAATTAAATTACCACAGTAAGAAATATGAAAAGCTGATGGAATTACTGAAATTATACTTTGAAAGACAATATAAACCTCATTTCTACTTTCCAGCCTACATAATATATATATATATATATATATATATATATATATATTGTAATTTTTAAGGAATTTCATTTCAAGATTTTGACTATGACCCTTTTCAGATTCCCTTGAGTTTGAAAAACACAATTGTAAAATTATGTTTGTCTGTCTGTTTGTGGAAACTCAACTACTTTAAGCTATGCTGATGAAATGTCTCAAAACTTGATGTCTGAAAACTAATCGGTTTTAAGACATTTCAAATGTCTTAACAGGTAAAACAGGTAAACATTTAATGTCTTCACAAAAAATGTCTTAAAATCGATTTCATAGTTTATTATAAATTTTGAATGAAATCCATTCACAGGATAATAGTCTGTTCGTCTGACTACGATTACTTGAAGATTTTTGGAGAAAGATTAATAAAATTTGATTCAAAGTTATAGCATTCAAATTGTAGATTTCTTCCAAATTTTAAACTAAATCCATAATCCATTTTAAACTAAAACTAAATCCTAAATCCTGGCATAGAGGTAGCGCGTCTTCCACGTGATTTGGCCGTCCTGAGTTCGAGTCCCAGTTCGGGCATGGCTGTTCTTCATATGTTCTATATGTCAGATGCGTGAATGCGCACCCCTGTAAAAAGGGGCTGTGTAAGCGAATGTGATGCTTGAGTAGCAAAATCGTACTCTTGGCGCTATTAAAAAACAAGAGACGCTCTCTTAAAATCGCTGAATTCGAAAGTAGCGGGCTTGTCCATGGCAAGTGCTATCAGAAACAATACGATAATAATACAATATAATAGAAATCTGAATCATAAAAATAAACGCTCTAAACTGCAAAAAAAGCAAGATGTAACAGAAAATGGGCTGATTACCAACCCGAGGAAATTGCGGGATACTCAGTTGGAGGGTTAAGAGACTAATCGGTTGTATGACTTTTGCGTACAACCATTTGCGTACAGATCATAAAACTGTCAATCAGTTGTCTCGTTTATAATGCGGTTGTGTTACTGATAAGGATCAGTTCTAGAAGAGGTTACAACATCTTAAACGTTATCTAAAAGTGTCATATTTGGCTAGAGTTAGCCTGATGTTTGATACAATTTCGAATATTTAACGATACGTTCATTCATATAATTTCATGCGTTTTAATACGATAGGAGTAATTTCCACTTTGCTTTTTATGAAAGATGGATTGCTTTTCAATGTATTTATTTAAAAATGTTAGATTAAAACATTGAGGAATGATATTTCTGCTCATATAAATAGTGTACCCACTTCGAAATAATAATCATTTTTTCTAGATTTCAGATATAAACGCATTACTTTACATAAATATAACGTTTTGCATTAAACAAAAGAGTTTGCGTTCCATTAATTTTTGATTTATTTCTTCTTCATTCGTTTATTTAATTCAATAATTTCGAACATTAAAATATGTTATTTAAATATAGGCACTTAAAAAAGTTGTTTCTTTAATTTAAAGTACAATTAAATGAGGTTAGTGGTATTGGAATGATTTGTAAGGAGGTAAAACTTGCAAAAGCAATTCTTGAAATGCTGTAAGTAGTAAGAAAAGATTCCAATTACGGATGTTAAGTTTTCACGCTATATCAATTTTTAAAAAATCAGTTTCCAGAGTAGAAAGCCATTACAAATTTAAAATTTTCTGTTTGTCATCGTAGATATAATTTAAATATTGTTACATTTTTTTAAAAATCTGTACTCTGATAAAGATAAATTATTTGTTCATTGTATGACTTTGCATTTTGTATATGAAATATTGTAAGTATACGGTGCATAAAATAAGCAACTTACTAAATCAGAAGTATATTAATATTTTGCTAACTGATCATTTGTATCTGCGAAAATTTGTAGGAGATATTAGCTGAATTCAAATTTAATTTTCTTCTAGTTGCACTATTTATTAAACCATAATACAAATCTACTGTTAAAAAATAAAATAGAATTAAGAAAAATGATTTTTACATTAATATATGTAGTATATGTTCTTCAGTAACTTTAATTTTATTGAAGATAGTTCTTATATTTACAATAAATCATTAAAAATAGTTTTGAATGAAGTTCTGGTAATACACTCTTCAACAATATACATCTACACCTTAATTGAAATGTTTACTGATTAGCTATGCGTTTTATCCATATTTTAATCAATGTAATTATTTCTTATTTCAGAAGAATTCATGGCCGTTTTAAACTTTCCAGGGGCCCTAAGATAATGCAAATCTCAAAGCCCTTTTTCTTTCCAAATTTTTTAATTAATTTTAATTTAATTTTTATTCAGCAATTTTAAGTAGTAAATTTTGAAAACTGAAGTCGCAATATTATGTCCCTTTCTAAAAAGTCCATTTCAATATTGTAGAAATAAATAAAGTGCACAGTCAAAACGTAAAATTAATTTTAAGCAAAATATCGAAAACAAAAGACAACTTTATATAACACTCTAAACAATATTTTAAAAGGAGTAAATATAATTTTTTAAACTGTAAAGCTCCAAATTTTTTAGAATTATAAAACAGCATAACGAATATTAGGTATTAGGAATATTACTATTATGGTAATTAGGAATATTACTATTATGGTAATTAGGAATATTACTATTATGGTAATTAGGAATATTACTAGAATAAAATTCCAAAATTAATTTAATAAATACTTGATTATGACTTGAATAAATTGACTGCAGGGTCGTCTGTCATAAATGAAAGTATAAAACTAAATACCTTTCTACAACTACTAAAAATTCAAGAGCTGAGGGTAGTTTTCTTTGTTGCTTTTTTTAACTAATCACTCTTTGTTAAGATTTGTCATTTAATCAGACTCGTCATATTTAAATACTTCTTCATCCAATTAGAATATTATGTTAACTTACCTGCATATGTATTTTGAGATTAATATTTATCATAAGTATTCTTTATAAGCTTCTTATGCATTCTACTTTCAAAATTTACATCATCAATGGAAAAATAAGAGAATACAGCGTTTCAAAATTTTCTAAATTTGTAACAATGTCACAAAAGACAAAAGAAATCATACTAAGAATATTTTAAAATAATATTCAATACATTGCGATATTATAAAAATCAAATAAATAGTAAATTCGAGAAAAGTTTAAAAAATGCTTTCTTACGTATTATTATTCCATTTTCAGTTGTAATGTTCCATTAAAATATCCCGAATTTTATTTTTAATTCATAAAATAAAATAAGGACTGATTTAGGAACTTAAATAACAAAATACCTGATAACATACGCGCGCGCATACACACACACGCACACACACACATAAAGGGGGGGGGGGAGGGGAGGGAATGGAAAAAATTAACTTTAAACACGGAAGCATATACTTTAAATGTCACAGGTATTTCCAAATTTTTCGTTTAAAATTATTCAAAAATTAAAGTGTGGAGTATTCAGACTTTAATCTAGAAGTTTTAATTAACAAAATAAGATTTTCTTCCAAGAATAAAGGTGAATGTATATATATGCGTCTATCAATCTATTTAAAATATCGACCATTGGATGTAGAGATACTAAATTTAACACACATATATTTGGGAGAAAGAAATATGCAATTCAGTGCATTTAAAAATATTAATACAAAAAATAATGTTATCTCTAATGTAAATTATCTTAAAATTTTTTAAACAACATTCATTTTATTGGTTTATTAGTACTTGCGTATTTTTATTCTGTAAAAAGAATACTGATCTTAGATAGCATGTATGTTTTATAGTCAAGATCTTCCGTTTATATTTACGTATGAACAGATAAAGTTTTCATATAAACGAGAATACTAGATTTTTAAATATAAGATAAAATGTATTTTTATAACTATATCAGGCTTCTTAAGTTATTTATTTCATGCGTATATGAATTATTTATTTGATTACCAGATTTATCAAAAGCTTTGAACTGATTTAATTTCAAATAGTAGCAAATTTATCAACTGTTAAATTATCTTATTGACTTGTGTGTTATTAATTAGCTGAAATGCACATTTAAATAATCCACTTATCTTAAAACAATTGGAATCGCTTGTGATGGTAATAGTTAAGTTCAGGTGTTTCTGTTTCAGATTTTCTTTTAAACTTTATTGATTTTCATTTGAGAACTATATTTAGCATACTTTGACTGTGAATGAATAATGCAGAGAATTGATATGATTTGCAAGTAAAAACTATTTTTTACTGTAAATTTTTAGAAAGTTATCACGAAAAAAAATATTTATCTTAATTTTTGATTAATTAAAAATTCAAAAAATCACTTTCCTACCATCCAAAGTATATATTTGCCAAATTTGATAGGCAGACGACCTGGTGTGTACAGAGCCAGTATATACACATAGAGACAAAAGTTTTTTCCTTGTGTTTAAGTATCAAAATTTAGTTAAAATATCAATACATTTTCTCGCCAAATACTTTTGCCAACAGAAAACATATGTTTTAGCAAACCTAGACTAATCACTCCCTACCCCCTTTTTTTCAAAGAGCTACGCATGATTTATTGGCCTTTTATGATCCGTACGCAAATGGTTGTACGCATTTGTCCCACTACCGACTAATCGCCTGTAGGCTTGGAAATTTGCATAAATGTAAATGCAAAAGTGCTACACTTTCATTAGATCAGTATGTTGGTTTCATTAAATCAAGGAAAGAGGTGTCTAAAATACGAACTCTTGCGGAAAAGGTTTTCAGGAACATCTCCAAGCTTAGAAATACTAATAAGTAGCAGCGAATAAGTAAAGTTAACGATGATGCAATAGACAAGCATAGAATGCTAAGAACTCGTAATTAGCTCGTCGCATCTATAAAATATAGTAAGAATTTCGGTGAGAGTGGTTTTATGATGTTCATCTCTTCAACGATTCTATAGCATATGTATGTGATGAATCATGTAAATCTCTTTGATTATACCTTTATATTTTTCTTTACAAATTAAGACAATTTTACCTAATAATGCCTTCGCAAAACAAAAAATGCTGTTTATATTATTGTGAATAAAAATTTTTAAGAAAGGCTGCGTAGCAAATAATTCTGTCTAATTTTAAAAGTAAAGGAAAAAGAGAACAAAAAGAAATGTCCGCAATGTAACATTTTGATAAGGATTAAATATAAAAAATATAATGAATAAATGCGCATGCAGCTTCTAGAAAATTTCGACCAATCTCTCCTTGATGTTGCCAAAGAATGTTATTTCTTTTATTCTTTCTTTAGCTTCCAACAATTAAATTCAATCCACGTGCGTTTAATCATTTTGGAAATAAGAAATTATATTATTTACTTCGTAGAATTTTCATTATTTAATTTTTTAAATTGTGGCAGTATTTTCCTGAAATGTTTCCTCAAGTTAATCCCATTTCATTACGGATATTAAATGGTATTTAAAATTATCGGGTATTTTTCATTTATGATAACATGTGTTATACAAATAAATGCTTATATTTTTATTTTCATAGCAATTAAAATAGAAATTTTAGTAAATAAATAACATTCTTAAATGTACACATTCCTAATATTCCAACACAGCTTAATAATAAATTTGTGCAATGGATGAATAAACTGGAAATACATTATTTTATAGTATTGATGATTAATGACTTAACGAGAGATAGAAGAATAATTTTTATAAAGAATATGCTCGAGACTTGTTTTCCGTATGTCGGATACTCTTTGGCATTCAATAATGAGAACATTGCCAAGTCACTTATCTCTCTAGACTGTAAATTCTATAATATATCTTCTCTATCCGAACTTCCATTACAATTCCGATTCAGTGCTCTAAATTGATTTCTGGATTTTTTAAGCTGAAAAGACTGGTAGAATTCAATAACGTAAATCCTTAGTTTAATAGAATAGCGTAAATCCTTAAGGTTTTCATTTATTGTCTTACGTGTCATTTCACTCTCTTGGTAAACAAATACCACCAAAAAAAAGCATGTAAAGAATAAATATTACATAGGGTGATAATGGAATATAGCAACTTTGCAGGTATATTCATTTATACCTGCAAAGAAAATGAAACAAAATATTACTTAATGTAGTAAAATTTTCAGAAAAAACAAACAAAGCAAAGTATGTCTTAATGTTCATCGGAAATTACAAATAACAGTTAAAACATTAAATTTAACGCAGCTTTATGCAAGAACCTCCAAAAATACAAACATTAGCAAGACGACAAGATAAACTCCTTCCATAATCTTTCAGCATCTCTGGTTTAAAGCTTTGAAAGCCTACAAATAGGCATGTTTTAAGTTTTCTACTCCATTTGGTAGGGGGGACAAATACCGGCTGTTAGATGCAGCTACCCAAGAAAAAGAAGAATCAAGTATCGCTATGTATATGTATCCTTTCAAAGCTTCACACCAGGCATGCAGGAAAAATGGTGGGTTGAGTTATCATACTATTTCAATATGCCTCTATTTCTGGAGAGGCTCACACTAAACACTTATAACTATGATGAATTTAAACTTTCAATTGTTATTTTTTATTTCCGATGAACTACAAAGCTCCCTTTATTTTGTTTTCTTTCAAACGGCTTGTAAATTAGGTATATTCGTTTATTATACCTCTATATTTTGTAACCACATTTAGATAATGACTCAAATATCTATGTAATGCCACCGACTTCTTTAAATGAAGTTGCATCTTTTTAATCAGATAAATCCATAATTTAATTGAACACGTCTCTCTCTTTTTTTATTAAGAAAATATTTTCCCTGTCGCTTCCTGTATTCTATCAGATGTGAAGACCTAACTCTTTCCCTTCTCTTTGCCTGCAGGTACGGAGATATGGTGCCAGACACCCCTACGGGCAAGATCGTGGGCGGTGTCTGCTCCTTGAGTGGAGTGCTGGTGATCGCTCTGCCGGTCCCAGTCATCGTCTCCAACTTCTCCAGAATCTACCACCAGAGCCAGCGGGCGGACAAGAGAAAAGCACAAAAGGTCGGTCCTCCTCTTCTTCTTACCAACTAATCTTATATTTTCCGAACTGGGGGTAGCTGGTTTCACATAAGTGAAAATATTAGAAAAAGAGAGAATAGCATTCATCTTAATATTCCTTTTGATCTATTTCAAGATTAAACTTATATCATTCTAATCGTGGCTCTATAACTCATTTCTACGCCATTAGAAGTAGACATAATAGTCCCAATTGCAAAAATAATATAAATGAAGTAAAAGAATTGCATTTTATGATACTTGAGGTCTTGAAAGTACTTCGCCTTCTTGTGTACAGCTGACCACCCCATCACCACAGAACGTGGCAGTATCGGCAGCATAGGTCCTAAAAGTACTGTTGGGAAAATAACGATATTTAAACTTTTATTTAGTTTCTAAATCCTATTAACCCTTTGTATTCGGAAAATGAATATCATGCCTAATTATTCACCTAATACAAGAACTTGTTTATTATTCCGAAAAATAAATCTATATAACTGTTTTAAATTGAATTTCTCCGAAACATTAATCTACATTATTTTCTATCACTGTGTAAATATTTTTTACAATTAAAATTAAAAAATAAATAAAATAATGCATTGTTCTGAATGATTCCTGAGAGGAGATATCCAAGTGCAAAGGATGTATCAAAGTCAGCGATATTCTTGATACATTAACATTTGAAGCTGAAAAAACATGCACTCCCTTGCCATCAAAAAACTTTTCAAATTGATTGGATCCAATACATTTGAAACTGTGGGCAGTAAATTAAATTTAAAATCACCTAAATTAAAAATTCAAGTATTTATAACTCGGTAAATTTCTGCCCCAGGCAAAAATGTAGAATTTCTTTTTGTTTAAAATGATAATGTGTCAAGTACATGTTGCTAAAAATTGATTGATTACTGCATAAAAATTTAGACCTCGCAAATTTGTATGGAATTTTTATTTGTAATCTCATACGACATAATATATAATTCAATTGAAGGTACTTACTTATCTCTAATGATTTAAAAATTAGCCATTATGATCTGATTATAGTGAGAAATTTATAAAATCAACGACATCATAAAATAAGGAGATTCTTGTAAAAAAATAATCGAATTAATATTAAAATATAAAGACAAAACTATTTATTTTGGTTTGTGATAGCTAACTGATTTCCAGCAGATCAATGTTTTGCTCGTCATTCTCAAGAAAACCATCATATCGGTACTTGAAGTTTCCCCATGATTTCAAGGCTACTTCAATAGCATTTTGCTTGTCTTTATGATCAGAATTGATTTTAGCTGTTCTTAAAAATCTTTCAAAGAAATTATAATTCTTTACCTTTTTGTTGTTAGTATAACAAAGATGATCTGAAAATACAAAGAAAGTTCTGTATAATTCCAACATAAAAACCTATCCTCAAAAAAATTATTAACTACCTCAGTGACTTAAATCGGCTTGAAACTGCCAGCAATACTGAACGCATGGCCAACCAACAGATGTTTGCTTAACTTTATAGCAAAGGAAACGCTAACTAAACGAAAGTAAGCATTACAAAATACATTTTACGAATAATAATTTTTTTATAATTCAAAATCAATGCTTGAAAACCTATTTTCATCCGTTGAATTAGTTTATTTTACTTGTGTGTTACGCCTCATGGTATTAAAAAAAACTTCGGCATGGATGCGTCATTACTTAAAAGTAATAAAAATAAGCAATGAAGAAAGATATCATTTGGATTGTTTCTGCGAATGCAGAATCTCTAATTGATTTTTTTTTTAATTTTCTGATTCGAGAATTATCAAAGAATGAAAATCATTCTGTAAAATCTTGACCAGATATCGAGGATGACATTTTAATTCCCCAAAATCCTCTTCTCATCAATGTTGAAATGTCCGATACAAGATAAGAAATATAAAGAGCATTTGGCATACACGTACATACTTTTTTTTTATTTTCTAGTATATAAAGAATAGAAAAAATATTGTAATAAAAAATACGAACTCGAAATTTTGAACAATTTCCAAATTTTAAACTTCTCTGAGTGCGAAAAATACACTTTTGGCATTATGTCTGTATGTCTGTTTGTGAACACGTTAACTCAAAAAACACTTTAAGCTAAACAGCTGAAAATTGGTCTGTAATTTTTACACTAAATTTGTAAATATTGTAGGGAAGAGGCAAAGAATAGCAAGTCACAAAGTAACGATATATCAAGTTTATTAGCTTTAAGCAATCCGTAATATGCAGGCGAAGAATTGATTCCACTGCTTGTGGAACTCAGAATTTATACCTTTACGGAAAATCTAGAATTATAAAGAAGTTTATACAAAGTTCTAGAAGCTTCTAAAACGTTAACAAATGAATATTAAGAAATTTAAATTAAAGTTCAATCTTTAAAGTAACGGCGCTTGGTTGGGATTCAAACTTCCGACCTTGTGCTTTGCAAGCTCGTACTTTTCCTCTCAGCCACGGTTGCTATGTACAGATCTTCCTTTTGCGACAATATCAAATTTCGAACAAATTCCCTTTACAGGAAATCTGTCTGTTTGGGTGTTCGAGTACAAGTAAACTCGATAACTCCAAGACTCAAAAAAAATCTATGCAAATAAAATTTCATGCACATTTAAGGATCTAAAATACAGATACTTGTTAATTAAATACTTGTCAACGTCAAATAGAGCTTTCTTTCGCGTGCATGCAAATGCAATAACTCATAAAAGCATAGATTTTAAATCAATGCAATTAAGTTATTAAGTAAATAATGTGATTAAAACTTTAGTTTCGTGCCAAATTTTGATTATCAATTGGCTTTCAAAACGACGTTCAAACTAAATATTATCGCGATAGATTCAATAAATATACTGCGTTCAAGCCAAAAATCTATATTTCATCGTTATTGTTCAGCAGTACCTTGTAAGGTATTTCCGATCTGACCCTAAGCTCACAATTTTATGCAAAGAAAGAACGACAAGATCTTTATTGGAAATTATACCAGAAAGTTTCAGGGAAACCGCTTCAGCTAGTTTTAATTTGATACATTGATGATACGTTCGATTAGATCTTTTTCTGCAATCTATCACTTCTGAAAACAGCCTTCCTACCTTCAGGCAATTGAAATCTACAAGTAAAAAAAAAAATTGCTGATTTAAAGTTGGTATCACTGTAATGCATTTAAAATCTTCGTACACGACTAAAATAATAAAATTGAAAAGATAAATTGATGATTTATTTATAGTTCATCTTTCTTTATTCATTTAATAACGTGATAAAGTATTGAGTTTTTAAATAATGAGTGTTCCAAATTATTTTAATTTAACTTCCTTTTATTCTATAGAAATACGCTAAAGCGTTTTCTAAATTTGAAATTATATAATTAACTAATTAATTAAAGTAATTAGTGTACAGTGACGAAAGAAAAGCCATACTTACACTAATGATTATGAAAGATGCCAAAAATAGCGCATCCGTCGTCAATTAAGAATACTAGAATATCATAAAGGTCGCTAATACCTTTCAGTGTTTGCATGAATAGCACTCATTAGAATCATGTATTCGTGTCTATTTATACGTAATTACTTTCTTCAGTGTCATCGTGAAGCAAAAAAATATTAGGATGCTTAGTGTAGTTATCTAAATGGCAAAATGGTTTTGGATTGTATCGTAAACAAAGACATTTATGATAAAGATGATTAAGATTATGATTTTTTAAGAAAAGTTTTTCATAATAACTCTTTAACATTATGTATATTTATGCGAAAGTAGCCAATTTTTTTTAATTTCTCAGCGCCATTTGTTGGAACCAAAATTTTCGAAGGTGCTCTGTTTAAAATTTCAATTTTACATTTCACAAAATTTCCAATATTTTTTATATAGATTAAGTGAAAATAAACGAAACACATGTTTGATCGCACATAAATGCATGTAATAAATAAATTAATCAATGGATGAATGATCCAGCCGATCATCACACGTCTTCTAAAATCAAGGAATTAATCTTCACATAGATGGCGATATTTCTTTTTACATGTTGATTTTCATACGCTACTTTAGTTCCATGTCAGCAAATCTCAAAAAACACAATTTCGATACCCAAAAATAGATATGTTTTAATCATAACTTAATTCGATGTTTCTAAATGTTGTTCAATTGAAAACAATATACAAACATTATTAAATTGAGCAATTTCCCAAACTAAATCTGACTCCAATATATCTCTGGAAGTAAAGACTTTGAAACTTAAAGTCTTAATAAGTAAAGATTTGTACTTTGAGAACATTAGAAATTCAAATGTTGAATAAATACCGTTATCGAATACAAACTGGTTCATTTATGTACGAGCACAGTTGAAGCGACATCTAGTGGAGCTGCATCAAACTATTTAATCTTTAATTCCTACCAGCTACCTTTAGTACCACAACCTGTAAAACTGAATTAAAAAAATTTTAAAAAAATTTTGGAAATTATTTGTTAGCTTATGGGGCCTTGATAAAATAGAGGCACTCCAAGGTCATTATATTTTTTTTAAATTGTGTTTCAGAGTGTTTTATTTGACATTAAATTAAAAATGTATAAGATATTAAAGTCATAAGCGAAAAACTTTTCCTTTCTCTGTGGAAACCAAATATACATAATTATATTCAAAATAGATTTCTAAAAGCACAGAAAAATTTCTAAGGTGCAGGATATGCTTTTACAATCATTCTGAAAATATAGTAAAAAAATAATGCAAAGTTAACAACGTTATTGGACTGAAGATGTTTGATAAAACGATGATGTAAATATTTCCCATGAAATTATGCGCTACAAAGTAACACTAAGGCAAAATAAAGATACTAAATAAAAGCAGCAGGAGTGGTCTCCTCAAAACTTTCTCGCATACTCTCTAATAAATTTGTCATGCCAAAGAACTCCTTATATGGCATCGACGTGCAATAGTTAAACAATATTAACTTTTGGCCTGAATTTAGCATTTTTACTGCATCTTTCGTGTCATCCGTGGCGAGTTATTTGGCGAATAATCACTAGAATGCGTTAATAGTATCCAAAAAAAAAACTAACTTGTGATTTAGATAAATTTTTCTCAATTGATTGAAACAGAAATTTGACAAAAACAAAATTGCACTTTTTGTCACAAAATCCCATACGAAATTTGATATGTTTAAGTTATCGGTTTTTTTTTAATGATAGCGTTTGTATGTTTTGGAAAGTACAGACCGACAGACAGTCAACTATTTGTTGAATTTGGCTCAAAATTTGATACATTTTTACATAATAGATGTTAAATCTGTGTATAGAATTTTATCTCTCTAGCATTCTTCCTTTTATAAGTTTCATATTAACTTATATTTGAACAGCCAGATAGATAAATTTCCTCTGCAAAGAATTTGTTCAAAATTTGACAGAAATCTGCAAATTTGGTGTAAAAACCGTATACTCAATTTCAATCGTTTAGCTCAAAGCGTTTTTGAGTTATCTTTGTCAGAGACAGACATTTTTCAAATATGTGTTTTTTGAACTCACGGAAATCTAAAACTTAGAAATTCGTCCAAATCTCGAGTTCGAATTTTTTGACGATTACTGTACTTTCTCTAAACTACGTATACAAGAAAGTAAAAAATGTGCATCTCTCTTCTGGAACATCATAGCATGATAATGTTTGAACTCACTGCATCCGTCTTATCTGCGTCTCGCTTTGCTTGTATCAGTCATTCATTCTTCGTACAAATATTTTTATTTCACGCAGTTAACAGAACGAATAATGTAATATTATTAAGATAAAACAATCAATACTTTTAAATTTATCTAAGTAATAGTATATAAAGTGCCAAGAAATTTAATATTCATTTTTGCTTTATTTTTACTTCATTTTTACGAGAACTAATAAAATATCTGAATTGATTTTTCGCAAATTTTCTTTTTTTTTTCACTCATATAAAAATATTGTTACAAAATAAATTTACAATTATATAAAGTCAAAAAATTAGTTATAAAATAATGCCAAGAAATAATTAAAATGAATGAACAATATACGGATAAATAAAATTAAATTTACTGGAATGCTAATTTATTAATTTTAAGTGGTATGAAAATGATTTTTGTACTGTAATATTCCCTGAAGTTTTTCAATTAAAATGTTAATACTTCCCTTCATTTTTAATTAATTAAATTATATTTTTGAAAAACTCTTTGTTTTAATTAGCCCATACAACCCAAAAAATGATCACTTACCTCGTTTTCTGATACTACGTCTAACCTTGTGCCCTGTAAAATGTTTTGCATGATTTTTTTTCATCAGATATGGTGAACAGATAACACCCAACAATTCATGGATAATATTCATGTAATAAATATTACCAAAATAAAAACGCTCTGCAAATTATTAAAAAAAATATGACAATTAAATGAAAAATATATTAAGTAGCGATCTAACTATAAAATTGGTATAAAATAAAAGGTGTATCCCTGGACACCAGAAACGGGGGCGGGGGGGTTCCCATCAAACCAGAATCACATTCACAAACTGACTACTCCGAACCGCCCTGAGGCACACGAATAAATCTGAATGACTGAACAGCCGAGACAGCATTGGCGGGAACTGAGGTTGAGTCCTAAAGGCCATCACCTGCCACAACACAACCCTTCCCGTGGACAGCCCATCCCGTCATCGATACAAGGTAGCCGGCCCCACACCATTTCTGTAACCACCCGAGTGGCGAGAACCAACCACCATGTTGAAAGCTTCTCATCCTCGTATCTGAGGTGACCTCCGGTGGGAGACCATAACTAGAATAGAAAATGACAAAACGCATTGGCTAACAAAACGCAAACTGCTAATAGTTTATTACATTACCCATGACGTCTTACCTACCCGTAAGGGTACAAGACAAAATAAGTTGACATAGATGCTAGTAGTCAACGAAATGTAACCAATCTTATTCTCTGTAGTCTCGAGGACGGGAAAAAAGCATTTAGATAGGAAAAATAATGGCTAATTATTGTTAAATATCTTAGAAATACATGTTGTTACTATAAAAACAGATTTCAGAATGGTTATGGATGCTTCGTATGTTTAATCATTTGAAAGATCACGAAAGAGAATAACGCTATTATCATTTTTTAAAAATCTTTTAATAAAAAGTATTCGCTTAAAATAAATATAATAAATAATTTTTATTTAACAGAAAAGGATATTCAAATATTTATATCCGATTTTTATTCTCGATTGAGAAACGATAGTTACCAAACAGTTTTGAGCTGCCTTATTTAGCTGGGTCCCCGCTCCTTATTCGTGACGAATATCCAAAGGATGGCTCTAAGTATTCAATGGGTAACGATGTAAAATGTAAGTAGTTGATACATTTAATGCTATACAACAATGAGCAAATGATGCGAATATTTAAATTAATATGCAGATCATACAATTGAATATATCTTAGGGAATACTAATTGAGATGACTGAATCGGTAATTGTGTGCCCAAATGGATTGAAACATAGTTTACAATTATTCAGATTCTGATTTAGCAGTCATTTTATATCGCTGGAGAATATTAGTTGAGTTTGCAACAATATTAGGCTGAATTACAATTAGAAGCCAATCTGCATATAATGTTGTCCGTAGAGATATTGGGCAAATCGTTCGTGCAAAGCACTGGCCGAATGCATGTGTTAACCTAGTGCAATTTGGAATGATATTGGTGGCCTCTGCAATTCTAGAAATTTGCCACAGTTACCATCTATATATATTGAATGTTTTTGTTCGTTGAAAATAGGTTTTCAATAATCTTGCATCTATTTTAAATTTACTCATTAAGCTATTTTTGAAGGTGAATTGTTTCAGTAAATATTTTTATCATCAAAGGAAATTTTTGCAATTTTTTAAAAAATAAAAATTAAATTTTTTTATATATATAAAGAATGCAAAGAGGAAGCACTGTATTTTTGAATTTTCTCTACCTGTCTGTGTCTGAAAACGAGTGGCAACGCATCCGATGTAACCGTAGAAATGATATCTTACATTGCGCAGTGATACCGTCAGGCTTAACTGAAACTTTGTCTTTTCTAATAAAGCTTGAATAATTTAATTATTGGTAAATAAAAATTAATTTAAATTTACGATGAAATCTTAAAATAAATACTTCCGATTTCTTTCTAAACATTCTTTATTCACGCTTTTAAATATTTACAGAAATGCTTTTGAGTAATTAAAAAAAAAACTCAAACTGTAAGAATAAAATAAGTACACTTGTAGAGAGAGAGATACTAATTTTTACAAAAAATGTTTAATGATACAATTGTTTGAATTTATTCATCGTTATAAATAATTATTTTCCAGGGCTTTTTTTTATTTATACTAAGCTTTTTTTTAATATTTATATTCAATTTTTATTTCTTATTATTATACTTTTATCTTTATATGCTATCGAGCTCATAAAAATATATCTTCTCCCCGCAAACATTTGAAAATCAACTATTACATCTTTGGAAAGGTAGAAAGTGCTGTATTCCCCTACAGGACCCGCTTCTCTTCAAAAAAAAAAATGTGTGCCAGAACGATTATATTTTGTTGTTGTTGCTTATAGTACTTAACAAGACGCTGACAGATCTGACAGCGATTTAAGCCGAGTGAGCGTCTTTTGTTTTTTCAGTAGCGCTAACTAGGTCCAAGAGTACGGCTTAGCTACTTCATGTGTCCCATTCGCTTGCCCAATCCCTTTTTACAAGAAGGTACATTCACACACCTCACAGATAGAGCACAGAAGAAGAACAACCATGCCTGATACCGGGACACGAACCCTGGACACCCAGATTACGGGGAAGACGCTCTACCTGTATGCCAAATCCTATGCGAAATCGGTGTCTGCCCCTATGCGAAAAAAACATACCTAAAGAAAATGACTACTGAAACCGAATGCACTTGAAATTTAATTCCTCATATCTCATTTATTTATTCAATTATTCCATATTCTAAGAATGTATTGTATACTACTTCACCTTGTTGCGCTAATCAAGAATCAAAAGAAGAGTTGAGTTGTTTCTGGGCGGAAAGCAGTTCTTGTATCGAGATATTATGTACGTGAATGATTCATTTTCAATAATGATCCGATATTTTGATGAAAGTAAATCGTATGGATATGAAATATATGAAGATTAGCCCTTGGAAGCGTAGATATTCTGTCACTAATCAATCCCAGGAAACCAGACATTTTAGATATAATTTATTTATTTATTTGGTATGAAACTATAATTTTGACCTGTGCACTATTCAGAATAGAGCTATGCATATCAGCCAAACGTTCCCTAACTAATACTCGAACAGAGCATTTGATGAATATTTTACATTTCCCCAGTCTTTATTGATTTTGGATTCTCTTTCACAAAAGAAAAGGGCATTTAAAGGAAGTATAAATAGATATTTTACAAGCATTTATTAATTGAAGATTCACTCTTATCTCGAATAGATTTTTTTCAAATATTTCTACAATTATAAAACCATAACTGCATGAAACTGGAAATGAAATGAAACTGGAAATGAAATGAAGCAGTCTTCTAATTTGATCAAATATAAAAAATTATTTTTCAAATGTTTGCAAAATTTTGAAACAAACATTCGTTTAGGGATTCTGAATAATTTTCTTTGAATGAAATTTTCGATAGCTCCTGAATTACAAAATAAATTATAACGGCATGAAAGTCGAAAGGAAATATAAAGTTATCTTGTAGACCGAAATACATTTCTTTGAGCTCAGTCTTTCAGAGGGGGGTGGGTAGCATCAACTACTCATACAACGTCCCGAAAAGTGTCTCCTTGAAAATGAAATGGCAGGGAGCCAAGTTCAATAACACAGCTTTTCCTATAACGACGGAGAATAGAAGCAATTACTGCTGCTTGGACATCATTAAATTGGAACTTTCAACTTTTATTCGAGAAAAGTCGAGAAAAGAATTTTTGAAAATCACTTTAATGATCCCAGTTTGAGTGATGCCTCAACCACTGAACGCGTGTCCCTTCTTCGAGGAACATGTTTAAAAGCTGATTTAAACAGCTGTTTCCGTTCGGATTTCAGATCTAAACTAACTGAATCCTTATTGATTTTTTCACAATTTAAATGAAATTGCTAGGGAAAAAAAGACGTTACTTAACAGTTAGCGAGCTGATTTAATTATTTGCCGGATTTTCTTTAATGATGCATATGACAGTAGGATAAAGTGTACTAGTCATTTAAAATTTGGTAAAATACAAAAGGTATCAAATGATCTAGTTTCTTAATCCTATATATTATGCTAAAAAGAAAGAGTATTATATTAGTTCATTTCAAATATATTCTCGTTTAGATTAATGTTTCAATAATTTAATAAATTATTCATATTTAAAATGCCTCCTACTAACAGTAAAGAACATTAACAAAAAAAGAATGATCGGTATATAAATTTGAATAATTATATTCCATATAGTCTTAGAATACATTTTAAGTAAGCTTTTAATCTTCATTTATATATATTTTTATTTTTAAAATTGAATTTGACCCATTTAATAATAAAATAATTTATTTATAACATTGCCGACTGTGAATAAAAAACGTTTTAACGAAAAAAGTTTCAATTAAATTCTTGCATTTTTATTTGACTGGTTTTAATGAAAGGTTTGTTCCTGAAATTAAGTTTTTCAGTTACTTTTCTCTTATACTTCCTTTTTCAAAAAATTCCACTCGTTCATCTATTCATTTACAAAGCTGGAATATAAATAATGCCTTAGTAATTCATTCCGTGCATTCTTTTTTTCTTTAGGCTGTATATTATTGTTCATTACATGAAGATTTTATAAAAATAAGGCAGACTTTAAGGCAAGTTCGAAGACATTGAAGAGACATTTTACATTTTCAAATTCATTTTAATCCATCCAGGGAATGCAATTCATTTACAAGCAGGCGCGCACAGAACACGTCCACAACAGTGCGTAACAAAAGCAGAGGTAAGGAAGGGAGGAAGAGAAACAAATGTTCACTAGTCTTATATAACATGGGACAGATTGGCGATTAAATATACGTGTTGACCTTTGAAAAAGCAACGGCAGGATCATTTTCACTTGATAGGCAGAACTGATTGCGCAGTAATTTTTACAAAACTTCATGCGTGGAATGGGATCAGGAAACAAGATAACACTTTAGAATGACCCTAACATGGGCCGAATTAGGCAAAAATTTAGGAAATTAATTTAGATTAAATTATATATATATATATATATATATATATATATATATTATATATATATATATATATATATATATATATATAGCTATGAAATAACAACAGAAATGAAAATTCTACTTCGGAATTAATATCGAAAAAATACTTTTTTTTTATTCTAATTTTAACATTAGCAAAATTAAGGCGATTGAATATTCTGATGAAGGAATTTGGATTTCATCCTAACATTAAAGATTAAGTGTTAGAAACTGTATATTGTATTTAAAGATTTGTTAAAAAAAGAAAGCATTTACAGAAGTGACATGTCATAGATAATATGAAAAAGTAGTTTTTTAAGTTTTAAAAGGATGCAAAAACTATTTTTGTGAGATAATAGTTTTGTAAAAATGGTCATCGATTGCCATAGGTAAGTCACAATTAAGCCTATTACTTAGAAGCTTTTTTCTTAATTTCTCTTCATTTTTCGCCACTGAGTGAATAGAGTTTCTAGTGTCCTCTCCAGAGCATTTCTAATGATTTTTGGCTGCTTCATTAATTAGTAGAACATTGAATTAAGTGGAAAAATAAAATCTCTACTTAACAAGTCTAAAATGTTCTTATGTTAAAATGATTTGCTTAAATATCACTCTTTTGCTATTCGACTATACATAATAACAGCAATTTTTTGTTCCACACATCGATATAGATATGAATATAGATTGATGGATAGAGATATTAGGATATTTTTAATCTGATTCTAAACAAAGTAAGCTTGAGGGTAAATCAAAATTTATAACAATGCGGCCTCTACAGATTTTATCGTTTGATACAGAAGGTTCACTCGCCTTTAGCATTGACAAGTTCAAATTTGTAAATTTAATGTAAGCGTACAAAGAGTTACAAATATTCCTTATTCTATCGCGTGAAATATAGTCACTTTAGTGTTAATGTTGTAGCATATTACTCTAATAAAAGTAGTTTCTCAAAAAACGAAATAAAGTTCTATTTGCTTTAGTTTATTAATTGCTCATTTTTATCCTATCTTGTGACTTTTGAAAGACAATTTCAGATTTTATAATCGTTTGAATGATTAAAAGTATTTTGGAAGGTTATTTTTTAATTTTCTAGAGGTTCGAATTATTTCAAATATTAATTAATTTTCTTCTCCAAAATCAGCGAATTTTTGCCTTTTTGTTTGAGTAGAACTCCATTAGAAATGGGTTTATCGTGAAAAAGGGGTTAAATAATTTTCACTGGCCATATTATTTTTTATATTATATCCCGGGAAATGTAAAACTCAAAAGTGGAACGAAAAATTATTTTTTAATTAAATTTTGACATTATAATTTTATTTCGTAAATCATTTATTGCTTCAAAGAACATAAAACATTATATGTAATCTTTCCAGCTGCCTATGTTTAATGATGGTGATGAAATTAACTATTGAGCCAAGATCATAATAAATATCTTGGGTTTGGGTTCGTGTGTGAGTGTGTATATGTATTTATTCATTGATTCCCATATACGTGAATAGATACACCGTGTACTTTTGAGAATTTTGGCTTTGGAGAGATTTCCAACTTTCGATTGAAGATTGAAAGTCAAACTTCATTCAGTTAGCAACTTAGTTTGGAGTTATAATATTCACATGGACAAATAGAACATTTTCATTCTATAGATTTAATTCAAATAAAGCCGAAAATGTGTTTAAAGGGTTCAAAAATCTATTCAAAAATGTAATTGTCTGTAACGAGCAGTCACATTAAAGAATGAACTTTAGATTTTATTTAAACAGTTATGGATTTATTCTATATTTTTTATATATTTTCTCCTGATTTTTCTTTTGTATTAATCTATTCTATATTCTTATTTCCATCGTATAAAAGCTTAAACTAATGTTCATATTTTTGGAAAACTTGCCAATGCTCTGACTTCTTGAAATAGGACGAGAATCTATTCAAAACTTACCTGATTTTTTTTTCTCGTTCGCTATTATTGCTACCCACTCCATTCCATAAACTAGTTTTATGTCACTAATATTTATATCCAATAAGTCAATTTATCTTTGATACAACGTTATTTCGGATATTCTTAAAAGTGTTTATAAAACTAAATTATTTTAGAATATTTTTTAAAATAAAACAATGAACTAATTTTAAAAGCAATAGGAAACTTGGTATAATGAACGAGAATGTGTTGTTTATAAAGCATCGAAGGTCAGTTCAAGTTTCTAACTGTAAAAATAAGATTTGAATTTCAAAATCTGCAAATTAATTATGCTACTATTAAATCTATTTTTCTAAAATAGATTTATTTAAATCAAAATATTATTTATGGTGTACTAATTAATGTAAATAAAATCATATTTTAAATTAAAATCAATTGAATGATATGGCACTATTGGGTTTTTTCAAACCTACCATATGCATTACTTTAAAAATCCCAGAAAAACTTGTTTAAGGTGATTTGAATTTAAAACATGGATGAAATTAGCAAAAAAAATTATTCAAAATTAAGACAACTGATTTTGATTCTATGTACATTGCTTTAGTTATATTATCCAGTACTTTTATATTCACTTTATAAAGCAATGATTTGTTGTTGTTTCTTATGACACTTGCCACGGACAAGCCCGCTGTTCGAAGACAGCCGATTTAAGCCTAAGGGGGAGCGCCTCTTGTTTTCATAGTAGAGCCATCTTGGACAAAGAGTACGACTTGATTATTCACGCATCACTCATTCGCTTGCACAACCTCTTTTTACAGGAGGGCACATTTACACATCTCACAGATAGAACAGGAAGAACAACCATGCCCAAACCGGGACTCTAACCCGAATCCAGATCGCGGGGAAGACGCGTTACCCCTATGCCAGGACGCCGGCTGCAAGTGATTTTAATATATTTATCAAATGCGTGCATCCTTTAGCTAGGGGCAGTAACAATAATACCATACTGTGACTGCACTATGAAGAGTAAGCCTTCGCTTAGAAATGATATACTGGACATGCGCCTATATCCTCGAAGTTTAGTCTTAGTTACTAATTAACTGATAATATAAATATTTATCTCTTGTAAATTTTTTATACATGATGCATGATAACGAATATACATGATACATGATGCCGATATAGTAAATATAATTACGTTTAGAGAATTGAAGGTTTTATTGTAAAAAGGAGGTAGCTCCAATTATTCAAGTTTGAAGAAAGCCGTAGAAAATGTTTAAAAACTCCAAATGCTAAACTGTGTGAAAATTTTCCTTTTAATCAATCTTCTTAATTGCTCCTACATATTATGATAGTATTTTGACTCAAAAATATATTTTCCAGATGAAGTGGCACATGTTGGAATGTTGGGGCGACCTCTTTCTTGCAACCCAATAGACAGTCTGTCTACCTGTATGAAAAATAGTTCACAACGAAAATGCAATTTACTATAATATTACTTTATTTAAAGTAAACTAACAATATATATACACAACTTGGCTTTAAAACAAAAAATGTATTCCTATTAATCATCACTCTCTAGCTCTGTAACGTGGGCTCATCTGCTGCGTCGTCGGTTTGCAGGCATCGTAGAACTACATTTCAAATTGTGGGACGTATTTGCGAGCTGGTTCCATTCCATCTTCATATTTTGGGTTCTTGAGTGGAAGTGAGTGGGGATAAGATGGCTGAATCTTGTTTCACTTTAATGGGGTAATGTTTTGGACTTTGGATATTCTTACTGTCTTGTTATATAGTCCAACTCTCTTTACACAATATATTTCCTGCATTCATTTGGGATTTTCAATAAGTAAAAACTCTATATTTCGTTATAAAATACTTTTTTACCATTAGAAATGATAAAAGGAGTTTTCAGGAAGGAATCTTTTAATAAGTCAACGAAGTTGAAAATCATTCCTTAGGTAACTTTAGTAACATAAAACTTTTCACTTGTCTTCTTTATGATCCCAGTATACTCACACGATAGAAAAACTCTTCCTACTTTCCTTGTACGTTTTTCAGTGTTTCCGAAGGCACAGTCGGTGGGGGAAAATGGTGGTAGCACCAGCAGGTTCCTCTATATTGCAACAAACTAATGAGACAAACAGGTCCATCGATTGAGTAACGCGAGAACTAGCGATAGGAGCTACATCTTTCTGGCACCAAATGAACAAGTTTTTATATTACCACATGATAGTACATGTTACTCCAAATTCTCCATTGTTGGAGCTACATCCTTTTTGAAGCAAACTCTTCAGTTATCAGGTGTTTTATCTTTATATTAAGACTAGATGAAATCTTGTGATAACCCTTTCATTTCTTCATCTCCCGATTGCCATTAAATGGAATCTCAAATATCTTGTTAAGACAAATATTCTAAAAATGAAAAAGAAATTGAAATTCTTCCTTTTCAAATAATTGAATGGTCTAGTAGATTTCTGATTTCTTTTTTCTATCGCACTTCCGGTGCCCCAAGGTTATTTTGACCAACAAAATAAGCACCATTCTTCTGCAAAATGAGTCCTTAACTTATTTATTGCTGGACGTTTGGCTAAAGATTCCAACTACCACAATGCCGGCTATTTGTGTATGGTGATTCATAAAGTTATTATAATTTAGTTAGCAATTTAATGTCAATGCGCTAGCCAAAATTTAGTTTGAATCAAACCATAATTTCACGAAGGAATGAAATTCTTTGTGGAAGGCGAAAATCTGATAATATGTCCAAGGTGTCTTCATTAGGATTAGATAGAAAAAGCAGATGAAATTCCATCAGTAGAATCTTTTTTAAATTTTAATTTAGTAAATATTCCATGCAAATTCAATGGGGTTTTTTAACATATAAAATTCAGTGGAAAATTACTTTATATTAATAAATTGTATTTTTTTCTCTTAATTAAAAAAAAATAACGAAGAAATTAAATTTTGTAAACCAATTTCTCACGAAATTTCTCTCTGAAAGAAATTAACATGGCCTACTGAAAGTATACCAAATGTTGACTAAAAATGTTTTTTTTTCTTTCTACAAAGCCACAAATAATAATTTTGAAACTTTCCTAATTTTGTCATTAAGCAGTAAAGTTAGGTAAAGTGCACAGCAGCCCTTAAAAAGTTTCTATTATGCATCTAGGCAAAACAAATAAAGAATGAGAAGAAAATTATTGCATTTCGATGAAATACATTTAAAACTAAATTATTCATATATTTCTAATTAAAAAATAAGACTTTGAGTTTCAGTAATGTAAAGAGAGGACATAAAGTGTTAACTTGGAAATGTATATACTTTTCCCAATAGTAATATTGGCATATATATTGGCGGGTTGGTCGGTTGTATATGTTACGGCCAAAGCCCGAAATCGGCCAATTCGCGAACTGGCCAATGTTGCTGTAAACTTACCGGCCAATGTCCGATCTTTTCTTGATTTCGGGCTTTGGCCGGCCAATTCGCGAAGTAGCTTGGAACGATCGGCCAAAGTAGGAAGAAAGGAATCAAGAGCAGATTGTTTTACACACTGTTAAAAATGAAGTATTTAAAAATGAGTACTTCTGTGTACTGTTTTTTTTTAAGTACAATTGTTTCAGAAACGAGTTCAAATATAAGTGACATCTCTGAATTAAAAATAAGCTTGTAATATATAAAAATATGATCTCGTGTTATTCTGTTCTCATATTAAAGCCATAATAGAAATTATTCAGTGAATGTATATGCTGTAACAACGTGAAGATTAGATTTGCGCCCTTCAAAATGAACGAATTATATCTTGAACAAAGGCATTGCATATCGTGTATGAATACAAAGGCAAATTGAGTATTCAGTTTTCAATTACCTGTAAGGGTGATCCTTAGTTTTTTTCTGCTCCATGGGCCTAATGTTAAAGATCCCAGATCTCCCGAAATATCGCTTCAAAAAATATAAAATGTTTTGTAAAGACAAATAGCGAATATAAGGCCTAATTAAAATAAATATGAAGGAAATAAAGTATTGTTATTAATATCATTTAATTGTTGGCATTCGAACATTTTTTTTGTTGGCGTGTCGAATTTCACCTACAACATGACCTTATTTATATTTTATACATAAATTTCATTATATTTATCTACCACTAGCCGTCTTTGGAAACCAGGCGGTTCGCCAGTATTAATGATAGCTAAAATTTTCAGTTAATGTAATTTGTTCTCTTAGTAGCTTTTTCTGCAAAATATCTTTGAGTTTCATATTGTGGTAGTTATGACACTTCAACTTTTAAATAAATAAATAAACATCCCTATCTTCTGCGATGAATCTGACCGATTTATGAAGTTTTTATGCATCAGTTTTAGAACAATCAACATTTGCATAATCACAGGCCAATCACTGTCGAGAAATGCTGGCAGAAGATAAGCGTGTCTTCATTCAGACAGTCGGTGAAGTAGTCTAAAATCGCCAGTTTTTATAGAAGAGTGATATTGAAATTTCATAAATTAGTCAGTTTTAGTGATTGATTTAGTTGGTTAGAGTTCAACAATTTTTATTTAAAATATTGGTGTTTCAAGAATATTTTGCTAAATATGATTCAAAGGGCAGAGAACCTATGTAAAAATTTAAAATTCCTGATTCATTTATTGACTAAAGTTATATTAAATATAATTATTTAGTTCCTTTAGACCATTTTGCTAGCAAATGTATGCCCCAAATTAGCTGATGGTCACTGATTAGAATGATTATAAATATATTAAACTATGTTTGCCTTAAATTAAATTGTTTTATTGAATTAATAATATAGGTATTGTCAAAGCTCATAGAAAATTTTTCCTCCTTTTACTTTTTAGAAAAAATATTATTTCATTTTTTTTTTTTTTTTTTGCATTTTATGCAGACACCTGCCGAAAATTACAATTTTATTTATTAAATTTGCAATAATAGTTGATTTATTTTTTAATTCAAATATTTATCAATGTGATGGCAAGACGTTAATAAAAGCTTTTTTTTTAATTTGGCGTACTCGAGCAGATTAAATTTCATTTTTATTTTGAGCGAAATATATTATTGAAAAATATAGTTAAAATATTTCTTTAAAAATTCGTTAAAAATCTAAGCATAAGTTATAAATTAAAACATTGGTATCATTAAAAAGATAATTTTTTGAGCTTTAATTTGATGCAAAAATCGATCTTGTGCTGTATTATTTTCTGGTTATAGCGACAAAACGCCGAAATTACGTTTAATTTTTAATTAAAATTCTGATTAAAAATTTAAAAAAAAAATCGCTCCACGGTATACATTACCGACCTCCAAGGTATACATATGCCAAATTTGATAACTGTATGTCAAACAATTTGAACTGTAGAGCGCCAAAACACACACACACACATTGAGCTTTATTTATAAGTATAGATTATCGAATCAGACTTTGACCAAGGATTCCCGGCCACTTTGCGAAATGGCCAGCGAAAGTAGAAAATACAATATTAATTGCAAGTATTTCGGACTTGGGCCAAACCTCTTGGCCAGTTCGCGAATTGGCTGGCCAATTCGCTGGCCGTAACATATACAAGAAGAAGTACACATATATTGTGATTCTCTCGATACTGGTTAATTCACTGGTGTGTGCGTGCGTGGGAGGGGGGTTGTACACAAGTAGTACACATATATTGTACAATATTATATGATATTAAACAATATCCACAATATTACATAATATTGAATAATATAATATTGTACAATATTATGCATCATGCTGTTCTACCTGTGCTAAATCTCTGTTAATCAGATATTGATCCTAAAAATGCAATGATCATAGTCAAAATCCAGTTCATTGTTCCTTTTCCCTAAATTCTTATAAATATTTGAAAACAATGACATGAAAATACCTTTTATTAATTCATCATCAGAAGCCGGGGTCGCTTCTTTATTTAATAAATAAAACTGCATTCTAATCTGTTCGCCTGTCTTCATGTCTTCCTTTTCTTCTTTTGCAGAAAGCTAGAATGGCCCGCATCCGCATCGCCAAGGCGACAACCGGAGCGGCCTTCGTGAGCAAGAAGAAAGCAGTTGAAGCGAGGATAGCCGCCAGAGAAAGTGGTCAAGAGGTTGAGGACTTCCAGGAGGACATTTTCGAGCTGCAGCATCATCACCTACTCAGGTGTCTTGAGAAAACGACGGTAAGTCATTCCTATTTCTCCCGCAATGCCGCGTTCTCTCTGAAATCATGCCATTTAATCCCGTAAACAACATTTAAGATATTTCGTGATCCTCATTTTGCAAAGTATTCACGCTTCCCTGCATTATTCAGTATTCAGATACCTATGATTTTGTATATTGTATTTTTTTATTTTATATACTGTATTTTATATATTGCATTGTATAATATATAAAATCTTTTATTGCATTTTGTTTATGTATTGTCTTTTTGCATCTTATTGTTCAGTAATCTTAATTTAGTTTAATATTAATTATATTGTAGAATGTTTTATGATATTAACAGTTGCGTGTATCATGATTACATACAAAAATCACAATTTTCTACAATATCCAAGATGATATATTAGGATTAGAGTGTGGTATTCAAAGCCGATTAAAAACAACAGATATATAGTTTTAAATAGTTCTAATTAAAAGTTAAAGTACGTACGCAACATTTAGAAAAAGAACAAGAATTCAATAAACGAAAAAAAGAATAAAGAAGGCTGGTTGCCTTCTACACAAATTTTTAAAAATGCAGGCATGACATTACCAACATTGAACAAAGCCAACACCTTCCAATCTCCTCTTTTAGGTTGACGATCGGGCAAGGGGTTATAAGCGCCATGACGTCACTTTGCATATTGCCATAAAGGGGAACTTAAATCTTACCCCCATAGATATATTGCACAATAATTTGAAATATCTGTGTCATTGTCCAGTTTTCATTATTTTGCAGAGCATTTTATATCTAAAGTATTCCCTATTTTCCATTAAATTAAAAAAATTGTACAATATCCTTGATTTTGGACAATTTTCAGAAAATTGAAGATTTTTGTATAATGTTCGCTTTAGCAGTATCGTGAATATAGTATTCATGATAATATGCAATGTTTTGTAAATTTTAATCGATGCCATTCATGTTTGTGTAATAAACGTATGAAGCTATGCGCCATTTTAAATATTAAAGAAATGCGTCATCGTGGAAATGCTGCTCTTGTAAAAAGAAATACATTGTTGACTGAAATAATTGTTTCCTTTTTAAGAATTGTTTCTTCAATGAACTATTTCTAATTCTTTAGTTAAATCTTTAACTTTTTTTCTTTTGTTTTCTCACAAGCTGTTTTTTTCCATTTGAGTGATTTGTAAAATAAAACAAATTAAATAGGAAATGCCTATGAATACAGAATGAGTTGCGATCATTCTCGAGACTTCCTGATTTGCCAATTTTTAAACTTACTCTCCTGAGAATACGGTTTCTATTTGAGAAGAAAAAGATTTATGTTTTGGCAGATGGAAAAAGGTTGCATTTGGAATTTAAAAATTTGCATAAAATTGAAGGGGTAAGAAATTTTTTTCGCCTATTTAAAGATTGCGTGAAATAATTTTTTATTTAAACATGATTTAATTAACTACAATGTGTACAAGATATTTACTTAATAAGATCAAAAGTTGCTCATTGAACTGTCTTACGAAAGAAAGAACGATGGTTTTGTTGAGCTCAAAGAATTTTCACTGCTATAAGGTTTGAGTAGGTGTCTTAATATTATTAACCGCATCAGTCGAATTATCTTTCACATTAAAGTGACTGGAATTTTTGTTGTAAAACCTGAATGGAATGCAGGAAGCTGAAGAAATGGATAATACATGGATACAACAGGTACACATGTGTTAGCAGTAATGCACGCGTAGCTATTAAATTTTCTCTCACACTTTTTTTTTTGTGTGTGTGCTTTAAAGAAAAGTTGTTGCAGGCACTTTTGAAACAATTTATCTTCACAGCAGCAGTCTTTTGCTCTATCGACGAAATAAGATTTTTTTTTTCTTCCTAAAATCAATATTTTATATTCATGAAAGTAAATATTCAACATCTGATTGCAATCCAGACAGTAATTTTTGTATCGAAGGTACCCAAATACTATTTGTTAATTCGGATTTCCCCATATATAATATCGTTAATGTTTATATTAGCATCACAGGAGTTCGTTAGCATTATTTGAATTATTTTGAAGTAAATTTATTTTTTTTAGTTTAGGAATTAATTATATTTTAATTCATTAATGTTTTTTAATTATTGAATGAATAATGTTACAAAAAAATTTCAAAAAATCCGAGAAGTCAATGGGCCCGGTGTAATTGACGTAGGTTGATGGCATAATCCAACAAGCACAGTTACAAATTTAAATGTTTATTCAACACAAAGCACGACATGCAGGAGGAATTCGGAAGGACAGTACTGACAATAAATAGCAACGCCCAAGTAACAAATCAGAAGTAAACAATCGTAACATGACGGAAAGCAATCAGAGAGTACTCTGCAGGGAGAGAGACTTCACACGTTTATTCACTCCACTAAAAAGTCTGCTAATTTCCATACAACTCACTTTAACTCGACAGCAGATTCACAACTGACTCAATTATAGAACTGGCTACTCAGCATACGATTTGTCGACTATCAGAATACTTGACTCAGTATTGGATTAAAAAATTCAGCATACGACTGATTAATCACTCGACCTGTATTCAACTGATTGACTCCAGCTTCATCTCCCGGCTTTTTATAGCTTCCAAAGCAGGACACAAAAACTTCTAGAAGGAATCTCATAATTCGAATTCTAATGGTCAAATCGCCAATATTCCTGTTGATTTTGAAATTTCCCATTTTGTCGCCAAATTAAATTCGTCAAACTATCACTCAGTCACCAAGTTTGTTGTCATTGCTGGGGGTCATTGATCACACCCATTCAGCATTCAACAGAAATATCCGTAAATCTATCTTCCTTAAGAGGGAACCAACTGTGCCGAGAAACAAAATTACAAATAACATTCATTGCACATAGATCAGAATTTGGAAAATCATTTATACTTAAAAGAATATCTTACAGAATATAATGTAAATTTGAAATCCTCCTTTCGAAATTTTACACTTCATATACTTTCAAGGAGTGAAAATTATTCAATGAGAACTTGTAAAACGTTTATGAAACACTTGTATTCCTCTTTTGCACTGAAGAAGCCAAAAGGCGAACAATAAAGCCTTTATTTTTCTCAAAAAGTAAGAGAAAATCTGGACACTGCGTAAAATGTCGGATGCCAGGCACGTGTCTTCTTTGCCGTACCGTACAAAAATTATATATTTAGATTATATTTGTTTTGTTACGTGTGTCGCGTAGCTTGAAGTCAATTTATGTGGCGTTATATGACATAAATTTACTTCATTGCATTAAACTTTCCAGGTGTTGAAGACGATAAATATAATTGCTTCTTTTAGCTTCAAAACAATCTTTTACGGTTTATTTCATTGTTACTATGGCAGCAAATAATAAAAAGAATGCGTTTTATCCAATCAGTTAGGAAGGAAAATAAAACTAAATTACTATTTTTGTTCATTATGATTTACATTTCTGAAAGATTTACTAAGCGTTTCTTTAAGATATTTCTACAGTTCTAACAGAAACGCACCATTCAAGATTATATTATAATTTGTACATAAGACTACTGTAATCATTAAAAGTATAACGTAGAAGCAAAAATAATGATGCAATGATGCATTTCTATTGCAAAACTATAAAAATTACATACATTTAACAGTTTTATTTATCCAATTTCAATTTAACATCTTATATTCATGAAAAAGGACGAGTTTCATTAGCACCTAAACTTGTTGATGTTTTGAATTCAATGATAAATAGAATTTCATGTTTCCTTTATATTTCTTATAAACACATTGTTAAACGATCGTCCGTAATTCTAATTTATTTTGGTTAGTTCAAAGGAAAAATTAAAACATTTTAAAGTTTTTTTTTAATAATTTTATTATTTTTCTTAATTAAATATGTTATTACCATGCATTCATCTTTAATCGCTAATAAATGATAAATGAACATAAGTTATACTGTTTATTTTAAAATACTTTTATACTTTTTTTAAATTTAAATTAATTCTTAGTGTTGTATATTGCTGTACAGTAAATGTTACTTTCAAAAAAATTCATTTGAAATCATCAATCAACAACTTTTAGAATATTTCCATGTATTCAGCAATTTAAATAATACAATTTTCGTTATGCATTTTTTCCATGTTTTGATATTATTCATGACATTCCGTATGGATGTAATGCAAATATTATCATTTAATTTAAATTTTAAATAAAGATAAAAACTTATGGTACATCACTGTAATATTTTTAATAATATTTTTATCAAAATATTTTTTTATTTAAAAATGAATTTTAAAAAATAGCATGCAAATAATTTCTCAAATTTTAGGTATTTTTTTTAATATTTTATATATATAAGATATAAAAATTGTGCAATAATACTTAGATAATAATAATAAAAAATTAAATACATTTTGTGTGATATTAATACACATTGTTCTGCCAAATATCTATTAAAATGTCTTTCACAGAATGTCCCCTCCATGAAATTAAATGTTTTTTCATGATTTCTGCTTAAAAAAAGAGGATAATTTTTGTCCCTATGACAAGGAATTGTTTTTCTGATTTCAGTCAACTGCAAGGTACAATGTTCCACAGAGCATGGCAAAAGTTCACTTTGTTAAACAGATAGTCTCTTTGCCACATCGATATGAAACAATATTCCCATCACTATGAGTGATAAAGTTTTCGCAATGCTAAACGATTAAGTTTCAAACGCCAAATAATACCAAAATATTCTTTAGTATTCAATATCATCATACGTCATGGTCTTATCATCGTTTGACATCTTCTAAACCTAACAGAATTTGAAGGAATCACTGCTAGGTTTTTAACATAACCTTCTGAAACAATCCATTTGTGGAGGAGTTCTTAGATGAAAACTTATCCTCAAGCCTTCCACTCGAAAATTTTTAAAGTGGCTCATACTCCATTTATCCACTTTCAGATTTTTAATGGTATCCGATCTTTTAGTTTCCATCTAAGGCTCTTTAATAGAAAATTTATCCTTAGAACTTCCAACAATGCGCTTCCTTTGGACGTTTATTGAAGAATTGCTCAGGGTCTCCCGCTACATTTGTGGTTGAAATGTTCTTGGAGTCTGCCGTCTCCCACATCAGTTCCAGGCGATTAAGGATTTATTTGGCACTTAAGGAGGAAGCATTGTTTCGATGTGATTTATGGATGGCTATTGTTTTAAAATATGTTAAATGTTTTCGCTGTTTTATAAAATAAATTATAGTGATTAATTATATACATGTTATTTTATAAAATAAATAGAGTTAGAATATTAAAAAAATAAATATATTAAAATCCGATTTCAATGGACTTGCAAGATTTTAGTTTCGGTAACAGAGGATAACAGATTTAGAACTCGATTCGACAGAAAACTCCAGCATGCAGTTCACTGAAATTTACTTATGGGTTTCAAAGGTTCAAACGTTACTTAAAAGAGTGAGAAATAGTGTTACCACAATTCTACTAAAGAATTTTCTAATATTTTTTTAATCAGCTTGAAGGTTTTTTTTTTTTTTTTTTTTTTTTTTTTTTTTTTGGAGATTTGATACTGAGTATAAGAAAGTAAAATTATATTTTCTAATGATGTTTTCTGAGATATAAGAATTTGAAGCGCTATAATAGCACTTAAAGGTTTATAAAGGTGTTGAATGTAAATGACTTGGCTGTCAGTTCCATTTACGGAACCAATTTATTCCCTCGTGACAACATAAAATGCAGTATAAAAATTTAATATTCAAATAATTGAAGCCTCTTTTAATTGCTTCTTTTATAAGGTTCCACCACAGCACAATGTAATATAACTTGCACTTCAACTTTGATTAGCAAATGCATATTGATATATATATCACCTTATGAACTCATTGCAAAAGATATTAGAAAAATTAAAATTCCAAAATGTTTGTATTAAATTGCAAATTTTAAAATTTTATACACTTTAACAACATTAAATAGGCAGTTATATTATATCTGCCAATCCATTCCTTTTTAAGATAATGCAAAAGAATATGTTTAAAAATACTCTCCAGAATTCTTGTATAATGAAATAATTTCCTTTGAAAATAGTATTTATTACTGTAAAAAATAAATATAAAATATCAGAGACAAAGTACTATGAAATCCGTTTCTATAGCTAGTCGCACTGTAGGAACACTTGAATTAAAAATATATCTCGTATCCGAAATGGAAAAAAACAGCTTTCAAATATGAAAGTAGAATGTGTGAAACCTTAAAATTTGGGAGAATCTTTCATTTGCAGATTTAGAAATGGGGACAGCATTGATTGGCAAAAGAAGATCTTAGTTTTTTGTAGGAATACCAAAACAAAGTTGATTAATTGCCCATCCGTTAATAATATCTCATCTATTTCAAATACAATGCATGAAAAATGATATTTGTCCAAACTAAACCAATCTTGCAGGTACAATTTCGATAGAAACAAGATGATGTCCTAGAAAAGTTGTCAAGTATATGTGTTGCATATCTACCATTAATTTTTGGAAATTTTTGAGCTAAATGATGCTATAGATTTTAATTTGGTTGGGTTTTTAAACTTTCAAGATTAACCTTTCATAGAATTGAACTACATGAAATTAGCGATAGTTTAGCGACGTCCTTAGATCGCCATCGTTTAAAAATAAAACTCCAGTTAACAAAAACACGACATTGGGCCTTACATGATTTCTTCTTGGATTCTGAAATGGCCAAATGAAACATGTTTTTGTTCGTGTTCGAAAGATGTATATTTTATTGTATTAGATAGCATGGTGACCGGATGGCATCCGGATTGCGTTCTGATTCTATAATCATTAATTTGATGATTTAGGACAGTGTTTCCGCTACGGCCTTGGTTAGCAGATGTAAGATAAAACTCAGATAAAAACTAAAATTCTGTATGACCAAATCAGGCCTACCGTGGATTTTCTACATGGGCAGTCTTATCACAATATCTAACTACCGAACTACAATTTATAATTCATCTAATTACATGCGGTCGATACTGGTTCACAGAATATGAACACGATATACTTTACTAGGAATTTGCAGGATTGGGGCATAACTGAGAAAAGTTTGAGAAAATTCTCAAGAGAAATATAAATTCTTTCTTTCCACCAACGGAATAGGCGATCAAATAAATTAACGAGTGCATGAAAACATTATAAATGTTATCTGATCTCATATCGGCAGCATGTCGGTTAGACCCAACCTTTAATCAGGACGTGTGGTCATATAAGTAAAGATTATTTTAATGAAATTTTGTGAAATGTTTTGCCAGTAACGTTTATACATTATAACATTAACTCAAGTAAATATTAAAGAGAAATAATTTTATTTGTTTAAAAGAAGATATATAACTGTGCGAACCCCGAACTAGCAAGAGGCCATGCGTAAAACTTGATGGGGCAACCGAATAGCAACCCCACCTAGCATGAAGGAAAAAACCACACTTGCTGGCATTGGATCCTTGCAAACAATAAAGAACCCTTTAGAGAAAACGCATATTGGCACAGAAAAAGAATAGAAAAAAAAACATTACATATTAAGTTGCTAAACATTAAAAATGCATAAAATACATTAAATGAGTGTTCATTTTTTACATTAGGTGAGAGCTAAATATAAAAGATTTGATAAAATGTCCCTAATAGAAGATTTAATGACATTTCTTTTGCATTGACCGGAAATCTTTTTTCCCCTTTGCAGGATCGTGAGTTCGTGGAGCACGAGGTTCCCTACAATGGTCAACCGAATCGACCGGCCTCTACTCCCCCGCTCTCCCCCCTGCCGTCTTTCTCCTCAGCCGAAAATATAATCCTCCAGAGTTGTTGCGGAAGGAGGTGCAGCAAGAAATCCTATCAGGTGAGTACAGAGACCCACCCCCACCCCCATTCCTAAAATTTTAACTCTTCTGCTACTTTTTTGTTATTGATGTTGTTGTTGAGAGATCGCGCTATTTTTGTAAAAGAATAAGGAAGTAAATATTCAAGATATTCTCCTCAGGACTTACGACGCCTTAAGGATGTTTCAATACAGATATCTCAAATAAGTGTGCATGCTCTTTCCGGAATTCGTAGTTTGTATGCGATCAAAACTCACGTCTAAAACCATTTGCGATTTTTATGTTATTTTTATTCTTTGCTTTTTCCATTGTTATTTCTGTTATGTAAATATTATTTTTTATATATTTTTTTTATTTCATTTCTTTTGCGCTTTTACGTATTCCTTTTTTTATATATATATTTATTTATATGCCATTTAATTTTACTTTTATTTTTTTTAATAATTTTTTTTCACTGAGAAATTATTTACTTGTTTTTTAAATGGAACTTGGGGATACAATATAACAATAAGTAAATCTTGACAGAAAATTAATGAATGGGAATGGAAAATAAGCGCGGTCGAAATAAACAAAACAGAACCATGATGGGTATTAAGGAATGCGCAGAATTATGGATATATCTTACATTAAATGGTTATTTTTTCTTGCTAGGATTTTTCTGTTACTAGTTATGGCATTTTTCTAATGCATTCTTATTAAATATAGCAAGTTTTGCTATATTTAATTTCTCTTGGAATCTTGAAACATATTTATTAAAAGGCAAACGATAAATAAAGTTTAAGACATTTTCATTTCAAATGCTTATGGATACTATTTGTCGGTCAAAGGGGGAAAGTTATCTTTCAGTGTTTTTAAGTCCAAAAACGACAAAAGAACGATTTTAAAATTGCATAATTGTTTTAAATATTCTAAAATTTTAGTTTATCAGTAGATAAAAAAAAGATTTTTTATTTATTTCCGACATAACTGTTAACTGGCTTGCAAAAGTCTAGATAAACAAACAAAAATCCTTCTTAACTGAAGATATTTACTACTAGCAAATTGTTTATTCAATTTAGACATATTAAGATGCCCTGGTTCAATTTGGAAATGAATTTATTTTTAATCCGGAATGGACTAAGCTATGCTCCCTTGCATTTCGTTTTCTCTGCTGATTGCTCATCAACCCTTTCCTATCGAAGATCTTAAATGAAATTCTTCGATTTATCTCCGAGTCACATGCCTTTTACTCAGGGATATTCAGCAGTGAGTCCCCCCCCACACACACACACACATATTTAAAGGATGCCTTTCTGGAACGAACGTAATGGTTTTAAATATATTGATATAATATAGAGATAATAGACAGATATAAGATAAGAGGTAATAAGTTAAATGACAAATTTTTACCATTTCTCAATTCTGCAACTAATTCCACGAATTTTCTAAAAAAAATGAGATAATTATATTGATACCAATCAATCAGAAATTTACTATAAAAAGGAAATATTAAATTTTAATTACAAAAAAATCGTCACTGCATCGTGTAAAATGCTGCTTAGCAAGCAACATTACCAATATTCACTTCTCAACTTGTACAAAAAAAGCAAAAAAAAAAAAAATCTTAACCAATAACGAATATGATGAAATTACTTTTTTTCAAACCTGAAACAGATGTCTTGACATTTTTCTGCGAGATGTTGATAAAAAACCTGCAATACTTGTTACTGGTTCAAAAAATTTAAATGTTTTTTCACTTTTTTTTAAATTCGGATATTGGGAACGGTAATGATGCTAATTAAGTGATGAAAAATGAAACAAAAGAAAAATATTGGATATGATATTCTTTCAATCTGCTGAAATTACCCATACTCAACAAAATTTATTACCGATCAGATTAATGGAATTCAGTAGTTTAAACTTTGCACCCGTTATGGATAAAAAAAAATTATATTTTCTGTTTAAATTTTTTGAATTTCTGGTTAAGGTTTCATCTAAAACCAAAATTTCTTCCCATGTTTTAAGTATTCAACTGGGTTTTAAGTATTCAAGTTTTAAGTATTCAACTCTAACTAAAAACGCAGAAAATATTGCTTGAAATTGTTTTTCCTCATTTGGTGAGGACAAAATTTTAGCAAAAAAGCCGCTGGATGTCTTGCATCTGTAACTAAATTTGGAAGTTCAAAATCTTAAGAATTATTAAATATTGATAATGAAAACTTTTAAATTCTTATTACCATACAGACAAAATTGGATAATTTAGAGCTAAGGAAAGATAAATAGTAAAGAATTTGGTGATCATTTATGTAAAATTAAATCTTTGAGATCTTTATATCGTGCATTGTAAAAAATAATTACCAATATTCTCAGAACAACATGTTGACAAAAGATTCTAGATTTCAAATTGCTGCAATTTCTTATACCGTATTTATCAGTTATTGTGCAATTTTGTGAAACGCAATGCAAATGATCTTAACAAATCTATTTCTTTTTTATGCATAAATTATTATGTTGTGATTGCTTTATTTATAATTTATTTATTATTATTTTTCAGAGAAGAGGATTTTTTATTTTATAAATAATTCATTGTTTTATCTTTCTCTTATATCTTGTTACTTAATCTTTTATAAAAAATTTGCATATTATCATTCGATTTTTTAAATTTTAAATCTGTTGAGCCTTTGTTATATATATTTGTTTCTTTAAATATATATAACAATAAAATATTGTCAAAGAAATCGTTCTCTTATTAATCTCTAAAATTTCTTTTTGCTTTGTTTTGCAATATAAATCATTTCCATAACATATCTAAAGAATTTTTCCTATATCTTTCTGTCTATATATTACAAAACGTTGCGGTATCTTCGAAGTGAAAAATTTTGTTTATTTACCTGATCATGGCTTGAAAAAAAGTTGGTATTCCAAATTCAAACAAATTGTAGTTCTTTCTATTTCAAATCCAAAAATATTCCTCACAAGCTTTTCTTTTGGGAATTCTTTCCAACATATTGTCTAATGTCCGTTTCTAAAAATTCCAAACATTTTAATCTTTAATTTGCTTTAATTGCTTCAATAAAAATTGATTTTGTAAACTTTTTAACATAGATTGAGAGCAATAAGAACTCTTATAAATTATATTCTTTACATCCAACAGAGTAGGATTGAGTTGTTTAAATTGATTTATAATTACTTATTTGTGTTTTACCTCCTATTAATTAACAAATTGTTGCCATCAATTTCTTATATATTTTTTTATTTGCCGTGAAAACATCCACTAAACTCCTTTATTTCAGCTGCGAGAAATATTTAAAAATCGTCTGTCGCGCTATTAACTGAGAAAATTCATTTTCTTCTGGCTTCTGTAGAGTTTTGTGCGCCGGAAAAATCGTTTGCTGCGCGGAAAAGTTGCGCTTTATTGAGTTAGAGTCTTTCTCAGTAATTGAGTTTTCCAGCTGCTTTTCGGCTCTCTATTCGATTTGCATCAAGAGCAAAACTTTCAGCGCTAATTATGGAGGGCGGAAAATAAAATTTGCATGGAAAGACGATTAAGCTGTGGAACAACTTTGGATGACAATAGATTTCAAGCCTTTAGCACTAATCTTGTTAGGCTAATGCAAACTTAACTCGCGAAAATATTCCCGCTTTACAAAATATATTTTATTAACATTGCAGAAAAGTGAAATCCTGTGTGGAGAAAGTCGCAGTTAGTCTCAAAAGGAATGATTTAATCTGCGAATCTTATTCTCCAAGAAAGCACCGGCTTCTGCGATATGATGAAACGGCTGATTTAATTTCTCTTCAATCTGTTTGCTTAATTGAGCCAGTGGTTCATTTTCTATAAAGAGTGGGTGATCGATTAAGCAACATAATCCTTTGAAAGAGGATGCCCATTACCTAAACTGTTGGATAAGAGATCAATAATTTATCGTGCATTTGTTGGAAATTCGATTAATACTTCATAAAGAATCCAAAATGTAAATAATTGTATATTATTTTTCTATTTTCAGTTATATAGTAACAATAACACACATATCTTTTTTTTGACATTTATATTCGGCATTTGAAATTAAGTGAATTTAAAATTCGAAATTAAGTTAAAAGATTTATTCTACAGGAAAAATCTGACTTCTAAAAAAATGACGAAATGGACTATTTAGTTTCAGTTCAACATACTTATTTAATTAATCCAGTAATTTATTTTAAATGTAAAATGATTGATTAATTAAGGCGCATGAGTTTTTCAAACTAAGTGTCCCTTGTGTTGGTTAATAGAGTGTCGGTCTATCATGCATGCATTGCCATGAAAACTCGATCAATTTCTTCTAAAGTAACGGCTCCCAACATTTTTTTTTTTTTTTTAGCTTTTAATTAACAGTTTTTTTTAATATCCGCTATTGCCATACCTTTCAATCATTCCTTTATGAAAAAAGTTTTTAATAATAACATTGAAGAGTTTTGTTTAGTTTAAAAATCAAACCGCACGAATTAACTTAAAAAAGCCTTTAGGATTTATTCTTGTTTTTACATTTTATTCTTTGATAATACAATTATATCAAGATATTAAAATGTGAAAATTGCATAGAAATCACTTGGCATTCATTTATGATGGAAGCAAACAATCATTTATTTTGATAATCAACTTTTAATTTAGAGGAAAACTTCAGTGAACTAAGTTCTATAAAAATTTAATTAAATGAAGGAAAGTACAATTTCATACCTCGAACTGCCTTAAGACTTTTATGATATTTGTTAGTAATATAAACATAAGACGAATATGTTTTTTTTCTATAAATTCTGTGTTAGAGAAAGATGGTTAAATACTGTTTTATTTTAATATATCTAGTTCTTGGTATTCTTCTTTTGCTTCTACCCAGAAGTCATTCGAATTTGTTTTCCGAAATCTATTTTTTACAAGAAATTGGAGAGAAGGTATTCTATAAGTTTTTTTGTTTTTTTTACTTTAATTTATTACTTTCAGTATTTTTCTCCAACTCCAACCTTAATTCCAGGCCCTAATATATCCACAGCGTTCACGAAAAAAAACGGGCATCATAGATTTTTTGTGGTTCGTTTTTGCTGTTACTGCTTTCTCCAACAACGAACTTTTATTCTGAAAAATGTGAATTATTTTAATACTTAGTTCCCTATAGTAAGAATATTATGTATTTTTTATCTAAGTTTTCAATACCATTCTGGTGTGAAGTCTCATAATATTATAGAAAACTGAACAATATTCCTATTAGAACATAAGTTTGCAGTTCAAGCTTGTCTGGATACGAATACTCACCTTGAACTAATACTTAATACATTCTTAGAAAACAGCGTGGCCCTCCTGAAATTTATCTGCACAACTTGCGGCTGTGAAAGAATTGTTTGACTCTATGAAAAACTCTCGAAATGATGCTGATTTTGTCTGTAACTGCGAGATCTTGCATAAAATCTGTAAATCCGTAATCCGGCTGTTTATAATTCTGAGTTTTGTTTTTAGAACATTATTTATTTAGATTACTCAAAGAAAGTATACATTGTATACGGGCTTGGAAAATATAAAGGTCATTCCCTGTATTTATCAAATCTGATTTACTTTTGAGTATTCTTCTTTTGGCATTAGAAAAATATTCCGTTTTGCCATCAAGTGTAAAGTGTATAATAAGCAATACAGCAAACGTATCAGCCTGCAATGGACCGGAATGCACATAAGGTAAAATGCAAGTATAACTGTTCGAAAAAAAGTAGGTGGTAGGAGTAACAAACAAAATCACAAAGAAAAGTCAGAAGCGTTATATGTTGATTTTAATGAAGGGGTATTTAATTTCTACTAAAATATTGATTAGCATATAAACAAGCTTACAGAACTATCTCTTTATATTAAAGCTACGTATTTGAATTTGACATATTTGATGCATCATCTAGTACCAGGGCATAAGAGAAGTATGATTTCAAAAAGCGATGCATCATACACAAACAAGATGATAAGCCAAAAAATGTATTCCATGGATTCAGCACAAAAAAGAACCCTTATTCTTGCAAAGCTTCTGTAATACACCTAAAATCTGAAAAGGAGGACTTAAATTAGTAATAGATCTCCTAGAACATGTCGACCATGCTCAATGAAATACAGATGTAGAAATCTAACTGGTCATCCTATTTTCTGAATATTATCTTTCTCGCTACCAATTAATGTTTTGTTGCAGAGAAAAAGCGTTATCATTTATAATGACAAGATAGTTTCACAGACGAACAGTCATAGCTGTTGTGGAAATATGATAATTTACTTAAAGATGTACCATACAATAAGAGATACTGCCTTTTCTGCATGAATACACAGTAGTTTGTTGAATTGCAAATAATGCCATATTTTCACAAGTAACAGCTTCGTATATAATATGCATGCATTTTTTAAAGTAATTTTTCGAATTCAAAACGAAAGTTGTCAAAATAAGAAGTGCAAAAGGAAAAAAGATTCAACATTTACTTCTAAGATATCATAAAATAGTTTGTGAATTTGTATGACATTTCTTTAACAAAATTATAAACTTGAGAACGATTATTAAACTAATTCATTCCTTATTAGACAAAACGAATTAATTTTGTGTGTAGATTTCATAAGTTTGTTGACCTTATTCTGTTCTCACGAATTTAGTCGCAAATTAAATATAATTTAAAAACACATATATCGTAATCTCAGGTTCATTTCATTAGTAATGAAAGATCAAATGCAAATACCTAAGATAAAAATTTGAATATTTTAAAGCAATATTTAGAAACAAATTTTCTCGTATCATAATCTTTGTTTACTCGTATCGCAGTGTCTTATAACAAGTAATTTACAGACAAAAATTTTTTCTTAAAAATTGTTATTTCTTTTAGTAAAACTAACAGTATGAAAATATATATTGAATAATGAGAATAAAGAATAAAGTGCAATATATTGCTTAATTCAATGTAACGACAAATATAATTTTGCAAAACAAAAATTGAGCAAATATCCGTGGTTGAAGATGATTTTATTACAACAAGAAAGCTTCGAAATATATTATTCAATTTAAAAAAAGGGCGTAACTGCAGTTTTCGGAATATTTTCTTTTAGATTGTGTATACAAAGAAAGGCAATCCCATATTTATGCATTGGTTTCAATAGTAAAAAAATGAAGAAATACATTTAAATATTAAATTTTTACGGAAGCCTAATTTAATTTGAAAATATTCTAAAACACAACATTAGTATTCATTAGAGTTTTCTACATAATGTTACTGATACTTGAAAAATTTCAGCAATATCTGAACATTTTGTTTTATCTAATTTCTATTTGTTTCTTTTCTAATGAATACAAAAACTATTTATTCAAATTCCTATCGTTTTTCAACAGTATTCCTTTCGTTTATTAAATAACTGTATATAGGAGTTAAAGCCATGAAATCTTCTGTTATTCAATTTGGTTTCTTCCGATCAACAGAAGTGTAATGAATACCTCTTAAATTTTATTGTTTATTTTTATCTGTCAACTGCTCTTTCGCTACATGAAAATTACAGGCGTCAAGCATTCTTTCCTGTTTTTTTTATTATAAATGCTAAATGAAAAAACATTTAAGTTTTCTTCATACTTTGAATTAGATGTGGGTGGTTGCGTTGTTTTTGAATGAAGGAAAGCAAATCGTTAATTAAATCAATTTTTTAAATTTACAATATTTTTCGATAAATTCAATCAATTTTTGACATTTACAATATTTTTCGATAAATTCAATCAATTTTTGACATTTACAATATTTTTCGATAAATTCAAACGCTCCTTCGCCAAAATACACACTTCAAAAAAGAACTTTGCATGTTTATTTTCATAATTTTTAAATACTTATATAAATACTCTTCATTTTAGGATAAATGTTTTACTTTAGCATTATTTTAGAAATTCCTACACATTTGTCATGCAATAAAAATAAATGAAAAAAGTCCTGAATAAATAAAAAACGTTTTCTTTTCCAGTCTCTCTTTTTCTCTTCCTCTTTTTCGCGTTTTTTTCTAAAAAATATTTAGATACTTTAAATATTTTCTAACTTATAATGTTTCCTGAGGGATTAGAATAACTGTTTTAATAACTTTAAAAAGTAAAAATTACATCTAGTATCTTTTCATTTTTTTCTGTCACATTCTAAGTAAAAAAATGCTGAAGTTAATTAGATATTATTTATGATAAAATAAATGGCATCATTACTTATATGTTAAATAAAACTACATTTCTTAATAAAATAGATAACAGTAAAAAAATTTATAATTGTCTTTTTTTAGGCGTGAATAAGAAATTCTTTCCTTTTCTTGAACAATACTGGTGCTTATATACTACTTTATTTCTTTCAGCCACTTATGTTTCCATTGTGTTTAGTTCCAAGTTTTATAATTTGCTTTGAAAATGGTATTTCATGTTAATTAATATTCATAGTTCCTATTCTCAAAAATTATCCCAATTTTTAAAAAAAGTGTTACTATTAAATTCTGATTCGACTAACATGTGAAGATCAAGAATTTAAATTCTGTTTGTTCAATATATATTACTTGAAATATTATCATCTTGCTCATTGTTTATTTTCTGAAATATATTTCATTTCGACCTTTCTTTGGATCATGGAAATTTGTCCATTTCTAAGAACTAATTTTAATACAGTATTTTGAGTATCCCAAAGATTTAACATAATCATTAATGAAATGACTTTTCTCATATCACCTTAAAAATATCATTCATTAAATAATATCAGTTTTAATATATCGTATTAGTGTCCTTTATATGGTTAATCGATTACATAGATGATACTTCTATAGCATATAGCGTGCGGCATGATATTTTTAAATAAACAATTATTATTTAATTTAATTTTAAGTTACCATAAAATTTAGAATATGTTACTGCAAATTGTCAAGTATTTATAATACACTTATGTTTTCTATCATACAATTCCATTAAATCATCATCGAAAGTAAATAAAGGCTAAAACGTTCCTCCTGTAATTTCATATAATAAAGGAATGGCATAATTTCAGATTATATCTGATATTAAAAAGATTTTTTAAAAGATTTAAAGATTTATTAAAAGATTTTGCAGAAAATCTGTTTTACATAATACAAATTATATTCAAATCAAGCAAAATTTCAGCAGTTCAAAGCTTAATAATCTGCTCTTAGGTAACTTTATTATAAATAAGTAAACCGAACATTAACTTTTTCAAAATAGGAGTAAATAAAAAATTATGGCTTAAGTCAAGTTACGTAACTCATTATATTTATTAATATTTATTATTAAATGATCGCATGGTTGTACAAGATTATTTCATTGGTGAAAGATCTGTTTCTACCAATAATTAGTATCAAGTTCAAATTTATTTAAAAGGAAATCAAATTGTTATTTACATGTTTCATACCTCTCGATGCAATAATATTTGTTAAATATTTTCGAGAATAGAAATAGGAATAAAACGAATGTCAGTCACTGTTTCTTTTTTCCTTCCAGCTTTTATCGCATTGTAGTTCAGACAAAGTAAAATGTGCTCATCTGATCTCTTTTGCGCGTGATATGGCAAAACGATATTAAGTGAGAGGTATACATGGTGTATGAGTGCAGCGGTTGAAAACTTTCAAGAGAAACAGAGTACACCTAGACAATAAGGGAACTATATAGCAATGTATGGTCCAAAATGCTTTCCTGGCGCTGTAGTGACGGCATAAATCCGCGTTGGAAAGGTTTTTCCAGGAAAGGTTTTCAGTAAACTTATGGGACAATATCGTAGGAGACCACCTCGTCGAACCGTACTTGTTGTCCCAACGTATGACATCTGTTCTTCCTTCAGCAAGTATTGCTGCAGCTGTTGGACGACACACACGTATCGGCTGCTATGCGTTCTTCGATGTGGTTTTAGCATAATAGAAGCTACGACCATTACAGCACTGACTTGCGTCTCCATCTGAATGCAACGTATGCCCTACAGTGGATCGGGCGGGATTGTCCAGTGCATTGGTTCCTCAATCGCCAGACTTCACTTGCCTTGGTTATTTCTTTTAGGAGTACATCAAGACACTGGTGTAGGAAACTTCCTTTAATAGTGCCTAGGACCTTATTGACAACATCGTGGCAGCTGCTGGGGAAGTTTGGGACACGCCCAGTTTTTTCCCTAATGTTAAATCTTCAGTGCACCGGCGAAGTGAGGCCTGGGATCGTAATAGTATCTTAATTAAGCCTAATCGGGGTCGTAATTTTTAAATATTTGATGGAAATCGTTATCTTTTCTTGTTCTTTTTTCGCAGTATTTTTGCTCTACTAAGAATTATAAACATGTTTTCTTACCTTGTTCGTACCCTCCCTTTCTTGTGTTTTATGTCGTCACTACCGCGCCAGGGAAGCGTTTCACACCAGCCATTCCTATGTGATTTTCCATCGTCTAGGTGTATTCTATCTATCCTGAAACTTTGTAATCGCTGTACTGATACACCCTATAGGAGAAAGAAACCGTTTCACTTCTGCTTTATTATTATCTTTTTTTAAATACCATTTTGTGAAGTTATTGCAGCTATCATTTCAAATTCTTCGCAATAGTTACTGAAGATCCAAATGCATAAATGAGATCTATCTAAAAATGTGGTTTATGTTTATTTTGTTTTTTAAAAAAATGAGTTCGCAGTTGCGAGAAGAGTAAGTAGAGTGCAAAGTGTGCAGACCATAACTAACTGCTCTAATGTGAGTGCCGTTTCTCACCAGGGTTGTTGTCGTCGAGAAGAGTAGACGTTCCTCCGTAGTTCGGCCCACCCTCCGGTAAGTAGAACATCAGACAACCCCTTCTGCATCGCACTTCGCTCACTCATGTTGCATCCCTGCATTTGTCCCATGTGAAATGTACCCATCTTGCATTTTGTTTATTTTGCTTCCAAAACAATAGGCATCAGCTTTGCACTCTTCTTTCTCTTTGTCTCTTCTTCATACTCTCCTTTCGCCGCATTCGAACACATTCAGGGAATTTAAAAAGAGAAAGTGGAACAAAAATGTTCGTTATCATGTGCACAACGAGGTGGTAATAGGATGGGAGGGAGTTATCGAAACTTATTCATTGTTGACATCAACAATTTATTGAATATTTTCATTTACAAGGAAATTGTGCTTTGAATTATATTACACCCAATTCTTTAATTTAGAAATTCAATTTATAGGGAATGGAATGCTCTTAAAAATAACGATTTTTTTATGTAAAAAAGGACTGCCTGTATCTTTTAGACATGATTAAAGTATAGAGGTACATGATTTTGCCCCTTTAACGCCGGAGTTCAGGCTTTTATCTTTGATAACGTGATTATCGTGTTTCATTTTGTTAAATTTTGCATGTAAATACATAATAATTTTTTAAAGGATAGAAAAACACAGTTTTTGATTTTAGAAATCAGCTTCCATCAAACTTGCTCAACTATGTTGAGATCCATTTTTTAAACGGTATTCACATCTGTACTAGAGAAAAATAGGTTTCATGACAATATTCCTGTAACCCAATAGATGGTAACTTGAGTAAGCACATTTCAAATGAAAGGCTTAATAATTATCATGAATCAGTATTCAACATAATGGTGGATTTACACTCGGCCAGTTACAAACCATCCAGTAAGAAAACGCATGCGCAGAAAGGGACTGATTTATGGTTGCCACAATTTCATTCAGGCATTTCATGCTTGGCTATAAACTGCCGTTTTGGCGTGCCTGATTTTTTTTTTTTTTTCACTGATCATCGTGTTTAGTGGGCAGTTCAGTTATCACTCATCTCAATCTATTATAAATGATTTATCTAAGATAATTTTTTATCACTAAAAAACGCAAATTCTACAAATGCATGAGCAGTAAAAAAAAAAAAAAAATACAGCGGCACGTTGTTGTTCTCTCGAGACAATTATTGCCATGGACTGAGCAGCATTTTCCAGCCTTTCTACGCATACGTTCCCTACTGGCCGAGTACAAACCCACTTTAATGATAAACTGACTATTCGCAATATAATTGGTAGCTTACATAATTTAAATATTTATCCACCAAATTCTTGTTGGCACATGATAACGTGAAATTTGAGCTAACCATTTCTTAATTCCAAATTAATTCGAAAAAAAAGCCGAGAATTCTTCGTGCACTCGATGTTTCTCATGAGCACTTTTACTCGTCTGCACAGCTGATAGTGAAAAAATGATGATTTAACTTGCAGCATCTTGTGAAGTGCAACACATGTGTGCATCTTGGCGTCTGTCTCATGTGTCGATGTTGCTAATGTGCATTGTTCTGAACATGTTTTGCACTTACTTAGTCTGTGTGTTTAAACTGGTTCTTTAAATTGGAAACCAATTCCAGTTTTACCTCTTAATATCTTAAAATTATGAAGGAAAAAAAACGCCTTTAAAACTAAATTAATTTAATTAAAATGAAGAAATAAAAAACCCCTGAATGTTAATTGCAGAGATTTTTTAATTTAATCTGAATATATACCATTTTACAGTAAAATAATACTAATAATACTAAAGAGTTATTTTTTTTAAATTTATGATTTAAAAATTTCTTGAAATTATATGTTTGAAGAAATTACCTCTACCTAAAAACAGGATTTGCTTGAAAACAGTTTTTAAAAATATGTCTACAAAATGAAAGGGGGAAATGTTGATATTTTATATTTCTGCAACAGGGATTGAATTTTAAAATCTGAGCTTTACAAAATTTCCTCTAGAAAAACCTTTATAAACAAGAAAAAGATCATTCATTTTACGCCAGATCTCTTTAAATAGTTCAAATAAATAAGGAATATTGCCGTTTTGAAGCCTTGAAGTTTTGAAAGAAAAGAATTATTTTCAACTTTACGGCAAAATTACTTGGATAAAAGTAACAGAAAAATTATTCTTATTCCATTCATAAGATTTTAAATTTCCAAAACTCAAGATTCCTACAAATTAATTAGTAAAAAGAGCTTTTTTTTTAAAATAGTAATCAATGCATTCTAAATTAAATTAATATCACCATTTAAAAAACTCGTATGCAAATAACTCTTGTAAAACTCGCAAAAAGTAAGTTACAATAAAAAAGAAATGAGATATGCACAAAACTTCATGCAGGAAGGCCATTACGCTTATGAAACCGATTTTTTTTCAACTTATCTCAAAAAAAATTACCGTCATACACTGAGATAGAAGACAATAATTATTCAATGTTCACAAAAATTGTCAGTTACAGTTGAAATAACAATTGTGATTTATTGCTTGCATGACGTTTGTAATGTTATAATTTAGTTTCAGTTTCTCTTTTTGTATTATTTCTTATTGTTATCATTCCTTTTCATGAGTATGGTAAAGTATATCCTTTCAAAAACTCAAAACGAAAATAAACAAACCCTTCTGAGACAATTTTTTTTCAAAAAAAAGTCATGTAAATTTATATGAATAAATGTAAGAAAATGCAGGCAAAATAACTAAAAAAGTTGAACTCATATTTAAATTCTTTTTAATTCAATTCAAAATATTAATTGTAAAAATGAATGTTTCATTTTATTATTTTAATATTATAAAAATATTAATCAGTTAAAAATATTAATATTAAAATTCCTTTATTAAGAATTTATCTAGAAATGTCATAAATAATTCTATTAATAAATTAAGTTATCGAACTTATTTTCAAAAATAAATATGTTCTAATATGTAAATATGAATCATTGATCAATACAGGGTTTATTGGCTTATTTAATGAGATTAACAGTAAAAAAAAAATTGAATGTCTTTATTGACATGCAAAATGTAAGAAATTTTAGCTTTAAAAGATCAAGACAAGATTTTTAAATTAATGATTTTTTTCTCTTTTCTAAAAGCCTGTTATAAAAAGTATTTATAACAGGAATGAAATTGAAAGGAATTTATTTATTGATCTTTTTTCCTTTTTATATTTTTCTGTGTTTTTGTCATATTTTTTTATCTTTTTCCTTTCTCTTGATGTTTCTTGCATGCCTTACATTCATTTTTCTCTATTTTTCTTTGCGTATTTTCTTACCTTAATTTCTTCTATAATTCTTTTAAAAATATTCATTTTAACAATAAACTCACAGTAAATCACTACTTTAATTGTAAACATAAATCGATTTTATAAGATGAATATCATTTTATGACTTTACACTGAACTGAAGATGAGCAATATTTTTTTTGCTGTATACCATGAGTTTTTTTCATACCAGATGTGCTGGTAGGATTAAAATCATGGCATCTAAATTCTTAGAATTTCTTGAAGAAAACAGTTATATCTTGTGAGAAAGGTAACAAATACTTTATTCAAAGTATATGTCATCACTAGCCATACATTTTGTCCATCTGTCCTTCAAATCCTAACAAAAAAAAATCACATTTTGTGGCGATTCAGTTAGTAAATCATTTTTTGGCAATTTCGTGTGCGAGATATCAATGAAAACAAGTGGAAGTTCGGTAAGGCCAAGTCTGGCGAGTATGGCGGATAGGGCAAGAGTTCTCACCATGTGCTGAAATGATGTCTCTGACATCTATTGATGCGTAGAATATGAAACGCTGTCTAACTGCAAAATCACTTTTCAATGTCTTCCGCCCAAGTGGATATTTTACCTTTCATTAATGGTTAAACTGATCGGTTGTTTATAATAGTTAATAGTATTCATTATTTCGCTTGATTCTAGAAGCTTATGGTTATACACTAAATGCCAAACGTGCGAAATCACCTAATTTTAATCGTCTAAACCAGTGCATATTCATGTCTTACGTTAGAGCATTGTTACCATAAATTTCCTCAAAAACTGGCCTTTTTTATAATTGAAATAAAAATGCAGCCACACATTCTTTATTTTGTTTGAAACTAAACATGTTTAATCACATCAAAACAACATCACGCGAACTCAGAATCGGTTGCACGTCAACGGATTTTGGTAGTTACTGTCCACGAAACAAACAAACAGTCGAAACTGCAAACCTCGCCACCATCAAGCAAATAATAATAATAATAATAAATCGTAGTATATTGCTTTCGTAGTTCCTACAAATTTCACTATTTTTTTCAAGACATAAACCTTTATTTCTAGATCATAGCTGATGAAAAATTATATAATAAGTAATTAAGACATTTAAACTATTTAAATGAATATGTTATTGTTTATAGAAGACAACATTTTAATGGTCGACTAATACAAATTTTAAATATAACTCGCTTTTCCACAAAATTAGCAAGAATGAAACGGTAATAAAATATCCAAACAGCAACTGCACGGAAACAAAAAAAAAAAGGGTACATAGGAGTATTGTTGGAAAGAAAAATTTGATAAATTAGAACAATTTCGAACAAGAGAAATGCATATATGAATTTATATGGATTTGATAGATAGCACTTTAGATATCTCTAAAATGCAAAGACGTTAATACTTGTGATGTCATACACATGTGACCCACATCACCGCGTATGCCTTCTGGTTATGTAATATATATTATGCTGCGAAGTCCTGGACATTTTCTTCTTGAAGAAAATGAAAAAAAAAGTTAAATTAACCCTAAATCACAATTTTTATGTTGACTTTTTTTAAGCACATTTATTGTTTAATTTTATTATTGTTAATATTTTTTCTAAAAGCATTAAATCTATAAGTTGAACACTATTTATAAATGATGTGAAAAGAAGGCCTTAAATGTTTTTCAAAATACACTATAGAGCAATCATTTGGACTTACAGGTATAACATTCATTACATAACAGTATGTATTCCTCGGTGGCTAAGTGGTCCCTAAAAAGGGATCTGACAAAATTTTAAAGAGATTTTTAATAAAAAAATATGATGTTTCCCTTCGATGATTTCGGAATAGATTATTATACAAAAACGACTACTCCACTATTTTAAAATATAAACAAAATTAGTTTTTAGGTGATAAGAATTTTATTTTCTTGGTATTATTTTTTTCTGCAATTTTAAGAACTCTTAAAAATATTTTTAAGCGTAATTTACAACAATATTTTTTTTACTTCTTTAACTGTTGAATTTATATGCAAGTGTATTACAGCGGTATAAAATGCATTTTTTAAAATTACATATCTCTATTGTTACAGTAAATTCTTAAAATAAAATAAAAACAGAAGAATTAAGCCTAAAACATTATCATGCTACGATGTTTTAGTAATCTAAATCGATTTTTTCTTAATTCTAATCTTCTAAAATTTAATACATCAGATAAACCAATTGCAGACAGAATGATTTTTCACATTCCCACAAGAAACTATTCCGCCTTACTAACTACTTCGAATATTACAGTATATTTATTTCTTAACCACTCAATTTTATAGACACCACTGAACCTTTACATACATACACATCCTGTTGGCCCGAGAAAACAAACAATTAACAATCGAAATTCGAAAATGATGTCATAAGAAAGAGTCAATTATATACAGCTTAATTAACAGCAAGAATTGTCTGCCGAAAAAAATTTTCTTTACTCCCTAATAAAGATATTATAGTCCCCCCCCCCTAATAAAAATTATAGACCTAGGGAAATGCCGATAACGCCACGAGTACTCATATTTTTATTATCAGTGTCTATACATAAGCAATTTGTTCTTCGTAGTATAGTGAAGAAATGCATGCATTTTGAACATCTTCTTTTCTATCTGACGCCAACAAAATTATAACTTTGGTCAAGATTACATACAGAATCTCGTTAAATCATTTCGTTTTTGAGTTATCGCGCTTACATGCATGTAAATACACAAGTCGACAGAGATGAATCCCTTGATGAATTTGATTCAAAATTTGATGCAGTTATATAAAAATTAAATACAAGCCAAATCTAGCTGTTTCGGTTTGACGCTGTTCACTGGTACTAAGACAGAAAAACTTCATGAGAATGAATTTAGTTCTAAATTTAATTTTTAAAAAAAAAATACATTTTTTTTATTTGTAAATATTACATAGGAAGTTCCATCCATCTAGCTCAATGTTTTCCGGTTACAGGACTCATAGACATATAATTCCATAAATGTGCTTTTGGGACTCGGAGACGTCTGAAACTCAAAAATTCGCTAAAGCCTCTTGTTCGAAATTTTGAGGATTACAATACTTTATTCACTTTCTATCAGAAAAATTAAAACCTATTGATTAAATTTCAAAAAGTAGCACATCAGAATTGTTGAGGCTTGATTATTTTGTTTTGAATGACGGGTCGTCATAACTGTTATGCGGATATTGGAGTTAGTTGCAAAATGGTACCTTATATAAATTTTTTAAAAAAATATTACTAACGTATGTAAAAGTTATAAAAAACGGAACGAAATAAAATAAATTAAATTTTAAGAAATTCAGTGATACCTTGTTCATTCAGGCCACACACTGATATGTTTAAAAATGCCTTGCTTAAAATAAAGGGCACAGGTTCCATGATTCAAAAAGAGAAAATAATTTCAAGAAAAATGACACAACGGCATCCTCAATACAATAATATTTGTTCATAAAATACGGAAAAGCGTATGAAAAATTAAAATGGAAAAAAATTCTCATCTTACTCACAAACGCTGCAATAGTAAACAACTCTAGTAATAGTGGGACATGAGCTTTGTGGTTTGTCATGTACATCTTTCCAAACATAGAAAAAGCACAAAGCACGTATTTTCAATGCTTTGTAAGAGTTTAATTCTCATTTGCCTTTGTCTTCTTTTGCTGTTGTAGGCAAGACCCAAAATAAATGTATTACCGAAACAAAATTGCAAAGGCATGTATTCAGGGCAGGCGAGAAACAGATTAAAGCAAACTGGGGCGGAGATCCACTGTTTTAAGCCGAGGAAACAGCCATTCTTCTCTTGCGTAGCTATACATTCATGTCGCAGTTACAACTTTTCTGTTGGAAGAAAATATTCTAATTTTGACACATTCTTTCTGAAACTAACTTGAATATCCAATGAAGATTGATTTTCTCCCGCCGTATTCTTAATAGGTTCAGGCAAGGCACTGAAAGGTGAATAGAAGATGGTTGTTAGTTCTATCCTCTGCCTTTGCTATTGATGGGTATGCTTCAAGAACTGGCTCACCGGTGGACAATTTATTATTTTTCACTCTATGTTAATAATAATTAGTAAATATGTTTCACTATGTCTAGGAAACAATACAGTGGCATAAAAAATGCCTACACTTGAATGACAATTAGGTCATCAACAAAGAGGATCGTTTTTACAAAATACGTCCACTTTCAGAAAAACTTAATATTACACTGCAACAATATGGAATATTTCCAGAAAATCTAACAATCGATGAAAGAATGATACGATATTTTTGCAAACACGGTTGTATGAAGTATGTGAAAAATAAACCTGTGATATTTGGATAAAAGTTATCGATGTCGGCATCTTATAATGGATATCTCTTCATTATTAATCCTCATCAAAGTGGAGCCACTTTCTCAATATATTATGGAATCTTTACTCTCTGTTGTGAAAAATCCTGTTTCACAGGACACATACAGATAAGTTTTTTTTTTACTTCATATGGGTAACATTAATATTTCTCAGATCAATAACAGTAAGTTACCTTGGTGAAACAATTCCGAGAAACAACATTAGACGAAGAGCTATGCTTCAGAACAATAAAGAATTTCATCTCCTAAATTGTAAGCATTTATTAGTAAAAAACCTAGATAATCCTCAAAGACGATGTCAATAAAATCTTGCTAAGAAAAAATCTATTACAATTTGAAAAATGTGTAATGTAGACTACGTTGAGATTGTTTTTCGGATTTCCATTTATAAAATCTTTTTTGTAATTTAACTCAAATTTCATAATTTTTAGTAGTGTATTGGACCGTTGCCCTATTTATAGGAAAATCTTACAAAATATTTAAAATTTTTGTTTTAAATGTGTAAGACCCTAGCATTGATCATGTCTTTAAAAATTTACGTTTTTTCTATATTTGTTTTTATGAATGGTCCAATATAGGTTAACACATACAACAGCAATTCCTTATTACCATGAGTCCTTGATTTATGTACATCATTATGGTAGACCATTTAGAGTTCGAACCACCTCCATGAATTCAAAGGTTTCAATATTTCAAACTAAAATAATCTAAAATTATAAATGCAAGAAAAATAAGAAAGTCTTCAATGATTTCTTATCAATATGAGTTGCGATTGTATTAACTATTTCTAACACGGAGAGTTTGTTATTATTCTTAATTCATTATTATAATCCCAATCTAAGGCATTTGAGTTCCCATTTTTAAATCAGGAAATATAACTGCTTTCTTAAAGATTTCTTTTATTATTTTATATACGGTTGAATTTCTTAAGGGTATCTGAACCATTACTGACTAGTTTGTATAATTATTCTATGCGATTTTGAATGGTGGAATTGTCCATTTATATTTCTTGTGGTTACATTAGCATAATTAAGTATAATTAACTTAGGGAAAATATTTATTTAATCAATGCGTTTAATTAACCCAAGGTTACACACCTAAACATTTTAGAAAAGCAAGACATGTTTCAATGCGAAAGCATCGTGTTTCTTTCATACCACGTGACTTGTTCGATAAAATAAGACAGATGTACGTTTTTAAGAAAATTTCGGAGGTAGACACGTAAAAATTAGTGCATCTGAATGCCATCTTGGAAATAACTGGATTTATTTTGAATTCAATAAAAATTAGAAAAAAAAATTTATAAAAATATAAAAAAGGGAAATCTGACGCCGCAGATTTCAATTTATTATGTGAAAACATTATTTAAGTCAGATGGTATCAATCTGACAGAAAAGCATCATGCTATCACATGACTCATATTTCACAATCACCAACATTTAGATAAGCGATAATGTTTGACCATCTCAAAATGAATCGAGTTCTAAAATTTTTTTTCGTGAAAAACCAGTTTAAGCCTGTTTTAAACAATCACGCAATTGTAAAATTACACACACACACACACACACACACATATATATATATATATATATATATATATATATATATATATATATATATATATATATATATACACTTTTCTTGCTGTTTCGCGTTCAATCCCGTTTTCTTCTCAGTGCTTCTTCAGGTGATATCTTCTTACGACTCTACCCTATATTGGCCAGATAGGAGAATCGGGCATATGGCGGACATTCATGTTCAGTTGTAATTTTTCATTGCCGATAAGCCTTCTTTATCATTTTCTAATAACCCTAAAAGCGGAAAATTGATGCCTGAAAAGTGATAAATCGCCAATTTTCTACCCGTGCATTTTGAAGCTTCAAAACCCCAAGCCAAGCAACATCATGTTCTCACATGGTAATAAAAAATTTTCTGTATTGATTGCACAGCCCAGCTGAGTAAAAAAAATTAGTATAAATAGCAGTTATTAATTGACACAAGATGTCGCAGAAGTTCGTTTACAAACTTTAAGGAACAAGTACTTTCGAAAATAGAGTTTGGAAACATTCTTTGTCAGAGAAGAAAGTAAAAGGAAAATATGCATAATAAAATCTGCCGCTTAGAATTAAAGGAATACATAGTCACAATAACATGACAAATTAAAATGGCAAGTAGAAAGCAATATCAACTTCAGTCCTATCGAGTAACTGAAGTAAGTGTTCAAGGAACTTGCCATCTGAAGAGATACACACTTCGCATGTTGTTATTTATATAATAATGATGCCATACAACTATGAATTCGAAATAGAGTTCATAGTTGTATGACATCATGAATTGAACTATGACATCAAGAATAACTATGAATTCGTATCCATTAATACCATATGGTACACATTATCTCTTATATCCTTTTCTTTTATTCAGCTTACTAACAAATATTCCCTTGTAAGAACTATCTTTTACCTTTACGCCCCTTGTTCTATTATAAAAGTTTCGTCCTACCCTTCAAGTTTGGCGATGAATTTTTAAGGATACCAGTACAAATTCAGAAATAACTCATATGTTTGCCGACGTCCACAATTCTTCTTGAAAAAAGGAAACATGCTCAAATCGATAGATGAAATATTTTCGTAAAAATTTAATTTTGAAAAATGAGGAAACTATTTGTATTGATCGAGACCTAAGCTCGGAATTTTTTATTATATTGCATTGCAAGAGTGGAAATACCGTTTTTCCTATTTTTTTAGGGAAGAGTTACATGCCTTAGTAAACGATTAATAATACGGTAACATCGAAGAAACTAAAGGCACTGATATTGAAGAAAAACATATAGTTTCATGCTGCCATTCATAAAAAATATATATAAATTGTTAAAGCCATTATGATTTTGTGTCACTTATTTCTCACTTTTTCCAACATCTTTTCATCCAAAGATTAATTTTAGAATAACAATAAATTAAATACTAAATGAAGAGACGTAACGAAAACAATATGCAACAAGAAAAAAATCACTGGATTTTATTTACAAGTTTTCAGATTTTTTTTTTTTTTTAATGAAATGGTATACATTTTAAAATGTGCTCTCTAAATTCTAACAAGAACATTATTAATTGAATAGGCAAATTCAGAACAATGCATTTTTAATAGGCAGTGCATATAAATATATAAAATAAATTTCTAATATCGTTAAAAATGTAAACTGATTCGAACTAAAATAATTATTGATATAAATAATTAAAGTTTAATTATTTAAACTACATTATTAGGAAATTTTTCACTCCAGTGGATAATATATGTACACTTTGCACTATTTCGTAGCAAAATGATAATATCATTAAAAATTTTTCCTTAGAAATTATTTGGTGAATTTTGTAAAGAAAAAAAAAGCTTTCGATGAAGAAATCAATGAAATATTTAATAACATTCTAGTTTCAAAATTAAAAATAAAATTAATTGAAATTTAAACCAATTATTTAGTACAAAACGAAATCCTTTACATATTTTTCAATTTATTTGAAAAGGAATTCATTTTGAAAAATATTTTGAGGACAGCAATAAAGTTTTCTTTTATTTAAATTCCTTTCGCGTTCTATAAGATACGTTTAGTTTAGTTTAGTTATATTAACGTCCTGTTTTAAAGTAATACTATGGCTATTTTGGGAAGGACCTCGCCATTTTCACCTGTGGTCAGATGACGAGGACGACACCTGAGCTGATACCCCCACTTCAACTTCCACACCACACCAATGAGAGAGTGTTTGGCCCGACGGATTTAACGTGCACCAGACCCGCTTACAGGACGGTTCTTCAGTGGTATCGGGTTTCGAACCTGCAACCCCCCGGTTCTGACCTTACCGCCAGGGCACCGCGCCTCACCTATAAGATACGAATTTGAATTTCGGTCTCGGCTTTTGCTAAATTTTCGATTCTAAGAAATTAGGATCGTTAGCTCAAAGTCCAATTTTACTAAAGATCTATCTTATATGCAGGTTTTGTACAAGTTACATCTTCGAAATGCACGATTAAAAACAATTATTTTTGCTTTCACTAATACGATGTTTAGAGAAAGAAATGTAATCTTAAAAGAATAAAATTAAAATTCGAGATTTTTACAAAGTTCCATGTTTTAGACCTCCCTGAGGTCTAAAAATGCATTTTTTAAATGTTTCTTTGTGATAACGACAGCTCAAAAATGCCTTGAGGTAGACGGATGGAATTTGGTATATGGTCTTTACATCAAATTTAAAGAATTCTTTCAAATTTTGAGCAAGATATATTAAGAGGAAGTTTGTCTGTTCTAATATAACCCGATAGCTTCAAAACAGAGAGAGCTATGTAGATAAAATTTGGTGCACAGATTTATTTCTATAGAGTAGAACTATCAAATTTTGATATTTATAAATACAATAAGGGGTTGGATGTTTGTCGGTCTATACTTTCAGAAGCATGTAAACGCAATAACTGATGACTGAAATGTATGAAATTTGGTAGGTGATTTTGTGACTACAGAAGTAATTCTGTTAAATTTTGGTTTCAATTGGTTGAGGAAAATCGCTCTTAAAATGCAAATTCGATTTCCAGATACCATTAACCGCATGCCAAGGATTAATCGCCAAAACACTCGCCAAGGATGACATGACAGATTCAGTAAAAATGCTGAATTCATGCCAAAGGTTAATATTTCTCAACTGCTGTACGTCAATACCATGAAAGGCGTTTCCTGCCTTACCCAAAATCTACACATTTTTTGCGAGAGGGGGAGGGGATAACACTTTTACTAGAGAGTAAGTGATAAAGTTTTGGGAAGACTATTAACGATAGTTTTAAAATGTTAATAGTATTTAATGAAATGCTATTTTTTTCTGCATTTGCGATTTCTTTTATTCAATCGCTGTTTTTATTATTGTTATTTGAATGCTAATTTCTGTTCTGTCTTTCAGCACCACCGGGGTACTACAGTCTCAGACCACGAAGAGGAGCTAAATGACGTCCAAGTGCGTCTTCAGAACCGGACCTCACCGGACGGCGGTCACTTCCACCGGCCCAGCCTGGGCAATGCCACAGTAGCCACCACCGTTTCCAGTTCCGGCACAGCCACGGTCGTCACCCTGCCACATCCGGAATCGGACCGAAACCCTGCCACCATCAGCCCCCCCGGCACCACTACCAGCACCACCAGTGGCGGTGGCACAGTCAGGATCAGCACCCTCTAATGAGACAGAGACTTCTCTCAAGAACATACTATTCCTCCACGTGGCCTTCCGTGGTGAAAGCCGGTTCGAAAACCGACGTACGGAGAAACAAATTCCCTTTGGCCTTATAACCATACACATTCCAAGCATCAAAACAAACCTGGTTGGTTTCTTTTGTGCGCATTTTGTCGAACAAAACAGCAACAAATGTTTGCAGAAACGTTCGTTGTATTTAAGAAATAAACTGCGTTCGTAGTCTGCCTCGGAAGAGGGACCGATGAACATTCGATTGTTCTGTGACGTTCTATACTTTAAAAAAAAACGACGCTACCTCTTCTTAACCCAGTCATCGGAAACGAATCCTGAACCTGAACCGCTCAATCGATTTCTGAAGATGAAATCATTTTTAAATAAAAATGTTACCACACAATAGCCATGCAAAAAAATGATAGTACTTAAGTAAAGAGGCTTGATATAAAATTTCCACTAAAATCCATAAGTTAATTCCATTATCTAAAAGCAAGTCAATATCTCTTCAAAATCAAGTTTTTAAAATGAAAACAGTTGTAAAACAATCGTGGTATCAGGTTCAAATTTTATCATTTCAATCCCTGCTCAAGACGTTATTTTAAAATTTGAGCCTTTTCTGCCATTGTTATACTACCATTGAACAAAATTAGATATAATTAAATTATCCCTTAAACAAATTACTCTATTCTAAAGTTATCCATTAAAGGAATTATTGTTTTCAAGTTAATCATTTAAGCTATTGGAGAAGCAATTATTTGAAAATATAAGCCAATTTTAGAATCTTACCAATAGCCTTAACACAAAGCGGACACGAGAAAAATATAATCGTGATCGATTGCAGTTGGAAATTCGTATATGTAGAGGGTTGGTTAGAAAAAAAAACAACTCTGCGGTTCCGATTTCGCAAGATTTCAATTGCAAAAAGGTTCAGTAAATCGATGCCGATCGTCGGTTGCAGTGATTTGACTGGAAAACTGGTCACGTAATGAAACCATCATTTTTCGAGATGGATCAACTATTCAAATAGAAAAGAAAACGGGCGCTTAACTGTGACCTTAATCACTTATCCTTGGCGCGACAAAGTATTCTACGGTCGAGTGATGGAATTCGAAATTAATGAAACCGATGAAAGTTTTCCAATCGAATCAACTTTACATATTTCACCGACAAAAATGGCCAAGCCAAATGAAACTTTAGATGATTTAGATATGGGCGAATTTTTTGTTTTCCGAACTTCCGGCGATATCACTCCAGCCTCCGGTGTAATGCTTTGGCAAGGGAGATTTTCGAATTTTGGACTCTCTATTTTAATACATAAATGAGTGTTTAATTTATAAGCTAAGGGTCTAAATACACTTTTAAAATGTCAGATTTAATGCCTTTACTTCTGTGGTTTTGGATGTTTAAGGTATACAGATCAATTAACATAATTTCTTTGATATCGGTCTTTTTGGAAAACATATAAAATTATATATATACAGGGTGTCTTTGAATTCATTGGTCACACTTTAAGGGTATGTAAAATACGTATAAAGAAGCAATTTTGTATAACAATGTGGGGTCGAAAATGAAAAATTTCGGCAGAAAAAAACAAGAAACGCTGAGGAAATAAAGAAAAAGCTCTTTACTTACATAATGTTTCCGTAAGTGTGCAAATGTGTCACCACCAGCATCGATACAGGCCTAGTAGCGTCTAGCAAGTAATTAGCGTATACTCTTTCGAAGATGCCAGGTATTCCACGAAATATGGCAGCGGCAACTAAAGGTTTTGCAATAAAAATTTTAAAAGAGTCATTGGAAGTCTTGTAGATACTACATTTTTCCGCCTTGCTTGCACTTATTTACATTTCCGACATCATATTTCTATACAAAGAAATGCTTCTTTCTATGTATTTTACATATCCTTAAAGTTTGGCCCATGAATTCAGAAGCATCCTGCATAATTGAATCCGAATCATACTGGCTATTTTTGAAAAAAATGACTGGAATTATTTGTCCTTTTTGTTTCTAAAGGCATTAAAAATTGTTGAGACAATGTAACGGAGATAAGACTCATTTGAAGTGGTTGAATAACAACCCAATATATTAGACAAAACATGAAATAAAGTTATTGAAGTACGACGACCGGAAGTTCTGGTTTGAGAACTCGTCCATATTATTTGAAAAATGGTTGATTTTAAGAATTGATATTCCAAAGTGCATTTAGAAGCCTTTTCTTTGTCTGCAGCTTTTAAAGCGAGTTATGAATATCAGTCACGAATATCCATTTTTCGAGATTCCCCCACACCCGGAGGTGACAGTCGAATCGTTGAGCCTTTCTTGGGGGCCTTACCGCATGTGTTCTGTGATGGCTAGCGTTCCTCTTCCGAAGCAGGTGACTCCCTATGCAAAAAACAAACACACAAATGAAATGTTGAGTGATATTTATTTGAACGTTTAAGTGTTTTTCTGTCTTTCCATGTTGTTTGTTGAAATCTTGTCCACGAAGAGAATGTGTTGAACTAGTTAACTATGGTTGTGACCCTTCCCGTTCTTTGACCCTCAGGTTTTTGGAGGTTTCAATTATTGCCACTGCACACGATATACTGTTTTCACTGGTTTAGTGGAAAAGAAAGTTCAAATTTTTTCTTCATACCTGCATTCGCTTTCTAGAAAGATGCATTGAAGATACATGCGAGATTATTTCGTTACGCTGTGAAATTCATACGCAACATATGATTTGTGCAGCATCTTCTCTCAGAGCACTGTTCAAAATTTATTTCATAAGGCACAAAATCTCTCTCGATTATCATAGGAAAGCACCTTAAGCTGTAATCGAGGATTATTTTTAAAGCACAAAAAAGTAAAGATTGTTTATCTGACCTTAAGTCTTGAAGTATTTTTTAAACAATGGAACTAAATTAACAGTAACAATCATTTTTAAAACCCAAAAATTAAAATATAACATCCATTTAATTTTTAGTAAATTATAGCTCCTTCTGAAATCGAATAAAGCCAAGTTGGCACATATTAGGTAGGAATATTTTTCAATCTTATTCCTTATTGGCTAATGTAGAGCCTTTATCTATATTCCCTTGACTATGCAATTAACATAGTTATTAGCTAAACTGATTAATTACATTATTTTTCGGATTTGATTGCTGTTATTATCATTGTAAAATAATTTAGATGTATTGTTTTGATCTATTATAGTACTGATCTTTTCATATTTATTGTTTTTAGGTATTTTTTTTTATTTTTCCAGAAGGTATACGAAAATTCTATAGTTTAGAACATGTGAAATTGTTCATGTTTATTTTGAAGTGTAATTATGATTATATGTTACAAAACTGTGAAAAACTTCTTAAAAAGTAATTTACATATTTGAATCTAAAAACTCCGTGTGTGTTTTAGATACATCCATATAAACAAGATCTGAAGCTACAAATGAAAATCTGCCCCAAACTTTAAAAAAAAATGTATTTAAAAATTGGTACTACTATCCATAGCTCTAAAACAGCAAAAATTAGAACCAAATTCACTAAACAGTAATTTAATGCAGCGAAACATTCGGATGGTGTTTTTGTGTGTGTGCTACTTTTGTAGCGTAAAATAAGAGTACTTAATGCATTTAAGCTCATTTTGGCAAGCGACTCGCTAAAGTAAAAAAAAGGAGGAAAAAAAACCTTCTGCTTCATGAAAGAATGCTGCCAAGTTAATGGGATGTACCAAAAGTGCTTATTTTTATATTTTTTATGAACTGTGTGATTGCAATTTATGATGAAAGTAATTAAAGATATAAATATTGTGCATTTTCTTAAAAAAAATACAGGAAAATATGCAGTTTAGTGACAGCGGAGTTTTCAAAACTCATATTTTAAATTTTTCTTCTCAATTCAAGATATAATATATTAAATATTTGTGATACCAAAAAGTAAAAATTATTATCATAACATTTTTTTTTTTTTTTTTGTACAGTATGTATAAAAAAAATGGCCGTTTTGTGTTTTGAATAAGCTGTTGATAAATCCGCAATTGGAATTTCCATCTCTTTTGATTTGATAACATCATAAAAACTAAATAAATCAATTTAATCTTAATACATACAATTACCAAAAAGTAATTAAGTATAACTGATTCAAAGGCAAGTAATTGAGTCAATAAATTAATATCATTAATAATCTCGATTTTTTTATGTATAAGAACTGTATTTAAATAAAGATAATTTACTCCTCAATGAACTGTGAAATCGCATTATATTTAAAACTATTTTTGCAGCTAATCGAATAGAAAAATATTTTTTTAATGAAATCAATACATAAGCATAGACATGCTCAGAAAAAAATAATCTCATTAATAATCGAATGAAGACTCTTTTCAAAAAAAATCGCAAAACCTCCTCTTAAATTATTTTATTCTTAAAAAGAAATTAATTCATTTTTAATTATTATTTTCCCTTTAATTTAAGATGTATTATATATTAGTTCCCCACTTTTATGTAAAAAATTAACTAAAAATTTTTGCGAATAGAAATTGAAAAGTAAGCGTTGTTATCATGAAATAAAAAATGTATATGTTTTGAATTTTGAATTGTAATATATCATGTCGGAAACACGGCCACGTGAATCTTATTTAATACTTCGATAATTTTTAATCAAAACTTCTTTGTTACCCTAAAAGTATAAATTAATTATTATCATTTAGAATAAGGATTATGAAACGTAGAGTCATCCTAAATAATATTAGATATCTGAAAACTATCAAACCCTTCATTTATGAATTTTCAAGATAAATTGTTAAATGTACTCGAAAATTAATATTAGCTTAAAAATTTCATTAATTTTTTTAGATACTTAGATTGCAATAAATTTCTTTTTAATTATTTTTAATAGAGTTACAGTTTCTTATTTATTTTTCATTAGGGTGAGTTGTGTTAAAAATTTTGATAAAAATAAGGTCGAAAAAAGTTTTACGAATTGAAAAAGTTTAAAAAACCTGATCTAATATTTTTCCCAAGTGCAAATCTGAGCAATTTTTTCGTTTTATGTTTCTCTTATCAACTTATTTTTGAAAACTGTGAACTAATTAGAAATATTAGTTGCAAAAATGGTCGGTTGAAAATGGATGATTGGAAACAGATTTTGATTTTTTTCAGTCGTTAAAGTTAATTTGATATATCAATGATTTTACTTAAACAATAAAGAAGATCCAGAAAAAATTAAGAAAATCTTAAAACTTACATTTGAAAAAGAAAATTTTAAATTAAGAGGGCCTTTTTCTAAGATTTTTTTACAGTAAAATTTTTAAGTTAGCAATAAAAAGAAAAAAATTTAGTAAAAATGGAAATAATAGAATTTAGTTAATAAAAATAATAATAATTTTTTTTGAAATTGTGACTTTTTTCAGGAATCTTTTCATACAATTTTATACATTTTTTCATTTACTTCTAAATAATAGTTTCAAGAGAGTAATTATTTTAACCTTATAAAATGTCTTTCGCAACAATCAATTAAAACGCCATGCAATAACTTCATTGTTACTTCACAAATAAGTAAATACTATGCGTGATTTAAAAAAAAGTTTCATGCATCTTAATTGTAAATTAAATTTACAAGAAATCTAGTATCAATTTATCGAAGCTAAGTTAGTTTTAAAATATGCTAGATTTTATTAGTTCTAATTTTTTTTTAATTTAGATTTTTAAAATTCGAAATTTAATTTTAAAATTCCGTTACATTTTAATTTTAAAAATTCGTTTTGTGGTGAAGTGCTTTAAAAAAAATTAACTCGCAAATGTATTGGGGCACTTGAAAAAAAGGACTAAAAAAATAAATTTATTCGATATAATTTTTATTATTCTTTAATTAATTATTTGCATACATTTCCAATTTTCAGTTTAAGATATTATGTGACAAACTGACGAAACCATTTAATGACAAAATTACATTCTTGAAGAAAAAATTCATTCTTTTCATCAAGTAAGATGTCTTCGCTTGAAATGGTAATTAGATTCGTTATAGTTTGTGATTCGTACTTTTTTTTTTCATTTGAAAAATTGTTTGCAACTTGACTTTTATGATTGATATATCAGATTTGTACACGTAAACATCATTAAAAAATTTAGCTTCTTTAAGAAATAACGCGTCCGCCTCTCATTCTAAAAATAGAATTTGAAAGATTCTTAAAATGAGCTGTTACATTTTTGCCAACATCAAAATTTTGTTATGCAAAGAAGGCACCGCGAGTCACGAGGAGTCGTTACCGAGCTGAGCTCTTTCAGTGGATGTTTAAGATCATCAAGAGTCATTTCTCGTATGAAAAGAAAGCAAAAAGAAATGAATGCTTATATCTTTTTCAAATTCAGTTCGCAACTTTTTCAAAAGAAGTCACTGCTTATGAGCTAGAATTGAATGAAAAATATATGGGCAGTCTCATTTAAGAATAATTTCTTTTTGTAAATCGTTGTAAGAATACTTAATTTGACATATTTTTCATTCTGACGTAAAGTTGAGTTAAAGCGTTGAAAAATGAAAGATGTATTTATTTTTATATAATTTAATAGAGCATAAAATCCCATTTTTTGTGATTTTTTTAATAAATTATGGGCATTGCCATATAGGGTTGTCTGAATTTCTAATTTTGTTTCAAAATATTTATTTTACATTTCGGAAAAACAATTGTAATTTGAATTTGTTGAATCAAAATTAATAATATTTTGTAGAGTAAAACAATACATTCTTATTCCATTATTTTTTCTTTGTAAAAAAATTTGTTGGTAACGTATTAAATATTTATTACATAAATACTGTTTTTTGAAAAAAAAATTTCAAAAAATACTTAGGCACAAATTATTTATGGGCTTTAATAAAATATTCGATAAGCTATAAGTTATATCAAACAATATATAGGATTAAGGGGATTTTTTTTCACTTTCTGTTTATGATTTATTTATTCAATTATTTATTTTAATGCACTTCGTAACAAAACGAATTTTCGAAAATAAAATTTACTCACATATTTTAATTAATAGAGCAGTTTACTGAAATTTTCAATTAATATTCATTATTTTATTAATTATTATACACAAAAGTGTCTACTATTTTTTTTTTTCTGATACGTTACTTGAAATCTAAATGAAAATATAACATGCAGAATTATTCAAATTATTTAAAAATTAATATTAATTACTTTTATTAAACTTCACATGCAAAGAATTTGGAACAAAATTTATTTACTTTCATGATTATTTTATATTAAATAATAATTAATAAACTTGAAATGAATTTCAATTGAAAAAAATTGTTAATAATAATTGAATATAATTGAAAGAAATTTTTAATACATATTTCATGAAATAATTCTCTCAACCATTGTAGTTTTAAATGTTCAATAAAATTAAACAACTTTATATGCACGAAATATAAATTAAAAGCAAAAAAATACTCATAATAATTTTCGTAATCATCATCATCATCATCATCATTACTTATATTTATTCAATTTTGTCTTAAATAAGAGACAAAATAAATTTCATTACAAAGTAAAAATTATAAATCATACGAAAGTATTTTTTTAACTGAAAGCAATATTGGGATCAAGTATAATCTTAAAGCGCTTACTTTGCTCGGTGAAACTATTTTTATAGCAATATGTGAAAATGCATGCTGAATACATTTTTTTTTATTTTGCATAAAAGAGAAAGATGTTCCTTTCACGCATTCATAAGTTAATAAAAAGTTGAATAAGTTATTTGAGTGTATTATAAAAGTTTAAAATATATTTAATTTTAAGATTGCATGTGTTTTCAAAGGGAAAAAAAAAACGAAAATTTAAAAATGAAATATTTTTAAAATAAATTTCTTGATGTAACTTTAAAAAATATTATTCTCAAAATGTTTCTTCGAGTTATTAATGCTCAACAGTATTCTTTAGAACAAATTGCATTTGTGGTGATCAAATTTACGAAGAAATAACTTTCCCTCTTTTTGATTAAATAAGAAGTTAGTAATTTATTTATTTAAATATATTTTAAAAAGAATTGTAGCATTAACGTTTATAGAAAACGCTTGTAAAATTAAAATTGAATGTAAAATTTTAAAATAACATTGTTTCTCTATTATTATAACATTTCAACTTTCGTACTTATGCAGTAGTGTTTAAAAGAAGTGTCAAATTGTGTTATGAAAATAATCCGTGCCATTCTTCCTTTAAAGAACGCTGTCTGTCTTTTCCAAGAATTTGGCAGTTATGTCATTAATCTTGAAAGAGATATAACTAAAGCTTCTTAAAAACGATGAAAAAAATTTATAATTGTAGTTCATGATTAGAAAAAATTCTAATAGAAATTTGAAAAAAAATTATGCAAAGTGTTTTAAGAAATGATAAGATTTAAGAAAAATATTATTTCTAAAATTAAGTACTTGTAAAAATCTTGATTAAGCTACTTTATTCATTAGGTTTTAGAAAATGTAACATAAAATAGTTGCAGAAATTTTAGCATATTCTAAAGTTTAATATAAGTAGATTTCTTGAAACTTAGTTAAAACATTTGAAGAATAGCAGATAATAGTATATCAATGATTTTAAAATATTTAAGAGGAAGAATTTTCACGAAGTTAATAGATATATTTAATTATTGTTATTGCATTTTTGTGCCAACTTAGCTTAGCAAAAATAAAAAATACAAGCAGAATATCAAAAAGCATTTTTATCATGGAAATATTAATTATGTACACTACTTATTCTTAATTTTAAGTAAGCCTTGCATTTTTCGATTTTTAATATGTAATTTTTAAATGTTTATTTATTAAAATTTTCATTTAATTTAAAAAATTTTATACTATTTACCAATCTAGGCAAAAACAAATTAAAGAAATTTTACATTTAACAATAATGTATGAAATAAAAGAATCAATAATGGGTATAAAATACTATAACCATAAAATGAAAGCAAAACAAAAATACTGGAATTTAAAACACTGCCTTAAAGTTAATACATTATAAGAAAGAATAGAGTAAAAAATTACAAATAATATTTTAAATTAATACATTATATGAAAGAATAGAGTAAAAAGCTGTTTATATTAAAATATTTGACTTCCAAAGTAAAAATGTTGAATTCGGAGTTTCTCAAAATTGCAAATAAAATGCTATAAATGCAAATAAAATTGAATTTTTTGGGGGAGTAATGAATTTAAAAATTCAATTAATTTTACAATGAATTTAATTTAACTGAATAAAAAATATATCGAAAACGGTTTTACCTAAGTCACTTGAACAGTAAGATACTTTCTATAAATATTAGAGAAATTTTCATCAAGTGAAAATATATTTCAAATTACGGTCATTTTGATTTCTAAAAACGTAAAAAAATTACTGTGGAGTGACAATAACTGAAGTAATTTAGCTGAAAAATTTTTCAGTTTCCTGTTCTTTTTCTAGCGTGTATGGACAATCAAACAGAAATGAATGCTCCGATTCCAATAGAAAGGTGTTGATTAAATTTATGATTTTCAAAATGCTGATTTTAAACCGTGAAACAGTTTAATATTGAAACAAATTTTTGTCCAGGAAATGCCGTATAATAATTTTTAGTTGTAAAATGGCCTCCGAAATTGACATGGCACTAAATTCATCTTAATCATATTAATTTTTAAAAATAAATTTTAAGAATGATTCTTAAATCGCAATAAATTAATGTATCTCCAAAATATTACTTAATAGTTAACTAATAATTCTAAACTAATAAAATGTTTTAAATAAATCAATGTAATACCATTCGGTTTCATATAATAAATTTCATTATAGTCGTTGATTAATAAGTGTTTTTTTAGCCATTTAAAAGACTTTTCTGATTAATTTCTACGTTAAAATGATTTTAAGTTCTGCGAATATTTAGAAGCTGAAATTTCTTATAAAGATATATACTTAGTATCAGGCCGATATTCTGTAATAGCAAATTGCCCGAAACGTTAAGCGGCATTTTAAATAAAACAACAAAAACAAAAAAAAAACCACAAAAAAAGAAATTCTTTCCACTAATTTATACGCATAAATATATATACACACAAGTATTTTTTTATTTCTTTAAATATTGTCTGTTATCTGTATGCTTTTGTATCTGTTGTTTCTCCTAGTTAATGCACAGCTTCAACCCTAGATAAGGACTTCCACGTTTTATGAATAGATTCATATTTAGTCTAACTACTATGCAAATGCGCTGATAATACTGCGCTGCTAAATATTGCGAAAATGTAATCTCGTTGTGGATTATTTCGTTTTGTTGATTGTTTGTTTGATCTCAGAAAATATTTATCGATTTATTTTTGAATTATTCTCCTAAAATTAAGCTGGATACTATTCAGAGGAAAATGTATTTACTTTTTATGTCAGAATAGATGAAATAGTATATAATTTTATTAATTTTTACTAATAATACCGGAGAAAAAATAAGTTATTGATTTATAATTATATATATATTATTTATTATTATATTAAGTAATAAAATCAAAATTCGGTTGACCTGGTTTTAATGCCTGTATTTTAAGAATAATAATTAATCCTACTATCATTGTATTAGCCTTACAACCGCTAGTGAGAAAAATAAGTTTGTTTCCATATATTTTTTATATGCTTTCAACATTTCGTTATTATAGATTTTAATAAAGTGTCCTTGAATATTTCTGAAGAGGAATACCCTCTTGAGTATACGCATGCGTCATATTTTTTGATGAATCAGCTTGATTCAATAAACCAGTATGATCATCTTTTTTTTTAATTCTGAAATACTTCTATCCAAAGGCAGCATTGGATAGTTAAATTTCGAATTAAAATTTTTATTAAAACCCTAAAATAGTTATATAGAAAGTTGTAAAAATATTTTATTACCAAAAACTTTTCCGTATATATTCAGAAATATTATTAATTTTTGTATTAAATTTATTATTGTTTTAAAATGTATTGGCAGTATTTATAATTTCCTTTCAGAATCAACAGAAATTCTACTTTCAAATTAAATTTTTCATAAGAATATTTCAAAAAGATATCGTCGTCTTTGTTATAAATATCTGCAGCAATGAAAGAATTGAAAATTTCTTCAATTTTAACATCAAGTAATGAAGCACAAAAATTAGCAAATTAATTATTTTTATCAAAATAAACTCAAAATATTTTCCAACTTTTCTCACACTTTCTTGTCAATTGCATATTAGTACCATTTATTATGAAATTTAAAAACATGCATTTTCAGTAAATTTTTATTTAAAAATTTATTTGAAACATGAAAATTACTATCCAAATAAAAACTAGTAACTAAATAACTGTCGATAAATAATAATATCTATGAAAAAAGTATAAACATGCAATGTTGTTTTTCCTCTCGAAAATTTCCAAAAAAACATTTAAAGTATTAAAAGATTAAATTATGCGAATTAAAATAAAATAGTAAGATTTAAAATTAAACAATTTTTAGTTTGAACTATCGTTGACTATATAGAAAATTATATCAATAATATTTAGAACAATCATTTCAAAAATTATTTCTTGTAATTTAATCGCATTAATGCATGAAATAAGAAAGAAAAAAAATTCCATATGGTAATTCAATTTAATTTAAATTTTCGATATCAAAGCATTTTTAATGAAGTTATTTTATGAAAATTTTTGTACTTTCTCTAATTAATTTGCTAAATCTTTTCTAAATTCATTTGAAAAATCGACAAATTAATTTCTTTCGAGAAAAAACACTTTTTTTAAAAAAACTTTTCTGCCTTAATTATATTTTTTAATAATTATCTTTATTATTATTTATTTTATTGGGAATTAGGAATTCTTTTTAGATAAGATATATACATGTATTGGCATTCCAAATTAATTTCTTGAGTAATTATGTCATAAAATAAAACAAAATGAAGAATGAGTTGATTTATTTTTTGAGAACTTTCATAAACATGTGAAATTATTATTGTTTCGAAAAGAATGCTTAATAATGAATAAATTATTAAATTAATTAATTTTTTTCATATATAACGCATTACATTTTATTCAAAAGAATTTAGAAATGCCTTCTATCTACAATAAACCAATAAAAAGGAATAAAATAAAAATAAAAAGTAATCGACACCTTTCCGAACTTAGGAGTTTTGCAAGCGAAAGGGCATAGCTTAACTTTCTTAGTTATCGGTAAGCTGGTGGAATTTCTTGAAATATTTAACTTCAAATAAAATTCTTCTTTTTTTTATTATGATAAAATTCCAACCGATTTTATTTCGGCGAAAAGTTACAAGTTAAACAGGAAATTAAAAGACACAGAAATAAGTCTTTGATATACCATATATTTTAATCAATGATTGCTCGAATTAGGATAAGAAATAATTAGACGAAAATTACAGAATTGAAAGAAATAGAAAAGAAACTTTTTTCGATATACAAATGTCATTTCTTGACAAGATGACAGTATTGAATATGCTTACACAACAGTTCATCCTAGCCAAGGAAGGATTATTTTTTCATCTCTAATTTTGTTTCCTAACAACAATAAGGATACGCCAACTTTTGTGTTATAGTTGCTTTAAACGTAAAAAGAACAGCATTGATCTACTTGTCAACATTTCTAATGAATATTTCATTAAATATCGTCCGATCTTAGATTTGGCAAACTAGCCTTAGCTAATACAAAGCTTTTTTTTAATATGTAAATATACTAATAACAGTAACTATCCATTTTTCATAGTATTACTTATTAGTATTTTTCATTAGAATTATAAGAGACGCAAATAGAAAATAGCACTTTTCATTGTAGGTCAACACTTTTTTTCTGCAAAGAAATTTGGTGTTTAATACATCTCAAATGAAATGCTTGGTTTTGTTTCAAACTCTTACATATTGAATGAATAGCAATTCACATTGTAAAAGAAATCCCTGAAAATATAGACTCAAAATGTTGTTTCAAATAGCGTTGCGATTAAGTAAGGAGAAAAAATCAGAATATTAAAAATAAATATATGGAATTTTTAAAAATCAGAGCTAAAGTTGTAATACAAGTATTGCAGTCAAGCTTCTTTAAGCTCATAGTAAAGTATAGAACTAAATGTGTTTAGGAAAACGATGTGATTAAAAAAATTGTTTCAAATTCATAAAAAAATGTGCAGAAATAGAAAGTAAAACTCTTTAGTATATTCATCGTTTAAAAAAAGCAGGAAAAATTATGAGAGTATAATTAAAAAGAAATTAGATAGAAAATGTGTTTTAAATTTAAATGGTACGATTTTTATAGCTGTTAAGAAAAAATTTGTCATTGCTCTTACGATTTCTTAACGTGTAGTTTTACTTTTTCTTAAATTCCTTTGTAAGAAGAAAGGAAAACTGCTAAAAAGTAAATGTTGAATTATTTTTCGCAAGACGTGGTGCTAATACATAATTCACTATTTTTTACATATCATGCATATTTATAACATTGTACCAAACGCAAATGTGTATAAATTACCGATGCTTCTTTCAAAATTAAATTCATAAAAGGAAAAAAATTAAAAATTTATACGCTCATTAAAATATAAATTACCTAAGAAATTTCTTGATAATATAAAAAGAAAATGAATACTCTTAATATTTGTAGAATAAACTCACTACGTTAACAATAAGGATCTTATGCTAACGATTTTGGTTTAAAAGAAATTCGTCCCTTGCAAATAAAAATATAATGAGTAAACAAATTAAAAATTATTTTTGTTTTAAAATTCTTTAGTAACATTCAAAAATCTGATTTTATTTTCATGTAATGTAAATATGTAAAGATAATAAAATAATTTCAAAAGTTAAAATTCACAAAATTAAGCTATACTTTAAACTCTACAAAGTAGTTATTTCATATTTATCTCTTGCATTGCTGTAGGGTAGTTATTCTTAAGATGTAAACAAATTTTAAAATTTCTATTCTCTCTTCCTTGATCGTACTTAACAGTACATGTTAGAAAAAATAATGCACTCAATGAAGGGCTTAGAATTCAATCACCGAGTATTGAATTCTCTCAATTAATTCAAACAACGTTAATTAAATGCAATGTTTAAATTGATAAATTTTCAGAAGATGTTTTTATATAAAAGTTCTTCATTAGTGAAAATATTCATTTCAAAAGTTTTATAACAAATGTTATTAATTAAAAGAGTTTTTTTTCCTTTGTGAATTCATTATTAATTACTTAAAAAAAATGGTGAAATATTTTGGAACACTTGGAAAGAAAATCATCATAAAAATAATTTTTTGAAGGAAAAAATATCGATTTAAATAATAATTTTAACAGAACAAATTCTACTATGCTTCTCTATATCCGAGAGCCTCAATCGGTAAATTATAAAAAATAATTAAATAAATAAATAAATATTTTAAAAAATCTCTTTTTAAAGATGAAATGTGCAAAGTCAATTTTTTAAAAAATCGTTCGCTAGAATTTATAAATTCATTATCATTATTATTCTAAAATCATCTGTTCTTTCTTAATTTGTATTAAAAGCGAATAAAACAAATGCAATTGCATTTAATTGGACTTTTATTTCCTGCATAATCCCCCTCTATTCGTAGTATTGCTTCTGTCTCTCAGATTGTAAAAATTACTGTAATGTATTGAAAAAATTAATCATAATTATTTTGCGGCTTTTTTAAATTTTTAGGCGTTGAATTCCCTTTCTCAGATGTTTAGCTCTTTGTTTTACTAAGCCACTCATTGTGTGATCATTGAAGCATGTTTGCTTTTTGTGGTGAATATACATGCATTCTCTCTTATTGAATGTAATCATAAATTCATATTGTAAGTTATAACATGTGTGTCTTGTTCTAACATGAAAAGATCTTGGACCAACTGCATGAATTGTTAATGGAGTGCATTATTTAAATGTTTGTAGTCAAGAGTTAACATAGTATGAATGTTTATTTGTAATGAAACATAATTTGTGAATTTAAAATATAAATCTCATAAAAATAAATAAACAATGTGGCAAAATTTTAAAACCTTTATCTTTTTTAAACCGGAAATTTTAATAATTTAAATGCATTAATGAAAGTCTCATGACTATTTAACAAAATAATATTCTAAATTTTGATTGAAATTTCGCAAACGGTTAATTAATTAATTTATTTGTAGATTCTGAATTTATATGTATAAAAACTCGTTCTTATCAAAATAAATGTTGGAATTCTTATAAAGGAAATAAATTTTAAATTTTGGTAATAAACAAATGGTAATTCAAAACAAAAAAAGAAATTTTACTTTGCATAATATTACATTGAAATAATGAAACAGATTTGAAAAAATAAAACTCCATTGCTAAAAACTTTCATACTATGGATGAAATCGAAACTCATCTTTGATTGCTGCTATTCTGCGTCATTAATAAGAATATTTAATTATTAATGAGGTATGAAATATTTCAAGAGTAATCAAAAATGGAAAAAAGTTATTAGATTAAAATTTAGATGAATATTACCTGTAGATTTTTAAGGAAACAAAATCATAACTGGTTTTCATTTTTAATCGCTCTTGCACTAGAATACTAATATTTATAACAAAAGCAGTTTTCAAAGGTCAGTTGACAATGCATTAGAGGTTAAATATATTTTTATTTTCTATGTGTAATGTGTGTAAAAAGTATTTTAATATTCCATTTAAATAATTCTACTTATATTTATTGTGAAAAAAAAAAAAAAACAAGATATTTATGCTCATATTCCTTAAAGATATCATACATGTTAAGAGTACGACTGCAACATATATTTCTAAATAAAATATATTTCCATTTATACTATTAACTAAATATTTACTAATTACAGATTAACAAATATTAAAACGAATAAAAATAAAATTCCAAATTATATGCTTTCAATCTAAAACAGTGGGGGAGCAAATGTATATCAGAATTTTTTGCAATATTATTTTCTAAAACTTCAGAACAATATTTTCAAGAGCCTTTATTTAGTTGAAAAGAACACAAAAATATTATTGCGTTTTTCAACCAGATTGTACTTTTTATCTCAATTTTTATAATGATGTGTACACAGTAATTATTCATAAATAATACAAAAAAAAACCTAATTTGAATATTGCCACAAATTGATAACAAAAAAAATCTTTCAATTATTGTCTAAATAAAAATGCTATGTATTATTCAATTAAAGATTAATTCAAATGGTAATGATTAAAAATTTGAATAACTATAATACTTTATTTCATTAAGCTAGATTAAATAAATTTTTTCATTTAATTGTTCTATTTTCATATTTTCAATATTTCATTATTTCTTTCAACATAAATTTTTAATTTTTTAATTGGTTTTTAAGAATCGTTCATTAATTTTTAAATTCAAAATTTAGTTGTATCAAATATTATCAAGTAAATTTCTTTCTATAAAGCAATTAAAGAACGTGATCAAAAAATCGTTCAATTTAAAGTTCAAACTTAAACAATATTATGAATAGTTTATTGGCATTTTTTTTATTACATTTATTCCTCCACTTTCACTTTATAAAAGAAACAAATATTCCTACAAAACATTTAAAAAAAAGGAATATTAAGAATGAAAGAAAGCATTCAGCTTTACACTGTTGATAATATCGTAATCAAGCACAAACCTGCAGTGGATCATTCATTGCCTATCACATTTATTTAGTACACTAAAGTGTAAAAAGTTGCACAATTCAATTATGTCTTTGTTGGTAGGTGAAACATATCCAGCACAAAAGTGCAAAAAAATATTCCAAAGCAATACAACATTGTCTTGAAGAATATGCTATGATTTGTCAGATTATCGTGCTTGTTTATATTATAATAAAAGATCTGAAGAAGCATTCAAAATACCTTACATAGAAAAGCAGACCAGGAAATCTGTATGTTACACAAATTTTGTACATTTCTCTGAATTGAATACATCATAAAACTATTTCATATGAAAAGTTTGACATTTCTGCAGTAAAAATTAAATTTAAATGGAAATCAGAATAATCATTTTTGAAATTAAAAATTACCCATTTAAAGTAAAAATTAAAGGGAAAAAGTTTCCTAAATCAATTTTAATCACTAGAGGAAAGGTTGATTAAATGACAATCATTGTAAATAATTTTTCTTAAAAAAAATTAAACTTTCTAAGGAAAGAAAATTCATTGTTTTGATTCTTTTGGCATGCAGACTGACTGTATTATTTTATTATATTTAATATTCTATGAATACACTGGAAATAAAGTTGAATTTTTAAAATGCAAATTTGTGGAATAATACTATCATTATTAAATGGCAAAATGCAATAAAACTTTATTTCTAATAAAATAAAATGGTCAACATCTTCATGTCACTTTTGTAAATTTAATGGATTTAAAAAATCAAACGACTGGTGAAAATGCCTCTTGACGTAAAGTATTGCGAATGTTTCTTCAGGATCGGGACTTTAATGAATCTCACACATTTTACTTCATTATATATAAACCCTTGTAAAATAATAAAACCCTCTTTTTCCTTGTACTGTGTTCTCTTTAAAAATATATGTAAATTATAAATAATCAAAGTATGAATTTCAATACTTTGCTTCAACTAAAATCTATGCAAAATAAATCCTTATTCAATTTTTAGAATTCTGTCATTTTTTTAGAGTATTTTTATTTGTGTGTCTTGCCAACATTTTAACAACAATTTTACACTCCATACATAAACATGACCGTGTTCTAGTTTCAAAACAGTTACAAGGGAAATAAAACTTTTTTCTCCTCCACTGAATTTTTAATTGTGAAGAATATGAATCAGAAGTTTCCATTTTGACACATAATATACATAGTTGCAATTTGCTCTTCATTTGTACTTTCTCGTATAAGAAATATAAAAAGAATATTATAATTGTCAAAAAAATTCGAAATTGAGATTTTCTTTTCAAACCTCCCAGAGTTCGAAAAACACATTTCTGGAAAAATCTGCCCGTCTGTGATAAAGACAACTCATAAAACGATTTAAGCTAGATTGATAAAAGTTAGTATACGGTTTCTACACCAAATTTGTAAATTTTTATCACATTTTGTGTAAAATCCGTTTTGATGAACTCTGTCAATCCGGCTGTTCGACTATACGGTAACACGATTACTACAAAATGAAGACAGCTATATGGATAAAATTCGGGACAAAGATTCAATATTTGTAATGTAGACACCTATCAAATTTTGATCCAAATCCAAAAAGGAATTGACCGTTTGTCTATCTGTACATTCAGAAACATGTAAATACGATATCACAAAAATGCATAGACTTAAATAGACAAAAATGCATAAAACATAGTATATGATTTTGTAACTGCAAGTACAGTTTTATGTCACATTTTTATTTCAATCGATTGGGAAAATTGTTTTTGGAAAGGAAATTCGATTTTTGCATACTTTTAACTGCATACCAGGGATTAATCGCTAAGGATCGCATGATAGATTAGATAAAAAAAAATTTAAATTCGTGCCAACTATTAATATTTTATAACTATTGTAAGCCAATGCCATGCAAGGTATTCCCTGGAATAACACCTTTATGGGAGTAAGTTTTGTGGAGATTACTCCCGTTGGTTATTCGAAAAACTTTTTAAAAAGAATTTAGCTTTGACAGGGAAAGGAGGAAATGCTAACAACAACTGAATCATAAAAAGTATCTATAATCATAATACGTTAAAGCTCAGTTCATTTCATGCATGTTAAACCTTGTATGCCTCAAGGGCCAAACAAGACAGTGGTTGCACAATAAACCTGAACCAGATGGAGTGGTCATTTCCGAAATTTCTTCGCATATTCTCTAATAAAGGTGGTATCCTCCTACCTACATATAGTTGTGGATCTTGGATACGATCTAGAACGTCGCGAGTGATAAGATTTTTATTTTTAAAGTCTCACATGTGAGAACTGTTTACTCTTTGTCTTACAGAAAGTAAAGAAAACCTGTAATGACTCGGCGAACATAAGTCACGAAATATAGATTTTTGCCAGTTCGCTTGGCTATTAATCGTTAGCATGGAGCTAATACTCAAGTATCAAAAATTTGGATACGCATTTTGTCAAAATATATGATTAGTCATAGATATAAAATCAGATATTTTTAATTTAATCTGTTGCGTTTACATGCATGCGAAAATACAAGAGGACAGATGGCCAAATCTTTGATGTTCAGTTTAGTTACATAACGTTCCGTTTTAAAGCAACAATAGGGCTTTTTTGGGACGGAGATCGTAACTTTGAATCACGGTCAGATGACGAGGACGACACCTGAGATGACACCCCCTCTTCAAACTTCCACACTACATTAGGTGGAAAACGTTTGGCCCCGACGGATTCAAAGTGCATCAGACCTACTTCCATGACGGAATCGGGTCTTGAACCTGAAGACCCTCAGGTTCCGAAGCCAAGACCTTACCAGCCAGCCACCGTGATCCGCCAAAGCGTTGGCAGATTTGATACGAATCTATATTTTAGATGCTAAACATGTGTATCAATTACATTAATTCAGCTCTTTACTTTTTATTTTGTTCTCTCTCTTACTGAGAGAATTTCGATCAAAATTTGATAAAAGTCTACACATTCGGTGTAAAGGCCATATTCCAAATTTCATCCTTCTACTTTAACCCTTTAAAGGGCCATTTTTTTCTAATCATAGTATATAAAAATATTTTTGGGATTGAGATTGGCATAAGAAAATTGATTCATTTAACTTATTAGATAAAATTAATTTGATTAATTAATTAATCTGGTTAGTTAATAACTAAGCAACAAATCAAAGCACGGCATTTTGTGCGAGATAAGGAACTGAAGCATCTAAGTTTCTGTCTTACTGAAAAATGCGTCAGAACTTATCACAATCCATATAACTTCATTCGAAGATTGATAAATTTGGTGGGAAGCATACTTCTCATGGCCCTGGAAAAGATTAAAGCGTTTTTGAATTATCGTGTTCACTGACAGACGAATAGACATAACTCAAAAATATATTTTTTGGATTTATGGAGGTTTGATAAAGGGAGTTCCGCCAAAATTTCGACTTCGAATTCTTTGACAATTACAATACTTTTTTACATTTTCATATACAAAGATAAAGTTATTTTATTCAATTCACTGTACACAGGGTGTCTCAAAAACCTTGACTGCGGCTTTTATTCCTTAAATATTGATCACAGACATATACTGTAAATTACAAAGTTGCGTAAAAAAAGGTGCAAAATATCATGAAATTGATTAAAATTTGCAGGGGATTAAACTTTAAAAAATACAAGGAAATTTAAGGAAATAAAATATGCTTTATATTTTTAGTTTTAAAAACAAATTTTAAAATCTATGCTTCCTGAAGAATACTTTAAAATTTTATATCATGAATTTCAGAATATAACTTAAAAATAGCACAGTCAATGAATTTGTAAAAAAAACTTTTGTAACCTTTCCTTTAAGTTGTTATTTCTACAAATTTTTAATCCTTTTGAACCAATAAATAGCAAAATTATTATTTATTTATTCCATCATTACTTTCTGCGTTAATTTGTGTAGGACCCCTAAAACACGAACATCCAACACGATTTTTCCTCTTTACAAACTCATATCCACACATCGAAAAGTGGTTTAAGACAGCATATATCTAGTTTCATATATTTGAGACTTTTTGTGATAAATTGCTGAAATTTTGTACATTGCCTTATTAGAGGATGGGGCACGTTTCACTCACTGGAACATTTTATTGTACGGGGTCCGTATAAAAATTTAAATTTTGTATTTTTTGAAGTTTAATCCCCTGCAAATTTTAATCGATTTCATAACATTTTACATCTTTTGTTACGCAACTTTGTAATTTACAGTATATGTCTATGATCAATATTTAAGGAATAAAAGCCGCGGTCAAGGTTTTTGAAACACCCTGTGTATGACAGTTATTTTCATACGGAGTGATTTCGATTCTATTCATACAATTGTGTTCATGCAATAGAACTTTTAAGAAAACAATGTTTTATTATTATGATTTATTATCTTATTTTTACTTCTCTTGCAATTTTTGTTCAGAATATGTCTCAAGTATTTTCTGATTTTTTTGGTTTTGCAATTTATAATTTCTTTTTATTTTCTTCCCCCTTTTTTTCTCAAGATTCTCCAAACAAATTGAAATGAGACCTTCAGGCTCAATTTTACAATCTATAGTGCAAGTTAATACATTGTAAACACAATAACAGTATTAAGGCTAGAGCTGTTCAATTAGAAATAATTTGCACTGATTTCGGAAACAGTCGAATTCTAGTTTACATACCTTATGTTGCACAGGATTAAAATATTCCATTTTTTATTAATAGTAAATTGACTATTTAATTAGTTGCCCCTTCTATTGTTACAGCAGTTTTAAAAGCAAAGGAGAAAAAAACTTGACATTTTTAAAGCAAGATTTCAAATAAAATAATAAAAGTTACAGTTGCCACTTATCAAAAAAAACCTGTTAAGAGTTATGCAAAAAAGTAAAAATAATATTATGAGGTTGATATAAAGATAAGTTTCTTTTTCTATAAAAAGCACTGCTTCTGAAACAATAACATGAATATTTAATCAAAATAATTTCCGTTTTATTTAATAATAGTTTGCTGACTGTTTGCAGCAGCGTCATGATTTTACATTTTTAGAATGTCTTGCCCTTATCAGAAAAATACTGTACAACAAATTATTTAGCTATAATCATTTTCTTCATTCAGAATATTGGGAAAATATATGGTGATTTGATGATGCAATATTCACTCATGATGATAATAACATCTTAATTCCAATAAATTTCTGTAAGTCGCTAAAAATACACGATATTCTGCTATTATGAAAAGCAATATTTCCTATATGAATGATTAGTTCATGACATTTTTCTTTCCATAATTCTTTTATTTTCAATGCGTGCTATCGCATAGAAAACAATTAAAAACTATAATTCCACCAAACTAAGAGTATAATCCTCAATTAAAGCATCCCAGCTGGTTTGTGGTGGTTCATCCTTTCTATTAAGGTATACCTAAGAAAACAATATTTTTCATCTCCATTTATTATTCATTTTAAAAATGGTCCATTTTCAATATATTCGGGATAAAAGTCGCAGATGTAATAAACTTTGTTTACGGAATTTTTTTCGATGAATATACAGTACAAATGTTAACAATTTTCAAAATTCCAACACTGACAAATATTGTTGTATGCTGAAAGAAACATACAAACTTAAAAGAATACCCCCAATACCATGTATTGAAATATGACGATACAAATCGTTTATGCAATATTTTACTCATCAGAAGTTAATAAACAGGAATCTTGTGTCAGACAGACAGATTTTATCAAAAAATTAAGTGAAAAATCAGCAGAAAGAAATTTGATAATCTAATCCTGATAAGTTATGTTAATTATCAATAACTTATTACATATTTGTAAAAATAAAGTAAAATATGATGAATTTTTTTTTTCCTTACTTCATGTGAATATTAACACTATACTATGCATCGAAAGTAAGGTTGAAATATCAGATAACTAATTTCAATTGTAACAAATCATGTAACTAAGATTCAAAAGGTTAAAAAAATGTAGTTAAAGAAAACTGCAAATATTTTTGCTCCAAGCTACTAATTTTAAAGCATTATAACAAATTTAATATTAACACTCACCAGAATGTCAACTATATGTAAATAAATGAACTTTCTTTAAATAAACATCTTTAAAGTCAACATATGTCTATATAAACCATTATAATATGCAACATTTTATAGTTTATTTTTAATTAAAATAATATTGTCATATCGGGCAATTTAAAATCTTGAAAATGTGCTAATAATAATAAACAGTTTTAAAAACTACACAAAGCTAATCTTTGTTTTCTTATATGTTACGAGATGTTTTCAAGCTTTTAAAGAGGGATTTAAAAAATAAAAATATTAAAAATGACAATTTGTAACCCCTGAAAAAATAAATTTATTTCCAAATGAAATAAATTTTATAAATGTAGGTTTCATCAAAATGATTTTTAAATTATGATGTATAAATGCAAACATAAAAAAAGAAACTACATAAAAGAAGTATATTATGAGTGAAAGATCATGCTGATCAGTCTTGATACACTGGCATTTACTGAGAGAAAGTATACTGTTGTTTTTGCAAAAGATATCACAAAATTTCAAAAATACATTTTATTTCCACGATGTCACCTTAACTATCTCATCTTGTATGTAAAGTATACCTCTTCTGGATAAATCATTTTAGTTGAATGGTGAAAAACATTAATTCCTAAAAGCAGTTTATTTACAACTAGCCGCCTTTGGCGACCAGCCGGTTCGCCAATCTTAATGCTCGTTAAAATTTTAATAATTAAATATTTTATGCAATTCCAACTTTAATATTCTTCAGCAAAATATTTTAAAACTTCAAATTTTGATAGTCATGTAATTCACTCATAATATTATAAAGGCCTTCAGTCATAACGTGATATGTATCTCTCTAATTTTCTGTTACCCCTCGTAGAATTTATGCTTTAAATTAAAGTGTAAGTGATTAATCTGCAATTAATATAATAATATTTTTCACTGAAACAAAGCATTTTTTTAATAATATGATTACTGATAATAGAGTCACTGAGCGTTTAAACTTTATGGGCACTAAAGAATATCTTTCTTAATTTATGTAATATCTCAAGAATTTGTCAACAAAATTTTCTCAGACTCATAATGAACAGATCGATTAATGAACAATGTTTCATTTTAAATGCATTAAACACTAAGAAAATAAAATGAATCGTTTAAAATAATCGGTCTAAAACAGGTTTAAAAAAACTACTTAAAAAACGATGTACTTAAAACTATAAGCATATACAAAAAAATATATAACTAACATAAATACAATTTACTTTCAAAAGCATGCAACTAACCTAAAAATAATTTAAATCATCCGTTGAAAGTGGTTGTCATGACAACAGTCAGAACAATGCGTATGCGTGAATTTTCTTCGCCAGTTAGGTAACGCAAATGCGTGAATTTTTCTACGCCAGTTGGGGTAACGCTATGCAGATTATACATTTTTAATTTCCTTTATTCTGTGTTATTTTAATTCAAAAGTACTTCAGAATGAATCTGAAACATGGATTAATTAACAATGTTTCATTTTAAATGCATAAAACATTAAGAAAATAAACAGAATCGTTTAAAATAATCCGCCGAAAAATATTAACCCTAGCCTCATTACTGTTGGGGGAAAAAAAAAATGAATCCTTACTCATTTGGCGGTGGGGAAAATGGAAGACTTTTTTGGCGGGAAAGTTAGTTTTTAATTAATAATTAAAATTTCAAAAAAAGGGACCCCAGGTGCACATTCCCGACCTCTAAGGTATACATGTACCAAATTTGATAGCTGTATGTCAAATGACCAGGCCTGTAGAGCGCCAACACACACACATTGAGCTTTATTATAAGTATAGATTAATTGCATCATCAAAACTTATGTTTATTTTATAGTGCATTAAACAGTATTTTCAATTACATAAAAATTTAAACATTTGTCAACAGAATTTAGTAAAATAGTTAATTATGTAAATAGTTATTAAATCCCATCAAGTTATTAGTTGATTATATCCAATAATCCTATATCCAATTGCATCCAGCCAATATTGAAGTTCCAATCAGGATATTGATACAGTATCTACTAAGAAAAAAAAAATTGAAAAAGCAATTGTCTTTTTCTTTCATCTCCTTTATTTTCTTCTAGAGTTCACATAAAAACAAAGGACAAAAGGATTTACCAAAACCTTTTGCAAACTTTCATTTAATTTAATTTCTTTCATAAAATGAAAGTGGAATTTTTTCAATCAAATTTTCACTCCTTCACTGAAGTTAGAGAATTCGGAAATTTTAAGCAGTTGTTAATTCTTAATAAAATTTTTTAAAAAATATTTTTCAGAAATTAATTATCAATTAATCTATCGATTTAATTTTGGTTTTATATGAGAGGTGCCATCTGAACGTAAATTAAAAGAAAAGATACCATAATAATTAAAGGCACTAAAGATTAAAAAGATAATAAATAAAAATGTGAAACATTTTTATTGGTATACATATGAAAAACAAGGGGGGGGGGGAGATGCCTTGCAATATTGCAAAATACTGAAAAAAATAAAAGAATCAAGTCTACTGTGATTATCAAAAGAAAATCCTAAACATTTATAAGAATCAAAATATATTATGAATCCAATTAAAATCTTATTTCACTTAATTATTTTTATTTATTCCAATGCCTTTTTTTTATCTTAATACCAAGTTACTTTTTTTACAAAAAATCCTACATTAATTCACAAATAAAAGCAAAATATTTTAAAACTTTATTTTTATTTTCCAAAGAAAAATTCTGAAAGATCATAAATTTGATTCATAAAAAGTTACAAACTGATAGCTACAAAATTCTATAGAGGAAAGAATTCCAATTTATTAATAAAAAAAAAGTAGAAAATATTATGCATAATCTATTACTTTAAATAACAATCAAATGCAAATATGTAAAATTTATTTCTCATTTAAAAAAATACATATTTCATATCTCAGAAAAACTAGCAATGTATTTTCTAAATTAAAAAAAAAAAAATCTTTTTAAAATTAAAAGGATATTATATTAAGCAACCGATTTCTTTTCTAAATTGATGACATTTCAAAGTGGGTTTTTCTAAGCAGATATCATTCAAGAATTCAAATCTATATTAAACTGTTTTGTAGCAATACTCAGATTTCAACAAGTAAGGACTTGACAATATTGAATCTTATCAACTTGCAAAATCACTTAAAGCTGGCATCAAATTCTTCAAACTTTTAAATAATAAAAACAAAAGAAAATTCAATCCATTGCAGTTTCTAAACATTACTTTTCACTTACAGAATCTCATATTTTTTTATTCATTTAAATGTTAATTCATTTAACTTAAAAATTTTACTATCAAAACTGAATGAATTTTAATTAACAATAGATAATCAGAGCAATTTTTTAAAAAGAAATAGCAAAGAAACAGACTTTCAATACAAATTCTTTTAATAAGTTGGAATAGAAAGCATATCTTAAAAAATTGTTTGATATTTTAAATCAGTAAAAACAGACATAATTGAAAAATTCAGTTTCAGAATATTTTATTTGCAAGGATAACAAAACAATTGTGAAAGCAAGACAGATCCCAACTGCATAAATAAATAAAAAAAATTTATACAATAAAACTTTTCTGGAAGTTACAGTAGGAAACTATTCAAATATTGATATTCAACAGAAATAAATATGAACATTTCATCTAGTACATATGATATAAATTAACAATGTATAGTTGTTTTAGATAGAAATGTAGATGGAATGGTAGTTCTCAGTAAATGCAATGTTTGCCTTGTAAAAAGCATTTGAGAATTCATACAAAATTTTATCATCAATGGGGAGGGGGAATAAAAAATAAAAATTCTTTCTGTAAAGCATGCACAAAATGTCGTTGTCTGCAGAATATTGATTCATATTTGTACAAAAAAATAAGTAATTTCTAAATGTATTCTGCCAACCAACGAAATGCTTCACCATAGCCTTGTTTCTTAAGTACACTGCACATAAATAGCTCTAATGGACGGCCTGGCAGCTCAGCTCTGGGAATTTTGCTCTAAAAAAGAAAAGTATTGTTACCCATTTTGAAATTTTATAAATTAATAATCTAAAATTAAAAATCTAACTTATTCTATACATTTTAAATTTACATAATAGTTATTAAATAATATGCTATATAGTTTTAACCCGTAACTGGAGATGGGATTCGAGACGACTCCACTCTGTTCATTAGCTCCGATTATTATGTGGTTTTCTGGCCTTGAATACAATCATCTCCTTAGTATCTTCAAGCTGCTCTTTCAGCAAGCAGTATGTTGGCAAAAGTCTAAGTATGAACATGTGCTTATAACCGAGTTATTCTTTTCCAAAGTTTTTGTTGTTATTTATGGTGTCATTGACTTCATGTCTTCAATAGTGCAAAAAGAATAAAGAAATATTCTTAAAATATGGCATTCTTCATTTTTGTTTGTTAAATTCTAACAGCTATTAACATTAGTGTAATTCTGTAACATCTAAACAAAGTAAATACTCATTAAAAGATTATTTAGATTTTTGTTATAACATCTTTCCAATATTTAATATTAGAACATTTAAAATTTAATATTTTTGGCAATTACATGAATTCAGAATGTATTGTGTTTTCAAAATAAATTCTAATGCTGTTTACAAAAAACAAAAGTAACAATTGGGTCATTTTGATTCCATGTCTCTAGTCGTGTCAGGAACTTCATGTCTCCAGTTACATGTTAATAATGCAAACAAAATAGAGCATTAAACAAAGTCTTTTTACAAAAAATTATCTACAGAGTTTTTCTATGTAAAATATTGTAACATTGTCTTTTTAGCATAAAATGTACATAACTAAAGGTTGTATAATATTCATCCTTAATGTACACTGCAAACATAATGAAGGGAGATAGAGAACATAATGAAGAGTATTTCTCAGAGAGATTGTTTAGAAAACCTTATATTAAAGTAATAGCAAATTAACAAAATAAATATGAATATAGATTATATATATTTACATACAATGTAGTTACACACCAAATATAATCTAGTATCTCTAGCATTTTAAGTTTTATATCAAACTACCTAACATTGATATAGAATTCAGAATAAATGCATTACTTTATTTCCATAGCAGAAGAAAATTACAACACAACAATGATTTTCAATTTTTTTTAAAAAAATTATAAAAGTCAAATCTTAAAAGATTATCAAATATTAACCAAAATACTCCTCAATTTCAGAAACAAATATTTTTAAAATATTCACAAAGTGCATGACTTTCATAGAAGATGTATTCAAAAATTCCCATTCAGAAAAGTAAAACTATAATAAAACAAGAATTAAGGGGGGGAGGGGAGGCAGAATGTACAGTAAATTTAAAAAATAATAAAAATCTAAAATTTAGAATCTTAGAAGCAGAATTAACAAGAAGAACTAACAAAGAGAAAAACTGGAAAGCTTTAATCATAAATACAAGAAAATAATTTTGCACAATGCTTCATAATCCAAATGATCTTCAAATGCAACAAAAACTACCACATATATTATATTAAGAATTATAGATAGCATGTGAAGAATATAAGAATATCATGCCAATAAAAAATGAATGGAAAATGTATCTTTGCTTTGATATCCACAATCTTTTAAAAAGGTATTTATAAAAGGAAATTTAATTCCAAATGTATCAATTGCAATTCCAAAATGAAAACATTATGGAATAAAATATGCTAATTTAATCTTTGCTTTGCACCTCATAGTAGTTTGGTGATATCACAGGTAATGCTTATAAATAGCAATTCACTTTATAGTAAATACAATAAAAGCAGAAATATGCATATTAGCTAAATAACAATGGTTCAATTACTAATATAAATAGAGATGAGAGGTAGCCAATTGTTTTATAGTTTTAAAAAATCAACAGAGGTTAAAGTGTTAAAATAGGGAATTTGAATTTCATTCTTTTTAAACGGAAAAGACTCGTAAAATTAATAACTTGAATGGCATGATATATATTTTTTATCAATCAAATTGTGAACTTTATACAAGTAACCAATACTATGCAAAAGAAAAGTTTAATAGACAAGCATGAAAAATATCACATTTTTTTTTTTAAATTTAAATGAATCTTGAGAAATTATTATAATCCTATCATAAAATTTTTTTTAAAAAATAAGAATACCTTTCCAGTAGTTTGCCCATACAAATTGAAATAAGCTCTCAACTCATCTTCACTTGCTGCTCCTGGTTTATCTATCTTGTTGCCCAATATAACAACTGGACAGTTAGCAAGTTGTTCATCTGTTAATAAACTCTAAATAAAAATATATAACATTTTAGAAAATTAACTGTGCACCATAAAAATTTTTATTAACGTATAAAACTTTTTTAATTATAAAATTTAAACATCTTAACTGGCAATAAATAGAACAGGCATAAGACAGTCAAATGCATAAATAGAACTTTATACGCATTTATAAAAGCTGAAATATAAACTACAAGTAAACTAAGTAAATTTAAAAAAAAAAAAAAAAAATATTTTTTTAAATTTACATTTAATTCCACTTTTGATTCTGGAAAACGTTCTCTGTCACAAGCATCAACTAGAAAAACAATAGCATCCACAGCAGGAAAATAACTTTTCCAGACTTTTCGAGCTAAAATAAACAAACACAATTCAATGAAAGTGCAAAAAAAAGCTGAAGTATACAAGATGCTAACATTTTTTTTTTATAATGTTAACATCTGTTTTTTATTAGCCTATAGACAAAAAATTGTTTACAACAAACTTCTTCAACTTCTAATATTGCTAACAGGTGAATCTTCAGAAAAAAAGAAAAGCATTAAATACTACAAAAATAAAGAGTATTTTAATTATTTTAAAAAATATGTTTAATGTTATCAAAATATGCTTTATAAAAATCTACTTTCATAACTTGCATTTAATATGTAATTTCTACATAAAGTATTTTTTAATTTAAAATTGATTTTTATTTTCAATCATACACATATATCAATATTTTACAATGAAGTCTTCAAAAGTTTAATCATGATAAAGATTTTTAATTCTTTGATTCATAATAAAATTAAAATATTCTAAAAGCAAAATCAGAAATTTATTTATAAAAATAAACTGAAGGCAGATAATGAAAAGAAAAAATTACATAGTTAACATTATAACCAATTACAATTGAAGAATCTCAAAACTTCACCAAATAAATATTATCTGACATAAAACAATTATTTGAAACTAATAATAGTCAAATTAAACTGGTGAGGAATAAGACACTGATTAAATTTAAAAAAGAAAAAAACATAGGACTTCAACTTTATAATGCATAAATATAATACATTAATAGATTCAAAATTCATTTTACACAAAATAAGTGTTCAAAATTTCTATAAACTGTAAAATTATAAATTAAATAATTTAGTAAAAAATCTTTGGGTTAAATTTTATACAAAAACAATTTGTAAAAATAAAGATAGTAGATTCATTTTTTAATGTACAAGATGCCACCAGTTAATATTAATATTTTATTCCATCAAACTTTTACATCAATAATGCAGAATAGAATAACATTAAAATTCTACTAGAAATTTCAATTGAAATATTTATAATCAATCATAAAAATTTGCTCCTTAGTTTATAATAATGTAAAGAGGCTTTATTTTCAATTTTTTAAGAAATTTTGTTTCTTTATAAATTATAATCCCGACTATATACTAAAGCAGTCAGTATTAAGTTTCCACTATTAATTTTTTAATTCATGCAAAATACAATGTGAAATGTGTGCATGTGAAAACATGGAACTGTTTTCAATACTTATGAAAAATAAATTATTAGAAAAACACAAAAGGAGAAAAAAATCTTTAGATAGTTTTCATCATTGTTACAAATAAGCTTATTGGCTAAGTGTTTTATTTAAAACTACTGTTGAAAATACTTTACAAAAGTAATAAACATCAAACATTAAAAAAAAATAGATTCAGTAATTTTTTTATATATAAATTAAAAATAAATTAATGTTTAATTTTTTTTAAGTTGATAGAAAAATGGGAAATATACATTAAAAAGTAGGATAAACTAAATCATAAATAGTGATAATTTTTTTTAAGCGAATACATGGAAAAATATGAATTGAATACAATTCATGGAGTTTTAAGACACTTAAAAATGATATATATATATATAATCATAATAACCTACAAACATTAAACATTTTTCAAATAATATAGCTTATTGTTTTTAAACTTTTATAATATCAGAGTTTAGTGGAACTATAAAATACCTTGATGATGTCCACCTAAATCAAAAGTTGTGAACCTCATGTTGCCTATAGATAGCTCTTCAGATGCTGAAAAAATAAACACAAAACGCTAGGTGTTTATTTTTAAGTTCTAATGAATCAGAACTTAAAGTTAACAAATACACATACACTTTCAAAGTCTAGCATACTGAAATATATAACAAAGAATATAGCATAGCTCTAAAAATAATCAAAATTATTAGTAAATAACATTAAATATAAAATCAGCACTAAATCAAGACTAGAATTATCCTTATTTGAAAACATCTAAAAAATTCAATAAAGTTAAAAAGGCCTCGACTATTTCAATGTACCCAAATTACTGGTATGAAATTATTCTTTGACAGTTTAAGTTATTTCATTTAAAAAGATGAATCACTCTATATCTAAAACCACTGACATTTTTCATTTCAATTAATTTTCAAGACAATTATTAAACCCAAGTTTCTTCAAGAATAAGAAAAATAAAAGTGAAAATAAAAATAAAAAGTAAAAGAAAATTTAACAATCGCATTTGATATAATTTTTTTTTACTTTAAAGCTGCACTTTGCAAAATAAGTATTCTTTTGTACAAGAAATATATTTTTTAAATATCTGGATACATGGAAACATTAAGATTTCAGTTATTTAATTCATTTTGATAGGCTTGAAATGAACAAATAATATTTCTCACTTCTAGGACTAAATGGTTGAACATGAAGTTTACACCATCAGAAATATATTTAATACAAAGAATGAATCTTGCAACCTTTTTACATACATCTTATGATTATGTTTAGATACAAGTTCCTTACATGAAGTGAAAAAAAGAAGATAGCACAAATTCAATAACATTTATTTCAAAATGGAAGACCAGAATTACATATTCTTAAAATGAATTTAAATGTTTTGTTTTTATGCTATGTATGGGATAATTTTTTCGTTGACAGGAAGTGTTAAAAAAAAAACCATTAATTTATGAATACATCAGAAATAAGAATTGAACTGTTTTGTTTTGTTTTTTCCTAACAAAAGCTTAAACTGTACTTTACTTGCATATTATATAGCTTCCATAAATGATATTTATTCAAAATAGCAATATAATATAAAGCTTGTGCAAGTTTGAGATTCAAACTCGCAACGTTAGGGTTTGTAGCCGAGTACAGTGCGCGAAAAAAGTATAAGGACAACATGTAATTGCATGAAAATATGCTTTATTTCCATTTCACCTAAATGAACTTTATATATTTCTTACTTCTGCTGCATAATTTTGTGATAACACTTATACCACATAAAAAACATAATTTAGCTTCAAAATATTGATGTTACAAAATTTAACATTAAAGGAAATACGGAAAAAATTATAAGGACATGTTGTAAAATACTTAAAAAATGTTTCAATAATCAAGAAAACTAACTTTTTTTTCAATCACTTGAATAAGCCTAGAGGTCATAGATCCTGAAAGATCCTTTAAAATGCCCACAGATATTTTTTCCCAAGCGTCTTTGATAGCGACGACAAGATCTTGTGTACATTGATACTGTTTTTATAAACTTCTCGGGCTAGAAGTCCCCATAAGTTTTCGATTGGATTAAGATCGGGACTTCTCGCTGGCCAATCAAGTAAATTTACAGAATTAGCTTCAAACCAGAGTTTTGCATTCGTAGAAACGTGTATCGAAGCATTATTCTGCTGAAAAATATAGTCCCCTGAAGTAATTAGTGGCGCTTCAGGTAACAAACTTTCTCCTAACATATCAACATACCTGTCCGAATTCATTTTACGATTGATAAATACAATTGGAGTGCTTCCATTTGCCGCAAAAGCGCCCCATACTATAACCGAGCCATCACCATATTGACACCTGGAAAACACTTCCTTGGTCTTTCGCAGATCATACCAAAAATAACGAAAACCATCAGGTCCATCAAGATTGAACTTTTTTTCATCCGAAAAAATTACATCAGCCCATTTTTGACCAAGAGAAATGTATTTTTTGGCAAAGTAAACTCTTCTTTTCTTGTGATGATTTGTAAGAGGGGGGCGTGACACTAATTTCCCATAAGAAACTTGAGGATGTTTACTCAAAACATTTTGAACAGTCCTTGTTGAGCATGGTAAACTCAAATTTTGTCTAACTTCATTTGCGGTTTCTCTTTTCTCGCAAGCTCTCCTTATAATCATTCTTTTTTGTCGACGAGTGAGAATTTCTGGTCTCCCAGTTTTCGCTTTCTCATACCATACATCCCAGGATTTTTTAGAAAATTATAAACCACCGTTTTAGATCTCTTGATTCTTTTTGAAATTTCCTATCCACTTAATCCACATTCTCGAAAAGCAACAATTTTTCCTTTTTTAGAGTCAGAAAGTTGAGTTCTTTTGGGCATCGTTTAAAAATTCACACTGAAAGTTGCCGAGTGGGAAATTCTTTTCGCAAATGAATCTTTTAACTCGGAATTGTCATTTTATGCTTTCAAATATGCAAATTTTTAAATAATTACTGGAGAAAAAGCAATGTCCTTATACTTTTTTCCGTTTTCATTCAAGTTTAAAAATCAAAATTTAAATTTTAGCAGATTTAAAATTGAAAATTTTAATTACTTTACGCATAAAATATTTTAGTTTTACTTCTATTTTTGCTGCAAAAATTTGCATACGATTCTGTAAACAAGGATTCTATATTTGGCGATTTTTCGCGTGTCCTTATAATTTTTTCGGGCACTGTAACAGAGCCACTAGACAAAAGTGTACACTCTTCTCCGGAAGTTGTTATCTGGCTTATGATGTTACCACCACAATAGTCCCCCACCAGTGAGTCGGTAGTTTATTGTATCAGTTATGGCGAGCGATGAACGCTGTTATCGCGCCAATTGTTATGGCGGGCGTGTGTGAGTGGTTGTCGCCGGAACCAGGGGCACCAATGTGCAAGTTTGAGATTTGAACTTGCAACAACAGAGCCACTAGACAAAAGTGTACATTCTTCTCCGGAAGTTATCTGGCTTATGATGTTACCACCACAAGCTGTTTAATATTTATAACACATATATTGAAATTAGAATCTTGACAACTTTAATAGCAATTAAATTCTTAAAATGCTTCAAAACATTTTAAAAACTTCAATAAAAAATTAAAACTTCAATCTTACTGGGATGTAGTGTTGGCACATGCTGGGCCATGCGATCATCTTTTAGCATGTGAAGAAGTGTAGTTTTTCCAGCATTATCAAGCCCCAGAAACAAAAGTTTCCCACTTTTTTTCCATAATCCTGAGGGAGATAAGATCATTTTAACTAATGAAAATAATTAATTATGGATCAACTAAACAGAATAAAATATGCATATATAGATTCAAGTTTCAAATCAAATATTTGTTTTAAATGTTTTCAAATTTCATTTAAGGTTTGCTTTTTTGTTTGTTTTTTAATTTAATATTTAAGCAAGAAAGCTTTAAAAAAATTGCCAATTTCCATTGTGTTGTCTTCTAATATGCCTTGTTATTTTAATTCATATTAAATTTTTTTATAGACAAATATATTCAGTTTACACAGCACAAAATAAAATTGTCAAAACCTATATGTTTCAGAGGGAATTTTGGTCAAAATAAAGAACGCAGTCAAAAACTAAATTCAAAACTTTTATGTTTAAACATGTTTGTATCATAGATTTCACAAGAATTTAAGAAAATCCAAATCACCTACCACATTGCATTAAAGATTAAAACCAAGTTTATTTTTTTATAAAATGTTAAACTTTTAATACAACTGAAAAAAAATTAGGTAATTAGCAGCCAACTGCTAATACATATTTCATATAATGTTATTTTCATAAAATATAGTAAAAACAATTTTCCTGCTAATTTTTTATATACTAAAAACTAATTATTTCATTATCTACATAATCTGTAGTTTGGATTTGGTTCAATTCTGCATAGTAAATCAAATTCCTAATGACAAACTTTAAAGAGGAAAAAATTAAATATACAAAATAATAATATGTTCCTGAATACATAAGAACTGGAGGTTATTAATATATTAAAACCATGCACCAATTATAGTGATTGTATTAAAAAAAGATTTCAAAAAAAATAAAAAAGGATAATGTGTATATAACATAAGAGGGGCTCCTTTTTCTTTCAGTCCAATATTAAAGGGATCAACTGTCAAAAAGCTCTTCAAATGCTATGAAGCATAAGAAAAAAAATTCAGTACATATTTCATGATAAATGTTCTATTTTTTAAATTTATTTACTAAAAACTATATTTAATATGCATAATATAGCACAAGGTACAAATAGTAAAATCTAAGATTTATTTAGTAAACTGAATTTATAAGTCAAAATATGGAAAAGAGATTTAAAATTCATTTTTCAATACTAATAATGAAAAATGTTCCTTTAATTGAACATTGCTCTGATGTGTACTGTTCTTAAAAATTACTTGTTTCTAACAGTCAATAGAGATTAAAACTTATGGTTGAAAATGACAGCCTTCAAATTCCATGTTGAAAACATATTTAAATTGCATATTATCATAATGCTCTGTTACATTTTGTATCATCTTCTTATAAATAATCCATAAAAAAATAATTTTCTGCATTTTTTTAAAAGTTGTTTAGGACAATAAGTTGAAGAAATAACATGAATATGAAATATTTTTAATATAAAGATTTTTATTTTAACAACATAAAATTAGATATCAGATTTTATGCTTTATAAAGCTTTATCTAAAAAAATCCATTACTTTTAAACTACATTAAGTTTTCAGATTCCATCAAACACTAATATTAAATATATTTTAATCTTTGTACAACTAGTGCTTTAATAGCCGATTGGCAACTTTGATATTTACTATAAATCGTTAGGCAATAATTACTAAATACAAGATAAATCAAAACGAATACCCCAATTTCATTGGAGCACTATGCAAAATGTAATAAATGTATATTAAAATGTACATACATGCAGACGCAAACAAGTTTTAAATGTACTCCTCACAAATATTTGATGTTAGCTCCTTTCGTTTTACAGCATGCATCAAGGCTAAAATGTAATTCTTGCCAAACTCTGTGTAACATCATATCTGTATCGATGCTGGCAACAGTTTCAAATCAGCCATGGTCCTTTGACCAGGAGGAATATATATGCGACCTTTTATGATTTGAAAGTACTTGCCACAGCTGTAATTGCCTGCATTGATACAGACCTGTTACTTAGAATTAAATTTCAGACATATATGTCGTATAACAAAAAGCACATTTCAAACATTTGTGTGGAGTATATTCAAAACTTGCTTCTATTACTGTTGCATTCATGTACATTTTTAATGAATACATTTATTACATTTTGTGGTCAGTTTGTCTTGCCCTGTACAACAAATTTTGCATACAGATGGTGAAATCTCTTTTTATTGATGAATTTAAGAAATTAAATAATTTTTCATCAGTAATAAATAATTTCATCCTAAGCAAGAGTAGATATGTTAACAAAGTAATTAATAAAATGCAAATCTAATATATTCAGGAAAATTATTTAAAACATAGTTCCCGAAGCAAAATATTTTAACAGATTCCATACAATTCAGCTTTAAAATGACAAACCTTATTTTGATGACAGAAGAACTGCAAACTGAAAAAGATATGCATGCTTAATTTCTTGTTTATAACAAGATCCATTAAAATAGTAATTTCCCAAGGAATGAAATATAAATAATTTCATTTTAAGAAGTTCATTTAGAATACTAAAATAACAGTAAACAGATTGCTTGCTCAACAGTATTGCAGTATAGAATCTATTCATGAATACTACTTTCAGCTTTGAACTGAAAGACAACTGAACCATCTATTAAACAACAGGAAAAATAATAAATACTAGTACTGACAGCTAATGCACACTTGTTTCAGTAAAAATTGTATATGTGAAATCTTAGTACAAATTTCCAGTTTATTCAATTACACATGGTTCATGATGAATGTGTAAAAATAATTAATTTTAATTGAATACTTCTCATTATTTTTCTTAGATTGACTATACTTGTCCTCAATTGAGAAAAAATTTGTTATTTTACTAAAATACATCAATTAGCCATCCTAATTTTTTTGGAGAGGGGAGATAATCCTTTATTAATTCTTACATTTGAAAAAACTTTTTAACTAGTATTTAACATCTAAATTAACATATCATTTATAGCATAAATTGCAAAAAAAAAAAAAAAAGTGCTGCATTGGTAACTTGGGAGATTTTTTTTAAGATATTTAAAATTAGTTCATTTGAACATTTGAAAGCTCTTAAACTTTTCATAAAGCAAAGGAATGTTTATTAATACATAAAACTAAGACAAAAAAATCTTAAAAAGCAAATGATGCTCAAAAACATACCCAAAAAATTGAGAACACCTGTCATCCAATCAACCAGGAACATTTTGATGTTAAAGCTAAAATAAAAAATATGAACAGTAAAGAAACAATAGGAAAAAAACATGGTAAAAAGTTACCAAAAATATATTATAAACTCAAACTGAAATCTAAAATGCCATAAAGTAAACAAGGACTAAATATTTAAGAAAAGACCATTTCAATAATACAAATTACATGATACACTAATTTAAATTTAGTCTTGCAAAAAATAAATGCCCACAATACAAATTTTTTTTCATTAACTTCTAATTAGGTTTGACTGTCAATACAGAAAAATACACAAATATCAATTTTAGTGGACACAATTGTGTACACTAAAATTGATACCAAAGACCATCTTATTGTTATCTAGACACTTTTCGTAGCATTTACACTTTCTTTGAAAGTACAAAAAGTAATTTTAATCTAAATAACAGGGGTGTTTGTGGAACCCCAAAAAATCCCCTGAAACTTTTACGGACTTACTACCGACATTTTGGAGTTTCTAGAAGGGGGGGGGGAATGAAAAATTACAATTATGAAGTATTGAATGACCTAATTATAAAAGTTCAATGAAGTGCTTTTTTTGCAAAATTAATAACCATAAATTTTCAAACATATAAACCACTACATTTTATGTAAATATTTTAAATTACCAGAATTAATTCTTTAAAAAAATTATCTAATTTCTGCTGCTTTTTTTTTATTTTCTGATGTTTGTGGGCTTGTCTTTCTTTTGTGGTGAACTTCATAATTGCAGGAAGGTTGAATTTTATTTTCCTCATTTACAGTTGAAGAAATTTCCTCGAGAACTGCACATGCAGAGGTAGAAGCAGTTTGCTTTTCTGCTAATGTAGAAGGTTTTTCAGAGACTTTTATAGGTGACTCATCTGAAATACATGTTTTTAAGTCCTCTTGATATGTTTTCCAACTTCTGTTCATATTCAGTAAGAGATCTTTGTGAATTGGATCAGTCATTGGATTTTTTGAGCCATATTTTTCACATGAGGTTTCTTTAGAAGCCATTAAATCATATTTAATAGTCTGCACTGCATCTAGGGAATCAATCTTAAGAGAGGTTCTACAGTCAGTGGCAAGTGTATCCATTAAGTTGAATGCACTTTCCACTAAGGGGCTATGGAAGCAGCTAAGGCAGGCTTTGACCAATTTAGCCAATGTAGGATAATTATAATCATTTGTGAAATCATCTTTTAAATTAAAAACTTTAGACCAATATTTATCAATTGTACACTTGACTTGATTTCCACTTTCATCAGATGTGTAGAGCATTTCTTTGGTGATATCAATATCACTCTGGTATAACCTTATTTCATCTTCTACTTTTGACTTTTCATTATCACTAAAAATATGGGACATAAAAGATGATAATTTTTCAAAAGCTAATATTGTACTGGTTTTACCTCTTAGCTCTGGATCTAATGCTGTAAAACGAATTAGATATGAATTTTTAAGGGGTAATTTCTGTTTCATATGCTGTGCTGTATTAGTATAAGCTTTCATCAGAGAAATTTGGAATTCTTTTGCTATTGGATGATTTTTTGATAATTTCTTCAGGAGAGTGGAAGCTTCTGCACCAGTAAATATTACTTTGCTAGGTAGATGGAATTCTGGATTTGTGACATCAACCTTTAATAAATCATTATAAGATGTGCACTCTATATTTTCTGGCTTCATAAAAAAAAGAGAAAAATTTTGCCATCAATTTATAAATACTGGAATGTATTAAATGAAGCATTGGTTTTTTTTGTTTCAAATAATTTAATATATGTGTTGAACTCTGGTAATACTGCTGAATATAATGCCATATGCAATAAAGTTTTGTTTTGCATAACAAATAACCCATTTAGTATTCTTTTTTTCCGAGTTAAAGCATCCTTTGTGAGTTGTTGGGAATGCAAGCAAGAATACACCCCTTCAACAATTTTTTTCTGAGCTGCAGAAATATTTCTTTTATTGTATACAGTTTCAACATAAGAAAAATAATCCCCTTTATCAGTTTTATCCAAGTAGTGAAAATAAAATGCAATAAGAGCATCCCACAAATCTTTGATTCTTTCTAAAACACATAAAATGTACACCCACCTATGGTCTGGTCTCTTCAAGGGCTTAAGTTTTTTAATGGCAAGGGATTCACAGATTTTGAAAAAATTCTCTTTTACTGCAGCTTCTCATATCAAAATAGATGTCAAACAAATCTTCTAAGTATCTATCAAAACATGAAGCAAATTTTTTTTTGCTCAGTTATTAGCTGTGTGACATGTGTCACCATCAATATCTAATAAGTGGGGTGCTTTTTTTTTATCGTAGTCTGGTTTCAACACCCTTTTTTTTTTCCCACGCATGGTGTTACATGAGTCCATTAATACACTAATTAAGTTTGCCCATGGAATATTATTATCTTCAATAGTATTAACAACTGCTTTAAAAACAGCTTCTGAATTGCAAGATTCCATCTTTAGAGATGCAAAATGATGAACTACAACTTCATTTTGATTGTTGTCATAAAACTGCACCAATATTGCCAGTATACTTTCTTGAGCATTGCTAGCACTTTCATCCAAATTTAGAGAAAATGGAGTCTCCTTTAAAGTTTTAATGATATTTTCCTTAATAGTTTTTGCGAGCCCATATTTCATCTTATAATATGCAGTAGTCCTGGACATTTCCAACGAGTTTGCAGAGTTCAATTAAATTGGGAGCTGCATTGAAAGAAAGAGAATTCTCGGCGATAAACGAAGTTATTAATACCTCTTGGCGTGCTTTTCTTGTCACTATATCCAATGGCCGAGCATCAGTCTCCAGTAAGTCATCAGTATTTTTTGAATTAGCATAATTACTTAAAGTCATTGAATGTCTAATGCACTTTGAATATTTTATGTGCGTCACAGTTTTAGAATGATTTGTGAAAGCCTTGAATCCTTCCCCACCATACTTCAGCAGTGAGTTACAAAAAAACACAATATGCTTGTCCAGCAACATTTATTTTCTTGCACCATGTGCCGATGGTATCCCCATTACCATCTCTCCGTTCAATCCAATTCCACCTAAATGCCTTCAGGACATCTTCTTCTAATTGTATAATATCACTATTTATATCGAGAAATTTCATAGTCAAATTCTCTTGTGTACATAAATAAAAAAATATTTCAATGAACGAAACGAAAAATTTATACGTGCATCAATAAATGAAACGAAAATTTTACACAGCGGAGAAAAAAAAGTTGCGAAACGATCAATGACAAATAGCTAATACGGCGAAAAATCCCCCTTCTCTACTTATTGGCGCCACGCCAGGAGAGATAAGACCTTTGAAACCAGAGTCACATGATCGCACATCTGGTAGAACGAAGTCTCTCCCTTTTTTTTTCTGCCGCGCCTACTTGCCGAAAAGAATCCAGAAGAGAATGTCCGAGAACCGGGGGAATGAGTCATAACTCGCAATAAGGAAAGAACAAAAAAGAAGTTTTTCCCCCCTTTTCACGCATTATCACTGCCTTTGGAGAAAGAAAAAAATTTCACCACACACACTGACCTTGCGTTTTCTGCTTTCAAAGCAAACAAAATTACCCAGATCAAAATAAATAATTCATTATTATTCCTACTTCCTTTTGAACGACGATCCCCGGAATTTCCGGGTATCGAAGTTCAAAATCCCCGGAATTCCGGGGTTTCCCCAGAGCACAAACACCCCTGAAATAAGTAATAAATTACGCAATTTTATTATGAAATGTGAAAAAAATAGTACATTTAAATCAGGCTATTAGATTAGCAGTAATTCCACTGAAGGAAATATCTTAGAAACTTATAACCAAAAGATTGTCATTTTACAATTTTGAACACAGTGTGGGAAAAGAGGAGAATCGCTTCTGAAAATGTGGCTAGTCAGGATATCACTAATTTACCTTTCTTATAATCAAATCTACCAAGTGCTAACTATCCCATTGCTCTCAGTGATTTTTATATAGCACCTTAAAACAATATATTTTTAAAATTTTATTTATAGTTACTTTATTTCAAAAGATTTCATTTAAATGAAAAGAACTGCTGGTTGAAATTTATTAAAAGGATAAATCTTTAATTTCAACCTGATTAGTATAAATTTGACAGCTTTGAAACTTGAAAGGGATCATTCAAATAATTTGATTCATATGCATTTAAAGCTTAAAAATTTATTTCCAACATTAAAATTTACAAGTAAAATTAGAACAATATTAAAATTTACAAAACCACAGATGATGTTTGATGTTCTTAGAAATTTTAAAATAATCATGGGGAAAAAATAATATAATATTGAAAACTTTGACCCTTGACATCATTATCAAAATAGAGCAATTGATGAAAAGATTTCAGAAAACTTATAAATAGAAAGTGATAATATGGGTCGACATCTCGAAGATAAGTATACAGGAAATGAGAACTAAACATATATGGATATTTAATTATAATAAATAATAATACATATACTCAATCGTTTTTTCTGAATGAAATTTAAAATGCAAAATATTGGCAAATAGGTATCTAAATATATTTTACATAACATGTTACAGTGAAATTAAGAATTAAAATAAAAATGCAATGCAACAAATTCACTAGTTATGAAAAATTAAATTATGGACTACAACATATTTGAGCATTCATAGTTCTTGTAGTGCACAAAATAATAGAACTGACTGTAATATGCTTAAAACTGTACGAAAAGAAAAAAAAATGTCTTACTTTTTTTTTTGTTCAAAACTTAAAAAATATGTTAGCTAAAAAAGTATTTTCATAATAATGATAATGAAGCATTGATACTCCAAAATGAAATAAAATTCATCGCTTCATATTAAAATGCTCAAACACAAAGCATTGCATCTTGCCAAAAAAATATGAAATGAAATAACTTAATAAATGGAATAATATAATTAAACATACGTGCTCGTTCCTCATTCGATTTATTACACAAGTGTTGATTTTCCAGCATGTAAGTAAAAGAAGTGACGTTTCCTAATGCATCGGAAAACAATTACCACTAGGTATCCTTAAGTTTTCTTCTTCCATAGAAAAACATTTAAATTAAAAAAAAAGTAATTTACATCAACAATCAAAGTAAAAAGAAACTTATGGAATAAAATATTATTTTTCAAGGTGCACTTAATTTAGAATCTCCTACAAAGAATTTGTGAAATGCGTAAATTTTGTTTTCTTGCTAGTGTCAACATTTTAAATGAATGAATTCAATAACTTAAAAGCATTATTTACATTAAGTAATACTTTATAATTATCTATTTAGTATAAATTTATTTTTAAAACCCGAAATCAAATTTTTTTATCAAAAAATTTTTATATAGCAATTAAATACATACTTCAATAAAAGAAACTCCACTCGATTCTTTCTTACTATACTAAAAGAGATTTAGGTTAAACAAAATAAATCTTGCTTATAAAACAATACAGAAAAACGTTTTTAAAAATTATTTACTAAGATTATTAATCCATTCAAAAAGGTAAAATAAAAAAATAATAATAAAGAGAGATTGAAGCTCAGAACTATTAACTACAACTGTGTCCTGCTTATTTCAACAACATTTGTTTTGCTCTTGATGTAAATCGGTAGCGAATTTGATTTGATATTAAATTTTCATTGCTCTTGGTTTTGTATGCGGCTAGTCACTGTTATTTAAAAACTGTGTAATTGTATCTCTTCATAAGCTCATCAATCGTTTAAAAAAGGTAGGATTTTCGATTGTTTATTAGTTAGACTTATTAGATTGTTATGTGTGGAATCTTTTTGTTCCAAATATTATTTATTTTCAATATCTTATATTGATTATTCTATTTCGGATCTATTTATGTCCAGTTATGTTCTTTATAATTACCCCCTTTTCTATTTCTTGGAAAAACTTACAAGACTTATTTATGTAAGTGAGGATAGTAAATTTCTTTTGCCAGATATACATTTTTGAATTTGAATGAAAATGAAAACGACAAAATTAGTAACTATATTTTAATAACTCTTAGTATTACTTACTGGAAATCATATGAAACGAAACCTAGTTTTTTTAGATATAAAGCTGAAAACTAATAAGTTAAATATAATTGAAATAACATTTTGACATCTGGGATTAAAGAAAGGGAGCGAAAAAAAAAAGTTTCATCAATAGAGATTTTCACTACAGCATTCTTACAGAACACTAAATTTATTTTAAGTTAAAGCAAATTAAATAATTAAAAAAGTTTGCAAAAAATAATAATGACTCATAACTGCTCTGTATATTTGCTTAATACTTTTAATTCATAACTTTCTAATACTGAAGTTGTTTTAATATTTTGAATTCTATTAAATTCTGAAATTGATCTGAAGTTATTTTGATGTATTGTCTAAAACTTGATCAATGTATTAGGAGTAGGAGGTTCTGAAAACTTTATTTAATAACAGGAATAAGCATAAGTTATAATTCTCCTTATTCTTATTATTATTTGTTTCTGAAAATTCTCACAGAATTCAAAGGTTGGATGAAACTTTTTGATTCCTAGAGAGAATGCTTGATCTAAGTATATTAAAAGACAGATTCTGATTCTCCTTTTCTGTCAATTAGTGGCACTAGCCACCTAAAACAATTTTTTGTCCATAGTGTCGCCTTTTGCATTAACTAAAATGTGCACTGAATGTAGAAATCTTATGCTGTAAAGCTATGTAGTTTGGGGCAGAAATTGTTTTAATACACAGTATTTTTTAAAAAATAAAATTTTTCTTCATATTTTTAGTTTTTAAGTTATATTAAGAAATTTCTTGACATCTGTTAAATATGTTATTCAAAAATTAAGTTATATGTAAGTAAAATAAATTTTTAGCTGTCTAAAGCAAACTACAATCAATAATCTAAGCTAATTTTATTATTACTTTTTTTTTTCTTTTTTTTCCTTTCAGGAATGTATTAACTCCACTTTTTCCCTTGGGCACAAAGATATTACTTTGTAAATTGTAATGATTGTGGAAACATGAATTTGTCAGATGTTAAATATTTCTTTATTATGTATCATTTCTTTGTTAATGAAGTGCCTGAATTTCATTTAATTTTTTTAATGGAAAAAAGTATTTCCAGTTTTTCTTTTCATTTCTTAATGTTGTATGTCATCTTAACTTAACCGTCATGTATTTAAAGAATTATGTAATATTTTTTTATATTTGTACAAACTTAAGTGATTTTTTTATGAAGTATTTTTATCAGATCATGATAACTGAAGTTTACAGTCTGTTGAAAGTTAATAAGAAGCGACATATTCAAATACGAAACATTGCCATATGAATGACAATATTTTGCCACTCATATGGATTATATGAATCATGAATGGTTTATAACCCATTATATAAATTATTGTTTTTTAAAAGAATTTTACTTAATTATGTCACTTTTTAATAGAATCAAGTTATGTTTTAGTTGAGTTAATTGTTAGAGTTGGTAACTTTTCATGAACTGCCAAAATGATTCCATGAAATTTTAATTGGAAAATTATTAACTATTCTTTTTTTTTTCAGTATTATACTTAAAGCATAATTTTTTTATTACTTTAATTTATTATTGTTATTATCTTCCATTATTTAGTATAATAAGCCATGGATAATGGAGATGCAGCTGCTGGTCTTAGCGATTCTTTTCTTGCCTCTGGACAGTACATTGTGCAGGCTGAAGGTAAGATCATATTTGTCTGCATCTGAACAAACATGCAATAAATATTATGTATTTTTGAACTTTATAAATATTCATTTTAATTAAGTGTCATTTTTTAAAACAATTTGATGTTTTTTAATTATCGTATTATTGATAATAAAAATAATTGTGAAGTAATTTATGTGATGCAAACAAACGCAAGAATGTCTCCTATTTTTTAACGTTCTTGCTTTTATAAATATTTGCCCTTTATTATTAAATGATTGTAGCGATTATATAGAGACTGATGTTTTGTTTATTGTATCTTATAAAATAATGACAATGCAATATTTATTTTTAATTTCATATGTTATAAAAAAGTAGTTACAGGGTTCAATACAATTAATTTCAATAAATGAATTTGCAAGCTTGTTTTTCGGAGAATGATAATTTTGAAAATTCTTCGAAGCATTAACAATAAACAAGATTTAAAAAGTGTAAATTATATTTCATTTGCTTCATGTGAAGTTCTGTTATTAATACTAATTAAGCTTATTATTTTTCGGTTAGTTTGGAAAGATTGATTTAAACCTTCTTCTTCTATGTTTTTTTTTTATCTTATTATCTTTTTTTTTTTTTTTTTTTTTTAAATCAACAATATAAGGATAAAGAAAGTTGATGTTGAAAATCAGTCAAAATACGTTTTCTGACCTATTTTACATTCTAGGCAGATATATCTGTTTTACCCTCTATTGGTTGGCACACTGTTGCTATTAAAATGGATTTCTAAAAATTTAAATTTACCATAATTATATCATTTGTGACGATGGCAACTATGATAGACAAGCTGGATGATTTTTGTTTTTGTTTTTAGATAAATTTTGTTCCCTCCCCAGTTCCCCCCAAAATTACAGTTCAGTAATTTTTTTCATTCCTGAGTTATATGCAAGAAGACTAATAATGAATTCGTGAATTCACATTTAAAAAATTATGCTTTGTGATTTGACGAGAACAAGAAACTTGTCCCAAATTAGAAATAATAGAGTAGTCTAGCTACATTGACTTTATACACAGTGGGGAGATTCTGAACTGTCAGTGATAGGAGACAAAGTGCTTGAATACTAATGTTAATCTTATGTTGATGTTATTAAGAATGGATTTATCAATGGCAAGAAATGTTTTGCACACATTGGCTTTTGGTCCAATAGTTTTAAATATTAATGTTTTTTCAAGTCATCAGTGAGATGGTTTTATAATTTATCTGAATTAAAAAAAAAAAAAGAATGGAGGAGAATGTGTTTAAATCCTTTTAAAGAGCTATGGGAAGTAAACGTAAACTAATTCATCAATTTTTTTATACATGAATTATAAAAATTTTTGCTGAATTTTTCAATGAAGAAAACAAAACGTAGATGCTTCAGCTACATATTTTGCATCATAATTGTCTTGATTTGTTAATTATTAATTTATGAGATTAAGTAAGAAATCTGCTTAATTTTATTGAATCATTTGTTAAATCATTCTTAATCTTCAAAATATTTTAATAAGAAAGAACTGGTTAACTGGAGAGAAGGGGTTAATTAAATAAATAATAAACTTAAAACACAATTTTTTTTCCAAGTTTTGTATTAATTTTGTTAGCTATATTAAATAATGAAGGTACTGCATTATTTTCATGTGGGATCATGTGTAGATTATCAATAATGTTTTTACAAAACTTTGTTCATAAAATTGAGATCATTTTTATTTTATATACTTTCAAAGAAAAATTTACTTTCATTCATTAACTTTAAAAATTAGTGTAATATATTTTAAATTGATTTGATTTAAAATGTTCTGAAAGTATTATATTATTAAAGTAAATTTGTAACTTGTTTATTATTGCTTGCAAAATGTTCTTCAAAAATCAACTGATGATTTCTCCTGCAGAATTTTTATTTCCTATTTAATTATTGTAACTTTTATTTCCTTAGATTAATATTTGAAATACTTTATTTAAGATAAATTGTAATTAAATTTCAAATAAAATAATCTTTTAGATGGTGATGAAACTCTAGGCATATCCGGAGATAGCATGGATGCTGGTGATAAAGATGGAGAACCATTAAGAGAACAGGTAAATCAAATTTAAAGTTATATCAAATAAAACTTTTCAGCATTTGTTCTATGGAAATAAATTCTCGATAGATATCATGACTTAAGGATTGAATTTTCTGGATTTCTTTATCTGAAGAAAATGTATTATATGAGAGAATACATATTAAATTTGATAGTTTGGACTAATCTATAACCATATAAGCATTATGATTATGTGGCATGATAATTTTGGTTTATATGATATTGATAAGAATGATAGATCCTTCTCTTGTCATCATATTACTGTGTGCAAAGTTATATAGTTTAAAATTACTTCAAATAGAGATACAGATTTTATAAAAATTTATAATGATGTACAATATACATATTCATACTCAAAATTTGAAAATATGAAAAATTTTATTTAAAAAAAGAAAAGGTCAGAAACTATATTAGAATATATTATAAACTTTATTTGTTATTATTATAAAATGTACTTATTAATTTTTATTCTATGTGATGTATAAAAATTGTTTCTTGCCTTTAAACTTTCAATAAAAAAATGCATTTATTGTATGCATTAGTTATGTAATATTATGTATGTATGCAATGCATCATTTATGTAAAAATAATGAATCTGATAAAAACTTTGTTGTTAAACTGTTCAGTATGTGCCTTTGGCGAAACATACATTTTCTTTGAAAAAATGTTTAATGCCTGCATTTCATTAAAAGTATGCAAAATTTGATTTGATTTTCTTAAAAATATATATACTTTCTGAATGGGGGTTTCAAACAGTGAAATAATTTTTGTGTGTGTGTATTGTATTATACATAAGAGAAATTTTTAACATTAATTTTTTGTTAAATTTATTAATTTTGGAAGTACTTTTCTGTCAAATTTTTAAAAAAATGGAAATATGCTTTAAAACATGCTTTTTTCTCTTTATTTATATGTTTTTTTATTTATTTTTATTTAGTTTTTTATATTTATTCAAAAAAAATCTGCAAATATTATATATATTTTTAGGATCGATTTTTGCCTATTGCAAATGTTGCTCGTATAATGAAGAATGCTATTCCTAAATCAGGAAAGGTAAGCTGATGTTATATTTATTCTTGATAATACATAATTTTTCTTAAAATGCTGTATCACCAGTGAATGAGATAATATATGTTTCTATTTTCTCAGTGCTTAAGCTTGAAAAAAAAATCATTTCTTTGTTAAATATAGTTTCATTGCATAAATTATTAATTACTGATATTTGTAAAAGAAGTTCTGTTTAAATATTTCTTTTATATATTAATATGTTTAGATCATTATCAGGGCTATTTAACTATGAGTAATAACACACGGTATGGTTTTTACTGTTTACTCAATTGATTTGTCATTGACCATAGTTTAATGTAAAAGTTTTTAATAAATTAAGCTCTTGTAAATTTTTAAATAATTGTCATTTTCTAATTATATTAATTTTATTAAATCTAGATAATAGTTTGATATAATTAGGAAATTTGGAAATGAAATTTAAGATTGCTAAATTTTACTAGCATATATTCCAGCAGTTACAGAATTTATATAATTGGTAAAGAAATTAGATGTAAATTACAGAATTATGAATATATATTACAAAAAACTGTTTATAAAAACTGCTGAAAATGCCCTTTTCCCAAATCTTCGCTGACAGCAATGCTAGAAATGAAATAATTTTTAGTATAGTTTTTTAAAAAAACTTAAATCTGATTTCAGCGTGGATACAAAAATTTTTTAGTCTCTCCTAGTACTAAAATGTATATAGGCGTTTGTTTTGATATCAAAAGAACCGAAAGTATTTGCTATTGATTGAAAAAAAAAATTTTAATATTTAACAAATAATGTTCATTTGTTTGATCAACAAAATTGTGTGGCATTATTATTTTATTTTTTTTTAATTATTTTACTTATTTATCTAGTCAATAATAAATGTACACTATGGTCAAAAGTATCACAAGTTTGAGAAACTTTGCATTTTTTCAAGAATAAGTCTCCTCAAAGTAATACTTTTTTTTTTATGTCAATATGTTAAATTAGTCTAAAGGCATGATATAATGAAATTATTGAACAAAAAAATTATTTAATTTCAAAAGGAATAAAATAAAAACAAAATGTACAAGTTTTCAGTATCAGAATACATTTTGGTTACTTGAAATAATTTGAAATAAAGAAAAAATTTCAAGGGTTTTTTTTTTTTTTTTTTTTTTATCAAAAAAGATAATAAAACAGTTTAAGTTAACTGAAAAGCATTGAATATTTGGTTGGGCCACCTCTGGTTTTACAACAGAGTGCCTCCACAAGGTTTTACAACACTTCTTACGATATTTCATGGTACCAAACTTTAATTGTTGTTTCCTGAAATTGTTGTATTGTTCTGGAATGATTCTGTTATTTTCTTTCCCATTATATTCCACAAATTCTCAATGGGGGTTTAAATCTCGTGAGAACATTAGTAACATGTTTTGCAATTGCACCCGTAACTTAAAATAACAAATGTGTCGATATAGAGGTTAGAACTGAACTGAAATGAAATTTAAAATTAATTTAAAATCTGTTTTACCTTTTCCGATTTATGGCAGCGTGCGAGATTTTGCTGAAATATCCTTTCTGCCTTGGGAACATGTCACAAACACTATGAAGCAATTAATCCTTCAGCACACCAACATACTCATCACTATTCATGGTTCTCTGTACAAAATGAAGTCATCCATTTGACTGATATGACATGCACCCCCACACTATTACCTTTTCTGTTTTGATGTATGAACATGCTCTCCTGCGCTTTACGCCAAATGTGGCCATTCTTGTCAGACATTGAAGAAAAGCGACTTTCGTCGCTTGATATAACTTGTCTCTATTCCGAAATACTCCAATTTTTGTGCACTTTGGCCTTCTTCAATTATTTTTTCCGCATTGCTTTTGTCAGAACTGCTATTTTTCTTGGTACTTGCGACTTGTAACCAGCTTCACAGAGCCTGCTGCAAACTGTTCTGGGTTTGTCAATGGCAGACATGGACTCGTTCTGTTCTCTTGCAAGCATAGCAGAACTTGTATAATTGTGTCAATGTAGCATCAGCATGTTTAAAAGATAACCTCGGAAGACCACTTCTAGGCTTTTTATCTGTGGTTTTGAATCTCTTTGAGGCGTGAAACAGTCGACACGCTGGAGTCGCACCATTGAGCAATCCTAACATTTGAAATGTTTCCTTGATGCATTAAAATAACAGCCTGGCAGTTTTCATGAGTTAATTCACATATTTTATGAAGAAATTAACAGTTTAAATTGAAAAGCAATACACGGCGAATAAACTTTGACAGTGTAACAAACGACATGAAATCCTTCGCAATTGCAGCGATTTTATATTAAACTACCAGAATGACACAATCATTGCTGATGATTGCTTCACAAGGAATGACGCAATAGGTTGGAACTCCTTCACCACATTTATATTAGAAAATATCACTTTAAATGAAAATATATTATTTTTTGGGAGCTTATTCTTAAAAAAAAAAAAAAAAATGTGAAATTTCTCAAACTTGCAATACTTTTGATCAGTAGTGTATGTTAAATAATTTTGAATAATGTTTTAAAGTATTTTTGTTTTAATTAATTAAAATTCTTTGGAATTATCTATTCTTTAAAAATTTGTCAATATACTACATTGTATGTAATATATTGGTAGGAAATGTAGACAACCAGTGTTTGAGGATATACATTAGATGTATAAGTTTTTCAACTGTCTGCAAAATCTTAAATTATCAATGATTTAGATTTAATTATCAATCCTCTTTCTCTCTCTCTCTCTCTCTGTGTGTGTGTGTGTGTGTATATATATATCTTTTCTTTTGAGGTAACATTTTTAAATGAGATAATATGTTTTTTTATAACAATTGAAAATTTCAGCAGTGTTATATTAAAATAAGTTAAATTTTTTAAAAAAAAAGATTACAAAGCACATTTATGTAAGAGATAAAATAATAATATAATGCATTTCATGAAAAACAAGAAACATACAAAAAGAACATACTTTTAAACATAAGAAAATCTTTTTACATTTAAAAAGATTTTCTTTTATAAAAATGTAGGATAGGATTGTTATTTCCAAAGTAAAACAACTGTAGATTCTCGAATTATCTGCATGGTATTAGATGTTTGAATATTATTTTTTGTATGATTTGAAATTTTCTAAACTGTGCAGTAATTAATTATTTTAATTACTTCAAGTTTAAAATATTTTTATTTAAATGCTATGATATTTTTCTTTCTTTCTTGAAAAACAGATAGCAAAAGATGCTAAAGAATGTGTTCAAGAGTGTGTCTCAGAATTTGTCAGTTTCATAACTAGCGAGTATCCTTTAATAAAAAATGTGTTTTTTTTTTATACTTATATTAGATTTGGAATCAATTATTTGTACTGACTCATTTCATATTTGTTTTCCAGTGTTAACTAATGAGATTATTAAATTTTCCAACAAAAAAAATCTGTAAACATTATTAGCATTTATTATTTTGTTATTGAATACAGTCTTGCAGTTGAAAACAAACATTTTTCAATATAGTTGTGTTTATAAAATATTGCAAAAAAGTAATCTAATTTTGCATATTTTTAAAACCAATTGTGACTAAGCAGTTTGCTGTGTATCAAATCATATTTAATTTTGCATAACTATAACTGCATAAATTTTTATTAGTTATCAATTGTGAGTCCAAAATCTGCTTATACTCTGTTACTCAAATGCATAATTGTATTCAATTAATTATTTTATTACTATAATTGTAATGAATTAATCATCATTTCTATTCTCTTGTAATTTTTATAAATTTGTTTTTTGACTTTTTTTAAAATAAAAAAAAAAACAGGCATGATTTTCCAGTAGAAATAGAATATATAGATAAAATTATAATCTTTAAAAAAAATTCATATCATTCCCTAACTGTGCCATAGGGCTAGTGATCGTTGTCACCAAGAAAAAAGAAAAACCATAAATGGTGAAGATATTTTATTTGCAATGTCAACTTTAGGTTTTGATAACTATGTGGAACCTTTAAAATTGTATCTTCAGAAATATCGAGAGGTGAGTATGAGAAAGAGTATTGTTGTAGTTACAAATATTTCATAATTTAAAGTCTGCATATTACTGAATATTCTTTATTCCTATAGTCTATGAAAGGGGAGAAATCAATAAGTACTGCCACAGCCACTGATTCTTCAATGGATGATCTAGAAGATGGCTCTTATTGTAAGCTTTTACTTTCTCTTATTTCTACACATTATTTACCTCATTCATATTTATATGCATCCTCTACATAAGTTTTATTAAATGCTTAGAATGTGTTGATCTGTTTCATTAATGACTTATAACGTATAAAATAATATATATTTATATATTATTTTGGAGGATGTTTATTGCATTTTTGTAATCCGCTATTTCATGTTATAATATTTTAGCTAAAAATTTTCATATGTCCTTTTTAGCCTCTCAGACGTTAACAGCAGCCATGATGACTGATCAGTCGGGACAAAATGTTATTTACACAACTTCTTATCCTGCTCAGGTAAATATGTATTAAATTATGTTATATTTTTAAATACTCTTGTATATTATTTTGAATAGTTTTAAAAATCTATTTTTTTAAAGAAATTTTATTTTTCTTCTTACTATGAGATAATTTTGAAAATAATAAAACATGCTTTCTTTTTATGAGACAGATGTTATGTAAGATAATGAACAATGCATATTTCCAATATTTTTTTTAAGCCAATTCATAATTTGTTTCTTTTCTGGCTTTTTGCCTTTTTTTTTTTTTTTTTTAGGTTTATATTTGCATTACATTTAAAATTCTCAATATCTAGGTCTTGGTTTAAGGTTCAAAAACTTTTTCAGTGTGTTTCAAAATATTGAATTTTAGAGATGTGTAATTTTATTTATTATTTAATCTTTTGAGTTATAGCTTGTATATCTTCACAATTGATCATCTATTCTTAATTTTTTATCAGATTTGTGCTCAAAACTTATTCTGACTTCAATTTTTTTTTTTTTTTTCATGTTGAATGGTATTTGTATTTTGTTGATTAATGAATGTTTCAAATGTTGTTGTTGCATGTTAGAACTTTAAGTGTTAAAAAAATTATATACTTATTAATATACATTATTTAAAGGAACTATTTGATTAAAAAAAGGAAATTTTGAAGAAATTTATTATAAATAGTTTAAGTATTACATAGCTGCATTTCCAAATAAAATTATAATTCCAATATCTGTATAAACTAGAAGTACTTTATTTCTGCAATTTTTCTTTGGAGCAGAAGGTACATGTACATTTATAGTCCAAAAAGAATATTGGGGTCTAAAATTTAATATCAATATAAATAGTAGCTGTGCTTTTTAAAATAAAATAGATCAGATTGGTTTTGAAATAGATTTTCATTTTTAAAAAAATGTTAAATCTGAAGAATCTGATAAAGATCTCTTATCAATCTATATTCATGCTGCCATTATTTCAGCCTTTCTGCCAAAATAAATAATATATTGGTTTTTTTTTTTTTTTTCCTTCTAGGATTTGAATTTGCTGTTGTACAATAATCAGTCGTAGTGCAGAATGATTTAAAAGTAAGCTTCTTTTCTATTTCTTCCTTATTAATAAAAAAGCCATATAATGAAAAAATTCTATGGTGTCTTATTATTCCTGAATATTTGTGGTAGAAATAAAATATTTTAATTTTTTAAGGCTTTTCACCATATGCACAGCTAAACATGATTCTCAGATTTTTTTTGTCAATAATTACATTTTTAACCAAATAAAAATATGTTTGCCTTTTCAGTTTCACTAAAAATGACCCATATATAAAGAAAACTCTTGGATTCTTAAAAAATTAAAGTAAATTTTAATGCCATTTTAAAATTTATATTTTCAATTCACTGATACAGTATGTGTTACAATTTTGTCAAAAATATTTCGCAATGATATATTTTTGTGAATCTTAGTAAGATTTTCAAGCAGCAGTTATTGAAGCATAACCATAAATTGCTACTCACTTGCGCAGAGGCATACAAATATATTGAATTATCGAAACGCTACTATAGCATGGTTGAGTCCTAAGGATCATCCTAAGCCATGGTGTACAGCCTCATCCATAGAGTTATGTTTCATCATCGGTAGGTGATAAGTGAACCCCACATTGCTTCTTTAGTCACCAGAGTGGTAAAAAACAATTATAATATCAGAAGCATCTCATAGCTATATCTGAAGTTTCTCTTTATGGATTACATAAGCATAAAAAAAGATAAATGCAAAAAATAAAATTTTGAAGGATATTTACTTAGCAATTGTTTCACAATGTAATTTAATATTGTATTCATTATAAAATTAACTGTTGCAATACATTTCCTTTCATATGTAATTTTGAAGATAATTTAGATCTTTGAGTATATTATAAAAAAATGTATCATTGGGATTAAAAACTGTGATAAAAAAATTGGTTTTTGATTTGTTTAATAATATTTAAATATATTTTTATCATTTAATTAAATTATATATATTGTTGATAATTTCTAACTTAAAAGTTGTTTTTTATTTTGTTATCACTGCTTTTAAAAATTTTTATATATGTTGCTTGAAAAAAAAAATTAATTCCCAGTATTGTTGCAATAAAAGCTGGATATATACAAGGTAGCCATAAAATAATCTTTCCTGTTTGATGCTATCAGCAACTCAAATGAAAGAACAAAATAAAACCATATTTTACATGCAGACTGTGGAAGGCATGGGAAGATGAATCCTGCAGAAAAAAAAATTAATGCCAAAAGTTGCCAAAGGGAAGATACTAACACTGTTGGAGTTATGAATGAATTCATAATACTTGCAGAAAATAACCTTTTATGCATCAACATTAGAGTCCCCTGGATTCCATGCAATATTTTCAATTTGCTAATCTTTCCTGTGTACAACATATTGCATATGGTGAAAGATGTTCTCTATTGCTGTATGTAAATTGTCAATTTTGATGTTCGTAGCTTCCTGTCTTATGTTCTGTTTCAAGATATGCAGATTTAGGATGCTACCAGTGTAACTTCGGATTTCATGTACCCATATAGCCAAAAGTTACATGGGGTGATGTCCCAGGAATATGGCAGCTATTCGTCAGAAAATATTGACTGATAATTTTCTCAGTTCCAAAATGATATCGTAAAAGGCTCTTACTGAATGATGAATGTATGGCAATGCTCCATTTTGCAAAAAAATTATTTGAGTCCAAGCATTGCAATTGCAGAATAACAAAAGTTTGCAGCATTTGCCCATATTTTTCACAATTAATCATGCAAGTAATAATACCTATTTGAATGATATTCTCCAAACTATATGGTTCAATTATGAAATTCGTTGTGAAATCGCACCACACTGTCAAATTTGGGGAATGCAATGGCATTTCTTGGATCATTGTGGGATGTTCGCATGTCCAAATACGGCAGTTCTGAGTATTGATGGCCCATTAAAATAAAAGTGAGACTCATCTTCCCACAATAAAGTGAAAAGGATGCTCTTTTCATGTTCTGTGATTTGTAATGTCTGCATTTGATTGATCATATACGGATAGAAATGCAGTGTTTTACATACAGTAAATAGCATAGGGCATATCGGTTTGGTGAGCTATTGCATGAGTGCTTGGACTACTACTAGTTGTCAAACACCACTATAGCAACTTCTCTTACTCCATCCCTGATAGCACTTTTCATCATTCTCCACTCTAAGTCCTAGCGAACCACTTTCCTAGAATTTTTTAATCGTTACTCTCACGGTTACAGCAGGCACAATATTACACTGTCTAATGTAGAACAGTTTTACCAGCAAAATGCACTGAGGTAAAGTAGGGTCCATATTAAGTACACATTTACAGTCAATTAAGAACAGCAATCTTCCCTTTCTACAAGAAATGCAAGGTGCTACTGTCACACATGACAACATCACCAATATTTCTCCTATTGACAACTTTTGATAATTTTTTTCTTTGTGGAATTCATTTTTCTATACTTTCCACAGTCTGTACATGAAATGTAGTTACATTTCACTCATTCGTTTTAGTTGTAAATGCCACCAAATAGGGAAAGTTATTTTATGACCACTGTGTAGATTTTTTTTTTTTTTTTTTTTTTTTTTTTTTTGAGAAAATGCTTGCTTGAAATGCTTCTATAAAAGATTTTTTTTAAAGGAGGAAGTATTGGAAATTATATTTTTTACTAGGTGTCTGATAGAAAACATGAATTCTGTATTTAAAATTAGGTATTATGCAACATCATTGTTTTAAATTACTGTCTCAGGGTTATAGTTATCCATATTATTAAGTTCCTGTTATTTAAAATGTATTGGATTATTTGAATTTTTGCTTTTTTTTATTATATTCATGGAAATTATCCTCTGATTCTTTTATCCACAGCAATTCTTGAAGATTGAATTTTTATTCTGTGTCATATTTTGGTAATTGGTTTGAATGAAAAGTATTCAAGGAAATCTTTAAAAAATAAAGTGTATATTTATTATTATATATGTTGGAGAATTCTTGATGCTTTAGCCTTATCAGATTATATCATGCAATCTGTAGTTTTACCCTTAAAAAACACATCTGTTTTGATAATGTTTATTTGTATATTTATCGTAAATGATTCAAATTCTAATTTTTTTTATTTATTTTACTTGGCAAATTTTGTTTCTGTGTCAATCATTTGCTTTGCTGGTTATTATTTTTTGTTTAGCACAGATATGTGTTATGGATTTGTGAATTAAAATAAAATAGTTGTTTATATTTCTTAATTATTCAGCCTTTATTTTGTATTCACCACTATTTCTGGATTCTTGCTATCATGTTTATATTTTTTTACTTGGTGTTTTTGTCTCTCTCTTTCTCTCTCCATATATATATATATATATATATATATATATATATATATATATATATATATATATATTACAAACTATCTTAAAATTCTTGGTATAAACTTCAATAGCTGACTGCGCACATTTAGTCAAAAATAAGTTGCCATTTAGTCATTTCTTCAAGTAGTAAATAAAGGCCAATGAAAATTATCATTATATTCAAAGAACTTAAGCACATATTTTATAGAGCAAATAACTAAAACTACTTGTAAGCACAACCAACAACATTCATGCTGGCTTTAAATTGCTATTATAGGGATTGTCTTTTATGCTATCTACAGAAAAGAAATCGTAATCATAAGATCCTCATCAGAATAGGCATGACAGTTGTTATAAATAAAGATCTTTAAATAGCCCTAAAAAGGGGGGGGGGGTCCGAGCTTGAAAAAGTGTGACCATACCAAACTACTTGACAAATGAAAAATACCTTCTATTATTTCGGATCTTAAGTTAAAATCATCTAACTCATAACTTCAGTGCAGCAGTTCATATCATATGACATACAATGATTTGCTCTTATCGAGTCTATTTTCTTTTATTCATTACTATTTATACCTAAAGTTTTGAAATGTTGTGTATATGATATGCATTTTATACATTGCAAAAAAGTATTATTTCTTATAGAAAAAAAAGGTAAATATATTTTTATACATATTATTATATTCTGAGAAAAAACAGTAGCTTCCAAAAATATACAAATTTTTAAAAATGTTCATTATTGTTTATTTTGAAATTAAATCCTTATTATACTATAAAACTTAAATTTAAGAAATTTGAAAGACATGCTTTTAAAAAGACTAACTCAATATTATCTTACTCAATTGAACTGATTAAAGCTGAACATATTCTGGTTATCAATAATAGAAGCAAGACCAAGAATAATTATTTGTCAAAGCAATGAAAATGATTTGAATTTTATTACATCAATGAAAAGATTATAAAATGTATCTAAACATATATTTTTTAAATTTATTAACAAAAATTGTAATATATTGGTATTTAACACATATATGAAGGGAGAAGGCAAAATTATACTTAATTTTTAATCTGTTCAAAAATTTTATTAAAAAAAATAGTTCCATTGTATAAAAATGGCCCACACTTGAAAGTATGTTTGGGCCAAATTTCATGGTTCTAGGTCCATGGCTTTATTCTGTAGAATGCTAACACTTACAGACATACCTTGTTCTTTATTATCAGTAGAGATAAAAATGACTAATTTTTTTTTTTTTTTTTTTATGTAAAATGATTGTACATAATTTTTTTTCAATGCTATTCATCAAAGGTTCATGTTCCATGCTTTTCTTTTGCAGAAAGTTTTTTCTTCAAGCTGTGTAATAAATTGAAACATCTGAAGATCTCCTGAAAGATTGCTTCAGAAAGAAATAATTTTGCTCTTAACATCTATTAAAATCTTTAATTGGCAAAAACTCTTATTAAGCTATTTTTCATAAGTTTATCTTTTTGTTTGTTTGTTTATGCATAACTTAAATTGCAGTGATAATTTTTTAAACATCTTTGTGCAATTTTTCCTGTTATAAATACAATTTAATTTGTTATTTATGAGTGAGAATTTCCATCTTATTTACTTTCAGTTTTTCTTAATTTTCTAATTTTGGATTTTTTTTCCTTCTTTACTTTTCATTCTCGAACTTTTTCTTGAATAACTTAGATATAACTAAGGAAATTTAAGATGTTTTAATTAAAATTTCTTTATCCATGTTTTTTTTTTTTTTTTAACTCTGTAAATAAAATTTCAAAATTCATCAGGAATTCCAGATTTTACTTTGATTTGTGATAAGTTATGGTCATTGTAAATATACAAGATAGTCATCATTTTGCTTCATAAACATTTCAAAAGTTTTTGTGTGTATCATCTTAACTGTTTAGAATACTGTACTATTTCATTTACAAAAATTTGTAACAGTAATGTCATATGTTTAAATAAATGTTTTTTCTAATAATTGTATTTTATTTACTTCAATCAATTTAATTTTATTCTTTCTTCATTATTTACTATTACTATCAAATGAACAATATTCATTTTGTGTTTTAACTAAAAAAGTAGTTTTTCTAGTTTTGTTTTTGATCTTTTGCTACCAGTGATGTATGTAGAGGATTTTTTTCTCCACATCTGAAATGGATGCCTGATTTCATAATTGTATCATATGTAAATGGAAAAATCCTCTAAGTTCGTTATTGGTTATTAGTGATGCTGTTTTTTTAAGCAACAGTATTTTATATTAATATAGCCATTTAATAAATGGCAGTATTCTAATCAAATATAAATACACGTTTAAATAAATTCTACCCGCAACAACTTGTTCCAAAAAATTTTAAGGATATATATTAAATTAATACTAATGTTCATTTTCGAACTCAAATAAATAGGAAAGCTAATATATAATTAGGAATAAAAAAATTTTCATACAGTTATATTGGAGAAAAGTTGCGAATTGCTGAGAATGAAATCGAGGTTAAGAATAATAATCACATTTAATTGTTTAAAATATTCTGATTCAGAATAATATTATACCCATTCATTTTTCTTAACAAGAAATTTGTTTTTCTTAAAGTAAATTTTACATGATTTTCTCTCACTTAGAGATTTAATCAGACATTGATATCCTGATTTTTCTTCTTTATTGAGAAAATATGTTTACTAAGCTATTGAAAAGTTCTTTATTTTGTGATGGCTGCATTCCATATTTGTGAACAGTATCAAAAAATTCCTAGAACAAGACTGATCAGAAATCTCGTGAAGTCCGACCCTCCATATCTTTCCAACATAAATGAGATTTCCAAGTGTTATCTGGTTACAAAGATGAAAATGCATGTTCTTGCATGCTCTCTAATAATGGTGTTATCCCCCATTCCGTGCAAAAGATAGTTAAGATACATGAGAGACAATCTGAAATTTTTGAAATACAATTAGATTATACTTACGAATTTATAGGAGTGTTCAAAATAGTCTCCTTCAACACCATTTCTGTAGGCGAATTTCCCAAAGATTAAATGCCTCAGGCCATTCATTTCTTGGAATTGATGAAAAAAATGTATTTTTAGCTTCATAATTATCATTTCCAGAATGAAAATGGCATTTATTCTTTAGATTAAAAATAGCCAAAATTCAATCATGGCTAAATCAGGTAAATAAAGTAGATGTTCTAATGTGTTTTTATTCAAGAAACTCAACTATCAATCTTGCTGAATGAGAAGCTCATGGTAGAGCATCAGTTCTCTAAATTTCACTTCTTGAAGAATTTCAGGAAGGCATTTAGTGGTGCTAGCCATGACTGTCTTCTATTCTTCCAGCTTGATGGCTTTGACCAGCCCTGTACTTCTGAAGAAAACTGCATACATTACTTTTTTTCATGGTGTATTGTCTTTTCACCGTTTGGACATCTTATTATGTAAGATCCATACTTTACTTCCTTGACGTGTTGGAACATCAAAAAAAATGGTTTGTATATTTCATCACCAGTTATATTTTAGAAATAAGGCTCTGGCTAATATCTTGAAGTAATTTAAGGATTTCTTTACTGAGTCTGACACTTTCCTTCTTTTGGAGCTCAGTTTAATTAAGGGGAACCCAAATTACTTTTTTTCATGTGTGTTTCTTCGTGAATAATTTTAGTATGAAGGTTGATCCAATGTTTTCTTCTGCATTTGGTAGGTGACACCTATTGTCATCGATTAACATTTTCCATACTGTAGACATGTTATCCGGGATTACTGCAGAAAACGACCTTTTATGTGTTCATCGTGAAGAGAGTTGTGGATCTCTGTGAAATTCTGTAAACTATCTGAATATCGTAGCACGAGATGGACCTTATTTCTAAATATTAAATGCAGACGTTCAACGCATTCTTCTTGATTTAATCCTTTTTTAAAAACATAGCGTAATACTGTTCTCCTCTCAACTCCATTTTTCCTTCAGCCTAAACTTTATTCTATGCTAAACTACATGCAATTGGTAAATTAAAAAAAAAAAAATCATTTTCTAGGTTAAAATAATTAATATTTTCAAATCTTTTTTTTTTTCTGCCCCTTATCGCCTATGCCTCCAGTCTCTCTTATTAACTTTTGGCATGAATTTACCAATTTTACTTAATCTATCGTGCGATCCTTGGAGAGGGTTTTTGGCGATTACCTCTTTGCATCCGAAAATCGAATTTGTGTTTTAGATGCTTTTTTTCCAACCGACTGAAACCAAAATTTGACACAGAATTACACTTGTAGTCACAAATTCACGTAACATATTTGTCATTGCGTTTTTGTTGCTGCATTCACATGTTTCACATGAAAGTACAGACAGTCAGGCCTTAGTTGGATTTGGACAATCCAACAAAGGCTTCACCATCTATTCCAACTATCTTTATTGATAGATGCCTACGCTATAAATATTAAATCTGTGTACCTACTTTTATCTAACTAGCCCTATTTGTTTTGTAGTTATCGTGTTACTTATATATTCGGACAGACAGACTTCCTCAGAACGGATTTTACTTACATCTATAAATGTGGTTAAAATGTAAATACAAATTTGGTGTAAAATGCCAAATTTGATCCATTTAAAACGTTTTTGAATTATTTTTGTCACAGACAAGCAGGCGAATTTTTTCCAAAAATTTGATTTTCGAATTCACTAAGGTCTAAAATTTAAGATTCCTCAAAATCTCGAGTTCGATTTTTTTGACGATTACAGTATTTCTCTATTCTAGATGGTAAAAAATTACATTGAAATACTTTCTTATATTTTTTTATGAACTTAGTAAAGAATGTGCGGTTAGAAATTATAAACCGAAGAATGGTTTATAATTATGTGAATTGTGATGAAAAATTCATCACTTTTAAGAAATTAAGTATTAAACAAACAAATAATTGTTATAATAAATAATTAAATATATGAAATTAAAAAACATTTTTTTTACTGCTTTCTAAAGCCATGCGAGAGCGAAAGATATTTAAAAATATTATTTAGGTTTTTTCCTCTGTTTATTTTTCAGAAATTCTCAATTTTCCCACTTTTTAGCAACATTAAAAGAAATGATTTTTTCCATCTTAATGTACAGAATAAGCCATTTTCAGGGTATAATAAAGTAAGTTGAATTATAATTTGCTCTAACTACAGTTAACCAGAAGTAGAATTGCTCGAACATGCTCTCAACCTTTACAGATATTCTTAATTCAGCTTTGAGCTATTATCTTTGGACCGCCTTTGGCGTCCAGCTGTTTCGACGGAAATATTGGCTGTGTTTAATTTCAGTTAAATCTCTTGTGTATAATTTGCTATTCATTTTTTTTTTTTTTCAATTTAAATGAAACAACATGTATGTGTGCTTGCGTTGTGTGTGCATACCCTATTGAAGTTAAACTATATGACCCATCGGTCTGATTTGTAAAGATATAAATATCCACGCCATGTCATTTCATTCATCATATTCATTAATTTGTGTACAGGAATTGCCCTAGTGAAGTCAAATTATATGTCCCAGACGGTTACATGAAAAGATTTTACTTTTTTTTCTCATGCACACCGTAACATTAAAATGTATATCGCATTTTTTTTTCTCACTGTATGAACGCTTCCAATATCCGTCTAGTTGAAGTGAAAATTAGTTTAAGAACAGCAACTTATAACTTTTAGTGTGTATATACATTTCTCAAGGTGTTTTTGTATACATTACAAAAAAAATTAAAGTAAAATTTTATTATTACAGTTAACAGAACAAGTATAAGGTTATTAAAATAACAAATCTTTAATCTCTATTGCAATTTGATACTTGAAAATAATTTGTTGAAAGAATCATAAGCATCAAATGAAGCGTAAAATTCAAATGAGATTAAACGCAAACAATATGTCGGCCAACTAAGTCATCGACTAGGATTCTGTATAACAGCAATTAACTTTGTATATTTCAATACATTTAAAAACGTAAACAGTTTTTTTTTTTTTTTTTTCCAAAATTGACAAGAAACAAATAGAAAACCAAAGGTGAACGATGCAATTTAATTGTTTTGGATGAACATTTTATACGCCTTACTGCAATTTCTCTCAATGTAAGAGATAGAAAACCATGGAGTAAAATTACCTCCTTTCCCCCCCATGGAGATTTTTCTTCTACGCATTAGTAAATTAGTACTTTTGTGCTCATGGTAATTTTTAGCGCTTGTTTATGCTCTTATATCACTCACAATTCTTTATTGTCCCCAAGACTGAATCTACAGTCTCCGAATTCCAAGATAATCCACAACTGAGTCACTCATTTCAAAAGCCTCTGAACTGACAACAAAATTCAATTTTCTTGCTGTCGATGGATAGACGCTTCGTTCGGATATAAAGACCCCATGAAATAACGTTTTGTATGCCTCGACTTTGAATCCTTAAAATATTCGAATATTCTGGAAACCTCACAAGTGATATTATTGACGATATTTCTAAAGTAAAAACTTACAATAGGTGGCAACACTGGCTGAATGTACTAGATATTAAAAATATTGTGCAGTTTGGCTCTGCTTATTTTGAATTTTCATTGTTCTTTTGGGGATTCTAGCTATTACTTTCGGTTCTCAATTTTCTAAGTTTGTTAAATGAAATGAATCGCAATCGAACTGAATGATTCTCACGTCGTTGGAAAATTAAAAGAATATGTCGTTCCTCTATTCATGAAGTAAAATGAAGACATATCAGTTTCAAATAACAGAAAGCATGTCCAAAAATGAATACCGTCAACACTGGAGAAATATCAAGAAGAAATTTTTGTAAAAGCAGTATCCGTTTAAAATATCCGCTCTCAAACACTATATCCTCAATCGTGATTTGTCAGAAAAGTTACGGCTTAAACCACGTTTTCAGGTGAACCACAATTCATCAGAGAAAGTTACTTTTTGCCACCCAACTTCGCTATGTGATTGCTCATATTGAAATAAAAAGAAATATGGCTGCAATAGTTCCCTCTTTCAGGAACACATACATTTAACTTTTTGTATACGAAATATAGAGAAAGTATAGTAATTATCAAAAACAAAAAAAATTGAACTCGAGGTTTTGACGAATCACTACACTTCAGACCACTCTGAACTCAAAAAAACACATTTTCGGTATTATATCTGTGAAAACGATAATTAAAAATTGCTTTGAGTTAAACGGATGAAATTCGGAATATGGATTTACGTCAAATTTATAGATTTCTATCAAATTTTAAACAATTCCACGAAGTCAGCTGTTCGATTATAAATGAGCTCGATATCTCCAAATCACAAAGAAATATTTAAAATATTTCATAGCTTTAGCGTTTAAAATGCAGATTCTTATCAAATTTTGAACCATATTTGTCAAAGGATGTCCATCTGTCTGTCTACGTTTGCACTAGACTTAATAATTAACGGAACGACTTAAACCAATGAAATTCGGTATGCTATCTTCTGACCACAACTGCAGTTCCGTGTTTAATTTCAGTTTTATTCGATCCTCAAAAAGGCGTTTAAAATCCAGATTCGCACAATGGGTTCAGTAAAAATGTCAGATTCATGACAAAGATCCAGATTTCTTAGTTATTATTCTCTCGGACCATGAAAGGCATTTGCTGTCTTGACCAGAACCCATACTTTTATATGGGAGGGGGGGGGGGTAAGACCTTTATCAGTGAGAATGTAAGAAGGTTTTGGAAAGATTACTTCCGCAGGTTCTTCGTGAAAACCATGTAAATCCCAATATTATTCTATTGGAAAAGCATTTTATGTCATTTTCTGCCTTGACTGAATGTGTTTTAAGCAGTCGATTGTAATTTTAGTTTAACTATAAGATCACCGCTTATGAAAACTATTCTTGATGCTTGTTAGGAAATCAACATCCTTGAATGAGCAAAAGCACTGCTTTATGAAGGAAATAAAAAATCTTCTCAGCATCGAACTGCAAAATAATCGTTGATTATAAAAGTCATAAATTAGTGAATTGACCTATAAAAAATGAGTCCATCTTGCATAGATAATTTTATTTTACAATTTTACAGTTTTGTGAGAAAAAGACAAGATTTATTTGAAATGTATACAAATAAACATTTTCTGTAAGACAAATACACAAACATTTTATCGCTGTTTTATTTTCAATTTATTTTCCTATTTATCATATATATATATGTATATATATATTTGTATAGATAGATAGATCTCCATAAAACAGGAAGAAGTCAGGTCACATGTTGTAGTATAAGATGTTTATCCACTTACAAGAAATATATCTAATGATCTATAAAAAAAAGTGACATCTTTACAAGCAATTCAAAACGAAGAGTTTCTAATATACTAATGAAATGAAAATCTTCCTGGTAATTGACACTTTAAACTTAATCAACTATTAAATATAATTTTCATTAAAACTAATTTTTCAGCTATTAGTTTTATATATTGTTTATGATTTGATTGACTCTCTCGTAAAATGCAGCAAAGATAAAAAATCAGGTGGAATCGACACCACGGTATATGTGCCAAGCAAGAATTTTTTAAATGAACCAGCGCCAAATTCAAGAGGTTTAGGTTCTTATGATGGTTGTCATCATAAAATATGGTAAACTAATCCGCAATTTGGTGACTACATAGTACCATGCTCTCAAATTTTGCCAAAAAAGAAAAAAGAAAAGAACAATAAGAATGATGTATGAAAGTAAATATTAATGGTATAATCTACAATGGCGTATCTTCTTGGAGAATTTAAAAAAAAAAAAAGAATAATTCATTTCTATTCAAATAAAAAAAATCTGAAATTTTATTGAATAAAATGCAGATTGTTTGATGATTTACACAAATAACTTACTTCCCACCGTAACGATCAAATAACTATACTAACTACGATAAAAATGAAACAAAAGTGATTTGATTATTACTTGACCTGACTTGCTTTCCCAAACTTGTAATAGGTACACATTACAAGAGCTTGCACATTTTGCTTCAAATCAAAAAACAATATGGATTTGTTTTAATATATTAACTGGTTTCGTATTGTTGACAAACAATCATAATATTTGTGTTAACATTTTGCGGATCAACACATACATTAATCAGTTTCTGTACCTGAGAACCAAATGATTACAAGATAAAATTCTTTCTTGATTATGTTAGGGTTAACTTATGAAAGTACATTTTTATTTCATTTAAACGCATGTCATGTTCATGGAGTTGCGTATAGGAAATTTTTAAAAAGTTTATAAAATAAGTAAATGCAGTTTAATGCAAGATTGTCGAAATGAATTTCTTCACCTATTTCCTCTTGCCTACTTTATATAGCATTCCATCTTCATAAATTTAAAATATTACAAATAGAAATAATCGTATGCAGTGGAGAAAATTAAATTAATTTAATCACTTTGCCAAAAACAATCGCCAAATCGACTTCCACAATCTTCTTTTTATCCCTTTCAATTAAAAAATATTCTTATTTATAGTAAGAAAAATAGTTATGATCATTTTTGTGGGTTAGGATTAATGTTACATTTTTAAAATAAAAGTATTTTATTACTGAAATTCAGTTCTAAATTACCGAAGGAATTCTAATCATCTTGGTTGTAAAATATTATTTATTTTCAAGATTTTAGGTGCAAAGGTTATTTGAAATGGGAAGAAAAATTTTTTTGACTTATTTAAGTAATCAAGAAATTTTCGAAAATGAATTTTATTTTTTAAAAGTAAGTAATTAAATTAAAATAAAATAAACAAGCATTGTAAATATTATAAATAATTAATATAAAACAATTAATTTTATTTTATAAAATTCTTAAAATTTCATGGGCGAAAAATCAAGAAAAAATTTTCTCTAATGAAATTTTGATTAAATCTAAAATCCTGTACATCTAAATCACCAAAGCATGCAAAATCGCAAACACGATTTTTTTTCCAGCCAACTTGATACTTGGCGTTATGTTGGCTGCGAAACTGGCATGACTCAGAGGATAAATTGTACAGATATTCTAAATACGAACAAAATTTTCTGCTGTCAAAGAAAGCATTGTCGAATTATCAAAGATTTGGCGATAATTTATATTTTTGGCTGATGCTGATAAATCATATTAAAGCATGCATTATTATTCAGTGGTGCTGTTAAATAAGACTTTTGATTTTGCGAGAAACTAGACAGTTGATTCATTTGTGTTAATCTCAATAGCAGTAAAGAAATCCGGTGCTCAAGTACAGATATCTTTGATAGCAAAGCAGTTTCAGACACTGATTGAGCAATTTGTTGTACAAAGAGAAACAAACAGTTTAGAAGGCAACATTCTTCACAGGTTTATTTGTTTAAAAAGCTAACAAGCCTTATAAGAATCATGAGTACTCTACACTAAGGCAGGATATTTAATAAAATGCCATTGAATTATTTTCTGAGATTCCTTACTAGCCTAGAATAAATTCTTACAGTACCTCTAACTGCCCACTACCTAGAGATTCTGTCGAAAAAACTGAACGAAAACTTCAAAATTGACAGGAAATTTGTAAGGATACATTCTATTTCCAGTACACTTGAATTATGTCGTGCTCAGCAATCTAGATCTGCCATCTTTGTGCAAGAAACCTTCGGAGAATTGGAGTGATTGATTATCGTAAAATCTAGCTCATAATTCTATGAGATATTTAATTCCAAAAGATTAAATACTTTACAATTGTTATCCTTTTTCTGTGCGTCTTTAATGGAAGAATTTTAATTAAATATGTCACCCTACTTAACTAAACAGAATATAAATGTAACTTTTTAAAAGATATATGTTAAATATTAATGAAATTGCGAAATCATTCATGTCGCCGCTTCGCAATAATTTCGATTTTGATATTTTCAGATGTTTGCGTCCAGATTTTATTTGAGGAGTTTATGGTGAAAAATTTAAAATATATTAAGAAACCTAATAGGAAACCAAGCTCTATAAGATGATATATAAAACTCTTGTTTCAGTCTTACAACTATAATTCTTTTTTTGGGGGGGAGGGAGGGGTTATGCATTCTGGCATTAGTGGAACAACGAAGCTTTTCCTTTTCGTGCCATTCGTGTTCGCTCTTTGATTTTCATATTTTTGACAAGATTTAAATATATTTAAAGAATAATTATTAAAATACTGCCATTCAGAAATAGATTTGTAATTCATATTTGAATTTTATTCGTTGAATTTATGTTTAATGAAATATAATAAAAAATTTAAAGAAATTTCGTATCATTTATAGCTGTTTAATTGTTGAGCAGTTTTTTATTTTATTTTATTTTTGCAGTTTAATAAATTTTTGGATACGAGAGATTTTTTTCTATCAATTTATGGATATGGAAGATTTTAAATGTATTTAAGGAGAATATAAATTCATTGTAATAATTACAGAAACTCATAATCATATCCAATTTATACAGTGCTTTTATTTGAAGGTTATGAAACATTTAACTGGTATGATAATTCATTTTTCCAACATATATATAAATTCAAGAGAGCAAAAATATAAGAATATTATGAACAAAAAAAAAACCTAAAAGCATAAAGTTTTGAAAATTATAGAATATGTTAAAACACTAATACAGAAATAATCTAAGAAAAAAAATCAATATTAGTGACAGTAAAACATTCAAAAAATTAAATAAGTTAGTTAAGTCAACAGTGTTAAATTTTTATGGCACAGAAGTAAAAACTAATTTCCGATAAAATTATTCAGAATTAAAAAAAATCGTAAAACTTTGAACTATTCAAACAACTTTGCAATGACTTTTCGAAATTAAATCCTTAACTTAGATTTTTTTTCGAATAAAATTTTCTCGATGAACATTTACGTAGAAATACATAAATGCCATTTTCTTTTGGTTAAATTAAAGGCGGCGGAAAAAGAACACATAGCAATTTGTGTTTTTATCTCCAAAAATAACTGACATTTTCATTTTAAATCGCTTTCTTTCAAGTTCCTGTTTTGAGAATATTAAAAGAATTTCATCGGAGATCCTGTCATTTTGTTTGCCAAAGGTGTTCGTGTTGTTCTTGATCGATTAAGGATTTTGCTTGCTTTGTTCTTCACTTTCTGAAAACTGTCGCTAGAGAAGGAAATGAAAAAGCGTGCTTATTCAAAATCGCTAACCTCATTGAAGAATATTTTTCCAACCATTTTTACGTTTTTCGTTCCAAACAGTTCAACAGAATTTTCTGGTACTGGCTGCCTATTTGAAATAAAATTTTATGATCATCATATAAAACAATTTATTTTTTATGAATTATTTAGAATTTTTCATTCTTTGGAATAGAAAAAAAATTACTTGTCGCGTAGAAGAATTGTTAATTTGTCGTAATCTTACTCAGAATTGCTAACTTCGTTTAAGAATAGTTTTTCAACCAGTTTTACTTTTTTCCTTCCAGAAATTGAACTGAAATTTTCTGGTACTGGCTGCATATTTGAAATAAAATTTTATGATCACCATATAAAGCAGTTTATTCTTTTATGAATTATTTAGGATTTTTTTATGCTTTGGAATAGAATAAAAAATGCTTGATTCGTATTACTTGTAGCATAGAAGAATAGTTCATTTGTTAAATTGAATAATATTGTATTTTTTAACACTTTTTTTTTTTTTTTTTTTTTTTTTTTTTTGCTATTTTAGAGATAACAGAAGCATCGCAAACACAAGATGTCAAGAACTAGATCTTTGAGCTCAGAAAATATGTACTGCGAAATAATATTGCATTAACCAAATTTTCTTTCTAATTTTACTATTTTAAATTCTAAATTATTGCTAATATTGTTTTTGTAGCATTCAATCTAATGTAAAATTTTAAAGACAGCAAACGATTCATCTTGAAGCTCTGCGATTGGACGCAAATGAAGATTTGAAATTGAATCTATATAAATAAAAGGAAATGCCCTTTGCAGCATTTCACCACTTTTACAGTACTTTACAATTAGAACAACACACAAATATTTGACAAAAAAATCACACAATAAAGGAGACACGACATCCACTGGAGCTGTTACAAATATAAATACAACGCATACAATCACACAGGATTTGAATTATTTTAATATAGTTTTTAAATATATTTGATTCAAATATAAACATGGTAATTAAAAAATAACATTAAACCTCAGCATAAAATTTGTTTGAGTACTATAATATAAAGTACAATATATAAAAGAAAACAATGAAGCAGTAAATAAAATTTTATGGTTTGAAACATAATAAATAGGAACCTTAAAGAGAGGCATTGAATGTACAAAGTATTACACTAAAAACAAAACTGAAATGCAATAAAAGTGTTTTTATCAATATTATTGATACCAAAATATTATTGATGGCAATTAATATTTTATTTGAAAATAGAAAGCACATTATATTTTTGAAACTAAACAGCGTTCTCAGTTTTATGCATTATATTTGTGATTTTTAAAGTAAGAGAAATCGTTCATATAGAATTTATCCCAGAATATCATTGAGAGTATTTTATGATTTATTAAAGCATTTAGTTAACATTTTAAAATAATTAATTGCAAAAAATATGACACAAAAACTTTTCTTTTAATATTAAATATTTTAATAAGGTTTTGTAAATAATTATAATTCTTATTGTCATCATTTCGATGATTTAAATTATTCTCTTTTATTTTTTTTAAAACCGACTTAATGTTCACAGTTATGCAATAACTCTCTTTCAAATAATTAATAGCTAAATAAGCATAAATTGTGAAATTTTCATAATGCATATGCTATGTTAACCAATGATGCATTGAATAAAGAATTGAAATCAACAAATTTCGTAAATTTTAATCTTTTAGTGACGATAAATTAAGTTATTTAATTTTATTGTGAAATTTTGTCTTTTGGCAAAGAAACGGAAATATATCCAGCTTAAGTTAAATGCGTTTCTTTCATAAAAAAATATTAACTAATAATTGAACCATTTTCACAATTTCAAAGAATTTTTTTAGAAATAAAAATATTGTATTAATTGAATCTTAGATAGAAAACTTCTGAGCTTTTAATTTGTGGTAAATTAAAAAAAAACTAGTTTGGATTATATATTAAATATGATTTCGAAAAATATTTTGTGATTGCTTTTCGCACTTCTTAACAAATTTTATAAATGGTTTATATTTTAAAAATTGTTTTTTCTTTTATAATTTTAAGGTTATGTATATGCATTTTGTTAATACATAATTTAATTAATTTTAAAAAAAAAATCAATGCAGTGGCTTTTTTATTTTTACAAATCAAAATTGTTATAAAATTATTGAATTTGCTACCATGAGCAATAACTTCACCATAAGATGGCTAAAAACAGTTCCACTCATTTTCATTTTAGAGACATAGATAATTTTTTTTTCATTTCGTTTATTAAGATGAAAGCGTACATAAACACACAATATCCAATCAGAAATTCAAATTCAATTAATTAGTTTTTTTATATGAATTGCAAAATTAAATAACTAAGTAATAGTAAGTAATTAATATTTATCTAGACCAATAATAATTGGAGAAATCTGCTTGAAATACATTTATAAACATAATTTATGCTAAAATATGTATATATAATAAATAATGCAATAAATTACATGAATTCTTACATATTTTGAAAATAATGCTTGATTCTTTCATATATATTCAAATATTTTATCTTACGTTAGTAGACCAATTATTTAAACAGCAATATCAATGTATTCTTTTATGGCATTAACTTGCCTATACAATTTATTTTGACCAATACCTTAATCTAAAAAGAAACATTGTTAAACACACAGCTTTATGAATGTTAAACGATATTTAAATGTTTGAAGATTGTCTAAGATGAAGGAACCTGATTAAAGTTGCAGTTTATATGCAATTCATTATCTAATATAAAAGAAAAGAATATGGCAACATTTCTTCACAGTGATTTAATGCACGATCAGATATTATGTATTCACGAAGAATATTCGATGTATAGATTGTATCCATTTTTATCTGACAGAATGTTAGAAATAAAATAGAAAACTTTATAGAAAAAGAATAATTCTAAATAATGAAAGAAATAAAGAATAAATGTTGTTTCAACTTCACAAGAAATGCTAACAAAAATCCAGCAAGCCTACGCAGCAAATAATGAAATTAAAAACTAAAAATGCAGGAAATGGTAGAAATCATTTACAAACTTTCTAAATATTCTTATGGATTTTTATTTATTAACTAAGCAGAAATAACGGATTGAAAGAAATGAATAATTAAAAAATTTAGATTAATAACTGCGTTTGCATTATACTTTATAAATATATCTAAAATCAAATTAAAGCTTATTTTTTTATTCTAAGACCGTTTGTAGTCCTAATCAATATTCAGCGATAAATCAATCTGAGAATAAATTATGATCGAATGAATCATGCAATAAATATTATTCAAAAGTAAATAATGCGTTAGATTATGTTGTAGTCAAAGGATGAGAAAATAAAATCCTCTATAATTTGCCAGTTTTAGTTTATAATTTTAAAACGCCAAAAAATTTTGAAAATTCAGAAATATAACATTAGAATAATGTTACTTCAGAAAGCAACTAAATCAAATACATATAAGTAGCATTTATGATTAAATAAAAAAAGAATATTCATAAAGTTGTAAAAAATGTCGACTTATTTTTAATATACAAAGAAAAGACATAATAATTTGCAGCTTTTAAACTATAGAATTTTATTTATTTTATTTTAAAAACCAGAACATGTAACGACTTTCATCTTGTTTAGAGAATATGTAGTAAAATTTGGTGAAATGAATCAATAATATTCAAGATAAAAAAATTTTTTGAATTTTTGGATATTTTTTAAATTTTGTGAAAATATATTCAGTTTTAAAGATGCTTACTAAATCAATAAATGTTCAGATATGAAATTATTCTTCTCGAATTTCGTACTTAAATAAACAAAGCAATAATCTCAAAATTCTAAAGAAAATGCATATAATAAATTTTATTGTATCTTAAAACAAATACCAATAAGTTCATCTTTTCCACTTTCTTTATACTATTATAAAATGAAACAAAATGGCATCGTTCATTGTTTTGAATGGGGAAAAAAAATTCAAATAAGTATTTTTGAATGTTTGAAAAATTTCAAACATTTTTCTTGTTGGGGGGAAAAATAAGTCTTAACATTCAAATTAAAAATAAAAATTATATATGTGTACCTCAAATCTAATGTTTCTGTTTCACAAACCATTTCTTCCATTTCAAGCATTTTATAATAGAAATGATACAATATATTTAATTATTTTTTACTAAGGAATCAAACTAAACGAGTAAAATTATAGTAAAAAATTTTTTAAAATTTCTTTTATTTTACTTTTATACAACAATTAATTTCAGAATCACTCAATGAAGTTTTATCGGTTTTAGGGAACATCAATAAAGGATATCTTAATGGAAATTCGTTGCAAAAATATTCGAAAATACAACCATAAACTCGCTCAAGAAACAATTACTAACATTCATCGACTTCCTTGTTCCTGTTATATGGAGCGGATCTATTTTATTTATTCCATGATTAATGCAATTTTATTAAAAAGGAATATTCCTAACAAGATACTTGATTAAAATAAACAATTGTTGACAATAACTTTATTGTATTAATTAAAAGAATGCATTGATTCTCTTGAAATAAGAAGTCTTTTGTGGTTTAATGTTATGTTTTATTTGATATAATTCAATGAAAGTTTTAGCAATGCAATGCATCCATTTTGTGATGAATTTTTTTTTATTATTTCTCATAGAAAATAATTTTTTAGTAAAATAAACATGTTAATGACCGAAAAGTGAGATTCCAAGGTATGGTTTTTAAGGGCCAGTAAAATTTCAGATCCCATGTATAAAAATAATTTTCAATCAAGGATGGTATCATTTATGAAAAATAATTATATGGAAGCATAAATTTTATGAAAAGGCATACTTGCATATGCATAAGTAATTGAAATTCGATGGTTTTAAACTATGGCATACTTCGCCAAAGGATAATTATTGTTTATCTGTTATAAGAGGTATTTGTTTAAATGAAGGAAGTTGGAGTAAAACAAAGTTAGTTACACATAATTCTACGATGGCAAATAAGGAAACATTATTAACAAAAACAGGTAAAAAAATAAATAAAACTGGGAAGAAGATGAATGCAGAATAAAAGCTGATATTTTTCCATATGGTTTTCATCATGGTCAATCTATATTGTTAAATAATTTTAGTATAGATTACTTATGTTCAAGCTGTGCAACAAAACATGTTTACTTCATATGAATTCTTATATTAAATAAGAATCTTAAGAACTGTTTGTTACTTAATGTATTTTATGTGCAAGACAATATTGTCCCTTTTCCTTTTTTGGAAAAAAAAAAACATTATTACAAGATTACTAATTAAGACTAATACACTAAAAGAATAACTGGATTCAATAGAATCAAAATCTTAAAAAAAAAAACATAACAGATAAAAATCAATATTGTGAGGTATTTCCATACAAATTATTGATAAATGTCAAATCAAAATTAAGAGAATTAAAGATAATATATATTTGAATATTGAGCATCATTTCATAAATATATTGCAGCTAATCTTTTCATTATGGGGGGGGGGGTTCAGTATTATTGCTTTAGAAAATGACATTTTTTTAAATAAAAGCAAAAATAATTCTAGAAAAAAATATATATGTTTTCCGAACTTCTTGAATTTGAAATTAAAACTTAAAATGCATTTAAGTAAATTATTCACTAACGTGTTAGCACCAGAAACGGTTATGAATATTTCCTTTTCAAAATATATTTTGCATCGTGCAATGTAGAAAAAACGAAAGTAAATTAGTACTTTTAATATGATAATTTGTATCTCATTCCTTTGATGTTTGAATCAAAATTATTTTTGGAAACAAGAGAAAATAAACTATTTTATTAAATATATAAAAGACACAGATAAACTTAATGTTATTTTATGAATATTAATATTTATACTCACCAAAGATAAATGAATAAAAACTTTTATCATTATTAAATATTATGTATAAATATGACCAATTCTTAACATTATATATTTATTTAAACCTTAGTAATGTATAATATATAATATAACCAAAGAAAATAAAAATAAAAATATATCAACCAGAATCGAATTTTAATAAAATAATTAACACTAAAACCTAAAATCAATAATATTTCATTGTTAATAAATGAATAATATGTTCCATAAGAATTTCACGTCTTATCGATAAGATAATTTTTTGCATCTTTGTAATAAACTCTTTAAGTATTAACAGTGCAGTTTAAAACTATGACCCTTCATTTTATGTTACATTCGTTAATTTATTAATAATAATGAATTTACATTAAAAACATTATAGTTTAGCTTAAAAAATTATAGTCATTTCTCTTATCTGCTTGGCGAGGAATGGTTCTTGGCATGATAAATATTTGTCGCACAACTGACTGTTGTTAATTTTTTAGGATTGTTCATGAATAATTTCATGGAAATCATCTATAACTCATTCTTTTCTTATCCAATTTATCGGTAAGCTGCTATGAACACATCAAAGGAATTATGTCACAAGTGTTGTGCCAAATGATGCCTTTGAAACCGACTCCGCCAAAATGTGATAAAATATCGCCAAATGTGGCTGGATACAAATCATAACAGCTTACCGATTTCACCCTATCCAGCTGCATAGAGATCAGGCTTGGCTCCAAATGAAAAAAATCATTGAGAATCGAAACCATATGGACGTTGTATGAGGCAAGCAAGAGGACGGTCCTTGTAGCAAACTATAATCAATAGCAAATGGGACCACGATATGTTACATGAATAGGAGATTCCATGAATTTGGGATTAGAAGAGAATGCAAATCTATGAAGAATGTGTAAACTACGAATATCAATTATTTAGTCATTTTTTATGACTAACCAAATTAAAAAAATTATTCGAACGCAAAATTCCTGAAGCTAATGTTCCAACCGAAGGCATAGTAGAAACTAGAGCATGCGAATTGCGAGATTATGAATTATAGACTTGAATATGCTCTAAGCAATGAATACGAGAGATATTTCTGGTTTCATGATATACTGAAACCCATTCTCAGTTGTGCCCTCAGAATGGATGTAATTCATTTTTAACGTATGGCAACAAAATATAATATCCAGAGATGAAATATCGAAATTTTCAAAATCAGAAAATTTTCTATTTATTATGAGTTCCATTCCATTCTTAACTTCATAGTTCGAATCCGTAAAATAAAATACTAATGATAATTATGATAAAAAAAATTTGTTCATTAAGGATTGAAATTAATAAGATGTGGATGAAAGAAATTTTTATTTTTACATTAAAATTGTAGTCAAAGACGAAGTTGAATTTTAAATTATTTTTGATGGTAGAGATTTGTATGGGGGAATACATCAGATTCAGAATATTAAAAAGGCAAAGTATACAACTGCTTAAGAGCTCGCCACTGTGGGCGAGCCTTTAAATTGTGATATTTTCGAATTCTCTTAAGTATTTTTTTTTTCTGTTTTTTTTTAGGGTAATCTATTTTTATGCATTCGTTTAATATACAAAAGTCATGTACTAAGTCTTTACTTGGTATATAATGTGCCTTCAAACTATGGCTTTGAACTAATAAGCTTCTTAAATTTATTCAAATTGGAATCATTTAATTTTCCAAATATTATTCACAAGCATATTTTCATACTTTATAATTTGTTTACCAATGAATGCGGTCCAATTTTTTTCCCATTATTTGACTCACTAGTAAATGAATAGTTCTAGATATGTCATAGTTGAGAATTTAGAGAATTTAAAAAATTAGAAAATTTAGTGAATTTTAGAATTTTAAAAAATTTTAACAAAAGAGCATACCTACTATAAAAGCGCCATCTATAGTAGGAAGGGAAGAAATACAAATAAAGCAATTTCAGTTACTTTGAAAACGAATATAGGCGTAGAAATATTACCTACCACGGGTGCCATTATCTTTGCAATATTTATTATTAATTTATCATCTAATTTACAAAATTTATATTAATTACCAGGTAATAGGACTTTACTTGACATTTCGAGTCTTTTCTTTGGTCAGATTTTCTCTTTAACTTTGTCTCTGACTACAGCATTAACAAAATTAAGGAAGGTGCGATGTTTTCTTTAGAATAAAAATGTGTTTCTTTCTTAAAATTAGTTGATATAATAAATTTTATCGAAACTAATGCCCTATCGTATTTCGATATGTATCAGAAGTTATAATATATTTCTATTAAAAGTAAAGCTACAGAATGGCGTAGAAAGTTAAAAATTCATTCTTAAGTGCCCAGACATTTTATAATCAAGACAATTAAAATGGATTAATATTAGTATCACCTCCAAATAACGGAAAATATTAATTTGTCTAACTTAGCAAATCAACGCATTTCTTTTTAATACTGATATATTCATTTCATCATTTTATCAAAAAAAATATCATAGACAGAAAATTTAAATGAATTCAATTTCGAAATATTAAGCAATGAATTTTTTCTAATCAAAAATTTTAAAATTTTAAAAGTTTTCTATACTTCTCTCACCCTAGAATATGAACTGTAATAATACTGTTCATTTGATTTGCAGCTCATTTTAAATGCTTTTAACGATCCTTCTTTAAGACATAGAACAAAAATTGAGTTCTATAAATTTTTTATTGATAATATTATTTAAAAGAAAGGTTTTAAAAATATTTACTATCCAAAGAATGGGTTCATGATCACACATTTTGGATAGGCTTCCATTATCAATGCTTGTAAGATTCAATTAAATTTCCGAATTCATCTACTATTCTAACATTTTTGCTATGATTGAAACATTATTTTGAATTTGAACATGAGTCATGTTGAATAATACTGATACATGAATAATACTGGTTAATATTCTAGGGTAAGACAAACCGATTTTTGTCTTAATGGAAGAATAGGCGTGATATTAAAGGGTGGCAACATTGCTTAGAGCATCTGACACTTGAAAAACAGAAAAATGACACACAAGATTAAGGCATCAGTTTTTCTTTCTAATCATCTGTACTTATTTACATTATATATATTAAAAAATGCATTTTTAAGGAAAATTGCACAAACTTCTGTACACTGTGTGGGATTGTGGGAAGTTCTTTTGTTTAAAAAACTACTTTTCATACGGGGATCTGTCGAGGTTTTGATTTTTTATAAAACTAATGGGGAGAAGAGACGGAGATCTCGTCATCGCATTTTGTCTGAAATCCTCGGACTTTTTTTGGTTTTCCTCTTTTTTTTATTGAGATGATCGCAGACCGCAGTGGTCAGTCTTGGACACAGGACTTTTCTTCTTTCAACGAAGAAATATCTGCAAAAGAAGAAACAGCAATGTCATAACAAAGTATTCGGTACAGTAGCAGACAAAAATATATCACATTCATAAAAAAAAACTGACATCGTTATAGAAGATTACAAGTTTTTATGAAATTGCAATTTCTTCTATAAAATATCGATATTAATTAGGAAAATGTTTCAGATTTTTGTAAAAAATGATGATTTCATATTTAAATGATGGATTATAATGCATAAATGAAAAACAAAAATTGTAATTGACAAATAAATTTTTAGTTATAAAGATAGAAGGTGACAATAAAAGAAACTGTCTTCAGAAAATATCAATTATCAGGATAAATAATAATATTTTAAACAAAACTAAACTACAAATAATAAATTTTTGGTATACTTGGATAAAGTAAATTCCGAACTATCTTGGTAAATGATAAAATCGTATATCCTCTCCTTAACCCTTTTGCTTTTTTTTAACTATTTAATTAGATAAGATTGCTTTTAGAATGTCTATACTGATCCATATAAAACACTTCAGACATGTAGTGACAAGTGGCTGTGCATCGAATATAGTGTATACCGAAGACTTGGATTATGAACTTCAAAATTTAATAATTCGATGCACATATAATATATTTTCATATCATTTTAAAAATTCTAATAAAAATAAATAAATAAAGAGATCTAATAAAAAATTAACTTAGCTTCCTTAACTTTCAGGGGATCGCGGGTATGAAATTTTTGACTTAGTTATTTCGATCGTGATGTTCGTAATGAAATTATACAGGTTGACCATAAAATAACTTTCCCTGTTTGGCGTCATCCGCAGCTACAACGAATGAACGAAATGAAACCACATTTCATATACAAACTGTGAAAGGCATGGGAAGATGAATTCCGCAGGAAAAAAATATAGTACCAAAAGTTGCCAATAGGGGAAATATTCATGCTGCTGTAACGTACGAAAGAAAAAATTTACATTTCGATGCGGATTATGTACCGTACATTTTTGAGAATGTCACTCAAACAGGTCCTATTACCTGCACCATTATATATGGGAAATGGTAACACCGTTGTATTGGGAAAATAACAGGCAAATGCTGCAATTTTCTTTTTATTCCACAATTGCCGCAAAAACAATGCTTGGACTCAATCATTTTTATTCAAGAGTGAGCACAGCCACATGTTCATCGTTCAGTATAGAATCTTTTACAACAGAGGACAATTACAATTTACTTTATTTGAGAGAGTTAGTCAATGTTTTCTGACGGAATGACCTCCCCGTTTCCCGGAAACATCACCCCATGTGACTTTTAGCTGTGGGGCTACCTGAAATCCATAGTGTATGCTAGTAGCATTCTAAATCTGCATTCCTGAAACATAACATAGGACGGGCTGTTATGAACATCGAAACTGACAAGTTACACGCAGCAGTAGAGAACGTCATACATCGTATGCAATAAATTGTACACGGGGAAGGTCAGCATATGGAAAATATTTCATGGCGTCCAGGGGACCTTGATAAATAAAAGATTATCTCCTGTGAGTTTCATGAATTCATTCTTAACTTTACTCAACACAGCGCCAGCAGTTCCCCTATAGGCACCTTTTGACACCAAGTTTTTTTTAGTGGAATTCATCTTTTCATGCCTTCTACAGTCTGCATATGATATGTGGGTTTTATTTCGTTCATTCGTTTTAGCTGCAGATTCCGCCAAATAGGGAACGGCATTTTATGGCCACCCTATACATACCGTTTAAATAATTTAAATGTCTAACAAGATGTGAAATTTCTGTTGTTGCTCATTCAAGTAATGTTGAAAAATATCACTGCAAACTTTATATCGATTACTTACATTAGCGTCAGTAGTAGAATTCTTTAAAACCACCGTTAAGAGGTAATGTTTGTTAATAGAGGGATATACATTTGAAGTGAATTGTGTTTTATACACAGTGAATTCTTATTTATATAGTTCAATGTTATTTAATTATTAGTTAGAAGCATATCAAAAAACGAGCTCCCCTCGCCATGCCAAAGCATCCAGAGTAACTGAATGATCGAATGGTCACGATAATTAAATCAGATACTCAAGTGAATCAAGTATTAAGTGAACACGAAAACAATTGGACTTTACTGTAGTGTAACCTATACATCCTCTTAAGAAGTATAATCTGACAACATAATTAAACACCATTATTGTATACATTAGGAATATAAGAACTTCCTCACTTATGCAATAACAAATCATCCCAAATCACTCCTCAGAAGGAGTTTGATAAGAAAATAACACAAAAGCCGAATAAATGCATGCTACAACTTATTTCAAAACAGAGGGACACATATCCGAAAGGTTCAAACATAAATTTCAAATTTGAAGGAATAAAGGATAACTTAATTCCAAAAGATGAAATTCCTACTTATGAATAAACAGAAATTCCATTGCTGTAATTTATTATGCAATTCTTAATAATTATTTTGAATAAGTATTCTAATTTCTGTTAAAAATAGTATAATTTACATAAATTAAATATTATCCCTTATTTAATTGGCGTTAAAAAAGTATTTGATTATATAGGATTCAGTAAATACACAGCACTATGCAAATTAGTTGGGACAAACTCCATTTTTTATGAATTTCTTCCTTTCTCGAGAATTTTCTGCCTCTAACCGGTTTCAACAGCCTTTTCTTACAAAAAATAGTTGTTCTTGACTAGTCTAAACTGGTTTGATCATATGATCAACACATGTAGAGCATTTTGCCATCAGTTGTGTTTCAGTTGCTGCAAGAGGTTGATTGTGTGAATTGTCTAGTTCTTATGCATATTAAAATATATATATATTACTCCCAGGAAAAGGACTAGAATTGGTATCCTCAGTCAGCACACTTCAATAACAGCGAGGGATATTGCTGCAGCAGCTGGAGTTGGAAAATTGAGTGGTTCAAGGATTATTAATCAGCAAATTAAGTTTGGGACAGTTTCTCCAAAACGAAAGAGTAAATGTGGATGCAAACGCAATACAACACTTCAGACAGACAAATTTCTTGTTAAAAAATAGTAAAATGCACCTTCGTAAAACAAGTAAAGATCTTCAGAGAGAATTATTAGCTATTGGTGTGAGCATTGATTCATCAACAATATGTCGAAGGCTTATTGAAGCAGTGGGATGGGATAGGAAACCAGTAAAAAAACAATTGTTAAAACCTGCAATGAAGAGAAAACGTTTGTATTGGGCCAGGAAATATCAATCCTGGACTGCACAAGACTGGAATAAGGTTGTATTCAGCGAAAAAACATTTTTTTGTGCAAGGGATTCAGTCAACATTTGTCAGACGAAGTGCTGGAAAACCCATCAGAGTACAACATCTTAATCAAAAAGTTAAGGGCCCTCAAAAGCAGATATTTTGGGGTCATTTTGGAACTGTAAAATCAGATAGCTTAGTACCAGTTGAAGAGATAATGAACTCTAAAAAAATACATTTGAATACTAGAAGAAAAAATTGTGCCTCTGATGCAAATGTTTGCTGGTGGTGTTGGTGTCTTTCAATAAGATTTTGCTCCAAATCATCATTCCAAGGTGGTAAAGATTTTTTTTTCAAGAAAAGGTATTAACAGTTTTGGATTGGCCTGGTAATTCCCCAGATGTAAATCTGATCAAAAATTTCTGGAGCATTGTGCAGAAATATGCGAGTAAAACGGAATGTTAAACTAAGAGAAATATGATTGAGAATATCATAAAAGTTTGGTTTCATTTTGATGGCATCAAAAACGTATGTTATAAATTAGTGGAATCCATGTTAAAACATGTATAGGATTTCATTAAAGCTACTGGAGGACATATTTGCTACTAGATTGCTATACCCTGCATGTAAATGAACCTATTAATTAAACAAAAAAGGTGAAATTTTTTGTGTTTGTCCCAATTAAATTGCATAGTACTGTAGCAATTAATTTTGTTTATGTAACTTAAGGCTGATGTAATTACATCTTTATGATGACTGATATATATTTTCGGATTAAAAATTATCTGATCAAAAACACTTTAATTATTTTTAATTTCACTAAAAAAAGTATTTAATTTTTTAAAAATATTTTTCTGCATTATATGTAACTATTCAAAATCCATGCTATTTTTTTGTAAAAAAATTAAAAAGTCATGCATTTAAGGATTAAAATAAATTACTAATTACCTTTAACGTATATTTAAAACATAAAAAAACAATGTTATGAACATCCAGACATACACCCGCCGGATGATTCCAAAACATTTAATTACCACCAAAGATTTGAAATGCCTTCTTAGGCATATAAATCAAAGTTTAGAATGTTAAACTTAGTCTCCTTCATTGAATAACGAGTGAGAAATGGTAACTATATGAATTCGAACGCTGTGCAAATGGCCCGAGACAATCAGCCTAGCGTAGAAGTGGTCTATAAACCCCATTCAAAACACCTGCGATGATTGGACCTTCGACTGCCTGTCACGCTTATTCCGTCTCATCATCATTTCAGCGCCACGGTTTGTTACTGCCGCGTGGAACAGAATTGTTGAACAGTCCCATCAAATATGGAGGGAGAGTTTGAAGGTGGACATAAAACATGGTTTGGATGTCGTAAAGGAGTTGTTAAAACGAGTAAGAGTCTCACTTCCTGGAATACGAAAAATCTAATGTTGGAAACTCCAGATTGTTGGGGGGGGGCAGAAAAAAGACTATTAATTCTGAAAGAAAGATAAAAAGGCTTATGATATAGCGTTTCTTAGAATAATTTAACTAGGCATTTAATAAATTGTTTTGGGGAATTAATTCATATCTGCATAATAGATGCGTTAAAGTACACCTAGTCACTTTGGAATCCACAACTTTCTTACAGAGAAAATAAAAATGGGGTGTCCTCAATGCAGTACAAAACAACTACTTGGAGCCTGATGATAAAGTCAGATTGGAGATTTTAAAGTTTGTGTTTTGACCTCATATCCTTTAAAATTATGGTGCGATCCATGTTAAAGCTGTGGATGTTCAATTGAATTCAAATTACGAAAAATGGGAAGATTTAGCTGTATTGTCGAATGTCGATTGCTTTATATGTACGTGCTTTTAAATTACGATGCTCATTTTTTTTTCAGTTTGCATACAATGTTTCTACCATAACCTAGCTCTTAATCTCTGTATAGCCATAGATATTTCCTGAGAAATAAATGCAATAGATAATATAAGAGATATATAGGATGTTTCTGAAATTTTGAAGTAAATCAGGTACACAAAAACAAGTTATTTCATTTCCAGTAGAATATGGAATCTCAGACGTAAAGTGAGATGTCTGTAGCTAGGGGGGGGGATTCTTTTCCAGTGAATTAAAGCAAAGAAACGAATAAAGCTTACAACACGGATGAGTATAAAACCATGAAGAAGACTTTGATTGCAAGCACAGCTCGCTGAAACAAACATATTTTGTAGAAATTTATGAACTTAAGTTCCTTTGAAGCACGAGCACAAAAGAATAAGATATGGAGCAGAGAAAAGCATTGTTTAAATATAGTCTCATACATTGCCATGAAATGAGTCTTTACATCTAATGTTCACATTTACAACTAGTTTGAGAATGGAGGTGCAACGATTGCTGAGCAGTTTCGAAGTTAATCAAACATTTTTCGCAAGATGCAATTTCAATGAATAACAGAAGTCAAATTTTCATCAGAGAGAGGTGATAAATTAAGGTCCTCAGGTACTGCAATAAGAAAAAGCATTTGAGGTCTAAAAAATCTTGCTGTCATCGGCCTGGTAGATCATGCGAGTCCATTTCACCTCAAAAATGGTGTACTAGGAAACTGAAAATATTCATATTAAAAGTGGTTATTGTAACATCATGCTGAGGCCATAGTTGATTGCGAACGACTATCGGAAGACCTTGAAGCAATTGTGGTGAAAGCCTCTTCCAGAAAAAATACGATAACATGTGATATCGAATCTTGCTGGTAGAAGATGAAGATCTAAAAGGAAATTATTCACAACATCCAGCCAATCCTTCTTTGTAAATGTTGCTAGAATACAAGTAGGCGTAAGTAGGAAGTAAAAATTTCTTCACTTTTACGTGAATTAGGAAGTACGATCGTAACACATTCTGCCAGCAAAAATCATTATTGGCGAATCCAATAAATATAGAATGATCCCTCAGTTTTTTTTAGGCTCTCTGAACATGAGAGAAGTGTAAACGAGTTTCATACGACACTCTCCAGACAATGAAATGAAGGCGATTCCCATGTTTATACGGCTTGCAACAGCTTTTTTTGCACTTGTGTAGGGCATTTTTCGACAAAGTTCCAAATAATCCCTCCACTGTATGAATGTGGGGTGATTCACGAATGACTAGTCCGTCAGTAGGATATGAATGAAACATTTTCAACAATTTCCTATGCGATAGCTCAAAGATTTTATGATCAGGTATTCGAAATTCCTTTATTCTAAAATATTTCTTGATCTTTCGCTCTTTTTTTTTTTTTTTCTTTTTTTTTTCGTTTTCAGTCTCAAAATTATAAATTAGATGTATGTCTGCCTTTTCGGAATTTTTAAAGTTTTCCATCCTTTCAGAAAACACCGGCTCAAATGGCGTTTTCTCGAAGATTCATCAGACCATGAATGGCACCCCAGCTGTTACTGTCTTACAGCTAACATTGCTATTCAATCACTTCATCAACGCCAAGTTTATATTATGATAAATAGTCGTAATTTTTTCGGCTATGTGCACACAATAATTTAACGATCTAAATGCATGATATTAGGTGTATAATTATTGTACCAAATTGTTGATGTGTAACTAAGCTGGGATTAAAAAAAAACAGTTAAACGGTAGAGTGTCCATCCATTCTTAGATACGTGAACGCTATAAATAAAGAATGCAATAACTGAATTTTGATCGATTTTTTTCACTCTTAAAATGCAGATCAGTATTTGGTTATTTTGAACTAAATTTGTCAGCAACTAGATTGTCTATTTGTAGATCTGTTACGTATCTTGAATCCAATAAGAGAAGAGAAAAAGCACTAAAATGGTTGTAGATCTGTTACGTATCTTAAGTCTAATAAACCAAAGAGAAAAAGAACCAAATTAATTGTAGATCTGTTATTATCATGAGTCCAGTGAAACAAAGAGAAAAGAACCCAAATGATGTAGATCTGATAAGTAGCTTGATAAATCGAAGAGAAAAGAACCAAATTGATTTTGATCTGTTATGTGTCTTGAATGGAAGAAGTCAAAGAGAAAAAGACAAAAATGATTGTAGTTCTTTGCGTATCTTAAGTCCTATAAATCAAAGAGAAAAGGGATAAAATGATTGCAGATTTGCTACGTATCTTGAGTCCAATAAGTCAAAGAGAAGAAGTAATAAAATTGTTGTAGATCTGTTACGTATCTTAGGTCGAATAAATTAAAGAGAAAAGGACCAAAGTTACATTCTTGGTTTTCTCCAAAATGTGACGAAGCTAAATACAAAACGCGTTGTATTATATAAGGAATCGAGGAAATCGGGGGGGGGGAAACATTCTTGCAGCTTTTTTTTAAACTATCAATGCAATTATTTGAAAGGAGTCTACTTACACGAAATAATAAAGTAAACTTATTATTTTTTCATCGTAGGTTTCCGTGTACTTTCGTAATTGTTTTCAGAAATCCATTTCCGCAGAATGTCTGCCGGTAAAGAGTCATTTAACGCACTCCCATACGCTGAGAGAAAACTAATATGGAGGCAGAGAAGAGCAAAAAAAAAGTTGAGTCAGTAGACTCATAGCAATCAGGTAATCCCCCTCCCTGTCGTCGGACCAATCAAGATATGGCCTGCACTTCCGATTCCTATAAAAGCTTTTACCGCCTCCAAGAGTGGGAGCTAAGATGGCGGCAGCTTCTAATCAGTCGCCCACGATTTCATGGCCCGGATTATTTCCTAAGCGCGGCCATTAAAACGACACCAAATTCAAACTGCTTACGTTCCGGAAAAGAAATTTCAGATAATAATATCAGAAATTTGAGGCAATTTTTTTAAAAAATAGTTTTAATAATTTTTGATGTAAATGACTAAAACATTCATCTGTCATTTTAATTATAAGTTAATACGTTAATAATAAATATAAAAAAAATTGAATTTCTTAAATCTGAAATGTCGTAAAACGGCAATATTTTAGGCTTGATTCAAATTTCTTATAATTTTTACCTGACGGAGTGGTTTCCCAAAATTTTCTCGCATATTCTTAGAAAACTGTGATATCCCAGAGGACAGTTTGCATGATAGCGTATAATAGTTACGAAATATTTGGCGTGAATTTAGCATTTTTACTGCCTCCATCGTATCATCCTTGGCGAAAATTTTGGATTTTAATGTATAGCATGCAGATAATAGTATCCGAAAATCGAATTTTTAGGCGAGTTTTTCCTGAATCGATTGAAACCAAAATCTGACACATAACTGCACTTGTAGTCACAAAATTCCATACCAAATTTCATATAATTAAATCATTGAGTTTTTCACTTATCCTTTTAAAATGTTTCTGAAAGCACAGATCGATAGACAGTCAACCACTGGTTGGATTTAGCTCAAAATTGGATAGGTGTCTCCACGATATATGTTAAATCTCTGTACCGAATTTTATAAATATAGTTTGTTATTATCGTATTAGCTTATATTCGAACTACATGAAAGAAAGACTTTCTCTAAACCGATTTTTACACAAAATTTGAGAGAAATCTACACATTTGATGCGAAGACCATATACCGAATTTCATCCTTCTAGTTGAAAGCTTTTTTAAATTATCTTTGTCATAGACAGATAGACAAACAAATGAACATTTTCTAAAAATGTGTTTTTCGAACTCAGAGAGGTCTAAAACGTAAAGATTCGTCAAAATATCGATTCGAATTTTTTGACGAATACTATACTTTCTCTATACTACATATATGAGAAAGTAAAAGTGTAATCTTAATTATAGTAATTATTATTTACATTTCAAAAATATTGTTACAAAATTTTTCTACAAATACCGTCAATCAATCGTAATAACGCAGCGCATTTAATCGCTAGTTCAGCAGCTTGCTATCTTATCCCCTAATCACCACTTCACTGCAGCTTCAGAGTACCTGTCTTTTATAGTTTCGGGAGGCGGGACTAGAATCTTCCAGACCAATCAGGGCGTACCTGTGTGTATCTCGGGTCTTAGTGGATGGATCGTGAAAGTTCTCAAACTTTCTAGGATTATCCATTTAGTCGCCAAACTCGCCAAATTTGTCGCCAAGTCAGCACTCACAGGACAGATCTTACAAAGGTTTTAACGGTTTTTTCAGGATGACTCTATTCGTGCCGAGTAGCAAAATTACAGATTTATCAGTTAACGTACGAATATGAAATCACGATAAGGTGCTTTAATTGCTTTTAATGACAGAAACAAGGATCAAACGCACATTCGTGTAAGAAAAATATATAATCTTTGTAAAGAGCGTCTCTTCCCATCAGGTAATTGAAATCCATCTTGAAATAAGAAAATAAGAAATACATAAGTTTTCTTTACCATCCATCTACCTTGACTTACAGCTTCTGGTATATGAAGCGCTATTCCATTCTTCAGAATGTCGCCAAGAAAGATCATAGTAATTCTAACAGTTCTTGGCAATCATCTTGCTGTTTCAGCGCAGAACGTTTGTGTCCAAAAAATCTCAGGTGGTTGAGTAGACATCATCAGGCATTTCAATGCTCTTACTTATATAAATGTTCTTAGTAAAGATAGAATGTCCTTTTGTAGAGGTTGATGTAAATCTTCGAAAAAGCGTCATGTCTGAATCAAAAGTTGAGCTCATCATCAATGAATCGAAACAACTCTTCAAAACTAACTCAAAATTGCGTTCACAACAAGGGAGGTACAACAGATATAAATGGAACAATTTCTCTAGATTTGAACTGGTATTATTTACTCGAACTCTGTTACTTGCCGCGAATCACGAATATCTCGAAATTTAGATGATAGATGAACCGGGTACTAAGCTTTTAATAGCAATACGATATTATGGGAGAGTCTCCATAGGAAAAGTTCATGTACACGATAAACAGAACATAAATAAGACAATTAAAATGACTCGCTGTATGCCTTATAATTTGGGGGAATAATGAACATGGAATTATAAAAAGCAGTTCCTCTGAAATCAGATATAATCAAAACCCACGGTGGACCAGTGGGTCACTAGGCGATAGTATATAATAAATTATAGAAACAAGACATAGTATATGTATATAAACATTCCTTTGTTCAAATATCAACTGATTAAAGAACTTTAAGCTTAAACACGTCATATCTTCACACTGTCAATGTATGAAATGTCAGTATTCTATAAAAAGTCTAGACATTTCATAGAATGCATGGCATTTTTAGGTAAGTTTGAAATATGAAAATTATTATATACTTTCCTAAGCACAGTATAAAATAATTGGGTGTTCTATAGAATGACAAATGTTACTTGGGCAAGGAATGAAAAAGGATCACGGTAAGGCTTTTGTTTAAAAGATTTTACCCCCAAACGCAAATGTTATTTAATCTATACTTATAAATAAAGCTCAATGTGTGTGTGTGTGTGTGTTGGCGCTCTACAGGCCAGGTCATTTGACCTACAGCTACCAAATTTGGTACATGTATACCTTAGAGGTCGGAATTGTGCACCTGAGGTCCCTTTTTTTGAATTTTTAATTAGAATTTTAATAATTAATCAAAAACTAACTTTCCCGCCAAAAAAATCTTCCATTTTCCCCACCGCCAAATGAGTAAGGCTTCAGTTTTTTTCCCCCAACAGTAATGAGGCTAGGGTTAACATTTTTCGGCCGATTATTTCAAACGATTCTGTTTATTTTCTTAATGTTTGATGCATTTAAAATGAAACATTGTTAATTAATCCATCTTTCAGATTCATTCTGAAGTACTTTTGAATTAAAATAACACAGAATAAAGGAAATTAAAAATTCCTAATCTGCATAGCGTTACCCCAACTGGCGTAGAAAAATTCACGCATTTGCGTTACCGTAACACGTTGAAAATTCACGCATGAGCATTGTTCTGATTGTTGACATGACAACCATTATCAACGGATGATTTAAATTATTTTTAGGTTAGTTGCATGCTTTTGTAATTAAATTGTACTTATGTTAGTTATATATTTTTTGTATATGCTTATAGTTTTAAGTACATCGTTTTTTAAGTAGTTTTTTTAACCTGTTTTCGACCGATTATTTTAAACGATTCATTTTATTTTCTTAGTGTTTGATGCATTTAAAATCAAACATTGTTAATGAATCGATCTGTTCATGATGAATATGAGAAAATTTTGTTGACAAATTCTTGAGATATTACATAAATTAAGAAAGATGCTCTTTAGTGCCCATAAAGTTTAAACGCTCAGTGACTCTGTTATCAGTAATCAAATTATAAAAAAATGCTTTGTTTCAGTAAAAAATATTATTATATTAATTGCAGATTAATTCTTTCCACTTTAATTTAAAGCGTAAATTCTACGAGAGGTAACAGAAAATTAGAGAGATACATATTACGTTATGACTGAAGGCCTTTATAATATTATGAGTGAATTATATGACTATCAAAATTTGAAGTTTTAAAATATTTTGATGAAGAATCTATTAAAGTTGAAATTGCGTAAAATATTTAATTATTAAAATTTAAACGAACATTAAGATTGGCGAACCGGCTAGTCGACAAAGGCGGCTAGTAAAATAATAAGAGAATGGCAGACATTTTTTGTTCAAATTACGTAACTCAACAAAATAAAATTTATACCTTTCTTATTGAAGAAAACAAAATGTAATATGAACCTATTTGTTATCCTATTATTAGAGAGGAAATAATCTTTTTTTGAGTTCCATTTAATTTTATTTCCGATAAAAAGTAAAATAGGGCCATTTAATTAATTTTACTATAAATGTATGCATTAAAATATGTATAAAAATTTAATTTTTTCGTAAGAAAAAAAAATTGCACGGAGAGATCCAAGATCTCTAGCGATTCGGTTCAACGTCTATGTTTTTAAAAATATAAATATTTTTGATAGCTTTGGTTTCACAATGGTAATGCTATAGCTCAAGGAAAATCTCTCAAAATTAACTCAGAAATTCCATATTTCTCTCAAGGCCAATTATAGTTGAATGTTTTGGAGTAGAAACTCCAAGAACTCTTCACACATTTGCATATCAAATGGGGAAATTAAAATGCCTGAAAACATTAATTAAATAAATATTATTTTTAGAGTTGAGACTGCTGAAATTTCATTAAAGGTTGAAATGAAGAACACGAAAACTGTACAACGAAAAATACCAACGTGTTTTGGTGTTTATTTAATACATATAGAACAGATACCGCGAGCGATACTGCATTTGCAACGATTAATTGCAACTAAATATAAATATAATTTTTTCAAAAAAAAAGCAGATGAAATGGTCTTCCCAAAACTTTCTCGTGTATTTTTTTAATAAAGATATTTTGCTAGTGAACGTCTTGCATAGCATTGGCGTATACAATAGTTATGAAATATTACCTTTGGCGTGAATTCAGCATTTTTACTGCACCTATCGTATGATCCATGGCAAGTTTTTTTTTTTTTTTTTTTTTTTTTTTTGCGATCAGCCCATGGCCTGCGATTAAAAATATCCAAAAAATCGAATTTGGAATTCAGACACATTCTTGCCAACCGACTGAAACAAAAATTTGACATAAATTGTACGTGAATGCCGTAAAATCTCGTACAAAATTTGATATACTTAAGTCGCTGTGTTTTTGAGTTATTAATTTTACTTGTTTCTGAAAGTACAGACCAACAAACAGTCGACCACTTGTAATATTTCGATCAAAGTTTGACAGGTTTGTATGCTATAGATGTTAAATCTGTGTACCGAATCTTATCTATCAAGCTCTCTTTATTTTATAGTTAAAGTGTGTGTTAACTTATATTCGAACAACCGGACAGGCGAATTTCCTCTTAGCATATTTTATTCAAATTTGATAGAAATCTGCAAATTTGGTGTAAAGACTATATGCCAAATTTCAACCGTCTAGCTCAAACCGTTTTAGAGTCACTGACAGACATTTTCGAAAATGTGGTGATTTTTCGAAATCTCCACTTTTTTGACGATTACTATATTTCGTATACGAGAAAATAAAAAATAAAAAATATTATCCTTACTGTTAATCTAGAGATCATCAAAATCATTTTGGACTTAGCAGGACAACAAATCTAGAAACAGATCTCAGATCGATATTATGTTCAGCTATAAAAAGCCAGATACGTTTCCGATAACTTTTCATTGGTTCGTGAGAAATGAACGCACTTTGTTACAGTTTATTCGGGCTGCTGAGTTAAGGAAATGATGGTTGTGTTCGCCTGCCATTCGAATTCTCCAAGAACCGAGTCATCAATTAGAGAACGTAAATGATGAGTCCGCTATAGGCCAGTAGGTGTGCTTGACAGGAGTGATGGATTGCATATTCGAAAAATCGATTTCAGCAGATGATTGGGATGTTTTATATTCACTCTAGATTTTATACCCTCTTGTGATGTTTTTCAAAGTTTTGTAATAATAATAATTCGTGTTCCAAACCATTCAATATCAGCAAGAATAAACATTTCTTTAAAAGTATATTAATAAAGAACCTGTTATATTGATCAGCTAATCGATTGAAAATGGCATAAAATCAGAATGGTTTCCTCAAACCATTCTTGTATATATATATATATATATATATATATATATATATATATATATATATATATATATATATATAATGAAGGTGTTATTCCCCAGTAAAAATTATGGACCTCGGCTAATTCAGAGAACTCCGTGCATGGCATTGGCGTACAATAGTTACGAAATATCAACCTTTGGCGTGATTTTAGAATTTTTATTAAATTTATCGTGTGATTCTTAACGATTTTTTTTGGCGGTAAGTAACTAGCATGCGATTAATAGTGTCCAAAAATCAAACTTTTGTTTTAAAGGCCTTTTTCCCATGCGATTGAAACAAAAATTTGACCTAGAACTGTGATTTTAATCAGAAAAATCATATACTAAAATTGATTTATTACGTTTTTGAGTTATAGAGTTTACATGCTTCTGAAAGTACAGACTGACACACGATCTATCCCTTGTTGGATTTATCTCAAAATTTGATAATTGTCTATTCTGTTAAATCTATACACCCAACCTTATTCACCTAATTCGTATTATCTTGTTAGCTTATATTTGAATAGCCGGAGGAACAGACTATTTCTGAATAGATTTGGCTCAAAATCTAATAGAAATCTGAAACTTTGGTGTAACGACCTTCAACTTCAATTATCTATCACAAAAAGTTTTTCAATTATCCTTGTCAGAGATAGATAGAGGGACGGACAGATACACAGGCAGGCATTTCCCAAAAATGTGCTTTTCGAGGAGGTCTATATAGTGAAGAATTTTTTTTGATGATTACAATACATTCTCTATAATTCTTATACATGAGAATAAAAATAATGATCACGAGGATTAAAACATGGGATACTTCGTCCAACAATTAATTCACGTAACAGCTTTCGAAATTTACATTATATTCATTTGATTTAGTAATGATTATGAACATATTATCACCAGAAATCAATGGCCAATTCTTCAATGAATTTCTCGTGATCGAAGAGATCGATGCATAAAAGGGAAAATACTTTAAATATCTAAACATGTTTGCATTATCTTCCTTTGTCTTTAGAAATTTTTAACATTGTTTTTTAATGAGAGCCATTTCAACAAATTTTAGAACGATTGAAAGGGCTATCTAAGACACAGGGGGCTAATGGACCCATCTGCTAATGGACCCATAAACTCACAGGATTATAAATAGACAACAAAAGGAATAAGCTATCGCAAAGTACAATGAGAGGGTGAAACTCACTAAAAACATATGCAGGTTGTGAGTCTAGAAGGAATTTTAACACGTATAATGCGCATGTGAAAGATGGATAATCCGAATACCAGTGTACCATGGCAATTTCAATAGAGATTCAGAGCCAATTTGCTGGCAGTTAATCCTCGGTGATATATCTTAGATTTGTAACTTGATGCTCGAAGGCCTGAATGGAGCAACTAAAGTACTTTCTTTTTCTGCAACAAATCTTCTTGGAACTGCTGCAAAGAATAGCAGCCGCAATGGAGCAAGACATGCGGTTCATGCATGATGGGATTATTGCACATTTTTTTCGTTAGAGATGAGTGAGCACCACAATGTTATACACCCAAGGAAGTGTGTTATACACACAATGAATTCATCAATGGATTTGACTCGCCTTCTCGTTCTCTGGATCTTAATACGTGGGATTTTTTCCCTATAAGGTCATTTTAAATCACTTGTATAAACGATGCCTATGGGCACAACGAGGATCTCATTTCATCGGATGATGTGCCGATTTATCATCGGTGTGGATTATCATCATAAAGGACATACATCAAAAGCGTATCTAGTTTCTTCGAGCTCGTCAAGAAGTCGTTTTTATGTTGTCGTAGACTGTGCAATGACATCAGAGGTTTACCATTGTAACAACGTTTGTTATAATTAAACAAATTAATCTTTCAAAAATTATTATTGCATTTTACGACATCACGACAGCGACAAATTCCAGCTTGACGTCGAAACCTTCGTGTGTTTTTCGCGATTTTCACCTTCTCGGTGTGGTTTGCAATACCAGGTTACATTGCAATTTTTTTCCTCTCGGTATCTACTACAAACCCTCTAATATTATTGTCCAATTTACAGAACATCCTGTAAATTAATTTGAACGCTAGTAAAAAGTGAAGGATGCGATTCTTTTATTAATCAAGAGATGTCAGATTATCATTAATTGATGTACTCGACGCAGTTCGCGATGAAAATACTTCTATGTCTAACATTTTATTGCAAAAATTAATTTAATGTAAATCATTATGATAGCTAAAAAGACAGGTGTTAAAAACAATCAAATTTTCAAAATGTGATTATTTTCGCAAAAGTGGTTTACAAATTTAAGCCTTAATATGGTTTTATAAATTCTCGCTCTAATGAAGCATAGCATAAAAATATGTACTTGAAACAAAAATTTGTAATGCACCCTACCTGCTGTGAAAGTTGGTGAATTTGTTAACATGTTTTGAAGACTCAATGAATACTACTCCGCGAAACTGAGGTGTCTTATTCGGTTCTAGGGATTTTTTTTTGTTTTATTTTATTGTGATTGTCGAAATCCTGTAAGCCCAATCTGTAATGTAAACCAATTGAGTTAGGGAATTAAGTGAAGTAATGGTTAAAAGTTGATCTATTAAGTTAACAAAGACCTCAGCCATTGAAAATAACCGTTTCTATGGGGAGAAACCAATAAATAAATTCATTCAACCCAGGAAATAAGTTATTCCTGTATCGAAATATCTGTTTGATAAAGTAATGCTATTTTGAAAGCGCTTTCACTTAACTTGGCGTTTCATGTTTATGAAGATGTAATTAATAATCGACTTTTCACAATCTTCCTGTTTTGAAAATTTGTTATTATGCACTCGCGATTAACTATTTTAATTTATCAACTATTAGTTAATTAACTTAATAAATTTTTAATTGTATGCAAATGATGCTTTTCTCGATATTTACTGAAAAAAATTGATATCAAGATTTCATAAAATATATAAATTACCCAAATTGTAATTAAATAAATAAAAATAGCATAAATATAAATTAAACACTAAACAAATAGTATAAAAATAGTATAAACAGTATAATTAAAATAAGAATTCTAATTTTCACAACACATAAAAATCGTTTTCATCAAATTTATTATAAATAGACTTAACATCCATTAATCTTTCTAATATCTATTAATTTTATTAGTTCTATTATTCGATTTATTTATATATCGGGGGGGGGAACTCCATCAGATGTAACTTTACTCTATCAGTTTATTTACTTAATCAGCCCAAGTTATCATTTTTCTTCTTCGACAATCCATCTCCTAAACGTTGCAATGGCAAATAATTTCGTATACGTAAGCTACATGAAGTAGAAGCATATAATAACATTTTTTAAAAAAAAATAAGAAAACATCTCTTAGAAACAAAAAAATAAGTCAATATATTTTTCAAATGAACACTGTTGTGAAACCAATTTCAAAGTGAAAAGAAAAAAAAAACAGTTTGAATCCGTTTGTTTAATCTAGTTTTTTTTATGATTGTTTTTAATTCAATTATCTTAAATTAATTCTAATTATTTTTATTTTTAATGAAAGGAAAATTCTTAATAATAACCAAAATGCCCACATTATTGATTAATGGCATCTATATTTCTAGTTACCTTGATTAAAGAGGTTTACTTAGATCTCAAATGAAAAACTCAACGACAGTTCATGTTCGAATTACAGTTAACTTTTTCAAGTAAATGGGACTCGTTTCAAATATCTTTAGGTGTTTTCACTAAATTTCTATCGATCTCTTTTATTTCCTGCTATAGATTTCACCATCACTCAGCTTCACTCCCTCTATCCTGCACACAAAGTAAACACCAGCAGCACAACAAGGTCACGTTGCCAATTTTCCTCAGCAATTACGATATCTTTATGATTTATCGGCGCCTCTATTTGAACACACGATAACGCGGGCTTTGTCAGATGTCTGCCAAACAAAGCTCTGGGAGATTTATGAAAGACACATTTACCAATTTTTATGTTACCTGAATGGCAACAACTTCTCATTACGGGCACTGATGTTAAAGTGTATGCACCGTTTGACAGAATGCGGTTGAAGATATTCATCTTGTCAGGTGGTGTGTGCCACCCCCACCACTTCCCTTGATTGATCAGTTTATTGATGTTGCCTTTAATCGAATTGCTTGGAGGTGGATTTTAACTCACCTGAGCCATCTCATCTAGTCTGCTTTATTGATTGATTTGTGGGAGTGCGGATTCATTCATTAGTGTTTGCCCTTTTCAGGCAATTGTAATAGATGTGAGCTCTTAATAAATTAATGCTTGAGGGCCATAAACTAAATGAAATGCTACACATGAAATGTTTCATTATTTAAATTAAATTAACTTGTTTTCCTCACCATACTATGCTCACATAGTCACATATTGCACATGTGCTCACATAGTCACATTTGAGTAACTTATTGTTGTTACTTATGGTGACTTGGCGCTGACTGCAGGGCTCAGTGGTAGAATGCTATGAACTGCAGGAGACAGTTCGCAAGTTCGAATCTGATTGCAAGCAAAAAAAATTGTTGTCTGAAAATTGTTTTGTCATTGATTTACTTTCTATTATTCCTCGTTTGTTCTAGAATGTCCGTATAATTTCTGTATCTTTCTAAATCTGGGAGATTCGAGTCATTTTGCCTTGTGGATAAAAACAGATGTAAGGTTTAGTTCCTTGAATAAAGTCTCTAACTGAGATTAGAGAGTGTTTACTTTAATTAACTCACGGTTTATCTACGCGACATTATCATTATTGAGGAAAGTTCAACTACATTTTCCAGTCGGATCATTGATAAATATTATCACCAGTGCATTAATAGACAGAATTGGTTAAATTAATTGCCTTAAATCCGTTCCTATAATATAAAGTTAATTTATATGATGTTATAGCAACATGACCTATACATCTGCGTGCATTATTTTAATTTCTAACTGGACGTATCCATTCTGAGGGCATCTCAAACTTGGGGATGAGAAACTTCTGGTACGATGATTGGTTGTCATCATCCAGGAGGTTACAGAAATTGTGTGAGGTCAGCTACTCCCTACCGATGATGGAAGATGTGTCTCCTACTAGAGGCGTTGTACTGTGGTTGGTGATTCCCTTAATACTCAACCATATTCCCATTTATGATATCGCTGCATTCTGTTGATTTAATATTTCCGTGTGCCTTCAGGTAGGGCAGTGGAGTAACTGTTTATGGATATTTAACTGCGCGTTGCATCATTCTTTGTTGTGACTTTCTTTCTTCCTGTAACACATGCAACTGGTCACAGGAGCATGAATTAACTCCATTGAGGGGATTCCCTGTAAGCCGTCATCAAAGAAAAATAGTTTTCATATTTCATTTGATGTATAAATATAATTCCGACCATTTTTAAAACGCCGTTAGTAGTACTGCTCGACTTTAAATAAACAGGAAAATTATAATTGAAAGATTTGACAACCAATTTTTAAAAATTAATGAATGATCTCAGATTAGTATTCAATTTTTTTTTTCGGCTTAGAAAACACATTGAATTTTGTGTCAAACAAATAGCATTTGCCGAATGTTATGTTGCATAGCAACTGATGTGTTTTTGATGCAAAGAAAGATGCATCAGAAACACGTCGGTTGCTGTTGGACATTTATGGTGAATATTCCCATTTGAATGCCACTTGCAAAGAGTGGTTTTGGCAATTTAAAAATGAGGATTTCAGTACACATAACAAAGAAAAAAGCACATAACAAGACTATTGCAAGGTTGATTTTCAACAGGGCAATGCTCGCCTACACATTGCCGAGTCTGTGAACAAAACCATAGAACCAAAAGGCTAGGATGTATTGCTCCATACGCCTTATTCACCAGATATTGCTCCTTCAGACTTCATTTTATTCCGCTCTATGCAATGAATCTTTTTTGGAAAGAGGCTCAATTTAGATGGATCCCAGATATTAAAAATTGGTTTTATAACTGCAGATAATTTTTTCTTTCAGAGAAAATTTTGTGCTTCGTAGTATTATGGAGAAAACAGAATATATAATTGAAAGGGTTTTTTTACCAATTAAACTCCACATTAGACATAGTGTTACAAGATCAGATGCAAAATTCCATTTTTTTAAGATTTTGTATTCTTGAGTTATTGAATCTGCCTAAGTGCAAGTGCACAGATAAACAAACTGTGCAAACCTTTTGATCCTTTTTTAATCTTTCAAAATTTGATAAAGACGTATACTTTAGATTCTAAATTATATATATAAAACGTATGCTTTTCAAGTTTTATTACTCCATCTCTTCATGTTTTGCAATTATCATGTACAAATGGATTCGTGAGTGCTCCTGAATATTCAAACAAACAGACAAATAGATTTTGCGTAGGTGGATTTCGTTTAAAATTTGATAGAAATCTTCAAATTTGATGTCAAATTTCAAATTTCATTCGTTTAGCTCAAATCGTTTTTAAGTTTAATCGCTTCCACAAAAAAAAAATAAAAAAAAAAAAAAATTGAACATGATTCCGAAAATGAGATTTTGGGACTCGAGGAGGTCTGTAGCATAGAAATATTTTAAAATTCCGAAGTCTAATTTTTTGATGGATGTCATTACTTTCGTTTTTTATGATTCTTGTTTGAAAAAGTGAAAAAGTTAACAATTTTCATACTTTTAATCTGTTAACCAGTACAGCTTCGTTATGCCCATCTAACGACAGAATTAAGTATATACAATTTTTATCCAATGTCAATCAAATAACTTCAAGAATATGAAATTATAAAGGACAAATGATTTTTGAGATAAAAGAACTGAAACAAGAATGAGATATATTCTTATTCACTTATTATCAAGTAAATCAAACCGATATAAGGAAATATCTTACAAAAAAAAAAAAAAAACGTAAAATAGAATAGAGCCACGAGTCGCAAACATCGTGGCATGAAAATACTTTAGGTTTCATTCTTTTATATTATGTCTAAAAAATGACTCTTCATTTTAGTGAAGATAATGAGAACACAGAAAATGTATTCAATATCATTGCAATGTGTGTGAGTGTAAACGAGTAGCTAAAATGATGCAAAGTATTTCTGGAAAATATATTTGAAATTATTTTAGAGATTTATTAAAATGAACAACACTCATACGAATAAAAACTATTATCATTGGAAAACTAATATTTTATATTTTCAAATGAGACATATATTTTACCATAATATATTTTGAAATTATTGAAGAAGGATGGTAAAATTTCGATTCATTTTTAATAAAACTTTTAATAAAAACCTTTAAAAAAAGTTTCTTTTGAAGAATCTACTAATGAAGAAATACTACTCGTCAAATTTAGTCATTTTTAAGTTCAATGTTGGCATGTAAATCATTCCAATTTGAAAGCATTATCACGTAAAAATCACGTATTTATAAACCTTTCTATAATTTACTCAGCATAGCAAATCAGAATGAATCTGAGAAATTTTTAAATAAATTTATCCATTTTGGATATTATGAACAAAACTAATTTCAACTTTTTGGTTCAATTTGAGACAATTGAGAAGAAAAATAAAATAAGTCACTGCAAACTATACCGGATTAGAAAAAGCTATGAAAAGGCTTAAAAGTAATAATGCATATAATAAAATTTTTCTTTGCAATGAAAAGCATAAGCTCTTAAAATAAAAAATAATAAAAAATTGAAAAATAATAATTAATTATCAAAAACTGAAAGACCAAACATATTAATTATCAGAAATATTACATCTCGTTATCGTACCAACGAAACCAAATTTAGAAACTCTTCAACTTTCATAGTTCGAGAAAAATAATCCAGGATGATCATCTTTATGTTTCATCTAACCGCTTCTTGCCTTAAAAGAAAATAAGCACATGAACTCGATAAAGCGTGTTGAGAAGACGAATCGAAATTTGTATTCCATTTTCGAATGCACATTTAATGTTCAAAAAATAATATCACTGTAAAACATTTCACCAGTGGTTTATAAATGGATCGCGATAAAGGAAAATTTATCTATGATAATTGTATCATGAAGTATTCATAAATCTCATCATGGATTGCCATCATCGTACTCCTTATGTAAGTGGCAAAGTGAATCTTATTAATACTTAATAATTGATAAAATCTTCCATCAGCTTATTTAAGTTATAATAATGTCCCATTTGGAAACTACATGAGGGTTATTTTGGTACGAATCTTGTCATTTTGAACCTCAGTCAGATGACCAGAATGATACCTGAGCTAGTATCACCCTTCTCTAAAATTCGTCACCGCACCAGAGGAGGGGGATTTGACCAACACCGTCAGATTTAGCGTGCAGCAAGCTACATCAGAGTACCATTAAAATATATGCATACACAACAGATTTTTAAATGGTATAAGGACTCGAGCTTGGAACCTTCCAGCCTCGAAGCTGATCTCTCATCAAGAATGTATAGCGAAGATAGAACTAGATATTCCTTGAACCCACAATTGTATGCTTCCTAGTGGTAAGAGACAAATAAGAAAGGAAAAGATGTCATATTCATGCATAGGAAATAAGGTGCTGTTGGGAAAATGGAAAAAAGTGTTCAACTTAAAAATATTTAAATAAAATAATGACAATATATAACTAAGACAGCGGGGGTGGTCGTCTTCCCGAAATTTCCTTTCATACTCTTTAAAGAAGGTATTATGCACTTTCCTCCCGGTATTATGTTGTGGACTTCGGCGAAAGTCATGAACGTTACGAGTTTCTTAGAGTTATTTTTACACATTATTTTTAGAGTAGTAAAGTAAATAAAGACTAATGCATTATTGTACAATTACAATTGGACAGTACCCACATACCATTGGCAAATGATAATTAGTAAAATACCTATTACAGAAAGATCTTTGGTAAATAATCTTCGGCATGCATTTAATAACAAAAAGTAGGAAACCAAATATGTATTTAAATTCTGCCTTCTGTCCGATTAAAAAATGACACAGAATGACAATTTATCATAGGATTACAGCATATTTCACTCGTTGAAATCATTGAAGATTCAAATTTGAGTTGTTGAATTACATACATGATACAGTCCGAGATGTGTAGACAATGTGTAGACAGATTGTTTACACATTGACGAATTTCGTTCAAATTTGGTATGGATTTACATTTAAATGCTAAACTTGTGTAACAATTTTATGCATCTAGGATAAAATGCGTTTCTTACGTTTTCGTACGTCTTACGTTTTGTATGAATCATGTTCCATCGTATTTGGATTGCTGAAAAGCCAGATTTCCACAAAATGGATTCTATTCAAAATTTTGAGGAAATCTAAAAAGTTAACTTAACGATCGCATATCACATTTCATTCATCTAGCCGAAAGCGTTTTTTAATTATAATGTTTACAAACGGACAGAACAGCAGGCAGGTATAATTACAAAAACATGTTTTTCGATCTCAGGAAGATATGAAAAGAGGAGATTCTTTTAAAGTCACAAATTCGAATTCTGTAATGATTACAATATATTCTTCTTGTATACGTACATAAAAAAAGTAAGAAATGCATCATAAAAGTTGATAAATTATTGCATCTGTGTAAAAAGAAATTTATTGCAACTACAAATGCTTGATGTAATCAAATAGTCATTGTTTGGATCTTTTAAAAAGTTGTAACTGTCATTTATTCCACTAGGTCAAACGTAACTGTTCAAGGATTCACAATAAAGGAAACGTGTGAGTAGTCAAGCATCTATATTTCTTCAGATTTAACTTTTGTATAAACAGAAAGTATATTTTTCAAGGACTCGACTTGAAACTAACGAATATTTGTGTGTCCTCTTGGAGGAGGATGCCCAGCAGCCAAGCCAATAGTAGCGGCCACATCAGTTTACATGTTTTCGAACAATGCTTGTGAGAACTAAGCCGAAGATATATATGTAGTAATATGCTTATACGACCATGCCAGGATGATGGCAAATTATTTTCAGCCCTCTTGCATTAAATTGATTCAGTTTCATTTATCACTCAAATAATTATGTAGAGACGATAAATATTTGATCACGAGGTAAACCAGTCAAGTTTTACTACCTGAAAAGTTTAAGGATACAACAATAACTTTAATCAATCCAATGGTGTATTGGTAACCAAACAATGCGTTTAAAACAGCGATCACGCGTTTCAGGTATGGAAAAAGGTGCACATTTATACCAGCGAATTCCAAGGAAAACTTAACATTTTTATGTAATAAAAAGCGATGCTTTTATTTTCCTTTATACAAAGAAAATATTATAATTGTCCAAAAATTCGAACTGAACTTATGTTCTGATTATAAACATAAATCCCGCTCCATGTCATGGAACATCACTTAAGCCAAATTTTGGTTACAATTGGTGGGGGAAAAAAGTGTCGAAAATACGTATTCTATTTTCTGGTAACAGTGTATTACGGTCAGTGTTTAATCGCCAAAAAATAGCTATAGCTCGAAATTTCACAACCATGTTTCGCCGATGTCTCACAAGTACTGGTTTTCTTTGCTATACTACTAAGCACACCATTCTCATGCGTGGGATTAAGAAAATAAAAATCTGAGCCTTCTTGGTGTTTACGACCTTTCTCAAAGTCCACTATTTGATACAGGTGAAGTAAACACCACCATTATTAAAGAATATGCGAGAAAGTTTTGGAGAGACCACTTCTGCATGTTGATTGAAAATTTCCCCCTTAACAGCATTTCCCATTAACATTTTCGAAATCCTCTTCTGATGTATCGAATTAATACGATTCTGACTATATTTTAAGAACAAAATATTTTCCCTCTTCCACAGATGGCACGTCGATCCATTTTCTCCCATGCATTTTTCAGTGGACACTATACCCTTTACTCTGGAAAATAAATAAAAAATGCATATAAAAAAGGTGCAGTCCCCCCCCCCCCTCACCATCTGTTACAGCGAAGGAAAATCCATCGCACTCAGAGAACGGCAATTCGTTAGCCTGCTTTTAAAACCTTGGGGCTCCCCTCTGAGCCCCAGCATCCCGGGGCTAACAATAAGAAGCTGATTATAAACAGAAATAGGATGGGTGTGTTACACTTTTCAGCTGTGGGCACATCGAAAATCGATCATCATGAATAACGTATCCAAGGGCGCAACACACACGAAGAGGGAATCTGGAGCACAACGATTGACGCCGGAGGACCCGCATCTACATTGCCTACAACACTTCCCTCTTCTCATTTCTTTGAGAAAGGGACCGCGAGTTGCTTTTGCGGTCGTAAAACTTACTCCATTTTCACAAAATATTATGGCTTTTATATCAAAGCAATAGACTGCCATTTATTGGTTTGCTTTTTTTCATTATCTAACTAAATGAAAATTTCTTTTTAGGGAAAATGTAATTTTACAGATTTGATTAAGAATCCAAAAGATACTTTATATACTTGTAGATTTTTCGAGCTTTTTGTATCGGAATCATTTAATTTTTAATTGATAAGTTTAAAATCTGATCATTTGATACCTGCATCGCATATGGACAAGACGATTAAGAGAATAAATGTTATTTGATATTTCTAACATCATAAAGCATCGATTGGAATTGTAACATTTTAAACGTATAATCATATTGGCAAAATGGTTAATGAAATGATACGGAACAGAATAATTTGCTCCGAAAACAGCACTCAAATGTTAAAAATAAGAATTTCGTAAGAAAAATTCATAAGAAAAACGAATCCTTTTTTTTTTTATTTAGGCGAGCAAAATCATAATTATTGACTAGAAATACTGTTTCTTCTATCACGCAAATTTTCAATAAAATGTCAAGCTTTGAAATTTCATAACTTCGCCCAATCGCGGCAAAACAACAACTCGTGACAACTTTAAAAACAATCGTTTATAAAAGCAGCAAAAAAAAACTATAAATGTTTTATCAATTTTGAAATGAAAGTTCTTTTATCAGAAATATATCAAATGATATTTAAACTCATTTGCTGATTTGTTTCAAGGAATTTACTTAAAAACAGCAATGAACCACTCCTAAAAAACAAAATATCATCTGAACTTGAAAGACGTAGAATATTGGGGTTTGTAGCAACAATGGCTGTTATCCCTTAATTCCAGATGAAGTTTCAGTCAGTTCACAATTATAAAGCCATTCCGTTGATGCGATTTAGTCCATATTCGAGATTCTAAAGTTCCAGTGAAAAAAATATTATCTGTATATACATTTCTAAAAAGATAAGATATCTAATATGCATCGTGTTGCTACTTCAAATCCATAAAGAATTATTGTAGTAAATCAAATTAAAACATCGAAAAGCGGCATTTATTAATTGCATGGAATTATTAATATGCAGCGTGTTTTGCAGATAGAAGTAAGAAAGAAAAAAAAAACATGAATCAGCTTGAGAAGTGTCGTTTGGTATCCATGGTAACACATTATTCAGATAATTTGTAATGGCGATGGGTGTGTTAAACCTTTTATCTTTTAACAGCTATTTTTTGATTAAATTGCAAGTAATATCAGAATTTACCTAAAAAATACGATGCCTTTTAATTTCCATTGTGAAAAAGTTTATTAAAGTATAAACTAACCTAAAATAAAGAATTTCTTAACAGATGTTAAAATGAAAAGAATATCACTTTGATTTTATAAGTGACTATCTATATCAAATGCGAAACATATTCTGCTTCTCATTCTATTTTATGCATGAAATTACTAATACTGTATTTTATACAGTAGTTGAAAATAACGTGATTTGGATAACGGTTAATAATATAACAAAATGAGCAAAATAAATTGAAATCCATTTTTTGGACGTGATAATCAGCCATACTTATTCAAATAAACAAAAATTCAAAATATTTATGTTAACTCCAAATAAAATATTGATTGAAAATTTCACCGTAAAAGCGTTTAAACGATATGAAATTTAAAAAAATAATTAACATTTTATTCATTGCTACTAATAATAAAAAAAAATGTTTGTTTGTGTTCGTGCATGCATTTGTTAGAGATTTCCTAATCGTTTGACCTGATTTAACAAATATAGCAGAAATATATTTGGAAATGTGAGAATGTGCATACTGGAGCAATTTTTTATTTGAATTTATTAAACATTTAATTAGAGTATGAAAATTTTCTGTGAAAATTTCCAAAAATATTATTATATAAAACTGATTTTCACATCATTTTAAAATTAAAAATTTGTAATCAGTTCTGTCTGCTGTCATGAAAATTTTTCCTGAATTTTAAAAATTTTCTACAAAATATTTTTGAATAATTTTCAACAACACACTACTTTTCTGATATGAAATTCAAACTGTAATCATTGTTTTATCCAATATTTAATAGCCTGGTTTTTTTACATTATTGAAAGCTAAAAAAAAAGAATTTGTTTGGTATCTTCGTTGAGTTTAAGTGAAGAATTAAAACCAAAGTTGCACTATTGCTTAAGGTAATGTAAAATTAGAGAGCAGACTGCCCAGACAGTTATGTTTTTAATAGCACTATGATGTCATGGAATTTAACACTATAGGAAAAGTTCAGTTACATAATAAGTAGAATAGTCATAAGACTATTGTAATAATATAGATTTAAAGTCTATCACAATCTTAAGTTTAAAAGAAATTTGTAAGGCTATTATAGTTAGTATAATTAAATCCACCAGGGAGAACACGCCTGATAATGCTTATTGGCTAATGCAAATCTAGAATGGCATAAATCTAGCGAAATGTAAAATCTAGAATATAAGTAAAGGGAATAAAAATAGAGAAATTACTTCACAAATTGTTTACCTTGGAGAAATTATTTCACAAAAAGTTTTAATTAGACTGATTTTAATGACATAATATTCGTTACGAACCAACTGGTGATTAAAGGCAGCTAATAATAATGAGATAATGATTTTACAATAATATCTTATTTTTATACATTCATTTCAATAAAGAAAATAGTAAAATGAAGAGGGTTCTTTGATATGGTATTACGATCGAAAAAAAAACAATGCATTTTTTTATATTTAAGAGCGCGGCTGAGATAATAATCCATTTCTGAGATTTTTTTAAATTCAAAATTTACGATGACTTTAGAAAATTATTTATTGATTACAGTTCCTAAAAAATTTTTTATACAAAGCTGCTCTTACAAGAAAATAATGAAACATAAACAAATCGTTTGTAGCAAATTAATAAGATTCACCGTAGTAAATAATCAATTCGCAAAGGAAATTTTTTTTTACCAACAGATATTTAATTTAACAGAAATGAAACATTCAAATTTTTTATGATGAAAATCGCAAGATTTTAATTGTAATCAGAAGCTTATGAATCATTTTTGACAGCACAATGAATTTATAATATTATTCATAAGTAATTCAGAGAGCGTGTACGAAATACTCGATGAGTCTATGCATAACGATGTAATTTTATTCCCGATTAGTTATTCATACTAAATAAACATATTATTCTCAATAGAGTAATAAACTTAATTAATGTAAATAATAATTAATAGTATGCAATCATCATGAAGAGATAATAAGTTATCAATGAATCGTTTGCTGTAGAATAAATAAGCAGCGATAAAATAAATATCCATGTACAGAATAATGTTGCCATTAAAAGATAAATAAAATTAAGAAAAAATGTTTTACTTTATATAAGAATAAATTATTGCATCATAGAAGATTGTGCGAAACGCTTTCGAAATTTAACTTAACATTTGACTTAAATAATAAGCTTATTTAAAATATAGTTTGTAGTATGTAATTATTTATAAAACAATAATAAATGGTCAACGATTCGATTGCTGTAAAGCAAATAATATAACATAAAATAAATATTCATATATAGAATTATGTTGCCATTAACAAATAAATAAAACTAAAAAAATATTCTGCTTAATATGAGAATAAATTATTGCTTAATAGAATATTGTGCGATAGATTTCCAAAACTCTGTTTAGTAGCATTCAATTAATGTCTGTCTGACGTGTGCAGCGTTAGTTAGACAAAAGTTGGTTAAATATTCCAACAATTCACAAGAAAGCAAGGACGTCAAAACTGAATTTGTTCGAAATCTAATGTTAGTTTCCATTTGTTATTTCAAGATTTCTACACAAATTGTCTAGCGATACAAATCATGTAACATCGAAGAGAACTGTTAGGCTTCAGACTGGCAGTTCATAAAAGTAATCTATACCTAATTTCATGAAATGATTTAGTATATCTAATTCATATGATAATCTAAACCTAGTTGAATATTTGTGCATTTCCAAAAAAGAATTATGCTTAGTTTAATAAGTAGCATATTTTTTTTTAAAAATCAGCTTTTTTTATTAAATAAACCCTAACATGAATATTGATTCTTCTTTTAGGATATGAAATTTATCATCCTATTGCTACGAATCTCTAATATTGCTTCTCTGCCTAATTAGTCTTATAGCAAAAAATAGAAAAGTTATGAATATTTTAATGGTTACTAAATGGTATCCAGATCATTTAAATAATCTTGGCGGCTACTTGGCGACTTTTTAAACAAAAATAAAGTTTTTTGAAAGTGCAGAAATGAATGCGATATTCTTATTAGGATTCGAGATCCAGAGGTTTCTCTAAAGGTTCTTCGCCCTTTTGGAAAAAAATATATAGACAGGCGAGTGAAGTCAGTAATGAATTCTGTCTTTGAAGTATTGATCGCATTGTGAGCTCTCTAGTTGTTTTAGTTGTTTTGCGCTAAGCGCTTTGTGGTTTGCTGTTATTTAATTAGCAATTTGCTGTCTGGTAGTGGTTGTTTACTTCTGCACGTGAATCTTTTCGTTCGCCTTCGTTGTGCTTTGCTCCTGTTTTCATGCTTTTCTGTCGTCGTTTAACGTAATTCAGCTTGTTGGACTCATGCGCCGAACGGATTTTCTGTATCCACATAGTTCATTCAAATACCTGATTATTTTCAAAATCTATCTTAAGTATAAATTTTAATTATATAGTGATCATTCAACCTCCGAATTATTTTGTTTTTACGAATCATTTTGTCAATTTCCAATTCAAAATGTGCCAGGGAATATTTTAATCCGTTTTTTACTGTTTCCCTACTTTTCAATGAAAATTTAACACAAAAGAACACATTTGATTTAATTAATAAATATCTTTTCCCAGGCATAAACCATTCGATGAATCTTGAAAGACCACGATAAGGAATGACAATGAGATTGCATTCTTCTTAAAAAATAGGTCACACCACCTAAATGATGCACTATTTCATCTGCAAAATAGATATGACACATATTTGAGTCAACTCTCTTTCAGTGTTTACCTGGCTCTCTAAAATTCTGTTTCCAAAAAGTCACTTTTGTATTTATTTAAGTATCTCTTTAAACGCTCTGGATGTAATGAATGAAGCGAAGCAAAATGAATTTGAAGTGTTTCTCATATAGCCGATTTAGATATATCTTCAGTCACAAACTGGACATTTAGATTGCAAGAACTTTACTGCATTGCATTAAAAAAAATCAGAATATTGGACCTCAGATTCGATTATTTATCGTCTTATAAAGACGCATTCAGCTTTCATTGGAATCAAAATATGATATGAAACACTGAAGAAAAAGCGAATGTCGATCCCATTTGGTTTCTTTTAAAAGTTTCAATTCAAAAACAGAACAAATACAATTAAATGCATTCGTGTTACACTTTCATTACAACCGATTTTTAAAAATAACACCACATAAGGCTCGAAAAGGTAATCGGTTTCAGTTTTCATTTAGTTAATGTTATTTTTCACCACTATTGGTTTTGTTTTTGGCTGAAACAAAATGTAATCACTCCAGTGAATTTTCCCTCTCTCATTTTAAGTACTTTTCATTCCTTATTAGGATTAAATCTTTATCCTCCCCGGGCAAAAATAATGCAAAGAAACAAATGCCGCTGCCGAGATAACATTCCAGCGCCGGGAAGCAAATATTTAAGACATCATATTAAGATGATGCTCAGTGTGATAACTGCGAGGGACACTTTTGTCACGAGGTTTCGGCTAATTGCCTGCGTTTGGAATGGGCTGTTGTCGCTACTCATTGCCGGCATGCATCACGTGATTCCTTAAACGGGGGCTGCAGATGAAACGCTTAACGTTAATCGACTCGAAACAGAAACGCAGTTCGGCCCTTATCTAAACATGTAAACTTCATTTCATCTTTAGAAATAGCATCTGGAAGGATTTAACTTTTGTATTAGAAACAAGACCATGAACTGCGTTTGCTTCTGCTTTTTTTCTGCATTTCTTAATAAATGTGTGGAAACTAAAGATAAAATAGCAAGAGCAAGATAGCACAGCCTATTGCACAATATTGTTCAATACTATGCGATATTGTATGATATTAAATCATATTCCACAATATTAAACAATATTGCGAATATTGATTAATGTCATAAAATATTGTACAATATTCGTATACTAGAGAAGAGGTCTATTCGACATTTTCTTACATACTCTATAATAAGGATGCTCCTCCCTCACGTGTGAAAACAAACATTTTTATTTTCATAGTCCCATATATAGCATATGCTTTGTAGAAAAGCGTGCAGTTCTCATAAGGAAAGTCAGAACTTGTGCATTAATTGCATGGCACTCACGAAAAACAATAACGAAATATGCCTTTTTAAATCTAGCTTTTCTACTGAATCCTGAGTGCGATCTTTGGCAATGAATCGCCGACACACGGTAAATACACAAGTATCTATTACCTTTTAGAAAACTTTTTTCAGACCGATTAAAACCAAGATGACACAGATCTATCTACAGAATCACATACTACAAACTTTAGTACATATTCACAAGCTACAATTTCTTTCACATATCATATACTTCAGCTGCAAAATCACATACCAAATTTCATTTGCATAAATCATAGTAACTTTTTTTCTTAGTTATCGAGTTTTTATTTATTTATTTTGAGTTATCGAGTTAATGCGAATGCACAGAATGGGACGAACTAACAACTGTTGGATTTAGTTCAAAAATTGGTACAGATCTATACCTTAGATGCCTTATCTGTTTTCTAAATTTTATTCATCTAAAAATGAAAATCTGTATATTTTGTGTTAAGTTTGTATACCTAATTTCGTCCATCTAGATCAAGTGTTTTTGAATGATCACCTTCACAGATAAAAGGGCAAAATGTGCTTTGTGGAGACAAGGAGCTTCGAAACGGGAAGATTCTTCAAAATCTTCAGCAGGAATTTTAATAAAAATTTAGTTTATTAAAAGGAATCTTATTTAAAAAAAAATATGTGAGCGTTTTTGATTCCCACTTAGCAAAGAAACAACACAAACCCTAAATCTTTCAATATATATATTACTTTTTAACAGATTCTTCTCAAGTGACGTCACAGCCACGTGACAAGCATAATGAAAATACAATATTCCTGTTAATGTGCGTTTAACATTAATCAAGGAATAAAATCAGTGCAAGCAGCATAATAGCAATCATACTCTTACATTCAGACTGTGCCGCTAATAAAGCGAAAAGACACCTGCTTTCATCACAAATTGTATAATAAATAAAAGAACCAAAGTGAATTGCATTCAAAAAGTTATAAAATTAAAAAGATGTTTAGTTTAGTTATATTCAAGTGCCGTTTAAAAGCAACACTAGGGCTGTTTTGGGACGAACCTTGTAATTTTGACGTCAAGACGCACCTGAGCTAACACCCCACCTTTCCACCACCTACACACCACCCCGTGGATTTAACTTGCACCAGACCAGCTTACACGACAGTCCTTTGATGGAATCTCGTCTCGAACCAGAAACCGACCAGCTTCCATGCCCAGACCTTACTACCAGGCCACCACGGCCCTAAATTAAAATGACAGTGCACATCTCAAAATCAAGTCTAAAAGACACGCCTTTTTATGTTGTGGAAGTGTTGATAGGAACTCATCAAGTTTTGGCACCAATCGGAAAATTGGTAAAACTATTTCATATATACGATGAAAATAATGACAGAATATTTAATAGGAATAATTATGTTAAGAACATAATATATAATAAGAAATTTTTTTTAACGGGGGTTAGTAGAAAATACATAATCTAACAAAAGTTACTATTATTTTAAACCAGTGAAATCTGACTAAAATGCATTTTTGATATTCAAATTAAACCTGCTTGGTTTAAGCGACCATTTGGCAATAATATAAATCTGCCAAAATTACTCTAATAAGCAATCTTTCAGTCAATTTTAATGCCATTAATTAAAGTTTTATGAATAGGTAAGTTCATAACATTTTGAGATATATATTTCGCCCTCTTTTTCTTATTTGGCATACTTTGCATATTTAATCTTTACTCAGGTTTGATTTCGACATTTTGTTTGCTTTGTTTTCTGTGATAAAAATATTTTGGAAGATTTTGCTTTTGATTTGTATGTTTCTTTCGCTTTATATTTATTTATTAATTTCCCTTTGATTTGCAGAAACTTTCTACTTACAAATTAACGTCTTATTTGATGGGTGTTTTTTTTTTAAATTCAGTATGCTTTTATATGAAAATTTAAAATTCTTTTTGTATTTGGGATTTTTAATGATATTATTAAAAGAAAGAATAATACATGAGAATTTTCATTGTTTCATTGGGAAAATGGGATGCTTTTATTTTTCCATTTAATTTGTTCTTCAGTGCTATTTTGAATTAATTTAATTTATCTTCCTGGAGGCAGTATATTTGTTAAAATTTTCAACATTAAAACTGAATTTTCTGTTAATTTGCAGATAAAAATTTAATTTCGAGTCCATATGATTCTTAAATCCAAAATATGTCTGACGAAATTTCAAGTTGCAGCTTTCGGAAATCGTTAGTACAGGATTAACAAGAAATAAATTTCCCACTTTATAAGGCTCTAGAATGTGTTCTATTGATCCAAACCAAATAAAATTTAAACTCTAGATATTTTAAATAAAGAACTTGGCATTAATTAAATAAAACATTAACGACAAAATTCGCCAATAGATGGCGCAATAGCACAAATGATATTTATTTGGCAACGTTGCAAATATAAAACATAATCTGCTTTACACAGCATGCCTATTAGCATAATCTTTAGATTAAAAAAACGAATTCTGCGCAGCGTTAATTACTTTTCTGCACATCATGTCTAGGTTGCAAGAAAAAGGGCTACTAGTAATATTGCTCTACCGGAACTCCATTGCAGTTGTACAAAATTCTCTCTTCTGAAACAGATATGCAGAGTTAAAACAAATATTGAAATTTGAAATAACTGTGCAACTTGGCATTCTTCCAAGTAGAGGACGAAAGCAAATTCTTTATTCCAGCTGCAAAAATGTGGCTACCGCTGTCGTCTAGTCTCTACATGATAGTAAAAGTGCTTTAGTTATTTGCACTGTATTGGGAATGGTGTATTCCATTGTATGAAACTATTACGACAGATTTTGCATTTCTATCCCTACAAAATCAATCCTGTGGATCTCTTGCGGAACGAGGACATAGATGTTAGTGAAACTTTTGTTCTTCAATTCTTCACGGGAATGAAGGTTGACCTCACTTGGTCATGGAACATTCGTGGAGAAGCTATGCCCGGTAAGCAATGTGGAGTAAGCGATGCTCAATAGATAAGATGACCAACCGTAATTGTCGTATCTGGATATCAAAAATATCTTAAAGCTATCTTGGAACAATCCTCCGATCCTGAAAAAAAATGACAGTACAGTATGATTTTAGGTTACCTTTATCATTGGACCTTATGTGTCTTAAGAAATAACTGCAAAATCAAACCTGTTTCCTTGCAGGATACCGGTACCATAATAGACTGAAGGATTTTGTAATCCCACAACTTCAACAGCATGAAAACTTTCAGGACATCATTTTCATGTAGGATGGCGTACCTCCTCGCAGTGATCATTGTCTAAAGCAACTGCACTATTTCAAAGACACACTGGTGATTAACCATCATTTTCCGATAGGAAACCTCCTCGCTCACTGTGACTTTTGACTACCACCACTTGTGACTTTTGGTTTTACGGTTTCTGGAAAGGCAGTATCTATTGACAAAAACTTGCATCCGTTCCAGATCTGAAGGACATCATTCAACGCCAGTTCTTGATATTACGGCATACTTGCACCAGTCAATTGTAGAAAATATTGTTCTGCGATTAGAGCACAGTGTTGAACGTGTAGGGGTATATATTGAGCAGCTTTAATGCTTCTTTTTTATATTTTTTAGCAGTTATAAAGCATATTAAATGATTTTAAGTGATATCAGTGGCCCCCATTGGCGGAATTCGAACTAATTTTTTTATTTAATAAATTCCAAGCAGAGAATTTGAATGATCTGTATTCAAATTTTATGAACGTATTATAGTTAAACCAATAAAATTGCATTGTACAGTCATTTGAAATGGTAAATTTATTTCTTGCAAACCCTGTATACGAGAGCGGAGGAGAGTAGTTAACTCCAGCAATCGATTGGAGTTAACTGATTTTATATCAAAAAGAAGAACAAATGGAATATTATGCGACCTTCTCCCCATCAAGTAAACGAAGAAAACTGAAAGCGACTCTCCGTATCGTGAATAAAGCAAAGCCTCACGAAGTAATAGTAAGATATATTAAACATTCCATTGAAAAATTCTATTTATTTTTCATCAGACAAGTTTCACTTCTAAATTATTTAATTTGACAAATTCAAGCTTAAAATTAAAATATATTAAGTGTTTAAGAGTTTTGAAGCCTTGTAATGAATACAATTGCATTTTAATTATCAAATGATTATATTAAACGAAATAATGTAGATAAAATATCTATCTCTCTATCTTTTCAACCAACTGATCTGACAATAAAATCATTTTTATACTCAAATATCGTATTGAAAAATGTCATAAAATGCGAACATGTAAGATTTCATCAGAGTGCAAGATTCAATATCTTCAGAATACACAAATTTTCTTTTTCTAAAATTTATAATTTGATATTTTTGGTGAGTTAATTTCTTTTTTAAAAACGATGTTTTGTGCAATTTTAGTTTAATTGAATTTACTGTTCAATTTTACATTTCATCTATTTCCCATGATTTAAATTTTGTATAACTAATACATTTTATTTATATTTAACACATTATTAATACATTTTATTTATATTTTTATTTATATTTAACTAATATGTTTTTGCTTTATAAGCAGGAGATTTTAATAAAATGGTTAAACCTTAAATCGCATTATAACAAAAAAGGAGAAAGTGAGAGTTTAATCATGGACATATGATCTTATGGCCATGTCCTTTTTGAAATGATAGCACAAAAAATGTAACGAGTTAGACAGTTGATATTTGGCATGCGTATATGTAAATATTTATTCTAAACTGTAAACCTATAACAAATTGTGACCCAATCAAACAAAGAGGATTAAGTTCTCTTGTTACCATACTATACAATTATATAAATAAATTCAATGAATTCAAAATATATTTTCTTCTGGCATTAATAATTGAAAATACGATTACCTTATTACGAACAATGTGGCACCAAATATATTTATCAATAATACAACCAACAAATATTGATTAAAATGATTCTAAAACGCACTTTCACTTGATCGGCTCACAATGGCTTATAATTGATTATTAAACGCAAGGAAGTAACATTTTTTGTTGTATATTTCAAACCAGGTGTTCAACAAATATGCCTAACAATGCATTATAAAAAATTCGTTATTGAAATGTACTAAAAAATAACTAGCATAAAAACCTAAATTTATGTACTTATTTTACACTAAAATTTGGAAAAAAATGTTTTATAATGAAATCGCTGGAAAATTCAATTTATTGTACTCTAAAATGTTTTTCTAACAATCACCTATCAAGACAAAAATAAACTCACTATCAAAGAAACATAATCTCAAAATGCATTTTGAGGCCATGAAATTCGGTAAAAAGCAGGCGATATAAAGAATTACATTTACAAAAACAGTCATATAACTATTAAAAAAGGGCTACAATCTTGACGTGTCTCTGAGTTCGTAAAAATCAGTTTCGAAATTATGTCTGATTGTAAGCATACTTCTTCTTGCGTACAGCCAACCACCCCGCCACCATTGAGGTTAGCAGTATCGACAGGATTTGTTGTGGCCCTTGTAAGCATACTAAATCAGAAAAGAAGATACTGAGGTCCAAACCCGACAGCCAAATTGTTCATTTGCATTAAATTGCATGCAATAATTATTATTGAAAATTCATCTATATTTTCTCCTATTTTATCATCAAGATTGCCTATTTGTATAAATTTTGGACACAATATATGAACAGGTTAGTGTTCGTCTCCTTCTTTGTATGAAAGCGATAAATGAAAAAATGCAGCAAACTTCATAAACGGAAAAAAATAAATGCTGCATCTTGGAATCAGAATTATAGATTTTATCTTAAACGAAATCTGCTACTGATAAGGAGTACCAAATACTAGGTGCTTGCATATATTTTGATCATTTTTTCCCTTTAAAAAGGCTTTTATTGAAAACAATTGGTATAATATATATCAATCAAAATATTCTTTTCCTACAATTCATCATTTCCATCATTTTCTACAATTTTTTCCCATTTTTCGTTCAATAAGTCTTGCAACTGATTGTCTTCGAACTTTTTTGGTCCTCCAGACCGTTCTTTGTCATTGCCACCGAAATCACCGCTCTTAAATCGTTAAAACTAAAATCGAAAATTGGGATATGACGGAACAGCAGCACCATTAAAATTGTCTGATGAATTTTGGCAACATACTTCTTCCAATAAAAAAAAAAGCAATGAATGACGAAAATGTAATTTGGAGCGTTCCAGGACTGGAGTCTTTATACACTTAATAGCTCAATAATACTAAATGGAAAACTTTCACGATGGTAATGATAAAGTAATAAGAAATTGGTAAAACTCAAAACCATTGTCGTTTATATAGATACTTCGCATGTTTACCAATAGATGTCGCTGATTAAAATATATGCAAGAGCCTAATACATAATCTCTTCAACAAATTACGAAACTAAATATAAAAGGTGCTATATTCTGAGAGAATATTTTTTTAAAAATACAGAATAAACAACATTTCATCTGATTAAAATCGTTACGTGACAAGCTAGAACCAGAAACACAGTTTTCAATGTTTATATTTTTTAAAAAAGAAAGAAAATATCAAACAAAGAGGTTGTCACTGATCTTCTCAACCTAATCAACTTCTTTTTCCCTTCTTTTTTTCAATCAATAAAATGCTTCTTGCTAATCTGATAAATAATTACTCGACTGAGCAGCGTCCGAATCCGAATACTGACGGTCAGGAACCGCAAATCCAGGGCGAGGAACGAACTCTAATACGCAGAACGTCACTCGCACATAAGCGGGCCGTGTTTTATGAGCGGTGGAACGTCGATTGCAGTGGCGGCACATATAATTTTGATAGCAGTCCTCGAATCGAAACAATCGATGAGACCTCAAATGCCGCGCTTTAAAAAGGACGAGAATGCCCACCCCCCTCCAAGCGGATTCTATTCTTCTTTCTGCCCTCTTTTTATTTTATTATTTTTCGGCGGTGTCCCCTTCAGTTTCTCGGATAATGAGCTGCCTCTTCTGTTTGCTCGGTGCGTGAAGAATTTAACAAGCTCTCCAAATTAATATGGCATTTTCAGTCGTCGGCCCCATCACTCGAGGAGAAGTGATGAAGATGTGCGGGGGAGGACTTTGTTTTACGAGACTCGTAAATATCGATGGGAATCTGGCGGTAGATCGAAATGAGATTCGGTACCCGTTTTGCTTACGTCTCTAAGTTTTTATGTAGCTTTAAAAAAAGGAATGCGAAATTTGAATTCGGCTGGCAGAAATGTTCAGAACAGAGTGGACGGAAATGAACTTCGCTGGAAAAGCAATAGGGGAAAGTGGCTAAATTTAGACTTTAACCAAAACTGGAATATCATCGTGACTTCAATTCTTTAAATTCTTGAGCTTTAAAATAAGCAGTAGATGTCTTCTTCTTTTCGATGTAAAGATGACTTGTGGAATCAGTTTTAGATACATAGTTTCAATGAAAGAAGAGCTGCTTGCGTTTAAATACCATCAAACAAATATTTTACCAAAAGAAAGATATTCCATAAACTGTTTAAAATTAAAAAAGAAAATACTCTAAAAAAGATTTTTTTAAATCCACAAATCATTACTAACTTTTATCAAAATAGTTAAACTCTTTCGGTCGTAATGGGCATATGCGTCTCAGAGATCAGATTTCATTCGCGTAAATAAGTCCCACTTTTGAATGGATTATCGTAGAAAGGAACCGTTTTACTTGGGATTTAAAGTTTCAGTCATGAAAAAGTTGGGTCTAAAGTGTTAAACATCAGATTAGAGGGTGTTTTTTTTTTTTTTTTTGTCTGGAAGCTACTCGGGTTAAACAGATCAAATGAAGGGTGTCTTTATCTTGAGAGATAGTCGAAAAATAAACCCCAATCGTTCCCAAAAAAAAACTAAAGTAGAATAAACCAAAGCAATAAAAAATTATTATAAAATGAAATAAAAGACATCAAGTGTAGACATGAAGAACAAGAGCTAAAATCCCACAAGAAACAAAGGAAGAAAAAGTACAGAGTACAGAATATCATACATGGATTTCTACAATTTCCAATGATGTGAATCTGAAAACAGAAAAAACCAGGAAGGGTCTCTCCTCAAGACTCTCTCGCGTACTTTCTAATAAACTTGTCATGCCAGAGAACGCGTTGAAGGACATTGCGCACAATTGTTGAAAAATATTAAGTTTTGGTGTGAATTTAACATTTTTTATTGAATCTATCGTGTTATCCTTGGAGAGTTTTATTTTTAATTATTATTCCCAGGCCCTGCACTAACAGTATCCAAATATAAAATCTGTTCTTACTGCTGTTCAACCTATTGAAACAAAAATTTGACAAATAACTGCAAATGAAGTCGCAGAATTCCATACCAAATTTAATAAATGTAAGCCATTGTGTTTTTGAATGATCGCGCTTACATGTTTCTCGAAGTACAGACGATCAAGCTCTTGCCTGGGTTTAGCTCTTAATTTGATAGATGTCTATACTATAGATGTGAAATCTATATTTCTAATTTTATCCATCTAGCTCTCTTCTTTTTGTAGTTATCGTGTTCCCTTATATTTGAACTGACAAATAGACAGACTTCTTCTGAAAAGATTTTACTCACAATTTGATAGAAATCTGCAAATTTAATTTAAAGACCGTCTACTGAATTTCATTTGTCAGCTCAAAGCGTTCTTGAGTTGTTTTTGTGAGAGAGACAGGGATTTACCAAAAATGTGTTTTTTTATTTCAATGGTGGACTGAAAATCGGAGATTCGTCAAAATACAAATTTTTTTGACGATTTCAATATTTTCTCTTTACTACTTATACGAGAAAGTAAAAATATTATTGTTTGATCGTTTTTATAGAAATAGTTGTCCGTCGGTTAACCAATTTCTTTAATTCGACCAATGAGATAATATATTTTATCAACTTTTTCTACTTAATAGTATACTTATAAAAAATCAATTGCGCAATGAAAATAAATAATCTAAGCAAATATTTTACACTATTTCTCATTCACCTCGCATCTCTTTGACAATACATCAAAATATCTATTTGCTCCAAATGTGTCGCTGTTCCTCTATGTGCTGCGTGTTGTTGTGACATGGCATTTTTCAAGCCCGCCGACAGTTATCTGTCAGCGATTTAAGCCCAGTAAGCGTCTCTTGTTTTTTCAGTAGTGCCAACTAGGACCAAGATTACGACTTAACTACTTCATGCATCACATTAGCTTGCGCATCTTTATGTCACAAGTTGTTATGATTGAAATGATAGAATAGAATATTTTCACGAAGATGCAAAGAATAACAGGTCACAAAGTAACCCTATATCAAGTTTATTAACTTTAAGCAACTCGTAACATGCAGGCGAAGAAGTCATTCCACTGCTTGTGAAACTCAGAATATCTTTACAGAATAAACTAGAATTATAAAGAAGGTTATAGCCCCTAGAACATTGACAAATGAATACTACGAAATTCAAATTAAAGTTCAACCTTTAAATTAAGGCGTCTTGGCTGGAATTCGAACCCTTGACCTTCGGAGTTACGAGCATGTACTTTACGTCTGAGCCACGCTGACTATGTGCAGCTCTTCCTTTTGCGACAATAAAAATAATACGGATAATCTTTATATTGCATTTTGTTACGATTGAAGTGATAGAATAGAATATGTCTTTGAACAGATCTGATTATGATAATCAGAAGTGGAAGTCTCTGATTATTTGGTTAAAATATTTCAGAAGGATTCGCATTTCATCCATCCAGTTTCGCTTTGGTAATGAGTCGATATTACTCTACTTGAAATTTCGTAACTCAAATAGTGCCATTTTTGTCATAGTTTCTTGCTCATATTTATTTAGTTTATTAATATCATTATCCCCTTGCATGCCGAGAAGTCGTAGAATGTACAGTTATTCTCGTAGAAGTTTACAGGGATCTTTTTTTTTCAGCACTTCAGGGCATAAAAGTAAGCTTTTCGACTGATTTAATTACTAAAAATTAATTTGCAACCTTCGGCTGTTTTGTAGTTTTTAAATTACAAAAAGAAAGAAATTTCAAAATGGTATATGTTAAGAGTGCAAATAACGTTCGATAAAGAAAAAAAGAAGAGAAAAAAAACTACAAAGATAGAAGCAGAAATTGTGTGATTAAAATGTGAAATTTCCCCTCTTGCGTTCAATGCTACATTCCAGCTGCAATCTTCAAAGAAGTCACGGAATAAAATTGTTTATTGAATCTGAAATGCCGCATAGGTGTCATCTTTTTCATTTGATTATAGTTCAGAGCGGGAATGTGTGTCCTAAAATAGTCCTTGCATTGTTTCAATAAGAATTGCTAAAATAAGCAAACAAAATTATTTATTTGAGCTGTCGATTAATAAACGAAAAAAAAAGATGAAATATTGAAACATATATGTAATGTGAAAGTGATCTTTGCAAAAGTGTCATTAAGTTCGCGATATCATAAAACTGCGAATTTTTACTTTTTCCAATACGAAGAGAAGGTATTGCAATAATCGAAAAATTCGAAAGTGAGATTTTGGAGAATTCCTACTTTTCAGACTTTCCTGAAACAGAAAAGCACATTTTTAGAATTGTGTCTCTCTGTCTGTGAACACGATCATTCACAGATAGACGTGATATGAGCTAGATAAATTAAATTTGGTATTTGGATTTTTCAGCAAATCCGTTCAAAAGTAGTCTGTTCGTCCGATTACAAGTGTGCATGATAACTACAAAACGTAAAAAGTTAGATATACAAAACTTTTTACTTAGATTTGGCATCAAAAATATAAATCCGTATCAAATTGGGGAAAAAAACTCCATCAAGGACCTGGCCACCTTTTACTCTGTGCTTTTGCATGCATATAAACGCAATGCATCAGAAAGGCAAGGATTGAAAGAAATAAAGTTTGATATGTGATTTCTGTTGCTACAATTGTAGTCAAAAATTCCATCTGCAGAGGAAATGTCTAAAATACATATTCGATTTTCCGTTCCTTGTGTGTTAACCAGATGAAATCGTTTCATCGTCAAAAGTCGCACCCTATTCATAAATTCTTGACTCACGCCAAAGATCGATATTTCGTGATTATCATTCCCCAGTGCTACGCAATTAATAAACAAGTACAAGAACCCTTCTTGTTCATTCGTTTATTATACAATGAAGAATATATCTTCTCTATCTAACTTCTATCTATATATATCTTCTAGTGTAAAACTAAGAAAATAAAAATCCGAGCTCTAGTGGCTAGATAAAACATGTATTTTTATGTGAATGAATTTACTAATATTCTTTTCAAAATTCCCTTCTATGCACCTTTATTTTATTTAAGACTATATTAAATTGGATTATTAAATTATTTTAGGGAAAATTGTGAAAATCTTTAAGAAAGATATGAAAAAATCTTTAGGGAAAATAGGGAGAGATGCTAAGGTAAAATAGAGAAAATGGGGGAAAATTTTAGGGAAAATAGGGAAATATTGTGAAAATTATACTATTATATTTCTTAATCATCAGAAGATAATACGAATTTGTTAAGATTTTAAATATAAGTTTCCCTTTTCAAAATGTTCACTCCTTCGAAATCTCATAGTCGTATCAGCAATTTCATAATCTCAACTTTCGTAGTTCGAATTTTTTTCTGTTTCGCCAAAATCAATCATTTTGAGTACCGCTTTGAACTAGTCTTTGAAAAAAAAATATTATAGACATTCAAAAAGCTATTCATCTCACGAATGGCCTATTTTGCTGGTAACAATTTGTATCAATAATCTATCTGTAATAGAGTCGCGTCTGTTGAAAGTCTGTCGCAAGGCTGTTGGACGCGGAACTATCAAATTGGATGTAATATTAGATGGGGTGGAGTCGGGAAGTGTTTTAGAAACAATTTTTCCTCGAATTCTCAGTTCTATTTCATTTTTCATCGAAATTTATTTTTATAGCGTATTTTCAGTATCGACTTTGGCGAGCTCAATCGCTTAAAAGCAGTTTTTACATCACTTTTAAAATGAAAAAAAAAAAGGGGGGGGAGCTGCTGTGGCTTAATGGTAAAGTCTCGGTTTCGGAATGGTTCAGGTTCGAGGCCCGATTCCGCCGAAGAACCGCCGTGTACGCGGGTCTGATATACGTTAAATCCGTCGGGGCTAAACGTCCTACCGCTGGTGTGGTGTGGAAGCTTAGAGAGGGAGGTACCAGCTCAGGTGTGGACCTCTTCATCTAACCTCGGTTCAAAATGACGAGGTCCGTCCGCAAATATCCCTAGTGTTGCTTTAAAACGGGACATTAATATTACGAAATCGGAATGAAAATATTTTTTTTTCTAATAAGTTTGTTAAGTTCTTTATTTTTTAAACAAATACATCAAAGTGAGATTTATCCCAGAAATAGTTTGTTAATTACAAGAGGTGTTTGTATATTTTGGGAACTGATCGCAATTTCAAATAAAAATAAAGCAATGCAAATGGGATATAGTTATGGAAATAAATGAATTACCATGAAATGAAATAAAAAAAATTTTTTTTTGGACAACAGCTATCAGCAAACGTTTGACTGAGTGGTTAAGTAACTGCCTTTCAGGAAAAAAATATTTTTATATAGTAGTTAAAAACTTTATAAAAATTTTGTTTTCACATTTTCAAGCTTAAAATGAATGATGTGATTAATTTAATTGCACAAAAACGTTCCTATTTTAATGCTGTCAGGGGAATATAAAATTGAAAAAAAAAATCATAGAAGGTTAGTCTGTAATTTTGAATGAAAATTGAACGCCCAAAGAAATTTTAATGTATCTTATGAATACTGATATATATATTAAATATGAATAATAATTAAATGATGAGTATCATTAAATGAAATTTTAATGCTTCTTATCAATGCAGATATGTGTTAAATATGAATAGTTATAGTAGATACTATACCATTAGTTAGTTATAGTAGATACTATACCATACTGTGGGTACCGCTGTTTCACTTCCCACTATGTAATCTGGTCGGCAAGTACTTAATATTTCTTTCCCAGCTCGAAAGAGCTACTTCTACCTGTTCTGTTAATACTTTTTGTTTTGTTCTTTTTGTATAAAATAGATCTAGTCTAGTTCTTGTTAAAAATGCGATAGCGTTCCTGGAAGCTCTGAACATTTAAGTGGAGGAATCAATCCATACACCCCACAATACTTCATCGAATTTTATACGTCGCCAGAAAAGTCTGGAATTCTATTCTGGAAATTCTAAATAAAATAATAGACTAAAGAAAATGTTTAGTTAAAAATGAGAACCCTTAGGACTTTTAATCCATAAAACATATGTTCTAATTCATTTGGAAGCTCTTATTCTATGCGATCTTTTACTGTCTTTATTTATACAGCTTCTTTAAGCGTAATAATATTTTTTAAATCCCACGCTTTCTGCAAATTCAGGATATAAAAATTATGAGGCACAAAATGCAAACCACTATAAAGCATACCGCTGAAGCCTAGAGCTGCAGAATCCTGCATTATGTTTCTGACCCTTCCTAGGATTTGGAACAAATTAAGAAAGGGTTTTAATAAGAAATTTTAATAAGATATTTAACTAAACGTTAATCGAATTGTTAACATTTCTCTCCTTGAACTTAGGTTAGATATCATTTCACAAAAGCTATTATGCACAAAATTAAAAAAAAAATGAATACCAACAATTTCATATACGTGCCACTTTTCTTCAATTTTTCTAGAATAATTTTAAGCCCAATTTTTGATAATGCTTTAGTATTATAATGAAACTCAAACCAATTTTATTGTTTCAAGAAATCTTTCACTCACTTGCCTTTTCGCCATTGATAATGTAAAATCGCTTTCCTTAGGCACTCACCCTAAAGAATTTTCACTTTCACTTTTATTATCATGATTTGTTATTTTTAGATTTGCTTTTTTCTATAAATGGCTTGATGCAAAATTCGCTAGGGGGCAGAATATAGCAGATGTTACAGTTAAACTAAAAGAAAATAAGGCAGACGAATCAAGGCTGTTCCAGGCAAAGTCCGAATATATTTTTTAATCGTACAAACTCTTGACAATCTCTGTTACATCATTGAAAGGAAATCATAATGAAAAGTATTTGCCCTTTATTTTTAACGCTGTACAAAGAATTTTTTAATGCTTGCATATTTTATTAAAACTGAACTTCTAGACATTTCTGTCTCATTAATGCATTGATTATGATATCGATACCCCTAGGAAATTGAAACTCATATCCATCTGAAACCATATCTCTAAATTTATATTGAATATTATAGAGTCCGTATCCAGTCATAGTACTTGTACAAACGAATAATAGAAATCCTTTACATAAACAGGCAATATAGTATCTACTTTCTTTTTACCACAATATATCTTCACACTCGGAATCTTTAGGATTTTTGGTCAGTTGAGTTGGTATACGCAAAAAGATTTATTTAAAAAAAAGCATGCTATAGTTTATATTCAATACACTATAAATTGTGCATTGTATAATATAATTATACAATGCACAATATAACTGTAAGAAAAAAAGTGTACTTAGATGGGGAAATGATTTTCTGGTATTTGATGCGTTTTTTTAATTCGCTTGGAAAAGAGCTTGTTTGGGAAAGTGGAAGAAGCAAATTGTTCTAGGTATGAGTTTGAGAATAGCAGATTTTCGTTATCTTAGTGAACGAATTTTAACGACCAGCGCCATCTATTGAAATAAAAAAAAATTCCACTTCCTATTCCACAATAGTTGCTTAGAGTGAAAGAGTGACAGACACATCTAAAATAATGACTTCTGAATTTTATGATAAATAAAAAATAATACTTGACATTTTCAAATTATTGCTTTGCAATGTATGCAACAAAAATGAAAAATAATGATTAAAAATACTGCACTAAAAGTATTTGGACCGCTGACTGTGTAGTTTTACTCATACGTACTCTATACTAGTTTTTTTTTTTGTTTTGATTTTGGATATTTTGTTTCTCAACAAGCTGCTCCACCAGACTGATTTGAGAGTGAGTTTGCCAAGATGGATAAACCTGGTGAAAAGGGTGCTAATGGCATTATGAACACCAGCCTCGCCACTGTCATAACTTTTGAGTTGGAACACTTTAAAGTACGATCCTCTTCGAAATTCATCGCTCCTAAAACTGCTATTCTTGTTTTTCTGTAAGTCATTCACCATTTTAAAATCCTCTCAAAAGCCAAATCTTCCATCGACATTTAAAATAGCTTTTAAATATCATATTCGGCAACAAATGATATAGGGTATCCAAAAATTATTTGTATGCTTTTAAAATTTCATCGAAAAAAAACAAAACAAAAAGGCGTTGTTTTTTTTTTTTTTTTTTGTATCCAATGAAGTATTTATCAAAGATTTTAATTTTCTTTTGATAATATTTCGAGCTTTACAATATGTTTATACAATATGCAACACCATTCATGAAATACATGCAATAATATATCCAGTAAGTAAGCTAATTCATATCAAGTTCTATAAAACATTTAAAGAACGAATATATATTCATAAATTGGTTGTTCGTTCGCTCTTTGTTGCCTTGAAAGGAATTTCTACCATATGCAGTCTGAAACTGTTCGATTGATTGGAACAAATTGCTATTTGATATACCAAGCAAAAACGTGCGTCATTTCCTGCTGCGAAGCCATGATGAAACGGTAATGACATTCCAATGACTTTGTTCCATTTTCATTTAATCTACGAAGAAAAATCTTTTGATATTTTATTTACAATTTACTCCTGATATTTTATTTACAATTTACTCCTGATATTTTATTTACAGTTTACTCCTGATATTTTATTTACTTTATTTATTTTAGATACATTTTATTTTATATTTTATTTATTACGAAAAACTTCCACGAAGAGCACATCTTTTTCATTTATCTTTAAGTTTTTTTTTTTTTTTTTTTTTTTTTTTTTTTAATTTGGTATAAATTTTCGAACACTTTTTCTAAAAAAAAACTACTGATTAATGATAGAAAAAATAAGATTATTTACAAGTAACTAGGTTTTTTTCTCGGAATACAAAATTTATTTTGCTACTAATTTTTCACTTTAGACTACCATGTAGCAAGCACATTTTAATTTTATTTCTTACAATTCATTTCTTCCTTTTAAAACGCTACGAAAAAATGACATATATATATATAAGATTACAATAGCTTCAATACGATTATAAAGTAGAACTGTGAAAATTTTCTCTTTTTAAAGCGAGGTTCTAACGAAGTCCAGAACAAAAATTTATGAAAATGTATCGATCTAAAGCAAGATATTAGTTGCTCATTATGTCAGTGCATTAAAAAATGACTGGCGCCATCAATAATAATTCATATATTTTAGAATTGCTTTTAAATTGACCTTTTTCGCTCTTTTATATGGCGTTCTAACAACTGCAAGTTATATGCCGGTTTGGAAAAATGTACTAACACTTTTCTTACCGATCAGATTATTTAATGAATTCTTCATAGTCGATGAAATCTTTTAAAATCGCCATTCAAACAAATCCATTAGTGTTTTTTGAATCTCTTAATTCATGGAATAAACTTTTACTAAAAATGTGTGAAAGTATTTAAAAAGAATTATTTGGTTTCGGAAATTTTCTGCTTACCATGCTCCAAAAAGAAGTTTGATGAACACGACATTAATATTTGCATACTTCAGGCATCACGTACATTTTCTTATTTTAAATATCTTTCATAAATGAAAAATCTCTGCTTAAGTAATGGCCATCAGCAACGGTAAATTTGAAGACTGCATTTTAAATAATCATCTAAAGTACAGCTGGAGCAACTTGAAAAGTAGAGATTAGTGTAACACACTTAGTGGAAGAAACTTTCAAAAATTAATAGCGGGAATAAAGAATGTTTAATTTGAAATGAATTTTGAAACCATTTCGATTTACGTTTTTAATCTGATATATAAAAAAGAATTTTTGTATGTTCGTATTTTTTGCGTGGCTGTACAATTCATCCGAATGGCCATAAAACTTTGCCAAGATATTTCTTTGAGCCTAGAAAATCCATGATTTTCACATGGCCAATTGTATGTTGGAAGCTCGCGAGTAGGAAAAACACAAAATTTATTTGTTTTCGCTGAAGACAAAAAATATTGCCTACCCAGAAATATAGTTGAATAATAAAGTAAAATATATATATATATATATTATTTCTACTTCTATCATCCCTGATTAAACAAAATAGCTATTTCAAATTTCAAACGATATTTCCAAAATTATTTCTTGTGCAGCAGCAATGCCCCGGGTACCAGCTAGTATTAAATAAAAATGTTACAGAAAGTAAATTAGAGAAACATGAAGTTTAAATATTGAAAACTAAAGTTTTTAATTAGAATTAAGGGCAACGGTGAATATTTATCTAATCTGAGCAAAAACATTCTTAAATAATAAATAACAGCATATGCTGACAACTTGTTTTGCGACATAACAAGGATTTTGCATATCGTGAAAGACGCTCAAATCACTTTTATTCGACTGCCACCGATTTAATCAGAATATCGAAGTATAAAAAGGATTGCTTCAAACAAGCCTTGAATGAAGAGGGGGGGGGGAGATAATAAAAAAAGACTCTGGGGATTAAGAAATTTTTTTGTGACTAATCTTCCTGAAATGGATCTTTTTTTTTTTTTTCTCCTATAGCATGTTTCGAAACAGCAGAAATCTTCAATTCTTATCAGGATGTTCTGGTGGGCGCCGGCAAGTATTCAAAAGTACAAAATGTTTTATCCGCAACAGAAAAGAATAAAAGAACACACAGAAAATAGGAGGGGGGGGGGGGAATAAAGAACCGAAGAGGACTCCTCTGGGGCTTAACACACGACTCGGATCCCTCGCGCGTTGAAAGACTGCGAAACCTTTCCTTATCATATCGGCATTTAATTCCCGTTTTGGCGCCGTTCCAACCCGTAGCGAATATCAGTATCATCAAAAGACTGCGCCAAAAAATTCCTTTAAATTTAAAGCTCCGTATCGGATATTGGAGACTCGCATCACAAAGAGGACTCGGTTCGGTGGGATCTGCTATTCTAAGAGGACATTATTATCAAATTCCTCGTTTTTCCGAGTTCAGGAAAGATTTTGAAAATTTTGAATTCCAAGAAAATTCTGTTTTTGTTTAAAAACAGTATCTTTATAAGATCTGGCAAGAGTGGCATGTGAATAGATGCTTGATGTACATGTTTCGCAAAAGAATGTGACAGTTTAATTAGCCATCGTCTTTGTTAATCGTGACAGCAATAAAATCGAACGACTATATTTTTATATTTGCTGCCTTTGTCGACCAGCATGTTCGCCCATAGTATTGAATTTTCAGGCTGTTAAATGATTAATATGGAAAACATTTTCTTAAAGCTTCATCTTGTTATTTAAAACGACTGAAAAGTATCAATTCATTTGAATCAGAAAATTAAATAAGTATAATCTGGAAATGAATCCCTTAACTGTTTTGCACGATTTATCGAATTTTGATAGTTGTAAGCAAAAAAATAAACCATTGATAACGATTATAATTCAATACTAAAATTACTTCGAATACATAGATAAGTCATGTATTCAATGGGTTTCCATTTGAATCAAAGAAAATATTCCCAAAATAGAAGGTATCATCTTATTAGATAGTAAAGAAAATGAAACAATTAAGTGGTTAAATAGCATATATATAATGAAATAAAAGCGGAAATGAAAATCTTCTTTCAGCGTTAAAAGTACACGAATGAAGTTTGAATTCCATCTTAACATTTAAAAGCATTATTTCAGACTGTGTAACAAACTGAATCAAAACATATTATTATAAAGAGAAAAATTGTACAGAAATGTAACTGATATCAAAAACGAAGAATCAAAAACTTAATTTTTGATTCTTAATATAATACAAAGATCATTTTTATAAGATAAACTCCATAGACAAGTCATAGCGATTACCTGCGATTGAGAGGGATGAAACTCTTTATTTTGAAGAACCATTCTTGAATTCTTTGATACCTTCTTTCGTCTGACAGAAAGGACTTTTTGGAAGCCCGACGAACCTTCTGAATAAAAATTTCTACTAACCTCTTTTTAGCACCACTCGTTATTCAAGCCGATCGTTCCATTAAATGCAGTAGTAAGCAATAGCGTTCAATGAAACAGTCTGAAATGTGTATGATGGATTGTTTATATTTGACTGTTGCCATTTGACAATAAGTAATAACAGCTATAAGGAAATTCAGTTGATGAATTCCCTACGTTCATCAAAAACTTTTGAAAGTTAAAATTTCAATAAAACTTTTTGAGATCATAGTATGATTTATGAAATGTGTGGTTAGGTGATGCGAAACCATACATTTTGCATTACGTTGCTCTATGTCAACCAAAGCTTTAGTTATGAAGAAAGTTTTACTGATTTTAGAGTAAACAGAATCTAATGATTTCAAAGAAGGATGTTTATTTTGCCAAATGAGCCTTACTTATTTATTATTTTTGAAATAATGCATATTTTCCACATTTCATATCTAAAGGAATTCTCCGCGTTATAGGCAGTAGGAAAAAGATGAAAAGAAAAGTTTGCAACTGCCTCTTCTAGTGTTGAGGAAAAAACTTGTTAATGACCATGATGATTTTTTTTTTTTACTTTCTTGTATGTGCTGCACATAAAAGAGAAAGTATTGCAATCTTCAAAAAACTGGAAATCGAGATTGGGACGTATCTCCACATATCAGGCTTCTCTGAGTTAGAAAACATGTTTTTGATATTATGTCTATCTATCTGAACACGAAAAACACACACAAAAAGCCCTTTAAGTTAAGCAAATGAATTTGGTATGTGGCATTCTATCAAATTTTCAGATTTATGTCCCTGATTTCCAATTGGAATGAAATTCATTCCTTTTAAATCTATGCATCTAGCTTTCTGTATTACAAAAAAACCCTAAAAAGCAAGATAAATACAGTTTATTGTATAGACTTAGAAACTAAATTGTAAACCCATATTAAATTTTGAATTCAATCCTCAAAATGTTAATCATCTTTTGATCTGCACTTACACATATAAACGTCATGACTTAAAATATGCAATTACTTAAATACATAAAATGTGCTATGTGATTTTGTCATTAAAATTATCATTCTAGGTCAAACTTTAATTTCAGTTGATTGAAAAATGGCGTCAAAATACATATTCGGGTATTTTTACTATGCCGTTACCATGATTCAAAATTTTATTCGGAAAGCGGGAAACATTGCACCATTATTATAGAATATAAGGAAGACCACTTCCACTGATTTTGTCTGTGAATGTGAACGGTTTATGCGCTCAATGAAAGGAAGTGGGAATACCTTGAATTGGAGTCAAAAAGAAGATTTGCGTGCCACTTAGAAATATACCTTTTCCAGTTTTCACATCAGTTTACATCCCTTAATCAGTGAAAAACACTAAGAATTCTAAAAATGGAAATAAATATCAAGTAATATTGTGAGCAACACAAGTTATCAGAAAAAAAACGTCATCATTGGATGCGAAAACTTAAACTCAAAATTGCCTCAATTTTTTTTAAATACACTACACACAACGAAGTACAGCTTTTGATAGTGAACCCCAAATCTGAAACATTGGTATTGTTACCTGCTGACGTAATTAGGTTCAAGGGAATCATTTCACATGGCGAAGTCGAAAAAATCACTGGTTAAAGTCGTGGCAACGTATTATTGTCTAACATCTAACAGTATGATAACTCTCTCTTACACACTTTTTCCTACGCAAATGATGCAATGAATTTCAAAATTCAATTGCTGGAGAGATTGTAACATGTATAAAATGAGTATGAATAGTTGCATTGTAATTATACTTTATTATAACAAAATATTTCAATATAAAAGTGTCATTGAACTATAATATACTAATTGCATCAAATGTTTCAATTATTATATTTCATTCATTTACTTCCGTCATTATATGAAAATCTGCTCAGCCTTTTCAATTGGAATTCGGATCCGCAGTGATCGGCGTGGTTGATATTTTCTTGTGCTCTTCAAAATATGGCTATAAAATGAAAAATGATGGATAATTTCTGTTGAATGTGATGATCAAGTGTAGCTGAAACCCTGGAGTAACAGGTTTTTGAATTTTATTCCAAAATTCTTTAGCATCTTAGAAGCTTTTGACTTTCTGAAGTGTAGTTGTGGCAGAAACGCCCACTTGTTTGGGTAGCCATTTTGTTGTTTGTTTACCATTTTAGAAACTGCTATCGATATCTGCGTTCAGTGCATGAACTATTTGCAGGACTCGGATATTGTTCTTCTGTATCGAAAGATTTCTTTATTGTGCAGACTCTTATTTTGTGATTTTTTACCCATTTTAAATTCCAATTTATGGAAAGTGTCCATAAATGTGTTGATTATTAGTTGACAACAAAATTGTTTGGAAAATATCAGTTCTCTTTAGTGCATCTAATTAGAAGAAATTCTTGTTACACTTTTGATGGTTTTTTGGTGCAAAAAAAAAAATTATTGATTTTATTTGGACAGTTTTTTTACATTCTTTTCTAATAATTCAAATTTAAAATTGGGAAAGCTTTCCAAACATTTCGTTAAAAGCTTGCTTAAGCTTTACTCTCTGTTGCACTAGAAATTTAGACTTTGTGGGGAAAAAAATGGAATCAGACATAAACAAGACGGATAGGGAACACTTTGCTGATGATAGCGATATTCTAACTGATGATGAGAATTTATTTTACTCGCCAAAAGGAGCGGGAATGATAATCCCCGATACACCAACTCCAATTAAAGGATTTAAAGGATTGACATATAAAGACTTTAAAAAATCATCGGATTCTGATTCAAATGAGATAATTGAACCGTCAATGCAGACGGACAGCAAAATGCAAATGGCCACAAAACGGAAAAAGAAAAATGTAAAAATGAAAACAGGGGAAAATCTCCCTAAAGATAAAAGACCGTGCATTCCTCTTAAAGCCAAAGAGAAAGAAAGAAATGATGGTATTGCAAATGCTAAAAAAGCAAAGAATGTAGATGCAAGTGAAAACGAAATACCAGAGGAAAATAAGCAACCCTTTGGCCCACTGGGAATATTGGAAACATTTGAAAATATTATCAGTAAATATAGGATTGAAGGTAACGCGGCTGAAGAATTGAGAGACTTATTTTTGAAAGTTTTGTCAAATTCTTCAGCAACCAAAATGAATTCAACAGATGATAATCATGGACCAACATTCGCAAATGTGGTGAAAAATCTTAACAGTGATGGTATAGCGGGGAAAAAAATTCCATTAAAACCAGGTTTAACGTTTATTAGAAGGATCCAAGCCTCTAAAAAGCTGTTGGGGGAAGAAAGGAATCAAATTCAACAAAAAATAATTAACGCGAATGAAAACGATAATAAAACATCACCATTGCTAAGACCTAAAGCAAACCTGCCTACACTGGTGGTTAGACCAATTACAGAGGAAATTGACACATCGATTAAAATGAGAAAGACGTTAGAAGCGAATATCAGCCCAAAGGGGATGGAAATTAAAATTATGGGTTTGAAGCCAGCAATGGGAAATGGAGTTCTGATTCAAGTTGAAACACCGGAAATGGTAACAAAGTTAAAAGATGCTATTAACAGTCATACAAATTTGCAAAATGTATGCAAGGCTACTACTCCACAGATAAGAATGCCTCAAATCATTATATATGATGTGGAAAAGAGTGAGAGACCCAGAGAGGAGGAGGAATTGGATTTTCTCAATCAAATCAAGCTAAGCAATGACATAGTAGGGAATATGCGGGTTCTATTTAGGAAAAAAGGAAGAGGCAGCTCGTCTCACTGGGTTATAAGTTTGGACCCCAAAGCGTTCCGAATAATTAAAGATAAAGCAAGATTACAGTGTGGTTTCGGATCGTATAGATTTAGAGAATTTGTGGAACCCCTTAGATGTTTCAAATGTCTCAAATTTGGGCATGTTCGATCTAAATGTATGCAAAAAGAAGATAGCTGCTCCAAGTGCTTGGAAATGCATAACTATAAAAATTGCACAAAGCAAAATCCAGAATGCAGAAACTGTAAAGAATATCGCAAAAGAACAAAAATTATGATTCGAACGGATCATATTGCAACATCGGAGCATTGCCCTGTATTTATCAGGGAGAGAGATCAGTTGATTAAACAGACGAACTATGTATAATAAGCCTTTCAATGATTACTCTTGGCGTGTTATTCAACAGAATATAGGTCGGGGTAAATATGCAACAAAAGAACTCCCAAATTTGTTTGGGGACAATATTCCAGATGTTTACTTGTTACAAGAACCATATACAATGAAAGGAAAAATAATAGGACTTCCCCTAGGATGGAGAATAATTTCTCACCCTTACGGGAAGGCGATTATAGCAGTAAGAAACCAAGATATTTCTGTTTTGACAAGATTTACTAGCGAAAACATAGTAGCAGCCAATTTATCAGTGGGAAATAGTGAAATTACTATGGTATCGGCATACTTCCCACCGACTCACAATAAAGAAGAAATCTGCAGAGAACTTGGAAATCTGTTTGAACAGTTGGGGACATCATCCATACTTATTGGAGGAGATTTCAATCTTCATAGTCGACTGTGGGGAAATGAAATTCCCGATCATAGACCACAAGATGAAGCCGGCTCGTTTATAGAATTCATTTTTAAGAAGAACCTTGTTATTTGGAATGATCCAAACTCATTGCCAACGTTCCAATCTGCACGTGGAAGAAGCTGGATTGATGTCACCTTATCAACTAAAGACCTGCATAACAAAGTGATGGGCTGGAAGGTAATCCAAAGTACTTTGAGTGACCATGGCTTTTTGGATTTTCAAATTAATATGGGTGACAAAGTTGTTTCAGCAGAAAGATTTAAATTAAGCAAGTGGAAAATTCGAAAAATTAGTTTTCAAGTGGCTGAAAAATATGCTGATATAAGAGAAACAATGCAAAGGATAAAGACTAAAAAAGATTTAGAAGTATGGGTAGAAGAATTTACAGAATTCATTCAAGGAATTAGCCAAAGATCGAACAGTAAAGAGACAAATCATCTCAGGGTCCCCTGGTGGGACACTGAACTGGAGAAACAAAGAAAACTGACAAGAGCCTTGCGGCATAGATACCAACGATGTAAAAACACTGAAGAGAGAATGAAGAGAAGACAAATTTATAAAAAGAATGAATCAATATACAGAGGGATGTTAAGAAAGAAAAGTATTGAATGCTTTGAAAAGTTATGTAGCGAAATAACGAGAATGAACCCTTTTGAGCTACCTTATAAATTAGCGGCAGATAAAATGAAAAGGAAAACAGTTTTGCACGGTGTCAAAAAACAGGATGGTACAAAAACCAATAATACAAAAGAAACTATAGAAACTATTGTGGGATGCCTTTTCAAAGAGGAACAATCCCAACAAGAAAGTAAAAAGCAGAAGAAAATGAGGAAAAGTATTGAGTTATATAAAACAAAAGAAAAAGATAAAATATTTACAATAAATGAAATAAGAACAACGATTAATAAAATGGCCAAAAAGAAAACACCTGGATTAGACAACATCCCAATGGAGATGCTTGCTGAAATTAACAGAAAGAATCCATTCATACTTTTAGAGTTATACAACAAGTGCCTAGAATTAGGTGCGTTCCCTAATCAGTGGAAGGTAGCAAAACTGATTTTAATTCCTAAAACTAATAGAGACTTAGAGGATCCTAAATCCTATAGACCAATTTGTTTGCTAACCACAGCAAGTAAAATCTTGGATAAACTGATAACTCAAAGAGTACAGCACTTATTAACGGCACAAAATAGACTGCATCATGATCAATATGGTTTTAGATATAACCACTCTTGTGAAACAGCACAAAATGCACTATGGAGTAAAATAAAAGGTGCGATGAATCAAAAACTAAAAACAACAGTTATATCTTTGGATGTAGCTGGAGCATTTGATTCCGTATGGAGGAAAAGCATTTTATATGCCCTTATAAAAATGAATTGCCCGAGCAATCTTTTTGAATTGATTAAAGATTACTTAAATGAAAGGAAATGTATTTACCAAGATGGAGAGAATAATTGGGAATTTATAATGGATAGAGGAGTGCCACAGGGCTCGTGCAGCGGACCGTTATTCTGGAACTTGGTTATGAATTCTGCATTTAAAATCAATCTTCCAGTGAACTGCTTTATGCAGGCGTATGCCGATGATGTGCTACTAATAATCTCGGGAAGAACAAAAGATGAACTGGAAATTAAAGGAAAACAAATAATTCATAGGCTAGTAAAATGGGGCAAAATTCATAAACTTGAGTTTAATGAAAGGAAAACAATTCAAATGCCTATTACATTTGGAGAACGTTTAAAATTAACAGATCCGCCTAACATAAAAATAGGCAATAACAACATAAATGTGTCAAATCAAATTAAGTACTTGGGAGTTACATGGGACAGTAAATTAACATTTACGTCACATTTTAATAAGGTCAAGAAAAAAGTGGATGTATTAACATATAAACTAGTGACAGTTGCGGATAAATTTTATGGAAAAAGGAAATACCATCTAAGAAGAATCTACACTGGGGCCATTGAGCCATTTGTTCTTTTCGGGCACGGAGCATGGGGACATCGGCTAAATCTAAAGAAAATCAGAGAAACATTAAATTCAATCCAACGGCGCCCTCTCATCATTATGTCTGGGGCTTATAGAACCATTTCTACAGAAGCGCTTCAAGTGATAACGGGAATTTTGCCAATGGACCTCAGAGCAACGGAAATTTTCACTAAATTTCAAATAAGAACTTCTAGTAATAAAGTTAAAATAGGAAACAAATGCTTCAGCAAAAATGATTATGAGATGTATTTTGACAAATTCGAACAACATCCTACAGAATGGTTTAGTCACGGTTTTCAAGTTAAAATCCCAGATATGGATGGAATAGAAATTTTTACAGATGGTTCAAAAGATGAAAATAAAGTAGGAGCTGCAATAGTAGTATACTACTATGGGAAAGAGATCGATAAAAGTCTTGTGAAATTATCGAACCATGCCACAAGTTTCCAGGCAGAAGTGCAAGCTTTAAAGATGGCCATTGAATATTGTGAAAGGGTGGAGGACGGACAGAAGTGCTCAATTTTTTCAGATTCTCTCTCAGTCCTACAAGCCATACAATCTTCTCACAATTGTAATAAGGAAATATGGACGATAAAAGAAAAGATAAAAAGTGTAAAAACTAACAAGTGGATAGAGTTGAATTGGGTTAAGGCCCATATTGGGATCTATGGTAATGAAAAGGCGGATCAATATGCAAAGTTGGCGGCACAGAAAGAGGGTGTTGATATGGTTGTCCCCAAATCAAATGGCGTCTTAAAATGGGAAATAAGAGAAGAAATAAAGCTGCAATGGTTTGACAGATGGTATATGTCCAAGAACGGAAGAGTAACTTTCGATTTTATTCCTAATCCAGAAATAAAAATAAGAAGATACCATCCACTGATAATTCAAATTATATCAGGACATGGGAGATTTCCTGCATATTTCCAAAGATTTGGAAGAATGCAGGACAATAAATGCATTTGTGGAGGAATCGGTACTGTTTACCACTATTTAAAGGAATGTATTGAAATTTCGGAGTTAAGAAAAAATCTGAAAATTATAAATAATGACTTAAGTACAGTACTGATGGTACCAGGTAATCTTAAAACTCTGAAGGACATGATGTCAAAAATTGTCAGTTTTTTACCAACTATTTGAGAGTTTGTAGATAAGGCAGAAGGACAATAATTGACCACTTTGTGGCCAATTACCTAGAGGAGAATGTCAGTTTGACAAATCGGTCAATGGAAGGATGGACAATACTCAAGATAGCAGTCGGCCACAACAAATCCTGTCGATACTGCTACGTTCAGTGGTGGCGGGGTGGTCGGCTGTACGCAAGAAGAAGAAGAAGCCTTTTCAATTTGCTGAGTCCGATGAATAACATAAAACTGATTTCTAAAATTGAAAATGATAAAAGACTTACCTAGAAAATAATTCTTCAATTCCAAATGGCAAGAAATTCATGCAGCAAACGATATTTCTCATTCCATTCTCTTTTTTATTATTTTGTTTACAATTTTCCCAGAGATTAAACGAAACGGTAAAAGTTGTAACTCTTACATCGTATTTTTCTATTCCCCCCCCCCTCTCAAAACCACTTTATTGGAATGTACGAAGATAAATGCGGGCGCCAAGACCACTAAAAGAACGACACGAGAAGTAAATTATGTTCTGGGCTAGCAGTTACAATTCAATCACGTCACAATGGCGAGGAAGCGAAAAGGTAGTGCTGTTCCGTCCTCGTCTGGCCATTATTAATATACGGGGCTTTTCAATTTTCGTGGCCGTGGCGTTTCGCTTTTATGGTTGGAATGATTAGAGTTTATATGCCCTTTTTATGATTATTCACGGATTTTTAAGAGATAAAAGAGATACTTTAAAAGGATAATTGATAGACATTTGGGGGGGAGCACTAAATTGTATTATGTGAAATTGAATTTGTGTTTTGCGAAAAGGTTTAAGGATCAGAGATAACTCGAAAACATGAAGAATGCATTTTGTTGGAGGTGGAAATTTATGCATTTATTGATTGATTCGAGAGGGTTCGTTACAGAAAAATCAGTTTACAATACCATGTAACAAAAATATGCGCACATAATAGAGAAGGCACAAAATAGAGAGAAACAAAAAAAAATATGAAAAAAAAATGAAACATGCTATAGCAAATTTCAAGTTATCGTGTGAGAACATTATTTCTTTTTAAATCATGTTGTATCAATCCGACTGAAAAACATCATGTTCTGACATGGTTCATATTTCGCAATCACCAAACATTTAGAAAAGCGATGATTTTTGATCATCTCAAAATGAATCGAGTTCTAAAATTTCGAGGCCAGATTTTTTTTTGTGGGTGAAAAACGAATTTAAGTCGGTTTGAAACAATGACATAACTATCAGATTATGCATACACTAATATTTAAAAAACGATGTTTTCTTTTTTTTTTTTTTTTTTTTCATTTGAAATCCTTTTCTTTGGGCGATAACTTCTTACGACCTTATTAACCAGACAAGAGAATTGGTACATAGCGCCAAGTTGTAACTTTTTGTTGGTGATAAGTCGCCAGATGTGACAAGCTTTTTTATCATAACCCTAAAAGCAAAAAAAAAAATGGATGCCTCAAAAGCAATACCTCGACAATTTTATGCTCGTGTATTTTGAGATTTCAAAAACCCGAAACCAACATCATGTTCTCACATGATAACAAGAAACTCATAAATAATAGAAATACTCAAATACACATAATTGAAAAAAGCACTAAATGCAACTACCAAAAATAATGCAAAATAAATTGCTCTGGATGAATACACTTAAAATTATATTCATCGCAGAACAAAAGAAGACAATTAGCCTTATAATTACAGAAAAATATATTTATAAAATATATTATATATAAAGAAATACTAAGATGTAATTAAATTCATAAAATAATCTGAAGTAGTCTTCCGTCTCTCTAAGCTCTGAGGCAAAACGAATGCCAATGCAAACATAAGGTTAATCAATCGTTTATGACTTTATAGTAAAATAGTTGAAATGAAAGGTTGTTCAATTAGTTCGATGAACCATTTCATTTCTACTCAAATTCCTCTAAAATTAGAATTATATTTTTAAATAAAATTCATATAAGCATCTGATTTCTTAAAATTAATATTTTTTTTTCATAAATAATTTCGCATTAAGATTTACTGGAAATTAATTTCTGATAACGCGCGTTCAAATCTTTTAGAATTTGTTGTAACAAAAGAATATGAACAAAAAATATTCCTTTTTATATCATTATTTAAGAGTCAAATTTAAAAAAGTAAAGAAAATGTAATTGACAAAATGAAACGAAATAGACACCACATTTCAAAGATTCTATATGGATACATTTGTGCCAGTGTAAAATAAATGTATTAATCAGTCATTATATAATGACTGAACTACAGCTTCATACGTATTGCATGAAATTAAAAAATCAATTAAAATTCATAGCCCTCAAAATGAACTAAAGAATTTTATTTGTAAAATTTCCATCTCACACAGTCAGAGAGAATTGTCTCATTTACTTTTATTTATTCGTGTCTTCAAAAATCTTTACTATGATTGCAAATAATATCAAGTTGAAAATGTGATTCTTTTGATTTGTGACCATATTTGTTTTCGTAGTATGTACAACAGTTATCAACTGGAAATGAATCCTCGGCTCCTTATAATCCCAATATAGACTTCCTTAAGATTTCATTTATGAGTAATTTTTAAACACTTCAGAATTTACAAATATACAAAATAAGCAGCCGGTGACATTACTTAAAAACAATGAATCTCCTTAAAATGTTCCCCTTTCTGAAATTTTCTGCCATTTCCACACAGTTTGATAGCGTAATAATTGAAATTACAACATTTCATTTTCCACCGGAATCAATGAAATAAAGTGGAGGAATACAGATAATCAAGAAACGGTACAAGAACATAGAAAAATACTGACTCAGTAAAAGAAAAAAAAATTAAGGAAAAGAATTTCGCGTTGTGTGACGTAGAGCCTGATTACATCCACACAAATGCGCAGAACTATGCATAACTAAGAGTGAAATATTTATTTACAACAAATATATCTCGATTATTATAACTTATAATGGTAATGTTAAAAAGGTCCAAGGCAAAGACACACACAATTCAAAATACACGTAACAGCAGTTGGTTTCGCATTATCACATACAATTTGACAACAAGTTAAATATATGACAGGATAATCAGAAAATTCGTTTCTAACATTCTCTAGCTTGGAGGCAAGCATATGCCCTCTCGTACTTAGTCAATATGCGAGTCCTAATTAATAAGTCGGTAACCAGTCGTAGCAATCAATCAACATCAACATCTCTCCTTGAAAGAAATTCTTTTTTATATTACCAATTATATAAATCAACAGTAATCCTTTCTACCTTGGGTACAATGAACATATTACCAAAAGAACATTCATAACATTCTACTTATTTCATGCTGCACAGAACACAAGAATATATCCCGACATAAGCAATAAAATTATTAAATGATATTGTCTACGTACCTCCCCATATAAATCAATTTTTATAAGTATTAATTAAACAAACATTTGGATGTCCATAACAATTATTCGCATGTATAATTCTTCCACGTAGTTAACATGCATCACGTTTATTATAAAATCATCAAACATCTGCTATTGAATCATATTTATTATTAAGCTCCTTGGCGACGAGTTGATTCGCCAAGATTAATGATTGCTAAAAATTTCAATTAAATATTTGGCGTAACAAATGTCATCATGACTTTCTATTTTATATATTTTTTAAACTGCAAATATGGATAGTTATATCACTTGCGTTATTTTAGAAGACTTATATCATTCTGTTTATTGTGTCAAATATTACCATATTTTTCTGCCTATAACTTTATACATCCTATTACATTACAGAAAGGAACAACGGCATTTAAAACTGGATATTTTCAAAAAAAAAAAATTTCGTCAATTCTTGATTTTAAAGTTAATTCTTAATTCTAAGCACAATAAAATTTTCAAACATTTTATTTGAATCATGCCTTATATTGAAACCTACTCAAAATGAAAAAATAACTTAAATCTTCATATCTTGATCATCAATAATGGGAAAAAGGCAGGATAAAATATTCATAGTGACATAGAAAATAATATAAATTTTTATTATTACAACAACGAAATATATCGATATAAAATACATTAAAAATATTTTTTTTAATTGTTTAATATAGTAAAAACATTCTACGACAAAACAATTGTTATCATCAAAAGGATAATTTTTAATTTGAAAATGATGTAAAAATTCTTCTTTTTGCTGCTATATCTAATTTTTGTCCCGTTTATGGACATGTTATATCCTCCCAAACACAGACGTGTTCTGCAATGCATACAAATTGTTTTGAAATTTTTGTGCTGTCATAATATTTTTATACTATAAAATATTAATATATAAAAACTATTAAAGTATAAAAAATTATTAAATTGGTTCAATCTCTTACTCTGAAGAAGAAGAAAACCGGAAAATGCCTTTTTATAAAATACAGTAACATAGTTTAACATATGATATCTAGCTCATCTTTTTTTTTATCAATAATAAGTCAATCCTTGCGCACCACAAAGTACAGCACAAGGCTTACAGAAGTAAGTAGGAACAACTACATACATAGATAAAAATATGTACATATAAAAATAAGGATAAAAACAACAGGAAAAATAAAAACAAAACTAATTAAAAACTGAAGCAGCAAAGGCAATAAATTTCAAAAAGCAAGTATTCGACATTTTGAACTCCACCCATGCTGCAAGAGCACAGATCAGTGTTCGATAATCCAAATTTCTTGACATAGTAATTGAAATTACCGTGTCCAGTAAGAAATTTTATTGCGTGAAAATCACTGAAAAAATGCTTGTTATTCAAACTTTTTGCTCATCTTTTCTTGTCTTTTTAAAATTATATAGGCTGTATTTTGTTTAAATGATCAGAGATGCAATAACTTGAGCAATTTTTATCCCTTAGAACATTGTGTGCACATGGAAAAATTTAGACAGTTTCTATCTCAACAACAACAACAAAAAAAAAAAACCCGAATGATTTACCATTTTCTGACCATGAATTATTCTTTTACTAGCCGCCTTTGACGACCAGTTTGCTAGCCAAGATTGGTGATTTTTTTAGGTTATTCAACGATTAATATGAAATGCATTTTTTAAACTTTCAGTTTATTTGATACGACTTAAAAAGTGGGACTTGAACTGAATCATTCTTCAACAAATTATTATGAGCACAAATTATAAATGTATATATTATGAAATATAAGCAGAAACGAAAATCTTATTTCTGAATGAATGATAAAAAAGTGATTTTTTATCTTAATTTTGACATTAGCAAAAATACGCAATTGAATGTATTGATGAATTAATTTGGATTTTTATAACATTAAAAAAGCAACTTCAGTGGGCTATTTTCAAACCAAGATAAACTAAATCTAACACTAAAAGCCTCGTAACATTATAAATTAAACTTGAAGAATTTATTAAAAGAAAAATAAAAAACTGTATAGAAGTGAAATCAATATCATTAAAGAGATAATTTTTTGATAATGCAAAAAAGGCAACATCCTTTTTGGGAAATGAATAGATTGTTATTAAATTTATTAAAAGAATTTAATTTATTAAAAGAAAAAAAAACTGCATAGAAGTGAAATCGATATCATTAAAGAGATAATTTTTTGATAATGCAAAAAAGGCAACATCCTTTTTGGGAAATGAATAGTTTTTTATTAAATTTATTAAAAGAATTTAATTTATTAAAAGAAAAAGAAAAATCTGTATAGAAGTGAAATCGATATCATTAAAGAGATAATTTTTTGATAATGCAAAAAAGGCAACATCCTTTTTGGGAAATGAATAGTTTTTTATTAAATTTATTAAAAGAATTTAATTTATTAAAAGAAAAAAAAACTGCATAGAAGTGAAATCGATATCATTAAAGAGATAATTTTTTGATAATGCAAAAAAGGCAACATCCTTTTTGGGAAATGAATAGTTTTTTATTAAATTTATTAAAAGAATTTAATTTATTAAAAAAAAACTGCATAGAAGTGAAATCGATATCATTAAAGAGATAATTTTTTGATAATGCAAAAAAGGCAACATCCTTTTTGGGAAATGAATAGTTTTTTATTAAATTTATTAAAAGAATTTAATTTATTAAAAGAAAAATAAAAAACTGTATAGAAGTGAAATCAATATGATTAAAGAGATATTTTTTTGATAATGCAAAAAAGGCAACATCCTTTTTGGGAAATGAATAGTTTTTTATTAAATTTATTAAAAGAATTTAATTTATTAAAAGAAAAATAAAAAACTGTATAGAAGTGAAATCAATATCATTAAAGAGATAATTTTTTGATAATGCAAAAAAGGCAACATCCTTTTTGGGAAATGAATAGTTTTTTATTAAATTTATTAAAAGAATTTATTAAAAGTAAAAAAAAAACTACATAGAAGTGAAATAGATATCATTAAAGAGATAATTTTTTGATAATGCAAAAAAGGCAACATCCTTTTTCGGAAATGAATAGTTTTTTATTAAATTTATTAAAAGAATTTAATTTATTAAAAGAAAAAAAACTGCATAGAAGTGAAATCGATATCATTAAAGAGATAATTTTTTGATAATGCAAAAAAGGCAACATCCTTTTTGGGAAATGAATAGTTTTTTATTAAATTTATTAAAAGAATTTATTAAAAGTAAAAAAAAAACTACATAGAAGTGAAATAGATATCATTAAAGAGATAATTTTTTGATAATGCAAAAAAGGCAACATCCTTTTTCGGAAATGAATAGTTTTTTATTAAATTTATTAAAAGAATTTAATTTATTAAAAGAAAAAAAACTGCATAGAAGTGAAATCGATATCATTAAAGAGATAATTTTTTGATAATGCAAAAAAGGCAACATCCTTTTTGGGAAATGAATAGTTTTTTATTAAATTTATTAAAAGAATTTAATTTATTAAAAGAAAAATAAAAAACTGTATTAAGTGAAATCAATATCATTAAAGAGATAATTTTTTGATAATGCAAAAAAGGCAACATCCTTTTTGGGAAATGAATAGTTTTTTATTAAATTTATTAAAAGAATTTATTAAAAGTAAAAAAAAAACTACATAGAAGTGAAATAGATATCATTAAAGAGATAATTTTTTGATAATGCAAAAAAGGAAACATTCTTTTTGGGAAATGAAAAGTTTTTTTATTAAATTTATTAAAAGAATTTATTAAAAGAAATTAATTTATTAAAAAAAAACTGCATAGAAGTGAAATCAATATCATTAAAGAGATAATTTTTTGATAATGCAAAAAAGGCAACATCCTTTTTCGGAAATGAATAGTTTTTTATTAAATTTTTTAAAAGAATTTAATTTATTAAAAGTAAAAAAAAAAAAACTACATAGAAGTGAAATAGATATCATTAAAGAAATAATTTTTTGATGATGTAAAAAAGGTAAAAGCGTTTTGGGGAAATTAATAATTTTGGAAATCTATTTCCAGTAGGTAAAGTCTTGGGGTGTATCCATAGTGATTGTTAAGCCTATTTTCACTCTCGATTAGTAAACTTTCCGTTTAAAGTTTATTTCTAAATTTCTTTTACATTTTCTGACTGAGTGATGTGTTTGACTGGCGAGCAGCATGTAGAATAAAATGATTTTATTTAATCATCGAAGTGTTGAATTCGGTGCAGCTGTAAAAACGCTGAATAAAGCAATCTGCTGAAACTTTCGTACATCGAATTGTTTAGATTTCATTGCTGCCATTCCGTGATAAGTAATAAGAGTGATTTCTGTGCTACGTACGTTAGTGATTTATATATATATATATATATATATATATATATATATATATATATATAGATTTTTCCATTTTTTATTTTTTTTCTCTTGTATTATTGTTTTTAATTCTTTATTATTTGTTATTTATAATATACTGTTCATTTTTTTTATTTATAGTATATTTTGTTTTTATTACATACGAAGCACGAATTACTCCTTTATTGTATTACTTATCTGAAATTTTTTCACAATGCTTTGGAAGCTAGTGTGAACTGCAATGTCATTCCATATTTTATCTAAATGCTTTATTACTCAATATTTTATTTATTACTGAATAAAAAAATATTATATTTTTTATTATTTTATTTTATATTCAATAATTATTTATTTACAGAATGTTTTGTTGGTTAATATTAGATTAGAATTTATCGAATAGCAAATGTGAAATCAAATTTCAAAGAATATCAGATATATATATGAAACTATGGTTCCAATAACCCTTTGATTAATTACTAGTCATATATGCTCAGTGACATTTTAAATCTATCTATTAAAAATCCATACTCAAAGGGTAAAAATACTTTTTTAAAATTACATATTGTAAAGTGGTGGTTTTGAAACTCAGTAAAAGAAAATTTCTTTATTAATTTGATTGCATACAACAAATAAAGCATTTATCATTGATAAATCTAAGAAATTTCATCAGTGTGTGATCCGCGTTTGGGGTTATTCTTACCTCACTAATATGCCCCATCACTGGAGTGAATTTAACTCGACTCCATAGCATTATTTATCTACCAGGGAATCGAGAATCTGCTTATTTACCTAGCAATCTGATGCTCTTAGATGGGAATTTTCATCATGATAAGCAAAAACAGTGACATAAGAATAAAAATCTTCCGCATATTTATAATCAGTATTGCATATAGCAAATGCGGATGTCCAAGTAAGATTATATAATTAAAAATAGAAAAAACTTCCAATTTTAAGTTGAGTGCGATATGAATTTTTTTTTTCTACAAATAATAAGCTAAACATTATATATGAATATTTTTATTTTTGTTAAAGTCATTTAAATGTGTTGAGAAACTGACTAAAATACTTAATATCAAAAGGTCTTTTAATATAAAGTATTTTTTGATATCAAATACGGTGGTAAACAATGAGGTTATCAGCTATGGAAAATCCAATTGAAAATTTTGATTATATTGAGTGATTATATGTAGCAAAACGTTTCAGCACGTATTTGAGCGATTTTCATCTCGAGCCAAAATTAGGAGAAAATATTTACACATTGCGTATTGTATTTCAACGATTGCCCTCATTTCAATACAATCTCTTCTTATATAGTGTATTGTAGTGACATCTTGTTATGGGACAAAGAAACTGACATCTTAGTAGAGCTAAGGTAAGTAGATGACATTAGTAGTTACTTACGTCAAGTGACTATGACATCACATAAAGTGCCCTCATTAAAGAGGAATTGTCGACTAATGGAAAGCTAAATATCCTCATTCAAGTAGCATCGAAATTCTTTTATAAATTTAAAACGACGAATATTTTCCTATCCACTAACTAATAAATTTAAATATTTATTAATCTTCAGAATGCTGTTTAGTATAAATAATAACACTGACAAGTCAAATGTAGTGTTTTTCAATGATTTGCCGTTACTCATATGTTGAATATTCCTATAATATCATCAAGGAATCAATCAAAAATGACATATCAAAGGAATGAACTTATAAGATATAAAATAAGTGATTAATTTTGCTTCAAACAGTTATATATTTATTAAAAAAATATTTAAACACCAATTACTGAATTACAGATATATTACTAAGTATACTGCTTTAAAAACATACACATGCATATGACTGGTGTATGAAGGCAGTGACAGTAATATTAAGGGCACTGATGAGGAAAGAAACCAAGGCTCGAAAAGGAGAGCAGAAAACTTTCGATGTATATTGTCAATAATAGAAAAAAAAATACTTTTGGATATAACAGAGAATTAACCTTATTGGTTCGATTAATGTGTAACCTGAAATACGGTGCACTTTCTGATCAACTGTAATTGGTTGAACTGGTATATTTATTATGATTGTGTTATTAAATGTGAAGAACTTACACCGACTTGGTGTGTGCTGTGTATGCTGCAAGATGCAGAAATTTTAGTTAGTTAAAGTTATTATTTTTAAGTCTCCTGCCTAGTGTTTGCACTCTACTGGTAAATAAGTTCTTTTTAGCTTGAAACATGCTAATAAATGCGAAATATATGAAAATAAATAAATGTGAATATACGAAATATGAGAGTTATATAATTAAAGGAACCTTAAATTTTTATTTTCAAATCTCTTTGCTCTTTAGTATTTAAAGTAACTATTAAAATATTGTCAAATCAAAATAGTTTGTTAAAGAACCCTTAACAAATTAGGACTTTAACATTGGACTTAACAAAGGACTTTAAGCATTGTTCGATACATTTTTGAAAATCGCAATATAGGAAAAACTCATTTTATTTGCACATAAGTAGCTATAATTTATTTTCTTTCGATGTTAGTTTGCAAGAAATTCAAATTCCAAAAATTTACAATTAAGGCCGCATATTTCAAATAACATATAATTTTTCTATTACGTTCATTTTGAAAAAGACTCATTAAGATAAGTCATGACGGATAACTGCATAGGCGATGTTTTCTGGGAACATCTAGAATATTAGTACCAAGGGGCTCCAGCTCACTGAATGGCTCCCTGAACGTGACTAAATCATTGAAAGTTGTATCTCGCTCTCCGAGTGATGTTTTCATCCACCTAAAACACCCACACTACACATTCCGTGCTAATGCACACAGTTGTTGCCTCCCCCTCCCCCTTACCAGTCTGACCTTCTGCCGAACGTGCTCGGATGGATGGCCCATCTGGAAATGAAGCGCCGCTAACTGTGCGAGTGAGCATCGACATTCCTATTGATTTTGCGCCACCCCACGATTCGGAAGGAGATTCACTTTCTCTCCCCCCCCCTCTCCCTCCCCCCATCTGCGCAAGAAAGCACTCTTTTCCCCCGAAATTGAAATCGTGTTCGGACACTGGAAGATGTCGCGTGTTTGTGTCACTGCCATGACTCGTGTCAATTTGTGACGGTGAAGAATGACAGGAGTGTCATTAAGGAAAGTCTGATGCGTGCTTTTATGTGTCAGTAAATGAGTGGCTTCGTGTTTGAAGTGTGTCAGTGTTTGAATAATACATTTCAGAGATCAGGCCCTGCAATAATGATGCGTTTAACTTAATGTGTAATTCTGAGTCTTTTTAGTACTAAATTTTTTAATTGCAGTACAGTCTAAATGGCACGATCGTAGCACATAAGCCGACACACGAAAAATGTTTTGTGGAACAATAGAAAGAACGATTTAAGTTGAAAGTCCCTCAAAAACTACATTATTCAGAAATATCATAATGAGGTAAAAATGACTGAATGAAATTTTAAAAAAAATTTACAGAATTTGAATGCAAAAATCAAACGAGTCTGTTATCTCAATAAATCTACTTATCTCTCGGAAAAATAGAAACTAATGTGTTTAAATGATCTCATTTATTGCATAATTCATTTAAATTCTTAAGATCTGAAACATTTCAACACACATTTTTGTTACGGGATACAGTTCATTTCTTAACATCTGAAACATTGAAAATGCGTCATTTTCATAGTGGTCTCTATTGACGGAACTTGATTGTATAATCATATGAAAACGGAAGGATTCTCATTATAATTTTAGAGATATAATGCAATTCAGTTTTAATTTATATCAAATTACTTTAAAAGTTTTTGTTCTATTTCAATTGTTCAAAACTTTTTACTTTCTGGTATACGTAGTATAAAAAACGCAATATCGTCAAAAAAAAAAAAAAAACTCGAATTAGAGACTGGTGTATCTCCACGTTTTAAATCTCTCTGAATTCGAAAAGCGCATTTTTGGAAAATTTCCGTTTGTCAGCCTGTCTGTCCGTCTGGGACAAAAATAGTTCAAAATCCTTTTGAACTAGTTGAAATAAAATTTGTTGCACCATGCTTATACCAAACTTGTAGATTTCCATAAAATTATGTGTAAAATCCATTCATAGGAAGTCTGTCCATCCGACTGTTCGAATATAAATAAGCACGATAACAAGAAAACGAAAATAGCAAGATGAATGAAATTCGGTGCACAGATTTAACATCTATAGCGTAGATACCTAACAAAGTTTGAGTCAAATCCAATAAGATGCTGATGATAGGTTAGTCTGTACATTCAGAAGCATGCAGACGCTGTAATTCAAAAACGCGATGGCTTAAATATATCAAATTGAGTATGGAATTTTGTAACTACAAGTGTAGATTTATGTCAAATTTTTGCTTCAATCGATCGAGAAAAACGCGTTTAAAACTCAAATTTAACTGTTAATCGCACGCCAACTGTTAAAAACTGTTAACCGCACGCCAGGGATTAATCTCCAAACCCTCGCCAAGGTTGGCATGATAGATTCAGTAAAGATAGTAAATTCATGCCAAAGTTTAACACTTCGTAACAATTGTGCGCTGATGCCATGCAAGGCGTTTTCTGGAGTAACACCTGTAAATTTTACTAAAAAAACTTATGATTTTGCATTAAATCTATTGTAATTTGCAAGAATTTTGAATTATTTCTAAAGTTTTGCTTCAGTTCCAAGACTTTATTTTCCATCATTGATTATAAATCGAAGGACATACTTTTCCAGCCAGTTATTTTTATTAGATGATGTTCGATAAAAATATTCTTCATGACACTTCTAATTCTTAAATCAAGTTGATTTTTATCAGTTTTTATTTTTTCCCTAATAGGTGCAGAAAATCTAAAGGGAGGAGATCCAGTCATAGTTTTCGAGAACACAATAGCTGTCTGTAACAAAGAAAGAGAAGAAAAAAACTAATTTTTTTTAAGACAGATATATGCCCAGCATAGATATTATGGGTGCACTGCAAACAAAACTTTTATGCACTTAGGTTAGGTTGTTTGACTTAAAGTCAAATTTTATAATAGGAGTACCGACCGGGCATCATTTACATCATCATTTAAAAAGATTAGGAGCAAAATAGCCATATCGTCCTTAATCTTCGGCCTATTTGATACATCTATAATAATAAAATTAATTAGTTTTTATCTAATCAAAATATAAAAAATATGTTGTATCATTCTTTAGCCGAGAGACATCTTATCCAAGTAATATTACGTAAACTTTCATTTCAAAAATGATGACTCGATCGAAAAAGCGTATATGTATTTTATTAGCAAAAATATAAGCATGAAACGTTCAGTGAAAATGTTATGAAAATTTCTGAAATTTCAAGAAGACTGTATGAAATGCAAAACTCGGTTTTTCTAAGCAAAATAGGAGGAATGTGTAAAATTTCCTATCAAATTAAAAAACTGGATGTGATGTAATAATCAATTAGTAGAGAAAACATACATATATAACAAATGCATACACACTGATACAAAAAAAAAAAAATCTTTTTGCAGAACATGCGCTTGATATGTATAACAAGATTTTAGGGATTATTAGAAGCTGAGGCTGTTATGGAGCTTACTCTGCAGTTAGTAGATGGATCTCAGTGGATTCATAGTGTTATTCAGAGACTTTAAACATGGAGGGATGAAACAATTCTGTTCAAGAAGGGGGGGGGGGTCATACTCATGCATTGCAACTCCTTTCAAACATTGTTTAATATCTCTCTCAGTAATAATAACCGAATAATCACACTGAGCTTTCAACAATAACTGAAAACCATACTGTGCTTTCAAGAATAACCGAACAGTCACACTGTTCTTGCAAAAACAACCGAACAATCGCACTGTGCTTGCAAGGATAACCGAGCAGTCCCACTGTTCTTGCAAAAACAACCGAACAATCGCACTGTGCTTGCAAGGATAACCGAACAGTCACACTGTTCTTGCAAAAACAACCGAACAATCGCACTGTGCTTGCAAGGATAACCGAACAGTCACACTGTTCTTGCAAAAACAACCGAACAATAGCACTGTGCTTGCAAGGATAACCGAACAGTCACACTGTTCTTGCAAAAACAACCGAACAATAGCACTGTGCTTGCAAGGATAACCGAACGATCACTTTCTCGAAGCAGACCATTTGGCAGCACCAGAAAGAATTTCATTTAAAACACTAATACTAAGATATTTTCACATTCAATTCCTAAAACGAAGAAACTTAATTGCGTGGTTATGTCCTCCTCGCCTATTACGTAAAATCACGCATTTTAATGAGGGTATAAATTATCACTCAACTTCTGGAAGGCAAGTTTGTTAGAAAATCATTTCTAGTTTTTTATCAATTCGTTTCCAAGATCTATGAAATAACCCATTTATTTTAAATACCCAACCAACAGTAGGAATGTTTCAAAAATATTTGTTTTTAATCCAGCTTGAAAAGTGAACAGAAAAACTAGAATAATATTTCGCCTAAACGAAAAATTCTGAAAAAAAAAAACTAATTTAAAATTATTTATCAAATAGGTTAATAATAACCTGATAAATAATTTGGAATATAAAGTGAAGAAAATAAAAGAACATTTGGCACTTTACATTAAAACACCATAGTCTGATAATGTTTAGAATTTAATTTGTCAACCTTTATATGTTTTTTAAACTTTTATTTTTAATAATAGCAATGATAACATTGCTATGCAGCAAAGATATCCGGCACCCACTGCCCCAAAAATAACTACATGTCTATTCTAGTACCTCTAATCCATCATTTTCTCTGTCTATCATTTTATACTATTTTTAATGATGCACGTCGATTGAAAAAGCTTATTAATAATCGTTATCATCGTAAAATATCAAAATAAATGAGAGAAATTCTTGGAAAAATTCATTAATGTATTAAAACAAACCATATTGTACAACCTACAAATGTTTAAAATATATTTCTGGACTTTAAAAAAAGCATTTTTGAAAATAATGATTTCACCAGAATTTGCTCCAATTAGAATTTCCTTTGCAGTATTTAGTATTAAAAGAGAATGTTCCTTTTTAAAAATATTTCATTCTTAATAACTTGTTCTTTGGAAATGTTTCAACGATGGTGATGAAATTTTCTAAGCCCTTCTTCTTCTTTATTATTATTTTTTTTTCTTTTAGAGCTTTCTAAAAAGGGTTTCCATTTGTACTGCTAAATTGTAGAGATGCCTCATCTATCGTTAGCAGAAAGAAAACTCTTAATAAAACAATATATCGGAAATAATCACACTTGGCTGATTTTATAAAACAAGCTGCTAACCCTAAACTCGTCTATCTTACAAAATTATAACCTTCTTAGAAGAAGAACGAAGTATAATTTGGCAGTTGAGGCAGCTCAGTGGAAAAACGAATCTAAAACTGAGCAATTTAATTGCAAGAGGATGGCAACATTTATGTCTATAAGGCAAGTTGATGTCTCACAGAGGAGGATCAAGAAAAATGTAGGATGAAATTCTTCAGTTACTTTCTAAGTGAAGTAAATTATGAAACGGTGTCCGTTTGCACCCTCTTGGCACGGCGCCATTTTCTGGCGAGCTTGGCTAGTCCATCGCAATATCGGAAAAAATTGAAGTAAAAACGAAGAAGAAGAAACTTCTTTTTTTTCCTTATGCACAAACAGCATTTCTTTGGAACATTTCCAAGACTAAACTCACCTCAAAATCCACATTCCACAAAAGGGCAAAAACAAAACAAGTTGTTCCACGATCCCACCCAGGCCAAAAGTCGCAGATACCTTTTAGTAAATGAAACATATTTTCTTTACTGCCCATTTTCTCTCGGGTTTTGCTCGACAAGTTAAGAACTGGACGTCTTTCGAAACGCAAACTCGACTCTTCGTGTCTGGACTGGTCAATAGAAGAGATTAGACACTGACCAGAATTTAAATTGTCAGAAAGGAAGAGATGAGAGCAAAAAATATGAAAAAAAGAAGATCGGTGAAGGATTCAGGTTACTGTCTATTAAGTACGAATTTCAATGCTTTTTTTTGTAACCTTATATGATAATTATAAAATTCCATAATAATATGAAATTTATAATCTAATTGGAAGTAAAAAAAATTATCAAATTTAAATCATTTTTGCTTATTAGTGTATGATAAGCATTATCTGTGATTAATGTGGTGATTCATTAATGCGGTGACATTTATAGTTTGCACACTATTTGAAAATTGCCCGTTATGGCCAAAATGCAAAAACGAATTGCAGCACAAATCTATTCCGTTCGGCTTGAAGCTACCAAATTCGGCAGGCAGTAGCTCCTTAGAATACATTAATTAGAAAAGTGTTTTTTATTTAAATATTAATTAAAATATTTTTTCTTCAATCATTTAAGAACGTGTTATTGCACATAAATGTATTGTTAAATTTAATAAATGTTAACCCTTTCTAGGGCCGTGGGAAGTATGCTTCCCACCAAATTTATCAATCTTTGTATGAATTTATGTAGGTTGGCATTAGTTCTGATAAAGTGTTTTTAGAAAAACAGAAACTTAGATCCTTTAGTTCTTTATTTTACACAAAATGATGTGTCTTGATTTGATACTTAATTATTAATTAACCAATTTAATTAATGAATCAAATTAAATTTATCTAATAAGCTAAAAGAATCCCTTTTCTTATTCTAATTTCAAGCCTAAAAATATTTTAACATAATATGACTAGAAAAAAATGGCCCTTTAAAGGGTTAAATAATAGTGATCAATGATGAAAATAGTATTTCCATACAATTTTTTTTCTCTAATTTTCGTATTTTTTACGAATTTTTCAAACATAATTTCCATCAATACTTCTCATTCTTTAAGACATTCGCATTCATCTACATTAAATATATTTTTGGTGTGCAAGTCATCCTAGTTATAATAAAAAGCAAATTTTTAAAAAACAGTAACAAACCTAGAGAAACAAAATATTATCATACTACGATACGATGTTTCAAATTTTAGGTCTGATCTCCTCCAAGTTTTATTTTCTTAAACACTCTGGGCTATTTTATAAAAGTATCACCTAGAAATGATGGTTAGTTAGTCTGGATAGCCAACGTTTGGATTCATGGTCATTTAGATTAAGGAGAAAATTGAAAATTGTAGTTAATACATTTGTTTGTCTTGTTTATACCAGATGACAGTAATAATTAATTGCTTCGTTGCATAGAAACGATATTAAGGCCTGTTACATCGAAGGCACAAGGCCCGATTTCGTTAAATGGGATCTCCCGCTATATACTTGAGCAAAAGTGGAGCACTAGACCTTTCTTTCGAATCGCATTGGCTGATAAAAATGAATGCCATTTTTAGATTTCTGACCTGAGAAGCCTATTACATTTTGCAAATATTTCATTTATTCGTACTCAAGGACTGTAGGTAAGTTACGTAGACGTGACAATGAATAGTTCTGTGCTTAAATGTCAGAAAAAAATGCTATGAAATGCGTAAATGGAAGGAAATACTTCTTTAATGAATATTTATGAACAAAATAACACGATTTTTAAATGCTATGAAATGCGTAAATGCAAAGAAATTCTTCTTTAATGAATATTTATCAACAAAATAACACTACTTTTAAATGAAGTGTTGATATTCGAAGTTTCCATTTGAAAGGATTTCGTTTGATTTTTTTAAGAATCAAAGATCTGAAATAAAAAAAAAACAAGATAACCAAATGAAGTGCTATTTCCTATTAAAAGCATCTTAAATAGCATTTGCAATGTTATTGTGCATTGGCAATGTTTTAGAGTGCAAAATATCAAAAGATTTTTAAAGGAAAGTATAACCTTTATCCGAAATTCCGTAACATAATCCTACTTTAAGCTTGATTTGTTTGTCTTTATATTATTTTTTTAAAATTTTACTTTTAAATACAGCAGCTATCTTGAGCACACACAAGAAATGGACTTAATATCCTCTCAATGCGCATGAGTGTATATCCGGTAAACAAAACAATAAATATATTATTGCAAAATATACTTTAAGATATTTTTTAAAATACTATTGAAAAACTAATTGTATAGTTTGAATCAATGAATATCAAAGATCAAATGAAAATAAACAAGTCATTTATTAAGCTCAACAACAAAAATGAAAGCAAATAGTTAAAAACCAGAATAAAAATGGAACCAAAAAAAGAAAAGGGCAGCGCCCACCATTGAGCAAACATTGACACACAACTTCGTTGATTTGAAACAAAACTCGGCGTTTCATAGGCATGAGCAAATGACAGTTACAGTTGCAATTACGGTTACGGTTACAGTTATATACTGCGGCATCTATTTATGAAGGTCTAACACTAATATTTATTGTAAATTTTTTAATGATGCCAAATTGTGTTTTGTTTGATTATATACACCAAAGTTATTGAAAAATTTAACATTTTAATTAATATTTAAATAAAAACCTATTCAAACTCTAAGAAATCTTTCTTACTAAGCACATTTGTTAGATATAAATGCTCATTTTCTTTTCTTAAACCCCCTCTATCCTAAAATATAATCTGCCGTAAGTAAGCTGTCAAAACTGCGCATGCATCAGATGTTAGACGCTTACGTCATATGTAATCTTCATGATTGAGGTTCATTCCGATGATGTTCTTTACTTTTTTTTTGTTCTTTTTAATTAACTTACTGTAATGTTTTCGAGGGTTTTTTGATGCTTTGCAGTATTTGCTACAGTAATCTCCAGCACACGTACTTCCATGAAATAATTAAGTGACAAATGGGCTACTCTATATCTAAAGATCAGTTTTTTGAAGCATTTTGAATGGTTTTTGTATCATATATGTGGCCTCGCATGATTTACAATTAATTTCTGTAACATCATAACATAAATTAGACATCTGACTTCTTTAAATACGATTTCTTCTATTTCTTCTTTAAAAAATATCTCTCTCTGAATGTACAACTATTGCATTGAAACTAATTATATTGATTAAAAGGGTAGTTCCTAAGTTTAAGAATTAAACAATAAATATATCCATCCATAATTCGAACCAAACATTTCACGAAAAAGCCAAAATGGAACGATATGTTACTTTGAGATATCCGTTTATTTGAATTACGAACTCAAGATAAAGAATCATTTCATCATTTTCAAGTCAAACAGTTGTGAAAAACAGAGTAATATGTCACTGGAAATCCAATACTGTCACGCTCAAACATAAAACAAAGTCATTTTGGCAGAATTGCTTTTGTCATACAAATGGATGCTTATCACGCAGGTTTGGTCTTCGCATTGTCCTTCCAATTTACAACAGTTAGTCCTAAGAGTTTCTTCCATCTTTTTTCACAGTCATTTTGATTCAGGATGTTAAAAGAAATGCTTTCGGCAAACCGACAGACAAATGTATGCATAGATATACCTTATATTCAATCAAATAAATTTTTTATATATCAAGTTTTACCGAAGTATTGTTATGAGAATATTTGCACTATATAATGTATTGGCAATGATATTGTCTTCGGAACTCGTATTGCATAAATGTGTCGACTGACCATATTTTTCAATTTTTAAAAAAAAATTTGCTTCCATTTAATAACAATAAAATAAATCCCAATTATGACTGTCATACATAATTGGGTATTTCGCTTATAAATATTGTAAAATTTAACGAAGAAATCGGATTGAGAAGCATTGACTTAGCCGCCGCATTTTTTGATAAAATTTACCAGCATGTTTGAGAACAATAAATAATGTAAGTTCGATTCGTCACATTTCAATAGGTTACTAACTGTAGCCATTAAAGATTCATTTGCTATTTTAAAAAGTGAATATTGCAAAAAATCATTCGAAATTATTTTAGGAAAAAATAAATTTTATTTATTTTTTCTTATATTTTTCATTCAGTATAGTGGCAATGAAATAAAAGAGATAATAATAATTGTAATTATTTTTGGATAAGAGTGAAATACCAAATGAGAACAGAGAAATTTTTATAATTAATCCTAAAATTTATATAAATATTCATTTTTAAGCAGTCTTTTTTTTCCCTACAGCAGAAGCATATCTATTTGTAAAAAAGTTATGTCTACATTATGATTAACTATATCATTTAGTTTGTGTTCATAAAATGATTCGTAAGGACCCATAATACATGATATTAAGGCAATCACGCGTTTTCATCCATTTCTTTCAAAATCTGTCATAAAAGTTATAAATCCTGAAAAACAAAAATCAAAAATCTCCTACTTTTATTAATTTTTTATTATTAATATTAAAAGAAATTGATGAGATTAGCGATATGTTTGCTCACGCCAACACGACAATTAGCTTCCTCTTAGTAAAGATAACACCAGAGGCTGTTATCCTTAGATAATACAAAGAATAATAATAAGATAATACAAGAAAGTTTAGATAATACAAAGAAAAAAACCTTCATTTTTTTGTCATATACTAATTTAAAGTTTAAGCTATTTTATTCTATTTTTGTAACTTTTTCGCAACAGAAGTACAGAGGAAGTATAGTAATCATTTGAATGAAGTCCGTCCCGTAAACAAGGTTGTGACGTGTGAGCAGCTAAGTCGTTCTCTTGGCCCTAGATGGTGCTACTGAAAAAACAAGAGACGCTCATTCGGCTTCAATCGCTGACATATAACTGTCGGGCTTGTAAAGTGCCATAAGTCACGACACACAACACAAAATAGTAATCATTAAAACTCAACATCTACTCAAGATTTTGACGAATCTTCATGTTTCTGACCTCTCCGAGTCCAAAAAATGCATTTTTGACATTATGTCTGTCTATAAGCACGATAAAATGCCTTGAACTAGAAAGATGATATTCAGTATATGGATTTACCAAATGATATATTTGGTTCTACCAAATTTGTAATTATCTATCAAATTTTGAACGAAAGTCTTTCAGAGGAAGACTGTCTGTCTGACTGTTCGATGACAAGTGAATGAGATAAATCTAAAACACAAAGAACAGGATGGATAAAATGAGGTATATCTTAGATGGAAACGGGTTTACCATCTAAGATATAGATTCTTATCACATTTTGAACTAAATGTATCAAAGAATGGATCGTCTGTCCATCTGTACTTTTGCAAATATGAAAAAGCAACCATTCCTAAACGGAATGAAGGAAAGGAATGAAATTCGGTTTGTTGTCTTGCGACTACAAATACAATTCAATGCCTCATTTTGGTTTCAATCATGGGGAAAAAGGCTTTCAAAATACATATTCACACGGTAGATTCAATAAAAATGTTGTATTCACGCCAAAGATCTACATTTTATAACTATTGTTAGATAATATCATTCAAGACATTTACCCAAGGTTCATAATTTTATACGGGGTGCAGGGGGGATAAGACTTTAATTGGCGAACATTTCAGAGTTACTACTTCTGCTGATTCAGTCAACATTTTCCCGAAAACTCTGAAATTATAAAAATAGGATCCTCCGAGCCATGATTCTTGCCCCCTTTCAGATTTATTCAGGTTTGGTGATAGAAAACGTTCTACATAAATGAACATGCCGTCCTTTCTAAATATCAGAAATAATGCAGGGATTTCAAATGATTCAGCTCATTGGATGAAAATCTAGCATCACTTCTCATTCTACACTTTTGCTATGATTACAACTCAATCAGAAAGAAGTGAAACGCAGCTTTTTCCTTTTATCGGGTTAAAATGTTCGAATCAAAACAAATATGAAAACAAATGGAGCGTTTCCTGGGGTCGCACTAAAATGTATACTTTGTTTTCGAATGAGTTGTAAAATTTTTGTGCAATTTTAAAAAACATTGAATGTATGTCCATAAAATGAAATTTCAATAAAATACGCTAATAATCTTTTTTTTAAAAAATGGGCTATTTTCCCTTAAAAATCCATTACTATATCGCGTATGATACAAAAGTTACCATAAAACTGTTTGAACAAACTGGCAAGGAGATATGTATATCGCGTTAAAAATGGCTACCCTAGTCAAACTATTTTCGTGATTTTGAGCATATATGCATTTTTTTTATTATTTCTATTTAATATAACATATTTAAATTTCATGGTGATCATAATTTGAACTAATGTTTCAAAGAAAAAGGATTTTTTTTTAAATAATTAAACAGAATTTTGAAATTTTAAGTAAATTTTATATTTTAAATTAAAAATATTTTTGTCTATCTGGAAAAAAAAAAGAAAATCCAGGATAAACATTTCAATTCCAACAGTCTTAAGAATCTTTTATATTTTCTTCATTATAATGCAGCTCTTTTATTTCAGATTTTGAACCCTAAGAATATTATGAGCTATCAGTAAAACTTATTGATTTATTTTGGAAACAGTGCAACTGCATGTCTGTAGTCTTCGTTGCAATGAATAATATTATAGATGCATTTATAGTAGTATTTTATTTATTTTGGAGAAACTAATAAACATTTTTAATTTTCGACACATTTATGTTATTATTGTATTAGTTTTATGTTCTTATACAAGAGGAACGATTTCCAATCTTTTTTTCCTGTACCCCTTGATAAATATTTTTTACTTTGGCACGCCCCTAATGTCAGATCCCCACAATCCCCCAACCATCTCTCCTTGGAAAAAAGGGTTTATCAATAAGATTAAGAGCTAAGGTTGGCTTAAGAGTCGAACGGTTTGGATAAACTTAATGGCTTAATGGCTTTGCTTTTTTTTTAGGGGAGGGAGGGAGAAAAGGGATATTACTTTTTATTTTATTTTTTAAATACTTATGATGAAGTTGAAAATTATTCATAGTAATAATCAGTTATTCGGGCCTACTTTTAATCGCGTTTTAAATAAAACAGCTGGAACAGGAAGCTGTGACAGGATTAGGGATTTTTTAAGCACCCTTTAAAGAAAAAAAACAAAATAAAAAAGACAAAATCAGAGGGTCTTAATAAAACTTTACTTTTTTTCTAATCCTAGGATGACAAATGCAATTATAGTGCAAAGTAATTGATAATGGGCGGGACTGATAACTACCAAGTATCAATCAATGACTACGTCTAATCGCCTCCATACTTTTTCTTATTTCGGAAAAAGGTTTTTGAATTTACTATTTGTTTCAGTTTCCTGAAACTACCCCTTTTAAAGTATTATATCTCACTAAGGGGTGAGACGCAGAAAAAATGTGCGCATTTCCGGATTTAGCTTCATTGCTAAATGTAAACATCTCCTCCTTTCATCTTTTCTCTCGCCCCTATTTTGTCGAGTTAAACCCATCCTAATGCAGGCTCAAAAGCTCGGAGGTTTTAGAATTCATTGGCAAACAATACATAACTTCCGTTCCTTACTCGAGCTTGGGAAACGAAATTGTTTGTTTTTACATTTATAATTCTTCATGTTTTGTGTTTTCCGTCATAATTGAGATCATTTTCACATAACTCTGACAGGTTTTCGGCGTAACCGCCAAGGGTTACGTACCGCAGATCGAGAAGCTTTGCAAAAGAAAAAAAAAGCATAGTTTAATTGTACATTTTTTTATTATTAGTTTTGCCTATTTTTTGTTGTTGTTTTCTCTTGATTTAAAAAATTTACCAACGAGCCTGACCAGTGCAGAGTATAGAAAATAAGCGACGGATGCGGCAGTAAGAGAAAGAAAATAGAATTTAAATGCTATTAGATTAGCCTAATCTCACTCGCTAAAAGAAACGCAAATTTCGCCCTCCTCTCCTAATGTTGCTTTTTTTCCTCCTCCTGCAACCGCAGCAAAATCTAATGTAAATACTTATTGATTTCCCATTAAGGTCCCGAAAACGAAAGCAAGTGGAAACTATGGACGTCGTTTCTTTTTATATTCCGGATGAATCTTTTCAGAGACTACTTCCGCTGGACATTTTATGTTATGAAATGTCTTTCCGAAGTCCAAAAAATAAGATTTTTATCGTGGTTGAATTTGCTTTGCAAACGATGTTTAAATCTTATCAAATTTATCTGCCCATCATATTTCTTTCAACTATATCTGCAGTCTTACGGAATACTTGGAATTTTATAAGGTTTTGAGAGAAAATAAAGAGTTTTAACAAAACACAAGATAAATCGATCGCTAAGTGCTCGTATTTTAGCTCATAAAAAGATATATTTTCTTCTCGTACTAAAATGTTTATTTGTGTTTGATTAAAATGAAACTAGATCCATTTCTAATTTTAAAAAAGGCAATTTTTTAAGGCAAAGGCCTTAAAAAAGGCATCAAGAAATAATTGATGAGAATTTAATTTGGTTTATTAGTAGTTACTTCATTTAAAATATAGCAAAAATGAAAAATTGCAAGTGAATTTATATTTTTTAAGCACATTTACTAATATTTGCATCAGAAAAAGCAATTCATTTTATATGTACTTGGGCAATATCCATTATCATATATTTCTTCATCGCTAGCTGGCCATTTTTCTAACCATTTTTTTTTTTTTTGCTAATATATTATATATTTCTTTAATAAAAAAATAAAATTTGCATTAAATTGAAATTAATTTTAAATCAAATTCGAAATTTTTATTAATTACTTAAAAATTTAAATATTCTGAGAAATATTCTGAATACTTTCGCAGTTGCAAAAATTTACTTTCCTTCAAATGACAGAATTTTTTTACTAAGGTGAAATAAATATTATGAGGAAATGACTGAGGTGGAATAAATATTACACCTCAGAAGATTTGCTGGTAAAAAATTTTCAATCGATACTCGATATTTAAATTTTGATGACAATATTAAGGATATGATTTATAGCGTATTAATGTTACAACAAAAAAAATTGCATTCGCTTTTCTTGTTTGTAATACTAATAGTTACTTTTTAAAAATAAGCACAAAATAACAAATATTTTATGACAAACATGGACAAAACGTTGTCAGATTAAGCTGTTTTTAAAACATTTCAATTTATGAATCTTATATCTAGCTATAAATCATATTTTCAACATTGTCGTTAAAATTGTAATATCAAGGTATTACAATTTTTCAGAAATTCAAAAGCCTTATTATGCTTCCTATTTCTGGAAAAAAAATTTATTTATTTCATACTAAATAATTTAATAATTAGTGAATTGATTTGCTTGTTTATCGCATGCACTGGGAAAAGGAAATTTTACTTTTAAATAATTTTAACTAAAAATTAATTTCAAAGTTAATTTTTTTTAATTTCGTTTTTTTTCTTATTTATTTATATAGAAATATATGCTTCACAGTCTCCGAGCCATGCATTAACTTTATTGAATAGGAATTTTTAAAAATGTTTCTCTCTTCATTCTCTATTCAGATAAAGGCAATAGATTCTGAATAACATAAATTTATTTAAAAAAATTTCCAACTGTTTTTCAATGTAGCAACTGGAACATGTTGGTTAAATAACCCCAAACAAACTGCTCCTACTAAGAATAGGAATATCCAAACCTCGAAAAGGATGAGTGGACATTTTTTAAAAGACAAAACTCTTCTTATACTGTTTTATACTCTTTTTAAAAAGATAAATCTTCATGTATTGTAGAAATAATCATATATCTAGTTAATGGTCACCAGTTCAGTGATATAAATAACAAAATTTGGGATATTTTTTCTTTATTTTTACATGCACTATTTATATTATGCATAATAATTTTGAAAGATAATTTTTTTAAACTAGTCTTTCAAATCCAGTACTTTAACATAGTTTGAAAACTGTATTCAAATGAGAGAAAATATTGCGGTAAAATATAATGAACATTGGAAAAAATCACTGAAAAACATTTTATTTTTATTTTAAAGGGATATAAAAATGAATTTTTGCAACAATAAGATCCGAAGTCATTGAGGAAAACCGTTAAAATTTAGTCTCCTTCCTAAATAATTACAATTTTGAGAATCTTTTCTAAACGAGTGTCTCATTTCCAGAAACTATACATGGCCTTCATTTGGCAGTTCTTGGTTCCTCGGTCTCACCTATGAAATGTTTTAATCCATTTTTGAATCATGAAAGTCACGTCACGAGATTTATTGGGATGGGCCAATTCTATGAAAAATATAGCAATTGATACAGCGTTATAAAAATGTGTGATATTAAACGCTACTTGTTAAACATAATTTTTAAAGAACATCTTATATGATAGGTTAAAGTAATCTCATCATTTAAATAATGAAAGTCAAACCACGTTTATTTTTTCAATATCTCAATGATTTCCCTATAAAGTACGCTCCTTGTTAATATACAAATGTCTTCAATAAATTAAAATGTTCATATATATCGAACATTATTTTTGGATATCTCCAAGACACAGTGAAGAAAGAGTGTTCTCGATGGAAAGCACGCAATCGATCAGGTCGCAGTCTGCGAAGCCCTTTCCATTTCTGTGGATGATCGATCCGTCTTACAGCTTCTTAAAGCACTCGCGGGAAGATTTACTAAACATCGATAAACTGTTTAACTGTGTACTCCAGTTATACGGACGGACGTTTTTTAATGTGAAATAGTTTCAATTATTCAGCCGTCCGCTGTAAAGTCAAATCAATGCAAGCAGCCATGACTGCTCAAAGCGAGCTTCGTTAGTTCAAGAGGGAGGCCAATTGAAATCTGAACGTTTGGTTTTTAATGAATGCTTGATTTGAATGACTTGTCATTCTTAATGACTGTTATTGGAGAGGCATGAAATCAATCGATAAGGAAATATTACAAAAAAGGCTTTCTTTTAAAGATAATTAGAAAGCCCTCAACAGCATACAGAGGTATAGCGCTATCAATAGTTATCAAATGTTCTGTGCAGATTTAATTGTGAAATTCATTGTGCCATTATTAAAAGGAAACCAGCAAGAGTGGTTTCTATAAAACTTTCATACTCTCTAACAAACTTATCAGGCCGGAGAACGATTTGCATGATATTGGCTTACAATAATGACGAAATATTAATTTTTGGAGTGAATTTTGCATTTTTACTGAATTTGTTATGCAATCCTGGGCGAAGGTTTTGGCAATGAATCCCTGGCGGTTGAAAGAAAATCAAATGTGTGCTTTAGACACGTTTTTCTCCATGGACTGAAACAAAAATTTGACACAAAACTGCACTTGTAGTTACAGAATCGCATACCTAAATTGAATATTTAAGTCACTGCGTTTTTTTAATTATCGCGTTAGAATGTTTCTGAAAGAACATAGAACAATCAACTTGTTGGTTTTGTCTCAAACTTTGATACGTTTCTACACTACAGCTGTTAAATCTGTGCACGCACTGAATCTTATCTATCTAGCTCTCTTCGTTGTGTAGTTATCGTGATCACTTATATTCGAACAGCTGGACAGACAGACCCTCCTCTGGCCGGATTGTGCTCGAAATTTGACAGAAATCTGCAAATTTGGTATAAAGACCGTATACCAAATTTCAACAGTTAAAATCAGAGCGTTTTTTTTTTTTTTTGTTATCTTTGTCGCAGACGGACGGACATTTTCCAAAGATGTGTTTCTCGAACTCAGGGAGGTCTGAAATGTGGAGGTTCATCAAAACTTCGTATTCGAATTTTTTGACGATATATTTTTTTTATACTATGTATGCGAGAAACTAAAAAAGACATAATATCTCAATATTGAGCAAGATGCGATTCAGTCGAATGTCACATTATTAAATTTGTCATGAAACTATGCATAATGTGAAATGGTCTATTTCCATTTACCTTGTTTGGTGTTCGTTTTAAAAAGTAAAAACAGTTATAATGTCAAAACCAAGAAAATGAATTAAAACATTTGTTGATTATTTTTGCGGAAAACCTAAAATATCAGTAACAAAGGCTGAGACTAAAATGTACTATCTGATGTAAGAATTATACTCAGTTTAAAAAATAATTAAAAGCACGATTTTTTTTAAGAGTCGGGTGGAACAAAACAGTGGAGTTCTGCAAAATTTATTTAACTAAAAAAATAATAAATAGATTAAATCTGATAGGAAAGTAAAATGTAATAAAAATGTTACTGTAATTTATGCAATTCAAGTGGATGAAATAATTCACCAACTTGATCACCTATTCACCCCTACTAGAATTCTGAAAAATTTATTTGACAAAAAAATAATAAAATTCAAATAAATCCGATTTGCAAAATTAAATGTAATAAAATTTTCATTTGGCTTTTATGCAAGTCGTGTAATATTAAAGAATTTAGTATAATCTTGATAAAATCACTATGCTAACGGAAAAACAATATCACTGGAAACTTAGATATATGAACAGCGAGAAAAAAAATACTACCATTAAACTTATTTATATTACACTTGTGAAAAATAAAATCTGAGTGCCAAGAAGATATTATATCAAATCAGTAAATTTAACAGGGCATATTTCTTGCAATGAATTTAGAAAGTTATTATATTTTCAAAAAGTGATTAGTTATTTCATTTTATATTTAGTTTAGTTCAATTGTATTAACATCCCATTTGAAAGTAATACTAGGGATTTTTTAGGACGCACCTCGTAATTTTGAAACTCGGCCAGATGATAAGGACAACAGCTGAGCTAGCAACCTCTCTCCAAACTTTCGCATTAACCAACAAGCTTCAAAGAGGCAAAGATGCTAAGGAACATGAGTAGAGAATGTAAGAAATGCGATGAAATGGCTTCTTAATAGTATCTGTAATTCTTACTTCACAGAATGCAAGCATAAAATCGTGTATGAAATCCATTACACAAGTATCGGGGTTTCATTTTCTAAGACGCAAATGATATATTTTTCAATAAGGCCAGCATAGTTCTGAGGGGAATGGGAAAGAGAATTGATATTTCTACCAATCATATCTCTCACATATTTAACAAGTTCTGCATCTTTCAATCAAGTAATCACGGTAGTGTCTTCACGTGATTGAAAATGTTCTGACTGAGGGGTGGGGGGTTCTGATGGAGATTACTCTTTTGATACCCGTTATGATCTTCTAATATTCCTTTCATAGGCCTTCTGAGGTCTCACCCAGCATTCACAGGGGTCGATTCAGCAGGATTCAGAGGGAAGATAACGAAAGAAATTCTGCTAATATTTGAAATCCTTCTAAAAACTATAATAACCTCAGTTTATAATATCACTGTGTCAACTTCTGTAAGCTCTCGTCAAAAGCCTCTAATAATACTCTATTCATAACGTCAATGGATAGTCTCTAACGATGAGATAGAAACAGGTCTCGTCTGTGAACGCAATTAGGTTCTGTGCTGCCTTCCAGTTAGCCCGTTCACGGTTCTGGCGAAATGGGTTTTGATGCTACTTGGAAGTAGTAAGCGGTAAACATACCAAAGTACGAGTAAAGTTCCAGTCAAGAGATTGCTCTTAATTTACAGAACTTCTGACAGTTGAAATTACTTCCATATATATGCTATAATTTGAAATCATTCAACAAACCATTTTGCCCTGAAGTGGCGCACTTTGTCAACGTCTGTAAAAGTCTTTTCAAGGGACTCAATTCGTATCATCAATGGAAAGTCTCTAACGATGAGATAGAAGCAGTTTTCTTCTGTGAGCACAATTAGGTTCTGTGCTGACTTCAAGTGGCCAGGCGAGATAGGCTTTGATCCTATCTGGGAGTGAATGATAAACATGCTGCATCAAAATCTGGAATGGAGACTTCAGATCAAATGATTAGTCTTAACTTACAGAACTTCTGACAGCTGAAATTAGTTCCACAGATGTATTCTAAATAGCTTTGATTGCCTCCGAAATCCATCAATTTTTCTTTTTGCGAAATATTTTAAATACACAAAATTTCAATATTCTTGAGTTATATCATCCCTAAATATTTCCGTCAGCTCATCTATGCCAATCGAGATATTTAAATCCATCCTTTTTGAGATACAAAATGGTGACGTTCACCCTCTCTCAGCATTACAATCGTACCTCGTTTAAAATAATTCAGTTGAATAGCTTCTTTTTTCAAGCGATTTCGTATACTTTTAGTCGATATTTGTTGATCTTTTAGAAATAATCTCTTCGTATGGCCATTGCCACTCCCCATTCATCTCGGATCAACACGTTTAATCAGGTGATTTAAATTTTAATCAGCATTTAATGCACTTTAGAGGAAATAGTAAAATCATCACTTCAACTTCAGACCTTCAACTAACGCTTCTCTGACACTATCATTATATTTTCCATCAGCATATTATGATTTTAAGCATTTTCATACATGTTTTTATTTTTGGAATGGACATGTCATACAGTGGAGCACGGAATCAATTTCATTCTTATTGTAAAATCATTTCATTTATGAAAAGTGGGCATTTTATAATTTGAACAAATTTTTTAAAAAGGGTTTCCGAACGCTTTTATGTAAATTGTTTTCTTTGTTAAAATTACTTTAACCGAATAGTTTTTATGGAAAAAAACTATATAACATTCTATATGATTTAGAAATAGGAAATATTTTGTTCGATTTTTCTGAACTCTAAAGGGCTTTAGAATCTTCACATTTTTTTTTCGTTCAGGTTAAAATCAATTAAACATTCGTTACAACTGAAAATCATTCGTGTTTCAAATATTTGAAACTATAGTTTTGCTTGTTCGTAATTATCAACTACAGTTTTCATCTTCACATTGAAAATAGAAGCTGATTTAATTAGAAAGAGTCAATTTTATGTATAATTTACGTATTATTCTATTAAAAATTTTCACAGATTTAAATAGCGTCAGAAATAATAGCAAGGTTTATCCTAATTTTCTCTTGAATATTAATTGAATGGACTCAGATTTCGAATTCATAGAAAATGTATATTTTATTACGTATCTACTTTTGTACAATATGACTGAAAAATTCCACCGATTCATTTTTAAACATTTAATTATTGTAAAACAAGTTTTTCATCTGTAAATTTAATTTCATAAAATTAAATGAAATTATGAAAGAGTTATGGGATTTTTGTTCATTATCTAGAAATCCAATGACAATCCATTCCTATCTGAATAGCAGCACCTGTTTGCATTTTGCTATATTCAGCGTCTTTATTCTTAATCCCTTTGTTCTTTAAAAGGAAAAATAGGGCTTAGAACAACTTCTTTTGAACCATGAAAATTTCTTTCTTTCTAAAAAGCACAAAAAGCAATCAAAATAATTGGTTACGTCTATTTATAATTTTTTTTCAAAAACGTAGCGGGATTGTTTTTATTTTTGTGAATAAATTTAAAAAAAAGAAGCGTAAAGACGAGAAAGTTATTTATTAGTATCATTTAAACAATAATGGTTTATTCTAAGTCTAAAAATGTTTCAATATTAAAAACTCCAGGATCTTATTAAATTATTATATAATCTATAAATAATTTAAATCGTGGCGATCTCATGAATGGATGCATTTAATAAATTCTGATATAAATTTTTTTAGACATCTTGCGAATTGTTTGCTCTTGATTTATACAAGATTTTAATAAATTCAGTTGCACTATCAATATCCTTTTATTTTATAATCACAATTGCTTACATTTATTTCTTATAAGACAAAATGGCCTTTTGAGATTAAATATCTCAAGAAGGGAGAAATGATTTGAATATTAACGTTATATATCATTAAGTTTTATTTGGTTCTTTATTCTTACTATGGTGAATTATTTATAGGTAAATGTGCAGTTTTCAGTTCAAGAAGACAAATAATACTAATGTATCTGATGTATAAGTTAACCCACTAAATGTATATTGTAACATTTCCCTGCAACTACTCTTAGCCAGTAACCTTTGATTGGTTGTTCTTGGATGGCTTCATTTGTTGATAACAGTAATAACCCATTAGAAATAAAGTATGATCTAAGGTGAGTTTCGAATTTCGAAAAGGAAAAACTATGAGCTTAGAACAACGGTAAATAATCACACAGAAGATAAAAAGAAGTCCTATAAGTGATTGCTGAGGGAAAAAATAGAACTGATTAATTCCTGATAGAAATTACTCATGTGAATAATTATAAATACTAAAAACTTTTCAAGAGACTTTTTAAAGAGTATCCCGAGGTCACCATCCTCTTGATTTTGATTGATTTGAATTCACAATACCAAAAGCATTAACGAGGCTATATAATCAGATGCATAAAACTTATTTTGTTATGTAAGCATATATTAAATTATATTGTAGTTGTCTTTGGCGATCAGCAGTTTTGCCAATTGTGTTTGACTTCAACTAAATCTTTTAAGCATGGCCTGATATTCATTGTTCCATTTTCGAGCTTCAAACTGAGAGAGAAATTCAAGTACCATTATTTTAGTTGTCTTAAACAAGTACTGCTTTTTATGTGTACGAAGTGTCTGAAGGGAATCACAGATCAAAAATGCGTGCAAGTCATAACTGTCCTCATTATCAAACATTTAATTACTCTCTGCCTTAAGCTGTACTGTTACTTTACTTTCTCATTTCTCCTGCGTTGCTGTTTCCAACATTAAATTAGAGTAGAGCTATATGCATATTTCAGGAGAACACATCTAATACTATTTTATCTGAATTAAAAATTAAAGAATGGCAAATACAATCATACCACAAGTCTAAATTCTTCTTAGTGTATTTAATATCTTAAACTAATACGTTTATAGTTTTTACATAAAAAAAAAATAAAAAAAAAAATTCAATACCACATTGCTAAAGGATATGAAAATATAAACATGATATTCATTCCTTGACTTTTAACACCGAAAAAGAAACGATTAAAAATTAACGAAAATTGTTCAAGTTTCATTGCAACAATGATATAATTATTAAAAATTAATATGGCGATATTTTTTTAAATTGTCAAAATTAAGAGAAAATGGCACGATACCTCAATTATAATATTTAAAATGTAATTTTAACAAAAATTCTTCAATTTTAAAATTATATAGAAATTATTTTTGTACAAAAACATTTTGGAAGTTATTGCAGGAAAATACTAAAAATTAGCTTAATTTAAAATTAATCAAAATTACAAGTAATTCCTTGCATGTGTACATTTATACTTTCGAAAGTATACATTAAAAGTATACATTGTATTAAATTTGACAACTTTAGGTCAAATGTTCTTCCCTGTAGAGTGCCAACACACACACAAATACTTATACGTCCATCTTGATTATAAATAAAGATAGATATAGATTATAATTACGAATAATAAGTGATTGCATGTATCGATTAAGAAATAGAGAAAAACTATTTTTATATTACAATTAAGAGTAAAATTAGAGACAAAATTAATATAATTTTGTCTGATTTTTTGCAGAACTTCTTACCTCAAGTTCTGACACAAAATTCTAGTTCCTGTAAAATTCCCTGCTTTAATCCAAATTCTATGATTTTTTTAAAGAAGCGTTTTTACTAGGCTTTATTTTTCTAACTTAGCAAACGAAATGTAATTTTATAAATATTGTAGCCTCCTGTATATTTTAGGGAGAACAGCAATCAGATTTCTTTGAAGATCTGCAGTATATAGGATCATAGTTCACTTTAAATTTATCAAGGATCAAAGTTCCTCATCTGACTTTGGCTCAAAAATACGGAATTCGAAATAAAAAATACCTCATCATCAACATCATATTTGGCTAGACTGCACAGGATGGCCAGTGCCTTCTTCTGAATTCTGTCCCACCGTATGACACTTGCGCACCAGTTTCTTTCCTGTATAGCCAGGAAGTTCGTCTTCCCAGTTTGGGTCTACCCCTATTCCTACTTGTTAGAGGTTTATGTAAAAGAATTTTTCTTTTATGCATTTTTAACTTCTGGAGATTCCGGCATCACAGAATATATCAAGAAAAAATAGCCTCACTGGAAAAAAATTTATTTTGTAACATCAAATTATTGTTACAAATAGAACAGATGCCATGAAGGTTGCCAAGTGACACATATTTTAAAAAGAACTGGACCATTTTTGCATTACACGAAGATTCAGAATTTTTCGAGAGGATCTAAACAGTGTCAACCTTACAGCAGAATAAAAAGAACACAGCAACTGAAGCCTAAAGCGAAAGTCTGGCGCAGTTTAGCCAAGAATGGCTCTTGTGCCAATAAAATACTAAAAGCAACCAACCTAAAGCGAATATAAAAATTAAATAAATGATTTGGACAAAGGAAACTCTGATTTAATATTATCTGCCCCCCCCCCAAAAAAAATAGATATAAGAATTTTTTGTGACACTTTAGCTTGGTAGAACACTAATTAATCAAATTTATTATATTTTTTTCCAAATTCAGGGTTAATAAAAAAAGGAACTGATTTAAAATATTTATTTTTAATGAACAATAGTAGATAGAAACGTATACAATAAATCACTAAATAAGAAAAAAAAAATCAATGTTTTATTTTGCGTTTGGATAATCCCAATAAAAGTGACACAATTTTTTATTTACCAGAAAGTCGTTTTGTGTACTGTCGTAAGCAAAAAAAAAAGGTACTTTTCAGTTTCCGAGGGCCGCTGGGGAAAGTTAAATTATTTTCGCCAAACCGCTAAAATTTCAATAAACTCGCCAAAGTTTATCACAATTAATTAAACATCACGCCACCAGTTTGGCGTTATTTTTACGGCCATCTACTCCAATGGAAAAGTAACGTAAAGAGTATATTCGTTATTGCATTTACAGAATATATTTTAGGGTAAGTTTAACAAAGAGACGCCTCGTCATATGCAAATTTAAAGACGGCAAAAGAAATTCGTAGAAGATGGTTTCATACGCAATAGGAAAAGCTTTGGCCGTCCTCGCATGCCAGATGAAAATGCTGATCGTATCGGGACGGCTTTCGAACGCAATCATAAGAAATCCACGAGCCGAGGAAGAAGGGAACCTGAATTTTGCAACCAACAGTGTGGCGAGTGCTTAAAATCTACTTCTGCTATTTTTCAAAATTTGTAAGACTGAATTCTTTCAATCTTAGTTCGTTCAATAACTTGAGTTTGAACAAATTGAGTTCAGTAACTGGAAGAGATCAATTATTTCATTTGTGACAAGATATGTAGTCTAGCTTCTGAGTTTTGAAGCCCATGCTGGTAGCATTGAATAAAACTTCAAAATTTTCTCTATCAGTTATGTATCGTGTGTGCTTATATTATTCTATTATTTAATTAAGGATTGGCAGGAGACATGGAATAATTCCATCAAGGGGCAAACAACCTATGAACATTTTAAAAACGTTTCAGTTAGCCGAATGGAGGCTGATTTTAAGCTTAACCAAGTATACACTGGCAATGATGCATTTTCTGTACATCAAAGTCGTTTCTTTGACCAAAGTTCGACTTGTCAGTGTGGCACCTAAGAGGGATCTGTAAATCACGTGTTCAAAGCCTGTGCACTAGGGCGAGAAAACAGACTCAGCAATTGGATGTCTCTTGACATCAAAAAACTCATTCCAATCTTTAAATCTTCTATTATGGACGTTTTGTCAAATCTTTTGTCTTTAGCTCTCTCCTAATGTAAAAAGTTAACGCTCATTTAATGTATTTTATGCATTTTTAATGTTTCATAACTTAATATGTAATCGAAAATGTAATTTTTTTTTCTATTCACTTTCTGTCCCAATATGCGTTTTCTCTAGACGGTTCTTTATTGCTAGTAATTGTCCAATGTCATCAAGTGTAGTTTGTCCCTTCGTGCAAAGTGGGCTTGCTCTTCGGCGGCCCCATCAAGTTTCCAGCATGACTTCTAACTAAGTAGGGGTATCGCACAGTGTATGTTTTTATTTATTGTCGCTCATTATAAATATTAATTCAAATGTGCTCGTTCTTTTTGAAGAACCAAACAAGCTTCCAACATGAATAATTCATAAAATATTTGATATTACAAATATATATCATATAAATCATTTTGATTCTAAAAAGTGAGTGGCAAAGTCGTAGCTTTAGACCTGCAATATTATTAATTCAAAAAATTATTTCATGAAAGACTTGCTAAACATAAGGGAATGATGCTCGTTATTTGTTATGAAACTCTAATTTCGTTTTAGAATCACATTATTATTGATCAACATAGAAAGTTTGGTGAGAATATCTACATACGAATGATAGAAATTAGTTCCCCTTCCTAACCCCAAGTGGCAGCGTATACCCGTTGTCTTGAAAGTTACGCAGAAAATATTTCTTGTTTGCTTGGCAGTCAAGAAAAGTAGACGTTCACGTGGAGTGTGAGTTATCCGTAGCTCGCGAGGAAAAGCAGAGCAAATCTATTTTAACGATCAACCAAGCAAGTTTCTTGTGAAATTAATAGTTTATGAAGAAAATAATTTTTATTATCTTTAAGAAATATTCCTAACTGTGATATGGAATTGCTTATCTGAAATTGTATAAAAATAAGGAATGGCTCGATGTGAATAAATGAATGAGTAGTCAAGGAAACTGTTTCTTGCATAAAATCTTCTATTTTTTGGAAACAGGAGCACAGGGTATGAGCTCATGAACAGTGTTGAAATACTTCGTTAGAGAAATGTGCCCTATATTCGACAAGGAGTTTGCAAATGAACTTAAAAAGTACAACGTAATTCAAAACTGGGTAGCCAGATTCCAAATTGGAATAAAATTTTATGCAAATTCTAAAATGAAAACGAATAGGAAATATAAAACTTATTAAGAGTGGCAAAAATATTTTAATGAGCCGAAATTTCGAGTTCGATAATATCGTCTGCGTTATCTCAAGTCATTAAAACTTTTATGTTTCTGAGTCTTAGTATGACTTTGAAAGGAAATAGCAATAGAAAAAATCAATGAATCGCAAAATACTCTAAATCAATGAATCATTCCATAAAGTGAAATATCATTTCATGGAGAATTTTACTGTAGGTCAGCAAAACTGTTGTAGCATTTGCACATTTAGATTTCATATAATTCTTCGATATTCCAATAAGATTTATTCCCCTTGCCCGAAGCTTTCCTGGAAACTTTGAGAACACGAAAGAATCTTGGAATGTAATGAAGGTCATTAAAGCATTCTTTAAGTGGCAGAAAAAAAATATAATCGGGAGGAAAAATCCAACATTTCTCTCTCTCTTATCCGAGGAAAGTATTTTGAAAAGAGAAAGAATCATCCTTGCTCGTAAAGAAGTAAAATTCTTCCAGATTCTTTCCAAAAGATCTTGTTTGCATTTATTTTTTCCAACTCACTTCTTAAAAAGGGTTTTTTTTTCTTCTTCTTTTTTTGCATCACAAATGTTACTTCATTTTTAAACAGAAATGGGATTCGTGGTCTTTATTTGGTTCTAAATTAAGAACTTCTACTTTTCTTAAATGATGGCTGTAAAAAAATTACTGGCAATTGCACCTTAAACACCAGCGAACACGTTATTAATTATAAATTAAGTCATTGCTTATAACTTAAGTGTTTCGTGATAACAATTAACCTTTATTTTTATGAATGAAATAAATATTTTTTACGTGAAATATTTTTTAAGTATCAGTAAATAAAGAAGTTTATTACATTAGAACCAATTCGGCCATTTATTTTATTAATATTCTGCATTTAACTGAGCAAAAATTTGTTATGATAATCTTTCTTTTAAAATTATCATCTGGAAAACTTATTCTTATCCGATTGCTTTAGCTATTACTAAAAAATATCTCAGAATTATAATTTGAAATTAATAGAAAACCATTCATTCATTTTATTAATGTATTAAAGTTATACTTTTTTGCTGTAAAATAAACATAAATAATGTTAAAAGAATTATAGTATATTATCTCATTTATTTATAAAGTATTCGCAAAATTAGGATTCTTTTCAGGGGAAAAACAACATTTTTTATTTAAAAAAGGTGTTAAACTTTTCCAAACGACAAGCTTCCAAAAATGTTTATATCGATAACTATTTATATAAGCCGATCTAGAATCGCACTGTAATTCTAAGATTTATCAAAAAGTAAAATTTTTTAAGACATCTCTGCTTATGAAATTACTCCTATAGATGTAGATCAAAGATATGATAGAAACAGTATATAATCATTTGTCAATATTTTCAACAAGAAATTAAATATTGTCTGCAATAACTCTCTAACAAAGCAGATAAAATCATAAATAGCATGCCATTCAATGCTCTTACTTTATCAAAGCTTTAGGAAACTTCATTCTTTTTGTATGAAATTCTAAAGCTAAATAATACAATTTCAAATTTATCAACCCAAATTCATTTGATTCGATATTGCTTTAGTTTTAAAAATTTAAAAAGAGCTGATAGTGTATATAAATTCAGGTAAAGCTTTTACTGGTATTTCCTTGTAGGAATATCACTTTAAGGTAATTAGACTTTCAGGGTTTAGTTTACTAACTGTTAAAATATTTATTCATGCCATCCCCACTTTTCATCTCGTGACTTTATTTCTGTTTTAAACATAATTCATTTTCGAATCTTTTGTTATCAGCTTTAGATAATGAAAAAATCATGCAGTATTTCTCAAAAAAGGCTTTCTTTTTGTTTATAATATATTTTATATTTATTATAGCTTATTAATTTTTTGTATCATAAGAATTACCTTAATTAAATGCTAGCGTTCATTGGAAGTTTCCTGAAGAATGAGAAAAAAATCAATTCTGTAACCAGTTAATTAAATATAATCTATAGAAATCTTTATAAAAACATAATATTGGATCTTTTAAGTACTGAAAAGTTATGGAATCGGCATCACTAATAAATTTTAGAATTGACAAGAATCGAAGAATGAATTATTTTAAGAAGTTGCTTCTTTTACTGAACATGATGTAATGACATGAACTATCTTTCGGTTTGCTGACATTTTAGTTTACTTGAAATTTTTAAAAATACATTTAATTATATTAAAACAGAATAGTATGTAATAATAAACTATAAATATCAATGCCTATCTCTTTTTTTCTTTAAAAGTGAAGAATTTAAAGAAAACAAAGGACAGAAATGTTTTTACGACCTTCCGATGTCAAATAACAAAACTTTGCCGAATATCAAAAAGTTGTGATGATTTTGAATCTAATTTGATGCATTTGTCAGAAATTTGGCTAATCTTTTTAAAAATAATTCACATATATAGTTATATCATTTAATAAAAAATAACATTCATTTGTCTCTGCTAATGGCTATTTTAATTCATCAGAATAAAAAAATAACTCAGTTTATCAATTTTCGCTTTTAATGCAAGGGTAAGTCTTAAATCTCCGCTCCTAAAAGTATATATTACTTTAAAAAAACACAATATTTTACATTTCAAAGTAATCGTAGCTCTCTTAATTTGCTCATTACTCAGTAAAATTTTCAAATTAAGTCATCTACGTGAGTTTAATATTTTCTCTGAGCTCATTTCAAAATTTTGCTTTTCTCTTGAGATCACTCTAAAATGTTATGTGTAAGTTATACCAGTCACAGTTACATTAGGTACATGTAATTTTATGACTGCGTATAATTTTGTTATTTGCATTATCAATAATACGCTTTACTTTATCCCTGTGCAATTTAACTAATTTTTACTCATTTTTCTTTTAATTTATATAATTACTTCAAAAAAGAAATATTTTTAAATCCTTCTTTTTCCAGCAAAAAATGTGAACTATTCCGTCGAAACTACTGATTCTATCGTAGGCAAATTTCATTTGTAACAGTTAGTAAAAAAGTAATTAATGTTATAGCGATTTTATATTAGCCACCTTTGTATCCCAGCTGGTTCATCGAGAATATTGGCTACTTTTAGTTTCAATTAAATCTCAAGCATAATTTGATGTTCCCAATTTCCACAATAAAATATTTTTAAACATTAAATTAAAACATAAAACGTTAAATATAAACATAAAATGTTAAAATTGAGACATTTTAGTCGTCTGGAGGTTGTTCAGTTTTTTGTGTACATGAAACTTTCTTATGGAGTCAAGTTCAATAACATCTTCGTATCATTAAAAATGCAACTCTCCGGATAATTCATCTTCTAATTGCATTTCGTCTTCCGAGAAACTAGAACTTTCTGTAATTTACTGCAATATAAGCTATATGTGGGTTATAAATAGAACCTTTCGTACTTAGCTTTGTACAGTATATGAAGAGCACGCGAATAAATGCTTCATGAAATAATGAAAACGGTTTGAATATCATTAAAACAATAACATTATTAAAAGTTTGCAAAAAAAAATATTTAAAAAAATTGAGAAATTTTGGGGAAAAAATCGCACAGCAGAATTGGCATCATTAGAAAGAAATTTATTTGAATTTTAAAATGCTTAGAAGTAGTTTTCAAGAAAAATTTTCTGAAATTTTTACAGAAAATCTAAAAAATCTAGCTTAATTTTTAATTAAATAAAATGTTAATTATTTTTTTAATTCACACTAAAATGCATAAACCAGCACTCCAAAATACATTTATTCCAAATTTTATAATTTTATATAAAACACTTTCGACTGTAGAATGCCAACAAGCATCCAAACAGACGCATATTCTCCTTTATAATTAATAGAGGAGAATATTGTATTTATTTAACGATTGAATTTTGCTTGTTTTCTTCAAGGAATACAACAATTAGCTTTATTCCTCTCTAAATACAACATGTGTTTTTCCTCTCAAGATATAAGATGCTTTAAAAGATTTCTTAGTTTTCTATATGCTTTTCTCTTGGATTATTTGATTTCAAAACTTAATGCATTTCCTGTTCGTTACTCATTAAACACTTATTAAATAAAAGATTCGAGTGTCGAAGAATTCTTATCAATATCAATAAAGAAGAAATGAAATTTTACTTGTTCTCACTCTTAATATAAGACCTGGAAATTTCCTAAATCAATTGTGATGTCGCCCTCAACACAAGCTTAAGTTTATTTAATCGAGGATGCAGATGTGTTGAAAAAAATTCAGCAGCTCAAAACTGTTTCATTTCCATTTATTCCTCTTTTCAAAAAATTTTTTATGATATCACTTGATAATAATGATAATATTAATCGGTACTTAGTAAAGATATATATTTAATTAAAACTTTCAGATAGAAATCATGAAAGTCATTGTAACACTTAAAAGATTATCGAGCAAAAGAAATGATTGAATCATTTCCCTATTTTATAAAAGAAAAAAAAAACACCAGAAATTAGGAAAAAATACTGTATGACTTTTACATAAAAAGGAAGTACTACTACTAATAATAATGAAAAATGCTTAATGAACAATAGTTTAGAATAAAATCTGTCATTTTGATTTTCCCAAATATTTTATGATTACGATTGATTTTTTTAAATAAGAAAAGCTACCAAATTTGAATCATATAAATATTTTTAATGTACAATATTAGAGAAGTCATTTTAATAAAAAAAAATAGTGGACATTTAAGTATATTATTTATCTTCAAAAACACTGTCTTTAGCTTTCTAAGATAAACATTTTAAGGTAGGAATATATATATAGTCCAAAATATTGGGACATCTATTCAGTTAAGAAAATGACTTTCTTAAAGTGGATCATAAATGTCATTAAACACAATTAAAACAAGAATCCCAATTGATTGTGAAATTTACATCATCATACAATGCATGAACTTAAGTGTGGCACTTTAAACAATTTTTTCCATGTTTGACTTCATCACAACTGATACAAAATCCCATAATACTGGTTTTTTGTTCTTTATGAATCTATATTTCACGTTTTTAATGTTCTCATATTATTATCTTTCATCGTTATTGAACAGTTGCACTTTCAATATACTCCAACTTCTACTGATGGTAACTGTTTTCTTGCTTATATTTCAAGGTTAAAATAATAGCGTTCATTGATTTAAGCAATCCAAGTTAGGAAACTGTTATTGGTCTAAACTAAACAAACTTTGGATAATAAAAAAATCACCTCTTGTCTTTATACTATTTTAATAAAATTATTGAAGTAAATTGTAAATTTTCTTTAATAATTTTATTAAAATAGTAAATCCTAAAAATGTATCTGGATATAATAAATTTTTTGACAATTTACATTTAAACAGCACATAGATCATCATCAGAATCATAACTATTATCAGAATTATTTTCTTGAAAATAGTTGACAAATATTTCAATTTAATTCTACACAACTCGTATTACTTCATTTAGGCGTTTTAAATGTGGTACCATAAATATTATATTAATTAGTCGACACCTCTGAGCAATTGTTTCAATGTAGGGACGCATTTGTGAAATATATTTTACTTAATATCGCTGTTACGGATTATCTGGAAAGAAGAATATAAGGCACCATAACGTAACGATAAAAGAACATTTTCATCGAACTTGATTCCAGATAAATTTGGTTTCAATAAACTCAGAAAATCGTAGATCCAAGTTACTTAAAACGAAAAGCGAGAATGTAGATTTGAGAAAAACCCACATTGTTCACTCGCGTGCGTTTCCAACGTTATTTTACAATCCAAGAGTTTTTGGCGACACGTGGGCCAGGAGAGCGCTTGCGCTGGCGACGTTTGAAGTTCTTGGCGAAACTGATCGATTTTTATTCATTCAGCGATTCGTGACGTCAGTCAGAAGAGGGCGGGGATTTGTCCTTCGTAGATCGTTTGACGTCAATCGGAGAATCAACTCTATCGAAAAATTTTCACGATATTCGGGAATTAATTTTGTTGTGGATGAGGCTAGTGTACAACTTAGATTTCACTTAGCTTCGATGGCGCCTCTCTGATATCTTCCCTGCAGAATATTTTTTTCCCACATGAGGAGGATTTCTATCTTTTATAAGTGTACATTATTTTTTCATTCGATCTGGAGTTGGGAAGAACATTTGAGACATAACTCATGTGGAAAGGAGGAAGTCTGGGGCAAATTTGGAAGAAAAGTGGAAGAATCGTCTGCATTCGGTGCGCTTGGACCAGAATTCTTCGAGGTTACAAAATTGATATTGACGCCATTTTTACTCGTGTCTTATTTCATTCCATTCTGCATTCTTTGATATTTTATCAGTGGCAAAATTAATTTTATTTGCAACTCTTTAAAATACCAAATTTAACAAAAGAGATGAAATAAATACGAATTAATACTTCGAATGTCATTTAACCTCATCAGTACTCTCAGGCTCTCCCATCAGTATGCCACCGAAATCGCATTTCATTAGAGAAGATAACTAAATGCCATAATCCATGATCGTAAATAATAGTATCGCCGCATAAGGTGTTTTTTGTAACAAAATACTTGTATTTAATAGCTTGATAACGCAGTTAAATTGTGACATTGAATATAAATAATAAGGAAGTCTCGCAGTTGATATTAGGACAAGTTCCATCCCTCAGGGCCTTAACATCCTGTCCCAAACCCGAGGTTACCAGGGATCTTCTCTCAGTTTAAAATTACTCTTCTAGCATTCTGAAATTTTCAACTTATTTCCATTCCTCACTTGTTCCATTCAAGAGAAAGATCCCTCCATGAGAAGGTATCACCACTCTTTCTGCTTCTTGCAGTTCATAGACAATGAAAAAAAACACTTATTTGTCCATTAGAGGGGTGGTTCTTAGTGGCCCCTGGTATATCAATATAACCGGCAACTTAGAGGTTTGTCTGTGAGATACAGGTAAAGGGATCATTTTTTTGGGGGGGGGGGCTTATCATTGTCCCAGAAAATGATTCCGAGCATAAAAATCCTGATTAGCACCAAGGTAACTCCAAGGCTTCCAGAGTCGGTGCCTGTCTTCCTTTGTAGGGCTCTCTGGTGGGCGTTACTGTTGGACTTGAATCTCAAATTGGACAAACCATATGGACAAGAAGAAAAAGAAACTATGACCAGGCCAAAAATCGTCAAAACGACCAGATAATAAATCGTTTCAAACTTTTTTCATTTAAAAGACTTATTTTTCTTATTTTTATGTTTGATATGCAATATTGCCGCCTTTTTCTACTTCTTGCAAAAAGAAGAAAAGAGACTCTCATAAAGCCAATGAAGCATATATAAAAAGAGAAAAATTTTATATTCTTTTTACTGATTTCAATAAATAGTTTCGTTTGCTTTCGTTTTAGAAAGTTTCACTGGTTTAATACTCTACTTAAATACTACTTTATACTCTATTCTGTTTATTTGCCTTAATTGAGAATTTAACTTTGATCTTGCCTTTCAACCACTTTTATGCATTTTTTTATTTCCACGTGATGCAAACATATATTTTAGAATTTTAAGCATCTTTTTCTATGACACGATGAGGCATTCATCTACTATATGTTAAGAGTAACGTAACCAAACATGCAAAAAACTTTATAAAATCAGCCAACGTAGGGCAACTTCTTTCATGATTTTTTAAGCTTCGTTATGCAATACACGACTCAAATGAAATATGCTTTATTTTAATATAAAAGAATCATATAGGGACTTCAAACTTTTATTTGGGTTATCAAAAGAATAATTCATAGAAAAAATTGTATTTTTCTAATTAAATTTTTTTTAAATTATGGTTTATCCTTTTATAAAGATTAATTAAAAGAATAATTTTAAAAATTTATTCAAGAAAATTTAATTAAATATTAAAAAATCAGAATTTTTAATATTTTTACATTTTGAAAATTTATCATATATATATATAATACTTAGTAGCAGAATTCTTGTGTGGCAGCTTTTTGCTAATAGTTTTAACTCTTGGCGCATCTAAAAAGAAAATTGTTATTTAAAATTAGGATATGAATCTTGATCATATCTTGATCTTGGATGATTCAATTCATTTAATTATAAAATTCTAATTACAAATAAAATTATTCAAAGGAAATAAATAAAATAAGTCGAGAGAGTTCCTAACTGTGGAAGTACTTAAAATTTTTAAAGGCCTTAACGAACTGAATTTTTATACATTTTTGTGAAATTTTCTATTTCAACTTTATAGTTTAATTGTAAAGTGAAAACGCGTATCTCTACTTCCGAAAAAAGTGCCACAGATAAAAAATTCGATTCGAACAAAGTTCGCAGTGAATATTAGCCTGGTTTGAGTCAATCCCATCTCGAAAGTCACAATTTCAGGTATGAAAGACTAGAGAATGCAATGCCGATACTAGAGTCATTCTAATCATCTAACGACAATTCAAAATAGGGAAATTATAATACAAATCTAGTTCCCGCTATGATATCTAAAAAAAATTCAAATCTAGAAATTAATAACCAGTGATATCTCAAACTAAACCTTCGGATTCGAAGTAGAGCTCAAGTAAGAATTACCTCCAATATGAAATTATGGCCCTAACTTCATTATCGATTCTTTATGGGGAAAAAGGACATTATGGCCCTAATTTTCACACCTAAAGGGATACGAATCTGACATGGTTGTCTTGTACATTACTTGGTCATGGTTTAAATCAGGAATTTCATAAGAAAAGTACAATTTCAAAGTCCGAATATTAATACGTCAAATTCAAATCTAGAGAAGATCGTCGGATCGTTTCGTTTTTATAAATTTAACTAACTGGTACCTGAAGCAAATTGCAAGAACAAATAAGTATTCTTATTAAGCAATCCTTAAATTTAAGAAGATGAGAGCTATTTTTCTTGATTATTTTATAAACATACATTTCATTCGCTGATAATTATTTCTTTAAGTTAGAAAATACCATTATGGTACATTATCGACCATTAAAATCCTCGCAGTACACCTAGTGGCAAATTTAAACCTTTGATTTCTTTATTTATGAAATCAGTCAGAATATACTATAGAAAAATAAATCTGCGATGCTCTGGTACAAGGATTACCCATCCGCTATTAAAACCACGCTGCAATGGCATCACTTTTGGTTCATTTTTGACGTTGGTATCGGCAATAGGGTCCTATAATGTATCATTTTTGACAACTAATGGCTGAAACGAAATTTAATAGGAAATAGCTATGGCAAAATAGATGGTATTATCATCCCGCGTCTGTTAATAAACTTTCAGCTCAGATCAGAACAATGGCTTTAACGATTTGGGGGGGGAGGAATAATGGTGCGTTCGATTTTATAAGTTTTGGTATTACTTTTTATTCATCATTAGCTTCAACATTAATACCATTTTTTTTTTTTTTTTAAGATTCGTCGTGATGACTATCATCTCTATAGTACTCTCCTAATTCCAGGTACATAATATTAACAGTCGTCATTTCATTGATACAGATTTCATCTTCAATTTAAAAGTTAAAGGAAATTTGAATTTATAATCCGAAATATCGCAGTCTATAAGATATTAAGCTAGATTCGCCTATGCTTATTTTTTTTAATTTTATTCTTAATAGTATAACAGCAATAATAAGGGCAAAAAATATATGTGTAATATCGGTAACTAAATATAATACCAGTAGCTAGAACATAAAGAAAGTGTTGGTGCAATATGGGCTCAATTTTTTTTTAATTTATCAAAATTACAGCTGAAAATGATTAAAAAAATTGAAATTGGTTTCACTGAAAAAATTTTTTAATTTCAAAAATTATGTTAAAATGGTTTTTCGTGCACTAATATGTTCTCAAGTTATGTTGGGAAAGTGACAACATTTCGATTAACTTTTAGTTATAAATTTAATTAAAATTTACAAAAATATTTTCTTAATACGCATTTAAAATGAAGTAACTACATGACAAATTTCATCAAATGCCAAATACCTCAAACGCCATTGTTTTCATTAATCGGATATCAAAGTTCATCGGAGAGACATCCATAAAAATAATTTTAGAGTAGTTTTCGCTAAAACATTCTCCAATTGAGCAAAACGCATCCTTCAGTACTTGAAACAAAAAAAAAATTGAATTATATGCTTTAACGCGTCAAGCAGTAAGAATGAACACTGAAAGAAATCAATAAATTACTGGAAATAGGCAGGGAACGTCACAAAAATATTAAAAAGTGCATAAATTCCTTATTCTAAATATTCTGAATATTTTTACTATTCTGAAACAGCCAAAAAATGGTGGTTTCACAATTTCAGAAACATTTCATTCCTTTTTCATAAGTTACAACATTTCTTTCTTCATACATTATCCATGTATTTAAAATAAGTTACAGAACCAAAATTTTTATCCTCCAGTCACAATCTCTGTATAGATTTCGCCAATTTTTATATCTTAAGGAATGTTTTATTTCCCATAAATATGTCACCAGTTTTCGTCTGCCTCCTACCATATTTCATGTTTCAAAAGATCTTTCAAAAACACTACTTCATTATCAATTCTTTATGGAGGATACACCTTCACTGGGTCTCTCAGCCTCAATTACTGAACCGATTTCGCCAACTTTTAGTTCATATGAAAACAAATGATGCTTAGATATATCATCCATGACCCTAAAGTACCCTCTCATTTCGAGAGAAATCTCTAAATCAATACTTTTCCATCTCTTTGTTCAGGTTCAAAGAAATTTGTGTCATACATTAGTAGACTGTCGAATGGTGATATATAATGAAAGGTATTGTATCTCTTAATATCAGATGTCTCACATATCAAACGATTTTAAGTCAGAGTTTCTTAAAATATTACTCTTCACATAAATGGCACTGGCATCTACTTTGAGATTTCATAAGTACTGCGGCAAGTCTTTTCGTTTCACTTCTTTAAAATTAGTGGGCAATGTTTATGGAGAAAAAGCCAGGTTTTGAAACATCTCATTCGTATTTTACAAGATGCTTCATTTCTGTGATTGATTTGTTTTCGTTCAAGTTGAAAAAGCAATTTAAAAATGCCGGTTTTCTTTCATGATTTTTATTTGTTTTTGAGAGATTGCATTTTATTATGGCATGTTCCTCAAGATTCTTTTGCCTATCCTATCGAAACTCCCTCTACAATTTTTTTAAATAAATTCTTTCTAAATCGCATAAATTTATGTCTTTTATATCGCTTTTTTTATTATCTCGTATATGAAGTATACAGAAAATATCATAGTAGTAAAAAAAAAAAAAAAAAAAAAAAATTCGAATTTAAGATTTTAACAGATATCCACGCTTCAGACTTTCCTGAATCCGAAAACTACATTTTTTGATATTGTATCTGGTAATCTCTGAGCCTGATTGCTCAAAATCGTCTTGAGCTGGAAAGATGACATTTGATATGAATTTCAGATCAAATGTGTTGATTTCTGTCACATTCTGAAGAAATCGGTCCGTCTGATTCTTCAAATACAAGCGAATTTGATAACTGCAAAACGTTAAGAGCTGGGTAAATAAAAATGGATCCCTAGATTTAGCATTTAAAATGTAGACTCTAGTCAAATTACTTTGAGCTTTGACAGCACAGCAGATCTTTGCCGATGAATTCAAAAAGTCGTTTTAAGTCACAAATAATGAAGTCGATTGCTTATGGCAAATATTGTTAAAAGAATGCAATTTTGTATAGGCTTCGGAGGTTTTCAAGTTTTTAGGTACTTCAGTTAGCATATTACCTGATTTTTTTTTTTTTTTTTTTAAGAATTCACAAAAATTAATAGAAGCGTTTTTACTTTTTAACTCTGCACTTTTAATAATCTTTCGTGATGTGCACATTATCCATAGAATTGCAACGAATGCCTTGCTCAAATATCGACTACAGATATGTAAAAAATCCTCTAAATCAATACATTTGCCTTTTAATAACTCAGCAGATTTTACAGATACAAGCATAAAACTTAATATTCTTATAGATGAATGCAAGAAAATAATTTTGCTTATTCATACTTTTTTCTATAAGAATCGTAAAAAAATTTAATTTTTCGAATTTCTTACTATCAGCATTTACATAACAACAAAGCTTTATCGCGCATTTGGGTACTTTAATGGATGAAACTTTGCAATTTAAAATATATGTCCAATTGCAATAAATAAGAAAATAAACATATGTTCTACTTTTTTGGAAAATCCTGTATCTAAGTGTGTATGTATGTATGCATATATGTCTGTATATATGCTGTATGCATATATGTCTGAATATATGCATTTTTGTATGTATAGATAGATAGATGGATCCTCATCATGTTAACCTTATTTTTGTTTCATATTATTATTGTTGCAATTATTTACTTAATCTAATCAACTACAACTAACAAATAATATTAAAAGTATCATCTGCGTTGTGAATTACAATGTAAAACATGTAACTAAATAAATACGAAAAACTGAAATCGGCTATCACATATTTTAAGCTACCATGCGAGAACCTCTTTATTTTAAGGTATAAATTTTGATTACCATCAACTATACGTTTTTAGAGTTGAATTGAATTGGTTGCTTGCAGAAGTACTTTGAAGAATTGAAAATCATCCGAAATATGTTTAAAACAATATATTGATCTTGGTATAATGGTTCTTTAGAAATGCTTTCAATAATTTTTAACTTTTTAAAAAACTTTTTCAGTAATTTCAATAATTTTGAATAACTTTGTTAATAATTTCAATAATTTTCAATAACTTGCTATAATGCTTTAGTCAATAGTAGTTGAAGGTAATACAGAATCTATACTAAACGTCTTGAATTTGGTATGTTTTTTTATATTTTACGTTTTCCCAAATAAAAGATAATTTTCATAGTTAATACACTCCGATGTTCTATGATCTTGATATTTATTTCTGATTTATTTTTTCCGATATCACAAACCATATTCCAAAAACAACAAAGTATTCTCTCATGATAATAACCAGCGGGAATTTTATGCCACCGAGGCTTGTCTACATCCCAAACTGTTGTGAAATCAGGAACGGGTATACTAAGCGATACCAAACCAGTATTTAACAAGTGGTACAAATTCACAATCTTTCTCGATCTTCCTCCTTAGCATTTTTCTGAATTGAAAAATACTTAGATGAAAAAGTTAAGAATCATGTGAACGGTGGGAGAGTTGAGTTGAAACTTCTGGATTGAAGTGCATTTGCATGCTGGTAGCGCTCCAGAGATTTTTGAGTCCACCTCATCATGATCTTCATTTAAGTGACATTCGAAACCACACGAGGAAGGGAAAAAGAGAATTGATAAGAACAATCGTCCACCCTCTCTGGATGGGACGGACCACGACTAGGGATGGAAAGAGGGGAGGAGGGGTTGATGATTTGTCGGACGGAAAGGAGGAATGTGAGACGGAGAGTAGAGGTCTACCCGGATCGATGGAAGCTCCTGATACTGGCAAGAGAGCAAGACCAACCTTATCTTTTCACACGCATACCGCGTACTTCCCACAATTTATTTCTCCACCCTGGAATCTCGGCAAACGTTTTTTTTTTAAAGGGGGCTGGGAGAAAAAAATTTTATTATTTATTTCCTTCTTTTCCACCACCGTCCGCCCACGCACCCAACTCCAACCTCTTCTGCTGCGAGACACTCACGAAAAATTCGATTTGGGAAAGCAGTTTCTGGTGCATTGTTGCCTTCAAACGTGAGAAGGGGTGGGTCGTTTGCTCCTCTTTTTTTTTTTTTTTTTTCTTTTTTTTTCTGTCTGTTCTTGTAGTCTGGTGAGAAATATTGTGGCAAGGATAATTCAAACCGCTCAGGGGCGGCGGGCACGTACTTTTGGAGATTCCACCGATCATCGGTTTTCTTGTATTCAGTACGATATCACGTTTGGGGAATTTGTAGACGAAAAGAGTACTTTATACTGAATATTAACTATTGACTTTTTCATAGATGCACGATGAACTAGGAATGAGCTCTCGTACAGTGTTTCAGGAATATGGATATTTTCTATAAATGTTCACGCAAATTAAAATTTTAAAGGTTTCTTACTTTTGTGTAAAATTACATAGCCAAAAAAATTAATCATACTTTCAGGTATACAATCTTAAGCAAATTACCTTAGAAATACTATTAAATCCAGAATTTTTACAAGCTCCAGGTCAATAAAAATTGCAAATGTGTCTAGATATTTTCATGTGATAAATAGATTGCCTTTTTAAAAGTTAACTTAATATTCAAATATTTAAAATTAATATATTTTTGAAATTTTTCAAAATACATTATCACTAGAAAAATTGATTATATTTGAACATACATATCAGAATCAGTCAATGCGAACTTTCATCGAAAAAAATCTTCTGTACAATTATCCTCATCACTAAAATTACTTTCTGCTTCATCTAAGAGTCTCTGGAGCTCTGCTTCCTAAAGAAGATCAATAGGTTGAATGATATTTCGAGATCCAAATCTTAGAGCCATCTGCTAAGCCTTATATAATACTAGAACATTCAAAGGAAGGTGCGGTCTCACAGACGTCGTGCAAAGAAATAGCTGAAATAATTCAAAAAACATCTGCTGAAACCGGTTGAAAAAGTGCACCTGTAGTAAAGGTCACGAAACAGAAAGCTACAGGGTCAATCCATTCTATTGAGTTAAAAATAGAATAGGGACGACGGAAAGTTCATCTTTAGCGGTCTTAGATACCGCACTCCCTAGTTAAGGATTAATAATATCATTTCCAGGAAATATCTCGACTTTAAAAAGCTATATTCATAAAATGGAAAAGATTCAAACTTCAGTTTGCTCTATCATTTCACAAATAAAGTTGACGATGTTAAGAATTCAGTTAACTACGTGATATTCCTGGGCGGAGCTAGTTGCCAATCATGTATCACGTGGTCTCCCTGTTGTTGTTTAATATATTTTCTTTTCCAGTAGAAGCGAACTTGACTCCTGTACTAGGGGGAGTGTGATCTCGGCACTTTCTCTTCCGAGAAATTTTATGTGTAGTTCTCTAGGCCACGAAAAGGCACATGAATACACTATGGCGTATTCATGTGCCTTTTGTAGTTGATTATACCAATAAACCACATAAAAGACAACATGTGTCTTCAAGTCATTTCACCCAGACCACAATCTTCACTATCAAATGAATTATTGTGTAATCAAGAAATGCAACGATAATTTATTTACAGACGAATCACGAATTTTTTAAGATCAAACATATTCATTGCTTCAAGTTAAGCAGGAAATGATGAAAAAAAAAATTCCTCTTTAAAATGCCCAAAAGGGAAACCAGAAGGGTGGGCATTCTTCTAGCAATTTCCTTGAATGGTTGGATAGTGCAGCATCGCCTTTTTAGTTCTCTTCGTAAAGTTTGCAAAACCATGCATATTACATAGAGGTGGATGAGAGAATGCAATATCTCGATGGTCACGGCAAAGTTTGCAAGAGTAAATGTCTCCTCTCCCGACTTTAGCATATACTGATGCAATACGGCGTGTTTTGTGTTTGGTGATATAAAGAAGAAAACCAAATATGCATCTTATATGCTTTATTTGTATCAGCCAAATTTTCAATTTCAGTTACAAGACCACAAACAAAATTTTATTTTTCCAAATCGCTTTTAATTGTTCGCATTCACATGCACGGGAATATGCAGACAGACAGAAGATCAATCCGTTGGCGAAATTGGTCAAAAATTTGATACAGATACACAGGATAAAATTAACATTTAATCTATTTTGCCTTCACGTTTTTCTGTTGTCGAGCTCATATGCATGCGGACAGACAGATAGACATCATTTAGATACATTTTTGATAAATTTATTAAAACATCTACAAATATGATGTAAAGACCCTATGCAATATGTCATCCATCAGCTCTCTTGTGTGGCAAATTGATCGTAAGCCACTCATTAGCATATAAAAGTAAAAAATTTCATAATATAATCCTGGTAAATGGGGAAAAATATGGACTCTACCATGATGAAAAATACGTACAAAAAACTTTATGTTTTGGTGCAGCAAGCGAAATTTCTGAACTTCCTTTTCAAACGCTTTGTAGCATGCCGTTTTAAGCTGTTTAGTTTCGGCATATAGCTTGTAAAATTTAATATATTCTTTAGAAATCTACCTGTATTTTCACTATAAAAATAACCGAATTCTAAGTAACACTTTAAAAATTCTTAATTTTATGAAATAATAATTACAACGTAATCCAAAACTAAACTAAGAACCTAAATAGTTGTTTTATTTTTAGTTTTACTATATAAATTAATCTATTCTTCACTTTACTTCAATTCTTTATAAATAATAGCCCTCAATAGCAATATTAATTATAACATATAGCGCAATTAACAATGCGAAAGAAAAAAAAATTCAATGCTGAGATTGTCAAAAGCAATTGAATTTGTATGCACTAACAATGAAAATCTGTGAAAACTATCATGAGCGAAAGTCGAACGCTTTTCAAGATAAAGTTAGAAATGACCGATAGTCACCATTATTTGAAGTGATATCCTAAAATTTCTATGCCCTAGAATCTAAAGCCTTAACTGGCAGATTGCCAAGAATATTGCAAACATTGACTACGCTCAATAGCAGCCTGTCAACTTAGAAATCAACAATGCTATAAAGCTATTCAGGATACGCGTGGAAACATCTAAGAAAAGATAACAGAAAGTAATAGATTGATTCTTAGCGAGTATGTAATATGATATTGAATATCATATACAGTAAAACCTCGCTTAGCGAGTACGTCGTATTTCCAACTAACCAAAATGTAAAAATGACTCACTTAACGAGCGATGTTTTGCAAAACGAGTAATGAGATGACACCGTGACGTCATATGCTCGATAGCCTGGTATCAGCCTGTGTTGAGAGTTTGTTTGTAGAAAGTTTATATTTACATGGAAGAAATTTTGGCCTATAGCATTGTCGAACGACACTCGAAGGGAGTTAAGTAAGTTACCTATGGAGCCTTGATCTACGTCGCTGCTAAAATTTTGGGGCTAGAAGTGGATTGCAACGACATCAATAAGCTGGTGTAGAAAACAGTCAGAATTACCGAAAAACTTATGTAGCTGCTTCCTGTGTCATGGAAAAAAGATGTTAAAGAGATTTGGTGGGGAAAGGAAGAAATAACAGATGCAATAACCTTCCAGTGAAATAAAGCATGGGAAATTATGGCATCGTATATTGTGAGACATCATCCTGATAAGGAAGTAGCTGTAAGTACTACAAGCTCATTTAATGTGTTTATTTTCGACACATTTTGAAGTGTAACCAAAAACAAATGTCTTCAGACAATTTTCTTGTAAAAAAGCATGCATTATAAATAATAAATTACGTTATTATAAATTTGTCTGAATATTTTTTAATGAGTTGAACGCATTCTCCTATCTTACATGGATTTTTATGGATGCAATTTTTGCTCATTCGGGAATGAGGTAAGATTCGGAAACGAGTTATCCTCGATCAGCGTGATTCCACTGCATTGCATTTTTTCGAATTCCCCCCCCCCCCAAAAAATTCTCTTTCCTGCTCTGCATACAAAATCCTTCTAGGCACTTTGAGCAAGTGTTTTCACTGTCAAGACATAAGAATCACCCCTCTGACATTTGGCCGCTGAGTGTTTCAAAAAGATTGACTGCTAACAATAGTAATAAATGTGCTAAGAGAATTTCAAAATAGCTAGCACCAGCTCATGCACAAACGAGTAATGTTTTGCAAAACTAGAGACGAGGTGACACCGTGACATCACGTGCTTCATTGCCTTGTATCATCCTGTGCTGAGTGTATGTTTGTAGAGAGCCCTTATATCTAAATGGTAGAAATTTTCCCTGTGAAGGTTGCCGAACGCGACACCTAGGGATTTAAATAAGTACCTGTAGATTTCCTTACAAGTTGAGCCCCGTCATCTGCGATCAAAAGACCACCATTCTTGTACTATATATAGAAATTTCAGAATGCAACTGCAGTACACCGATTTACGATAGCTGTAGAGTATCTACTTACGTATCAAGCTACTTCTTATTCCCTATATGAGGTACTCCTAGAGCGATTTACTTACTGTTAATCAATATTTTTCAAGTTTTCCTGCACATGACCGTAAAATAACTTTTCTTGTTCTGAGAGAACATAAAAACTAAATTCCTTTTAAAAACTTCGATAGACGTGGATAGATAAAATTTAGTAACAAAAATCCCCGATTGCAGAAACTTTGCACTTTAGGATAATAGTATAATTTCATTAAGCAGGTGGAAAATGTAACATACAACATTCAAATGATTAAAAATGTGCGTATTGTAGACAAATCAGAGGAAAAAATCTTTTGTTAATCATCCTTAATATCCCTGAACCCACGCACTTACAATATTAATATAATTATCTTCCCTACGTCCCTTCCAAGCTGTACAAGTTTTCTTTGCTTTTATTCGAGGTGGTATGGGAATATGTATTAATGATCTTTCTTGATGGCTTGTAAAAGAAGTAACAAAATTAACTGATATGCCTTCTTTGAGTATCAGGAAATCGTATTACAAAAGAAGACATATCTGAGTGGAATAACTTATATCAAATATCGAATAATACACAATTCACCAAGGAATTTTCATCAGAGCCTTTTAAAGGCTAATCACTTTGAACCTATTTTAAGGTCAGGTTGCCAAGCACTTGATGCTTGAATCTGCTAAATTCACTTCCAAAAGACGTTCACTCATGAATTGTCAATAAAAGAAATATGTAGCATGGATTCCTCTATTCTCTGTCTTTGATCAGAGCAAATAATCTTTTACATCATTTTGTACTTAACCACTTAACTGTTTTATTTTCTTTACTATCTAACAAGATGACACCTTCTATTTTAGAAATATTTTCTTATTTTGATACAAATGGAAATATATTGAATATATAGATAAATCAAGTATTCAAAGTAATTTTAATATTGAATTATAATCGTTATGAATGGTTTATTTTTGGATTACAACTATCAAAATTCGATAAATCGATGCACGTATGGCACTCGGGCAAAACAGTTAAGTGGTTAAATTAACAGTAATTTTTCCGTATTATTTAGAGTTAATTACTATGTGTTAGCTTTCGTATATGCAGAGTGTCCCAAAAAATTGAAATGGGCTTCTATTTTCTAAATATTCCCTAGGCGTATGCTTTTAATACAGAGTTTCATTAAATGAGTTGTGAAATTGTTGGAAAACATTTTCGCTTCCATAGAGGTTGATAGCAACAACTTTTCAAAAATTTAAAATTTTATGCATTTTTCATAGTTTAGACGTTCAGTTATTAAAATATTTCTCTTCTAAAATTAATAAAAAAAAGAATATATATGGGAGTTTAATAATATATACATATAAATGATAAAAAAAACTTTCAATAAATCATATAAAATAATAAAAGTTTCAACGTAAGTTTTAAAAATGACTTAGTTTCTTACTGCGGAAGTCATTCAACATTAGTGGCCTCTGGTTTATCCTATCATTTAATTTTCCAACCTTGAAATAATCAAATACAAAATTGTAAATACTTCCACTGCTATCCAGATAATAGGAACAAGGTACAAGAATTTGATTTTAGGATAAATCTTGATTGTCATAATTAAACAGAACTCCAGTTATCCAAAATCTAATTATCCGAATCATTAATTTGAAAAAAAAATCGCGAACAAAATTTTCACAAGAATAAATGAATTAAGTCAACGAAACGATTGACTGTCAGTGATATATTCAAATGGAAATATTTTGATAAAATATACAGCTATACAAAATAGAAACAAAAATGATTTTATAGTTAATAAATTAATACGTCAAAAGAAAAATTCGTTTTTATTCTTAACTTCTTTCCTTCTATTATCCAAACATATGGATATTAGATAATGTGGACAAAATATGATCCAAATTTGTTTAGATAATTCTGAGAAATACCACTGTTGCTTGTTCAGATGTCTATGATTGCAGTAAAGAATATATTCCTCAATATATATGTGCTGGTTATCTAACAAGTACTGGACATAAACTGAGAAAATTCCTTAGCTATTATTTAGAAAATTCAACTGGAAAATCAGAATAAATGGAATGTTATTTTACTTAAGCAGCAAATTACTAAATATCAAATCAATTAGAAGTGAAATTGCAATAAAAAGATGCATATAATAGCATTTCAAAATATAATTAAATTACTTTATAAAGCCTTAATCTACATTTATTTCTTAACATTGATCCTTTCCTAAGATGTATTGTTTATTGTTGTCATTGTTTGTTTGTTCAATCGAATAATTCAGACAACTGGCATACGAGTAACTTAACTTCTTAATTCAAGTTCTAAAAGCTTAACAATATTGAATTTAGAAAAGCGACTTGTCTCTCAAAATTCTTTCTTAAATGAATATTTTTAACCATTAAATTGCTATTTGATTCATCATCGAAAGAAGCCATATGACTGTACACAACTGTACATAGCAGTAAGCAGCTGAATAGGCTTACTCGAGTTTTTCTGTTAGCATCTTGTAAGTGAATGTTTATTTTATGCTAACCACTCGCAGGCATTTCTCGGCTTTCCTTCTCCGTTATGTTTCAGCTTTTGAGAACTTGAACTAGTGAACTTGAAAGAACTTCATAACCACACTGAAATCCTCTAAATATCTTAGTTATATTTTTTATACATATATCTAATTCAACGAATTCATTTGTGAATGAACAGGAATCCGCTGTGAATTTTCAAATGAACCAGCAATTCATCCTTTATATTTGAGCATACATAGATAAACTTCAGAAATTTTTATTAGAACAGCATCGATATGATTTTTTAACACTGATGAAACAGACTGCAGACATTCAAAATACTTAGCCATAGTTGAAATTTTTATGCTATTCGATATTTTCTTTCAAAATTAAATGATACTTTCAACACTTCTTTTTTTGTATTAAATGGTTTAATTTTGCCACATTTTTAATATTTATAATATTTAATGAGAATAAATATCCCAAGTATTAATATATTACAACACTTTTGCCTCTTCCTTTTATATATAGTACACTGAATCAAATTATATTTTATTTGACAATATTTAATTATTATTGCAATGGGCTATAATACTCCAATCGATTGCAAAATCCTACTTTTTAAAACAGAAATTTCTTTTCAGATTTGCATTCTAATTACAGAATTGGGCCTCTTTCAACTTATAAATGTCAATAATTTAGACATTTTTCTGTTAACCATTTCAATTAAATAATATATCTTTTTATTCTTAGTAAAGTATTTCATTGCATATTTTTTCTGTCATTTCTAAACATTTGAGGATGAATATTTTGCGAATTTTAACTTTAAGTAAATATCCAAATGATTTAACTTTAGAAATATGAAATTTTAGAATCGAATTTTATAATTTGCCTGAATCAAAATGTTGGCATTCATCACTGTTTTATAATTTGATGTATCCCATTTTTCATTGTCTTTCCTCTTTTACTTTGCGATTATAATTTATTTATTTTTTTATTACACCTATAAATAGAACTGGTGCAATACTTTTCAATATTGTCCCATGCTTCTTTGTAATCAGATTCAAATTCAATGCTCTAACGTGCACAAATTCGATGGTTCTCGCTACGTTTTGTAATTGTGCCCATCTTTTTTCCTGTATTGTTATCTACTCACAAAATTGTATTGATTTGTGTGCATGTAGGAGCTGCTGAAAGTGACTGACTGCTCTGGATGTTTTTTGTTTGTTTTAAGATGTTTTGTAACTATCTCAAGTGACCAGTGATTATCTTTACCTATAATAAAATGCACAGATTCTTGATCTGACTTTCTGCTCACTGCTAAGTCTTCCATTTTTCATAATCTCTTGCCCGATTTTTTCAGCAGGAAATATATTAAGCTTTTTTTTTATAATGACTGAATTACAAAGGGTGTTCAAAAAATAAGTTACACTTGTTCCTCCACAGATGGCACCATGGCGAAACAAGAACCCAGCTTGCACATTCGATAATTGAGTTCCACGACTTACAACGGTAGCAATTTCATTCGGATAGTGAAAACCGTTGCTGCGTAGTACGAGAAAAAAATGGCGCGTCAACTGGAAACTTACACCACCGTTAAAGTACGTGGAACAGTGCGTTTTTTGTGGGTGAAACGTTTAACGAGTACGGCGATTCATCGTGAAATATACAAATAAAAGTCACATGCAATGTCACGTTCAGCCATTCTGAAATGGTGCCAGCAGTTCGAAGACGGTCGCACAGACTTAACCGATGTGGAAAGGCAAGGAAGGCTAATAATGGTCAGCACATCAGACATGGTGCTGTGGGTGGAAGACATTATTCTCAGCAATCGCAGAGTGAGCATCGCATATATTGCACAGAACAAGGGAATATCTGTTGACAGTGCTCATTCCATCGTCTGTCACCAACTGGATTATCGCAAATTATGTTCACGATGGGTTCCTTATTCTTTGAGTTCCGAACAAAAAGGAGCAAGGTTTGCTGCTTCCCTGGGATTCCTTCAACGGTATTATGCGGAAGGTAATGATTTCTTAAATCGTATCATTAGAGTTACATTAAGTCGTATCATGGGTGCATCACTTCACCCAAGAAACGAAGCAAGCGTCAATGGAATGGAGATACACATCATCGCTTGTGAGAACAAAATCCAAAGTTCCCCGATCAGCGAGTAAAGTCATGGTTATTTTTTGTTTGTTTCTTAAATTTCGAAGGAGTTGCCTACACCGAGTTTATGCGGAAGGACACAACCATTAATGCTGAGTCGTACACTAAAAGGTTTGCGCAAAGCTGTGAAAAAAAAAAAGAGACGTGGAAAGTTAAGCAAAGCCACTGTCCTCTCGCACGACAATGCAAGACCGCACAAGGCAAGCACAAAACAGAGTTTGCTTCGCAGTTTTGGATGGGAGGTCTGGCAGCATCCATCGTACAGTCCCGATCTGGCGCCTTGTGACTTTTACTTGTTCGGTAAGCTCAAAGAACATTTGGGGAAGATAATTTTCCAAAGATGATTTGGTTCAGACAGCTATTCTAAGCTGGCTCCAGGACCAATGAGGGATTTTCTGTAGTCAGAGCAATGAACGATTAGTGCTGCGTTCCGACAAATGTCTCCAGAGACTGGGAGATTATGTAGAGAACTAGTGTGCTAGTATATGTTTAATATTGCACTGTAGCGGACTTGTCAATAAAGTATTTATGACCTAATTGTTCGAGTGTAACTTTCTTTTTAAACGCCCAAAGTATGCAACTTATTTAAAATATAATCTGTTATCCTGAATAAATTTCAGTTCAGAGAATACGAATTCCATTATGTCTTTTTTCAGCTTTTACATTAATTTTCAAATTTTTAGAGCTATCAATGAGCTAAAATGAGCTGAATTAAGAGGCAAAAGAATCCTAAAATAGCATGAGTGCGAAAAGTGAATCAAACACCATTTGAAATTTCAGTTGCTTTTTTGAGAAATCTTTAACAATTTCAAAGGAATATTCACTGACAAGAAACAGATATTCCAAATTGGATACTGAACAAAGGAAATCTCTGCTAAAATTATTTTTAAGATAATATTCACAATCGATTACAGTAATTGGTATTCCTACCTGTTGCTACATTTATAAAAAGTAAGTTTAATTCGCTGACTAATTTGTTACGATATCCTTCAATCATGAGATGATATACAACTGATTACTTTAATATATTTTGGCATTTTACTAATCTATTCAGTTTGCTTTTGTGTTGATATTTAATCATCACTTATTATTAAGGCGCTTTATTTTAAAAGAAGGCTTAGAAAAGGGTTCATTTATTTTCGAATGAATTTCAATTGCCATCCTATTTTTCAATTCTATCAAACAACAGCAATTAAATTTTAAACAAATGAATTCCTTGTAATAATTTAACTACCCAGAAAATCAATACTCCAAGCGAAACCAGCTAGTCGTCAGGTGCAGAGAGCTTAAAAAATTAGAAGGCTATGGTTTTCAGTAAATTACTGGGGAAATTGGCTGCACCTCAGATTCAAATAAACATTGTTAGAGTGAAATAGTAAAATAGTCTTCTTGATCTCATAAGCAAAATATATTTAAGCTTTAAATTGCAATAGACATTTAATTCTACATTTTAGAAAACTGTTTTACTAACATTACAATTAAAAGTTTTAAAAAATTCTTTCTATAATGTATCTAAATAAAGTATGTTTGTTTCAAAGATTATTGAGGTTCTAAGTCTTATGATCCATTTTGTAGAATTCATAAAAACAGAAATATGTCTCTCTTAATCATTATTAGATATTTCAACTTTTTCCCAACTTAATGCTAAGTAAGAGTTTTTAATTATTCTAATGGAAGCAGTCGAGGGAAAAGATGCATGTATGAAAAAAATATTTATTATATGTTTATACTATAATATATACCCTAGTTTATAAAATTCACTTTTTGATATTTGGAAATAGAGTTAATGAAATCGTTAGATTACCCACAAACGTACAATTCACCACTTTTGTCATTCTATTATTATACAAAAGTTTGAATCCTTAAAGCTTATTGATTGTACTAAATTTTGAAGATCTTCTAGTGAAATTTTTAATGTTTAAATAACACGTTAACAAGATTCAAAAATGTAAAATCTATGGAATCAACGAGAACTCTGAGGTAAAGATACCAATTGTGTTTATACATTATTAATTTATCAGATGTTTTTAAAAATTAATTCTTCGTTTATAAAGATTATAAAGATTTCTAAGATATTGAATATCAGACTGATGCGAGATGGAGGCACATTTCTCTGCTTTTGACCACATTCCTGCTCTCATATGTCAAACAACACTGCTCCAGTCGAGTACAGAAGCGAGAATAACAAAACATTCCATCATCTCATTGTCGTCACCCCCTCCGCAGCACAGACAGACGAAGCAATAATTACTTTTGACAGGCCGCCAGCCGAAAGAAAGCGGGCGCTCATTCGCGACTTATTTATGTTTAATGAGTAATTAAAAGGATTAAATAAGACGAGGCAACAATGCGTCAAAAGAAAACAATGGTTAGATCGAGAGAGAAGTGCGGGGCACTCCAACCACCGAACTTCAATGCATCGAGAGCATAGGATGGGGAACTGGGCTGAGATAAATGAAAAGGAAGATTTGGATCATAGTGATCAGAATGTAAAGAAAATAATGGTGATAGAACTGGAGTGCTTGCCAGTAAATAACATTTAAATTGCCGATTACTTTTAAAAGTACAATATAGTACGGCACTAAGAATGTAAATTTTAGATCAATGTCATTAATTGGTTATACTTAAAACTAATCGTCGCGATTGTTATTAATAATTAGCCTCTTTTGACAACTAGTTGGTTGTTTCGGATTAATGTTTGCTAAAATGTTGTGTTTGTTTAAAGTTTAATTTGATTTGTTTGATTAATGTTTGTTAAATATTCAGTAGATTCCTCAGCAAATTACATATATATTGTAATGATATCTCTAAATCTAAATTAAATCCGAATTTTTATCTTAATTTAAGCCATAGCAAGTTAATTCTAAAATATCCTGTCCTTATTTCCTGATCCAATTCCACCTTTTCTTATTTAATTAATGCTACACGAGCTCTGTAAAACTGCTTTAATAAGCACCTTCACACGCTCCGAGTGAAGGGATATAAATCTGTCATGCTTTGCAAATTCTTTTAAAAGATACCTAAATTTTCCTTTCCTAAGTCTACACATGTCGAAGAATCCCTTTTAGAATCTCATAATATAAAACCACTAGGAAAAATATTTCGCTCTCTTTTTGCTCTTGTGTTATGCTATGCCTTTATATATTTATTCAATTATACCACAATTATATCACAGGAAAAAGTAGCACTTGTTTAAAATGGAAGAACTTAAAAAATTTTCCACCACTTCTTTTTTCGGAGCTTAAATCTTAAATTTAAGTGCAACGAAATGTTAAAAAATTTATTAAAAATATGCCTCATACTGAAACCTACTCAGCATGGAAAAATAAGCCGAATTCTCATATTGTTATCACAACAATAGACGGAAAGCCGAAATATTAATTGAAAAAATGCTAACGTTTGAGTTTCACTTCTACAGTGAAATATATTTTTGTAAGATAAGCTTAAAATATTAAAAAATTAATTAAAAATAAAAAGAAAATTGTCGAGTAAAAAATTTAGATTCACAAGATAATTTTTTGAATTTTAAGATGCTGTAAAATGTTACTTTTCCATTTTCGAAAGTTATCGCTAAATTACTCTAAAATTTCATTGGATTTTTTTTATTTACTAAAATTTTAATTAAAAGTACCAAAATTGCTCTAAGATGCACATTCTCACGCTCCAAAGTATGTATAAACCAAATTTGGAAGCAATACGTCAAATAGTTTAGCCTGTACAGCGCCAACACACATACTGACACATACATTCATCTTTATTATTAATAGAGATTACTGATTTGAATATGTATTATTTTTAATAAATACTAGTTATTATAAGTAATAACTGGGGAATCACATTGATCATAATATATATATATTTTGAATAACTATTTCGTAAACTACTAATAACACATATAAAAAAATTAATACAAGCATTATTTAGATTAATTAAGGCTAATATAGAATCTTAGTAACTATCGGACATTTCATGACTCTAATAAATTAATACAATAATTCGCCAACGTAACTGCATATTTTTTTACAATAAAACTTATCTTTGTCTTAATGGATGGTCCAATCAAATGTATTCTTTGTTTGATAATCCTCTCTTGTCTATGGATACTCACAAAAGTTCACCAAATATCAGTTATGAAAGGTTATTTATTAGCATGAGCTTTCATTGGGAACTTTTTTTGGGTCTTCTGATAGAATTTGCCTACTTGGTGTTCATTATTAACTGTTTATGCAATATTTGTTATTTATACATTTTTGAGACATACTACAGTTATTTGATATTTCCTTAAACAACATAATTGTTTAACTTTCCATTTAAAAAAAATAGAAAGCTTGTATGCCAAAATACACAATATGGACCAAAAATAAACACAACTCTTTTGATTAAGAATAAGCTTTGATTGTTTCTAGAATAGTATTCATTGGAAAATGACTATATTTTAATATTTCACCTCTTTTCAAATGGTTTTAATGCAACATCGAAACACTATATTTTTTACATCAGCGCTCTTTTACTGCATAGTGGCTTGTAAGTGTAAAGTGTGTTTATTCGTAAAGTGTACAATGTCTTCTATATATAAATATAACCTGATTTTAAAATAATGTTTGGAACAATGTATATATCTTGCACAGGTGAATATAAAGCACTTTATTCGGAAATCATCTAGAATTCTAGCTATTAAAATATTAAAGAATGACTAATTCAGTCTAGAATTTAATCCAGCTGTCATAAGAAAAGTGTATTTGAAGACACTTTCATCACTATGAGAAAAAATTAAAATAATCGAAAGAATAACGGTTTTTTTAGGATCTAAAGTCAACAGTAAGGTGAAAAGAAATATACTTCATTAAAGACTTATTTTAAAAATGATAGATTACAGAAATATTAAGTTCTAGCCTCCTTTGGCAACCAGCTGCTTCGCTAACATTATTGATTTTTTTTTCGATGTAGAATGCATATATATTCATATCATCTATATATATTTACAAATTTACCTTGTCATTTGATACGACTGAAAAACATGAATTCACTTGAATGAGTTTATTGTAAATTTAAAATTCTATAAATTACTAAATAAAAGGGGAAGTAAAACTCCTACTGCGGAGTTAGTAATTGGCAAAAGCGCGCAACTGAAGTTTTTGATGGATGAATTATAATTCCTTTATAACGTTTAAAAATAATTAAGACAACTATATGTCAAATTGAATTAAAGAATATTATTGAAATTAAGGGGAAATTGTACAGAAATGAAATTTATATCATTTGAAAGACAACTTTTTGAGTCTTAAGATTTGTAAGATAATTGTTTTGGAATGTGTGAACATCTATTTCTATAGTTAAATCACTGTGATTGCCCACTACTGTGACATCACTGTGACAATCACTGTCATTGTCATCGCTGCCCCAATCACTGTGACACCATTTAAACCTATTTTTACTCCCGATTAAATTTTCAGTTTGAGATCTATTTCTTGATTTCTTTCCTCTAACTGAATGGACTATTTGTGGCATGGCGAACACTCTAAACAACATTTATAGTAATATTTTCACCTCCATGAATTACTTATGTGATGAATTGAAAGCAATACAACTGTAAAAATATTTAATAAAGCAGTCTGAAATTCTTACGATGATTCATTTACATTTGGCTGTTGCCATTCGGCAAAACGTAATAAGAGTGATTTCGGTGTCATATAAATTAAAAGTTTTATATTGAGAGTTATTTTACTTAAATATATATATTGGCGTCTTTATCACAATTTAATAAATTTATTAGACTTTTAGTCACCTTTTTTTCCTTTAAGAATTACATGAAGCGATTATTAAAAAACATCAGGACTATTGGAAGATATTTCAAAAATAACATAGCATACAGCGAAATATCACATTTTGACTAAATAGTTAACAGATTCTAATTGAAAACTACTGAATAATTAAATTAAGTTCCTCAATCTCTTAAAATTTCTATATAATAGTAAGTCCATTCGTAAACAACTTTCCAAGGTATTTTGAGCAAACATTCAAAATAATGGAAGAAAAACACAAAATTTAATGCACTCAAAGCATTAAATTTTGAATTGAATTCGTGATAATTAACCATAATTTTCATTCAGATATTCAAACAATTCACTTGTTAGAACCTTTGGTATTCTTTTTTTTTCTTCGGATGCTAATATAAAACGGTGATTTTAAAAAAGATAAAATGATAAAAGATAAAAAAAACGTATATTGAACTAAATAATAAATGAATTCTAATTGAAAACTATTTAAAAACAAAATTATGTACTTGCATCTTAGAAGATTGCTACATGGTAACAGATAAATTCAAACACAATGTTTTAGAATATTTGGAACAAATATTTAAAATAATGTAATCAACTTAAAAACACAAAAATTAAAATGTTCAAAACATTAAATTTTGAATTGAATTCTTAGTAATTAATAGAAATCATAATTTTCATTCAAATATTTAAACGAAATCTTTGGTAGGCTCAACAATATACCTGAATTCAAACATAATTCAGGTATACGGAATTCAACGTTTGAATATAGGTATATTGTTGAGCCTACCAATACCTAATAGTTTTTACCTGATAGTTTTTCGGGTGTTTTTTTTTCAAATAAAACAAAGGTTCTTTTATATTAAAGATAACGCACATCATTTACGTACATCATTTAAAAATTAAGAAAACAAAAAAGTGCATAATTATGTCTCTTGAGTTAACGGATATCACAATGCCACTGAGCTAAAATAACCATATATATAGAGATTAACTATGGCATTGATTTTATCAAGATTCCTGTTCCATTGTCGGTTCTCATGCAAGCTGACTGATTTGCAGTTGGCAAAAGAGTTAGGTGTAAGCAATCTCTCGTCTAAAGGAATTACAAATTTTTGTTGTCTCTATCAAATCTATCCGAGTGATTTTCATTTCCAGTTTCAATCTTTAAAGCCAATATGAATTTCCGTGTCCTCTTTCCGTATGTTTGCTTTATTCTGTCATAATCAAAACTGTTGTTCGTCTGTTGTTGAAATATTTCACCATAATAATGATTGCCATATAGCAAATGCAACTCTGAGAACTTGAACTAGTGTTTAAAGCCTCTTGAACTAGTATAAAAGAACCGAAAAAGGTACGCGATCTCTTGCTTAGACGATAATGAAAGTTTTGATAGAAAGAAGAGACTAGAATGCCACATAAAAGTGTGCTGACATTCGATACTATGTGCACCGACACTATTTGCATATCTAGAAAGTGCCATCAGTATTCTAAAGGGTGTTCCAAAAGTAACGCAAGATTTGAATTTGCCACCATTATTGCAATGAAATGTTGGCAACCCTATTAAAAAAAACCACTTGATAATTTAAGGTTAGAAAAAATGGAGCATTACAAGATAGAACAACGTGCTTTCATTGTTGAACAATATTTCAAAAATAATGAAACTCTGGCGGGCACACTTCGAAAATTTCAGAATTGGTCCCCTAGATCGTGGGATTTAACACCATTGGATTTCTTTTTATGGGATTATTTGAAGCGAAGGGTCCATGCCAACAAGTCCACAAGTGCGCATGCATTGAAGGAAGAAAGTCAACGCTGCATCAATGAAATTCAGACACATTTATGCAAAATGGTTTTGGAAAATTTGAACAAAAGAGTGCGTATGTACCAGCAAAGTCGTGGAGGCCATTTTTCCTATGTGTTATTCCATACATAACCCTTTCCTGTGTACTTTAAGATTCAATAAAAATATAAAAATTGAAAGAAAAAAATTTGTGTTTTTTTATGCAATTCTCTTTTTATGCAATTCTCTTTTTAATGCAATTCTCTAAATTACATTTATTGTTTGAATAATGGCATTGAAAAGAAATGAAACTGTAAAGGAAAGATATTTCACAAAGACTCCGAGAATTATGTGTGCGTTTTTGGTTTTTTCCATAAAGCATATAAAATAAAATTGTTTTGAGCAACACTTGATGGAAATTCTACGAAAGTATTCATAAACTAAGTTCCGCTAAACAATTGCTAAAAGGGAAATATTATTAGAAAAACACTTTTATTGAAAAATAAAGTAAAAATGCTTAAGTTATCTTTCAAAGTAATTGCTGAAGCATTTATTTTGATGGGTCATTTATTTTTTTTATTCCTTGTCATAGAAAGATGTCGCCTGCGACTATGAAGAAGTAAACAGGAAATATGAGGAAACTGCATTGAAAGTGCTTTAATTCTTCTTCTCTTCCACTTCTATAAGCAAATCATCCATCAGAGAACACCACCCACTTCTTTTTTTTCATCGTGAACATTTTCCCATTCTTCACTGAAATTTTGCACCCTTCTCCTTACAACTAAATTACTGTAACTCTCCTTACTGTAGCTGTGGGGAGATAGGATCCCCAATTCACTATGCCACCGAATGCCTACTGACTCTCTCATGGCACATGAGAAAGCCAGAAACAAGTCTCGAAGAAGAATGGTACAGGAGAATTGCATCGAATACCCTTTCACGCGGCAAGATCCACTCCATAGAAACCATATTCACAAATACCAAGACCTCTTCAAGACTACACAATAGCTGAGACCAAAATGCCACTTGTCAAAATCAGCCGAAATTATAACTTCAAAAGTCCCTCAAAAGTGCAGTTCTCACGAAGGAAATCAAAACCACAGGTCCCAGACGGACGCTACAGATTTCTGACTCTTCAGTGATTATTTATACACTTATACATGTCATACAGATATTCTCAATGTAATTTATCAATTTTTCAGTTAGTAATCTCATTTCCCTGTAAGTTCAACTCAAAGTCACCATTTGTTTAAGTATTCTTGTCCCTTCTATCCAGTTATTACATCACCAAAAAATTGAATATAGCCATGTAGGATTTGACACCAATGTGATTCTCTCTGGAGAACCCTGGATTCTTTCTATCAACAATTTTCTTTCTTTTCTTTTCTTTTTTTTTTCTCTTCCATCTTGAGCTTATCCATCTGGTTAGATAACATAGTGTTATAGGCATCAGGGGCACAGGATGGCGTTATGTTATGTTATGTTATGTTATGTTATATTTTTAATCCGCAAAATATACCAATTTGTCGGTGAATTTCAGTTGATTTTGTATTCCTATCAATAAGAAAGCGGATAACCAAATACAAATCACATGCAGGGGGATACTCAATTTTTTCTAATGTCTTAACGAGTCACATGCAGCCAACGCAATACTCAGCTCTCTAAAAATGATTTTTTTTTTTTGTTTAAGCCAGCAAAGTGAACGCGTAAAGTCCCGAATTCAGCTCTTCCGTGACTAAAATTGGAAATATAAATTTCAGTATGTGAATTCTGATCACGTTTGATTTTAACTCATTCGATTTGACATTATCATTTAAAGGGTTTTTTATACAGAATACAGAATGATTCAAAACAAGTTCACCGATTGCAAATATCTATAGAAATTCACTTTAGACGATGATAAGAAAAGCACAATATAAAAGCCAGGTTAAAGTTTTTTTTTTTTTTTTTTTTTTTTTTTTTTTTTTTTTGAGTGCGTAGTCACTGTCTTATGTGATTTCTCAAATGCACATTCATGGCTGCGAACCTACTTCACACTATTTGGCACCTGGACTGCAGCACGAATAGTATCGTATGACCAACAGAAATCATATACTGTTCATTCAAGAATTCAAAAACTCTCCGTGCTTTTACGCATGCTTCAAGAAGTCTTTATTTAGCTGGAATAGGGGTGAAAGGAAAGATGACAAGAGATGTTTAGATTTAGTAACAAATTGAACTCTGATTATTCGTCGACTCAGAAAGCTAAAAAATGGCGGATAACAATAAAATATTTACGAACACACAATAATTTAACTTAGAATAATTCAATTTTCACACAGTTTAGAATTCGCAATAAAATACTTTAGGACCATTTTTATTTTCCATCAAGAGTCTAAAAATCAAAATAGGAAGGTTAAATGGAAGATTTCTGTTCTTAAAATTAGGTTATTCACTTTTTTACATTTAGGAATATTTTTTTTAAGTTAAAACACCTTCTTTTTTAGTTGGTTATTGAATATGACCAATTTGTAATTAACAAGAGTGGATCATTTCGGTCACATTTATTATTATATAAAATATTCTTTTGCGACTCCTGAAATGTTTTGCCATTTGAATGAGCATTCAATTCACAATTTCGAGTTAAAGTGAAAAAGTATGGTCAGAAAGGATACGATACTCCATACACTGGGGAGGGGGGGGGAGAAAGAAAAAGTATTTAATGGGGTGCAAATCTAAACTCAAAAAATAATGAAAAATTCCGGAAATGCACTTATCCTTCCGCGTCTCACCTCTTAGCAAGATAGAATCGTCCAGGTGCTAATCTCGGGATACAGAAACGAACATTTGAACAGTCGCTACATGCACAAACAAACCTTTATTTAGTTGTTTTATTTTATTTCATTTATTTTATTTTATTTTATTTGTTCTATGGTCAAAACCTTTAACTTTTGCAAGAAATTTGTATCCATTTAGAATCGGTGCAATTATTTATAATAACCCTGTATTTTCAACACACATATTATGCCATCTTCAAGTTCTTTCTAAAATAAAGTAGTAAGTAATTAATTTAATAAAATTACGCTATAGAAGCTAAATTACGTACAGAAAGGTTTTTGTTCAGCCGAACTTCATTATGATCTAAATATTTTTCTTTGTGCTGTATCTGCCTTCATCAAATGTGCTTCTAATTTCTTTTTGTTAAAAATTATTCTTAAAAGTGCATCTAAAGTTTTCTTCCTTTTAAAAACCCTCTATTGCCATGAAGGCTATAGCATATGTTAAGATATACCTTTCAAACAGGATAAGTAGCAGAATTGTGCAAAAATGAGTTTCTAAGTTAGTTTTAAATTGAATTAAATGGAGAACATTCTACAAAGAAAATTTTGAAATTTTTATGACTTTGTTGATTATTTTAAATTTTACATGCAAATAGATTCATAAAAGTAATCAGCTTGGTATGGTAAAGTTTCATAATCTGTATAGTATATGTAAACCAATACCGGGACATGAAAATCCGGAAATTGAGCCAATCATTTTATTACGTGTTTTTTTTTCCCAAAGCTTTTCCCGTTTATTATAAATATCTCTTACTGTTATGAAAAAAAAAAAACTAAAAATAAAATATATTCTTCATTTAAAAACTTTTTTTCAACCACTGTCACATTCCTCCCGTGCTTTTATTAAAAGAAAAAAGAATGAGAAGTATACACTGACATCTCTACCGATGCCGAAATTCACCATTCCTCCCTTCTATTCAATGCCGTGTTTTATGTTGTCTTTCCAATAACAACTATTCGAAAGGTCCAAATCCCAGACCCATCTCGCAGAAAGATATCTCGCTTTCACATCCTAAGTAATGGCGCCATATTTCTTCGCGATTCTCTTTTATTTAAGAAATCACGGGAAAAAAAGAATTCATTTTCAATTTCACAAGAAACGAGGAAATTCGCTTTCTCTTTTCATTTCATTCAACATATCTCAAGCATTAAAGTTTTTTCTGGATTATTATCGAATATTTAAGTAAAGAACACAGAAAAATGCATTTGTAATTATTGGAGAAATGAATAATCTATTAGATAATTTTAAGATTCTTATTATTTAAATATTAACTCATTAACATTTCTCCTAAATGTAGATTTCATGCATATTCATCTTTTAGTTTAGATTACAAAATTTTCAAAATCTTTTATTATAAATTTATAAACGTTTCGGAATAATTAATAAAAAATAATTCCAAGTATTTTCTGCAAATTATAAAATCATAGAAGCGAATATTACTAGCACTTTTTAAATTGCTTTTGAATTGAATCTGAGAGATATATAAAAAAAAATTTTAATGATGACTGTAACCGATTCATTTTTTTCTACCCAGTCGTTTCAGTTTAAATTTTAATCATAATTTAATAATTTTTCTAGTCTAAATAATAATGGAAATTTAAAAATTTCTAACTTTAATTATATTGACAAAGAATTTTTATTAAGAATTAAGAATTTTACAAAGAATTATTATTAAGAATATTAAGAATTTTTTAAATATAAATTGAGGAATATTTAACAATAATTGATATAAATGCAAACAATTTACGAATTTTTTCCCAAATAATACAAACGAAAGGGAATATATGTTTCTGCGTTTATGCTGCTTTTGAATTAATGATAAGAGGTGTGACAATTTAGCTTTTTTCGTAAAATCCACTGTTATCAATCTTAATAAAGCGTATTTTCAGTTTTATTGTAATTTTTAGATAGAAAATTTTTCAGCAAGAACACAATTTCTCCATATTATTCTTACATCGCCAGCTTCTACTGATCAGTTTGTGCACCAAATAGAAAGATTCACATAAGTATAATTTATATTCTCTTGCTTTCTACCATTAAGAAAATTTTTTTGCAATTTATTATGGTAATGTATGGTATATTCGTTAAATTTATAATCTGAAATTCGTCAAATTCTTATTTTTTGATATTATAATTGCTTTCGAGTATGAGTTATTAATATGATATTGATTATTATTCAATTATTAATTTCATTATTGTTTGAATCCTCACAATTTGCGAAGATCCAAGATGCATCTTCATAAATATAATAATTTTTCATAGCTTAAAAGACAATGAAAGAAATTTAGTTCGTATTTAGGAAAAATACATATTTCTGACGGTGAATTTGATACATACCTATCATTTTATGATAAACACAACACTTACATAGTATGTAAAAATGCTTAGTGAATTTTATTAATTTCCAAAATTTTTGAATAAAATTACAAAAAAATTTCACTGAAAGTAGCATTTTTATTGATATCCTTCAAATTATGTTTGTGTCAAATTATGCAACTTTAGATTCCACAGTCTGTTCCGTAAAGTAGCAAAAAAGCCTACCCTCATTCACTTTTATTATAAGTTAAGAGTAAACAAAAAGTAATTATATGTATAAAAAATGCTCCAAATATGGAAGAAGAATTAAGAAATATTTTATGCAACTTACAGTTATATGTTGCAAGAAATGAATCACTTTGTACTTTCTCGTATGGGAAGTATAGATAAAGTAATGTAATCGTTAAAGAATTAGAACTCGAAATTTTTGTCCACGTTAGACTTCCTTGAGTTCAAAATTCTGTTTATCTGCGACAAAGATAACTCTGGAACACTTTAAGCTATACGGGTGAAATTTGGTTTATGATCTTTACCACAAATTTCTACATTTCTATCAAATTTTGAGATGATTCCATTCAGAGAAAGTTTGTATATCCGGCTGTTTGAATATAAGTTAAGATGATAACTACAAAACGAAGAAAGCTAGCTAGAGTCAAAATTGGGTACACAGATTTAATATGTATATTATTATGCAGCTAATAATTAATGACAGCTAATATTAATAATATGCATTACATGTATATTATTATACAGCTATTAAATATTGAGCCAAATCCTATTTGAAGTTGAATGTCTGTCAGTCTATTCTTCCAGAAATATGTAAATGCTATGGCTTAAATATATAAAATTTTGTATGAAATTTTCTGACTGCAATTGTAATTCTGTGTCAAATTTTTGTTTCAATCGGTTGGGAGAAAAACGAGTCTAAAAGACAAATTCATCTTTAGGAGAGTATGCGAGAAGTTTTGGAATGGGCACTACCGATGGTTTGCATCTGAATAATCCAAGTAAAAGCAGCATTATAAGTCATTTAACAAGTATTAAGCCAAATTCAACAAGGGGTTGTACCTCTATTGGTTTGTATGTTCAGAAACGTGTAAGAGCTATAGCTCTAAAAATTCAATAACTTCAATATATAAAATGTGGCATATAATTCTGTGACTGCAATTCTAATTTTGTCTCAAATTGTGGCTTCGATTGGTTGGGAAAAACCGCTTCTAAAACAAATTATGTGACTGCAATTGTAATTTTGTGTCAAATTTTCACTTCGATCGTTGGGAAAAACCGCTTTTAAAACACAAATTCGCCTTTATAAGAGAGTATGCGAGACAGTTTTTAGAAAACTTAACCTTTTATGAAAATGAATGCTTCACGATTTCTATTACAACAGCGTTCTTCAAAACTTATTGATCCAAAGAAAAAAATTAAAATAAAGAATTAAATTTAAGAAAGAAAATCAATGTATTGCTTTCAACAATCTTCAAATGAAATTGATCAACTCTCGTACATTTCCATCACGAGAGATTTAGGATCTTTTTTTTTTAAATCTAATCTACGAGCAGAACTTCTTGGTGATAGTTTCTCCTGCTGCAGAAAGATGGAGAGACCGAAGAAACTCATCTATTTATTTATTCCATCATCCATCACTGGCACTGGACGAAAGGCAGGTCTATAAAATTTTCGCCAATGCCGCCATTTAACCTTCGTCGTGTTCTGCAGATGGAATATATAAAACACTGGAATCAAATTAATCTCTTTCCTGTAGTTTCCTTTCCCACTTTTACGTGGGAGGTGCTGGAGGTGCAGGGGTAGGGGATCGCCGTAACCCTTTTGAAAAGGATCGATGACTTCGCTTCGCTTGTTTGGCGAGTGTAAACACTTTTGCTCTCTGAAGAGGTCTCAGTGTTCTGGTGAATTCCATGTTTCCCTTTGCACAATGCGGAGAGTCGCAGAATGCGTCGATTCTATACCTATTTCGTGAATTAGGAAATTAATTCAGACGAGCATAGATTCTACAACAAAGTTTTTGGTAGATTCCTTATAGGAAAACTCCCTATTTCAATTATTCTCATGACGCTCATTAGAGAACATTTCTACACATGTTCTTGCTAGTTCTGTAACTTTGTGAACACGATATCTAGAGTAATTTATATTGGATTTCAACTAGTGAAGTATATTTTGAAGAAATTCAGATGAGCATAGATTCTACAACAAAGTTTTGAGCCCTTTGAAGAGGATAACAGTCTAACATTCTACACAGATGTGTCTAAAACAGAACTGAGAACAGGTTGTTCATATTGCGCATTCAAAAAAGGCATAAAAATTCTTGATTGGAAAGGAAAACTAGAAGAATTCCATACTGTATTTCAAGCCGAATTGCTTGGAATGAAGAAGGCTATTGTACGAGCAAGTGAAGAAAATGAGATGATTAAAATCTCTTTTAGTTCTTTCAAGTTTGCTAGCATTACAAGATCCCCCTTCTCCTCATCATCTTGTCCGAGACATGCAGTCCCTACTCCTCCAAAACCCAAATTTTCTCTTAAGGTGGATCAAAGCCCATGCTGGTTATCGGGGTAATGAAGAAGCTGAAATTCTAGCTAAAGCATCCATTATCGAAAGTGTTTCATTGGAAACTTCAAAACCTTTGTGTCATCTTATACAGCGTATCCAAGAAATATTTATAAGAAGTGGCAAAATCTTTGGGATAGTGTAAACACTGGCCGTTCTGTTTATAAAGTCATCAAAACAGTAAAATTGTGACTCTCCTGGACTCGTGAAGAAATCTTGTTTGTCACGGGACACGGTCCATTCCCTTCTTTTCTTTATAGTTTCCATTTAGCAGAAGATAACTATTGCTCTTGTGGAGAAGTCGGCGATCCCATCCACTTTGCGACATACCAAATCGGAAAGGGGCCACATGACCTCTAGAAACGGAGGTGTGGTATGAAGTGTTCAGTGTTAAGGTGAAAAACCACCAGTGTGTTCGAGATGTCATTGTCAAATATCTGTAAACATATATTGTCAGAATGCCCAAATTTCAATTTCTAGCCTTTACAGTTTTTTTTTCAAAAGTCTTGCACTCCATGATGTTTCTTGCTTGATAAAATATCTCATGTCCAACTCTTTCCGTTTTTAAAGTCCATAAAGTTTTATCCATTTATTTGAATCTTGGTTATATTTTAACTTCCCCTCATATTCCCTTCGATGATTGTTTTAAAATGATATAATTTTACCTATTGTTCGGCGCAGCATGGTCAAGATCATGGCTCTTGCTTCAGAAAATCCCAAACAAATCAAAATCTTTCTTTGTATTATTTTATAGTAACGATGGGGGCACATGCAAAAATGAATTCAGTAATGTCGCAACAGGCTTGTAATAAAAAAATCGTTGAAAAATATTGTTGAAAAGGCACTTACTAATCTTCCTTTTAATTTTATTAAAATCATAGAAAATATTACAAGGAAATAGGATTGATTCTACTGAAAAAAATTTTTAATTTTTAAAATGGTTTAAAAATAGTTTTGTGTAACAATATCCTCCAAAATTATTGTGGAAAAGTCTTAAAATTTTGATTAATCAAAATAACATTTTGAAAAATATCATTTCTTAATAAGTAGATACTGTTCAATAAGTAAGTACCTATTAAATTTGGCAGCTATAAGTCCACAGATTTGCTCTGCAGAGTGGAAGGCACGATTTTCAGTCATTCATGTGGCAATTGCATTATCATGTTGAAATTAAATGCCATTCCAGAGGAAACAGATGAATAAATATAACAATGGCCCAATAATATCTTAATAATTATATAAAAACTTAAAAAACTGTTAAAATGGGCATGAATTTTAACAAACAAAATTATTCTCTGAACAAGAAGTCATGTTCCAAAAATTAAAGCATCAAAAATCACAATAACTTACACAAATCCGCATGAAAGGTTTCTTTTGTTGTTGTTGTTTTTACTCATTCTCCCATGATATTTCTTGATAAATTTGAAACGACAGAAGCAATCTACCTGTCTTTATTTTGGCAGAGTCGACGTGTAAAAAATGAAATTAGTCCGATTGAAATACCATTAAAAGTACCAAAATGTGGAAAAATATATATAACAGCAATTTCCTTGTTTTAAGTTATAGGGTTGATCATCCAAAGCAAATCATGATGTTTGCCCCCGAATTCAAACTGGATAAGGAGGGGAAAGGGTAAGAAAACTGAAAATCAGTTTTTGCTTTTAAATAAAAAGACATTAATCCCAGAAAAAAGATTTAAACAGGAAATTTAGATATTTTAAAAACCTATACAGTGAACCCCAGAACGTTATGAAGAATTTTTCTGATTTGAGCAAACTTTTTGTAAAATAAATAAGTAATTCTAGTTAGACTAAAGGAAATGACTGATAAAAAATTTAGATTATCAACATTGTTTTTTAAAAAATTGAACTTAAAAAAAACCTAAAATTCTCTAAAAACACCAATAAATTTTTTCTATATACTCGAATTTGCCGAAGAAAAGAATCCAATTTTAAAAGTTCCATTTTATGATTTCAGTGATATTATGAAGGTCAGTTTTCAAAAAAGGGGATAGAGGAATAAAATTTCTAAAATGAAAATATTTTATTTGTGGTGATTGATTTCAGAAAACACTAAATATTAATGTTGGGTATATTGCAAACGTAACAATCATTGGAAAATGCATCCAGCATAATAATAGATAAAAAAGTTAATTTCAAATTTAATTTTTAGAACATTTTTCAGAACTGACCATTATTATACTAGCTAAAAACGTAGAAAAATATTTAGAAAAAAAAACACAAGAATTTTAAGATGGATAGAAATGTACTTTTAAGCATTTTTCGACGATTTTTTTTTTCGTCTAGATTGAATTTTTCAAGAATGATTCAGATATCTAACTAAAATTTTTAACTTCCTTTTCTTCTGTCTAAAGCCTTCCTAAATGAAATTACAAAACTTTAGTTCAAGTTCAAAAAAATATTTAGATATTTTTTCAAATTTATACCTTTTATACCTACTTAAATTTATTTTTGACCAAATTAAGCGGATATTAACGTTCTATAGATCTTTGTATGTGCTTTTTAAGGCCTATAACATATTTAAATTTTTACTCCCAAATTTATAGCTTTTTATTGAAAATGGAAAAATCTAGGAAAAGTAGTATACACTCAAGAGCCAAAACATTATGACCACCCCTATATTTTGCAATGAATTCGCCTGGAAAATGTGGAAGTCACGTGATCAGGTGGAAGTGGTATTTAACTGCTGCTGGAGAGTCTGAAGAATCATTCTTTCACTTACTTCTGTGTGTGATGGGAAAGGCTGCGGATCTAAGCGACTTTGATAGAGGGCAGATTGTAATGACTCGAAGGCTGGGAACAAGTATTTCCGAAACTGCACGACTCGTGGGTTGTGCGCGATATACAGTTGTTAGTACTTATGCAAAGTGGATGAATAACGGTGAAAGCAGCAGTAGGCCACATGGTGTTGTACGTCCACACGCTATCAAAGAAAAATGTCGTTGTCTCGCATGGTGAAGCAAAACCGGAGCCAGACAGTGGCTCAGCTGACAGCCCAATACAATGCAGGGCCAAGTAGAATAGTATCGGAGCACACTGTTCAGCTTACACTGTTGGATATGGGGCTACGCAGCAAACGCCCCACTCCTGTGCCTTTGCTGACCAAGCGTCATCGCCAACTGCGCCTGCGCTGGGCCCGGGAACATCGTGACTGGTCCATGAATCAGTGGGAGAGAGTTGCCTGGTCAGATGAATCATGGTTTGTCATGCATCACGCCGATGGCCGTGTCAAGATACGCCGTCTTCCAGGCGAACAGTTGCTCCCTCAATGTACAGTAGGTCATGCACAGACCGGTGGTGGCGGTATTATGCTTTGGGGGACGTTCTCTTGGGCGTCTCTGAGACCCGTAGTTGTGGTAGAGCATACCATGAATGCTACAGGGTATCTGAACATCATTGCGAACCAGTTGCACCCTTACATGGCCTCTGTTTTTCCAGCTGGAAATGGAATGTTCCAACAGGACAACGCCCCGTGTCACAAGGCTAAAATTGTGTTGGAGTGGTTCCAGGAACATGATGCTGAATTCCAGTTAATGTCCTGGCCGCCTAACTGACCGGATCTCAATCCGATAGAACACCTTTGGGATGACATGGGACGGCAGCTCAGAGTTCAAAGACCACCAATTCGCAATATCTTGGATTTGCGTGATTGTTGCTTAAACATTTAGTACAATCTGTCTCTGGCCATCTACCAAGGACTTGTGGCATCCATGCCAAGGCGGGTTGAAGCTGTGTTGCGCGCCAAAGGTGGGCCAACTCATTATTGACAGGTGGTCATAATGTTTTGGCTCTTGGGTGTATTTACTGCTTAATTTTGGGTATATTGGTAAATGTCAGTATATATAAGAGCCTAAATTGTATTCAATTTCTAGCAATAAAATTGCTGTTATGTATTTTTTTTCCATTTCAAAGTGCAATTCGAATGTATTAAAAGTGTAAAACCATATGCGAAAACCGTAAAATGTTGTTAGAGCTATTGAGGAAAATATTTTAAAACTTCTCTTATACTGAAGAAAATCATATTTTATCTCTAGGATGAAAAAAATCCAAATTTCTAAACAATTGATCCGATTTTACTATTTATAATTATAATTAGAAAAATAATTTTGATAAATTCACATTTTAAATTTAAAAAGTTCCAAACATCTGCTACCATATCCGGCTGAGTTATGAAATTTTGAATTTCTTTATTTTAGATTAACCGCCTCGAAAAGTTAGCAGTCTTCCTCTAAATGGCTTTGAAATGGTCTAGAATCGTCTAAAATAGTGATTTTTAAAAGTTCCATAACTTTTATTCATAACGTCAGTAGAAAAGTTAGTTTCTATTGTGTTTAGCAAGTAATATATTTCTAATCATGACTAACAGGAAAGAACCCGCTGTTTAAAAATTTAGACATCGAAATTTTTTTCAGTACTTAATTTATTGATTTAATAATATTAGTTTAAAATATAATTTATTATACCATTTAGAACATTTTTCTATTTGGAAATATATGTCTACTTCTAGTGGTTTAGAAATTAATTATTAAATCCCAATTAAAATAAATACTCTGCATAATCATATTTTTACAGTCGTATTCTGAGTTTATACATTTTGTCTTGTAGAGGTACACTTTTCTACTGTTTTCTCTTTGGATAAATTTTTGGAAAAGGGCTCATTCGTTTAGATCGATGAGCCATTTTCAAAACATCTTTTTATTCATTGACTCTTAAATATTTTTCAGAAATTTAATTCAGTCATTTTCTTACATTCATTAAAAATATTTTGATGCATGATGTTCCAAAATACTTTTAAATGGATGTTCCATGTGGTGATTACATCCTGCAAAAAGTTTTTAATTAAAATCAAATGGTTTTTAATTAAATTCACCTGCTTTTTTCATATTTTTTAATAAAATTATATCTTGAGAAATATGCAATACTGTAAGATTTAATCGATGTCATACAGTTTGAAATAAATATATTTGGACACCTAAATGTGTCTTTTTTTTTCAAAATATCCTTTTATAGAGTTTTTAAAATTTATTTCTTCATTTGATACAAAGGCTTTTTAAGATTCTCTTCTAATTTTTTCAGAATATTGCTACTTCATGATATAGATTATAAGTACATATTCAAGCCAAAATTATAAGAATTTTATTGCTTTTTTCTAATTTTTAAATGCACTTTTTCTCGATTCGAAATTTTTATATATTTTCAACTGTTAATTATGATATTATCGAAAATTTAAGCTTTATGTATGCACATATTTTTATAAAATTATCAACAGAAAAATACTAGCATTCCTACAGCAGTCTTTTAAAAGTTGTCGATTTGGAAATGTTTGTATATTTGCAACTGTTAGTTATATTATCAAAACTTTCAATTTTATGTATGCGCATGTTTTCGTATAATCATATAAATGCCTAATAATAATTGAATTGTACATGATTTTTAGGAATGTTTTTATCTGCTATGTAAAATTTTCAAGCTTGAAAAAATACTCAATATAATTTTTACCTCATATGAAGAATTTAAGCTGAAATTATAAATTGTACAAAGCTTTTACAATTTCAGTACCAATAACTATCCATATTTTGATTAAGAATTAACATTGAAATAGTTTCAAGGTTACATAACATTTAAAACAGAATATAGATTTATTTTTGCAAATGCAACTAAAAGCATGCTATGTTCGAATTGTTATCCTACTGTTTGGCATAAAAACATTAATTTTGTGAATTAGCACGGAAACAAAATCTGCAATATATGAAAGTATTATTAATCTTGCATTACTGTAAAATCACTTCTTAAATTACAAAAATCCGTGCACTTCTATCGCAAAATTTGGAGAGAGAAAATTATGTTTGAATTTAATAATATTTTAATTTTTGGCAAAAGCAATGATTCACTAATTTTCAATCAACCATTCTTTATCAAAAATTAAAAGTGCCGAGCTTATTTACCGTTCCATTTCTACCCACTTCATCGAACACTAATTTTTTTAAGAATTTGGAACCAAACCAAAAAGAACAAAAATATTCCGAATCCGCTTTTCCATCTGCTGTACAGCCCAGCTTCGATTTCCAAGAGCCTCCTTTAATTATTACTCTTCATATGTTCTGGAATTTCCAGTCCGAGTCCTGTGGCCTTCCCTGGAGGAAGATGCCAAAGGCTGACCCTCATCCGAGGGGTGAAAGGGTAAGCTGAAAGATGCGAAGGACCACCGAACGATACGCATAATGGCGAGGAATGATGCTGGCACCTTTCCAAAAATTAGAAGTGGAAGAGAGCATCCCTCTCCGTGAGTGAAGTTAGGTTGAGACAAAGCTCGCCTCCCGACTGGAAACTGTGTCAATATCGATAGGAGAAAATCGTTTGAGGTTTGAGCAAACGATTCCCAACGATTAAATGTATTTCAATGCGCATTTGCAATTAAGCAAATAAAAGAAAATAACTTTACTGGAAGAGTCTTCCACAGTTATTTTTGTGCAATGAAAGTATGAAATGTAGAGGGATTGATAAAGTGGCTGAACACTAGTAGAGGTTCGAAACCATGCAAATCCTCAAAGTGTAGGTAATATATAATATTTGAAAAAAGATACGTATCTTATAATATAAAATAATGCATTTCAATGCGCGCTTTCGATTAAGCAACTAAAAGAAAGGTAACTCTTACGTAAGAGTATTCCAAAAAATTTTTTGAGCAATGGAGGTATGAAGCGAGGAGGAATTGACAATGTGGCTGAACTCCAGTAAATTAGGTTCAAAACCGTACTAAACCTACAGGTTTAGGTACTATGTAATGTTAAAAAAAAGATAGTGTATCACACATTGAAATTATAAATGCGTTTCAATGCGAATTCTCGATTAAGCAAATAAAATAAAGATAATTTTACTATAAATCTTCCGTAATTCATTTTTAGCAGCTGAAAAATGAAGCGTGGAGCAACTGATAAAGTAGATAAACAGACGTAAATTAGGTCCGAAACCATGCCAATACACCAGGTTCAGGTACCATATAATATAAAAAATAGACTTTTGGTTTTATTAAGATTTATGAAATCTTCAGTCGCATGTCAATTTTCACTTTACACCACTATTAATAGGAAAAAGACTTGTGAGTGCATTCATTTATGTCATTATTACAACCACGAAATAAAACTAGACATTTTCCGCATTTTTAAACTCTAAATTATTGTCTTTGTAAAATATTAGCCACCTTTGGAGACGAGTTAGTACATCGGGAATACCGGTTGCGTTCAGTTTCAGTTAAATCTCAAGTACATATTTTGATGCTTATGATTCCTTTAATAAAGCATAAAATTGTACAATTGATTGAAAGCACGTGCAATGCACACACATCATTGCAAATGCAGAGGAAACCTAGATATTTTCGGAATTTTTTAGCTAGGAATCACTGTCTTTATAAAATATTAGCCACTTTTGACGACCATTTGGTACGTCCGGAATACTGATAGCGTTTAGTTTCAATTAAATCCCTTATGCATATTTTGATGTTTATGATTCTCTAGACAATGTATTTCAAAGCATCAAATTGCGAAAAACATTAAAGCTGCTTTCTTTTAACAGCTTTACGTTTGATTTATTTTTGGCGTCAATGAATCTTCCGAATCCCTTCCAGTTCCATATCGTTACAGATCCAATAGGAACGTAACTGTTCTGATTATCTCAATGAACATTGCCTTTCTCGGTACTGTAAATTCACCTTCTTATTCCACAGGTAAACTTTACAAGTGATAAAATTAATTTTTAGCTTTCAGTAGCGGAAGGAAATCACGCGTTTAAATATTTGATGCATTAAAAAGGTTTGAATACCGTTGTATTATGAATTATGTATTATGAATAGTTACACAGAAAAATATTTTTAAGGAACTATCAAAATACATGAAAAATTTTCATGATATCTTTTTACAAAATCCAGGAAACTTTTCGTGATTATTAAAATTGCAATCGTTTGTATGTTAAAATGGTCGAAAGTCAGTTTGATGCCATAATATTTGGGAGAGTTAAAGTGGAAAACAATTATGTCTCGCTAAATTTTTAATTAATTAAAATTCTGATAATAAACTAAACTCAGTGGCAAGACAGCCCATGTGGGCCAAGACCTACAGTGCCTATATTTGCTTTCTTGACCGAGGCCCCTTGGGTGCAAGACATATGTCCTGGTAAGTTAGGCAGCCTAACAATAAATATGTCATTAAGTTATAATTTATGTTCATTAAGTTGTATGTATGTAATTTATTCAATTTAACTTGCTTATTGATCATTTTATTATAAATCTCTTAATATCCCTTAAAGAAAGAAAAGGTCTATTATATAGTTTCATTTGTAATAAAGTGAATTGGAGTTAAGTTGAGCGGGACTTGAGAATTCGAATTTTGAGTAAATAATATTCAATAGACCTTTTTCAATTTCGTAATTTGCGAAATATTTCATGCACTATTCTGTTGTTACAAACATTGAAGTAGGTATTGAATTACGTCTGATCATTATGTCACTTCAATGCACTCCAGTGCATTACAAATGGTAGCTAACACACTGTCTATCGCGAGTTATCGTTCTAATAATTGTTAGAGTTTTTCAGAGCGATCTTTCTAAAAAATAATATTGGAAAATTTTTAGTAGCCAATTACCAACTAAAATTCTAAGTAATTTTCTAAGCCTTCAAGACAGTCGATTAAAAAATTTTATTTTACTAATTGCCAAAGAATCCTCCAGGAGGGTACTTTCCACATGGAAATCAGAAGTTTCCTTCATGGTGGTTGGTTCTCGCCACCCTTGTGGGAATAGAAATGAGGTGAGGTTGGCTATCCCCTACCAATGATGGGACCTGCCCCCTACGGTAGGAGTTGAACCGTGGCCGGTGATGGCCTTTAGGATTTGATTATAGTTCCAGCAAATGCCTTTGCGTTGTTCTGGTCATTTAGATAAATCCGAATGCCTTCGGACAGGATCGAGTGGCCTTTTGTGATTACTAGTTGTCATATAAATGCGTTTGTAAAACATATAAATTCTGAGAATAATAAAATATTAGGATAATGTTAATGCTTAATCACGTATAATTTTCGAGGTTCCTATATGTTTCATTGTGTTCATCTAATTATTAGAATATCTGTAAACACCGAAATTCTGCTTCGATAATATTGTGTAAAAATATACTGGGCATTCAGGAATCGCAACAATCTTTTAAAGACATATCACAAAGCTAATAAAGTAATAAAAAAATTCATCCTATGTAAACCATAAAGACATTAAAAATGCGAGGAAATGCGAAAGGAAATTTATTGTCTTATTAAAAGACAGGGTTTGTAACGTGCCCTACTTAAGGCCGCAAAATACTTAAATCCACCACTGGATTTGTTATATCTCTTAATTCAAATCTATTTTTGTAAGAAATTTGATTAAAGGAGTTTCGAAAATTAAATTTGTTATTATTATTCTAATAGCACATATCTGTTCGTTTGCTTTAAAGTTGTAAATAATATGATTTTATAAGTTTTTCCTATGATTCTGTTTTAGATGAAATACAAAATGAATATAAAAAAGATACAGAATTTATTTCCTTTCATTCTAAGCGTTATGCTATCGCTTCTTACACGAAAACGGAACAGCATGTTTGTATTTTACTATGCTTGAATTATTCTAAATGGAAACTTCAAAAGAAGAAAAAACTCCAACCTTTATTTTTGCATTAAACCAGACTGTTAAAACTTTATTTGCACTGTGCACTTCCCGATTGCAAACTGTGGCTTTTTCATGCTGTCTAATTCTATCTGATGATCGGTGGCCTAAGGGTTAGAGTTCTCCTATAGAATGGAAGAGGACACGAGATCAAACCCAAGAATGGTTGGTTACTTTTATTTATTTGCAAACTGTGGCTTTTTCATGCTGTCTAATTCTATCTGATGATCGGTGGCCTAAGGGTTAGAGTTCTCCTATAGAATGGAAGAGGACACGAGATCAAACCCAAGAATGGTTGGTTACTTTTATTTATTTGCAAACTGTGGCTTTTTCATGCTGTCTAATTCTATCTGATGATCGGTGGCCTAAGGGTTAGAGTTCTCCTATAGAATGGAAGAGGACACGAGATCAAACCCAAGAATGGTTGGTTACTTTTATTTATTTGCAAACTGTGGCTTTTTCATGCTGTCTAATTCTATCTGATGATCGGTGGCCTAAGGGTTAGAGTTCTCCTATAGAATGGAAGAGGACACGAGATCAAACCCAAGAATGGTTGGTTACTTTTATTTATTTGCAAACTGTGGCTTTTTCATGCTGTCTAATTCTATCTGATGATCGGTGGCCTAAGGGTTAGAGTTCTCCTATAGAATGGAAGAGGACCCGAGATCAAACCCAAGAATGGTTGGTTACTTTTATTTATTTGCAAACTGTGGCTTTTTCATGCTGTTTAATTCTATCTGATGATCGGTGGCCTAAGGGTTAGAGTTCTCCTATAGAATGGAAGAGGACCCGAGATCAAACCCAAGAATGGTTGGTTACTTTTATTTATTTGCAAACTGTGGCTTTTTCATGCTGTCTAATTCTATCTGATGATCGGTGGCCTAAGGGTTAGAGTTCTCCTATAGAATGGAAGAGGACCCGAGATCAAACCCAAGAATGGTTGGTTACTTTTATTTATTTGCAAACTGTGGCTTTTTCATGCTGTCTAATTCTATCTGATGATCGGTGGCCTAACGCTTAGAGTTCTCCTATAGAATGGAAGAGGACCCGAGATCAAACCCAAGAATGGTTGGTTACTTTTATTTATTTGCAAACTGTGGCTTTTTCATGCTGTCTAATTCTATCTGATGATCGGTGGCCTAAGGGTTAGAGTTCTCCTATAGAATGGAAGAGGACCCGAGATCAAACCCAAGAATGGTTGGTTACTTTTATTTATTTGCAAACTGTGGCTTTTTCATGCTGTCTAATTCTATCTGATGATCGGTGGCCTAACGCTTAGAGTTCTCCTATAGAATGGAAGAGGACACGAGATCAAACCCAAGAATGGTTGGTTACTTTTATTTATTTGCAAACTGTGGCTTTTTCATGCTGTCTAATTCTATCTGATGATCGGTGGCCTAAGGGTTAGAGTTCTCCTATAGAATGGAAGAGGACCCGAGATCAAACCCAAGAATGGTTGGTTACTTTTATTTATTTGCAAACTGTGGCTTTTTCATGCTGTCTAATTTTATCTGATGATCGGTTTCCTAAGGGTTAGAGTTCTCCTATAGAATGGAAGAGGACACGAGATCAAACCCAAGAATGGTTGGTTACTTTTATTTATTTGCAAACTGTGGCTTTTTCATGCTGTCTAATTCTATCTGATGATCGGTTTCCTAAGGGTTAGAGTTCTCCTATAGAATGGAAGACGACCCGAGATCAAACCCAAGAAGGGTTGGTTACTTTTATTTATTTGCAAACTGTGGCTTTTTCATGCTGTCTAATTCTATCTGATGATCGGTGGCCTCACGGTTAGAGTTCTCCTATAGAATGGAAGAGGACCCGAGATCAAACCCAAGAATGGTTGGTTACTTTTATTTATTTGCAAACTGTGGCTTTTTCATGCTGTCTAATTCTATCTGATGATCGGTGGCCTCACGGTTAGAGTTCTCCTATAGAATGGAAGACGACCCGAGATCAAACCCAAGAATGGTTGGTTACTTTTATTTATTTGCAAACTGTGGCTTTTTCATGCTGTCTAATTCTATCTGATGATCGGTTTCCTAAGGGTTAGAGTTCTCCTATAGAATGGAAGAGGACCCGAGATCAAACCCAAGAATGGTTGGTTACTTTTATTTATTTGCAAACTGTGGCTTTTTCATGCTGTCTAATTCTATCTGATGATCGGTGGCCTAACGGTTAGAGTTCTCCTATAGAATGGAAGAGGACCCGAGATCAAACCCAAGAATGGTTGGTTACTTTTATTTATTTGAAAACTGTGGCTTTTTCATGCTGTCTAATTCTATCTGATGATCGGTGGCCTCACGGTTAGAGTTCTCCTATAGAATGGAAGACGACCCGAGATCAAACCCAAGAATGGTTGTTTACTTTTATTTATTTGCAAACTGTGGCTTTTTCATGCTGTCTAATTTATCTGATGATCGGTGGCCTAACGGTTAGAGTTCTCCTATAGAATGGAAGAGGACCCGAGATCAAACCCAAGAATGGTTGTTTACTTTTATTTATTTGCAAACTGTGGCTTTTTCATGTTGTCTAATTCTATCTTATGATCGGTGGCCTAAGGGTTAGAGTTCTCCTATAGAATAGAAGAGGACCCGAGATCAAACCCAAGAATGGTTGGTTACTTTTATTTATTTGCAAATTGTTGTTTATGCAAATTTAAAGTATGTGAATTTAATATATGAAAATATCGTCCCTGGCAGAATGTTCTAGAATATTCGTCCAGAAATATACATAAATACTACAGCTGAATGAGTCTTCAGTTGTAGTGCTCGCGTAGAGAGTCACGGTAGAATAAATCCGGTTAGAAATGGCCTCTTATTACAAGTTCCTTTCTCGGTGACAATATAACCGCAGAACATGACAACTTATTGCTATTCTTCGTTAGAAATTCTATATTTCTTGAATTTTGGTAGAAAAGGCGACAATTGCTCGAAAGTTCCCGATAAATTCGATATGTGTCCATCTCACATCCTGTTCCAACTTCCAAACACAAATATAGAATATATTTTGCTTTGTATTTCTAACATAACGGTAAAAAGCGAGTATGAATTTTTGACGTCATCTATTAAGCCCATTTTGTCCAAATTTTAATACAGATTTACAGCTTCAGTTACAAGGCCACAGGTCATGTATAAAAGTCATTGCGCGTTTGACTTTTCACGTATAAGTGTGTGCAAATATAAAGCAGATGGTCAACATGTGGACGGATTTGGTCCAAATCTGTCGGAAATCCGAAAGCTTTGCATTTGGACTGCATAAATTTCACCCCTCTAGTTCAAAGCAGTCATGATGCTCACACATAAATAATATAAATTTCAAATAGGTATCTGTCGAACTCAGGGGTGCAAAGATTCATCACATCTCGATTTCAAATTTTTTGATGATTGCAAAACACTTTCTGATTGAGCACTTCGTTTACTGTTAAAGTTAAAAAGCAGCCCCTACTTTTTCCCATATAAATAGCTAAATGGAATATTCGAAGGAAATTGGGGAGCTAAACTGTTTACAAGGCCGTTCCATCTGGTGTTTTTAATATAATTTAGAGCTGTTTCCAGTTAATATTCGGGCACTGGGCTTCGCAAATGCTATTACTCGTTCTGGAAGCGCGCCAAGTTCTGGCGGCACACATCAAACATACAAAGGTAATTGTACTTCGATCAACTTTACAGTGATCCTAGCCTTAAGCACAATAATTTGCTCAGCTCCTTTCCAGAATTAACTTCAGGAACTGAAAAGATTTCAGATGAATGCCTCTTGTATTTTGACAGAAGCTTTAATTAAATTTCAGGGCCGTTGAGAAATTCGTATTTCGAATATTAAAACCCGGATGAAATTTCTTGTGAGCGTTTCTGTAGAATTTGCATTAAAATAAATGAATGATTTGGTTGTGCATCCATACAGATATTTAAATCGAGAGGATGCGTTGAACTGATTCACAGTCGTATGTGCTTGACAGATTAGGAAGTATTTAGAAGCCTTAAAGGAATTACTGACACGTTGGAAATCTGAAAACGAATAGAAATTAAGTTGAAAAGTAATGATGGAGAATTTTCTTTGTTAGATATCAAATGTCACTTCCAATATCATTAGTCTGCGCTTAGTGACAAAATGTGAGCAAAATAATGGAAGCTATTTATTTTTACATAAATTTTTTGAGAATTAAATTCCTATATTTTTCAAAAAAAACTGCTTGGAAAATTTCTCATTATTTTTAACAGTTCATATTCACATCATTTATAGATTCGTAAAAAGAATAGAATATAACAAATAATAAAATGCTTCACAAACTAATATCTTCTAGAACAAGAATTATACATCACACATAACGATAATGAAGTTTGAAATTATTAGAATATATTTTGCTTTGGAAATTTCAAATAAACAATTTTTAGTCGAGTCAATATTCATCCACAAAATATTTGTACAATATCGTTCTATCGTTTTATATCATTAGATAATTGAATCTCGGATTTAACAATCGCTCCGTGAATACTTTTTTTATTTTCTAACAACGAATTTCCATAAAAAACAGTAAAAATTTAAAAAATTGAATAAAAAAAGCGATAATTTAATTAGCTGAATTTTTTAAAAATCGTTTGCATTGAACAACACAAATAATTCAAGGTATTTGGTATGGTATTTTGGGGAGTTTTAGGCGCAAGAGCCATAAATGGCTAAACTGCGCCATCAAATAATTCAAGATATGGTCTGTAAGAAACAAATTCATCGCAATATTTTTTAATTTAAAGCAAAAAATTGCAAAGGATAATATGAAAAAGAGCAAATAATATAATTTAAGAGATCTATTAATAATTTATTAACAGATCTCTTAAACTAAAATCCTTGTTAAGATGTTTAATAAATGCTAAATATTGCCTATTCGAATACATTTTAGAACTCAACATGAAGATATTATTATCAACCACAAGGGTATAACGCTATTTTAATCACATCACCAACATGACATTGTTTTCATTAATTCTGTTACAAAAATGTAATTTTTTTTCTGTAACTATGAATTAAACAATTAAAATGGCAATTTCACATTAGGACTATTCAACTTATAGTTGATTCCTTACAAAGAGAAATCTGTTAAAAATGTTAGTTACAAATTTTATGTCAAATCAAATCATGTAAGCGTAAATCAGTTTAAAATATATTTTAAAAAGCATTCATAAATTTATCAAATTATTTAATTTGGCAGTTTCATTACGACTTTGATAATTTCATCTGATAAAACGTACAAAATTATCAACTGCAAAATTTCCAGCTAATGATATGATTCGTTTCCCACTCGTCTTAAAACTATGAGGAGCTAAATAGCTTTAATTTCAAGTACAAACTCTTATTATATAAAATAAAAATTGCTGATAATTAATATTAAATTTTTAAAATTATATTAATTATTTTAAGTCTATTAAAATTATGAGTACTTATTTTTAAGGACACAATAATAAATCTCGTATTTTACACTGTGCTTTGTATTTCAGTTACTTTCATTAGAAATACTGTAGTGTAGAAAAAAATTCGAAACAAAATACGACTTTTTTTTTCGCATTCATCGAGAAAAAAATTAAACTTAAGAAAACATTAATTCACCCTCCACCGCTCTTTATAGTAATTTTCTCAATTCTTTTTAATTTATTTAGCGTACCTTGTAATTTATTTAAATGCTTGTTCGCTGTGAAATTGATTCTTTTCGATTAAGAATCCGACAAATTTAAAGCATACAAACATAAAGATAATGTATAATTTTTTTGTAAAATCGCTACAAATATTTTAAATTTTACGAAGACATTTAGTTTTATTGTTAAATCGTTCAGTGGTATTACATCAAACTTTGAACGATAAAGCTTCAGCTCGACTTTTCCACGAAAAATTTATTACAAAATCTATTAAAGTGATAATTTATCAATTCCAACATATTTAAAAGCATATAAAATCATGTAATAATAACCTGAAAGAACAAAAAACATTATTAATCATTTACGACTCTGGCTGAGGACTTACATTAATCATTTATAAAAGCATAAGGAGATCAAGTTTGTTATAAAATTACGATCATCTGAAAAACATTGTTTCGCTTTTAATGATCATCACAATTAATCAACAAACAGTTAAAGAATTTATTGAGGTTCGATAAATCAGAGTTTAACTGGAAATGCAATTGAATATTAGATTCACCAGTAGCCCATCAGTTTATTCACAGGTGCATTAATGCCTTGTGCAAATAATCCGGCTTTTATTTCTGTTAAAAAATAGTTATCGCAGAACGATAAGAAAAATTTATTGCTCTGGCCTATTATGTAGAATAGAGCTTTCCCTATTTTGAAAGCATTTTTATAACAAATAACTGAAGAGTATTTTTTTTACAAGTATATCCGTAAAAATATAATCCATGTTTTTGAGAATTCTCTAAAGCGTCTAATTATGGAAAGAGAAACATTGTTCCAACCTTGGTTGATTGAATTATATCTGCAACCAATCGATCAGATAAAGCTTCCACTCTCCACAAGCAATTTTCATTTAACTTGACCTACGCTAACCTATAATTCTTGAATAACTAATGAAATAGAAAGAAAATTTCTAATCATTACTGATAAACAATATGCTGCAATGAAAACAATATGGTAAAATTACATTAAAAAAATATATAGGTAATTTTCTACTGAAGGAAAAGATAAGGTGTTTACCTCTGATTTCCTCTCTCGACGCAGAACCACAACTTGAGTAAAAAAGTGGAAAAACACCGGCGTTATTTTTATATATATCCAAAAAAGGCTTTGAATGACGGGATCAAGATCTCCTATCTGGAGCCCCCCTCAGACGAGGGCCCGTCGAAGAGCGTCCGCGAGTTGTGGGGCACCTGTCGCATTAGCTGGAACCTGCGCAGACCCGTCCGGTCCCTCTTGAGCAAAGGTTCCATGGGGTACTCGGGCGAGGAGGGAGGACTGCACCTGCCCAGCAGGGGCATGTCCTGCCCCTCCGAGCAGAATCTGCCCTTGAGGCTGCCGCTGAACTCGGTCTCAGCCGTGTCACTGTCCGAGAGTCCGTCGCTCTCGATGGACGCCAGGTAGCGGGGTTCCAGCTGGAGTCGCGGCGGTGGGTGGCACTTGATGGTGTTGAGGACGTCCATCTCGAGGCTGAATCCGGCGTCCGGCGTGCATCCGTCCGGGTCCAGGATCTGGATGTCCTGCGGGGAGGGCACGTCGAAGAGGGGGCTCAGGAAACTGAACGTGCTACTGCTGTTCTTCCTCTTCTTTTTCTGGCGGACGGCCACTTTGAGGGGCGGCGACGAGAGACTCGAGGAAGTCTCCGTCGGCGAAACTGGCAAGGGTAAAGGTGGCCGTGGCGTATTAGGTCCATTCGGCAGGGCGACCACCTCGGCGACTGTCACCACCTCCTGCCCACCGCCCTTATCGGGCACCTTTGCGGGCGGTAGGTCCAAGCTATAGAAAGGTCCATTACAAGGCTCTGCCTTGGCTATCAGCTGCTCCGTGCCCTCAGCGTCCGAGGCCCTCCGTCGGGCCGCTCTGGCCTCGGCGTCCTCTTGGGCGTCGATGAGGACACAGGCGGCCACTATCATCATCCCCCCTAGTCCCATGAACACGGGCCCCACGTACGTGAGGTTGTGGATGTGCAGCTTGAGGTGCTCGTTGACCACGTGAACGGTGGTGTTGGTGTCCTCGTCGAGCTGCTCCTGGACGGCGAAGGTGTCGGCGTAGAAGCCGAAGACGGTCATGCCGACGCCGATGGCGATCAGAAGAACGCCGCCGCTCAGCGCCTTGAAGCAGAGCCAGATGCAGCGGCACGAGATGCAACTCTTCATCTTTGCCAAACCTGCAGGACAGAAAGAAAAGAAAGACGTTACTGGAAAACAATAATGCACTTTAAATCTAAACAATATGAAAAACAAATATGTGTATAACATTATATCATTACATTTTCTCACTCATAAATAATGGCCATTTTAAAACCTCTGTTCTAACTGCTTTATGTGCAAACCGGTGCTTAGAGATGAAATAATTAAATGAGTTTAATATATCAAACATATAAATGGCTTGACCTGTTACAATATTTTGTACAAATTTTTTCAGAAAAAAATGCTTTTACTTTTTTTTGGGAGGGGGGAGGAATAAATATGTGTTTATGTTCGTTGTTCTTTTGAAAATCCTGAAGTTCATTTCAAAGGGTGCTTTTTTTGTGTGTGTGAATATTAAACGCAGTAAACGATTTTAACCCATAATTAAACACCTTTTATTTCCATTAAATTGCACAGTGCGAATGCTTTATAATGTGATAAATGTGGAAATCTCACGGACTGAGCGAACAGTTTTTTTAGAAGGGTTTTCAGCATATTTGCTTTTAGCTCTTACAATCTTTATCATTTCTAAATCACTATTGTTGGGCTTAGAGACACAATAATTTACATTTCAAGATCAATAATTCTTCATAAACTTGCTATGGATCGCTATTAAATCGTAGACAGATAACTGTCAGCGGGCTTCTAAAGTGCCATAAGTCACAACACACACATCGCTATGGTTTCTCTGTCCGTTGATATCAATTTAACTTTATCTAAGATTATCTTGTTTAATTCATGGGCTAAAATTACTTTATCATGCTTGCAGATGGTTTCGAAAAATATTTATTTATTTTAATCTTTTGGATTAATCCAATTCACTAATAGTCTTGTATGAAAATATAATGCTTTTTTAAAATCAAATTATCTTTATAAACGGATAAAATTTAATTAAAATCCAACATCATTTTGTAATGAAATATTTCCATCAAGCATAAAAAAAAATGAAACTCTAGATATTTACTAAAACATGTTCCAAATATTACCATTAAACATGTTCAAATATTGCCATTAAATTATGTTAAATATTTAACGAATTATAAGAGAATCATCTTTAAAAAAATTCGTGTTATTTTTTTAAATAATAAAATGCTTAATATTCCTGGAACTTGCGAAGAAAGAAAGTATTTGGCATTGTGATTAAAAAAATGATCGATCAAATTATTTTTGGGTAATAACAGATTTTAAAAAGTCATATTTAGAAGGATGTGAAAGACAAAAAGGTCATCTTCAAACCCAATAAGATAAAGAGAATAATGTAGATTGACATTTCATTCTTCTAACTTAGTAATTCTACTAGTAGGAAACTGAAAAAAAATTTTAAAAATTTCGTAATGATATCCATTAAAAGATTATATAAATGCATATAATAGCTCATGTTTTTTTTTTCCGTTTATAGTCTCATAAAATGTTAAGCAAAAATAAAACTTTATAAATGAAACCGTATGACCGTAATAGATGTATGTTCCTTTATTGCACGCAATTTATAAGACGTGCATTTTTATGATTATTTTTATTATATTTAAATCAAAGGTCTTATATTGGTCAATTGTATACTTATCTTCATTTTTTTCAGAAAATAATTCTTCATTTCTTTTCAACGATTATCTTATCCGAAAAAAGCGAAGAAATTTTTTTTTAAATTTTTAATATAAATTTACATGCTATTTTCCTACTTGTTTTATGTTGTGAAATATAATAAGATTGTGGAGAAAAATGACTGAAACTTAAATCAGCAAATAAAGAATCTATCAAATTGTGCTCTTAATGCTAAGTTCTAATCCGAACCAAAGCAAAATTAAGATTAATAAAGAGAATCACTGAAGGAATATATAAACAAAATATCCATTTTAAGAAGCAAACATATACAAAAAAGGAAATTCAATAAAATGAACAACAAATAAAATAGAGTATAAAAAAATAGCATTATAAATACTTGATTTTATTGCATAGATCTTATTTTCCCTGATTTTCAATTTATATATTACATATGAAATACAAATACTATTGACTGACAGAATTAACATTATCTCCCAACTTCTAGAAACTTGAAATTTAGTATGTAGTCGTTTCTTCGATAGTAAGTACACATAAAGAAATGACTTTCTGAAATTTTAATTAAAATTCCAATTATCTTAAATTTGAATGATTTTATCTAATAATTCAGAAAATATTATCGAACCAAACTCCCTTTTAGATCAAATTTAATGTTTTAAAAATTGGATTTACAATGATATCAATTCCATTACCTTTCAAAAATTTACTTATAGTTGATCAAATTTTTAAAATGTTTTCAAAAACAATTTGTAATAAAGTTGTAACGAAATTTAAACCAATTTTATTTTTCTACTAAATATTCATCTCACTTGGTGTTTCCCTCATTTAAAATTAGGATAAAAACATTCTTTCTATGAACATTTTTCTCTCCTAATACGATATTAGATCGTGCTTGAAATATAATAGTTGGCAGCCATTATAATGGTTTATGAATATGTTTTCATGATTGCGATTGGACAGTACAAGGTTCTAAAATAAATCCATTGAAATTTATTTCCAATGAAAATGTTTCCAGATTGGCGATCAGGCAGAACGGTGCTCTAAAGTCCAATGAAATTTATAGCTCTGACCTTTGAAACTACTTTCTTGAAGATCGGAATAAGAAATGAGACTAATTAAACAGCTATTTATTTATTTCGAGACGAATTTATTTTCTTTCAAAGGCAGGGTACTGGATTGTAGATTTCAAACGATGAAGGCTTTTGCTTATATAAACAAGGTGCAGTGTTCTTCAGCATAAAGCCGAAATCTCTTTAAAAATAGCCATGTTTAAATATTTATTGCAAAATTTGAAGTCTAAAATTCCATATTCTCAGAACACTGGGGAAAGGAAAGTCTTCAGCTGGTTACTAACTCTAAATAACTCATGCACACTAACTAAATATTCATCAAGAAGCCTCCAAATTGCAAAATAATTTTTAGCTCACTGTTTAATAAATAAAATCACTCATTGAGAAGCAGCATATTAGCATTATCTCCATAATAAATATCTGTCATGTTCTATGCGAAACTCTATTTTAATATAGTAGAGGAGGTTATTAACGCTAAAATTACTAAGACTGTCATTTTGACTGTTTTTAAATTTCATGCTTAAAAATTTTGCTATAATTTATATATTGTTCTAGAACTTTATGATGACCTTTCATTAAATATAAGAACAGTTACATATTCCTATTCAATTTCCATTCAGCCATTTTGACTTCCAAAATCAGTATGACCTATATCTATTTATATCAAGACCCGTCAAAATGGCGGCTTTAGCGATTTCAAAATTTATAAAATTTTAGGAATCATCTATGCAATGATGGATATCACTTTGTATTTACATTCATTTATACATCGCTTTCAGACATTTCCGGGGAAAATTTGAATTACATTCTTTATATATTGTCCGAAGAACTCTGTAGTAAATATAGATGTTGCAGAAATGAAGCATCCGTCCAAAAACAAGAACGGAAAGCAATGGATTGTACACCAGTAAACTAAAACAAAAATTTCTTTGAATTCATATCTTGCCGAATTCGATTGTATAATAGAAACAGAGCGATTTATACCTGTAATGCAGGCAACAAATATGCTTGTAACAGGTGTTCATCTAAGATAACATATACTTGTAAAATATGTGCATCATAATTAGACCATGCAATATCAAATGTAATATCCTATGAATGCAAATACAAACTATTTTTCTTAGTTTCTTTATTAATAATTGATTAATTATTATATTAAATGCTGTTTTTGTTAAATTATATTCACATAAAATAAGCCAAAAGTCCTAATGAAAGCCATGATGAGGAAAAACTCCTCAAATAGACGGGTGTGGTAGAATAACTTAGCATATGCATATATAACATCGGTAGTTCTAATGTTAAGCTAAAAGTTTTATACATTTTAATTATAAAAGAAAATTGTGGGGATTGATCAGGAAGACTGCCTTTAACTTAAAACTCCATCTTGGACTGACATTTAGAATTCAAACTGCTGCAGCTTCCAATTAAAAATTTTCTTTCGCTATAAATGAAAAAATGGCGCAGAATTTGCAACTGTTTGTTAGATTGAATGCTTTTCTCACAAAAAATATTATGCGTTTCACAGTCATTTCCTGGAGCGGCTTGATCTGACTTTCCAAACTAAAAAAAATTACAAATGCAATTTAATAGGAAATCATTTAAAATAATTGCATTCTAGAAGCTGATTTTTTTTTCTGCTTTGTTACCTACAAATGTAGTAAACTAAAAATAAGACTTATTTTTCGTTATCAGGTTGCATATCGTAAACGAAGTAAAAACAAGAATACTAGTTAAAGAATAAATATCATATGCACAAAAGGATCTTAAAAAATTCGGAAGTTATTTACAAATTAAGCATATCAAACGTTAAAATATTATCAAACAATATCGTATGGAGTGCATAAGTATTTTGGCAACATATTTATATTAAATAATAAAGCATGAACATAAAATGAATTATTAAAAAAAGTGGAAACAACAAATTAAGGGAAAAAAAGTTATGACAGAAACAAAAGAAATTTTAGCAAAGGAATAAAGCATAGCAAAAAGTGTCTTCTTTGCATTATTTAATTCGAAAATATCTTTAAGCATTTCAATCTAAAAATTCTGAAATGCTGACTTTAATCATTTTATAAATATGTATTAATACTTGTAATCCGTTAAATAATGTCTTTTGTTAATCAACTGTTAATTTGTTGAAATCTATTTCAAATCGCTGTTCATGAAAGTGTAAAAATGGTCTACCTTAAGATGTTTTTGAATTCAAGTTTTCATCTTTTTTCCCCCTTGATGTTTTTTGAAATATAAGTCGAATTGAGTAAATACCTGCATTTATATGTTTTATATCGAAGTGAAGTGACGACATACTAAAGATTATGGCTGAATTTTTGTTACGAAGCTGTGCCATAACTGTGCATTGAAAATAGTTTTAAATTATCGGTACAAGTAACTGAGTTATTTTAAATTTTACCAATGGAACGGGGTTCATCTGATTATTTATATTGTATTCTGTTTGATGATACATTGGAATAAATTTACTTCATCATTTTTTGTTTGTTTTGTGTTTTTTTATATAAATATCAATTTCTTAATTTTCTATTAACTTCTGCTTCTATTTAACTGCTAATTTCCAAATCCATAATAGATTTTAAATTAGCAAAATAAACTAATCTATGAATAAGAGCATTTAAATTTCGAATTTAAAGTAATCGCAATAGCTGCCAATAGCACTTCGGCAGAAAAATGAGTTACTATTCCACTCAATACGCATTAAAGTTTGTTTAGCCATCGTAAAACTTTTTGGCATTTTGCCAAGGTCTTAGCACGGGAATTTCGTATGCGAACTTTTATGCAGTCGAATTGTAAAATAAACATTATTTTTTAAATTTGGCTGTATTTATTAAGATTTTAATCTCGTATTGTAATCATTGAAGAATTCTAAAATAAATGAGAAAAACATTGCGATTCGCAATATCCAAAGGAAGAAGATACTTGCGTCCTGAATTTTTTTTTCAAGATTGGAATTTAGATATTATTTTGATACCATCTAATTTTTACAGCACTTAATATGAAACATAAAACTGTTTATTTATTACTTCTCAAAAAATTTGCTTATATAGAAAAGAATATTTTATAAACATAAATAATAGAATGAATCGCCAGTTGTTAAAGTTTGTTAAATTTCCTGTGGAACAATAGTGGTAAAATAGTTCAAAATAGCGAAACAAACGGAGAAATAAGCTGATTTTCTTATCTATGACACAGATTTCGATAGAAAAATCCTGATATATAGGCATAATGATATTAACGAATTAGAACAGAAACAAAAATTACTAAAAGATTTCTCTACAGTTCTTCAAAGGACTACAGTTCTTGCATCTATCATTCTAAATACAGCGAATATATAATTTCCTTTATATTTCAGCTTCCATGATTAATTTCGGTTGTCACAATTAATGATTTTTAAGCCAATTCCACAATTTCTAATAATTTTGATTTTTTTTTCTGCATTATTAATTCAAAAATAAAAGCAAAATTTTATAATAAAGTATTTTGTAGAAGTATATAAAATGCTTAACGGCTTTTATATTTATTACAGCTAATTCAGCTGATATAACTTCAAACAAATAATAACTTGATAACATAAAGACAAAAAATTCGTAAATTATGCCTTGCCTACTTAGTCTTCGTATACTTTTTACTAGTGGATTTACTAAGTATACTGGATTTTAGTACTTCGTATTTTAATTTCATATGTCATCGTAAAAATTATATGTGAACATCAAAAATAATTATAACGGTGTGATTACAGATTAAAAGCAAAGTAGTCTGAAGATAAGAACATAGATGATCAAAGATTATAAACTTTTAATCTAATTAGGTTTAACCGAATGAGTTACAGTATATATTAATAGTAATCATAAAACTGTTTGGAAAAGATTTATGACCTTGAATTGACAATGATAGTTTGTGCTACAAATCTAAATTGTAGATAATTAATACTATTAAAAAATACTAATTTGAAAAAAACTGACTTTATTTTAATCGTTACCATTGTGGGCTTTATTTTTTTTTTACTCTATTTTGGCATTACCAATCTTTTTGATCTTTTGTGATTTTATTCATTGTGTCGGTTTCTTCGCAACGTTTTATCTTCTATCAATTGTTCCATTGACTTTTATAACAGTTCATCTAACAGAAAATTGGATGCAATTATTACCCCAAGAATTGATCGTACTAGACGCACACATAAGCATTTGTTGTTGGGGAAATCCGTCCCTCGATGTACAGTATACCAAACCCCAATGACAGTTCGTCACATTCTTATGGAACGACCACGTTTTAATTCTCAACGAATTCAATGTTTTCATTCTTCATAAAGTGCCTCATCCTCGTCTTTTTATCTTTTTTGAAAATGATTGGTTTCCTCTATCTTATATGAGATTGTTCTTTTTTTTAATGTTTAAAAACTTATACAACAGTTTTTTATGGAAATTCGAAAATCATTATTGACATTAAACAGAATTTTTAATTACTTTTTTAAAATACGACCATACGTTTTTTTATTAACCATATGTTTGCTTATACATTAGGGTTGGCGCTGCATAATCAGAAATGGTATTAGCGCCAGTAAACTCCATCAAATCGTAACGTTTTATCAATAAATTCATTTGCAATAACAAATGTTGTGAAAAAATACTTCAAAAGGGATTGTCTTTAATCGGTATTCTCAAGAACATCAATCGGATAATCGATAAAATAAATCCTTAAAATAATCGAAACTGCAAGATTGCTCGTAATGGAGATTCGAAGAAGAAAACGACTGTTTCCCTAAATGAAAGGTGATGCTCTGAAATTTCTCTACACGATCCTCCATAACGACGCGATAGTTTAAGACGCCATTATTTCGTACGGAGGGACGTCCATCACAATTTATCTCTGCCCAAAAGTCAGACGAGATAAAGAAAATTTAATCAGAGGAAAACTGCACTGACTGTCGAAAATACGATCTCTAAATTGCTTTTAGAGACGAAAAGATGTGTCAATGAAATATAAATGTTCATATTAAATCTTTGGTTGTTTGGTTCGTTAAAGATTTTGTGGTGTTTTTCTTTCCATTCACTAGAGGGTTACACCTCGTTGAGGATTCTTCAATAGGTTTTACAGGTAAGGTAAAGCGACGAATTTAGCTCATCTTGACATTTTTTACTTTCACTTATACGAAATATTCAGGAGGTATTGTAATCTTTCGACCACTATGCCCTCTGAATGAAATATGTGGAAGAAAACAGTGATTTTTATGCAAATTTTTGTAAATAACAGCCTATGCAAGTTTTGTTGAACTGAATTCGACAATTCTGTTGTAGCACTTGTTACTAATCGCTATTGGAAGAAGAGAAATGCGTGATAATGGAATCACGAGTTTATTTTTTTAAATTAAAAAGTTTTCCAGTACTTAAAAAAATTGAAAAATTGATATTCAGTATTCATTTTTCAGCAATAGGTTGATCGAAGTCTTCACCATATTTATATCAATTCCATTAGCGATAATTAAGATATAATAATATTAATTAATTGCCAAATTACAAATAAAAATTTTAAAATTATGTTTAAATTCACTTCGTTTGTATTTCATTCTGGTAGACACAGTTTCATTCTTGCAGACGATTTTTATTACTTATTCTTTTAAAAGATGAGAATAGATTTGTGTTTTCATAAGAATGAACCAAATGCTGCAATTAATTAAATAAAGGAAATAAAAAATGGATAAGTCAATAGGCGCATAATCATTCCATTTCCGTAATCTATATATTATGTGTCTTATTATTAAATTCTTTTCGTATTTACTTTTATAACTTTTGCCGTAATGAAATCAAAAACTTAATCAAATTGTGTGATAAAAAGTAGTTTTTATCACACAATTTGTGTGTGTTTATATCATAAACATGTAATTTTTTAACGTAGTTTACAAATCATAACAGTCATGTCTTAAATAGGCATAAAGGTGAGTTTACCTTTTATCCTAATATCAGTATTTTGCTATAAACAGAAATAGATTTTTAAGGCCAGTACGATTTTTAAGAAAAAAATCTATGACATTCAGATAAACTAGTTATCTTAAGGAAAGAAAACCATTACTACCATTATTCACAGGAAAATTAAAAAAATATATCAAAATGCATTTAAAATCGCGATTTTATGACGTTATAATTTCTAATTTGTCTTAGAAAAAAGGAATTTAATGATTAATTCTTAATATACCTTTATGTTCTGTCAATCAAATTTTGCAATTTCTTCAAAAACAAGCATGAGGATTATACGTCTTTCAAATATTCATTTTATTATTTTCCACTTCATCTTGCTATGGAAAAAAAATGAAAGATCTCATTTCATTCCATAATTCATGAGGCATGCATTCACGGTCTATTCTGAGAAATATAGAGTATTGCATTAAAAATAATTCAATAAATCTCTTACTGTATGAAAAAAGACTTTGAAACAGGAATATTATACTTTTCTAAAACATTTAACTGCGTTTTCCGAAACAAGACCAATGGCAAAGAACAGAATATGTTTGATTTGGTAAAAACAAAAAAAGGTTTGGTTTCCTTCTTTCATAAAGAAAAGAAGCAACCACTTTCTTTTGTATTTAAATATAAAGGCCATAAAAACATCAATTTATCCTTAAAATTACTTATTGAATAAGAAAATAGATAATTAATTCACATTCATATTAACTCTTACTTTCAAGCATGCTTTATTTTATCAATATTCTTTATCAATATTCATAACTATTAAATGAATCTTTTACAAATAAAATCACGAGATGGAAGCTTTATTTTTTTGCATCTGCTTTCACCAATATTGTTTTTAAAAGATTATAAATGTCACTAATATATAAAGTCATAAATTATTTATTTAAAATCTTATTGCATTTATTGATTATTTATTTAATTCCGTACAACAGCAAATAGTATAAGGAGAAAAAAATCTTCTCTTCTCCTTAATCTACATTAATGATATAGATGAAAGTGTGTGTGTTTGTCATGGGTCAGACCATCTGACCTATAAAAACCAAATTCGGCACATGTATACTTAGGAGGCCAGGAACATGCATTTCAAAGCCATGTTTTAAATTTTATTTAATTAAAAACCGAGCAAAATATAGAAATGTTGGTATTTTTTATGCGATAACTTCCTAAAATATTACAGCACAAAAATAAATTTTCCAAATTTAAAAAAATGATTTTGTTATAAATAAATTAAAATTTCTTAATTTATCATTTTATTTTGATAACTTTTTACTTGATTTGTTTTGCATTTGCGATATTGGAATTTTGAATAGATTTTTTAATAATTCCCTAATGTTCTAAAACTTCAAAATTTTAGAACATTAGGGAATCATTATTTGAACTATTTGATGAACTCAATTCTCGGATAATAGCTTAATTTAATTTTAAAAAATTGATACCACACTATTGGCATTATCTGTTAGTAAATTTGAGAAAAGTATGTCGAGATTTCATTATAATTTTGATGATGAATTATAATTTAAAGACTAAAAATTGCTTTTATTAAATTTATGTTGCTTAATATCGTTCAACCGCCTTACTTTGACAATATGATTCACTTTGGCTCAGTTTTGTGTTACGTTTTCTAAAAAACTGATCTAATGTTCAAACCTTCTGTGAATGGATGAACAGATTCCTTTTTTCGAATTATGATTATTGGAATCCATATCCTCTAAAACAAAGTGACACATTATTGCCCCAACTGGAGAGAAAAATCAGAAATATTTTGCTGAAAGTGCAGGTATCAGATTAAAGGGAATATGACAGAGCGCGCTCGTCCTATCTGCTATTTAATCTGCAGGCTTCCCATTCTACCGGTTTATCTGATTAAAAGATCCTCCTTGGAGACTATTTCCTCCACTCTGTTTGAACTTCTATTATATTAATTGCAGCGCGGAGAAGATTAGGAAATTAAATTCGGCCTCTTTATCTTGATGGCAGAGACAACCGTAACTTGTTTAGGAGGTTTGAAGAAATGTTTTATGGAATGGTGTCGCTCGGCTTTATGTCTCGGCAGTTTGTTTTAATGTCGCCTCTCATTCTCTTGAGTTAAGGCGAACTTCTTTTTCTTTACATCAAGTGCATGCGTTTGATTGAGAGCGGATAGGCAAAAACAGACAAGTTTCATTGTACGGCTCTGTAATGTTGAAATGACATAATTCTTTTATTATTTGAAAGTCTAATAAGATTTGAGGTAAGAAATGTATGTGCTCAAAAAAATTCTTTCAGTAAGCTTAAAAGTGAAAGTAAATTCCATCAGAATTCCATCAGTCAAAAATATAAAGAATGACCTCTTCTTCCTCCTTTTCACCCCGTAAATTCTTAAGAATTGGAATTAAGAAGTATGGAAGATAATACGTGCAACTGTCTAAAATGTTATTCACAAGTTTAACTTAAAGAGCAATAGACGTTGAGAGTGTATCAATTTTTTTCAATAACCTTTTCTGAGAAATGTCATATGAACAGAAGAATGCTACTTTAATCGAGATAGAAACTTTTATCCTCAAAACTATCACTTTGGGAAAAGCAAAAATCCATTCTTCGCACAAGTTTCTTAAATTTATCATGACATTTTCCAAAACTCTTTGGCTGGTTTCATTTTGTATAATAGTAAGCTGAATAATGACCAATATATTCAATAATTTTTATTGGCATTATGTCTAAACTAAAGGGTTAATTGTTTTGAGCAGTACACGTTCTCAATCTTAGCCGACGTTTTAAAAAACATGTTTTTAAGTCAAAAGTGATAAACACGATACATATGCTAAAATATTGTTAAAAGAGTGCATTTTTGTATAGTATAGAAAATGTGCAATTTGAATAAGTGTTTAACTATGACAATTAGTATATTACCTGACCATTTTTTAATTTAATCAAATTTAATAAATGCGTTTTTATTTTCTGAACTCCCTTTTGATAACTTATTGTAACAAGCGTATAATTCTTAAAATATTCAACTTAAAGCTCACTTAAACACCAGTTAGAGTTATGGAAAAATTGTTTAAACAATAAATTTTGTTTGAACAATATTTTTTAATAATTAAATAATGTTTAAACAATAAATTTTTCATTTTAATACCTGAAGAAATTTCACAGATAGAAGCATGAAACTCTGTGCCCATACAGAAGAGTGTGAAAAAAACATTTAATTGTTTGATGCTCTTTTTGTTATTGCCTAAAAAAATTAATATTTGTGACTTTTAATATTTCAATACAGAAGTCAATATATATATATATATATATATATATATATATATATATATATATATATATATAGCTTGATTTACTTCGTAATGTTAGAGAATTTGTTTATGAGAATCAGTATTTATATTTTAAAATAATATTTAAATGTATATATCCAGATAATTAAAACAATGTCCTACTACCATAAATTTCAACAAAAAAAATCAATCTCTGAGTTATGAACAGTAAATTTATCTTCTCTTTTATTTTTGTTCTTACATCAAAAATTGAACTAAACATTGAATGGCTTATAAATGCTGATGAAAAGCCTTTTAGTTCTTCACTATTCTTTGCCCATAAAAAAACGAAGCACGCGTTGGTCCAAGAAGATAGAAAAGAAAATAAAATTATTGATTTAATTTGCTATAAGAAAGTAACGAACCTATAAAAAAAGACCGACAGAAAATAGAAGATATCCTTTGTGAAAGAACCATACTTTATTATATTGTTAGAAGTTAAAAGTTATTTATTTTCATTTAGTGCCACAAAAGATGTCAGACCCTAGTTTGAATTTCAGAAAAGGTAATATTTTCGGTAATTCCACTTCATGGATAAACGGCTCTTCTTCTTAACTTTAGCGAACTATTTGTCAAAAAAGAATTTTAATATAAGTATCATCGTTTCATTTTCAAACATTATAAATTCTTCAGAATAAATGTAAAAATTCAGCTTTAAGTTAGAATAAAAAATTAATTAGTTCATGATTAACAATGAGTTTGTTCTTTTATGCTTTGTTTTTTTGCTAAAACTCATTAAATAAAATTTTATTTCATTTAATATAGATTTTTAATTTGTATCTCATTGTGCTGTGTTTTCTGCAATTCATATCTTTTAAAATTTCGAACTTATAAATTCATATTTTTACCAAACAATAAAAATGTAATTTAAAATAAATGCATTCCATGCACACAACTTAACAGCCAAAAAACCAATAATAGGGCAGATAAGTGAGAGACTAAAGGCGGCTAGTGATTTATAATTTTTTTCCTATATTGCACAAACAAGCAAAACAAGAAAAATTGTACCAGGGGAAATCATATAAGCTATTATTCATAAAAATATCATAAACATTTGAACTCCGTTTATTCTTTTTTTAATTCTGAATAGAAGGAAACTATTCAAAAAATAACAATAACAGAAATATTTTGTTTCAGATTGCATTAAATTTCTTATTTTTCTAACAAACTGAGCGACTACTTTTTCCCGATATCTATAAACTTCTATTTTGAGTAAATTTGGTTATAAATCTCCCTTGTAGAACTTTTATAATTTTTTTCACTTTCATTAAAAATAAATATTGACATTCGTTTTTATAATAAAATGTTTGTAAAGAATCTAAATGTCATGAAAAGATATCAATGGCATCTAATAAAGTAACTTTCCGTCATAAAAATAATAATTATGCATGTTTCATGTCTCATTCATTCGATTTAAAAAGAGCTTGTTAAGATCATCATGTATTATAATGTTCATTTCTAATAAAACCTTCAAGGGAAAGCTTAAAATTCAGTGGAAATAAAATATAAACACCACTTAAACTTTTCTATTTCTATTTTGAGTGGTAATAATATAGTTTATATATAGAAAATAGCTAGTATGCATTTTACTATTTTAAGTTTCGTTTTCAGTAATAGTTTGTTTTCATTGTCTTACTGAAACAGTGGTTAGAATAGTAGATAATTTACTTTATATTTTAGATCCAAAAAAAGAAAATTGTGATAAAATGATCGATTTTACAAATTTTCAATACAATGGAATAGTATTTGAATAACTGTACTCACCTCAAATGATCGAATAGACGAATTTTGTACATGAGATCAATTAAATAATAATAATAATTTTTCAAATTACTTATACTAAATAATCGGTTGAAAAATTCATTATGCATAAAAAAAACAGAAATTTTTTTGAAAAAATTGTAAATAAATTTAAAAGTTTAAAACTGTAAGTTGTTCATGCATGAAATATAAAGAAGCAACGTTTATAAGGCCACATTCGGAAAACACGAAATTCAATGAATCTTATTTCTAGGTACTTGTGTATTAACTGTATGTTAATGTTAAATCACTAAGAAAATCGTCAAAGATGCTAATAGGCTCTTTCATATCAAATTTCCATTTTAAAAACATGTATCTGTTCCTATAATACAACGCATTACTAAGAAGTAAATGAGAACAATTCATTTCTGAATAAATGACGACAATGTTAAATTGGTAATAAAATATGCCAAATACAGACTAGGAGGAAACATAAGACCGTCGTACTAGAATACGAAATATTTTCAAACAGAATTGAATCAAGGGAGAATTTAAACGCGACATCCAGTCGTGTCACTTAAGGCTAAATGTCTTATATTCAAATAGATTCATTCTTAGAACTAAACTGAATTTAGTTCAAATTATTTCTTAAAATGCCTTAGAGTAAGGGATGCCGTAGGTTGGATTGTTTCCACTGTGTTTCTAATGAAATGAATTCAAGTTTCTCGAAAACTGAGGAGAATAGTGGGAAAGGCGATCATCTTATGATAAAAGTAATCTAATATCTATATACTTAGTAGCTTTTCAAATATCGTTTTATCGATTTTTATAAAAGAGGATATTTTTTAGACAATCCCAAATGCTTAAAAATAAATGAATCAAATGAAAAAGTGTCTATTTGTTTTTTAAAAATACGATTTTAGAAGGGATTTTTTTTTTTCAAATCGGTACTTTTTTATTTATTTATTTATTTTAATAATGATTACATTGTTAAAGACTATGTAAAGAATTTTTTCTTCAAAAGTTTGAAAGAAACAGTATTCAGCTGTCATATGCATGGGTAAAAGCAGATATTTGGCAGAAAAGTTCACGATTTTATTGCGTACTGTCTTTTGTTCGCCTGGGAAAATTGTGTTTCATTTCAATTGAATCCCTTTTTCATAGTTTGATTTTCGTGCTTTCCTTAACAAATTATATTAAAATTAACAAACTATGACAGATATTTAAGTTATAAGAATTTCTACTACTAATAAAAGTTAATAACGAAGTTAAGACACATGATTTAACTATCCGTATCATCCAACATCTAACAGTGTGTCATCGTCACTAACTTCGGGGTGTTTTTTTTTTCCATAAAGAAAATATGCAGTTAATTCTAATATCAAAATAATGCGGTTCATATGTTATGTGTATTAAATCATTCTAATAATAAAAGAATAAATAATTACAACCATTACCTACGAGATACCTTTCCTAATATTCTTAATATATTAGACGGATTTTTTTTTCTTTTTTTACAATTTTCTTACACAAATTATTGAAATAAAAAGTAAAATGTATCACAATATTACAAAGAATCGGAAAATAACAGAATTTTCATTCTTTAAATTTCAACAATGAAAGAGAAACAAGGAATTAAATATTTGCATAAACAAGGGAGGTTGGTTCATTGCAATAATGAAAAATATTTTTGCAAATTATAGAAAAATATTTTAAATTTTTTTTTAAAATTAGAGTAAGATTGGATCATAATAAAATTAGATTACAATTAAATTAGATCACAATTAATTAGATTACAATTAAATAGTGAAAAGATTCTTATATTTTAAAAACATATAAAAGATGACTTTTTGTAATAATATTTTCGAAAGTTACGCCAACGTTTTGCTTCATTTTTAGTTACAGAAAATTCTAATTAAAATTTTGAAAAAAAACTGCAACCAGCTCCTATTTTTGTATGGTCTGTAAGAATTTCTAAAACTGAATTCAGATAAAGAATAAATGTATCAAAACTAATTGAAAATTAGTTTTGATAGATGGCTTTTAAAACTGCTTTCCCTTCTATCATCAGCTAGTAATTATTAAAAAGGGAATATGTTTTTAAATCAGCATACAGAAGTTGGGGATCATTTTTATATCCTTTTTAAGCATAGGAAAATAAAGTGAATGGATCGATTGACTGCCTGGGGTTGGGAGATTTTCAACTGGATAGGCTATTATCTCCTCATTCACTCATTTAGATCTAATAAATGTCAAAAATTTATTTTGAAAGAAATTATGGAGATTTGACTTGTTTTCAAATATTTTGCGAATGAGGTCCTTGAATCTGAGGGAATTCAAGCACAATTTATAGCAGTAAAAGCGTCAAATGGTTAATGCGATTTAAATTTTTGATGGAATGATGTAATCCATTTTATTTCCTTTAAAATAATAAAAAAGTATTGTTGCAGTTTACAAAAAATAATTACAAATTTGTTAAAATTAAGAAAAAAATCCATGCAACATTGAAAAGCTATTTTTTAAATTATTAAATGCTGCAAAATCATTTTTGAGGTTACTATTTATCACAGAAAAGCACAAAAATTGGCTGAAATTTTAATTATCTAATTAAATCTCTTAAATATATCTTGATATTCATAAAAATTCAATCTTTTTATCAGTTAATTCATCGAGAATATTTGTTATGTTTGATTCAAATAAATGTCTTATACATAATTTGATATTCATAAAAATTTTCAATCTTCAAACTGAGAGTGAAATTTAAATATCATTATTTTAGCTATCCCACACATATTTTTAAAATTCTTGAGCATAAACCTTCTTCGTGGAGACATCAAAATCACTTCACAAATCAGACCTTATAACAGGTGCGATATTTTAGACTAGAGCTTCGAATTTCCAGAGAATTTGTTCAATCTTTTCAATTAGAAGATTCTTTTATTTACATGTAAATTATCACTTTGAATTATTCTGTCCTTTGGTATATTCAGCTCCCTGATTGACTTTTTAAAGACATCTTAACATAAAACAATTTTTCGCCCATATTTGCATTTGTAATACTCACTTGCAATGATTAATCGCCATATAGCCCGATGGAATGAAATGACGTCATGTCACAGCCACATGAAAGGGTAAGTGCTCATATCATCTAAGATCTAATGGCTCGTTCACTTACGTTGAGCTCTGACGTAATATGACAAATAGTAAATGCGCAACGGAATTATAATTTGATTGGCTCGGAGCATTAGAAATGTATGACGGAAGCTTGAATTGATTCGATTACACTAAGGAACATAATTTTCGTTGATTTAGATCTGACGCTTATTTTTACTAACTTTGAGGTTATTAATTCAAATAATGTCTCGATTCCTTTCACCCGAATCAATTTTTTAGGCTATAGACTACCTTCCATACCTAAACATACAAATTGTATACAGAGAACGGAAAATAACAAAAGTAATTTACCTGAATGTACTTTATTTGTAAATTTTTTGTTCCTACTAAGAAAATATTGCAAGTACTGTTAAACTGGATGCATGGCAACAATTAAAATAAAAATATGGGCTTTCAGCATTTTCTGAATTGTTCAATGAACAAAAAATCCTACGGAATATTTCAACAGTAGTCGCCCATCATGTCTTTATCTTGTTTACCGTGATTTAATTAGTCACTTATATTTAATTACTTTTAATAAAAATAAAAAAAACAGCAATTCCGTTTTTTTTTTTTTTTTCTGGATTTGGCATTCTTGTATATCAGCAAACAGGATTTTCTATAATTATATCAAGATGACTCTGCAAAAGATACACTTTGATGTAGTCCATGTCACAAATAAACACTTCATGGGGTTCTGTATAGCACTTTTCTTGACCTTGAGAATGCTTTTCAATGATAACTAAATGTTCCTTTCTAATTCTGCCATGAATTGATGAGTAGTTGAATCTGTGAATCATCAAACACTCTGGCCTTTACTTTTTTCCAAACACAGCATGGAAAATACCGTAATAAAGAAATTCGAGCAGTTTCCTATAATGAGCAAAGCTTTCACAGACTGATTCATGAGATCTAGCTTTATGAGGAGAAGTAGAAATATTATCTTTTTTCTATCAACAAATGGTTCATGTAGAATACTTAAATCACTAAATTTGGCAGCAGATATTGGAAACCCCTTACTTTCCACTCAATGCTTTTCTCACAAGTCCAGATGGCAAGAATATTTTGTGTGTTCCTATTGCTGACCAAGAATGAAATTTGTCTCTTTAAGATATATGACTCAATTGTGTCTTTGATATTGCTACATTTTTAATGATTCTCTCTATGTCTCCTTATTCTTCCCGAAACCTGAGTGGCATATTTAAACTAATCTAAATGAATTTTTAAAATATACTTTGAACATGTCTCTTGAACAAGCCACTATCTCTTCTGAAGCACTATAGAAATTCACTTCTACTAATGCGAAAATATGATTTTGTATGTGTAAAAGAATGTATGATGCTTTCGTCTCAGACTTTTTTCATATATTCTTGATTCTTGGAATTCCGAAACCGTCTTTGACTGTATCGATTTAACTGGTAAATCATTTAACACATAGCGATCAGATCTCTTATGTACAAAGTTATCTTCAGTTTCAAAATTTGCATCACTTTATTACCGTCTTTGACTGTATCAATTTAACTGGTAAATCATTTAACACATAGCGATCAAATCTCTTATGCACAAAGTTATCTTCAGTTTCAAAATTTGCATCACTTTATTACCGTCTTTAACTGTATCAATTTAACTGGTAAATCCTTTAACACATAACGATCAAATCTCTTATGCACAAAGTTATTTTCAGTTTCAAAATTTGCATCACTTTATTACCGTCTTTGACTGTATCAATTTAACTGGTAAATCATTTAACACATAGCGATCAAATCTCTTATGCACAAAGTTATCTTCAGTTTCAAAATTTGCATCACTTTATTACCGTCTTTAACTGTATCAATTTAACTGGTAAATCATTTAACACATAACGATCAAATCTCTTATGCACAAAGTTATTTTCAGTTTCAAAATTTGCATCACTTTATTACCGTCTTTGACTGTATCGATTTAACTGGTAAATCATTTAACACATAGCGATCAAATCTCTTATGCACAAATTTATCTTCAGTTGCAAAATTTGCATCACTTTATTACCGTCTTTAACTGTATCGATTTAACTGGTAAATCATTTAACACATAGCGATCAAATCTCTTATGCACAAAGTTATCTTCAGTTTCAAAATTTGCATCACTTTATTACCGTCTTTGACTGTATCAATTTAACTGGTAAATCATTTAACACATAGCGATCAAATCTCTTATGCACAAAGTTATCTTCAGTTGCAAAATTTGCATCACTTTATTACCGTCTTTAACTGTATCAATTTAACTGGTAAATCATTTAACACATAGCGATCAAATCTCTTATACACAAAGTTATCTTCAGTTTCAAAATTTGCATTATTTTATTACCGTCTTTGACTGTATCAATTTAACTGGTAAATCATTTAACACATAGCGATCAGATCTCTTATGCACAAAGTTATCTTCAGTTTCAAAATTTGCATCACTTTATTACCGTCTTTGACTGTATCGATTTAACTGGTAAATCATTTAACACATAGCGATCAGATCTCATGCACAAAGTTATCTTCAGTTTCAAAATTTGCATCACTTTATTACCGTCTTTGACTGTATCGATTTAACTGGTAAATCCTTTAACACATAGCGATCAAATCTCTTATGCACAAAGTTATCTTCAGTTGCAAAATTTGCATCACTTTATTGCCACAATCATCTTCATGAGAGGAACGAATAATGATCGCCTGTTTTGAAATCTCAATTGAATAAGGTTGTGGTAGACTAAATACCCTGCGTTTTTTTGTTACATCTTGATGTTTTCATTATGCAAAAATAGCAGACACTAATATGATCTTTGATCATTTCATTCACTCCTCCCTAATAGAAGGAGGTACTTCGCTTCCGGTCAATATCTCCTCCATTCCGACTACATTAATTACATGTAGAGGAAAAATAAAGAAGAAAATTACATGATAGAAAAATCTAACAATAGTTTTAAAATCAACATACATATTTTAGTCACTGAGATGAGAAATTGAAATAAAAAAACATATAATTTATCCCCCTGCGTTATTTTTCCAATGAGATTCAACAAAATATGAAAAAAGAAAATTTCAGTTCTTGCATATCAAGTCTATGAGTGTCAATTTTCTTTTACAAGTAAACAAATAAAAACTTTCTTTTCTAATTATATTTTTAAAGTTCTTTTTTTTAAATTCAAAGAGTAAAAGAATGCCAAAATAACTGAAAATTCAGAGTAATATTCAGTTTCCTAAAAAGACTGAATTTTTTATCAGCGAATACATATGAAATTTTCAATTAAATCATATTCATGATACACCCATTTGTTACTCGTTTAAAAAAACTGAAAAATTTTAATATTGTTACTTAATCAGCAAAAGTGCATCAAAAAGAGGAACCAATCAAGTCTCAGCGTCATTTAAACTTAATTACTTTTTTTAAAAATAAAATCAGACTTAAAATCTACAATCAGACTTAATATCTACAATAAAATAAGCACCTTATATTTCGGAAGAAAAACTATCAAGATTGAAATGTAATGAAAGCATCAATAAATTATGAAAATAAATTCTTTCTTTTATGTCAGTGGTGATGTATCAATAAATCCACGTCTTCTTCGGACATAAAGCAGATTCGAGAACTGTTTGCGACAGATCTCAAATTTATAATTATATTTTTAATTAATATTTAAAAAACATAAGAAACATTTTTTAATTAAAAGAATCTATATATGCAACGAAATATTTTTTTTTTTTTTGGAATTTAATAGCTAAAATTTTTTTAATATGAATTCGATTGATGGAATAGCTACAATTTTTTCAGCAAAACTGATATTTCAAATAAACCTGCTTTAAATTAAGACATCTGTAAATACATTCACTCATTTTTATTGCCTTTAAAATATATGTTACACTAGAAGTATTTTATTTACAAATAATTAATTACAATTAACTAGGAAATGCATATTTTATTATTTATCTTAATCAAAAGTTTGCTTAATTTGAACATTTGAAAACTTTTGTTTTTGAGTTAACCCTTTATTTGGCTTAATTTCTCAGAAGGAACGTGCTCTTGAGAGATCTTAACTCCAACTACATGGGTTTATTTAATTAATTTTAGATAGTTAATGCAGTTAATACAATCAAGGAGCATATAATTATATTAGACACATCTACTTATTTAGTTATCCAAAAACTTTTTACTACAAATTTTCACCAATTAAAAGGTTAAAGATTAATGTTAAGGGTTACTAAAGGGAGTTAACTTTAATTTTTTTTCACCTTGCCCATTTAAATTCTACATCACTAAAGATTTTTAATCACACATATAATAAAATTTTTATCACTTCCGCAAAATATGGAAATATTTGTTGGTAAATTCGTTGCAACTCCAATAAAATATTCATATAAAATGCTAACACTAACTGTGTACTCTTTTGATAGCGATTTTTGACCCTGTTTACGTACATCTGAATTATTTCATGATTTAATTAAGCATTTTTTTTATTTTGAATCGTTTTTAGGCTGTCTAAACAATCTCAGTAATTAATTTATGATGGAATTCAACGCTAGATGAATTCCATCATAAAGATGAAATATGCACCATCAAAATAAGCACAGATTGCTAAAGGAATCTAAAAAGTAAATTATTTCCAGAGCTAGAAATACTAAATTTGATTCAGCTGGTAAAAAAACGACAAATATTATACGGCACGATATCTATTCATTCTGTGGTTATTCATCCTTTGCATATTAAAAGATGAATTGAAATAAAAGAAAATGCATAATTCACTTTATAAAGAATTTGTTAATTCTAGTGTTGCTTATTGTGACAAAAGTACATAAATGTTTAATGTGTTTTTAAAAATGCATTTAAGTTAGCAATCCATCTATTGTGAGCATAATTATATGGGGCAATACATAAAATAAGTCCCTAAAAGCAGGAACACAGATTATATTCATTTGCTTCTATAGAAATAAAACAAATTATTTTTCCATTTTCTAAAATCTTTTAAAACTCTGTGATATACAGTTTTATATAATTTTCCCATAAGTAAAGATATTTTTAATAAAACATTTATTCTTGTAATACATTTCTTTATATTTTAATTAGATTAAAATTTAGATGCAAATTCTTAAATACAGTATATTACTTTTTAAAAAATGCAACTTGTTAAATATTAAAAGATATCCTAGCATTCTCGATAGAATCTTATTTGCTTCATTTATTTGGCATTTTCTACGAATAAAATTAATTTTAAGATATTTTTATTATTCCTGTTTCCTTTGTTGTAGCATCATATTGAAATCTGAGAACAATTTTCTTTTTAGAGATTAAAATGAAGTAGAATTAAAAAATATGCAATTTCAGAAAGGGATTTTTAAATAATACCCAAATTGTAAGGGAGCATTTCATTCTTTTTTTTTCTTTCAAAAAATGGTAAAAACTCAAAAGCATGCTTATCTTAATCGAGAAGTTGTCAAGATTTTCTAACTAGACCATTAAAGTCAGACATCGTATGTCCTATGAAAACTAAGAAGTTTAAAATGCCAGAAAATATGAAAATTAAGAGAGAGAATACATGAACAATGATCGCCTAATTTTTGAAGTATTTCATAATGTAAAGTAGGTATATCAGTCATACAAAAAACAATACTGGAAAAAAAAATCATAAAAAAAATTATCTTCTTTTTACATCAGAATGGCTATATTCTCTTTTTTAACAGAAAAGAAAAGTCTCAAAACGAAAAATAAATAGGGAAAGAAATCGCTATTTCTTTGCTCTACAAGTTCTCGATATAAAAAGTTTAAACTGAACAAAACATATTTACCACATATCTTTATAGTGTAAATTGCAAAAGACATAAGGAAAATGAAAGACAGTTCATATTAATTTTTTCTGTCGTTTCAGTTGCTTACATAACATTTTATCTTAACAATTTTTTTTCCTTATGTGATTAATCTTACAGCTATGGTATAAAAATTGCATTCATTTTAATTATTAGTGTTTGTTATTTCACCTATCTACTATTGCAATCAATCAAAATATAAAAAACTTTTTTCTGCAAAATATCAAGACAAAACAGAAAATCAATTTTAAAAGCCTGAAAAAGCAGAAGAAATTAGCATTGAAGTCAAAATGAATAAACATTTTTCAATTTTAAAATACCGTAAAAAATCCTTTTCTTTCGATAATAATTACCGAAGATGTATAAATTCTTCAGTGAAAAAAGATATTTTCGAACGCTTTTAGAGAAATTTAATCAATGTCAATCGAAAACTAAATTTATCGGACTCCTGGACGAAATTATTTTTAGCAGTATTTTTTCGGTGACTTTCTTTTTAGAAAGTATACCAAAAAAAACTAACACTCGCGCTTTTCAACTGAATTTTTTTCAGTTAAATCGAAATTCCATGTTATTGTTAACCGGGATAAAACTTATACTGATTGTTTCAATAATCAATGGCTTATCAGAAGTTTCATTTGTTTATATTTTTTCCAAGAGATAAAATATGTTTCTTTTTCTGAATAAAAACATTGAACAATGAAAATAATGTGATCATATTTCGAGTATTCTAAACAGTATTTGATCTTTATATTCCATGGAAGGTCTCTTAGCTAATCAGGAAAATAAATATTTGAGAAAACAAGAAAAAAATGTTGGGTACCTATTAATTTAGAAAGGATGCTTAATGAATACTTGAAAATATAAATTATATTTGCAATACATTTAAAGAATTTGCTACTTGATTTAACGAACACGTTTTTACATTTAACATTTCTACATTGGACGAATTTGTATTTCTTGTATAAAGTAGCAACATTATTTAATATAATATCTTGAAATTCGTGGGAAATTAAAAGTCGTTTCAAGGTATTCAATCATTTTGAAATATTTCATTTTTAAACCTGCTTTTATCGAATTTTTCATAATGATTTAAAAAAAATAGTTCCATACATAGAAAAATTTGAATTTGAAGCAAAACTTGAAATTTAACACAACTTGCATTTTTTCTACAGATAGATTTTGATTTTCAAATTTTTTTAATCATTTATTGTAATTCGCAAACTGCATAAAAAAATGTTTGGTAAAGAAAATTATTACTTGATATCTAATTTCAATTTTTGCATTTTAGGTGGTTCAATTTTTAATATCAAGAAAGGTTGATTATACTTTAATTAATCAAGTCTCAGAAGAGTAGTTAAAATCTCAAGAAAGTTTTTTGAATTTGGAATTTAATGTTAAGAATTATTAATTTTTCTTAATAAATCATCTTTAATTTAATTTTAGTTTTCTTTTCCTACAAGCAATAACTAAGCAACTAAAGTATTTTGTAAGAAATAACAAAATCGACTGAAATATTTGTGAGAAGGGGTGCCAATAGTTTGAAGACGAAACATTGGCATTAATCAATGTTTATACAGGGAATAAAACAAGCTGAATTAACAAGAACAACAGATATAATAAGTTTTTTAATATTTCTGAAATCTAATATATTACTTTCAAAATTATCCCCCAGGACACAACAGATATTTTGAATATGTCAATCATGGAAAAAAAACTGAAAAAATTTCAGTTTGATAAAAGCAAAAATATCTCAGTTTATTTCTCTCATTTAGAAAGGCTGTTGAAAGGAGAACTAAAAACATATTTTTTGCTGCTATTGTATGCAATCGGAGGAAATTCCATACTATGAATTTGGATATAAAACAGTTTTTGTTGTACATAACAGAGAAAGGTCTAATGCCAGATCTTTCTCAAATATATCATAGCAGTACAGTATTCTGTTGTGTGGCAGATAGCATTTAATGTAATGTTGCTTGAAAAAAGTTGCTTACAGGCATCTAAATAAATAGATTTCACAAGTCGTCAAAATATTAATATTACATGTTTAGAAATAGAATTCATTGCCCTATAACCTTTCACTGTTAATCTGCAAAATGAACATGTTTGCAGAGAAATGTATTAAAACATTGTCTTGCACAATTCTACACATATATTCTACGAAATTTTTAATTTAATGTTTATTTTTTATGTCAGCACACTCTCAATCATTTTTGGTGACCCATTTGTTATTCCGTATTGTACACTTTTTAAACTGCTAAATGATTTATAAAATACATTTTTTTTAAATTTCCTTTTGTTATTTGATACCACTTTAAAAAAAAGTATATATATTTCGAAAAAAAAAATCCGAAATGAAATCCTACTAAATAGTTAGTAATTGTCAAAAACAGCGATTGAATGTTTTGATGAATGAATTTGATCATAATCCCATTTAAGTCCCATCATAGCATTTAAAAACGTTGCTACATATGGTGTATCAACTATATTATAAATATTATTAAACTTAAGGAGGAAATATTACGAAAATGAAATTATATCACTAAGAATGTAATTTTTTTTAGTCTTAAGATAATGCAAAGATTATTTTTGTAAGATAATTGTTTTGAAAAATATGGATATCAATTTCTGTAGGAAAGTCATAACTATTATCCATTGATGATGGTTAAGTTTATTTTTGCATTCAAATAATTTTTTTTTTATTTCAAGCTTATTTCTTGATTTCTTTTATACCTTCTTTACTCTAACGGAATATATTTTTTGGTGAACTACGAAATATCTTCAGAATATTTTCTAATAATATTTTAAAACAACCTTTAATTGTCTACGCGAAGCCTTGAAGGCAATAGATATGTAGAAACGTTGAACGAGGCAGATTGAAATTCGCATAGTGGTTTATTTATATTGTTGTTACCCTTCTACAATAAATAATAACAGAAATTTCTATAACACATTACAAAGAATTCTTCCAATAAATGAAAAATTTGCTAATCGCCGCACTTGTTAAGATAGAAATCTTTGGCCTTGGAAAACTCTGTCTTTCTCTGATAGCCCAAAATGATGGACGTGAATGAAATAAAAAAATAAAGCGCATGTTTAAGAAATAAAATAAATTCCCGTTTCATTCATCCTCGATTTCTAAGAATATTCATATTAAAACAGTTTAATAAATAAATAAATTCTAATTAATAAGTCCATATTGATTTTAATTTTGTCGCTTAGTTCCGTCAATAAAAGAATTTTTAAAACCCTTGTGGCCCACTCATCCAATAAATGAATTTGATAATTATCGAAATACGCCGAAAAATCAATATCATTCAAGCGCCGTAGTGCAGGGGCAGTTTTACACCCACGCTAGTAACGGCCGCATTACTTCCTTAAATAAATAACTTTAAATTTGAGACGTTATTCTAGTGAATACTGTAATTCTGAAATTCTTTGAAACGAAACTGAATCAAATTAAATTCAACTTCATGGAATTTTTATGCTCGTTTAATACTGAAAGATACATATTAAATATTTCACACAGGCTGCGGGGATAAAAAAGGCGAATTTCGTTTTTTCGTTCGAGTCATGTGGGCGGTTTTCTTTTCGATTGTGAATTTCAACGATTTTTTAACAAAAGAATCGAATTAATCTCTTTGATTTTTCTCCTTGCCCAAAATATCACAGTTGAAAGAAATTGTTTGATGTCACAGTTAATGGGTTTTCAAAGATAATTTGAAAACTACAAAGGAACCTTCACAATATCCGTAAAAATTAAAGTACAGTATTATAATGAAATTATTATTTCTGTTTGTTTTTTTACAGATTTTTGACTTATTTTTTGCCGATTTTCGGTTAACTAAGAATTAAATAGCAGTAGTGAGAAATCATTCATTCCATAACTGTCGCTCGTTGTTCTAGACGTTATTCACATGCCTGCTCTTTTGCCTTTATTTCTATTAAGCATGTGTTCATTCCTTTAGATTTTCTTTTACGAAAAAACATTATATTTTTTTAAGGGTCTTTGAGATTTTATAATTTTATCGTTGTTTTTCCCACTTTGTCACAAACGAAGAATTCTATGGGAATCTAAAATAGACAGGACTTCAAATGTTTAGTTCTGGAGTCTTAAAAATATTATTAGAAACTGGACTCAGAATTTCGAATCATGATCTATTGACGAGAATATGATTTCCATTAAAGTTCAAATTAGAAGATAGAATACAAATGTGAAATATTTATCTTATACATGTATGGTTAATATTAACCATACATGTGTAAGGTTGTATTAACTGTCAAATATGTCAGATCTTTTGAGGATAAACAACAACAACAACTAAATAGTAACTATATATATTTATGTTTAATATGTGGTGGTATAGAATTTTGAGTCGCTATATTCAAGCACCAGACCCAAAATTTTGCCTCCAGCCAAGAAACATGACATGCCACTGCACATAAATATCATGGAGGATAACGCCTTTGGGGGGGGGATGTCTCTCTAAGATAGTTCTCATCTTTAAAAGAATGAATTTTTAAGGGCTTTGAAAAAAAAAGATATTTTTTTTATAATTATCTAAAAATTGTCGTGAAACGAATGCCCTTATTTCCAGATTGATTTGTATTTTTACTTCAAATTTCAGCAAATAACCTAATAGAATATATCGTATTTTCATATTTCCAAAATGAACTTATTCTTAATTTCAGATGATAGTGAAGCTACTACATTTTTTTTAATGTCCGTTTCATGTAAAATATTTCAAAGGCCAATGTCAGATTTCATACTTTCTCATACTAATAATAAATATAGTTAAAGGGTAGTTCATTCGATTAAAAGTAATACATGCACAACAAGATAAAAATTTGAATACTTAAATCACATTATCGCTTATAATTTATTTTTCACTGAAATACTCAAAATATTCGTATTACCAAAAATATCAATAAATGAGTGAATTAAATATTTTTAGTTCATTATTCTGAAATAACAGGCTGAGGAGGCTTACTGTAAAGTATTTACTTTTAAATTGATAAATTATTCCACCATTTACTTTACAGATTTAAATTGTCTGGAAAGCAAATTCCAAATATTTAATGACCAATTATATTAATTGCCAAGGATTTAGTAAAAACTACAGTTTTAGCTTATCCGTTTCCATCTCAGAATACTCCTTGGAAGAGTAAATTGAATTTTAAGCTCTGTTTTTTGGAGGTGACCTCAAAGTATGGCATAACATTCCATTACAAATTATTTCAGGGCACTCAAGATGAATTTCAACTTTGTTCGCTTTCAACAACTTGTTCCTCATATTTGTTAATACTAAGCCAGACAAAGTTCAAACAAAAAAAATGCAAATGATAACTCATTTTTCAGGTACTTTAGTTTGATTTTTGGGTAAATTCTCTAACTCATTTACTTAAATCCTGTTTGATTCATGAAGGAAACAATACAAAATGGACAATGACTTCGAGTCTCTAATAAAATTCACTGAGATATTTGGCTAACAAAGCCTTTGATCTATGATCACATTTTTAATGTTATATAGAAATCCTTTGAATTGGGAAAATACTATAAAATTCATATCAAATGTCTCTTCAATAGGAATGAGAAACAAAATCTGCTTTCACGTGTGCATTGTATACATACATCACCATTGTGGTTTAGTTCAAATGATCTGTTCACGACTCAACTCACATATTTACCACTTTTTTTGAAAATATTTAATGGAATTTTTCAATTCATTTACGGGCGGACGAACAAAAAAATTTAGGTTCATGGTCTGGCATAAAATCCAGGTGTCTGTGCTTATTTGTATCTCTTTTACCGATTGGCAGCAATTGTCTGAAGAATTTTTGGATGTTGTTGTTGTTTATTCTCTTCATAATGATCTTTCGATTCGCCAAAATTTTGACTGCTCGAACTGAAATATAAGATCAAGTTAATGTTCAAATTTCATTAAATTTTTCCACTGCAAAGCAGTATTTTTTTTTTTTTTTTTGAACTCATGAGCCATTGAATGGCGCTTTTCAGTTTCTTCAAAGTATTCAGACAGTCTCAATTCATCTCATTTTTATATCAAGAGAAAAGTATAAATCACACGTATAATCCACGTGCAACACGTATGTTCAGATTATTTCCCTTCATTCATTATTCATTTGTGCGACTCACATGTCTGTCAGTGATTCAAAACATTTTCATATTCCTCAACCAACCAGTAAAATTTATTTTAAATACCTGGTAATTATGTCAAATTCTTTTAATTTTTCTCAGTTTATTTTTGATTTGAAAATCAGCGTTTTTTGCTAATTCCTTAATTTATCGGTACTACACTTTTGATGTGTATCGTGTGAACTCCAAATGATAATATTAACTACATGCATCGCTAAAAAATTCATATTTTAAAAATAAAATAACGAAAAACCTTTTCGCCATTTTTCAGCATTCATTACACCTTACATTTTTTCCATCAAAAAACGGACACATTTTTAAGTGGTGAATAATACATAGAAAAAGGATAAGAATCTGGACTTTTCATTCTAAAAAAACATTTACATTTCAACTTATACATACCATGTTTCGATCACTAGAACTATTTAAACTTTGCTATTATGAAAAAGAGAATTTTATATAGGGTCCATTTTTTGGTATTTGAAAACAATTTCATTTTCCAAAAGTTAAAAATTCGTCATTGTTGAGGATTAGAGAAAAATCATTAAAAAATAATCATAAAATCATTAAAAGTCATAGAACATTACATCAGCACATTTTTGTATTATATCAAAAAATATTATAAAGGAAATCGAAAAAATTATTAAATAAGGTTTTAATATGAATTTTTTGCTTTCAATTTTGCTACTTTTTGTACCAAAAGCTTTTGCCAATTCGTAGGATTAGTAATCGGAAAAGCCAAACATATAAGATGAAGGATATGTTTCGAGTAGATATTCATTTTAAACAAGAATTCTCAATACTTTTATTCTTTTGGATCACAATATACAGATTTTAATAACACCCTAATACCAAATAATTGCTGAATTTCAATTCAATGATTTCGAAATATTTCAGTTTTTCTATTCAGTACCCGATTATTTATTTATTTATTTTGTATAAACAGAATACGTGATTTCTTTTTTTAGTTTCCATTATTAATTTTTTTTAATCTTTCATTTTTTTTTCATTCTTCATCCCATCGCTACTCTACTAAAAACTTCCCTTGTAGAGTTAAATAGATATCTTTATTTTTATTATGCCTTGTAATTCTAAGATATAAATATTTTATAGTTACAAAATAACACTACTATTTTCCAATTAACTATTATTGATAAATTACCAGAAAATAAAAAAGAACTTTAGAAACCCGGTAGCCAGAAAAAGAAGCCTTTTTGTCGAAGTTAAAGTTATTAAGTTGTCCGCAATTCTTCCAAAGAGATAATCAAGGCCAAATTATTAAATAGATAAAGTACGCAATTACCTAAGGATTCCACAATATTTTTGGAGCCCATGACTCCGGGAACATTTTTGCGGTAATTTGAATGTTACTTAATTTTGTACTTTATGTAATTATAAAAACAGAGCAATTGAATTTATTTGAAATAAAGTCAAGTATTGTTTAAAATAAGTTAAAACATTACTCTAATAATTTTCCTAATTAATTACTATTAAGTTTTTTGCCACATTATTTTATAATTTTAAAAAATGTTCAGTCCCTTTTATTAAATGTTCACTAGAACAGTTAAGAAAAGCTTGTCATGTTTTTAAATATATCGTATAAAATACTTATTCTGTTTCAGTGTATCAAAATTTGCTTAAAATTCAAATAAAAAGATAAAATTAAAATCGATAGAAATTTCAAAAGTTTGAAAGTAAAAAAGAAGTTCAAAAATTTGCATTACCTAAGATTTAATTCGGCCACGGTGAGAATCAAAACAATATTTAATGTATGTTGGGATGTTTTTAAATACGAATAAGAAAAATTACACTGAAGAAAATAATTTAAAAATTACTAATAAATGTTCCAAATCATAGAACAATTAAATCTGGCTTTTATCGTGGTTGTCAATTGTAAAAAAATGTTTTAGGATTTCTCCTAGTTAATTTTTCTCCTTTGTTCGACCCATTTTTTCTTTTCAACTGACTGACGTTCATTTTAAATGCATTTTATTTTTAAAAAAGAATTTGCTCACATTACTGATCATTCATATTGAAAGATAATTTGAGCATCAAACAAAACATATAAGAAGAAATCGGCTTTTAAACTTGTTAATCCTTCCAGTTTTATATAAAAATAGCTATATTCCCTTTAACCTTAGTTTTAATTTATAAATTAATAAAAAATTTAATAAAATTTTATGCTGAATCGTATTTCCTAAAGACTTTTTAGACTAAATAAGCAGGTAGTTTTATTAATTTTTTTTTTATGTTTCACTTCAGAGAAAAAAATAACATGAAGAAAGTAAATTAAAATGCATGCATTTTTTAAAATTATGATTTTTTTTATTTGCTTTCAAGTGGTTAATTATATCAAGATAGGATAAATGAATGTTTAATCAGGAAGCAAATTTCAGCAAATCATAAAAAAAAATGTTAAGTCATCTTCTAAAAATTTTATTGTTTCTATTTCGAAGCAATGAAAATAGACTTTTTCAAGAATATAACGCACGCAAATATTAAGTAAGCACAATTTTAATATGAAAGAATTTTATAGACGAAATAAATATATAAATGTCATTTGACCAGATTGGACAGTGCTGCCAAGGTAAACCAATTTAAATACCAAAAGTATATAAACCTCTTCTCCACCTTAAAAGTAAAATATAAAATTTTCTTGAAAAAATAAATTCCGATAGATGCTATTTTCATTTCCTTCCTATCATTACTCGTGGAATGAGAAATATAACAAGCCCAAAATGAAACCTATAAAACACTGCTAAACTCTCACTTAACGGCCATGTAGATAGAAAAAATGTTTGGAAAAAATATAATCAACCGCGGAATAAAGAAACTTATTGATTTTTTTTCTTAAAATAGTGTTAATACATTTAATATTAAATTTAATATTTTGAAATGGTATGCTTTATTTTTTTTGGATATAAATAAGCTACTAGGTTTTATAATTACATTGATGTGAAGAATTTAAAAAATTATCAAATGGCACACATTCAATATCATCGTCATTTCATCGTTCCTACATGATTTATAATTATCTTGGATACAAAATATAAAAGAAGAAGATACGGCAGTTATCAGAAGATTCGGCATGGAGATTTTGATGCATTTCAATGGCTTAGATATCTCTATCGCAGAGAAAAATATTTTGGGTATCATGTCTGTCATATACTCATTTTTTAAAATTTGTCATTTATTTCATGTTCAATTGTAAGTAGTATCTAACGACTGAATATTTATCAAGTTAGAATACATCTGAAAAATACTTCGATATAAATTTTTCAGATCTTGCACAAAGGGATTAAATTTTCGTCTCAGCAAGATTTTGTTTCAAAGATTGAAAATAACAAAATAAGTAAATCGTAGAAGATTCAATAGAATTCATGATTTAATCAAAAACTAAATTCTTAACCATTCAAATGAATACATAAATTCCATTGCTCTCTTTATGTTTTGAAATCAAATAATTGAAGATGGTTTTTTACTCGCAGATAATATAGCAATATGCATATTTTTTTACAAATGATAAATTTCGATTAAGAACTATTTCGAATAAAACTTGATTTAACATTAAATATGTTTTATTAATAGCCTAACAAGGTGAAATTTTTAAATGTATGCAGGAATTTGGGAAATTTTAACCGAGTTACTTCTAATTTCAGTAATGTGAGTGATTCCCAAACAGATTCATCATGATTTGCATTTGAAATAATTAAGTAGAAATATTTTTTTAGATCAGAAAAATTTGAAATTCAAAAAAAAATATTTAATGACTCATTTAATTTGAATTTCAGACATCAAAGTGGCAAATTCAACTATTAGAATAAAGTATAGTATTCGGAAATCAGTCTTAATCCAACTAATATATTTTTAATTAAAAATGTAATCTATATTCATTTATTATGAGTTATAAAATATTAAAAATATCAATAAAATCCATGCGCCTTAAAAAATTAATCAACTGCTGTCTGTTTGTTTTCATATTTACTCATAAAAAAAGTAATAACGAGTTAATCTGGTTAATAAAAGTAAGTAATTAGATGATAAATTGGTTAGAGCAACTTAAATTCATAAATTCTGCTCTACACTTTCATTATTTATGAAATTACTAACCAGATTCTGCTTGCTTCAATGACTTCCAATAATTTTAAAATTCGTTGCATAATTTAACATCTGATAAATTGCTAATTAAAGGCATGAAATAAAAATTTCTCGATGTAATTTATCCGCTAGTGAACTCAAATAACAAGAAATTTCATTTGCGTTTCCAATCTAAAACATTTGCCTGGGCACAAGTAAACATATTTGATGAAAGCCGAATTTCGAAACGAAACGCTTTCAAATAAGATTTTTTAAATATATTAAAGTTCATTGAAAATGCCAGAATAAATTTAAAATATTATTTATAAGGCATTAATTGTAACAAATAAATTGTGGGCAAATTAGAAAAAGGCTTAATTTTGTATATGCAATATACCATTAACGTATATTAAAATGGCGAATTAAATCTCTTAAAAATAAAGGTAGGTATAAAATAAAGCAATAGCATTAAAAAAATATTAAATATATAATTTTATTACCTTTACAAACGATAAATGATATATAAATTACATTTTGTGATACAATTTCTTATGGCAAAAAAGATGTCAAATGTATCTTCTTAGTCGATTCAATAGAAAATAATTAATCACAAAAAAAACCGATTACTTATATTAAGTAATAGCTCTACGAAGCCAAATTTCTGAACAATTCATCGCGATATCAGTTCATTCCACAGGCTAGAGAGCAAAAATGGAACGACAAGGGTTTTAATGAATATTAATCTGCCAGTTCTTCACTTCATTTGTTCGAAAAAGTAACTTCATTCTCTTTTCTAATTTTATTCTCATGTAAGAATAAATAAGTCATTATCAAACGTACTGAATCTACATTGTGACAGACAATTTGTCATTCACGTTTTCTCATTATGTACTTGGAAGAGGATCTATTAGTTACTGACAGAATGGCTGACCTTGAAAAAAATCCTTTCGAATTCGACCAATCATCGAATTGTCGCAGTTCGCTAATACTATCTCAATTTCACCATTATAATGAAATCAGTAAAGTTGCTAAATATTCTGTTGTAAACAATTAGCAAACAAAAATGTTTCCATAGACAAAAGTTGATCTTATTTAGGAAAAAGTTTCCGAGTCATAGAGTCATCGAGAGTTTTTTAGAACAAATAATAGGCTTCAAAATACCTCAGATTATTACTTGTTACTGATTCAATTTTAATTTTCTTATAAACATTATTTTTTAAAAATATTAATTGTCAAGAAAATATTCTTTTTTTAAAAAAAAAAGTATCAGATCGCAAATAATAGACTTCAAAATATTTCAGATGATTACTTGTTACTGATTCAATTTTAATTTTCTTATAAACATTTTTTTAATTAATTGTCAAGAGAATATTCTTTCTTAAAAAAGTATTTGATAGCAAAACACTTTACCTAATCGATAGTATTTGGTCAATCACTATAATTCTCTTTAATATTAACAATTAAAATAAAAATTTATATCGTTAAATTCATATTCAAGGCATTATTACCATGAATTTTATTATCATTTTTACTATTAAACAGTAAATTATGACTTAAAATAAAGACACTTTTTTTAATTAAAAATTTGTTAAGTCGATTTTAATTATAATTTAAATAGTTTTATTGATTAACTAGCGACTTTAAAAAGAACCTTCATCATAAGTACGGTTTTTCGGTAGTTTTCCTGAATAATGAATAAAATTTTAAATTAATGTTTTAATTAAAAATTAAGTAATAATTTTATTTTTTCGTATTAAAACTATCACATACGTTTCTTCAGGCTAATTTCAGAAATAAAGCAGAATTGTTGAAAAAAATTATTTATTAAATGTTGAAAATTACATTTCGATATTTACTTGAAGTTTTCAAATATATCACCCACATTTAGATTATACATTTTAACGAAAAATTCTTTAAAAAAAACTGTAAATAAAATTTACTTCATATAAAACACTTATTGTAAATTAACTTTGGAAAAATATGAAAAAAATTCATATTAAATATTCATTTTCCGATTCAGAAACAGTAGTTGCGTCATTTAAAACTTAAAAATTTAAAAATGAACCAGTTTTTAAAAAGTCTTTATGTTTTATTTTTCCGATTCATTTTAATCGATATTATTGCATTTATTTTTAATTTTTTTTTCAGTTTCAAGCTGTTTTAATTTCATAAAATAAATCATCAATTCGGCAATTTATTTTAATTTTTTCTAATGTAATCAAAATTAAATAAAGAAGAAAATAAAAAGTTATGTTGAAATCTAATTTCTACATAATCAAATTGTGACACAAGTTTTATATCAAATTTTGCAATGTCTGGTAGCATGAGAAACATTTTTATTAAAAGGGAGAAAAGAAATAATGTTTCAAAATTAATACATGTAACCGCTGTCTGCCTTAAAGCAAAAGATTTTCAAATTTAAAATATTAAATTTAAATATTTAAATTTTAATTACAATATTTTAATTTATTTTGATATATTTTAAACATATTTCTTTTACCTTCTATACACTCTATATACCACCTTAATTTTTAATTAATTCTAAAACAAGAAATCATAATATTTTTTTAATCAGCTGAAAACAAATGCTTTTCAATAATGCAACAAATGAATGAGGATCATTGATAATATATCTCTCTCTGTCTAAAATATTTTAATTCGAAAGTCTTCAAATCTTTTAATTTTGAAAAGAAATTGTTTTTATTCATCAAGCAAATATTAATAAATACTACATTTCAATGAATGCCAGTAATCCATAAAAAAAATATCAAGAAGAAATTGATTCTGGAGATAAGATCCTATCGTTCTAGAAATCTTCTCGGAAAAAATACGAAGAAAAAAAAAAGTTTGCTTAAAGTCTGAACCACTTAGATATAACGCTGTCCCTGCTATGCTGGTAGCAATTAAACCTTTAGACTCTTTTCTAATCAAGAACTGAAATTGATTTTTTTTTCTTTTAACAAATAAAAATAAAACAATTTTAAATTACATTAAGTCTAGAATTTTTTTTAATTTTCATTTTTATGTGAAATACATTAATTTTTATTTATTTATATATTTTACTTTATTATGCTTTTATTGCTTCAAAAAATGGATTTAAATTTCTGCCTGATGTTAGATTCAAAATTAGTTGCATAAGAAATTCTATATAGTTTACAAAATTTCATATTCCTTACTTAAAATAAACGGATAGCAAAATTCATATAATTCGATGTAAAAAAAGCTTAATTTTATAAAAGAATAGAAAAAACAAAAGTGAATCTAGGTGTAGACAAAAAAAAGTATTTGATTAAGAATTTCTGTCATTTTTCTTTCATCTTAGATAAAATTATATTATTTGAAAGAACAATCTATTCAATATCAAAAATGCTAAAGCAAAATTCTTGTTTCGTATTTTCAAAATATCCCAATTTTTTCGAATTCAGAATTTTTTTAAAAATTTGAGATGTACACACCAATATTTTTATAATTCAAATACTAGTGAAAGTGGCACTTACACATCATTAATTGTTCTTTTAAATATTTCTAACAAAATGTAAAAAGGAACAGCATATAAACTGCTTAACGAAACAAGCCATCTACTTGTCCAATGTTAAAATAAGCTGTTACATTCAAAGATAAAAAAAAATATCAAAAAAAGAACTGATTAATACTCAATTGTATTTCCCAAATTCGAAAAAGAGAGAGAGAGAGAAATTCAGGTATTTTTTTTTTTTTTTTGACTGAAAATAAAATAAATGGTACAATGCGTATTCAAAACTTCATATAAAAATATCAATTTATTTTATTGATAAACATTGGAGAATTACTAAATACTGGAGGCCCCTTTAATAAAAACAAAAAAATAATAATAATAAGTTGAATGATATATAGCACTCTTAATCCAAAACGATTAGAAAATATAGAAAATTTTACATTTGCATCACTTCATTAGTGCATTCTTTCAAATATTAAAAAAAAATCACACGCTAAAAGACGTCCGTCTTTCCAAGACAAAATTCTAATTATACATTAATATTTTTGTTCTAAACTTCAAAAATGTGTTTTATGTTATTTAAAATTATTTAATTTAAAATTCGAAGGCATTGTGCATATTTCTAAAAAATATTAATATATTTTGATGAATATAGCATAGTTGTAGAATAATAATATTACATAAAATTAAAATTGTTCAAATTGATTAAAATTCAAAATCTATTTTCAAGCATAGAATTAGGAAGAATTATCATATACGAAGATTTTTTTATTTCTTTTCTCAGACTTTAGGGAACATTTTTTTTTCTCTGTTTGAATTTTAAACCAGCTATAAAAGAATTATTGAAAATGAAAGAAAATAGTCTGAGAAAACTATTTTTAATTTAATGATAATTGTAGCAACGACATATTCCCAAAATAATAATATAAAGTAAAAGGAAATTAATTAAGCTTATTTCCGGCATAACTGATCTACTTCTTTATTTCTTCGAATAGAGTAAGTGGATTATATTTTTAATCAAAATTTTAGAAAATATTTGATATTTGTAACAGACTAGATTTTAAAATGGGGATAATTTTATCACAGAAACGGCATTTATTATGAAATATAAATTTTTAAAATTGTTAAAATATGATAATTTTATATAGAAATGTCCTATTTAATATCTAAATATTTGTAATATTGAAAAATTTTAGAAAATCAAACTGATTACATTCTTTTCATTAAAAAGAGCAAAATAGGGATTATAGTTTATTATATTTCAAATGTATTTTCCCCTAAAACGATAGGTAATTAACTTTTGCATTTTCTAAATAAATCAAACTAAACATTAATTCTCAGGCGTAATGCCAAATTTTTTATGAAAAGTCCTATGAAGAAAAGTAAATATTCCAAATCAGAATGTAAATGCTTTAACTTAATTTTTTCATTTTTAAGAATTTTTGTGATTAATAATTTTAAGCATGATTAAAAAACTTGACAAGTTCCGAATCATGAGTATCTCATTTTTCATTAATGGAAAGAATAAAGGAAAGATCATTATTCAATATATAAATATATTATTTGCAGGGAATAGTTCTTACTCTTAAAACTTCTCAAAATTTTCGAATATAGAATAAGTCACATTTGAAAGTAACAAGGCCATTTTTTAAAAATTCCTGTCAGGGAAAATATGCCAATAATGAAATTGCATGAATAATTATATTGTGTAAAAAATATTTTTAAAACATAGAATCAATAAATGAATGTAAGAATTTTAATAATAAGAGCTTAAATAATGAGATTAAGAATAAAATTTATTAAAAAAAAATTTGTATTAAAGTATTTTTGTTTATTGTAAGCTATTAATTGAATAAAAATTTAAATTAAAAACATTAAGATCAACAACATTATTTGAAAAAAAAGTATTAATTTCAAGTCTCATTGAGTATTCTAAAATTCCTTTAATCAAAAAGCAATTTAAGGTTTTTCTCGTCTTCAATGCATTTTAATTAGCATTGTTTTATTTTACATTTTAAGTTGGTTTTAATAATAAATAAAGAAATGATAAGAAATAAAGAATTATTTTTAAAATAAACTGTAAAATGAATTCTGTCACAAAGGCGGAACAGACTGTCATTAATTCTTATATATATGATCCTTTATGATCAAATAATTCATTTTTGTATAAAGTTTACTTTAAATTATGTAGTTGAAGGTTTTTTTCTTTGTCAATACCAGATTCTTTTAGATTTGAAAGCATTTTCCTTCCTTCTATCAATTAAAAAAACGTTTCAATTCAAAGTTTTATTTTTAAAATATTATTTTTAATGTGATTTTATGTCAAGTTTTTAGTTAGTTTTAAACTTTACTTATCAGAAATTAATAATAACTTGGACTTCAGTGTAAAAGTAAGCATTATAAAATATTTTGTAGTTATTAGTGATAGAGAATATCTATGTACACATACTTCCTTTCATTCTTTTCACAATTTATCATGTAACATTTAAAAAGAATTATTAATGCATTTATCAGAAGATAAAAAAGATTTAATCTATGAATTTTAAAAAAAATCTATAGGATCTATTAATATTTGATACATGCTAAGGCCTACATCCTATTTGGGAATTACTAGCGCCCAAACCGATCAAACTAGAATTATCTTAAAACATGCAAAGAAAAATGGGAATAATTGAAAAATTTTAAGATTTAAGAAATCTATAAAATTGAATGCACGCAATTCATTCCTTTATTAATGACTAAAAAAAGGCTTTCTAAAAGGAAATTTGCATTTTTAATATATTAATTTTATTTAATAGGTGGGAAGTATATTTTACATTTAGCTATGCATAAAAAAGCATTTTTAATTATTGAGAATCTGATTTGTTCAAATTTTGATTCCTGCAATTGCATTTTGTGTTATCAACAGCTATTTTCTTTTAAATATAAAATTTTTCAAACGAGCTTTCATGATGTTTTTTTGTTTTGAAATATAGTTTGAAACAAAGAAGTAATGCTGAAAAAATTAAATTATGTGATTGTATTCTTCATTCAATCTGCATATAGTAATAATTATTCAATCTTCCTATTGCAAATAAATATTACTATGGACACTGAATGAAAAAATAAAATATCTGTCATCATTTGAAAAAGATATGACGTTCTGATTAATAAAAAAGTAGGAAAAACTCCATAAAACTACATTTTATATTTTTAAAAAATTTCTAATGGGATTATATGAAAAATGTTTTTCAATTTCAGTATTTCGAAAGGAAAAAAAATTATTCGTTCCAAATGCATTTGAAAAACACAAACATAAAAAAAGCTTTGAAAAGATTTAACATTTAGGGAAGGAAAAAATTGGCATGATTTAAAAATCTACAAATAATTTTAACAAAAAAGTGGATTTTAAATTGATTTTAAAATGCACAGGCTCTAGTACTAATTACATCTGAAGATAATAAATTTAAATCTGAAATATCCGAAGTATGAGAACTTATTTACTTAAAGCAATGTATCTCCAATAGAAAAAAAACTAGCCGTTCATTTGATCTACACTATCACACCGCTTTCAAACTACTTTTTTCGCCATTTAGAATTCCTAAAAATGACTTCTACTTCAAAATGCAATCAAAATTTAAAGTATTTCAAGAGACAACTAAGATTTCTAAAATTTCAGATTTAAAATGACTACTTCTTTTTAATGAAAAATTTCGGAAATAAAATTATGAACAAATTCTCAGATGTCGTAATGACATGAATTTAAGAAATATAACTTTTTATTCGTTTTATGTTAATAAATTCTGAGAATATTTCAAATATAAAATATAAAAAAGAAACAATTTAAAAAATCTTGAAACTGTATTAAACATTTCTATACTCTACCAGAATAAATAAATATATCTCAAAAAGGCGCCAAAACTCTCGAAATTCTTAGTCACATAAAGGTTTGCAACAGCTTTTAAATTTATCACAAAATTCAGGAGGTAAAAGAGCGATTGAGTGATGAAAATTAGATATTTTGAAAAGGAAGCTTTATACTTTTTGGATTTTAATCTTCTTTCATTCGTCTATTGAATTTAATTCCTTTTGTGACACAAAACATATAATTTATATTGTCAAAAATAGTATTTTTAATCTATAAGGTTTTTAAATCTTGCATAGCAAAAAAATAACAACATGATCTCTATTTCCTTTTTCAGTTCTATGAAAAAAGGGTTCATTGTTGAGATGCCTTCCTTAATCTCGCGCCCCTGTTTATTTAGCTATTTGATATTAAAAATAATATGTTTGTCCTCTATCCATGCGAGAGATAAAATTTTTTAAACTTATCTCATGACGTATGCTTTGCAGCTGTATGGTTAAAGTGAGAAGATGAAATATTTTTTAAAAAGAAACAATATTGTGAATGAAGGAGATATACAACTAAGATATTCATGCACATACGATAGAAAAATATAAACTATAAGCCACTGGCATAAAACAAGGAAATGACTGTAAAACTTGTTGCATATGGCACAAAAATTTCTACCCACTTGATTTTTTTTTAATTTTTACCTGAGGGGTATTAATCTGTCTAGCTATGGAGAGACTAGAGAGTAAACTATATCCATGCGGTAAGAGTAATCCATGCATCATTTTCTTCGAGGAAAATTTGTGATGATGGATTGTGTTACCTTTCTCCTTCTTTCGACTAAGGGACAAAACCTACGAGACTGCCTCGTCGGAGGACATATCAGCAGGAAGCGGCTTAACATTTTTTTGCTACAAGATCCACTGGCAGAGGGTTCTTGTACCTTTTTGCTGCTGTTGCTGCTGCTGCTTGTTTTGGTCCTTTGACTGCTGGTGTTGCTGCTGATGATGCTGCTGGGAAGGCGTCGGTTGCTGCTGAGAGGTCACAGTCGGCGGGGATGGCAGTTGCTGGTGGTAGGGCTGGTGCGACGGCGTTCGCGGCCGACCCTTGTGGGGTGACGGCGGCACCAGGGGTCCTGAGGTGGTTCGGCCTGCTGTCGTCTGATGTTGCCGCAGTTGCCGGCCTATCACGGCAGCGCTATTCATTGTCCGGACGCGCTACGCGGTGCTGCCTCGGATCAGGAGCGGGGGTCGCGGCGGGGCCCCGCCGAAGCCTCCGCCACCGCTGGGCCCCATCGACGAGCTGCCCAGGAACGACATGGCAGAGGGGCCGGCGCCAACCATCTCGCCGATCCCGGGTTGCTGCACGCACACCGCTGGCGAATCTTTTGGCGACCGGACGCTGAAAAGAGAGCCGCCGAGCTCGCCAACCGACCTCCACACCCTCGTCCTTTCGGTTCCGGGGAGGGATCTCACATTCTGCATTCTCCGGAGGGGGAGCTAGGGATTCTTCGCTGTCCTGGATAGTCTCTTTTTTTTATTTTTATTATTATTACTACGTCTCTTGCAGCTTGTCCAACAAATATTTACGTTTTGGGAAGAAGAAAAAAGAACGTCTTTCTCTTTTAAAGAAAACTGAGGCATCAATTTAAATTGAATAACAGTCCCAATTATTTTAATTGGGTTTTTTTGTTAATTATTTCGGTTTCCATTATGAAAAGAGCGATAAGATTTCATCCAAATAAGGGGAATCGAAAATTATTATTTGAAACTACGAGCCATGTTAAAGAAAAGAATGCACGATTCCATTTAAAAGAGAATGATTTTGAAAAACGTTGTTCTGCCTTTCTCTAAATTAACCCTTTCGACCAACGAATCAGTTCAGTGAAGGAATCTTAGTGTAATCGAGTAATATGTTGAATTGCATATGATGAAACTGTTTTAAAACTCATAATATTAAATTCACATCACTTTCCTTTTTAGCCTTATAAATAATTTAGCTTTTATATAAGTTGTAAGGTTGATGCATTTTTTTAATGTAAAATGATGGGCTCTTATATTTTGTCTCTTAAAATGAAAGAACATAAATTTTGTACTTAATTAAAATTCCTCCAATTAAAGAAAAAGAAACAAATAATTTTTTTACAAATTTTTTTTATTTAAAAAAATTAATACTGCTTTGTGTTAAATTATATTTTAAACTACTAAATGTTCTGAATTTTATATGTCCTAATCTAGACTCCAGTTTGCTATGACTACAACAAATGAACTTGTTGGTTTTGTGCTTCATTCGAATTTTTTTTCTTTGTCCTTTTATCTAAATATACAATTGAAAGCAGCTTCAAACTAATTTTGGTCTAGACAACTTCTCACATTCGAAACAAATTTCGATATCTTTTCAGCTAAATTGCACTTGTACGAGTGCTTAAATTATTATAAAAATGTTATATTAAAAATTATTATTCAATTAAAAAATTCAGGTGATTTTCTGAAAATTATTTTTGCTAAAAAGCATTGCTATTTAAAATCTCTAATGAATGTAAATATCAAACTTACGATTTATAAAGACAATTGTTTAGTTTTTCAAGAAGAATTCATTTTTCAGTGAACATATGATGCTAGTGAAAGCTATTTATTTTCAGAACAGAGTAATATTTTGACATCGGAGTCTTAAGTCGTGAAAGTTTAATTTCACCTAACTTAAATTAAAACACTAATCATACTTTATTTGCATTTTCTAAAACATAAATTTTTTTTGTAATGACTTTTGATAACAAATATTGAAAAAAAAAAAAACAGGAAAAATATAACTATATAAAAAAAAAGCTTGAATATTTTGTATGAGGGACATTCACATTGATATTTTGTTTAATTTTATATTTACGTCAAAAGATATACATGTTGTTTCTATAATTTATTGAATTTTCGTTAACATTTCTAAAAAATAAGACTGGCAATGAATAAAGCAAAACATTTATTGAAGAACTCCGAAATATTTTTATTTCAAAAAATATTTAACCTCTCCAAAAACCTCAGAACGGTCAATTTATATTTTTTTTACTTTTTTATGAAAAAAAATGGAGACTTATGTTTTCTGTTGTCTTTAAAAATTTTTGAATATAAAATGAACAATTTTTAAAGTATTTTATCATTGCCATATAATTTATTTCCAATTATATTTAGGAGAAACATGAAATGAAAATGTGCCATATATAAAACAGTTTGGTTTACGGTTAGATAAATTTAAATATTTGTTTTAAGGGTTTTATTATTTTTTTAATTCGTTTTGTACATCTGAATAATTTTTCCAAAATTAAAATTACAATATAAGATTTTCAGACAGAAAAATAATATTCTTCTAATTTTATTTCCTTAAAGTTTTAACAACATAACAATTTAACCTTATACTTCATAAAAATATAGTTTAGACTAAAAGCAAATTCTTTAATGAGTATACTTTTCCCTACGATACCAGAGTGTATATCAATAAAAATAACCGTCTGGAACTATAACTTATCACATTCGGCCATATGTCGGCTTCCTTTTTTTTATAAATACTTAATCTATCATCCAGCTGGATTTACTTTAGTGTACCTGTGCAATAAAAATATTAATAAATGCACTTTGTAGTCTTCTGCAAGTAATTGAATGAAAAAGGTTTAATACTCAAATAAAATAAAAATTGATACACAAAAATGTGTGTAGAAAAACTGATATTTCGATCAGCATTAATCAATCAAACTAAATCTCTATCTCCAATATGCAATTGCGCGACTTTAATTGCGACGCTCATCTCTATTTATTTACCGTATCGGTATGCATGAAATTTCTGTTATAATTACCATAAAACATGATTATTTAAATCGCTCTGCTACGATCACCAGAAACCCTCTCAGCGCTGCGTTTGGCTATGAAATTTAAGCTCTCATTGAAATTCCTTCGCCAAACTCCCACCGACGAAAATTAAACTTCACACTTTTCTTAGCAAATAGCAGTGCCAAGAAGACTGCCAAAAGAGCGATAAAGGTGCATTGGTGGGAGGATTGGCTAGCAGAGCAGGAGGATGGAGAAAAGCCGCATCACAGTCTGAAGGGTAGTGGAATGTTCGGGCCATGACGACGCTATCGATTGGTCTCTCCTGGAGCTTTTAGGAACTCAGGGAACCGGACCGGCCCACACGGGAGCTCGGGGATTGCCGGATAAGACCACCCCCGTCAGTAGAACGGCCTCTGTTCCTCGTGTGACAGCACTCGGAAGTGAAGGACTTTTAAAGATCGCGAGCAGACTCACATGAAAAAAGATCAAATCTCCCTCCCCCTTTTTCCCCTACAAGGTCTGTTAACGTGTGTACTATACATTTTTTTAAGAATGGAAGCAACCCTAAACTTTTTTGTGTTTTCGAAGGGTTTTTTTTTTTTTTTTTTTTTTTTTGTAATGCTGAAAAACTTTTTAAAAGTGTTCTATGTACATGCACATAACTGCATTTTTTTCCTTTCCTGCTTTTACTTATATTTAAAAAGAATGCAATATTAAAAGCTTTCATTTTTAGTCACTTGATTTGTAAGAAAAATCACTTGGTGGATTTTTTTATTTGCATTTCTTTTCGAAAATTTTACATAACAATTCACGAATAAGAAAATTTATAAAAAGTAAATCAATGGCAAATATATCATTTAAAAAAATATATAAAAATAGGTCCCTTAAAAGGTTAACCCTTTCGTTCCAGTATTGAATTTGTTTTCACGTATTTTAAATACTAATGGTGTGTATCAAAGATGAAAAGGTTAAGAAAATATTAGCATTGGAGAAAATCTGCTTTTACCAATCTGGTCTAAAGTTAATTACCTTTTATTTATCAAGTAATTTCAAGTCAAATATTTATCACTATGATTGACGATATGGTTTTTCTAAATATGTTATTCGAATTTCTCTTTTTAAATTATTTGGTATCCAATAAAATAAATCCTATAAATCCAATGTAGTGACAGAGAGTGATCCTAGAAGCCGAATGATAAATGACAATGGGTACTTTTGTAAAGCATTTTCACCTAGATGATGCATCTATAATAAGGATTCAATATTATATTATAAACTGATATAGATTTTACTCATAACACAGCGTGTATATGTGTGTGTACAGTTGTTGATGTTATATATGCCAGCTTGTTGGATTTAGAGTTAGCAAATTTAATATCAATATATTTTGAAATTGTGCACATTGAAGTGATTTTTTGTTTGATTAAAACCAATTAACCAATTAAATATTGTGCAATTTTAATGTTCCTCCACGATAGTCATTTATCATAATGGAAACTTATTATTTTACAAAACTTATTTTAGTATCATTTTAAAATGAAAGCAAAAGTTTTTTAGCTAACTAATTAGATGTCATGAAATAAATTTCTGGATTTTGGGAATTTTTAACAATAAATTTTGTCTAATTTTCAACAATAGGATTATATTTTTATCCTGAAATTCAAACCATTTCCAGTACTATCTCAAATATTTGAACATGCGTTTTTTATCCATTACTGAAAGCTAAGGAAATAAAATTCTGCTAACTATCTATACAGTTTCCATGAAGAATCAAAAATGAAAGCAACATTACACGAAAACACGAAGTGCAATTTGCAATAGATTATAGAGACAGTTAAATTTTTAACGGCACTATAACAATATTTTTGGTGTTTGCTTTATTAGGAAGGCGCGAGCACACTATAAGCAAACCAGAGCAAGGCTATTAAGTTAACAAGGCTCTCATGTCTCCCACACTTTGAATTTCAAACAAATATTTTGTTAAAAGAATCATGTACAAAAAATTGTGTATAGGAGATTCAACTGAAATTAAACACAACCCATTTTTTCGACGACCTTCTGGTCGTATTGCACAATGTATTCAAAAAATTTGAACTTTTATGGAAAAGGTATAGATATGTTCAAAAGTACATTCTTCGAAAATCTCAAAATAATAATAATTTTAAAAAATTATCTTCTTTTAGACTGATATTTGAAGTTTTTCCACCATTTCATTTTCAAAGAAAGAATATTAATTAAAGAAAAGTGAAAGCTTATCAGGTGTATTGCAAATATTCATACGAATGTTCTACAACTTTCAGGATGGATCGAAATTTACTCTCTAAGATACAGAAACAATTATATATATATATATATAGAGAGAGAGAGAGAGAGATAAATATCAACAGCTACAATGTAAATTAACTAACTAATAGTAGTACTAACAATAAAATTGAAATGGTTAATAAAAATTTGCGTTGCTCAAATACCACATGCGCAATCTTTCAAAAAAATTTCAACATCCTTCTTAAAATGAAATCTTTTTCCTCAAAACTATTGAATTTGTATTGGTTGCATCGAATCGCATCGAAACAATAACAAATTTTACTTTTGCCCAAATTTGATAAGTTTCTGCGCGGAAAAGTATAACTGGGTAGAAGAAAAAACTTCTAAAGATAAAAGTTGCTTTTCCGTATAGATTATCATCATACAATAAGAAACCATATTGAATAAATTCATAAAGTTTACTATTAATTTTTAAAAGTATTAACAATGTTTTTTTTCAACGCAATTTTAGACAACATCATTTCTAGAAAAATGCATCAAAAATGAACAATAAAGTATAATTTTTATTTATTCATCTAAATAATTTAAAATTTCACTTATTCATTTTCTTGTTTTCAACGAAAGTTGGAATATTTTTCACATATGTAAGTAGACATTATACCTATTCACAGAAATTCTCTCTGGTTAATGGTTGCTATTTTTGAACCATTTCATTTAAATGTTTTGTTTCGTCGTTACCAAAGAGATTATTACAGGAAAAAAAAGATTCAGAAGAATCTGGATGTGCAATTCTACACTTAATTTCAAAATATATTTCAAAATTCGTTTTCATTTAATCATTATAACGATTAAGGCTAAAACGCATTCTTACTTCTTTCAAATTTCAAAACTGGAATTAGAACTGGTATTGGAAGCATTGATGCAGTGGGGAAATTAAGCGAATACAATAAGCAAATACTCTCTTAGAAGGAGGAGAACATATTCCGCGTTACATACGCAATGTAACGTAAATTAAGGACAACGACAATTTGTACTAATTACTAAAGAACAAGAAAAGTATTTTAAATATAAAGTATGCTTAGTAAATAAAAGGTACTAAGCAAAATATGTACAATGTACCATAGTACTAAACTAATATAAAAGGTATGCTCCTTGGAATAATTAGAGAAAAAGATTCCATAAAGAAAAAAATATTAGCATACTGTTCGTATTCTGTATGCTTTCTATAGGTTATATTATAATCAGCATATTTTCTGACCATGTACACCACCAAATTTTAAAATTTGAGATTTTATATGAATTGGGTATTTCATTAATAAATCGCTGCTCTCCGGAGTTCCCCAATAGACGTCAGAGATGGATTGCGGGCTGCAGAACGTCTCCGAGCATATCCCAAACATGCTCACTGGAGGGCAAATAGGGAAAGAACGCTGGAATTTCCAAACTTGACCTATCTTCTTCGTGGCATTCGTACACAATATCAGTACAATGAGGACAAACCATGTCATCCATAAAGAAAAACTTTGCACTCATTTTATTTCTGAGCAGACCCGCATATTGTTGCAGAATGATATTCCGATGAATATCGCCTATCATGGTGTCTCTTTTGGCAAGAACATGTGTTCGAGAATCCATAATAAGGCCCCCCCCAAAACATTTTGTCACTACCGTAATTATGATGCTGAACGATGTTTTCTTGTTTCTAACAAATCGCTGGTGTTCTCCATATGAAAATAAGATGTGAATTTGAATTCATTAAAAATCTATTAAATCGGGGTAAAAGCTCACAGCTCAACTGTAAAGATGTCCAGTTCACATGTTTTCTACATCAGCTAATCGTTGCTGAAAGCATTTTACTTTAAGAAAATACATCTCATAGGCCTGCGGGTAATAGATCATACTATTCTAAACGTATGAACATGATTAGCCTCGAAATTATAATATTTGTGACTGCTTGTTGCTGATGCTACGAGTCAGATGCAGTACTCAACCTGCTTCTTTTCACAATTATACCTAAATACTGATCGCGTTCTGCCATTGTAATTTAGGAATTCCCAGTACTTAAAGATCTACTTATGTTCCATCTTTTTGAATCCGTTTCCAAAGTATAGATTTGACACTTTGCACAATTTCGAGTTCATCAAACAATCCCATCTGTATTCGTCCCCATTCCAAATGTCTGATAATTCTGACATGCAAAACATCATCAAGATGGATCCTCTGAATCATAGTTTAAGACTCGACTCGATTTATACTCAAGTTGTAGACTACATGTAGTGACTAACTAGGGTGAGGCAGACAGGACACGTGCCCTGGGAGCAGTTGCCAGGGAGCGCAAAATTAAGGAATCAGTTTGTTGTATTTAAAAGAAAATTAAATTTGTAATAAATTTTTATTAAAAAAGATTTTTAAAAATCAAGATGGTTTCAGCAAAGTGAGAGAAAATGAAAGGTTTTCAAAGCTAATGCCCCTCCCCCTCCCCAATTGGGAATAAGGGTTTATTTGGAACTTCTGGTTATTACCTTATGGCTTAGAGCTGATGATTATTTTATGTGCTAACCAAAATAAATGATAACAAAAGTCATATTCTATAACTTCGGATTTTGCATGAAAAGCAAGAAGCAGTGATTTTGTATCTTTCGGATTTATGTCAAAAGAAATAGCTTTCCTTTAAATTCTGGCGAAGGCAACGAGCACTCGACAACAGTGTAACTACAGATAGTATAACTTTCCAAATCTTTTAAAAAGAGTATAATATGTGTTTCAGAAAAAAGTCACTTTTTAAATATCTGGGCAATGAAACAGATAATCGGAAACTACCTTTTGAAAATCGGATCATGAATATAAGAAAATATATTTATGACTGATCAAACCGAGATATATATCTCAAGATAAAATGATTAATGGAAAGTACTGATAATAAAACCAAAATTCCTTAGCTTTTTTTTTTAATTTGGAGTGTTAATAGAAGATGGGAAAAAACCGCGGCACCAAACTAGATTTAAATTAGCCAGAAAGATTACCTTTACTTTCATTCATGGAGACCCTGAATCAGAAAAAAAAAAGACGAATGGTGTTCTGAAGGCCTAATCTTTCGAAATTTGGACTAACACTTTTGAATGCGAAAAACTGGAAATAATGTTCATTAAAAATCAGAGGACCTATCATAGAAATTATAAGCAATAAAAATATGTACTATGATTTAAAATGATGTGGATACAATATCACTTGAATATTTTTACCCCCCCCCTTCCATACACACATTAATAAAAAGAATTAAAAATTAAAAATAAAAAGTATCATCATGGCATTTGAAAGCAATGAATATCTATGCAATTATTTAATATGATGTAATATAATAACCAAATATCATTCGAATATCTTTTATCACACACTTTTATCGCATGTACATTCATAAATTTACTCCTTTACTTTTAAATTATGTGAAGCAGCTCTGCTGATATTTATGACGTTAGCAATATCATGTGCGAAACATATTTTAGTTAACTAAAAGTTATATTTTCATATCTCAGAGCTTCAGTGTGACAAAAATAACTCTTGTAGTTTAGATCTTTTGAGTATAAACTGACACTTCAGCAAAATCATAAACGTTTTCGAATCAATAAAAGCGAGGATGCAATCTTACATGTCATAGAAAAATTAATAACATGTTCATTTCCTTTCATCCTTGAATGTTTGTGTCATTTCATTAACTTCATGCAATGAGTTTTTGCTTTATCACAGGGTGCTAGATATATTATTAAACATTAATAATTTTATATTTTGGTGGATAAATGTAAAGATATGCGCTAAATAGTTCTTCATATTATTGTAGATATAAACTTAAGTATCATGGCTTTCGAATGATTTTATATGTGTCAACTAAAAATTTATTTCAATATTCAGAGATTCCATACAATTCTTAGGTGCAAAAAAATAATATCTATAGCTTTTTCATTATTTCCAGATATACGCTCATTTCCTTTTAAATAATATCAATTCCAAATTATTTTAAATATTATTGTTTAAGTTTAAATACTCTTTCAGTCTTTGCACTCCTCAATATAACGGATCGAGAAAAAATAAGGATCGCGTTTCAAAAAAAAAAAAAAAAAATAAGGAAGGCCGTAATTTTATTATTTGCCCTTGGGGTCTTTTTATATTGGTACGCCACTGATCAGGATTAACAGAGTAGGAATTTAGCCATAGCAAAGAGCGGACAGAAGGTTTTAGACAACTATACGATATCACCGAGAAAATTTTTTATACAATACGGTGAATGAACTATTCCTTTTGACGTCCTTTCAACACACTCTACTGGCTTATTTCAACTTGAATCAGGAGCATGTTATTTCTAATAATATCTATGATTGTCCTCAAGAGTAAGTTTTTGCATGATTCGTATAATTTCTGAGCGATTCTAAAATATCCTTAATTTAGGAACATGAGCGTAGAAAATTGTGTTATTCAAAACAATTTTTAATGTCAGCACATAATGCTAGTTAAGTTTAGGTTGATACTCGTTTCTTCTGCATCAGACACAGGTTAATACTGTTTCTTGATTATACCTGATACAGCCAGTAACCGATTCTTTTCCTGTCGGAATGAAACTGAACATTTACGCCGTGTCTGGTAGCTTGTACTGATACAATTCCAAATTGGGATTTTACTTCTTTGGTATTGATGACGATATTTCGACAGTCTTGGTTTTGACAGTGACTGACGTGTGGGTGAGAAGGAGAAATGAAAAGCTTTGATGTTATAGTTAGTGCAGGAGAAAATGGAGATTCTTCAGTGGTATGTGTATCATTACATGGTGTAAAGAACAGCAATCGCTGGGGAGGGTGGAGGAGTGAAATTTATATAGTTAAAAAATTCCCCATGCTCAAAGCGTCGCCGATGCAGAACAATGAGACAGGCTATATTGTCCTAATACTTTGCATCAGATTGATGTAAAATCATTCGATCGAAAACGAGTGAAGTCGAGAGAATTATCAATCAGATCGAAAAATTGATTACCTGATAGATTTAGTCTGTATCAGTTTTGTATGCTTGATACATTTGCGTATCTGATACAGAGCATCGGGTTGATATCGTATCTTTCAACTCTAATACTATTTTCTCAATTTATATATATAAAAAAGCAAGTAAATGCATCATGCATTTATCTTTCTAACCAAAAAATGAAAAACTAGGAAAGTGCTAAATTTATTTTACATTCCATTCTCGCCTTACGAAATTTAGACAAAACCTTTTTTTCACCGAGTTAAATAAAGCCGTGGTAGTCAGAAGGTAAGATATTGATTTCAGGGCCTGAAAGTTTGAAGTTTAAAACAGAAATCTAACAAAAAACCACCGCATAAGTTGGCCTAGTATACATTAAAATACGTTGGAGCGAAATGACTCCCAACAATGTGCTCAGGAACGCTTAGAGAGCTCTTATGCACTTTATGATCGTCCTCGTTATCTGACTGCGGTTCAGAATTAGGAATCACAAAATAACTTAGAGTATATTCAAAAGCGGGACGTTCGTAACTAAAAGAACTAACGTTTGTCGCGTAATACAGATATTTGTTTTGCATGAGTGCGCTGTGCAAGAATCTGAAGTTTTTCTTTAATATATAACCAGTATTAGCTATTTTCATAAATTTTGCGTTTCTTCAAAAATTTAGACTTTATATAATTCAAATATTTATTGAAATGAATAAATTTTTGGCATGTGATTCAAATTTTTTTAAATGTAATTACCTTTCTTCCATAATATAATAAATTAATATTTATGCGAAACAAAAAATATAATTATCAATACAGTCACTTCAAAAAATCTTCAAAAATTGCAACTAGGGTCTGATTTTTAATGCTATTGGTATTTTTTTTTCATAAATTATATTTCTTATTCGTTTTATTAAAAGACACTGATGGCAAACTTTTTAACAATGCAATGAAAAAAATGTGTCTGAATCATATTTGTTCTTTAGTTCGCTTTTCAAATATAAAACATTCTATGTAAAAAAAAACCGTTAATAAAATCATGAAATATATTAATAATTTAATTTTAAAGATTTTAGTTGAAATTTTTTAATTAAGCTTACTCATGCTACGTGTCAAACAGCCATCTACACTCAGTAGATATAATATTTAAATATTCATTTAAAGTCAAGAAAACGAACTTAAAAACACTTTATAAATATTGCGAATCAAATAGTTTTAGTCTCTGTTGAAGCTTATTAAACAATTGATAGGTACATCAGCAATAAAAAAAGGATTAAAACGTTGAAAATGTTTTTTTTAAATTTTTTTTTAAACCGTATCTTTATAAAAGTAGAATTATAATGCATTTTAATGAATCTTTCTCTTAGTACAAAATTATCTGTCTATTTTCTTCTAAGATGATTGGTTCGTATCTAGAAACGAAAAAGAAAAGAAACTGGAATTAGAACTAAAACTAAAACGCTCTGTGAACGGTGTTTAAAAGCGTAATCTTCTGGATTTACGTTTAGAATAATTAGTGGACTGCGAAATCCAGTCATTAATTTCACTTTGCGTAGCGCCATCTAGCGAAATTATTTCATACTACAATCCAAGAAGTCAATAACTTACAATTTTTTTCGCTTGTGTAATATTTATTGAACATCCTTCAATTCAGCTCATATTATTTCGATTTTAGCTGAGTATTTTTTTTTTTTTTAATGCTTAATAGAGAAAAATGGTTCCGAAATTGCAGGCTCAGATTTATCGTTTCTGACAGTTTCCGAATTGCGCCTCACAGTAAGACTGAAACGATGTATAAAAAAAATCTATGCTGGGGATGATTTTTATTTAAGAATATTTAAATAGTGCTTATTTTGGAGCTTTTTCTAAAACTCCAGTCTTATTTATTTCCGCTTCCGTTCATTCTGTAAAAGTTGCTTCTCAACGAATTGAGTCTTCCTGTAAGAAAGCAAATTATAAAGGAAAGTTCGATAATCCTTCAGAATTAATTCGTCAGCTCTTTCAATAAAAGTTGTGTAATTCTACAGAAATGCATATAGCTTAAAATTTGATATTTAATTGAAGGTAGTTATTTAAGATTATTAATATTTAATAGTTTTTTTAATTTAATAATTATTTAATAGCTAATAATATTTAATAAATTTTAAAGCATTAATTTTAAATTTTTTACTAAGGCAATTTATTCTCTTTAATTCAAAATGTAACAGTAATATATTCTGCTCGTTTAACATATAAATTAGTATAATTTTTTTTCTTATAAATTAAAGATTCATTGTCAAAAATTTTAGCTAAAGAAGACTAAAAACATTATTATCATAAATTCGATATCCAAATATTGCTAAATATATGTTAACAACATTAAATTTTAATTAATATGCATCAGCATTAAAATATAGTATTTTACTTCCGTTCGTAACAAATCCCTCGGGACTTCTTGCAATTATTTCTGCTTGCTTCACAAAACTACAATATCACATTCTACTATTGAGAAAAAGAAGCTAATTTTTGAAAATCGGAAAATTTGAAGATTGGATAAATATCAAATGAGATGTAAGGGAATATTTTCCCATTTGATTCCATACAAATTTTACCACCTTATCGAAATAAAGTTAAATTTAAATAATAATTTGTAATTTTATCTAATTAAAGAGGAATTTAATTAAATAGCTGAAGAAAAATTTTCCATCTAAGAAAAATATTTAATTTTAAACAAAATCGGCATTGAAAAACAAAGAATTGATCAAGCACTCTGATGGGTCCAGCAGTACTCAGAAAGAATGCCTGGCCAAAATGTGTGTTTTGATCCGATTTTCATAGACTGCCATACTGATTGCATTGTGTTGATTAAACGTATTTTACGTTCGTGCAATAAATAAATTTGAACATGAATTAAAAATCCACATTTTCTATGCAATATATTGTCAATGCATGAGCAATAAGAAAAAAACGTATTCTAATTTAACTAAAATTACGTCATTAATCAAAATCATGTATTCAAAATATGACCACGCTATTTACAAAGTCGTGAAGAATATAGCGCCGATAACGGATAGTAGGTGGCAGTTGAAACCAAAAATTAGATTATTTTGATACTTAAATCATTTTGATATATCGTTTAATTAAGTACAATGATTAAGAATATATTCCTCTCCTAGGGTTATTCTGCAACAAAATTTATTTAATCCTACAAATGACCCAGTGTGAGATTTCATACCTAAAAACATCGCAGGGTCAATTCGTTCTAGACTGAATTTTTATTTGCATAAATTTACCGAGATAATATTACAGTTCATCTTAATGTATGAGTTCAACATATTCGGGGATTTGAAAAATTAAAAAAAAATATCTCAGTTGAGTGCCCTCTGGATATACAACTCTGTCAAGATCAATCTTCAATATCGACGGCCAATCACAGCTAAGTCTGCAACTTTCCCAAAATTATTATTCGAATGCCAATGCGTCACCCATCGCATCTGGTCATTTATCTTGCTTATGCGTCTGAACTGCACCTGGAATACATCTGCGAAAACAATCAGCATGTCTTTCCCATTTGCCATAAAAGAATATTTTAAAATTTAAATATAAAAGGCGAATTCAAAATATAAAATGTTAACCAACAAGTTTGATCATAAGGTAAAAATCTTTCTAAATTCCACACTTAATTGACAAGTTTTTATAAAGCATTACTTAAAATCCAATCACAATCTGAACCATTTTCTCTTATTAATAAAAAAACAAGTAATGAGAATTATACCCTGCAATCAAGTTTTAAAGAATGCATATATTAATTATATTAATGTGAATAGAATTTAAAATGCAAGTTCTGTGATCTCAAATGAATGACCATTCAAAATTTTACCGGAAATATTTAAACACTATTTAAATAAATAGTCCTACACATTAAAATATTATCAGAAACACTTAGATTTTCATTTAAAAAATAATACTGACTTATTATACAGCATTTGTGACAGCCAAGTAAAAGAATCGTTTGATTCCACCAAAAATCAAATTAACCACTATTATGATTCCTGAATCTTGATTGAACCACAAAAAAAAAAATTAAGGATCGGGGGTGGGAAAAGTGCACTTAAGATCCGATTACACTTGAATATGGGGCAATAGTGCATATAACATAAAATCATCTTCTGAGAGCGTGGTCTAAAATTCTAAAAAGCAGGTTAATGTCTTGGGGATTAGTAAAATGACTGGATTTGACACAAAATAAGTCTATCAGTTAGCCTTAAATTTAGAGATTCATCGAATTGTACTAAAGTATTATAAAGATCAGCTTAAATCCATTCTAAAGAACAAGAAAAAATTATTTTAATGGTAGAACTTAAACTTTCATTGAAAGGAAACAACTCATTAAAAAGTGTGCCTAAAAAAGAAAATGGATTCGATTATGAATGGATTCGAACTTTTCAGCAACACAATCGTTATTTTATCTATTTTTTGCACTTATTCTATTCGGATATTTTGAAATGACAATAAGGAAAAGGATTTCCGTTGTCCTTAAAACCAATTTCCATTCACACAACTCAATAAAAGATGAAAAGACCACTTACTTAAAGCAGATTACTTATCTTCAGGAAATGGTTTTCAGTCGAGTGACCTCCTGTAGAGTGCAAACAGGTATCAACTTTTCACAAGTGCTTATCGGGTAGCCCATCCCCATAGTTACCAAACACGCGAAAATTCACTTTTTACTGAAAAAGGTGTATGCATTGTTTATCGCTGGACTTGTATATATATTTATTCATTAATCTTGGTGTTTTTATTTCTTCCAAGCACAAAAGAATTTAATCCTAATAATGCATCCCTTGAGTGGGTGAAATTTGCTTTGTATATCACTGTCATGAACGCAGCGACAATGTGGTTAAAGTGATTATTACGTAAAATGCAATTTTGAGGATTATACCTAAAATTCTTTATTACAAGCAATATAATTTTTCATGTGTTTTTTTTCATGGAACAGCAAATAAACATACTCATTTTAATGTCCATTCCTTAGAATATTGATTTCAAATATTCAGTGTAAAAAGATATTTAAAATTTAAGAAAACAACATTCGTGGTATTTAAAAAGAATTTTATTCTGAAATGTATGTCTTATTATGTTTCAAAAAGTGTTTTGTTATAATTATGATTGAGCATAAAATAAGCCATTTGGAAAATCGAATTTTAAATGTTCGAATGAATGAAAAGTAGTAAACCCTTCATTTCTGTGATATTTAGAAAGAATATCATATTGATTCAAATTTTAAGATGAATAAAACAGGACGAAGATACTTTTCCTTTATTTTATGCAAAAAATAATGGAAGATATTATTTTTTCACGTAAAAAACTATAATTCTTTTTTATTATTATTATTTAACTCTTATATAAAATTCCTAATGTTTAAACTTCTTAAATGGTGGAATAATCTTGAGCTTATTTAGAAAACTGCATGATCTCATCAAAATCGCAGTCATTTCATTCCCACACAATACGACCAGCTTATTATTCCCCAAAAGAAGTCTTGCAGTTTTGACAGCAAACAATTGCAACCAGAATTTGGTTCTTGAAACCGAATGTACTTCTAGCACCTTTCTTTGCATTAGGAAGAGATGGAGGGTTAGCATTTTGCAATCACTTTTCAACAGAAATGGCATTCAGAAAGTCCTGGATATCTGGGATCATCTGGGAAAAGGTTTTAATCACATTGCTGTGATGTTTAGTATGTGCATTCTCTGAATGAAATGACTTCTCTGATAGGTGAACGCACATTAATTAAGAGTTCTGAATCAGTTTATAGTCATAAAACTTACAACCGTGATACTTATTTTCTCTTTTTACTGCAGGAGGAAACTCTTAGCGGAATATTCAGCAGTAAATTTATTTTCTAGCAAGTGTCTTGATTGTGATTTTAAAGTTGCCGAAACCTCTTAATTGATTTTTTTGTAATATTTTATTAGTCCCGCTTATGTTTCTTTTATATATACAGTGGAACCTAATTTAATGAACATAATTCTTTCTTGAATTCTACTCGTAATGTGAAACGAGCAACGCATTGTATTCCTATGGGAATCTATGTAAAATATGATAATGCATTCCATTCAGAAAAAAAAAAATACTCAAACAATTTTATTACTTGCAATGTATGTTTTCCCTTTAAAAAAATCGTCTAAAGTCTTTTTTCTTGAGCCAAGATGAAACATTTGAGAAAAATAAAACACAGCGTTATCATTAAATGAATTTGCAGAATTCACAGTTACTGACTTATCAGGATGGTGCTTCTCAGCACACGATGATGTAATTCCTCATGTTTTCAACACCGCCCTTATTTCACTGGAAGTAATTGTGTCTATTATTCATCCCTCTCCTAACCAAATCTCCTTCGCAGCTTTTTGCTTTGATACCGAATGACGGTCCATCAGTTCTTCGGTAGTTCTAGCTATGTTCTTCCCCTACCTCATCGATCTCGTTTCTATCCATTTCTGGCACCATAACGTTGACCATACAAACAGTCTCATCGATTAATGTCCAGGGGTAATTGCTTAAATTTCACAGAGTCGCATTCGACAACGCTATCTGGTCAAAGCTGCCGAAGTTGTTCGAAAAATATGGAAAAGTGGAACGAGTGAGTGTAACACGATCAAAAACTGAATTCCGACTTGATAATTGCGGCAAAATGCTAACTTTAAATTTAGTTTTTTCCACCTTTTCTTATTATTTATTTTTGTTTTATCATTATGATACTGTATGAAATCCTAGAATAACACTTTTAGAATAGAATTTTTTTTAGAAACGGGAATTTTGACTAGTAAAAAATTCTATCAACAAAACCGAATAGTTTTAAAAAAATATGCGTTTATTGAACTGAAATTTTTTCCAGTTACTTCCCTCTATATAACACGTACCTAATGAAATTTCAAGAATTTCACTAAAAAAATTAAAAATTTTCCAAATTTACACTTTTTGGAAAATTAATTTTGATCTAAGTTATATCAGGGTACAAATTTATGAGCTTGTTTTGAATTAGAATTCAACAACTGAAGCCTATAAAATAGCTATTATATCCCCCCCCCCTCCGTATTTTGCTATTCTCTTAATAATACGGCCAACTAATGCCAAAGTAGTATATTTGGCATTAGACTGCATGCCTAAACATGCTATTTAGGTATTAGTCCGCATTCCTAAATATATTATTTAGACATAGTTTTCTTTATCAATGTATAGAGTTACATTTCTTTTGAGAAAGATGATCATTTATTGAAATTAAAACACTTGTTTTCCAAATTAATTACATTTGAAATTTAAATGAAAATTAATCATCTGATTTAATATATATACAACTCTAGACAAAATAACTGGATATGTGATCTACATTTATTTACCATATCTTTGCTCTAGTTTGCCATGATTAGATACGATTATTTCAAAAATTAATAGTATCTCATATGTATTCACATGTAGATAGTATTCAAATGCTGATGAACATGTAATTTAAAAGCAGTGAAAATTCGCCTGTATCAGTCTATGTTGAGAACTTATTTGAAGAAAATTCTTATATCTACATACTAATTTTTTTTAATTTTTTTTCCAAATTTCATTTTTGATTTTTTTTTTTTTTTTTGATTTGACCATTATGAAATCTTTTGAAATCATGGAATAACATTTTTAGAATAAGATTTTTTTTTTCATTCCACGAATTTTGTTTCATAGAAAAATATATACATAGAAAGTTTTAGATGACTGCTTTTTCCAATGAACGAAAAAAAATTTCAAAAATTAATGTTAATAAATTTCAGCTTACAGGTACTTAACAGAACTTTCAAAAATTTCATTAAAATATTTTTTAAGAAAATTTTTTTCTTATCCGTAATTTTTAAATTTAATCTCAGCTAATTAAGCTATGATTACTTTTAAAATTTTAGTTTATGGGTCTTTTTGCTATTTTAAAGTTCCTACTTTTTATCATAGGAGAGCATGATATTGTTTTGGTTTGGGCTTTTTGAAGCCTCCAAACTGAATGGGCAAAGTCGTAAGAAGTTATAACTAGGACAAAACACAAAGAAGAAAACGGGAATCAACTCGAAACAGCTAGGAAGGTATCAAATATTATATATATATATTTTTTTAATTTCAATTTTTCTAGCTACAAAAAAAAATTTGGAGCTCGCACGAATTTAAGATGGAAAAAAAATCCATCGCTCTAAAAGTTGTGCAATACAATAGCCAAGTGATTCCAAACGGTTTAAACCGAGTTTTCGCAAATATATATATATATATATATATATATATATATATATATATATATATATATATATATATATATATATATATATATATATATACACAAAAGTATTAGAATCAAGTTAATAGGAAAAACCAAAATCAAATAAAAATTAAACCAAAAAAATTATTAAAAAAATATTAAAAAAAGAATCCGGCCTGAAGACTTTTTCAAGGGTCACCCTCAGGCAGGGATTCAAATAAAGGGATTTTTTCTGTGAGGACATACAGACATTGTCTAATAATGATTCCTCGTGACCCGAAAATCCCCTGAAATTATGCTCAAGAGATATACCATTTTAACAGAAAGGAAATACAAAATAACAAATTAGAAAAAAAATAACCACAACAAAGTAAAAATACAATAACAAAAATAACAATAAAAACAAAAACAGCATTAAAATTAAAATTAAAATTAAAAACGAAAAGGCCAGAACATACCATCCAACAGTCAAGGAAACTTTAAACAATCGATTGTGATTTCCTGTTTTTAAAAAAGTTAACGGTAAATTATGTAAATTATGTAAATTTTTAAGATTTTTTAAACAAAACAAATGTGTCAGTAATTTTTTCTCCGTGAATGCTCCTGACACAAAGCTATCCACAGTGCCCCTTGGTAGAGCGCGCGACGGGCCATGCGCCATGATAAATTCGTTATTAACTCTTTGCATAGTTTAATTTATTTATTAAAATGAAAATATAACTCCCAAACGCCAAAAACAAGGAATTCTCGAAAAAGTAAAATCAGGAAAAATGATCTGAAAATTCTTAAATTTTTTAGGCAATACACCAAAAAACCTATTGAACCCCCCCACCACCACCACCAAAAAAAACTATTAAAAATATTTTATTTAAAAATTTGCAGTTCGTGGAACAGCGCACCTGCAGCTAAATTCCAACCAAATGCAAGAACGAGTAACCAATCTAAAGTAAGAAAAAGTTTGAAAACGAAACTAAAATGAAAACGAAACAAAACAGTTTGGAAATCGCAACTAAAATTTATTACCTATTTAAACTAAAACCAAAAAGGAACTTCATAGTATTTAGTTTACATTTAATTGTTTTGTTTAAAAAATCTTAAAAATACAAAAAAATATAAAATTTGTGGAAACGGAAAGTGTAGGACATGTCCATTAGCAGATAAGGAACAGATCAAAAATGAAAACTCAAAATTACAAATATTCTGTAAAAACAAAAATTTGATTTATCTCCTTAATTGTTCAAAATGTAATTTAAAATATATTGGCCAAACTAGCACCGAGCTTAATTTAAGAATTAACAATCACAGATCCGATATAAAAAACTTCATAAAAAATAGGACCACTGACTTCGAACTGGAGCATTTTCAAAACCATAACTTTAACAATATTAATATCTACATTCTAGAAGACAATATTAACGAATTAAACAAAAGATTAGATCTGGAAAACATTTATATTTGCAACCTGAAAACTTTATTTCCTTATGGTCTCAATAGTAAATTAAATGGGGAAGGTTATGTAGATTTAAACAATAATTGCATTTATAACAAATTTAACATATTTAAAAATTTTCTAAATAAAGATAACTTTTCTAAAAGATTTAAAAGAGGTAAAGGGAAAGGAGGCAATTTTCAAATTATATTTGAGGAATTTCAAAATTACTGTAATCTGGAACACAATAGTGAAAACATTCACAGAATTAGGAAATACATTTTTGGTCTTAGAAATAATAAAATGAAATGGTTTTTAAATAATAAATTCGGGGAATTAGAGTTTAAAAATTCGTACACTAAATGTATTATTCTAGATCTTATTAAATGTAAACTTAACATTGGAAAAAACGATTTACTTTTTAATAATAAAAATAATGTTTACAAAGAATACTGTGTGATTAAATTCTTGGATATTTACTTCGAATATCTAAAATTACCCAAAATTATACATAATAATAATATATTTTTTCCTCTTGCAGATAAAACTACTGTATCAATAGCGTTTAGTTACACTTCAACTTTAAAGAAAAAAATTTGTAATTATAATTACTATAGCAAAAAGTTAGATAAAATAAATAAAACAGATTGTTACTGTAACAAAGAAAAATATAAAGATTTTATAGATATTCATAAAGGTCATATTATTACAGGTAATTTAAAAATTATTGAATCCAACTCTTTAAGAGATTTGATGGGAAGAGGAACAAAATTTAGATTAAGAGAAAAAATAAACCATAGCAAAATTTTGATTTCTATTGGCAATGATTTGGATGTTTTTATTGCCAAATTATCTAGAAAATACCATTGGCCTGCGGAAGGTTTCGGGGAATGGAAAGTGAGAATTTTAAAGGAAATTAAAATAAAAATGAATACTGATTTTGACAGATCTAAAGAACGTGGGATTTATTTTAGTAAAACATTAAAAAAAGAAATAAAAAATTTAAAAGAAAAATTTGCTATTACAGTAATAGATAAATCAGCAAATAATTTCTGTTTAATTTGTAAATATTATTATAAAGAACTTTTAATTAATGAATATAACTCTAATGCAACTTATATGTTAAAGAACACCGGGAAAAAGGAATTAGATAAAAGAATGCTAGCTTTCGCAAAAAAAAACCAAAACTAAGACTTGCTCTCTTAACTATCCTTATTTATTCCCAACAGTTAAATTTCATAAAAATCCATTAAAATTCAGATTCGTAACCTGTAGCACTGGCAGTTATAATTACTATACGGGTAAACATTTCTTTAAATACTTAAAAATTATCCTGGACAAAATAAAAAATGAAGACAACTTTATTATTTCTAGTAACAAAGAAGTATTGGATTTTCTTAAAGATAACAACATTAATAAACTTAATACTTTTGATTTCGAAAATTTATACACTAATCTACCTCATGAAAAATTAATAATGGTCTGCACTTTTATATATGACGAATATTTAAATGAAAATATCATTCCTAAAAATAACTGGCTTGAGTTATGTAATTTTAATATTACTGAAAATTACGTGTTTAATGGTATTAATTTTTATAAACAAGTCAAGGGCATTCCAATGGGAACAGCTTTCTCAAGTGCTAATATTTTCCTGCATTACTATGAGAAAAAAATAATTAAATATAATTTAATAAACGGGTGGAGATATATTGATGACCTACTTTTGATTAACTTCGACAATACTAATATTATTACTAATTGCTATCCAAAAGATTTAATTCTAAAAGATACAAATAAAAATCAACTTGAGGCTACCTTTCTGGATTTAAAAATCGAAATTGCTAATGATAAAACAATAGTTGGTATATACGATAAAAGGGATGATTTCAACTTTAAAATAACAAAACTATGTAACTACCATTCCAATCTAAACTCTAAAATTTTCAAAAATCTAATTTTCTCACAAGTTAACAGGTTCAAAAGGGTTTGCAATAATAAAAATTCTTGTATTGAAGCATCAAATATCCTCCTTAAAAATTTAATTAAAAATGATTTTCCTAGAAATTACTGTAATGTCAATTTTTTAATTAAACAAGGTATGGTTTGGGATTAATCCTTTGGCTTAAATAAAAATAGAACTTTACTTGCATATTGGATCACTCAACAGATGGCGCTGGGTGCCTACCTCTGTTTACATAATTTACCGTTAACTTTTTTAAAAACAGGAAATCACAATCGATTGTTTAAAGTTTCCTTGACTGTTGGATGGTATGTTCTGGCCTTTTCGTTTTTAATTTTAATTTTAATTTTAATGCTGTTTTTGTATTTATTGTTATTTTTGTTATTGTATTTTTACTTTGTTGTGGTTATTTTTTTTCTAATTTGTTATTTTGTATTTCCTTTCTGTTAAAATGGTATATCTCTTGAGCATAGTTTCAGGGGATTTTCGGGTCACGAGGAATCATTATTAGACAATGTCTGTATGTCCTCACAGAAAAAATCCCTTTATTTGAATCCCTGCCTGAGGGTGACCCTTGAAAAAGTCTCAGGCCGGATTCTTTTTTTAATATTTTTTTAATAATTTTTTTGGTTTAATTTTTATTTGATTTTGGTTTTTCCTATTAACTTGATTCTAATACTTTTGTATCAATTCATCTGTGTTTTAGAAGTAGTTTTAAAAAAATCCTCATTTTCTAAATATTGACGCATGCATAATCTGATAATCACGTGATTGTGTCAAACCGATTTAAACTGGTTTTTCACGAAAAAAATTCTGGCCTCGGGAAAAATATTTGAGAACTCGATTGATTTTGAGATAGTCAAAAGCCATCGCTTTTCTAAATATTGGTGTCTGCGAAATATGATTCATGTGCGAACATAATGTTGATAACATGTGACTTAAAAAAATAATGTTCTCACATGATAATTGGAAATTTGAGATAGTAGATTTCAATTTTTCATGAATATTTTTTTATTTTATTTATTTATTGAATGTTCTTGAACAACGATTTCAGAGTTACTCTGAAATTCAAACCGTAATCATTGCTTGGTTAAATATTTAATCTCGTGGTTTCCTCTTATTGTTCAAAGCTAGGAAAAAAGAATTCTGTTTAATACTTCCATAAGAAAAAAGAAAGTGAAATCACAAAACCTCGAAAGGTGATAAATAAATAGAACAACTGTATTTTTAAGCTCTGAGGTGTTGTAGGACTTCACTTTATTTAGTGATCTCATATACGCAATAAACATAACAAGTGTTAGTCTAAAAAACTAGAACTTGATTGGTGTTTAAGAGAAAGTTTGAACTTTAATTTCAATGCCGCTTTAATTACTATCTCAATCTGATATTTAAAATTGATTTCTTAGGAGAAGGGGATCCTGAATACTATTTTAAATCTTTTCACATTTATAGATTTTTATATAAACATCAAAAACAGGTGCCTCTATGGTGACTGTGGGAGAGTGTATTCTTTAACGAGAGATCACGCTTTTGGGCCATTCATATAAGCACTCACGGCTTTGGTTTTTCTGCATTTTCAACTTCAATTTACGTTCGAGTTCCAGCTCGAATTTCAGCTACTGTTCATTGTTACCGATTATTCATCCTTTCGGAAGTTCCACCCATTTGTAATTCCAGTTGTTCCCGGAACCAACTTATATTGCTTCTAAAATATTCTTAACTTATGTAATCATAATTCGGAAGTTTTTCTTCTCCAGTTGATCATCTGTTATTATTTTGATTGGTTTAACATACCTTTTTAACTATTGTTGTTTTTTATCAAAGAATTTTATTATTTATCCTGTGGTATTAATGCACAACATTTTTAGTGGGGATTTGGAATTGGAGTCGGATATGACCCAATCCACCCACATCTCAGTTTCTCCTCCTCCTCTCAACCTTATCTAGTAATTTATATGGGTGTAGACTTAGAAACCTGTTTTGAAAAGAAAAAAAAAATCAGCAACTTAGACCAATGAAATTACTATTACCATTTTTTTCCATGTTAAAATACAGTTCGACTGGAATGCATGTGTGAGTACTAAAAATCATTGATACATTAGCTGCGAAACTTCTAACCAATTTTTTGTACATATTTTTCTTATAATATCCTGTCCTTCCAACAGGTTTAGAAGCACAACTTAGAATTTGTTTACGTTTCCAAAATTGAAAAATGATTAGCAGCAGGAGTGGTCTCCTCAAAACTTTCTCGCATACTCTCTAATAAACGCGTCGTGTCATAGAATCCCTTACATGACACTCGCATATAATTGTTATTTTTGATGTGAATTTATCATTTTTGCTGAATCTATAACGTCATCCTTAAAGAGAGATAATTGGCAATGAATCTCTGGCATGCGCTAACAACATTCGGAAATCGAAATAGTTTTAGACACATCTTTCTCAACCATTTGAAAGAGAAATTTGATACAAACTGCACTTGTAATCACAAACTCCCGTACCAAATTTGATATATTTAAGCCATTACGTTTCTGAATAACTAGGTTTACATGTTGCTGAAAAGCCGGGATAACTTGGTTGGTAGGGCATTGTATTCGCAACCCTTAGGTTGTGAGTTCGAACCCCGCCAGCCAAAAACTCTCCGTGTGTGGTAGTGGCTGGCGCACGTATAAATTTGTTGTGGTCACAACTTCCTCTATGTCGAGAGTAATACCACTGGGGGTACTGGTTCAGAAGTGATATTTCTCTGATTCAGGTCTAAATTATAATCTGTGGATGAGTAAATGAAATGCATAAATAAAGTCCGCCCCGTAAAAAGGGTTGTGACGCTTGAGTAGCTAAGACGTACTCTTGGCCCTAGATGGCTCTACTTAAAAACGAGAAACGCTCACTCGGCTTTAAATCGCTGGCTTCGTCAGTTGGCTTGTGTAAGGACAAGTGCCATTAGAAACAACAACAACATGTTTCTGAAAGTGCAGACCGACAGACAGTCCAAAAAAACAGCCTACTACAAAATTGTCTGTCTGTACTTGAATTTGGCTCCAAATTTGAGAGATATCTACGCTACAGACGTTTTGTGCACCGAATGTTATCAATATAGCTCTCTTCTTTTTGTAATTATCATCTTATATTCGAACAGATTGACTTCCTCTGAATAGATTTTACTAAAAATTTGATAGAAATCGACAAATTTTGTTTTAAACTCTTACACTAAATCTCAATAGTCTAGCTCAAAGCTTTTTTGAGTTATTTTTGACACTGACAGATGGACATTTTTTAAAAATGTGTTTTTCGAACTCAAGGAGTTCTAAAATGTGGGTGAAGATTCGTCAAAATCTCGATTTCGAATTTTTTTGAAGATTACTGTACTTTCTCTATACTATGTATACGAAAAAGTAAAAAGTAGTTTGGCCAAGGAAAATAAAACAGAAAGAGCAATGAAATAGCTTGACATCTGCAATTCTCACATCGGAAATTTGATTTGTTTTCCCCCTATAGACGGCACTGTTGGCAAAAACATGGCTTTGTCTAAATATATTTTTCATGTATACCAATGCTGCACTCAGTTTTCAAAGAAAACTTTATTATTCAACCGCCACCGTTCTCCCCACTTGCCTTAAGGTATCGTGGAATGATTATTAATTTTCACGAAAAAAGTGTGGCACAAGACATCAATAATGAATATTTTGATATAAATCTGCATCGAATCAGCGTATACTGAGAGTGAAATATTCAGAAAATGTAAATAAAAAAGGATACTGCAGAAGTACCACCACTATTATCCGATGCTATTATTACGGGTTAGGTTATTTTATTGCACAATAAAAAAATCCTCCTAAGTAATGGAATAATTCATATGTACCACACCTCAAATATTCCATATCGATTCATTTTGGAATACACTGCGCATTTTGATGGAGGACAAAACATGTGATATCGCAAATGAAGAACTAGCATAGAGTAGACCGTAAGAACTATCATCTTTCTTATGTCACTGTATCTTCATGTTTAACTGGACTGCACTTAATCTTGTAAAATTCACTATACTTAATTCTGGTAATTCCGAAGGATCCCGATAGTATTTGGAGAGTAATGGCCCTATATACACAAAAAAAAATGCTAAGATTTGCTGTGAAACCTCAGAGGAAACTCACGGTCCTGAGCACGGAATTGCAATCATTTTCCCAAAGATGCCTTTGGCTTTGAAGGTGACCCATGGAAGTCAAATGACCGGATGCGGCTGATGGCTTATTGGTAGGGCACGAAGAAATCCTTCTATCCTGGTGACTAGACATCGAAGTTCTGTAAGAAACTCTAACCAAACTTATATCAAGCTGGCATTCAATAATGAGACTTTCTGCAATCATATCTCTGAATATGATAAATCCCCACCTTGGAAGAGTACATAATATCCCTTTGTTTCATGTTAAAAACCAGCTGGAATGGTCTCCTCAAATCTTTCAAGCACACTCTCTAATAATGGGGTTATATCAGAGAATGTCTTGCATGGCATTGGCGGATAATGGTTACGAAATATTAACCTTTGGCGTGAATGTAGCATTTTTATTGAATCTATCATGCCATTCTTGGCTCGTTACTTGACTCTTAAGCCCTGGCGTGCGACTAATACACAACCGAAAATCGAATCTGTATTTAAGATGTGTTTTTCCAACTCTATTCAAACAAAAATTTATTAATCTCATACTAAATTCAATACATTTAACTCTTTCGATTTTTGAGTGATCACGTTTATATTTTTCTGAAAATACAGATTGTCAGAAGGCATTGGATTTGGCTCCGAATTTGGCAGGTTTCTACACGAAAGATGTTAAATGCGTGTGTCAAATTTTATCCATCGAGATCTCTTCGTTTTGTAGTTACCGTGTTAATTTACATCCGAACAATTGGACAAATAGACTTCCTGTGAACGGTGTTTGCTCAAAATTTGGTATAAATTTGGCTTAAAGACCGTATACCAAATTTCATACGCCTAACTCAAAGCGTTTTTGGGGTTATTTTTATCACAGACGAGCATTTTCCAAAAAATGTGCTTTTCGAATTTAAAAGGGTGTAAAACGTGGAGATTTGTCAAAATCTAACTCGAATTTTTTTGCGATTACTATATTTTCTCTACGCTAAGTATATGAGAAAGTTAAAAAAAATTTTACTTTAAATTCAATTGCAATTTTCAGCTTTTCCCTATTTTTTTAACATGCTGAAGAGTATAAATAAACAACACGAATAGCTATCTAATATCCACTAATGAGTTACTTATATGTTTAGCAATAACAATATCAGATCTCGATGATGGAGTCACTTGGTTTTTAGTGATGAGTAACTACACCAAAATAAACCTCCCTTAAACGCTTTTGTCCTTGAAAATGATCATTATCTAGCATAGTTAATGATCACTTTTTGATTTTTCCTGAGGAAGACAAGCAACATCTATTCCTGTTAAGAGAGATGCCCTTTGTTACTGTTTTAAACAATAGCATTTCATCTTTCTTCAAGTCTTTGTGAACTAGAATTTATAAAAGTCGCTCTTCTCAAGAGTTATGAATCGAAAAAGTTAAAAGCAAACTCTTCATCAATTTTGCAATCAAACCGTTTTAAAATATCTAGCATTAAGCCATTTTTACTCTCCCACAACTGCGCAAATCGAAATTCAAATGCAAGACTAATATCTAATCTGACAATAAGCAAAAATGGAGCGGGCAATTGCTCGGTAAATAAAAGCACAGAGCACAAATGAAAGAGAAAAGAAAGGCAAAGCTATTTCACATCATGCAAGACGATATATTTATCTTTTCTCTAACGTGTAATGGCCAGTCAAGCAAAATCACATTATGCAAGAACAGCTCGCGAGAGAAATCTGTGGATTAAATTCAGTCACGCAAAAAGTTCATCACAGAGAATGTTTTCCCGCCATAAACGACGATTTGGGTCCGAAGAAGTTGTAGTTTTTGGCGGTAAAGAACAATAATTTTTCGAGCATCACCTTCTTTTTTTTTTTTTTTTCCTTTTTTTTCCCTTAATAATGATTATTTTCTTTTAGAGAGATTTAAACACAAGCTACATAAAATATCTTCTAGAATCGTTGATTAAGTAAAATTCATTTCGAATTCAAATTACTTCTCTTTTTTTTTTCCTATACTAAATGCAATGTCAGATATTCGTTTTTCGCTTAATTATAATATTAGAGAATAAAAATCTCAAATTGTTTTAATTTTGCATTGTTCTTATTTAATCTTTTTTATTTCTGTCATAAATTTGGAGCACCATCTGCCTTATGGTAAAAAAAAAAAATTAAACAATTAGGATAATTACACGTATTTAATGAGATCCCTTTCTTTGAGAAACTGGTGGAATTAAAAATACATTTAAAAAATACTTTTTCTTTGTTTTTAATGGAACTTATTATAATTCAAAATTTCTTAGATTTTGTTTTCGCGATTTTTTTTTGTGCCTAAACTGCTTTGTATTCAAAATTCAAACTCATGATCCATAATACACATTTCTTACTTTCTCTCTTTATATGTAAACACTAACGTACATAGCACAAGAATTATTCTTATTACTTGTTATCAACTGGCAACAGTCAAATATAAATACATCTCTAACCGAATATTTTAGACTGCTTCAGAGAATGTTTTTACAGTTGCTCTTAACAAACATCTCTCAAATCAAGAGTGATATGAAATGTTTTTAAAAAATGCTCTGGAAAGGATCCACCATATTCCCAAAAAAAGTTTCATTCAGTTAAAGAGAAGATATAATAGAAATAAAGTAATAGTCTTCAAACAGAAAGATTAGTCTAGTTCGAATGTAGGCTTAACCATTGCTAAATGGATGATCGCTATGACTTACCTATAGAAATTTACAGCCATATCTTTCATTATCTCACAAAAATAGCTTTTGCCTTATCCTAAATCTCAAAAAACAATTTTCTTATTGATATACTTTCTTTCTTATTTCGCATTCTTTTCTTTATTTTAACTTTTTTTAAGTTTAATTAGTTACACAAACTGTAGCCATGTTCTTAATGTTATGCGAAAATTCAAATTCACCAAACAAAATATTCAGTTGCGTGCTTTTGCCAATGTAAAATAAGAAAAAAATTATTTCATTAAGGCCGTAATTCCGTAGTAGGATTTTCACTTTCGCTTTTATTTCACAATATAAATGCTTTTCAATAGCATATGCAATAATTTGAATATTTAAATTAAATTCAAGTTTTTTCAGTCTTTTGATGTGATATTTTTTTTAAAAAAATCCATTCCATATAAATTATTTAACTACCCAAAAAGTCAGTAAACTGTACGAACAAGCTGGTGGTCAAAGACGCCTAATATAAATAAGTTTTATTAAAGACAGTTTTTAAAAATACACTTTCATTAGTACATTAAACCGTTATTATTACTTTAATAAATATTCCAATTTTAGTGTTTTTTAATAATTTAGTGCCATTCTGATATGTCCCGACTTTTTTAACTTGAGTTGATTGTTTCTTAAACTTGCTCTCAAATGACTCAACTTTTAAGGGAATATTTTTTTAATTAAATCCATGATTAACTGTTACCAAATTTATGGAAAAATTAAAATGTATATTGTCATTGAAAATATACAAATGTATAAGATTTCAAACCATTAACTTTGGAAATGAGATTACAAATTTCCATCTTTATAAGCATGAAACAAACCAAATTAAATAAAAGTGTTGATAGTCCAAACGAATTGTACTTTGTCATGGAAAAAAATGTATAACAACAATTTCATTTGTTTAAGTTGTTGAAACCCAAAACAGGGTTTTAAGTTTGCACCTGGATAAGAAGAAAGATGATGGTAGCTGAAGCACCATTTTTTCGCGTTTAAATAAAAATTTATGATATTAAGGGAAACAAAATTTAAAATAAGAAGTTGTAAGTGTTAGAAATGCCAATAAAGTTAGATTTAGTGTAGTTATATTAACATCCCGTTTTAAAACAACACTAGGGCTATTTTGGGACTGACTTCGTAATTTTGAACCGCAGTCAGATGACGAGGACGGCACCTGAGCTGGAACCCACTTCTCCAAACTTCCATACCACATCAGGGTGAGGGCGATTGGTCCAGACGGATTTTACGTGCGGCATAACCGAGTGCACAACGGTTCTTCGGTGGAATCGGGTCTCGAACCTGAAACCTTTCCAACAAGCCACCGCGGCTCTTCAATAAAGTTAGCAGAAGAATTTTATCATAGCTTTATTAATTCAAAAATATTTTTTTAAAAAGTGTGCATTTGGGAAAAAAAACTTAATTTGAAAAGAAATTTTGGAATTCGACTTGAGTTCGTGTTACATAGATTAAAATATCTAGTAAAAATATGAATAGATATTAGGATTATTTTTTGAAAAATGTGACTTTGTAGAATAGAACAGGGTCGTTGATAAATACCTAAAAATACTTTACTGTCTGTCAGAATTTGCAGACCAAAAAAAAAATCCTATTTTAAAAGTATATTCTACGATTGCAAACGGCGTCATGGAAATTTATTTTATAAAAAATAAAGAAAGATACCGAAAATTAAATTAACAACTTTCGGTTGAGGGGCTATTTTCATATTTAAATGTATAAGGCTTTTATATTTTCTGGATGTCGGTAATAGTACTTGTATTATTTTTATGATACTTTAAAGTTTTAATAAATAAACTTTTAGTTTTTGTTCTACGTGATGAAATCGTTTGGTACTTCACGCATTATAAAATATTTGCAGTGAAAATTTCTGGCAGAAGTTTCATTCTCTTCAGCTAAGAAATATTCAATAGATTCAAAGTTTTGCTTAAATTGCCTCTGAGCCTGAATCGCCATCCTGCTGAAAATATTAAAATAGAGAATTTTGTTATATGAGCGGAAGAAATAAAATTGAATAGATTTTTTTTATTGTTTAAGAGAAATACTAATTTTAGAATTAAAATTAATATCTTACTGAGAGAGAGAGAGAAGTTAACTATATTTTATTCCTTTTGCGCTTTATTCTTGCATTTCATTACCAATATATACTATTCTTATCATTGTTGTTTACTACTCATAAATAGACTTGAAATGATACACTACTTTATTTTATAAGCACATAAAAAAGTAGTGCATTTTATTTACTGATAAATGTAAATCAGTTTTCTTCCCTGTTTTATCGGCATCTTAACGCTCTATACAATCCATTATACGAAAGCACGTATACAGGATACATGCTAGTATTGACGTGGCGCGTAAATCGTATTATCGTGGAATATCATTCTAAATGTCATTCATTTATTCAGTATCTTTCATTTCCATTATTGTTGCATTTCCTTAAGCTATTATTCATCCCATATGTCGCTGCTTCTGATATGAGTAGAAATATGAAAACAGGTATAATTTTAGGGAATAATTATCATATTTATATAATTATGAGATTAATTATTCCACAGATTATTTTTTAGAAGAATCCAGTTTAATAATCAAAAATTTATATTAGAATGAGTAATTTTTTTAGTACATATGTACTCTTTGCATTCATTCTTAAAAATTTAAAATTCTTTTACAAAAGAATATAAGAATAAAACTTTAATGCGCTTAAACTCAATTATTTTATTTATATAATTGTGATTAAATGAAAAATGACAGCAAACATTTTATAAAAAAAAGTCGCCAATAATCACTTCAAATCTTTATAAGTATCGAATCTTTTTAAAAAGTATTAACTTAAAAATGATTTTCATTCGAAATGTTGCGCAATTTTTTTGATATAAATCATTTTTCCTCATAAAGAGAAATTCTTACAAAATTCTTGGAAACTTCTTTATTTCTCAAGAAGTCTATTCATTTCGATATTCAAACAAATTGTAATTTATTGCTTTAAAATTTTATTTGTCCTCCTACTACTCGACATTTAAATACTAAGCAAAAACTGCGTAATTTTATACTGACAAAAATAGTGGTAAATTTAAATATCAATTAATACTTCGTGAATCATTAAAATCATTTTAAATTCTCCGTTTCCGCATGTATAGGTAATAAATGCAAGATATTTTTGCATTTAAAAATTAATACAAAATTTTTTATCTAATAACGTTTTAATGCCTCAATATTTTTTTACCATTTACTATTATATACAGGGCGTTGCCGAATTCGACCGACAAATTCAGAGAGGTGATAGTAGTGACCAGGAGGATAAAGAATCACCATACAACATGGGGTCCCAAACGACGTTTAATTGGTGAAAATCGCAAAAATATAGAGAGTCGGAGAACTGTTGGGAACTGCAAAAAAATTAATAAAAAAGTAACAAATGGTGTTCCAACTACGAATTTTTTTAACTGAAAGCATATTCTTAAAAGTTTTCTGCGCATGTGCTGTCTTCTGGCTGTCTTATAACTGGCCGAGTGTAAACCCGGCATTATGGAAGAAATTTAATTGAGCCACATCGACGCGTAGTCGTATACAACTAGCATTGTATACAGGGTGTTGCCGAATTCGACCGACAAATTCAGAGAGGTAATTGTAGGCATCAAGAGGATAAAGAATCACCATACAATATGGGGGTCCCAAACGACGTTTAATTGGTGAAAATCGCAAAAATATAGAGAGTCGGAGAACTGTTGGAAACTGTAAAAAATTAATGAAAAAGTAACAAATGGTGTTCCAACTACGAATTTTTTTAAGTGAAAGCATATTCTCAAAAGTTTGTTTCGTGCGGATTTGATGATCTAGGGGATCATAAATGACTGAAAACGAAAAAGTAGTTTAGAACCCATATTTACAAAAATATTAAAACTTGAAGAAAAATAAAAGCTTTAAAATTTAAGGAATTTTATAGTCTATAATTTGATATAAGCGTATAGTGTGAGAACTGGAGGATTTTAAAGATATTTAAGAAAAACTAAAATGGGAACTAGAAAACATCACTGCAACATCAGTACCGATGTTCACAGAGAGCGTTGTCAGAGCAAGGATTGTGGGCATTAAGTAGATGAAAAATTACTAGAAAATATAGGGTCGCAGGTAACGTTTATTCAGTGAAAATCGCAAAAACAGACGTCGAAAAGACAATGAATCTGGCAAAGAAAATGGCCTTATGAATGCGAGGATAAGGAACAAGGTAAGAAGAAGCCTTCTCGTTTGTAAATTTTTCATGCGCTCGAGAAAAGTAAAAGCAGCGAACAAGTATTCCTTAATAAGTATTGCAGTATTGATGGTCGTTAAATTTCATCCGCAAACAACAAGTCAGATTTCAAGAATGTAACTAAAATGTGCTGGTGCTCCATCATGCATTAACCAAATGATCGGTGTTCCCTGCAGTAAATCCGGAGGAACGTGCTGGAAGAAAAGGTACTTTTTGCCGCTGAGGCGTTCGGGCAGTTCCAAATAGAAAACTCTGCCCAGATGTTAATATCTAACTTGTGTTGTAAATTCGACGAAATAGTGGTTTGGGGATTTTCGAATGACCAAATATTTGCATTGTGCCTGTTGAAGACACCTTATCTCGTAAAGCAGGCTTCATCTCAGAATAAAACTCTAGCAGAAAAGTATGCATCTTCCTGCGTTAATCAAACATCCAGCGCATCAAACTCCATCCGATTTGTGATTTTCATTGAAAAAAGTCACCTGCGACCCTATGTTTTCTGGTAATTTTTCATCTACTTAATGCTCACAATCCTTGCTCTGAATTTGTCTCTCGAATTTGACAACGCTCTCTGCGAACATCGGTACTGATGTTGCAGTGATGTTTTCTGATTCCTATTTCAGTTTTTCATGATTATCTTTAAAAGTCTCCAGTTCTCACACTACACTTTTATATCAAATTTTTAGAATATAAAATTCCTTACATTTTAAACCTTTTATTTTTCTTCAAGTTTTAATATTTTTGTAAATATGGGTTCTAAACTACTTTTTCGTTTTCAGTCATTTATGATCCTCTAGATCATCAAATCCGCACGAAACAAACTTTTGAGAATATGCTTTCACTTAAAAAAATTCGTAGTTGGAACACCATTTGTTACTTTTTCATTAATTTTTTACAGTTTCCAACAGTTCTCCGACTCTCTATATTTTTGCGATTTTCACCAATTAAACGTCGTTTGGGACCCCCATATTGTATGGTGATTCTTTATCTTCTTGATGCCTACAATTACCTCTCTGAATTTGTCGGTCGAATTCGGCAACACCCTGTATACAATGCTAGTTGTATACGACTACGCGTCGATGTGGCTCAATTAAATTTCTTCCATAATGCCGGGTTTACACTCGGCCAGTTATAAGACAGCCAGAAGACAGCACATGCGCAGAAAAAGGTTGATTTACGTTTGCCATAATTTCATAAGATAGATTCAATCATTCCATGCTTGGCTATAGATTGCCATTTTGACATCCCTAAATTTTTTTTTATTTCACTGCGTATCTTATTAAAATGATGGATATTTACACAAAGAAACATGGTAAAATAAAAAAAAAGGTCAACATACTTAAATTTGGAAAACTAAAGAAAAGAAATGGCAATTAAAATGAAAAAAAAATACACTACAACCTCGCATCAGAAAGAACAAAGAGCAAAAACTGTCGGAATTAATTCTATGATAAGTGATTACTTTTTTCACACCAAAAAACAACCCACCAAATTCTACAAAAACGCAGACACTATAAGAAAAAAAATACAATACAACAGCATGTCATTGTCCCGTCGAAACAATTATTGCCATGGACTGAACAGCATTTTTCAGCCTTTCTACGCATGCGCTGCCTACTGACCGTCTTATAACTGACCGAGTGTAAACCCGGCATAACTCTGTTGGTGATGAAGGAGTTACGAAGAAAGAAGCATTCATCTTGATTGGGATGCCTGGTGTACAATCTCCCTGTTACATCTTCTTTGAATATGACAATCTGTTCGTCGCCTCGTTCACCTCCTTTGCGTCGTTCCAATGATTTTCTACTCCCGTTCTATGTGTAATATGTAGTCACTTCCAAAAAGCATCAGTGCTTTTGCAATGGCTTATAATGTCATATACATAGATTTTATTATTACATAATTATTACAATTTTTAAACTTACTTAAGCATAATTTGATTTACTATTTCAAACACAGATTAATCAACACAGCTCAATTCCAATTTTATGAGAAGCGAAACATTTCAATTCAGTAGAACAACATCTATACAGAGAGACTAATTTCATGATATAATTTGAATTCAAATGAAAATCAATTGACAATCTTCATTCCACCACCACCACCAATGCACTAAAAAATAAGAATAATTAAAAGACAGAATGAAAGACAATGAAAAAAAATTCAATAAAATAAACACATGAAATGAACGCCATGGTGAACGACACAGTTCAATTCTAACGTAATATCTCGCAGAATAATTAAATAAAAAAAAATTCAATAATTTATTCAATTTAATAATGCATTTTGAAACATCAAAATGGAATCATAAAATAATCACATAGCGTACATTTCTTTAATATCCAACAGATGGCACTGTTTTCGAAAAGCATGTTTTTATCTATCACAGGTATGACATCAATGTAATAGGTATATAAAAATACACACATATCCGATTGCAAAGTTATGTCAAAAGAGAGGGTAATAAGAAAGGGTTAATCTTTATTCTAACCTTTTTTTTTTTTTTTCACAACTAAAAATAGGCTCCCTAGTACATGTTAACTAACTCAATAGATGGCTCTGAGGCCCTCCAATTATTACTTGGAATGACGAAACACATTACGGGGAGTGATATTTCAGGCACAGCTATGGACGCGAGAGGCTTCAATGTAGCTTGGCGCGGTGCCTTTCTTGTAGAGTAGTCTGGTAATTCCACTCAAATATGTGTCACACAGAAGGGAATACCTGAGAGAAATTTCAGATTAATATCTGTATTGTTTCTTATAAAATTCGACTTTGACGGTAAAAAAAAAAATAGAGTTGTCAAAAAACGCGTATAAATACTTTTTTATCCGTCCAAATTCGAGGTTCGAAATCCAAATGACACTGAAAAATATTGTTCTGAAAACATTGTTCTACCATTTCATATGGCTTACAACAATCAATTTTCGGATTATAATGCTATTTGAAATAGAGAATACTATTTTTAGAATAACATTCTTTCTCCATTCCCTACAAATTTACAGTATTTTTCGAGGACTCTGTTATTTTAGACGAAGTTAAATTTTTCGACATATAATGCAAATATCGGTTTGAAATCAATTATTGCTTATAAAGAAATTTCGTTTGAATTTTTAAAAATTAAAAATAATTTCCCAATTTAAAGATTTTTTTTAAAATTTACTCCAGTTCTTTTTTAAGCTATTTTATGTAGGTCTGTTTAATATAGTTTTTAATATGAATTTGAACTTTCCTCCTCAGATAAATAATCTTCGATAATAAATTAGATAATAATTTAAACTCGAATTAGGTAATATTTTTAAACTCCAAAAGAAGGTGTTACAACTTCTCTACGTCATCCCCTTCTTATCAAGAAGCAAACACGGGTACCTGTTTTGGATGCCTAATCCAAAAGCATATAGCAATAAAACTTCTATATTGTATTTTTATCACATTTTAATATTTTGCATGACAGTTCAACTAGATTTTCATTTGAATTCAAAATTTTTCGACAAATGAGAATTTTATTCTATTTTAATCTTGTCAAGTGACATCCGAAATTATTTAATGATGTCTAATAGTCCTCGATACATTCACAAAGATATTTTTTTATTGTTTTTACTAGCCGCCTACGACGACCAGCCGGTTCGCCAATCTCAATGATCATTAAAATTTTCAGTTAAATATTTTATATAACTTGTCATTAATAGCTTCTTCATCAAAAAATTTTTAATTTTCAAATTTTGATAGTCGTATAATTCACTCATACTATCATAAAGGCCTTAAGCCATAATGCATTATGTATCTCTCTAATTTTCTGTTAGCTCCCGCAAAACTTCAACTTTAAAATAAAATGGAAATGGTTAAACTGCAATTAATATAACAAATATTTTTTACTGAAACGCGCATTTCTTAATATGAATACTGAAAACAAAATCATTCAGCATTTAAGTTTTACATACATTACAAAATAATTTTCATTATTTATGTAGTGTCTTAAAAATTATTCTACTAAAATTTCTCAAATTCATCATAAAATACAGATTTTAGTTTTTACTTTCAAAGGGATTTAAAAGACGTTAATAACAAGGTCTTTAAATATACTTTAAAAAATTATAAAATCTAAATTTTACACAGTCCTTTGGTCTTCAGGAATCATATTCTGCGAAATATTCTTGACACTGCCACTTTTAAATGAGTAAGTGGACATTTCTATCTTCTGCTATCAAATCTGATTGATTTATGAAGTTTTGAATAGAATAGTTTAGAACAATCAACATTTCAGTAATTTTAAACCAAACAGGCTTGAGAAACCCTGAGTTGAAGGCATCATCTTTGAGACGGTCGATGAGGTGGTCTAAAATCGCCCGTTTTTTTGAACAGTGATATTCAAATTTTCATTAATCAATCAGTTTTAGTGACTGATTTAGTTGATTGGAGTGCAACTCTTTTTATATAAAATATTAGTGTCTCAATAATATTTTGTTAAATATGATTTGCAGAACAGAGGATCCTGATAAAAGCTAAATATTTTGTAGTTTATTAGAACATTCATTGACTCAAGATACATAAAATATAATTATTTACTTCATTTAGACCATTTCAACACATGTATTTGTATTATTAAAAGTTTACAAATTAGTCATTGGGCCCTGAAATGAAAGGATATATATTAAACCATGCATCCATACAATTTTTACTACACAATTCGAGGGGGGGTAAACTCGTGGCATTGACCAATTACACATTATAACCTAAATTTTGGTGAACAACCGTAGTTAAACATCAGCTGATGATTATTCACTGCTCAGCGGTTTATTCGGTATTCTCCAAACCAACCGGTTCGGTTGTCAAATTTCTCCTGTTTTGTGCCCTTTTTTGATCATCCGACACCGGATGATCACATTCTGATCAACTGTTTTTCAGTCAGACACAGTTGCTATTATTGTTAGGTTTTATTTAAAATTAATTTAATTATTTATCTCCAAGGTAGAGTTTGATATTTTGGAATTATATAAGCAATTGGTCTTAAATTTCAGAATTTTATATCATCATTAAAAACTGATATACATGGAACATATATGTGATAAAGTTATATGAAAACAAATAATCAATTGCTATATATAAAGAAAACATGAAGTCAAAATTATTTATTCAAGGCCTTTTAAAATATTATTTTGTAGTACTGTGTACTTCATCCATAAAATTTATGAAATATTTATATTGCTTTCAGTATAATTTTCAGTTAATCAATTGCAAATTTTGTGGATTTCCATTGATTTGGAAGCGTTAAATGAATTTGTTTAATGAGTTACAGGATTGATTTTTGCACTATAAAAACTTTAATTGTTTAAATTAATTTGGCTTCTCTGAAACCAAATGTCCAAAGATTCTAAACATGAGATATCAAATAATAAAGAAGCGAAAATTAGAATTCAAAATCTATTGCTTCTGATTAATAATCGAACGCATAAACTTAGCCATATAAAGGGAGTGCTATATTCAAGATTCAATTCTATTTCTAAAAGGAATTTACGATTAACTTGTTTTATTTTCTAATTATTCAGTATTTCCGTTCCTTGTTAATTTATTGAACGAATTTAAATTAAGAGAATTTTAAAACACTAATATAGAGATTCATTTTTTTAACCGTCTATTCCGGAACAGAGCTTACAAAGTTAGCTTTTAATTATTTATTTTTCCCCCCTTTAAAAAGACATTTATCCCCATTCAACTTTTAAATTGCCCGACCATATTACAGAATAAAAGTTACTACAACTTCTCCTCTGACGAATCAGCATTCAGCTGTGACTTTTTGGATTAAGTTATTTTTCGAAATCGGAAGTTGTTCGAATGTAACTAAGATGGATATGAGACTGTCGATTATTTTGATGACTGTATTATTTTGCTCATATTATCCATTTGGTTGGTATTATATTTGATGACTAACTTTTTTAAAAATATATATTAGTTTATTAAGATATTTTCACAAAAAATCGATACAGAAAGACAATTATGTTTTTTTTAACTAGTTTAAATTCTAGCTTTGTAAACAGAAATTAATCTGCATAAATATAGAATATGATATTGTAAATTCGTTGAAATGTTTCTTATTGCATTCAGTGATTTGCGAAAGTTAAATATTTTTGATTTTAGAATTCTTTGCTCTTTCAGATTTATATATGTATATTATTGTTTTGATTTCTACCTTAACTGAAAAACATCCGCTCACAAAAATCAATTAAAAAAGAATTTTTTTACTAATTTCTTGCCATTTGTTGTAATAATGATTATTTATATTGCATCTAAAACACATTTGTCACTTAATCTTGTATGCATCCAGGTTGCGCATTTTCGAAAAATTGGCACGATTTTATCCTGCATGGAGAAAACAGAACACTAGTTTTTAACTCTTACAATTGCAATGAAAAACTGCATTAAAACTAAAGGAAAAACACTAACTGTAAATTAAAAGCAGCCTTGATTTTTTTTACAAAGATGTATCTATTAATAATTATATCCAGTTTATTGATTTTGAAAAAGTGAATTTATTTTTCTTTTTTTTTTTCTCAAATATCTTGTGATGAATGTGATTTTAGATTTATTACATTATTAGATAACAGTAAATATCATAGCTTTTATAAGTAACAAAATTTGAATCCTTTTTGGATTTATATAAATCTAATTTAATCAGCACAAATATGATGTTTTTATGTTTCTTGTTATATGAGAGTTCAAATCATGAATTCTATAATAGAAATAAATTTAAAATGAAATAAATAACTGTGCTATTCCAGTGAAAAATCAAAGAATATCAGATTTAACTGTCTTACCATAAAGATGAAATTATGTTACTTCATTCCAAAAACAAGTCTACTAATATTTTCTCATATTTTGTTATACTAATGATTTGGTATAGCATTTTTCATCATAAAATTATTGCTTTAACTCAGAATTATAGTTTATATATGAAGTATAATTATTATATCACTGCGACCAGTGAAAATACCATTTTAAATGGGATTGATTTTTAATATTTAAAAATTCCAGAATTGACTAAGAATAACATCGTTTTTTAATTTAACATCATTATTATTTTGTGTTTAAATAACTTTAGAATGGAAGTGCAAAAATAGAACTTATCTTCTTAAACAGTAAATTAGTGAGATCCTAAAAATAAATATTAGTACTAAGATAATTTTATATCTTTTCCATGTCAGATTGTGAGTATTTATAATTAATAATAGTTAGGAAAATTTCTTTTCCATATAGTATTTGATTAAAATTCATTAAGTAACAATTTTATATTAAATTTCTTTTTATTTATCATTAATTTGTCCTTTACCTTCATATTTATTTTCTGGTTTTGTAAGCTTGCAAAATCATTTTCATGTGAAAAAAAAAACAATATTAAAGGCTGATAAGAATGGGATTAGGTGGAAAAAAAAAGTTTTTACATTTCTAACATAGTAATAATAATTTGAGTGTTCTTCATACCAGGTGCTGAAGGAAATAATGTTCCTAAAGGAGAAAAAATTTCTTTATCTATTCCAAGTTTGACAGAAGAAGAAATAAACAGTAACCACATGCCTTTTCATATGAAATGTGATGCTTGCAAAGCCATTTCTTTTCAAGTAAAACATTTTTTTTTTTTTTTTTTTTTTTTTTTTTTTTTTAAATTTACACTGTTAAATGCTGAAGATGAGAGATAAATAAGTTCAATGCAAAATTAACAACTTGTTTGCTTTCTACAATATATTTTATTTGTTATTTTTAGCTAATTGGTAGTCTTTAAAAATAATTGAATTGTAATAAAATTGATTGCTGATAATCAATGGTCAGATTTATAATATTTGCTTTCTGACATTTTTTAATTTACTGATATAGCTCTTTTAGTTAATGCAGTGGTAGTAATTATAATTCTGAATGAAATGTTACATATGTGAATTAACAATGCATGTCCATGGCAATGTCTTAGAATAATCTTATATAAAATAATTTGTATTAAACTTTTGGTAAAAGTTTACAATTGGGTGTCCTTATATTTTTTGACAATTTTTTTTATGCCAAGATTGGCGCCAGGGGGATTTTTGGTCGGTAACTCAACTGTAATGTCAATGAAAACAAAACATAGAAACCAAAAGTTGTGCTTCATCACTGAAATTTGTCGTCAATCGAAGGGGCACCCAAATCTGCACTAGAACCAAACTTCTAAATAATTTTCTGTTTGATCTACAGCAATCATAATGTAATATTGTTTCTCTTTCAGCATTGTAGCTACAAAAATATGTGTCAAATACTGCAACTTTACAAAGCATTTATTTATTGTTATTCATCTGACCTCTGAATTTGGCTTTTTTAAAAGAAAAAAAACTTATAATGACAAATATGTATTTGCATATTTTGTTTTCAGTCAAACAGCACTTTATGCAATATTAAATTGTATAATGTTTGGCATTAAGCCAAGGATTTATATGCAAAATTGGAGAAACATCGCTCACCTTGGTATATATGACTGTTGTTCTTGGCTCATGTGACATTCAAAATCAACGAAATATCACATATATTTTTATGTATGGCTGCTGTATTTGGTACATTTTGGCATGCAAAAAATTACATGCTTTTTCACTCTTTGCAGAACAAGCATGTAAAGCTCTCTCTTTACTGCTCCAGTATCACTGGACATATTTATAAGGGCTCTTTTTAAATTCTACTCTAACCTACTACTATATTTATAATCTTAGGTGAATTTTCAAATTCATTTACCACCACTCTAATAAAATCAACAAATCGCAAAGGATTAATACTTGTATATCCAACTTCTGTCAAGATTATGTAAAATTACCAATTTTATATTAGATATTTGTGTATTAATCACTTGCTACGGATGAACTTTTAGCTGAACTGCATGCCACTGGCAAATTTTAGGCATGTCATTGGCAGATATAGTCAATAGACTAATATGATATCTTGTGAAATTGATTTTTCATAAATATGTTATTTTTAACGATTAATCACTGGCAAGCTTTTAATATACTAGTACTTTTTATTGTATAGATATTTTGTAATCTCAAGAAAGAGAAAGAAAATGAATAAACATGTTGATTTATGATTATTCATAACTCATTTACAGCTTAAGAAGTTTTAGCTGTTCTAATAGTTGATATTTTTACATTTATTTCCGTGTTCCTGTATGTATTTATCGTAAACTTTATATTTTCTAAATTAAGTTTCAGTGCAATCCCTATAAAGAGAGACATTTAGTGTTTTACTAATATTCTTTATTTAAATACAGAAGAAATATATTATATGTAAATTGGAAATTGAAGTATTTAAAGAAAGATCTTATATTTTAAATACAATGAATGTCATTTAATTTGTTTGTGATTAATGTTATCATTCGTTTTATATTATCAAACTTCTCTGGTCCCAAACCAATGTATTAAAGTATGTATAAAAATATTCATTTAGTGTAATCACTGCATTGTTGATATTTTCAGACTTAAAGTAGAAAATTGATCAATTTTTCATTTTTTAATCAATCTGCCAGTAATTATCTCTTCCTCTGTCAAAGATTATTTTCATATTTTATAATTAATCCATGAATTAATTGCATGAAGAAAAATTAATTTTCATTCAAAATCCAATGGATAATATATAAATAATATTCAACCCTTCTATTGGCCAGAAACATGGAATTTCATTCTTTATACATTCAAGCAGTGTTGTTTTAGAGAAATTCAGGTACTGGTTAGTTGCTGGCCAATGGATTAAAACATTACATGCATAATAATACTAAACTGTGGACAAAAGCACTATTAGAATTGCTAACTATGTTAATGCATTGTTATGGAACTGATTATGTTATTTATTATTTAAAAACTATTTCTGTAATTTTAATTTCTAAAGAATTAATCCGCTCAATGAGACATGTATGGAAAGTAAGTACTGTTCTGATATTAAAAAGGAGTAAAAACTTTTTGCAAAATAATTTTAATATCTGATGAATGAATACATACTTTCAACTATTAAGTGTAATTGCTTGCTTTTATTGAGGTTAATTCCATATTGCTTCATCAGATTTATCTCCCCTCTCACCATTTCATTACTTTATTAGTGAAAACAATTATAATTCCTTAGATTTTTTTTATGTCCTATCAATTTAATAGTAATTCTTTAATGAATAGTTTGAGGGTGAAAAAAAAAGGAATTGTTACTCTGCCCAAAATCAAAACTATTACACTTTGTTTAATCTGTTCTCAGGGAAAACTCGTATGTGTTCAACTTGCAGTGAACCGTTTTCTCAAAGTAACAAAATTCTAAAACTGGTTATACATACTTCTTTCCTTATTTTAGATTGCACAACCTATTTTTCTGAGAATATTAGAGTAATTTCAAGTGTTCATAGTCATAACCCTCTGCAAAGATTTAACTAAATCCCTTTCTTATGTTAGAAATCAGTGCACAATTTTTTGTTTTAATTGAGAGCTGTGAATTAAAGTTCCTCAAGCCCCACTACATTTTATAATCTCCCAGATTGATGTTTGGGTTCTGGGCTGATGAAAATCTATGAATTGTTATTAGCCATTATAAGTTCATGTTCATAAGTTCAAAAATTTCTCACTTTCTGTACAATGATAATTATTTTCTTTCAGGAGATAAAAAGTATGTTAGTAAATGGTATATATATATATAAGGCGTAGTGTTTCATGTAAAAAGATTAATCTATTAAAAGTTATATGCAATAATATAAAAATAGTACTTACTTTCTATATGCACTTTGAATTTTGAATGACCAATACTTTTTCAACAAAGCTAACCCTTTAATATTTGTTTTATGTGCAATTTATTTTTATTTGAGATTCGTGAAGCCTTTGATAAAAAAAGAAGCTACAGACAGACTGATCTGGAGCATCATGAAATTTTGGACATTTTAGAAGAGCTTTGTGGCAAAGGATTTAATGAGTAAATCTATTCCTGCTGTTCCTTTAAACTACTGAATTTTTCTGACATTTTTTTAAAAATTATTATATTTGCAATGCATGCGTTGCATCTCAAATTTAATTATCTAGCTTTTTGTATTTAAAAATTTGTTTTCATCATATCAATTATTATGTTTATTTATTTGTTTAGTTATGGTGTGAAACAAGTTAATGGTGTTAACAGACTCTCAGGACCAGGTTTAGAAACAGAGCATGTCATGGGCATGACTCAAATGGGTGGACATTGGCCAAATAGGTATATGACAAAATAAGTGTTTCAGTTTTTTTCCTTACTAAATATAATTATAAAAATCTAATTTAACACATAAATCTTTTTATAGAAAAATAGATTTAACTTATAATCTGCTGCAAAATCACTTTTTCATTTCCATGCAGAACTATTCTTAAACAACTCATTCTTGTACAACTCATATTTTTGTACTCATTCTTTCCTGATTCTTCTCTATTAGAGAAGAGGTCCACTTGGGATTTGTGGCAAAGGGTTGTATATTCAAAATAAAATTTCATTAAAATATCTTCTCTAGAATTCAGGCATTCACTAAATCTCTCAATTTTAAATATTTTTTTACTAGTATGGTGTAGAAGTTGAAAGAAGGAAATACTGGCTCCAATATTGTCCTTGTTATCAAACTAATTTCAGAATCTTTGTAATCCATTCCAAATACTGCCTTAGATTTTTAATTATCATGTAAGAACATGATGTTGTTTTGGATCGAGGTTTTTGAAGCCCCAAATTGCGTAGGCAACAAATTGGCGATTTATCGCTTTTATCATGTGAAAATATGACGTTGTTTTGGTTGGGGGGGGGGGTGTGAAGCTCGAAATCGCGTAGGCAATGAATAAAGCATAAATGGGGCGTCCTAAGCTTTCTCTTGGTGAATCCCTGCAAAGCACCATAGAAATCCTATGGATTTATAAAAGATCTCCCCCCCCATGGAGTCATCTCTACGCATGCACAGATGGTTTTCGTTATATCTCGTAAATTATATATGTTAGAGACATGGGATTTTCACTTTTAAGTACCCCGGGGGTCCTCTAAGTATCCAAAATTTTGAATCCATTACGCATACGCAGTACGGACTTTGCTTAATATTGGTCGGATCGATACCATCCGACATGGGTCCTACGATAGTCTCGAAATGTCGATGTCAACTTCCGGTCAGACCGGAAGTTGTTATATCTCTACTTCTATGCAACGTAGAGGCGAGTGCGATCCGTCTACACACTCGTCTCGATAAACAGAGTCGAATGACATTGTTACTGAAGCTCTGGTCTCGATAGGGTCCAAGATCGGATCTCGAAATTTACAATTTAGAGTTACATAGCGTTTGCTCGTATCGTTGGATAGTACTCGCCGAAATGCACGTAACGATACACGAGTTTCACGTTGCTACTCCTAGTGGTTCGCTAGATACCGCCTCTCAAAGTTGTAAAAATTTGAATTTTCGAGCGAGGTTCTCGACCTCATTTTTACACAAAATCTCTTTACGACTGGCATCGATACACTCTACTCGATGTCCTCTATTGAACGATGTCACATTTACGTCATTAGAAGCCGAGAAACGGAAAAAGAACGTGTGTTGTTTGGGGGGAGGGGGTTGAAGCTCAGCTCGAAATCGTGTACCTTAAAACCTTCAATCAACAAAAACGAATGATTGAAATATAAAATTAGAAGCTGATCAAATTAAACATGAACGTAAAATAGCTTTAGAATGGGAACAAAGAAAGCGTAAATGTGTGCAGTGTGTTCGAGATTCTCAATCGCAACTTCAAATACAGATTGTGTCCATTTGGATTCTGAATCACAAACATCAACGCAAAACGTCTCCGTTTCGATTCTGAGTTTCAAACATCGCTTTCTAGCTCTAAGCAATTCATCGAAAAAAAATGTTCTCGCATGTTAACTTGAAATTTGCGATCGTGGATTTTATTTTTTCTTTCTTATCTCATGCACTGAAATAGGAGGTTCCGAGTTATTTTGAAGCTATTCTAACTGTATGGAGATTGCTTAGATTTATAAGAAATGCATAAAATTTTAAGTTATTGAAGGGGGAAAAAAAAGAACTCCGAATTTTATTATTTTATATAAATTAATGTCCCTTTTGAGATAATAGAATCCATTGAGTGGAAGGCCTTTGAGATCTGAAATTGTTTAAAATAGTGATATTCATTATTTCATAACTTAGTTTAGGTTTAAAAAAATCCTTGCACATTCAATTTTTCTTTAAAATTAAGTGTAAAAAGAATATACCATTAAATGTGAGTAAATGGAACATGTATAGATTTCATAATTCTTTCAACAATATAGTTTGTTTGAAATAAAAACAATTATTTACATCATCTAAAGCATGTTTCCAAATGAAACTAGATTCCTATCTCTGATGATTGAGAAATTACTTAATGAATACATTGAATTAGAGTGAATGTCTTATATAGGTGTATAATAAGATGAAGTTTTTAAAAATCACAATATTTAAAACACCTATTTAGTACAAAAGTTTTGCAAAATGACTGTTAACATAAATTTGAAATTCAGCTAATTTGTTACAATGCAATTATAAATTATATAAGTTCTGATAAGAAATCATGAGTGGTAAAAATTAAACTGTCAAAGAAATCAAATTTGGCACTCAGTATGACTTTAGAAATGGAGGAACTCGCCCTTTAAAAGTAAACTGCACATGTACATGCTATAGATCTTTCTTGCTAGCCTCAATGACTGTATTTGTGAATAAGTTCTTACTATTATTAATGCGTAATTCATTAAATTTGTGTTAATTTTGTTTGATATATTTGAATTATTTCATTTTATGCAGAGCATATAGAAATATCTTAAGACAAAATCAAACGACTCGAGGTCTACATATGGGAATGCGTCTAAAAGCTTTACAAATAGTATATTGCATTTTCAAAGAAAAATAAACCAAGGATTTGATTCAATTTAATAAATGGTCATTACTGTCATATTTCAAATAATTATGGGTAATTATTCAATATTTATCATAACAGGCAAATGTTACATAAGGAAAGAAAATATTAAGAACACTTTGAAACAAGAAGCTAAACTAAATTCTTAATATGTTTTTCAAAATGAAAAATTGAGAGAATTTATTAATAGAGAAAAATCTCATGCTTTATGTAAAACTAAGAACTTTTAAACATGTTTTTAAAATTAAAGTACCTGAAAATTTTTAATTACTAATATTAGCATTAAAACCAGGTAAATGCTTGAAGAGACATCATAAAGCAAAGAAAAAACAGCTATTAGACTTTCTTTTTCAGTAACAGAATCCTTTTAAATTTGAATATATTTTTGATTGTACTTTTTTAGCATAAGGATTTCATAATTTTTTCTATCAATAGAGAATATTAATTTGTGAACTTATTTCCTTTTGCTCTTTTTCAACCACGGGTGTGATGTGGAAGTTTGGAGAGGGGAATGCCAGCTCAGGTGTATATCGTGGTTCAAAATTATGAAGTCCGTCCCAAAATAGCCCAGAACTCAATGAAATATATATATTGGAGAATGTAGGTGCCATTAAGATGTAGGAACATATGCATTATATTTCGAAGGACTAGTCACTTGATTTCGAAGATCATGTTACATGCCAAATTTCAATCACTCATGGCTTCATAGAGCAACTGCAATTCATGAATGCATTTTTGTAAATTTTATAACAAGAATAGTCAAATTTCAAAGTTCTAACTTATAAATTAGCAAAGTTATGTATATTTGTTATGCTAATTTCAGTTATTAATAAGATCAATAGTCTTAATATGTTGGTATATAACTTAGCCTAATTTAAAATACTTGGGCTATTTATAATTTCTAAAGCATAAAACAACTCCATTTTTTTTAAAGCTACTTGATAGAATGCATATCCAATGCACCACCATTAAATATATTTTTTCAATTTTTGGCTAGGAAGCTTTTAAAAATGCCTGGATTGATTTAGCTTTACAATTGCTTTTCTATAAGTCATGTGTTTGGCGCAGCATGGCCAAATATGGCTTTTGCGCCACTAAAACAAACCAAACTTTTCTTTATTATATATATCTTTTAAATCATCAAAAGACAAAATAAAAAGTATCCCTTCTTTATCTTTTAACCCTTAGAGAAACTGATGGTTGTAATGTAATGAATCAGGTTATTAAGAGGTTCAGTAATATAACACAAAAAGTTGATTTAATAGATTGAGAAAATGGAATAAAAATTAATTTTTGTAAGCAAATTTTTCAGAGTAGCCAATTTCATAAAGGTTCATTTCTCTACATCAGAAAAATTAAGATTCTAAAATGTACAAAAATGAATTTATGATAAATGATTTTTTTATAATACTTTATCAATAAAACTGGCAAATCATATTATTCATTCTGAAATGTTTACAATTAAAATTAATTCTTGCAACTTATTTTTTCCCTCTACATTGCCTCAAATATGAATGTTTTATTTCTAATATTTTGTATAGTATATAGTATGAGATAGATAGTATAGTCGTAGATCAATTCTGGAATTTATATAATTCTTTGATTTGAAACACACTGGACCTTTATCTGTATGTAAAGTTCTAAATAATTCAACTTCATTATTTTCCTGCAGATTGCGAGATATGTGCTTCTATTATGTTGGAGAAGCAGGCGAAATTGACATGTATGATACAAATAAGGAAGGACCAGAGAAATTAATGGAATTATTATGTTATGGAAAAGGTGTTTATGGCCACTGTAGTCAATTAAAGTCACCTATTAAAACAGAATTATAAAAATGTATTCCTTATGCAAATACCATGAGCACTTAGAAAATATAAATATACATTTCATACTTAGATTTTGTTGAAAAAACACATTCTTATCTGTGATATTTTGTTTAGGTTTTGGCACAAAATAAATTATTTTGACTGTATAAAAGGTTTTATTTTCATGAATTAAAACATTTGCTATCTTATTTTCACATCTCATTATTGTGAGGAATAGTAAAACTATAAAATGTCCAAATTATTTTAACTTTTAGGAATTAAGTATGTAAACATTTGAAGATTCGAACATAGATCTTTCACAAGTAGTTCCTTTTGTATTAACTAAAAAAGACACCTTGTTAGTAAATGCCATTGACATGCAGTTTATAATTCAAGTGCACACAATTAAATTTTAATTGAGAAAACTGAATACTAAATGTAGTATAAAAGATACCAGCTGTTAAGTAACAGAACCATTTAATAAAAAACAAAACTTTTCTTTCATAGCCACTAAAAATGTGATGTATTTTAATTTGAAAAACTATATTCCTGGTTATTTCAAGCAACAAATATACCAAACCAATGCAATAAAGCTTTTATTTTGATTACGTGAAACAGTGAATTACAAGTGTTCATATGAAATATAGTTTACTTTTGCTGAGAATGTCAAACTAATTTTTGTAATAGTAAAGTAGTAGCAATGAGAAATGGGGTTTGTTTTTTTCTCCCCCAGCATGAAATATTAATAAAAATGTTAAGTATACAGGAATGAAACATAAAAATATGCTTCGGAAGCAACGTTTAGTCCAGCTGTTGGAACATTACAAAATACACAAGCCAATACAACACACATGAAATGAATGTTAATCTTGAGAACCTTCAGTTGACCTAATATCATCAATTTTGAGAATCATTCTAACCAGTTGTGTTGCTAAACTAATTTGTTGTCTTTTGCTTGTAAGAGTTTCAATAACATGTTGAGCTTTCATATCTGTAAAGAATAAAAATGACTTACAATGATATTTTTGAAATTTTATCTAATGATTAACAATTTGTGAAACTTGTATTCAGTAACAGAAAACAATTTTCTAAAATTACTAATTGGATAGCTCTATTATAATAATAAAAAATAAAAAAAACATTAGCAAGAAAAATGATAGAAATTAATAAAAGCTTATATAATAACACTTTAATTTTATAATATGGAAAAAGACTATATTGGAGCATTTTTATCAATAATTTATACATTCACGTTCCTATTTATTTTAGAGTTATAACTCTTTGTCAGTCTGCTTCAACTACAGGTAGCAAGTAAAAAAAAATTGAAGATATGTCAAATCTTTGCTGACATCTCACTTTTAATACAAAAAGCGAGAGCTATGAAATAGATTAAACATTTTTTTTTTTTTCATGTTCGAGTTAATACCCATTAATTGTACATCATGCATTAACAGAAATACAGATTTTGCACAAACTTCTTAGTGCAAAAAATTTTATTCAAAATAATTTTTAACTACACAGAAAAAAAAATCCAGGCATATGTTCTAAATAAATGAATTCATGTTATCATTGAGAACATTACCAGATGTAAAGAAAAAAAAAAATATGAACACATCAAAGTCAAATTTCTATTTGCAGAATTCAGGCAGCAGACAAAGAAGAAAAACACAAATGAAATTAAATAACACTGAATTTGAAAATTAATTTTATTTCAGTAAATATTTCACTAAAATATATGAATTATTATAAAATACATTAGGGCTATTACAAGATTATACATGTTCAGTAACTTTAACTCTACAGTGAAGGTCACTAGTTTTTGAATATAATATAAAAATTTTATTACTAAGAAAATTATGGTAAATTTACAGTAGAAAATCGGAAGCAAAAATTGATAAGTGACTTTTATAATGGCATTTGTAAATTGCCATCATATATATTTTTTAGCTTTGAATTAACTATGAATAAAATTGACAATTCAAAACAGAAATAAGGAAGGAAGATTCAAAAATAAAATTATTTTTAACTTACCACAGGTACCTTTACCCATGCAATCTATACCTAGCCATGGGTTTTTCTCTTTGATCTGCCTAGCTTTAATAGCTGTTACTTCTTCCATGGGATTGAGACCACTATTTTCAGCCAAGGCTAAGGGTATGCTCTCTAATGCATCAGAAAAGGCACGGAAAGCATACTGCTCCATTGAGGCGATCTAGCAAAGAGGAAAAATGGCAAATATATTTTATGTTTCTACATTTATAAATATATATATGTAACAGTTACTAAAATTTCCCAAGAAAAAAAAAATCTAAATACCATTTATATATAAATCAGATTGTTGATTTTTTAATATGACAAAAATGCAAAGATAAACTTTGAAATTCTTGATAATTTTTTTTTTCAATTAAAAACTCTCCCCAAATTACAACAATGAAACAGAACAATTTAAAAAATAAAAGTATTGAAACATTTATAAAGCATTTTTGGCAAATGTAAAGATTCCACATCAATGTTAGAAATAGTAATAGATTGCCTTGAACTTCATACAGAAAATCAACTACTAACACAATTTTTCTTTATGAAAATCAAAATGGCACTTCAGCAAAATATTCAATATCATACTAAGAAAAATTGCTATTTTTAATTATATTGTGAGATTTTACAATTATTTAGAAATATTCAATAACAGTAATATAAATCTGCAACCTTTCTTTCATCAAAGTCAGTTGCAAAAACAAAACAATGTCATTATCTGATCAGTATAACAAATATTTTTAAAAGGTTAAAATGCTTCATTTTCTTCCATCAAATTAAATGAAACAAAAATATCGTTACGAATACAAAATTTTACATTCAACAAAAAAGACTTACTTTATCAGCCTGTTCACCAACTACAAGAGAACAAGCCATTTCCACAGAGCCACCACCATATACAATTCTATTATCTTTTACTAGATTTCGAACAACACACAAAGCATCATGAAGACTTCTTTTTGCTTCATCTACAACCTGAAATAAACATATCATTAGAAAAGAATAAAATATATCAATTTTTTTTAAAGAAAATTACAAAAATATAAAGTTAAAAATTAAAATGGATGATGCAAGATTTAGTTCAATTGTATAAAGAAATCATTTTTACAAAGATATGGAATAAACAAAATGAATCAACTCGGCACTTAGCATAAGAATTTTTCTAATGCTACCAAACAGTCCTTCAATCTGCATGCAAAACTATAGTTCTTATTAAAAGCTGAATTATCTCTCTATTTTTATTTCTTTTACCTCCTAATTAGATGGTATTCTACTAGTTTTCAAAACCAAAAATGAAAACATAAATCAGGCATAGTATTACACACAGCAACTTGGTGCTTAAGAATGTCTACTGTTTAAATAAGATGTATTTTCAAAACCCACAGTTAAGTTCAATTTCAAAACTATGGAGAAAAATCGAGGAATTAAAAACATTCTGCTATGGTCGCATACAGTCAATATTAAAGTTTAACAGTGTAAATTAACTGACATTAATATCAGCAAATTAATCTCTTCAACTAATTTATTTCCAAAATAATATATCTTTAAAAAATGCATGAACCAAGACTATAAAGTATTTAAAGTATAGTCAACTGAATGCCAAATCTGAAAAAAGTATTCATTCTAAAGCGATTTATAATGCTGATGGTATCATCCTATAATGCAGATTTAACATACTTCCAGTGAGAATCCTGTTGTTGTTTATAATGGCACTTGCCATGGACAAGCTCGCTGACGAAGTCAGTGATTTTAAGCTAAGGGAGCGTCTCTTGTTTTTAGTAGCGCCAAAAGTACGTCTTAGCTACTCACGCAACACATTCGCTTGCACAACCCCTTTTTACAGGGGGGCACATTCACACCTCTCACAGATAGAACAGGAAGAACAACCATGCCCGAACCCAGGACGCCCAGGTCACGGGGAAGACGCGCTACCCCTATGCCAGGACGCCGACAGTGAGAATCCTGAATTAAATCATGAAATTAAGAATTCGGAAAGTTGATCAAATAAATTGAGCCCTAGTCCTTAAATATAGCAAAAAACAAATCACCTTTGTTTCAAAAACTAAAGTTTCAAACTTCCTTAATAAATAAAATTTGGGGGGAAAAAAACCATCTATGAAACCAAAATATACCAATTAAATTGTTAAAAGATTTTTAAAAACTTAAAAAGGGGGAAGGACTAAAAAAAGTAAAAATCTTCTGGTTTAGAGGTTTACTAAATGATTTACTTAAAATTTTACAAATATATTAGCTAGTTAATGAACTAAAGTTATATTTCTATTGATTCTTTAAATATTGGGATTGAAATGATAAAATAACATTAAATTTTCATTTTTCCCCCCACATTGTGAAGCATTAAAATAACGATAGAATATTTCTAAATTAACAGATTACTTACTCTAGTTCAGGAACTGTGGAACATATTATACTAAATTTGAACTAAAAAATATGCATTAGATTTTCATTTATATTGAAAATTATACCAAATTTGAATTTAAAAAAATACGCATTAGATTTTTATTTATTAGGATTTTTGTAAGAAAATTTTACCAAAGATTATAATTTCAGAAATAAGCACATAAAGATGTAAAATAGCATTAAAACATCTGTAAATGCGAATATAAATATCAGTATGATTTCCCCAAAAAATTGGCTAAAAAACAATTTAAATGGTTTATAAAGAAACTTGTTCAAACATTAAAAATATTAAATTAAAAAAAAAATTATAATTTCTTTAAAAAAAAAAATTAACTATTCAACAAAATTACTTAACTTATAAATGTAATTTATCACACATTAATATTTCATATAAATTTTTATTTGCCACTTAAGTCATAAAAACCTTTTTGGATAAAAAAAATAAGTTACAATTTTAAAAAAAAAAAACATGGCATAGGGAATAATTGCAAGATTATACATAGAACAAAATCGCTATCTGTTAGTGTTTGAAAATTTAAAAAATTAACTTTTTTAGAAGGAGGGAGGAAGGGCAGAATTTTCGCCAGTAATTCCAATGTGAACTAAATAACTCACCATCTTATTCCCTCCTCTAATGAAAATTGTCACAGCTCTTGAATTCTGGCATTCTTCAATTACAAGCATTTTATCTTCAGTTGTTCCAAAACTCAATCCCCTCACAATACCAGCTTTTCCAAGCTTTTCTGCAGTCAATTCTTCAAAACGAGGAACTATTCTTCCACCGGTGGCAATTGCTATAAGCTAAAGAAAAGTAACTCGTTAACTATTATAAATGAATTCCAAAACTACTCAACAAAATATTTAATTTCATATTCTGTTATGCTTAGAATATGCATTATATATTTCTGTGACAAAACTGTGAATATAAATAAATATCAGACTTGAATTTCAACAAGAACTTAGAAAAGGTGAAAATAAATTATTTACCTCAATTTCAGGTCCACCAACCCACCGAACTGCCGGCAGTTCATGTTTCAGAAGCAGATGATTAGCTTCATCATCAAAACCCCATTGACAAATAACTAAATTTGCACCTGTGTTCTTGACCTAAAATTGCATTAAATTTTTAACTGAATAAAATATTTTAAAAAATCTAGTAAAATGAGTTAACTGTAAATTGTACAATTAAAGCTATCTGATAAGAAAAAAAAAAAAATTATATACAATGCTAGTAGTAAAATCATGATTAAACAACAAACCTGTTGAACCATCTCAACGAATTTATCTTGCTCATATTTCACAAGCTCCTGATAGCTTTCAATTGATGTGACATCCAGCTTATGCTTGGTCTTGGGCTTTGGTGGTTCAAAGGGGCAAGTTAAGATTGCTACTTTAGCATCTTTAACTTCTTTAGGCATCTGCGGATGACTGAAATATTTATCAATAATGACTCCTTTCACAAGAATAGAATCTTCTAAACGACCCCCTTCTTTTCCTTCAATTTTAATGAGCTCAAAATCAACATCTCTGCGCTCAAAGTCAGCCACAGAAAGGATAGCTTGTACAGCAATTTCTGCAAACTGCCGCTGACATCGGTTAACACTGAAACAAAACCACAGAAAAATCTTAAAAATTAATATAATGATCTATTTCAATGCAAATTATTATTTCAAAACACAAAATGGCCATGCTTCAACTCTCCGAAAGCTCAATTATTTTCATCCAAGATGAGCCTTTGCCAAACATTTTTTAAATAATATTTCATCACATCTCTGAAATCTTCGAAATATTTTATTCTTGGAATTTTAAGAATATGTATGCATAAACATGATTAATCATTTTTAAAATGAATACGGATATTAGAAAAAGTTGAGTATGTTATTCTATATCAAAAGGTGAAAATGAAGCATATTTTATACCCAAGAAATTTGACATAAAAATTTGAAAATCAATAGAAGTATTCAATGTGCAGTTCCAGATATTTCTTTTAAGAAAATCAAATCAAATTTTTTTTCATCACAAATTGTTCTAAAATTAAGACCATTAACAAGAAAATAAAAAATATAGAAAATTGCTACAATTTTTCAAAACAATAATTTATGACTAAATGGCAAATAGTTTTTCTATAAAAAGTACATTTGCAACAGAAACATAGGTTAAAAAACAGTGTGTAGCAGAATTTTTAACATCAGGCAAAAAAAAATACATCTATACTTATAATAAAGCTTGATGTGTGTGTGTGTCTTGGCGCTCTACAGGCCAGACCGTTTGACCTACAGCTACCAAATTAGGTACACGTATACCTTGGAGGTCGGGAATGTGCACCTAGGGCCCTTTCCTTTTGAATTTTTAATTATTAATTAAAAACTAACTTTCCCACCAAAAAAATCTTCATTTCCCCATTGTCAAATGACTAAGGCTTCAGTATTTTTTCACATGCTAATGAGGTTACACTCAACATATTTCGACCGATTATTTCTAACTATTCTGTTTATTTTCTTAATGTTTGATGCATTTAAAATTAAACATTGTTAATTAATCGATCTTTCAGATTCATTCTGAAGTACTTTTGAATTAAAATAAAATAGAATAGAATAAAGGAAATTAAAAATTTCTAATCTACATAGGGTTACCCCAACTGGCGTAGAAAAATTCACGCATTTGCATTACCGTAACTGGCGTTGAAAATTCACATACGCATTGTGTTCTAATTGTTGACAACTATTTTCAACGGATGCGGACTAGATTTAAATTATTTTTAGGTTAGTTGCATACTTTTGTAATTAAATGGTATTTATGTTAGTTATATATTTTTTGTATATGCTTATAGTTTTAAGTACATCGTTTTTTAAGTAGTTTTTTTAAACCTGTTTTCGACCGATTATTTTAAACAATTCATTTTATTTTCTTAGTGTCTGATGCATTTAAAATTAAACCTTGTTAATTAATCGATCTGCTCCTGATGAATCCGAGAAAATTCTGTTGACAAATTCTTGAGATATTACAAAAATTAAGAAAGAATTCTTTAGTGCCCATAAGGTTTAAATGCTCAGTGACTCTGTTTTCAGTAATCATATTATAAAAAAATGCTTTGTTCCAGTAAAAAATATTATATTAATTGCAGATTAATCATTTCCACTTTAATTTAAAGCATAATTTCTACGGGAGCTAACAGAAAATTAGAGGGATACATATTAAGTTATGACTGAAGGCCTTTATAATATTATGAGATAATTATATGACTATCAAAATTTGTAGTTTCAAAATATTTTGATGAAGAAGCTATTAAAGTAGGAATTACATAAAATATTTCATTATTAAAATTTTAACAAGCATTAAGATTGGCGAACTGGCTGGTCACCAAAGGCAGCTAGTTATTAATATAATCTTACACTGATAGTTTCAGCTACACAATAATCAATGATTTACTTGAAAAATAGAGAATGTATATAAAAACACAGCAGAAAAAGTTTTATTATGTAGTTTACATTACTTTTCATAGAGAAAAAGAGAAATCAAAAATTACATTTTTGATCCTAGTGTAGTCATCGCTGTTTGTATAAGTGCCTCTAAATTGTCTTTATCAACAGGAAAACTTTCTGCAATCTTATCCAAATACTCAATCGCACAGCGAGCAGCTAATTCGTAACCATCTGAAATTCTAATAGGATGGATGCCCTTGTCTAACAATTGCTCAGCATGCTCCAGCAAAGCACCTAAAATAAATATATTTTAAAGAAAAATTGATTTTAATACAATATTGGAAACACACTAGAAATTCCATTAAAAAACCAGGTTTATTTTTATTTAAAACAAAAAGTAACAACAACAACAAAAAAAAATAAAAATAGCATACCTGCTAACACAACAACTCCAGTTGTACCATCTCCAATTTCATCATCCTGAGACTGTGAAAGCTCTACAAGAAGTTTAGCTATCTGATGATCAACATCCATCATTTTTAAGATGGTGGCCCCATCATTAGTGACAGTTACTTCACCGTCTGGTGAAACCAGCAACTTATCAAGGCCTGTAAACACATAAAAAAAGGGCCAAATGCAATTTATTAACGAAAATGAATTATTAATTTATATGCAGATATTTATGAGTTACAGAATTTTATAATAATAGCCAAGATCATAAAATTAAGATTATTTCTTTTTCAAGATAATACAGAGATAGTTCAATTTATTTTTAAAATTGGACAATAATTGCAATCCTTTTATGTGCGATACACAGAAAAAAAGTTAATACTATGCCTATCAGCCATACCAACAATTTCAATCTAGTACTTTTTACGTTTATTTGTATCATTAGAAATGGCTTAAGGTTAAAAAAATATTAACTTTTCTATACATTTAAAAGAATAGGTAAACTAAAGAACCAGTCTCCTAGCTTTCACTATTTCACTAATTTTTATGTTACACAAAATTTTGCTAGATGGTTGCCTGCCCATCATCACCTATTTTTACACAGAATCTCAAATATACTACTTCAGTTTATATTCTCTATGGGGATAAGAGTCTTTCAAGTCTCAAATTCTGCATCAATTTCACAACACATTTATTTCATAAGAAACAAGGGTGACAAATCAAAAATCTTGAAAACTAATTGAAATAAAACTAACATAATAGAGTAGTTCAGAATGTTAATATGTTACATACACATATAGAACACATTATAGAACAATTTCATTAGTAGGACAAACAGAACAAATTTGAAGGGGGGGGGGAGAATAAGAATAGCTAATGAATATTTCACTATTTTTAATAATTTTATGACACTCATATATTTAAAGTGCCAGTTAAAGTATCAAATGAAACCAGAGAGAAATGTTCATGAGAAATAAAGAATTTTAATAAGATGCCATAAATGAAAGATATCATAAATTTTCCATATAATTTTGATTAATGAAGTTTTATACAAATTTCTGACTCCAAAACATATATTTTTGTTTAAAAGAAATTATATTTTATGGTCTTCACAGCATAGAGGTCATCCATTTTAAAAGGTGTTCTCTTTTATCACAGATTCGCCCAAATAATTAAATGCACTTTCAAAATGAAAAAAACAAATTCAGCTAGTTAAGTCAAGACAGTATTTCATTTTCACACCTTCTTTTAGCTTGAATGTTGCATCATAAAGTAAATAGCATTAGTAATTCCAGTTCTTATTTAAGACAACTAAAAATCTATTTGATAGATTGATTTCTTTTTCAAACAACTTTTTATCTATTAAAATTATAATGTGCAAATTATCGACATTGACAAAGGAACAAAAATTATTGTTTCACAATGTAGAGCCGAATTAAACATGAAACTGGTTCATTTAATAGGAATGCAATTTGAAATTCTCTTTGGGAATATATTTAATTTAATTTTCTAATAAACTGATCTCACTAAGATTTCAAATAAATTAATATAATCATAACTACACAAATCTAAATAAATTCAATACAGATTAAATTATCAGGAGAGGTTCTTTAAATTCTGAACATTAATTTTTAAAATTAAGTAAAATGTTAAAATGATATATTTGTTCTAGATAAATTGTATAATGCCTTGTCGCCAAGCTGGCAAAACATTTGTCATACCATTGCCAATTATCACTAATGATTTTTTTTTTAATTTCTCCAAAAATATTCAATTTTTGTTTTTTAGGAATACAATTAAATATGTCTGAATTATCATAGCGACTATAGGCTAGGCTAGACTAGGCAATCTCCGAACTAGACTTCGGCTAGAGTTAAGACCCTATAAAATCTTAAGTCAAATCAGAAAAATTTAAGAAAATTAGCAAGTGTCAATAAAAATAATAACCCAAAAATTTTAAGTAGAAAATCTAAAACATAACCACTTTTATAAGAAAGTTCACGATTCCTATTATTTGTGCATTTTCTGGAGGCGGTTCAAGGTCACATTTTCTACCAGTACCAGTAAAGCGATAGAGAATGTGACCTTGAACCCGCCTACAGAAAATACTGACTACAGTTTCATTATTAATTATCACTTGTTCCCACTGCCCACCATTTTCAAGAGATATAGCAAAATCTTGCAACACAAACTTCAATTTCTTAATTTTCATGCAATCCTGGGCTGAATTAACCTTTTGACCACAGCTGAAAGTCGAGGAATTTTATAAAGCATTTTCTTTTAACAAAATCTGTAAACTAATTCTTCAGGTTAATATGAATACTATGTTTCAGCAAGCACATAGACCATGGTCACTAATCTTTAATTCTTTATATAAGCTTCTTTTGGCCAGTTCTAATCCAATATAATGCTGTTTTACTACAGCAATTTTAGGTTAAATTAAATGTATATTTTGCATGAAGATTAGAAACATAAAATTAATGCAAATAGACTAACCAGATTAAGGGTTACTTTTAAAAAAAGTTAAATGTATATTACAATTTGAAGCTTATAATTACTTATTTAAGAAAACCACAAATATTAAACTATCCATAAAAGATTCAACAGAAATTAACTGCAGTCAGTATTCCTCGCAAATACGTTGGTCATGGGGTGGGGGGCTGTTAATATTATTTTATAAGGTTTATAAGGGAATGCACAACGTAACTCTTTACACGTAAACGTAATTGTTTTTAAAAAATAGTTGTTTCCACTTTATAACTGAATAAAATTATATATGAAACTGAATTTATACATTGAAAATGGAAATAAAATTTTACTAATTAACTCGAGCTTAAAGAAATGATTTAACACAATCATATTACAAAATATAACAAAAAAAAAAATAAGACATAAAAAATCAATAAAATCTTTAAATGCATATAGATAATTCTTTAGTCATAAAATTAATCATTTTATACAAGAACACAGATTTTAGCATAGCACAATTCAATACAAAACTTACAGGCAGAAATAAAAAGTGGGAAAAATAAGAAGCACAAGTTGAAAATATTTTTAATCAATAAAAATTAATATATATATATATATATATATTTGGAAGTCGAAATTACATCATTTAGTAAGAAATAAAACTATTTTAATTAATTTTAAATATCATACCAAATTTTTAGCTATATCAATTACATAGTAAAAATTATCATTATCAGCTGAAAATAAGGCACTAATTTTTGACAAACATACCCAATAGAAATCTAAAGACAAAACAGAGACACAAAAGTTACCTTTTGGACCCAGAGATGTTCGTAAGGCATTAGCAACGCTTTTACCAGCATAAATATGAGTCTGAAAAATAAATTATTAACATAAAAAAATATTTTCATTAAAATCATAATAAAATAAAATAAGTATAAATAAAGTTTCCATAACCTACAATAAAAAACATTACTATAAAATATACAGATATGATTATCACTAAAAATTAATTTAATTGTGCTTTAAATGCAACTTTCAGAAATCCATGTTTAGATTTTTTAAAGGCATCCGTTGAAATTCACTTCTACAGAATGCAAGGTACACTGTGAAATCAAACTCAAATGTGCAAATTTGGTCAGATGTATACATATCTATTAATGGTACAAAATATCCAATTACTTATCTGGCTTAATGTCTCTTTAAATGCCAAATTACTTAAAATGACTTAAAACAAAAGTTTACAATTTTTTCTTATATACAATTTTTTTTTTTTTTTAATTTCTCTTTCTTATAACATTACTAGTTTTCTTATTTATCCACACTTGAAGTACGCAAGTAGAAGTACCTTTGGATCCTCATATGCAATGTTAAAACAAATTGCAATACATGCTGTATGACGATACAATTATAAACTTTTGTCAATAAGCTTTATAATAAATGAATACTGTTTCCAGATCCATGATTCTAACTAAACACCATTTATAGAGAGAGTATATGATAAACACTTCTCAGATGGTAGTTATTTTGTTACCTAAACTCTGCTTTAGGAAAATCGTTAATAAAAAGAAATTTTATCTAAAAGAACGATTTAAAAAATTTCCAAACATAAAAGGTATTTGCATCTTATAATTTTGATTATTTTTTTATCAAGTTAAATGCAACTACTAATTCAAATTAGCTTGTAATAAAGTTTAATAAGTTGGATAATGCTTAGTAATGTTTTCAAACAATTTTTAAACTGATCTAATCACATATACAACTGGTAGAGCAAGGATTTACATCCTAAGTACTTTTTATTATGAATATTGATTATAGGGAGAAATAAAAGAAAAAGTTGTTAAAAGTATACTATATACTTATACAAATCAAAGGTTTGCAAACTCTTATTTTTCTTTCTTTTCTATGGGTTATAATTTCCAAAAATGGCACTTTTTTTCGTCATCATTTTAAGGAAGACAGAAAGGAGGGACTATGAGAGCATATTTGGTTCTTGCAATATTTCAAGAAATATTAATTCAGCATTTTAACCCCATGCAAAAATTGACACATTCACAGACAGTTTTGAAATGTCAGTAGAACTGGCTATGTCAAATTTTAATGTTCTTCTGGATTAGTGATTTTTTTTTTCTTTTCGAATTTAGTAATCTCTTATCTATGGGTATAACTGTCATTTGTAATTATAATGTAATGTAATTATAATTACAAATGACAATGACTTGTATGCAAATAAGTTATGGTCATACTATCTGTGAATGTGTTAATAACTCAACACAATTAAAATAACAATGAAGCTGGACTTCAAATTTGTAGAAATTCAAACTGAGCAGATTAATTATAGATATTGTCATAATTTCACCCATTCACAAGTCTCATATGGCATCTTAAGGGCTCTTTCACCTTAAAATTCTGCGAAGATGGAACTGCTTAGTAAATATATTTCAGCATTTAAAATCTTAAATGTTATAGCAATTTAACTATGCATATAAGATTTATCTAATATTAGAAGTTACAAATGAAGAACTGAATATTTCAAAAAGACTAATGGGTGTGGTCAGTAATTGGAATTGACATTTCAACAGTTTTTTCAGGACACAAATGATAATCCAAGCGGCTTTTTGCAAAACATAATTTGAAGAAGTAGTTCTCCAGTTCTTTAATGCTTCTTATTCTTCATTATTTTAAAGAAAGTCAAATTATATATATTAAGAAACTTTTTTTTTTTTGGTCTAACCCATAATAAGAGCATAACATTGCATACCAAATAGAAAGGCAGAAAGGAAAAAAGAGCGACTGTCAGAACATAACTAAATCTTGCAAAATTTGTTTAGTTAATAGTTTGAACAACTTAAAAAGTAAAGTTACACTGAAACCCGAGTTTCATTTATTAAAAAATTTTAAAGTGCAGCTTCATTAGAAATTATTACATAAACATATCTGTGTGCAACAATTCAGTAGAACAATTAATAGGCTATTGACAAAATAGCTGGTTGATCAGCTTAACTATCTATTTTACACAAAAGGGTATTTTCAATTCAAAAATCACTGATAGTTCCAGTTTCAGCCATAGATATATAAAAAGGAGCACATACTGAAAGTAGTATTTTCTCGCCATGTTTGTACCATGACAGTCATAATTAAATTACCACTGGAGCAATTTTCTTGATTATAAAGGCAAATATTTTGTACAATTTTTTTAATTTGGATTGTAATTTCAAAGAATATTAAAAACATTTACATCACAACCAACATTTATCTTACACTGCCATTCTACAATACATGCAGAATAGGGAAAAGAAATTTGTTTTCAAAAAAAGAGCTTAAAAGATTTAAGATGAGGGGAGAACAAGAATTTGGTTCACATACAGTGAAATCGGAATTAAATACCACACATTGAAAGTTTTATAAATCATTTCGACTATGAAATATTTGCAGATGGTATAACCACATGGAGATGAACAAAGAAACTACATAGATTTTCTTCCCAACTTTCAAGTTTAAATGAAAAAGTCATGAACAAAATTACAGAATATATTTTATAAGATAATACAACTCTCATATTTCTACTTTATTATTTATTTAATTGCATGTTATTCATATGGAGAGGAAGGGAGGGGGCATTAGATTGGCAAACGCCATATTTGGTCACTTTTCTTTCTAATATAATCGAGTTGATATAAAACAATCTTTATAAATAGAAGATACCCACACAAGATTTTAAAGAAGCTATTCTTAATTTAAAATATTAAATAAGTAGCCCATTTAATGCAACAAAAGTAAAAGAAAAGAAATAGATTGTCAAATGCATCTGTGATTTAGAGTAGCTTTAATAGTTAACAAAACATTTTATTACTTTAATAATTAGCAGAAATAGACTTTTTATAAACAGAAAGTTATTTTTACCTTGACAGCTTCAATTCCTGTCAACCTAGTTTGTTTGTCTTGGTCTTTTAAAATTAAGAATGGTCTTCCGTATTCATCAAAATTTATACTACAAACAGCAGCCGTCATTTTTCTAATTTTTCACTGCAAAATTTTAACTAAAATATTTAAAATTTACTTGTGAATCACCGCGTTCACAATTACAAAATAATATATTGACAATCTTTTGATGCAAATGGATTGCTTCAAATCACCATCATTTGCTAAAGCAAACCGGCATTTTTTGTGTTTTTTTTTTCGGATTCTGGTGCTTTCTTCAAAAACAAAGATTAGAATTGGAAAAATAGACACTACACAAATTCTACTTTCTTAATAACCATACGTGTCTGTTATCACCACCAGGCAGAAATAATTAATTTGCAAATAAAAATTCTAATTTTTTTCACTATTATGATGGACAATTATAATATTAGTTGTTTCTAAAAAAATTCGGAATTTTCAAATTTGTTAAAATTTTAACTCATTATTGTTAAAATGTAATTAATAGTAGCAGCTGCTTCCAATTTCATATTTTAAATACATTTCACTGCAGTATCAGAAAAATTAAATATAATTATTAGAATAATGTTAATATGAATTCAATACTTTAGAATTATTATTTTCTCATCTATATTTTATGTAATGAAAATTAAAATAACTTCTTTTATTTATTATTATTTTTAAATTTCCAAAACTAAAATCGCAAATGCGCTATCTTTTGGAGAACTGAATAACTAATTTTTTCCGACGGAATAGGTCAGATTTGGCAATGTAAACAGATTTCCAGGTGAACATTTTCTCTACAGTCTTCATCATCAAGATCAACTATTTGTTCAAATAAACTGAAAAAATTCTTAGAGATAGATTCCATTTCACACGTATAGCAGTAGCAGAGTTTGTGTATACCTGTATTAATAAAAAAAACTTAACTATGGTAAGTAATTTTAGCATTTACTTTGGTTTGGTTAATGGGAAATTTTTGCGCACTGTTGTGGTAATATTATACCTTTTCAAACTACTGAAATAGGTCGACATTTCTGGATACTTTTTTATTTGCGTAATTACTAAATGAAATATTTGCCATTTACGTTAGTCGTAACATTTGTTCTTCTAGTAGCATTTTATACGCATGTATTTCGTTAAATCTCTGATTTACGTAATTTGAAATATCTGTTCCTTAACTGCTCCCAATTCCATTAGATTTTCTAACATTTTTTTTTTTTTTTTAACATTTCATTTACGATTCTTATTGACTAGTTTTGCTATTACTGTTTATTTGAAATAATTGTTATTATCTATATTTCTCACTTGCAATTGAGATTTTCTTGTGAAATTTTTACTAAAATGATACAAATCTGTAAAACTTTCTAAATAAGCATATTCTGTATGTAGTCGAAGTAGTTATTATTATACTTAATATATGTTGTATTAAATTCATTTATAGTAGAGTGATTTAAATTATGTTTTAAAGCTTAAATTTTAATAGTTTATCCCTTCTCTCATCTTTATTTTTATGGAGAGCAAAACTGCTGATAAGTTTAATTTTTTTTTTTAAATTTCTGGATAAAATATTTATAGTGACAAAAAAAAATTATCTCTGTATTTTATAAGTTGTATGAATATTGACTTATACAATAATTCTTAAAGGACAGCTGGTGTTTATGAGTGAAAATCCCACTGTGTGTCTAAAACATGTATTATGTTATGAGATGTTTCCCTTGTTTTTTGTTGTATATTCATAGCGAAACAGTTTATTTCAAATTTTTATTCAAGATTTAATATTTTATTTATATCAAAATAAATTTCGAATTGATCATCAAATATTTTTCATTCATTTTCAAATAGTTAACCCATTCCATGCGTTAACTCATAAAATCAAATGTTTGCAATTTTTTTTTTTTTCACTGTCAAAATTATATGTATCAAAAAATGCTCTAAAAACAATGATTATTTGAGTATAAAGGAGGAATTAATTTTTTTGTGATCTACTAAATTTTTATTATGTTCTCTTCTAATTTTTTTAAATTTTAGACTCCTGTTTTATGCTTTAATGATTTTGAATCATTTAGGTATTTTCTGAACTCATTTAGCCCTTTAAATTATATGTAGTATTGATGTTTTTACCAAGCAACAATAATATTTAGCTTATTTTTATTTATTTAAATGTTATTGTGTATCTTTATTAATGTAATTTAATTTTCAGGCATAAAAAAAAATCCAAATATTATTTTATATGAAATATTTAATTTTATTAATTTAATTCTTTTTTACTGTTATTTCTAATTTAATTATATATATTTTAGTATATTTTTCTGGAGATAAAATTATTGCATGAACATTTGATAAATAGTCTGTGAAAGAATTTAAACTTAATTGGAATTTTTCTTATCTGTATTTTGTCTCTAAAAAAGAGTGGCATGAAATTATTTAATATTTTAATCCTATAATACATCATGTAGTTTCTGATAATTGTGTAAATTTTTAATGGGAAAGAATTGGTATTTTTTTTTTATTATTAACATTTAATTTCTTGTTATTGTGTTTGGCATATGGTTTACATTTATTGATTTTCTGCATGTTTTATATATTTTTTTAATATCTTATATAAAAATTAATTTAATTTTTAATATCTAATAATAAGTCTATATTTTGTCACTAAAAAAAAGTATTCAAAATATATTTTATTGTAGGGTAATATTAGTTCAAATTTGATGTATCTTATCTTCCTATATGTAAAGTGATGTTGATATTAAAACCTTCCTGCTGTTAAGTAAGAATTCTTGTACTTAAGTCCTTTTTATTAAATACTGAAGCTACATTACGATAAAAAAAAAAAAAAAAAAAAAAAACTTCTGGTTGCCATTTTCCATTATATATTTTTATTAGATTTAGTTATTTATTAAAAAGTTTTATGAACATTCTACATTCCACAAAAATGACATTAAGTGAAGTGAAGAACAGAATTTATTATCTTCGGAGTAAAAATGATTGTTTAAGTTTAAAGGCCACTCTATTGTCTTTTTATTTGCATTTGTTACTAAGATTGCCTTGTCTTTCTTTTTTCTTAAATGAAATGTAGTTAAATAATATTTTTAATTTGTTCTTGCATTGTATTCTATGTGGCCTTCTATAAAGGAAAACATAGAAACCCTAGTGATAATTTTTTTAACTATTTGATTTTTTTAATTTAACTAAGTTTATATGAATAACCTTGGTTAATTATAACTTTCCATATGAAATAAATTAATAAATTGAAATTTATCAATTATTTAAGTCGGCTATAAAATGCTGAAGGCCCATTCCATGGATTTTGAAACCAAGGGGCAAATTTTTTTTTAATCTATTATCATGGTTATAACACATAATTTTAATGAAAAATATCTGATTTTGCTTGTTGTTGACTTGATTTTTGTGTAAAAATATTAGATCTCATCAAAAATTGCATTTTTTAAAACCTTGGCTGAGAATTTGTAAATGGCCTGTTTCATTATTATATTTTTTAAAGGTTTCTATAATTATTTCACCTTTCATAAGGTGCCTATAGAATTTTAATTTTCAATTGTTAATATGTTTTTAGTAATACTATATCAAAAAATTACAAATTAATGTCTATTTTGGCTTTGTTTTAACAATCAAAGCTAATGAAGATTGTGGAGTGTCACATACATGACCATTAAAACTTTTTTTTTATTTTTTGCATCATTAAATTAATAGAAAGTTCTAAATTTTTATTTTCTAAATATAATCATACTATTTGATGAAACTGCATTTAAAAATTTAAAAAATATTATAATTAATTTATAATTTTCAATGGTCAGGTATGTGACTTCAAGCAGTTATGTATGTGACATTGAATTATAAAATCCAAAGCAGTTATTTTAAATTCATCTCACCAGATGGCAGTACATTCCTTTACTTCTCCAGCTATAACCTAATGTTTGTTTTTAAGCAAAGGTTCACAGCACACTGTGTTTGAAGTATGCTGCAAGTCAGATTTTGCTATCTTTAAGCATCTTAGTCTTATTTTGCTATTTTAAGCTTAAAATATGGATGATGAACAAAGAATAAAAAATGCTACTAAACAAAAGAGATATTATGAGAAAAAAAGAAATGATCCTGATTTTAAAGAGAAAGAAAAGCTAAGGCAGAAAAAAATAAGAGATTTAAAAGCAGCAACTATGACAAAAAAGGAGAAAAAGAAACAAAAGCAAGCAGCTAGAGAAAGGCAGAGGAAATGCAGAGCAGCCAAAAAGATAAGTAATTCTACAAAAATTTCAAGTTTGAATTCTTCTATTGCGACTACCCCAGAATGTTCTCCTTATACAGTTCCCCAGACACTTGGCAAAGCAGTTAAAAAAACTTTGAAAGCCTTACCAACCTCACCTCGAAAACGAATGGCTGTAGTCAGCAATTTAGTGGAAAAGGTAGGTTTAAAACTGCAAAAGGAAAGAGAGTCCAATATCAGTGATAATAATCAAAACAAAGAACTTGTGGCAGACTTCTTGTGCCGAGCAGACATAGTCTACACTGCTCCAGGAATGCATGATGAAATGATAATTTGGGAAAATGGCATTAAAAAACGTGTTCGTAAACATTTTCTTACAATGTATATGAAAGAAGCACATGCTTTGTTTAAGGAAGAAAATCCAAGCATTAATATTGGATATTCAAAATTTTGCAGTTTAAGACCTAAAAATGTTCTTCTTCTTAAAGACACACCTAGTGATCAGTGTAAATGCAAGAGTCATGAGAATTTCATTCTTTTGTTAAAAGGATTAAATATTGATTATAACAATGATTTTTGGAAAGAAGTGCTGTGCAATTCAGACTTGGAATCAAAGTGTTGGGAAACAAAATGTGATAAATGTAATGCTGGAAAATTGCTTTTAGATTTTATTGGCAAAAAAGGATTAAATAATGCTTCTAATGTACAATGGCACCAATGGGTTAAGTCAGAAAATAAGCGCTTCTATAAAGAAACCAATGAAGGTTGCATAGCTGAATTAACTGATAATGTTTTAGAAAATTTTCAAAGTTTTAAGCAGCATGTAAAAATTAAACGAATCCAAGCTGCTGCCTTTCAATCTGATATAAAGCAAAGCAATACTGTTGTATTGCAAGTAGATTTTGCTATGAGTTATTCATGTGAGTGGCAAAGTGAAATACAGTCTGCACTATGGAGCCGGGAAAACGTAACTTTGTTTACAGCTGCATTATTTGAAAAGAATTATAAAACACAGAGTTATCTTATTGTAAGTGATACTAAAGATAAATCTAAGCTATCTGTGTCTGCTTTCATTTTGAAGCTTTTGGAAATTATTAAATTTCAGGCAAATAAACCAAAATTAATAATTTGGAGCGATGGACCATCCAGCGAGTTTAAAAACAAATTTATTTGTTACTTCCTCTTTATTTTATTCAAAACACAAAAGCATTTTTCTAGTTTCGAATGGAAATATTCAGCAACTTCCCATGGAAAGGGAGTTGTTGATGGGATAGGAGGTACTGCAAAGTCCCGAGTCTATGCGGAAGTAAAGGCAAGAAGAGCTATAGTACAGAATGCAGTTGATTTTGCTACAGTTGCTGCAAAAGTAGTACAAAATATCACTGTCATTCCTATGCTGCAAAAGGATATAGATAAAACTCAAATTGATTGGAATTTAGCTAAGGATGTTCCAGGAATTAAAAAAGCCCACATAATTAAATGTTTGGATGAACACATTTGTTTATTTACAAGTCAGCAAAATTTGGATACAACTGTGCAAGAGCTATGCTTTTGTAAAAATACAGAACAGTGTTTGAAAAGAACTCCATTACTTGCACAAAATCACACTTCTGCATATATTTCACTTGGCAAGTTTTTACTTGTAAAAGTGTTTGGAAAAAAGTCCTGGAAGCCTTATGTAGCACAGGTGTCTGCATTAGATAACACCGAAATCAATGTTATTTTCCTAAAGCAGGTATCCGTATGCAACTTCATTTATCAAGAGAATGATATAGGAGTTATTCAGCGGGATGACATAATTAGAGTATTGCCAACACCTATAATTAACGGTCGCAATACTGTAATATTTCAAAATGCAGTTATGTGAAATTGAACGATGTCACATACATGACTACTTGTCACATACATGACCTGTAAAGTTACATTTTTTTTTTAATTGAAAAATTAAAGAAATATTTAATGCATTTATTAGTTTGTCTTCATTAAACCTTTTTCTTATGGGAAACTTTTTTTAAGCACGTTTCATGCATATAATTCACTGATTTTTTTAAAGAAAGTTGGTGTTATCAAATCACAGTTCCAATTTTTGTCACATACGTGACTATCTAAAAAAAATTTTAAAAGGTCTCTCAAAATTTAAATACAAATATATTTTTCATTACCATTTATTAAAACTCTTTTTTAATTGTCTAACAAAATTAAATTTTTGACTTTCACTACATTTGTACATAAATTTATCAGATATTTATGCATATCTTTTAGTCCGATTGTCACATACATTACCGTGGAATGGGCCTGAATTTGTTTGCTCTTTTTTTTATTTTACTTCAAAATATAAAACGTAACTTCTTGTTAAAATATCTTAATGAAAGTATTTTTTTAAAAATTATTTATTAAATTATTTATTAAGGTTATTTTGCTGAAACAGTTTCATGTAAATAGGTTGGACTTATGAAGTGATAAAAGCAACATTCGTATACAGCCTTATGTGTATGATTTCTCAGGCATTTAAAAAAAAAAATATCAGAAGTAAAATATATTGAAATTTATATTAGATTTGGGCTGAAGCTTTTATGGCAATAATCTGGTCAGAGTGTTTTTTTTTAGGTGTTATTAAATAGAATTCTATTTTTTTTTTTAAGAAATAGTTAATAAGGGGGGGTTAAAATTCAATTCTTAGCTAATAACTTATGGGAGAAAAGTAAGGGATCCAAAGTTTTAATTAAATTTATGGAAAGAGAGCAATGGAATGTTTGTGAATGAATTTAAACTTTTCATTTAACGAAGACAGTATTTATTTCAGTTATTTTAAAAGTTTTATCTATTGCAAAAATGATATATTAACTTAATCTTTATTGAAATTTAAAAATAAAAAAAAAACCTTGATTGTGTGAAATAAGTTACTTAATAGTTATTTATTAGTGAATATGTTTTGAGAGGTTAGATTTTATTCCTTAATTTCTTTTTAATTGCAAAGTATCAGAGCATTATATTCAAAGTGTAATGTTATAGTTTGGATAGCATATGAACTAAAGGTAAATGGAATTTTTGTTTTTAACTCTGAAACTCTCATCCAAGTACCACATTTCTTTGCTTTGCTTTGAGAATGATAAAAATAATGATTATATATACATACTAATAAAAGATGAGTGTTTTTGAGCATTGTATGACAACTTGATGCGAGAATGAAAACACAAAAGGTCGTAAAATTTTGGACAAACACAGTTTGTATTGCATCAGTTGAATAAATATAGAAACTGTTAGAAGTTGGAAAAGGCAACAATTACTGCTTTTTCAAGGAAGGTGAAAAAGTCTAATTGAGTTTTTTTTTAATTATATGATTTTTTATTAAAATTAATATTGCTGGTGATGTCTAAATAAAATTTTATTGTTCTTAGCTCTCAGTGCAAGTTTGAATTAAAAATTTCTTTCATTTTGAAAGAATTCATTGTAAACACATCAAAATATGCTGAGGAAAAAAATCCTTTTTGTGAAAATTAGCATTTTTTTTACAGAAGACATAGGGATATATACAGTTGTCAATAACAAATTTTATTTCCTTTCTTTAATTTTAAAATTTTTAAAACATTTTATTTGATGTAATTGAAATTGTGAAAACTATTGTTTATCAACAATAGATCGGTAGAAACTGATATTTAAAAAAATCTACATACAGTTATGTACTTTTTCAAGTTAATTTGGATATTTTAGGTAGTTATTATAAAATTATAATAACCAAATAATGTATAAATCAAAACCAGTCATATGTGTAAAGTTATAGTCATATGGAAGAATGTGTAAAAATTGCATATTTTGACTATAAAATATTTCATTGAATAGAATAGAATTTTATTCATTTCCTAATAGTTGTACTTGCATGTATGCAGTAGGCAGAATAGCCTTAAACTAGAAAAAATTTTTATTTTGTATTTAAAAACAATTTCTTTTTTAATAAGTCTGAATAATTTAGACATATTGTTTCTCTTTTAGGGAAATGAAACATCGCTTCCGATGGAAATGTGCTCCACTTGTAAGTGTTTTTTTAACTTTTAGGTGAATGTGAGGAAATATAATTGAATAAATCATCCAGTTTCAATGCATTAAAGAAGATGTTTCCTAATAATAGTTTGAAAGAAGGTTGTTTTGCAATATCATGTGAATATAAAATTTAGAAAATGCCTTTTGATTTCGAAACTTTTTCAATAGGTTTTTTTTTTTTTTCTAAGAAATGTTACTTTGAAATGAATAATAATGCAAATTTTCTATTCCTTTACAACAAATTGTAAATAATAATATATCATTTAGGAAAAACTGAAAATCAATAGAATTCACTCATACTTGAATTTTTAATGAGTGTTCGTAATTTTAAGTTATTGCCCTTTCACTTCATATGTTTGTCCAAAGTCGTATCTTATAAGCCGTCAGAGTAACTTTTCTGAAAAAAATATTTACACTGGTATTTAAAAATTGAAGCGGAAGTACATATTATGTTAATTTTTGAATACAAAATTAAATTGTGGATGATCAAAAGAAGTTGAAATAATGGGGAAATAAATTTTGCTTATTCATTGATGAAAATGGAAATGTTTTAAGCTATATGATAGGTTTTAAAATTATATAAGATATAAATGGTGAAAAAAGCAGTATGGAACAAAATACATCAAATATGTACTTTGCTCTTGAGTTGCTTTTCTCCAGTCGATATAGCAAATGATTTAAATCAAAGAATGCATGTAGATGATTTTACCCATGGAAATACTGTAAGTAAATTAGAAGAATGCTGCTCACATAACCCAGTGACCATCCAGTACCTGAATCTCTCTAAAATGATGATGCTTGAAAGTACATACAACAATGTTCTACATTCCAATCATTATTGGTGAAACTCATTGGCGCGACTTCCTATGTACCTGCTGGTAGAAGAATTAAAGGCGATGCTCTGGAATTCAAAATTGCCTAATGCATTACTGCACAGTTGAAGAAAATTTATTAAAATTCAAGCAATTATTTGATGTTTTGATAAACTTGTGTACAATCGACCACCCCACCACCACTAAATGCAGCTGTATCAACAGTGTTTTAATATACTGTCAGGATTTCAGGAAATAATGATTGTTATGTAAAAATTATAGCCAGCATAAATTATCAGAAAGAATACAAATGAGTATGAATGCCTGAATGTCATTCTGCATGCAGAGATTAGAAAACCATACTAGTTTATTTCCCTATAAAGTAGTCAGATGTGTTTCTTTGAGTATTTTTAACTGAAAAAAAAGAAATGCAAGTGGTGTTTTGAAAGCATCATATTGATTCATCCATAATAAGTACTGTACACAGATGAAAGCAGATTTTGTTTATTGTCCTCTTCAATTTTGATAACTCTTTTAATCCAGAATTGCCTTTCTCTTTCCAGTATTTTGGAAATTGACCATTTTAGATGTAGTATACATAGTTAGGAAGTGTAATGTTGGATTGGTTTGCATAGTTTTGTCTTAGAAAAAGACACTACGTAAATACAAACTTATCTCCAGAATACTATTCCGTTGCCTCATGTATTCTTTTTTTTTTTTTTTTTTTGTGAAATAATTGGAATTTTTTTTTATTTATTTTATTGATAATGCTCAATGGCATTTGGTCACCAGTATTGGTACTCTTCTTGACATTAAGGAGATATATTTAATGGATTGATCCACATACTTCACTTTAATTCCATAAAACACATATAAAATATGTATGTAATATTATGGACATCATTGTATTAACTGATGTTTATTCTAGTTCTGTGGCATAAAACCAAAGATGAAGAAACTAAGAATTAGGAAATATAGGATTAAAGTAAAGAAAAGAAATCATGTAATTTATGCAACATATCATACAACATTTGAAATGTGACTTTTAGGATGAACAAATATGTTCCTTTTTAACTTCGGAAAAATTAACTCGAAATCTATACTGCTGCTAAAACTGCTACTTTATATTTGAAATAATTTATTAAATTTAAATAATTGGGAATTTTTGATTGCAGTTGATCCTGATGAGATCAAAAGGTTGGGGAAAAGGTTTCGCAAGCTGGATTTGGATAATTCTGGATCTCTTAGTGTAGATGAATTTATGTCTCTTCCTGAATTGCAGCAAAATCCTTTAGTTCAACGTGTGATAGATATATTTGATACAGATGGTAATGGAGAGGTTGATTTCAAAGGTAATTTTTTCTTTATTCAGAATATGAAGAATGCTGATTTGCTTGTTAATTTTCTTTTTGTTTTAACTATAACTAAAGAAATATGAAATACTTCAAAAGTTCATTTGATCATATCTATGTTACAATAATTGTATTCCTTTGTTAAACGTAATTCTTTATTTTGTGTATTAATGTGTTTTAGTAGTTTAAATCTGAACAGTAAATCAAGTCCTTAAATTTAAAATAATTAAGTAATTATTAAAAATTATAATCTAAATTAAATTTAGTTTTAATAAGCTTGTCCATAATTTCTATAATCTAGTTGAAATCTATAAGCTCTGCATCTTTTTCTCATAACTGTAATTGAAAGGAAAATTACCAAGATAGTTTTCTGTTTCTTTACATTCTTTTCTTTGATTTCCAGAGTTTATTCAAGGAGTATCTCAGTTTAGTGTTAAAGGAGACAAAGAATCTAAACTCAGATGTAAGTCTTTTGTTTGATGTCCCATCTTCATTAGTCATGTGTGTTGTAGAAATTTACATTTCTTTATGTCGAATTTTTCAGTTGCCTTTCGTATTTATGATATGGATAATGATGGATACATATCAAATAGTGAACTGTTCCAAGTTCTGAAAATGATGGTTGGGAGTAATTTGAAAGATGTTCAGCTTCAGCAAATAGTAGATAAAACTATTTTGTTTGCTGATAAAGATGAAGATGGAAAAATCTCATTCCAGGAGTTCTGTGCTGTAAGATCCTTAATATTTGTTTAAGAATACTTTGGTGATTTTAAAATTAAATATTGTCAGATAGAGTAGTTTTGTTATTTGCATATATCTAAATTTTGAACCTTTTTCTGGTAGAGAGGGTGATTTTTCTGTCTTATTTATTTAAATTACGCCCCCCCCCCAGTCCTAACAATTCAAATTGCTATAATTTTTAAGGAAGGTTGTAATAAATGAAATTAAAACTAATTTTTAAAAAATCATTATTTATATCATGGATTTTGAGAGAACTAGAATTATATTTCTTGTATAGTTCACTTATGTAATGTTTTTCATGTAGGTCTAAAATTTATTGAGTCCATCAGATTTGAGCATGTAGCAGTTAAGTCTAAACCTGACCTAAAAATTCTGGAATTAATTCTGAGTTTAAATAATAAAAATCATAAAAAAATGAAGTTGCATTTAATTTGAATAATTCATTCTAATTTGACAATTATTAAACACTGATATATTATTGTGAGTGGTAATTAATTTAAGAATCGGTTAATTGCTTGAATATTTTAATATTTTGTTTTATCAAATAATTAGATGCCTATGGAGATTAGTTGGTCTGCCAAGTTTAATGGTTACTAAAAATTTCAGTTACATATTTTATATTTCTGTATCTTAATGTCTTGTGCAGCAAAATATTTTTTTAGTTTCAAATATTGATAGACATATAACTCTTATTATTTTAGAAACCTTACACTATTCTATTTATTTTGCTATAAATCTCCTTTTTTTTTTTTTTTTTTTTCTTTGTATTATACACCCAGTTACATGTGATGTTTCATTTTTAGAAATTTTATGTTCCATATAATATTCAATATTGTCTGTGCTTATTGGTATGAAGTTGTGCAAATCTTTATTAATATTAATGTTTATTTTATTTATTTAAGATGGTTGGCAATACTGACATTCACAAGAAGATGGTTGTCGATGTCTGAAGTAACTACATGTGCTATTGCCTCTTCATCAAAACTATTATACATCTCTCCTCATTTGTAGATAGTGTATGTACAGTTGATTTTATTGCTGCCTTGGTCTATGCACTGAACTGTGTATGTAGATATTAGTTTTATATAAACCTCGTAACAGAAAACAAAATTATACTGGCACATAAGATTTTGGGGTAATATCCGTATTTTTGTGGTTTGAATTATATGTTATGTACATAAAATTATTTAAATTCAAGAAAAAAATTAAAGAATCTATTTATTAGAGGATAAATTTATCTGTATATAGAGTGAAAAACTATACAAATCACTTTCAGTACATTATTTTATAGAAATAAAATTCTAGTCTGTTTTGCAGTTAAGACTTTAATTAGGTTTTGACAAAATTTAATCAAAATATCCTTTTTTTTTTTTTTTTTTCATTTTTCCAATTAGTGCAATCAAATAGTGCAAAAATTTGAATGATATCAAATTATTTTCTGTTAAATTGTGTATTTTTATTTATTCTTTTAAATAATGTATTATTATGGATGTTTAAATTAACTAATGTATTATTATGGATGTTTAAATTAACTAATGTATTATTATGGATGTGTTTAAATTAACTAAGTTTTTAGATCCTAATAAAGAATAATAATAATACTTTGGGGGGAAAATAAGTCTGAGATTTGGAAGTACAACTTGTTTCAGTGCATACTGTGTAATATTGGCCTTTCCCTCTGGCTTCTCAATCAAATCTCGTTACACACATAGCTTATAAAAATCATTTGGGTTGTTAGATTTTTAAGAATTTTGAGCGTGACAAATAATGTTTTTTTTTTAATTTATTTATTTTTCAGTTTGTTTGGAGTGATTTTTTTTCTAAATTTTATTGATTTATATCTTCCACTATAGCTCAATCTGTAAACTTCCTCTGAAAGATATTTCATATAACCATTTTTACCTTCTGTATGAAATATTTAAGAGCAAAGTTCTCTTCTCTCTCACCAACAGTAATTTTTGCTGTGAATAATATTGCCTTTAGAAGCTACACGATAACGAGTTGCATGGAAATATTGCTTTGGAAGCTAACTGAAAAACAGTTTATCATCTATTTAGAGTGTTATTGTCTTGTGCTGTTTGAATCATGTTGAGTTTTTGAATGTAATGCTTTGCACTTTTAACATTTGAATGTATCTGGAGCGTGTTTTGGATAATTAATTCCATGTATTATTATTTTAATTGTTTTTCAGTGTTTGATCTCATGAGTAATTGTTTCCACATTTTGTGCGAAATATATTTTTTCCCGTAACTTTTTCTTTTTCATTTTATGCTTCTTTGATTTATTATTATTTTTTTTAATGTTTTGTTTTGTTAAATCTGATTAATATTGGTTTCACTAATTGTGCAAAGGCAATGGAAATTATTATTCTTTAATCAATTTATTATTTACTGTGATAAATTGTTGTGCAACTTTTCTTAAAAGGAATGTTATAATTGTGCTATATTAACATTATTAAATATTTATGAATTACAATAATTGTTTGAAATTAATTATTGAAAAATTGAAATTATTAGATTCTAATGAATATTGAAATTTAGTTACAAATGATGACAGTGCTGAATCAGTATTTTGCCTTTACACAATCAAAATTTTATTTAGAATTGCTTCTACTGCTTTCAGGCTTTTGTTTTTTGTTTTGCAGTTATTCAATGTGTATGTGTGACATAATTTTTTTTAATAACCACAGGAATTTATTTTCCGGAGTGTGAACTCCTTTTGAATGTTAGTAAAATTCAGGAAGCACGATAAAAGATTTCGGTGTAGTCACTATCTTTTTATACATATACTATAGGCACTCTAAGTAGTAAATTTAAAATTAAAAGCATTTTATTTCAATCTTTAATTAGCAATGAAATACATTTATCTCTGTATACACAATAAGATTATTTGTAAATAAAGTTCTATATGAAACAAAGTTTGTATTGAGTATTTATTTCAAATCTCTAGATTTATTTTGGAAATTTTATTGGTGTTAAAGGATGCATACATTAATAGAAGATAATACATCAAATCTTAAAATAAAGCCTGTTCTGAAAAATTTTTAAGGGTCTTTAGTTAAGGATATCAGTGATGAATGCTGATTAAAATTTAAGGAGGAAATTAAAAAAATATATATTTTTATTAGTGCACTAAAAATTGGATTTATATATTGGTTTTTAATTTATTATTCATTGTTAATATTCTCAAATTCTTTATCGGTTAGATCATTTGTAGAAAATAAAATTTTAACTGGTAGCTAAACTCTGTGATATTTAAACTAAACTTATTTTTTAACTAAACTTTATTAACTGGCAATATTTTTATTCAAAATATTAAAATATTTGCATTGAAAATATCATTAAAGAGTTCAAAGCTCCAGTATAGCCAGAAATTTAAAAAAAAAATCAATTGCAAATTTCCATTATACTTTAGATGCAAAACTAGTTTAATAAAAATCTTTATTATTCTTGGTATTTAATATATTATTGGTAAAAATAATTCATTCTTTTAGTTGCATATAAGAATTATTCTACACATCTGAAATCATAGAGAAAAAAAAAATTATTTTTTTTATTGGAAATGATTCTTTGATTTTAATGTAAATGCACTTTGGTAAAACTATAATTCAAGGTTTTTATGGTAATGAAGTAGTTTTACAATTTAAAAACAAAGCTCTTTTTAGAGTTTATGAAAGTTATTATGTGTAAATTATTTTGCTTTTCTATTCATCTTGAGATATTTCTGGTTATTTGAATAAATTTCAATATTTAAGTACTAAACAAAACTGAATTTAATTTGTACTTTGTGCATCTGGAAACCATTTAACAGAACATTATTTTGGATTTGATACATGTTTTAAGCGATGAAAAAATTATAAAAATAGAACTTGTTTAAAATAGAACTTCAAAAGATCATATTTTTGGAACTGCTGAAAATTATTTTAAAAAGTAGAGCACAATTTGTTACAGGTATTTGATAATGGCCATCAGTGCTTGGAAACAAAAGATAAGACAAGTCGAATATAAAGACAACCAAAGGATAAAGAAAATATAATATTAAAGGAAATGTTAAGGAAATACAAAATAGAAGCACAAATTCAAGTAATATCACCATTGGCAGATGAGTCTTAAAATCCTATTATTGTTACTGCTTAAAAGGAATTTAATTTACCGATTGGAATTAAGGTAGTTTAAAGGTAATATTATTTATTGGCTGATAATTTAGACCCAATTCCAACATATTCATAATGATGAAGACTTAAACGAAAATAAATTTCAGTATATCATTGAAAGTGAATCCAAAATCTGAGAAGTTGTAGAAAGCTTTCTACCAATTCCAAAAAAATATTTGGTAGAGATGAACTATTGGTAGAGATTCATGTTAGAGCTAACAAAGCTGATATTCATAAAAAAATTACAACGGCATTTCTTTATGAAAACTGATTAATGTACTTTGATACTTTATCTTATGGTAGAGTCTATTTCCAAGAAGAGTTTTGAAAGCATGGATCTGAAATACTTCAGCTAATACTGAATAGTATTTAATTGATATGATTTAATTTCCTTAAATCAGAAACTGAAGGGGGGGGGGGAGAATTAAGCTAGCCTTAGTTGGGTGCAGAGGAAAATCTCTAATCATATAAAGAAAGAATTTCCCCACATGATAAGTACTTATAGCTGCAAATTTATTGACTGTAATTTCAAAAGATGTGAAGAAAGTATATGCTCTCTGTGCAGTAAAGCATTCGAGTTCAAATTGCGTTTTTTTTTTCTCAAGAATTTCCTTTTGAGATGGAATATTTTAAGCTGTTTTGTGTGTTTGACACCACTGTATATAGCTCGTAAGTACGTAGCCTTTTTGGAATATGTAGTATACTGCAGGAATCATGTACAAGATACTAGATGTTTAGAATAAGGAAGTTCTGAAATCAGTACGCCCGATACTTGCAACTCAAGAGTTTCCTTCGAGACACTAAAAATAAAGCCTGTATCAAAATGGTAATAAAGAAATCTGTCCAAAAAAAGTCTTGAATCCTGGGTTTGAAAAATGAAAAAGCAAAAAGAGAATCTACCAGAAGAAATTGGATATATTCCAGTAAGTAAAAAAAAAAAAATCATACAATTTTTACTTCATAGCGTTAAATCTGATAAGTATGAAAATACTTGTTGTAGAATAAGATTAAGAAATTTAGAAAAACGGCGCAATTCTTAACGTAGGAACTTTGGTCCACTTCTCTATATGTGACACGATATAAGCGATGAGCTACAAGCATGTCCTAAGAATACATAAACATAACAGCAAACGAAAAGTTGGTTGTCTTCAAGCAATGTTATGCTAAAGATTTCCTCTTTTTTTTTTTTTTTTTTTTTTGTAAAAGAACGGGATAGTTTTTAAACGGGTTAAATAAGATTATTTGGGACTGAAAAATGTAAAACAAAAAAGCTGAAGGTTGTCAAGGCTAATAAAAATAAACTTAATAGGTTACCATGGCTTGAATATCTTTTGCTTTTGCCAGACAATTTTAAATTAAAAAGAGGTTTCATGTAAATTCTCAAGCTCAAAATATGAAACTTGTATGGAGTAATCTTAGAGAGAACATGAAGGCATCATCATCGGAGAGGTTCCTAAAGAAAAATGGAATTATCTTGCCACTACTTGCCTCATCGACATATGCTGAAGGTAAACATACAGATAGTATTCGACCAATATTTAATGGGTTTTTTTTTTTTTTTTTTTTTTCAAAACAAAAAGGAACTCTCAGTCTCAATGATTGTGTTAAGAAATTATCAAATATAATAGAATTAATTTCATCTGTAATAACCAGATTTCGTTTGCATAAATTTGGCATTACAGCTGATATATGCAAAATGTTCTTATAAATAAGTCTGTAAACAGGATATATTTCTTACTTTTTTTTTTGTATACGAAAGATAGGAAACTCATTGTCATTGCACATTTGTCCCAGGAGTTTATTGAGGCTGTTCTTTCTTATCCAGAACCATTTGAGGAAGACATGCAAGGAAATTAAAGATACTCTAAGGATAATCTACAACTTATTCATAATTTCTATGTGGATAATTGTTTAGTTATCGTCAACACGGAGTCATAGTTGAACCAATTTATTAAAGTCGCTCTGAGAAAATGGCTGGAAGAAAATGTGATTTGCGAAAGGGGCAGTACACCAAACCATCTGAATCCACAGTAATTCCAGCAAACATTCCGGGAATAATTTGGGATAAACATTGTGATCGTCTTACTATAAATATTTTTTATCTGAAATAAGCAATGAAGGAAGTCATGGAAAGGGATATTTTAGCTGCTTCGCACTAAGTTTTCGATCCTATAGGGAAATTACTAATTCGTGGTGCTATGTTCGAAACTCTGGCTGGAAACTGAATTGAAAACTAGTTGAATTAAAATTTGAAATTGATATAAAAACGATTCAAGATTATCTGAATACTTTAACAAGCTTAAATATTTAAAACACGTGAAAGTGCCATGATGGTTTATTCTGTAATAGATTCATTTCTTAACTGAAGCAAGTCAATTAGCTATTGTTTTTCTACGAGTTAGTGGTAAACACACTGTTTATGTACAGCTGGTGCAGTGCAAAACTGGAATTCCTTCTTAAGGGAGCAAAATGTGCAACGATTGTTCGATTGGAACTTCTTGATTGCGCAGTTACTGCTTATCTTTCCTCTGAAGTCCAAAAATAATTTCAAAATGACAATATTTAATTCTGGACTGTTTTTATTACAGCATTATCTTGACCAAATCGAAAAAAATATTGTAATGTATTTGACCAGAAGCGTGTTCCAGAAATAGAAGGTGGACGCTTGAAAACGCGTTCCTTGTTCTTTGATTCTTGCAGATCGGTCAAATAAGAATTGTCCACCGCAGCAGCTATGCAGTTTGTAATAGAAGACAGGTCGAAGGTAACTATATATTCCACCTCATGAATGGCCAATGAATAAAATGAAAAGAGCGATTATGCCCTTCGTGATAAATATCCAAATAAAGTATATCTAGAGCAATCAACCTATAGTAGAAACATCTGAGTGGTGGCATGGATTCTGCATTTTGTTCATAACATCTCATATGAAAGAACTTAAAAGATGGTTCATAAAAAATGCAAGCAAACGAAAGTTTTAATTTCCAAGTCCGCGCAATTAAAGACTTTTATACATGAAAAATTTCTCACTAAATTGTCAAAAAAAAAAAAAAAAAAAAAAAAAACTTTTGAGAGTAAAAATCAAACTTGTGGACAGTGATGAAAAGAGGAACTTTAGACGTCCAGTTCTCTTACCTGCTAATACTAACATGTCTTTAGCAATTAAAAGTGTCATCGAAAATTGACGTTATTTTCTTGACAAGAACAGACCTGTGAAAAATATTCCAAATGCTTCCTTCTAGAATACTGGCACCTCTGAAGTGAAACGTCCCATTTAGAAGAATCATAAGAACTCCTCCCTGTGTAGATCTTCTGAATTCGTTTGAATTTTCAATAGATCCAATGTGCGAAAGGATTTAGTTATTTTTCAAATTAAAAAATTTTCTTCCTCTAAAATTTAGATTACGAAGTTCAGTCTGTAAGTCTTACATGGTGATTATGTTTCATATCATAAAAATATTTTAATTCTTTTTGCCGAGTTTGTAAATATTTTTTATATCTTAACTCCTAAAAAAAAGTCTATCATAACTTAAAGAGATATAGAGAATTAATGAAGATCACAGAGGCTCCTTGATACATGCATCAGAAAATCGTATACAATAACTTCAAAATTAAACCATATGGAAAAAAAAAAAATCTTAGTATTTGCAATAATCTTTTGCAAGATAAATTTTCTAACTTATGAATCATCTATATCATGTTTTCGTAAGAGATCTAGAACAATATTTAACCAAATTTTTTGAACATTTTTCGGCTGCCAGAATGCGAGAGTGCCCAGTTTTCACTTGAAATCACACCCGTTTAGACAATCAGTAAATCGCTTCAATAGAAGTATAGCCAAAGGAAATTCTTCCATTAGTCATAGGCGCAGTGTCATTGAAATCTAATTGAATATATCGACTAGTATACTGCTGACAACCAAGTGAAAATTTATACACAACTACCACTGATGATGATCCTCTCGTATCAGGAATGGATTTTTATCGTTCTAAAAGTGATCGCTTTGACGACTGATGCTTCTATTGCGATTAAAGAGACTTTTGTTGGTTCAAAATATATATTTGGAGAAAGATGGGTGTGATTCTACATGAAAGGCCTGCTTGAAACTGGAAAATTCCATACATCAACCATGATCTTGTAGTTATTCTTGGAGTTCACGAACATTGCACATGTACTACTTATTATGTCAATGAATTATCAGCATTTTTATCTTTGGAATGTTAGAATTCTGAATTGATTCTAACGGTACGAACGGTGAAACGATTCTTGTCGGTACAGTAGCATAAGGTAAAGTAAAACATAAGTCAAAATGTCAATTCTTGTATAACGTCTCATCCTTTCCGGAGAAATAAGAATCGTGTAATTTTTAATTGCTGAAATGTTTTGTAAATACACTTCCTAGAAGAATACCGGGAATTCGGAAAACATCGTGGTATTTTGTAGCTGGAGAAGCATTGCCATTATATACAGTATGAATCATCAGCATTTCAAAACGTTCCTCGTTACTGGAGTATATTTCTTCCAAATGTACACAAATGCGAGCAAAGAATTTTATTTTATTATTATTATTTGCCCGGAAGTTATTGATTTTTCAAGTTTATTTTGTTTAAAAAATCGTTGTAACAATCAAAGTGAGCATATGATCAACAATATGCATGATTAGCAAATTTATTTCAAGTCATGATGATTGAATACTGAGCTTTTAGGCAAATACTTTCATGCGACATTTTTTTTTTTTTTTTGTATTAAAGAAATTTGCATTTTTAAAACAAATGTATCCATCAAAATTTGTGCTGTGCCCCTCTAAATTTAAAAATAAACATATTTTTGCGAATTTTGTTAAATAGGAGCTTGAAACTTGGTGTATAATATATGAATGCAATAGAAACATTTTACTTAAAGACATTAACCAATAAAAAATATATGTATATACACACATGCATTTTTTCATCAATCACCATAGAAGCTAAAATGTTTTCATTCAATGGCCTGCTTTATTTAAGAAACTTTATAATTGTAAATATATATCAAGTTGCAATAAATATTAAGGGAAATAAATACTTTTTCACTTTCTTCTAGTACTCTGCCTATTTACCTTATCAAAATATATTTAAAGAATTTTTTTTTAAGAGCGGATTTTGGTAACTCATCTTTTTCACTCAAACAAGACTGGGTTTCTTATATTAGATGAAAACGAATGAATTCAATCAGTTAAACATTTCCTCTAACGAAATTCAATCAGTTATTTAAAATTTTGTAAATGTATAAAAGTAGTAGGAAATTGACTTCAAACTGATGAACTCTTATTTACAAGAGGGATCAGAGTTCCGGAATTTTTATGCCAAGATTTATGGACTATGTAGTTTGTAATTTTGTTTTTTAAAAATACTTATATAACCTGCCTTCTAGAATATCTTTCAAAGTATGTTGATTACGTTCTGTAATAAATTGATACACAATTAATTTTTATTCATTTATTATAAACAATAATCCAGGAGTAATACAAGACTCGACATGTAAATAAAAATTGATCAAATGTATAAAAGATCTGTTGTCGATTTCAGTCAGCACAAATTGAAACAAATATGCTATCACTTTTGCATCACAACTGCATGAAATAAAAATCTTCACCTAAAACTGATGAAATTGTTACACTTCATATCACAACAATCTTCATATCACAAATGTTTAAAATACAGTGAATAACTAAATTTTATTGGCACTTTGGAAAGAATATATACAGGCATTTCTTTATATTTTCCTCTTGTAAACATTGAAGAATATTTCAGTATATATCATTTCAAACAGTGATAAAAACATTTTTGCGGTGCATCCATACAGCTATGATAACCCACAATGTAGTTCCCCACAGGTTTATAAAGAGTTCATTCAGATGTGTAGAATGCACTTGCCATCTCCATGGAAACATATTGTGAGTGAGCTCATGTCCAACATATAACATTATAGAATTCATACCTAATATAAATAAGAAATTCATATATTTAAGAGTTTAAGATTATTTAGTATACATAACTTCTTAAATTCATAAAATTAGAATTATTGAAAGAAAATTACATAGTGCTATCCAATTAACACATAAATTACAATGTTCAAATGCTAAGGATTGGATTTATTTTATAAGCAAGGAAATTAATTTTTCAATAAAATTCCTTTATTCAAAATATACAAATATTTGTCTTAAGAAAAGAAATAAAATATTTTTTGCAGAATATTTTATGCTCAAAATGCATATTATTATAGGAAAATTTCTCAAAAAAAAAAAAAAAAAGTCTTACTTAAATGCTGATTTAAAAGGAAACAAGTATCAGTTAAAAATATTTATATGGGCAAAAAGTTCTTTAATGTTATATTTTACTTACATTAACCGAATTAATTGAATGAGATACTTTGATTTACTCAAAATAACTGAGAATTTCATATAAATTTCCTCCAAACAGAAAATTCTCAAAAACCCAGGGCAAAACGATTTAGAATCGAATTCTGAAGTACTTATAAATTTGTAGAATTTTAATTATGAAAAAATCATTCTGCATAGAATAATACAAAACCTAAAAAAACTTTAAAAAAGGTATCAACATTTGTTTTAATCAGACATTATACACTGGTATATATTAATTACCGCAAATTTTGTTTTATTATTTTGTTAGTTATTTAAGTGGATTTCACCTGATACATATGTATAAACATAATAATAAAACATTCATTATTTTTAAATGTGTAAATACTAATTAATATTCCTACAATGAAAGTAATTCTAACATTTGAAAAATATATGAGCAATCTCAGTATTTTTTTAAGATTAAAAAAATTATGTTAGATGATACTATTTTATTTGCAGAAACTTAATATTTTGCGCAACAAAAGTTAATTGCATAGCAACTGATGTTGGATCTACTTTTCCCAGATTCACTATACTACTTTAAATACCTGTTTTAAACAGTTTTATATGTTTAAATACAATAATTAAAATAATTTAATTGTATGCTGGTACACATATAATACTTTTCAATACTCATACAAAAATTGCTAAGATAGAAACTTTTACTATTATATTTGATATATTCTATTAATCAAAAATAATATTAATTCGATTACTATGCAGTAATTTTATAACATTGAAAAAAAATTACAAATAACTAATGCGCTAATCCAAAAGAAACAAAAATAAGTATTCAAAAATATACTAATTCAACAAATTTACCTGCATGATAAAAAGGTCCCCCACTCCAAAGCTTATAGACATCATTTACAGCATAGCATATTGAGAGCAATACAAAAGCTAAACTAGAAGTTGCAAGAATGAAAGAAACGGACCTAATATAAAAATAATAAAATAAAATAAATCAACAAAAACACCCTTTATATTAAATGCAAACTATTCAAAGTAACAAACAAAAATGCAGTATCTGTAGAATATTATAAATTTCATTTGTTTCAATTTGCAGTCAAAAACATAATTATGTATCTAATAATCCTTTTTTTTTAATTTGTAAGATAAATTTAATGGTAATAGTTCCCATTGAAATTACAATATATACTTAATAGGAAAAAAAATTGGATTTCAAGCATCCTTAGACAGCAAAAAAAAAAAAAAAAAAGAATATTAAAAATTTTACCCGTCAAAAAAAAAATGTATTGATTTAACTTTTAATTTAAATTATTTAAAATTCTAATGAAGCTTGTAAAAATAATTTCAGACATATGTCATTGATTAAAAAATGCCTTAACATAAAAAAAATAAAAAATAAAAATAAAAAAAAAAAAATTTGAGTATAAATAAAGCAAAATAAAGTTTTTTTGAAAAGAAAATGGACAACAAAAGAAGAGGCAAAGTGTACACAGCAATCAAAATTTATCATAATATTAACAGAAGAATAATTCATAATAAACATATGTATTCATTATGTACAAATGTCCCTTATCTATATTTAAATTCAAAATTCTGTTTAAAAAAAACAAGTAAAACTAAAATTAGCACAATAATAATTTTATGTTGTTTTAATATATATGCAAATGATACACTGTTTCAAACAGAAATTTATAGTTACATTGGTTTAAATCTGACATAAAGCATGTTTATTTTATGGTATTTATAACTATTCAATATCGGAACATTTCTGGAAAGGAAACTTTTGAAAATGGTAAGATATTTAAGACTAATTATACAATGCAAATTTAGGTTAACCATCCATTCATCTATCGATTCAATAAGATATTACTACTACAAGAGATATTTACACATTTCTAGAACAATTTCGATAAAAAAAAATTTTTAAATGTTTTTGGATAAATTTCTGGAAATAGCTTATGCAGTAAATTTCCCCAAGAGAATGCGCTCTGCATTCTTCCGATGATAGCCAGATAGCAAAGTTCGCAGAGAAAGGACAGAGAGACATTAGCCGAGAAGTGTGCTACTGGAAACACATGATCCTCCGAAAAAGGCCAAAACTGGAATTCTTGCGTAGAAGAATTCACCTGCAAATGCCCAGTGTACCACACGTAGGTGAAAAGAAAGATCCTTTGAACAATATTAACTGTCCATCTTCATGTAATGTAAATTCCTTCTTCATCACTGGATTCTCACTTGTAAAAATCATCATAGTCATCCTTTGTTAATCAAGAAGCTAATCCAAGTGGTCTGATGCATTAAAACCCCATCACACTCACGCTTATTAAATGGAATAAGTAATACCCACTGCTATATTTAAATGAATACTTCTTTCAAAATGTTGTATATAAATAAACTGTGAATGAAAGGGTATGATATGTTTGTACACTTTCAGAAGATATATATTCCTATACCGTAATTCAAAAACATCATGAAATGCATGGCATTAAAATTTCTTATAATAAGATAAGCACCATTATTAATCAGAAAGGAGGAAACCATTAATCATTACTTCTGTATGAAAAGGAAATTCCACAGGAATACTTGAAAAATGGTAAGCACTACTTCATATATTTTAAAACTGAAATTATTAGCAAGAAGAGAAAATCTGTCAAAGCAGAAATCAATTTCAAAGCCTTTAATACATCTGTAGCAACAATAAATAAAATAAAACAAAATTTATAAAATATGGAGTTGGAAAATAATGTTTATCGACTTTTGACAAGCATTTGGCTCGCTGTAGAATACTTCATAGCATTCTACATGAAAACTATTTAACAGAAAATAAATGGAAATGCCCTGCGATCCTTGATGAAGCATGGGTTCACCTAATTGGTGAACAAAACCGTTGTAAAACATCTGCTATTGAAAAGAAAAGAAAAACGTTGAACCTTCCTTCCTTGAATAAAAAGAAAGTTTCAGTACAGGGTTTATGATTGTCACAAAATTCTTCCATAATGGGAAATTAAAAAAAAAAAAAACTATTATGCCTTTGGTCTGGTGAAAAGAGTTTTTTTAAGTGCAACACCATCACAATTGATAGATTCTAAAAAGTAGTGGAAGTGGAATGGACATTAAATACCTCTGGAAATTATATGAAAAGTCTTGTCATGGAAATCATGATGCAAATTTATAGTCTGGAAATAAAAACTACCAAATCAGCTATAGGCGATTACACTTAAAAGTAATCTTTATCTTTTAAATGTCCACCAAATCGTTCTCAAAATGTGTAAACACCCTCTGTAAAAGTAAGTATTAATGCAAACTTTCAAAATATATAAAGAAATTTTTTTTTAAAATACCATAAATTTTTGTTGACTGGAATCCATCCATCATTTTTGGAAAAGCAACACAAAATACCAGCAATGCAACCCTACAAAATGAACAGGAATCACAGATATTAAGCAAATAATTATTTATTAACGTAACACTGTGCAAGGTTGTATTTATGAATCACTCGACTTTTACTCCACATCAATCAAGCTTTTCCTATATCCAAGATAATATTTATCTCCGGTTCATAAAAAATCTCATAATTAACAGATATGCCTAAAAAATACTCATGCATTCACTTATTAATTTACAAGGAACAGAATGCAAAACTAAAAAATTTTGACAATTTTTTTTAATTGTTATGGCCTGCTATAACTTTAGATAGTTATTTTTAAGTGTCAAATAATATTGCAATTTTTTTTTTGGGGGGGGGGGCAGTAAAATACTAATAAATGAAAAAATGTGGAAATACATTAAATTTTAGCTCATTTTTATAATTTTAATGTCAAACATCAATTGATTTCATTGCTTTTTCTTTAATACTTTCATTGCCAGAAAAAATTACCTCTTTTCATATATCTTCATATGTACAAGTCATATTTTGTTCCTGGGTCAGCAAACATGTAGTTTAATTAATTAAGCATTTTTTTTTAGTTCAAGACATAGCACAAAAAGAAATTATATTAATTTATTAAATATGAAATAGAAAACTTTTTATACAGCTAGCTTATAGAGAAGTATAGGCTTTACATGACAATAAATGATAGCTTCTTAATTATTAGTTGTAAAAATAAATCGTATGTATTGTTTTCATAAAAAAATACATAAATCAAAAATTAATTTTTAAAACCATTTTTCTTACACAATTTACATTACAGTTATACAATTGATAGTTAAAAATAATGCAATAATATTAATACTTTCAAAGAATCAAAAGCTGAAACTAGCTTTGCAAAAGTAGAAATTAATATTTCTTTACAACACGTACAGTAAGAATGGCCCAGGTCATCCAACGGATAAGGCGAGCTTTAGGCTCTTTGAACATTAGTAAAATTTTTCCAGCCTGCAAAGATAGCAAGTGTTTTTAATATAAAAACAATGAAGCACATAGAAAATTTAATAAAAGATTTGGTAGTAAAAAACAGGAAATGGAAAGAAACAATACAAACCTGTAATCCTAAGAAAACTAAGAAAATAGAAGTGAAATATCCAAGTATACCTTCAGGATCATAAGGTTGGGTGCCACCATAGATAATCTAAAATGTAAGAAATACTTGGGTATTCATATTATAAAAACCATATTAATGTATTGAAAGTTATAATGGAAAAATTTTGGATAACTGCTTGCTAAAATCAACCATCAGAAAAAGAAGAAAAAAAAAATATTTACCAGAACAATTGCAAATAAACATATATTTTGCACATAAAATATAAGTAGATATCACTAAAACCGCTTGAAATTGCTATTAATTCACATTCATAAGATTGACACTAATTGTGTGATAAATGCAATAACATTTGAAATTAGCAGAAATTCTTTAAAAATTAAAATAACTAAGTTTAAAATTATTTGCATTCAATACAGAATTTTAAAATAAAATGAAAATGCACAATAAAATTTCAATGATTTAACTTTTTACATAGATTTATTTAACTGGTTTTTTTTTTTTTTTTTCAATATATTATGCCATCTGTATTAGACATTATACCTGTCAGGAAAGAATTTAACTATTCATCACAAATAATCAAAAAAAAGGGAAGGACAAAAATTGCAAATCCATCATTCCACTGTAAAGTCAAATCATACTGAGACTTCTCATTGCTTTTTTTATGAATGGTAATAAAAGACGAAACATGTGTATGTGTATTTCTTGAAACAGTATCCCAGGAAAGCTGCAAGCCTAACAAGCAAAAATCACTTTGAATGTAGATATATCACGAATTATTTCTCATAATAATTCTTTTTATCATTCAAAATTCTAAGCAGGAACATTTTAATGGTCTTCTATATATTGTGGACAAAAAATTCTATGACACTTAACCCTACAGTGCACTGCACAACTAATTGACTTCATGTTTTTATTTCCAATTATAAGTTTCACATGACTGTTTACCCAAAGTACAACAATGAGTGCTTGGAAATCTGTTTTTAAATGCTTTTTGATAAATATTTGCACAAAAAACCTATATATGGCAATAGCAGTACAAGAATTAGATTTAAACTGGAAAATTAGGAAAATATCAAGTTAGCTGTTGTAAGAACAGTTCTACCATAAAATATACTTTTTTTTTTTCATTGCAAAAAAATATATAGGTAAAAAGTCTTATTTTTGTTGCAGAATTGTTATGCGATTTATGTCACTGGGAAATTGTATAATCCATAATATAACCATTTGGCACATTTCAAATTTTTTTAATTTCAAAAAAAAAATTAACATTTAAAAATAATTTTCTAAATTATATGCAGCCATTCAAAACGCATAATTTTTTGTAAGAAAAATAAAAAATCATGCATGTAAGGGTTAAAGAATTTCCATATTTAACCATCAACATTTATACCAATACTATCTTGTTGCTGGGAATAATTAAAATAGTTATCTTTATTTCTTCATTTCCCAATCATCACATTCTTTTTTGTTTATTGTGAATACAAGATAAAAATAAGCTTTTTATTATAAGAAAATTAAGTCCTACCAGATTCTTGCAAGTGGAAAAATAATCTATTGTTCAAAGTTTCTTCAAAAATTGTTAAACAATCAATATTATATTTAGAATATTCAACATGGAACAGTATATGGCCTTATTTTAAAATGTTCATATGCACAAACTTCTTTTGCCATCAATTGATCAACATTAATAATTTAGAAATAGAAAGCAAATGAAAAGCCTAGTATACACAGTTAGAAATATGAAATTATATCAAGACTTACTCTTAAACTTGGATGTTGGTACAAATGAGAAGGTCCCAATAGAAGTCTGTCAATATAGCCAGCAGCTCCACCTGTGCAATTAAAATATGCCCCCTGGTCATGCAAGCCACCAGGTCCAAAATAACCCCTAAGCACACAGGAAAAAGAAGCTATCAAGCAAATTGTGATATATATATGAGAGAATAATTAAATCAACTGAAATTATTACTAACAATTTTTTCACATTTATCGTCAGTTTCATGAATTTAAAACAATATATTTCATCTCGCACATTGCCATTCTTCAGTCAAAAACAAAATAGGATAGAGAAAAAGTATTTTTCAGAAAACCTCAATTAGTTTCTGATAGCTTGCTCAGCATTATAGAGATGCTGAATTGTTGTTACCATACCTTTGAAATTCAATATTTCTGGAATGGCTTTTGCCAATATTTGTATTTAATCATCATCATACTGATTAATTGTATGTGTATGCCACTTTCTACCATTGTTTTTTGATTGATTCTAGGAATAATCACAAGGCAAAAATAACAGTCCCCCAAAGTGGCAGCTTAAATTTGGAATTAAAAAGAGTCCACAACAGTGAAGAAAACTTAGAAAGGATTTTTTTTAATGGCACCAGCTTCTATCCAATGCAAGTCTATATGGAGAATCAGCACTAGTTGTATCTTTCTCTGCAAGTAAGATAGTATTCTCAACAAGACACTGGTTTTTAATGTTTATGAGCAAAATCAAATTTCACAGGAAAATCAGCATCCAAAATTGGAAATGATAAATCCACTACCATAAACAACTATTTAAACTTATATCATAAGCTGAGATCCAAATTTTCAAATACCTGAAGTTTTATTTTAGCTTTCTAAAGTGTAAGCCATTTTGGAATCTTGTATTCAGTTGAATATCTGGATACAGAACTTCCCGCTACATCATTATCAATAAGAAAGTTTTAGATTTTGTTTTTTATTGATAATGTGTAATTGGGACTGGGTAAAATTCCATATGCTGCCACTGTCAGGAATGCTACAAGGCATAACACACCTATAAGCCATTTGGCTGTACATACGATATCAAAACATGCCAGAGCCATAACTGTGGAATGATCTAACATCAAATGAGAAAGATGTACGAACCCTTTTCTTAAGATTACTGGTTTGGCCTTTACTTAACTCAATAACCTCTTTTGTAAAGAATCAGTTTCAGCCTGCTATGTGTGTAAACTCAAGTTTTCACAAATTGCTAAAACTTCTCAATCAGAGGCAGAAATCTCAAACTTGTCAGCAGAAAGTGAATCAATATCCCCAAAGGAAACAGACAGGGTTTTGAATAGAAACCAATAACATTGGGTATATGGCTACAGCTCTAATAGGCAATGCCCCATCAAATAATTCTATTAATGCTAAAGCCAACTGAACAATTTGTAGTCACTGATCACAAGCATCCAGAATAGACCAATAATAAAGAGGAAATCTTTCAATAGGACAATACTAGACTATATACATCTTTGACCACTCAATGAAAGTTGGAGCTTGGTTAAGATATCTTAGTTCGCCTTCTGTATAGTTTTAATTTCGCATCTTCGGATTATTATTTGATAAAAGAAAAATTAATTTCCTAGAAGACTGTAAACAACAATTTGAATGGTTGTTTAACAATAAATCAAGGACATTCAATAAAAATGGGATAATGAAACTTTAAAAAAATCTCAGATTATCTTATATATCTGTGTGGTAGCACTTTAGGCTTGACTGTTTGATCTAGAGCTTCCAAACTTAACACAAATATAATTTTAAAGATGAAAATATGCACTTTTTTTTTATTGAAATTCTAAAAATAATTTTCATATTAAATTAAAATTTGAAAAAAAATCTGTTCAATTCTGTTTTTGCCATATGAATATTTTTTCTGCATTCAATAAATTTTTAAAAAATTTAGCATATTTTCCCTACAAAAATAATTTGAATTCCGAACAAATATTAAATAATAGTACAAAATTAGTTATTATGAAATAATAGTTTAAACGAATGTAAATCATAGTTTTTGTACTAATGATAGTACAAAAACAAAAATTTTGGAAGAAAGTTATTAATAAAAGTCACTATTAAAATTGAGATATTTCTTCGTTTTTGTTTTAAAATCCTAATTATATTCAGTCTTAATCAATATTTGCAAAGCAGATTTCAACAAAGCAAGTGATATATTTTATTTAATAGTCAGAAGAATCTAAAAGGTTCAAATTAATATTTAAAATACTATTAACATGAAGGAAGTTACTAACTTTTAAGTTATAAACTAGTTAACAATGTTAAAAGACTAGATATAGAGAAATGCAGAATTTTTTTTTCTGGCTGAAAATACAGGAAATTCATAATAAAATGAGCAGAATTGAAAAGAAACTTTAAAATATTTTGCTGATCATGTAACATACAATATTTAATTAAAATTTTTAGTGACCATTAATCTCAACACAGCTGGCCACCAAAAGCAACTAATTATTGAATAAACTTCATTATAAATATTTTTAAAAAAATTTCAAAATATCTCAAAAATTTGAAAGTATTTTCTGAAAAACCCAATACAAAATAATTTATTACTTGGGAAGTGACAGGTTTAAATTTTTTACAAATGAGAAGAGATTCTAAAATGATATAAAGCTCAAATTCATAATATTAGAAAAATTTATTTTTCACTATACTGATTTTAAAAAAAATTACTTCAGAACAATAAAAAATGTTTCAAAATATTGAGATTGGAATAATGTGCCTATGCTATAAAATTCTGTTTGAATTTTTTCTGATTTTTTTAAAGAAATTTGCATGGTTTAAAAGTATAAACAAAATAAATTTTATAAATGCACTTCAGTTATTTATTAAAAATAATACATGTTTTGTGAACAAGTTCAGGTCTACTATATTTCAACTAGGAACTCCTAAATAATCAAGCCCAAGTAAGAATTAAAGTAGTCTTAATTATATCTGAAGGAATTATATTTGTTCTATAGGCATAATGTAGAGCATATAAATGTAAATAAATAAAAACATTAAAATCAGAAGAACCCAAATAACATTTTTCAATGCCTATCCATATAAAAAAAAATCAACTAAATTTTTTCAACTTGATTAATTTATGCATGTTAACTGTTGAACAATGTCTATAATACTTAATCTGATACTTTTTTTTTTTGAAATTCTGAAATTGCCTTAGCTAATAAAAAAGTTTTAACCCATTAATTTTTTAATTCACAAGATGGTACATTAAAAAAAATCTAAAACTTACTCTGGACAATCAGGTTCATGGACAAGATACATGAGAAGAATATGTGTAGTTAAAAATGCCAACATAATCAACCATTCACCACTATAAGAAATAATATCCCTGAAGGGAGAATTAGAATGGCCCTAAGAAAAAAAAAATAAAAAGACATTAATTTTTCTATAGTAAAAAAGAAAAAAAATTCATTGGCAGCCAAAAAAAAAATAATAATCTAACAAAAAATGAATGTGATGTCAAAAAAACTAATATGCAAAAGAGCTAAACTTAGGATCTCAAAATGGATAAGAGGCAATAGATACCAAAAATTAGTCTTTAGTTTTATTAAGTACATATTTTATCTGATTAATAATGATCTTTCAATTAATCCTTAGAGGAAAATAAATAATTAAAAAAGAGCTTATATAAATTAAAGAAATTGCAATTTCCTGTTTGATTTTTCAAAGCCTTTAAAAATTTACATCAAATCCCATCTCCAAATTTTGGAGAAAATTCAGTTTTACAGAAACTTGGATGCATTCAAGTTTTCTCAGATCTCATATTTAAACTGAACTTTTTAATAATGCCTCCATATTCATACAATTTTTCAAAATTATAACTGGGATTTTTACTATAACTATTTTCAATAGGGCAGAAAATTGTGTAAAAAGAAATTTTAAAAAAATGAATTTAGAAACATTTATACAAACAGATACAAATTGCATTTAAACAAAAAACAAACTCTAAATTGAAAACTTGCAATATTAGAGTGAAAACCATGCTGAAAATTTAACTTCATTTTAGTTTACACTCAAACAAATTATTCAAGGATTTCTATCCTAAGGATTATTACTAACACCAAAGTTAGTGTCCGATTTAATAACTTCATCCATTATTAAATCAGCCCTCATGATCATCAATGCTAATAATAAAAATGAATACGGAAAATGTTTCTGACAATGACTTTGCAAAATCGCATATCATTACTTTTATTTAAATGAGTAAATATAGAATCATAGCAGAAAAAGATAATTTGATTTATACTCCTTATATCTAAAGCAGATACATTTACCCTACGTGTTGGAGAATGATCATTTATCGAAATAATGCAATGTCATGCCCATAACGCTGATTTAAAAAAAAAAAAAAAAAAATCAAAGATAGGTATAGAAGAAAATCCATGATAAATTTTGATCAAAGCATTATAAACACAATTTACCGTGTCATCTGCAGATGCATAAAACAAATGTACAGTTGCTACAACAAAATAGCAAACTCCAAATCTCTGCAACACTCCTAGAATTCTAAGTTCGTGCAAATTCACATCTGAAATAAAATACAGAAAACAATAAAAATCTTCAAGTTTAGCTACTCGAAACAACATACTAATTTAATGTAAAAAAATCACCATTTCTTGTGCTTTTAGATAAACATATGATAAAAAGTTTAGGTTTAAATAAATCTCTAGAAAATTTGTATGCTCTAAGAACGAAAAATTGAGTGGGAAAAAAATTCATAATAGGCCCTATCAAAAAAGCAGTAGACTTCAATAATTAGAAGAATTACTTAGTCTAAAACACCAGGAATAAAAAACAGAGCATATTTATAAACGCATTAGTACAAGATTAAAGAATAAATAAATTGAAACTTCTTATTAGTTTAAAAGTGATAAAAAAAAATCACTATTTAATAACCTTTTTGAAATCCAGAATACATGTTGAATAAAAGGTGAAAAATCAGGAAAATCCAACAGCATCAAATGGTTCTCCCTTTCTCTCTATGTTTTTTTTTTTTTCTGTTAATTATAGAGCAGTGTTTGCTTGTTGCAAATTTTTTTTTTCATAAAGTATTTACAGATATTACAACAGAGGTAAATCTCATTTTTGTTTTGCTGCCTTGATTATTTTACAAGCCGTAGTTCAACTTTGATGAAGAGAAAAAAGACAACAAGTTGCACAAATTCAATAATTAAATAAGATGGTCATTAAATGATTTAAGCCATAGGCATCAGTCATCATAAAATTAAAAATGTTATTCAAAACAAATAAAATTCCAACAGATAGATTTTTCTTTATGCAATTAAATTCAGAAAAAGATATTCAATGGTTTGCTTTCCATACATTCTTGTTATTAGAACAACTTTTGAACACTTAAGCTTATAGGAAGCTACATATTGTAAATGGTTCTCATCACAAACTTCTCGAAAGTTTGCACAGTCTCTCAATCATAGTGCCAGCAAACCAAAAATCAACATTTATTCAAAAATTATAAAACTTCAATTCATGCTAATTTGATAACAAATTAACTGCAGCAATTCTGATTAGATTTCAAATGTCAAGGCATACAATGTAGAGAGGGTTGGCAAGTTCAAAGATGAGGGCCTACAGCTTTAAGGTATAGTGCAGGGACGGATTAAAATTTTTATATCTCTCCCAAACTCCCTTGCTATTTAAGATGGCTCAAATTAGTTCAATTATAATCTATAACTATAATGTATGCATCATAGCAAACAATCTTTTGATAGCTACAACCATTTAGAATTTAAACAATGAATTAGCTGAAAAGAATTTTTTTTTAATGAAGCTGCAATTGCTTGGCATTGCATTCAAATGGTTGCCATTTTACAACAGATATATAAAAATATACTCAATATACCCTTTCTCACAAATTTTTCATTCGAAATGCTCCTTTTATGAATAGTTATTTTGCCCAGAAGGAAATTTTTTCCAAGCACTTAATTCAGTGCAACTTTTAATATTTTAGTATACAAAGAAAAACTATGACAATCATAAAAAAAATCCGAATTTGAGACAGATTAATCTATGTTTCAAGCTCTTTGAGTTCATAAAGTACATTTTTGGAAATATGCCAGTCTGAATACAATAACTCAAAAATGCTTTCAGATGGACAGATGAAATTTGATGCATGGTTTTTAAAGCAAATTTGCAGATTTCTATAAATTTTCGAACAAAATCCATTCAGAGGAAGTTTGTCTGCCCGGCTGGCCAAATACGAGTGAAAATGATAAGTACTAAATGGCAAGAGACAAAATTTAGCATATAAAATGAAGTGGATCCATATCAGCTATAGCTGTAAACAGATGGGCCACCTATCAGTATTTGCACATACATATAAATGCAATGGCTTAGATAAATAAAATTTAGTTTGTGATCTTGTCAATGAAATTGTAGTTTTTGGTTTCAATCAACGAAGAGGGAAAAACCTAAAAATGCATATTTGGTTTCCTTCATGACACCATGAAACACATAACCTTTATGAGTAAGGCTCAAAAAATAAAAATCCGAGTACTCATGGCATTCATGGCTTTGCCTAAGATCCAACTGTTTTCAAGGGAAGAAGGGAGAATAATATCTTCAGTAGGAAAAAATTTGAAATAATTCCGGGATGGGGGTAGTTTAGTTATATTAATGTCCTGTTTTAAAGCAACACTAGGGCTATTTTGGGACGAACCTCGTAAGTTTGAACCACGGTCATATGGCGAGGACGGCACCTAAGCTGGCACCGCCCTTTCTGAACTTTAACACCACACCAGCGGGAGGACGTTTGGCCCCGACGGATTTAACGTTTACCAGACTCCCTTATACGACGATTAATTAATGGAATCGGGTCTCGAACCTGAAATCCTCTGGTTCCGAAGCCGAAACCTTACCACCAGGCCATTGCGGCCCTTTCGGGACGGGGGGGGGGCAGGGATCATTCCCACTGGTTTATAACTGAAAAAAAAAATGATCTTAAATAGAAAAAAAAAATACTTATCATAACCTCTGTACTTGAAATAAAAAATAATTTTCAGGATTTCGCGATAATCATAATTCACTTTCATGTACACATGCTAAAATTAAGATTTTTAAAACTCGAAAAATGACAAATTTAAAATAGATAAACAATTACTTAAGCAAATTGTGTTCAACATCACCCCAAGTATAAACAATTTCACAGAGCGCTTAACGATTTTGTAAAATATCTTCTTCTTTGACACAATCTTTCTTAACTGAGATTTCAAAGAAAAGGCCATTGACATGCCCATCATCCAAATAAACCTAGATGAAAAGAATTGTAATAACCATAAAAGAAAGTGAAAAGATTTTATTCTACAACAGTTCAGATATTTTGACATAAATAAATATTCAGTTCTGGATTATTAACATCAATTTATACTAATTTAATTGTTTTTGTATTAGATTAAAAAATGTTAATTAAATCCATGCCGTGTAAGCAGGCATCATAAAAAATAAAATTATTTACATTTTCTTAATATTATTTAAATAAAAAAAATAGCCCAAAATAAATACTGAAAAAAAAAAGTGTTGAAATGTGAAACTGAACTGGTTAGCTCATTAAAAGTAGAGCCTAATAATGTTCTCCGTCTCGCAATGCAAATGCATATATATATATGCCATTGCAAACTGTATCAATTGTAAACTAATCATAATAACTTATATTAAAAATTTCCTAATGCATTAAGTCATTTGTCTTGCTATAACCTTGTTAAAACGTATCATTTTTATTCCAAGCATAATTATGCATAATTTTGTTACAATTAAATATGCATAAGAAGTCTATGTTACTATTAAATATGCATAAATATCCAATACATAAAAAACATATCAAAACAAATTTATCATACAAAACAAATGAGAAAAAAAGTGAAGTAAAGAGAGAGAGAAAGGGCAATTAAATAAAAATAATATAAATAATATAAGCAAAATTAAAAACTCTGGAAATGTACAACATATTTTTCAAACATTAAAGGCGAAATTTGAATAGGTTAATATATAAAACATGCAAATGTTAAGGAATATACATGAAAAAAATATATCAATAATAAATGCATTTTTTTTAATAATAATTGTTATATAAAATTTTTAACCAATGGGTGGAATGGGATAGAGATCAGGAATAAATGGAAATAGAAAATATTTATTATCTATAGTCACTTTTTTAAAAACCTAAAATAGTATCACATTTTAAAATATTATTTAAAAATTTGTTTTATTTTTAAAGTTTTAATTAGCATTACATCGAATTCTATAAAATTTTAAGTATATCCCATTTATTTTAGTATGCATTCATAAAATATGAAAAATATTACTTTTCAATTAATTATATGTAAATTATCATTTTATTAACTTTAAATACAAAAAAAATTTGAATGAATACTAAACCAACACTTCAGAATTTAATTTTAAAACAAAAATTTTGGAAGTGACAGTAAAAAAGAGTCAAAATAAAAATTTTAAAATTTTAATGCCATTAAATTAATTTTTTACTAAATTTACACTTTTAGAATGGCTAATTTACTAAAATAACACTCAAATTTTTTTTCTAAATAGTAATTGCATAAATTTAAATGCAAATTTCCTTTAATCAATACAAACCAAGGAAATACAAGATCTGCTACAGTTAAACCATTCCAGTGGGCATGCTCAAAATACCAATATCTTCCTCCGCCATAATTGACAAAAATCATCACAATAATAGCAATTCTAGAGGAAATATAAAAGATAACAGGCTGTGAAAAAAAGAATGGAATTCATGCATTTAGCTGCTTGATGTAAGTGAAAAAAAAAGTAGATACAGCTAATAATAAGAAAAAAGTAATAAGAAAAACCTAAGTGCATACAAAACAGATCATTACAACATGCAACAAAAGCAGAAAGAAGCAAGTGAAATAGAAGAGGAAAATGAGGAGACGGAAGTGGACAACTTGCAACTTTGTGCACAGTTTAAAAGAAAATTGCTGATTGTGCAATATGCACTTTGCATTTTGAAGCCACTAATTTTAAAATTCACTATGAGGTGTTAATAATTAAGGCATGTGCAAAATAAGTAATTCAGCCTGAATAAAAAATAACATGCGGAATAAAGATGAGTTTCCTGTTGTAAGATTTTAAAAAGTATTGAAAGACACCAACCAAGGGAAAACTAAATCTGCAACTGTTAAACCATTCCAGCGAGCATGATGAAAATATGTATATTTGCCACCACCATAATTCACAAAAATCATGATAACAACAGAGATGCTGAAAAAAGAATAGATAAGCTCACATATAAAAGGAGAATAAAAAGTTTTTTGCACACAACATAAGAGTTATTCAACAAACAAAATAAGTAAAGCAATAAAACATGAACTATATTCTTCAACATGTTGCCACACATTTAAAATTTAATGATCATGCTGAGAAACAGAGTTTTTTTTCAATTGTTTATGACCGTCTTAAGAAATTGAAAATCAATCATATGTTCAGAAGCGAAAATTAACACAATTTGCTAAAGAATTTCCCAAGAAAACTTTCAATGAACTGTAACTGTCATTTGCTTATCTGATATTTTTCTCTCCACAAAGCAAATGACGGCTACAGCCATCATTTGCCTATATATCGCCAAAAATCGAATAATAATATTCATCATTTGCGGCAACATGTTAAAATCAAACAATTCAGACTAAATAAACAATTTCTACATTCATTTTAAAATACTTTTTACAAATTAGTTTTATAAAGAATCCATTAATGAAATGAATAAACAAAATTGTTTCATAAATGACACTTTTATTTTACGACTTCCATCTATTTATGGAGCAATATGTACTTGTAGGTGAAAAATTACACTCTTTTATACATTCTACAGATATAATGAAAAAAGTAAGCCCTCCCTCCCTTTAAAAAGTTCATAGCTCACTTTATCAACTTACAACTCTTTCAGTTACAATTTTTTCATTCTCCTACTAATTTCAATATATAATTAAAATTTTTAAATAAAAGATATAACTTCAATATATGATTCGATTCTTAATTTTAAATCTATTAATACTTTACTGGAAAACGCTGCATAAATAACTTTATGCACCAATCACAGAGTGCTAAAAATAAATGATTTTTTTTTCCTTATTTTAAAAGCATATATTTTTTTTAATATCATAGCAAATTAACAAATATTATCATAGCTCTTTTAATAATAATGGGAAAATACATGGAATGAAAAATTTTGGAAACATTTATTATAGTAGAAATAAATGAAATTGTAAAACAAACAGAAAACAATCACTACAAAATTCACTAAATGAAATAAAAATATTGTAGAAAATTCTCAGATTTCAACATATTAATTATTAACAGAAATGCAAGCATGTTGTTCATCTCAAATTTATTTTTTTATCATCTTTTATATGCATGATGGGAATTTTATAAATTGAATTTGTCTTCATGATACCTTCATTATAAAAATCACTCTTTTCAGGATAAGCAAATAATGTATTAATGAATGTGAAAGCACCAAAAGGAAATCAATTTAAGATTGGTAATAATCATTTCTTATCTTTCAGTGATAATATCAGTAATTCAGCGTATCGTACCGCAAATTATTAATACATTTATTATAATTGATTTTACATTTATCTTTATATATTTTTTAATTTATTTGAATCATCATAATTTTCTTTATTTCATTTGATTGATGCATTTGTCGCTTAACTTTTACAAGATTAATAAACAAATCTTTTTCTAGACCAACAAACTTATATTAAAACATTAAAAGTAAAGCAATTAAGCTCAACCATAAATGTGATAGGAGGATTATATAGAAATCATCTAAGGATCTTCGAACAAGAGACAAAGCTCCTTAGTTCTAAATAATTTTGAATTGACTTGTAAGTTGCGATTTAACACTTCAATTTGAAGTCACATTTTGGAATAGATTTTAAAATTTTCAACCAGCTTCAACAGACATCAAAACCAGGATGCGAGATTCTTGACTTCGATGAACTTATTACGAGCCTCCAGCTAAAATGTAACAAAAATACAACTCATCGTCCTTTATTAATAGCAAATATCTACAATTCAGCTTTATGCTTTCTCATATTGATTTAAAATGCACACTTCGAACTAAGCTATATGATATAAACTAATATCATTGTGAAGGTGAAAAGGATTAAGGAAATATTGGAATAAACATAATTAAGAGAAAATTTCTTGGAAATACTTTCGATTGGTCATCATGATCAATGTTTTATCTTTAATATTTAAAATTAATAGACTAAAATGAGAAGTAAAAATATAACTGACATTTAAAAGCAGTGACTTTGAAACATCAAAGTATTTCGCATGTTTTTAAAAAAGATTTTAAAAAAAAAAAAACGAGAATATTTTCCATGACAAGTTATGTAAAATAAATCAAAATATTAAGAAATTCCTCTTCTTATTTAGTTTCCTACCATATAAAAATATCTCAAAAATTACCTGTAGTATTATTGCAATTTGTAAAACAAAACAAAAATGTAAAATTAGGAGAACTAAATGCTCAACAGTCTAATAAAAAGATATCAAATAATTACCCTCTCACTGTATCCAATGACCTTAATCTCTGCTTAGTAGATTTTGGTTTTTTATCATCAATAGTTGAGCTGGCAGAAAATGCAGCAGCTAAGTCCTAAAAAATGAATGAAAATAAAAATTTCAAATTTGGTAATAAAAATACAAAACAGAATATTGTATGGATGTTTTATATTTTCAAATAGAAATAAAATAAAATTTTCAGCTGATTAAATTATTGTAGTTACCAATGATTACAAAAACTTTTTTTTAAATTGTCAACAACAAGAATCTCCGTGGTAAAGGAATTCCCAAATAAACAATTATTATATTTTCAAATTGTCTCTAAATAAATGCAAGAGAATAAGAACTTTGCTGGCGTCCTTGCATAGGGATAGCGTATCTTCCCAGTGATCTGGGCGTCCCGGGTTCAAATCCTGGTTCGGGCATGGCTGTTCTTCGTCTGTGTTCCATCTGCGAAGTGTGTGAATGTACCCCCCCCCTATAAAAAGGGGTTGTGCAAGCGAATATGTGTGTTTCATCTTCATATGAGCTAGAAGTCAGACTTCTGCCCTCGGGTACTCAGGGGTCTTTACCCTCAGAAGCTACTGCACCCCCTTCCCGTGGTAAAGCGGACACGACATCATCATCAGAATAAGAATTTTAAACAAATTTCATATCGTAAGATCTTAATGAATAATATTTATAATATTTAGACTACTTTGATATGTATGCAAATGAACAGAAGATCTCAGTAGTCAAAACACAGCATTAAACAATAATTTTAATGTTTGCATATAATGTATAATTTAATAAAGTTGAGCAGAGCATGAAAAAATTCCAAATAATTAAATTTATGAATAGTAATATTTATTATATATAAAAAGTTAGATATTAAAAAAATTCAAATAAGAGTACAAATATCAGCAATTAATAAAACAATTAATAAATGTGAATAAGAAATATTGTAACCAAATATTCTAGAATTTAAATGAAGCAAAAAAAATCAAGAGATAGTAAGGATTTTAAAAATGTAATCTGCACAAAAAATAAATACAAAATAAACCATTTAATTCAAAAGCAACTTGCAGCCCATAAATGCATTAACTTGCAATTCAAAAGGATAAAATAAAAATTACATAAAAGTGCAATGCTAATCACAAGCAGATCATGTGCTTTGCTATAGTGTAGTATTTAATTCATGTATAAAAGCTGATCATACACAGACAAATCAGTCTTTCTAATAAAAATAAATATATTTAACCTTGTCACTACTAACCTGGCCCAATCCAACCATACTATAGTAATGTTCTATACTAATGGGTATTTTATGGGGCAATTTTCTCTTTCAAACAAGGAGTGTAGACTATAAAGCAAGAGCATCATTGATGACTTGTTTTAATCCTGCATCCCTTGTTTGAAACCGAAATCGGCACCAAAACAGCCCATTAGTATAAAGCTTTCATGGCCAAGTTGGGCAGGATTACTAGTGAACAGGTAAATAAACAATTATGTTCCAAATAAAAGTAAAAAGCAATAAAATACTTATTGCTCAAAAGAAGAAAGTGAAAAAATTTCCAATAAAAAATATGTAAATACAGTTGAAAATAATAATTTCCTGGTAAGCATTATACAGCTCTTCAACCACAAAATTATACCTGCACCTTCCAAGCAAAAGCTTCATTTCAAGCAATCAGCTCCTTGTGCATAAAGCAGTTCATGCAAGCATTTATAAAAATAAAAACGTCAACTTACAGTACTTACATCCAAAGAATTACGGCGGAATAAAGCATTAAAGAAAGCAGATCTGTAAAGAAAGAAATACAAAAAAATTTTACAAATAAAAAATTTGTTCTTAAGTTAATTATTTTGACTTGGTAATTAACACAATAACAAAAAAAACTGTAAAATATTTATATTATTCCTTTCTGTAGGGTTTTGTATGCTCAAAAATACTTTAAATCATTCTTTGCATTTAAATATTTATAACTGACTAGCATCCTGTTAGTCTTAATTTGTTTCCCAAAGATTCCCTATAATGTTATTTTATTGAATTCTAGCACAGTTATGAAAATCATTTTCTCCTATCCTTTTATATTTCCCAGTTTAAAATAGTTTGTTGTAGTAATTACCTCAATCCAAATTCCGTGACATATTAAAGAAGAATTTTTAATAATTAGTTATATTTTTACAGCTTAACTAAAAGATAAGTAATTTTGTTAAATCAGCAATTTTTTACAAGATCATAATAAAATGCTTTATACAATTCTTCAAATGTATTAGTGAAGATAAAACTAATATTAAATAATATTTATATAACATTTAACAAATTAATTTTTACATTTGTGTTACAATATTTTGCAAACAAAAGCAATATAATATAAAAGACATTGAAAACTTAAAAATAATTTTGAAACACATAGTCAACATTGCATTTTTCAGACAAGCAATTTAATTTTTTTCTTTTATTGCTCTAGTAGTAAAATCCATATAACAATAGATGTATATGTAATAACACCTACAACCTCCTCATACAACTGGCAATTAATTGTCTTTGTATTATATTTAAAGGATGTAGGGGACACTCAACTTAGCCTCATGAGATATCTTTGTACGAATGGCTATGTAATTATTTCCTCTCTAAGTTAGTCTTACATACTATAAAATGCAATCACATAAAAGAAAAGAAATATAAATCTCCCCTGTTTTTGAATAATTTACAATCTAAGGAGATCATTTTTTTCTAATACTAAAAAGAGACAAGATGTTATGAAATGGGACGAGATAAATTCATTACAATAATACTTGTATAATAATCATGCATTGTTAAAAAATAACATATCATAATCATGTATTGTTAAAAAAATGAAATGCATATAGAGAAGCACATAGTACTAACAATATAGAGAATTCTTTTTATAGGCTGCATTTTTCTTACCTGTATACAAGTCCGCCTAGAGCATATAAGATGAAAAGCAATCCATAAAATGACAAAGCAATGATCATAGCTGTAAGATAAAAGAAAATCCATTGATAAATTCTGCTCAGTATGGAAAAAGCTGATAAAGATTTACAATTAAATTCAAACATTATGAATTGTAAGTTTTATTTAGCATTTTACTACCTTAAACTATTATTCTGTTTTACTTTTAATAATTCATAACACAAGTGATAAATTTTTAATAAATTCTTTCATACTGATACCCAAATAAAAATATGCAAGGCTTTTCATACAGAAACTGCAAATATATATATCTGTAATATACATACAGATATGTAAATGTATACATAGATTGTATACATATCTTGTACATAAAATAAAGAAATATTATATCTATTCTATTTTTCTATACTATTATTTCTATTTTCTATTCTATTTTTTTGTTGTTGTTGAAAAATCTTATAAAATATTAAAATTTTTAATAATTTTATGCAAATCTGAAATGTAATCAATAGATGGACACATTTTAGAATATCAGCATACCAAGCAAACTGGGGGAGACAGATAATAACATTTGGAAAAAATTAATAATCTTATATTGAAAGTGTGAAAATAAAAAATTCTTATTAATGATAATGCAAGGAAAAAACAAAGCATATAAAATTTAAAATGAAAAAAAAATCTAAAATATAAGCAGCTTTATTTTCCAAAATGTGATGAAGTTACAAGATATCAGTTGCTTTAAAAGCACTCTATTATTCATATGCAATTAAATTATAATAGAACTTTAAATAGTAACAAAAATTAATGTCTTGATGTAAATGATTCCAGATATTAAGAAGTAATATTGCATCACATAATTGTAAGTGACATGTGCTTAAATTTAAATTATGTTTCTCAATATCTAAACTTTTAATAAAAAGAGTATTAATATCATACAGTTGAATTCCAAATTTTGTTGTTTCAACTCATAAAAATATATATAAAATATATAAACTTCATATCCTAAAAATATACACAAGATTTATGCCTCTTTTTTTTTAATTAAAAACATTCAGAAAAACTTACTTGTATTTAGGAAAAAATTCACCCGAAATAACATTTATTAATGAACAAATGTTCATTAAATATAGCTGCTTTTATTTAGAAGCAAATATAAATAACATAGTTAATTTAATTATATTTTTGTAAGTTTGAAATTAATTAATTCACTTTGAAAATATTTTTAACTAAGTTTCTTGAATACTTACGATAATAAGTAACTTCTGCTTCTTTATCACAAATAAGAAAGCATCCAGTTTGATTAACATCAACATGATACCAAGCTTTTTCACCTAAATAATTCCTACTCAAACTAAAAATAAAAACAATTTTTTTTAATGAAGATTCAAAACAAAAATATTTTAAGCAAACTTTGCAAAGATACAAGTTTGACACTTAAGATTTAATGAATAATTACAACTCAGAATAGCAAATGTATCATAGTGTTAACATTTGAAACAAAGTATTGAGTTGATTTGCATATAATACAAAAATTATCACGGTAAATACTCTTCAAAATTAAAAAAGTAAATTTTTTTAATCTAAAAATAAAATTATTAAAGAATTTTGACATAGCTATCAATGTTTTCCTCCCTTATGAAAAGTTATTATAGGAAAAGAATACATTCAAAATAACTAATAATTTTCACTAAAATATCTTAATTGAATTGATGTACTATTCATTAAATTTTTAATGCCATACAATGAAATGGTCACACAAATCTATCATTACAATTATCCACAAGATTCCTACTCAAAAATCATTCTTTGATACACTACCCATTTACCAGATTTAGCATCCTGCAATTTTCATTTTTTTTTTTTCTTACAAAGATTACATAAAATTTACTATAAAAACATTTTTGGTAATATTACATCTGTCTCAGCAGATGACACGTTACGAATTTGGCAAAGGCTCATAATTCTTGTGAACAGAAGAAAAAGAAGCCCATTCCAAACTCGAAACAAATCTACTTTAACAAGAAAAACAACAGATCAAACATTTTTGTTCATTTGGAATAACAGTCTTTGTTTCCTCATGAAAAAGAAATTACCCTTATTGATTTGCTTTCACACACACACACATACATGCATATAAATATATAGTTATAGAAGGCTTTAAAACATTTTCAGTTTTTAAATTATAAACAATGTTTACTAAACAGGTAGATAAAAGGCAGTGAAAGTTTATTTATCCAAAATTAATACTATTTTATAGTTAGTAATGCATGAGCATTTTTATCATATTCATATAGCATAAAATACTCAATTCACAAATGACTAGCAACTCGGTACTAGATGACTCACTATGCCACATGCAACTAACAGTTTGATGTCAAAGTTATTCTATTTTAATAATTAAAAAATTTTTAATAGCAAATGATGCAGATAGTTGTTATTAATGCTACTGCAAACTACAGATTTGAATTAATGATATTAATACATTAGTTAAAAATCTATAATTTTTTTATTAGAATTATATTAAAAAGCAATCATTCCATAAATAATGAATCTGAGCTGCCATATCAAGAAAAATCAAAATTACTGATCTGATTCCTAAACTAAAATAGAAAGCCCACAAACTTTAGTCCTTCTCGCACTACAACATATAATTAAATGGACAAAGCACCTGACAAATCCAGTAAACATTTAGAATGATAGTGAATCAAATTTATATGCCCTGAAATTCTACAAAACTTTAAACCCAAATGCAAAATCAGTCTTAACTCACACAAAAACAATCACTTTGCATAAATAAAGGCACACACTGGTCATCAAGGGAATGAAAATTCCAACAGTTCAGAGAAACAAGCTGCCATCCTGTCACATGTAAATAATTTAATAGAGTTAATAAAAAAAAAATGAAAAATCAAACAACCTGCCTTTAAACTAACGTTCCAATAGTTTCAAGGATTCGGTCACCAGTTGCAAATAGATTGCTTCTTTTTGGATGTTACAACACAAATGAATTTATTTAATGTAAAGTATTCAACTATCATATGGATAGAAAGTTTCAAAGAAGTTGCAAATACTATCAAACAGAAATATGTAAATATTTTACTGGCAATTTCACTTTAATTTTTAAAAATATACTGATTACCTTATAAATAGAATACTTACCCACATATAGTTTTATTATGTTCATCTTGAACTTTCCAGATTGTGCCAAACGATGCAAGCTTTAAAGTAAGTTGTTGAGAATGATGAGGTAACAATGGTTTAAGGGCTAACATAGAACACTAAAAAAACAAAAACTACAATTTTAAAAATATCTAAATAACTCTTTCACAGATTCATTCTATATAGAATAAAAATTTTAAAAAATTAAAGTAAAAATTATAACTGGAATAAAAAAAAAATTAAAGGAAAAATTATAACTGGAATAAAAAAAAAAAATGAGCAAAAAACTTATTTCTACTAATAACAAATTTTTATTTGTCAAATTATTTGATTTAGAACAACCAAACTCGGAACTTTACAGGGTGCACCTCAGACTGAATTTTTTTAAAATTTTAATTAAAATTTTATATGATTAAAAATTAAGTGAAATGCTTGGTGTTTTTCCAAGATAATTTCATAAATATTAAAGCACAAATATAATCTTTATAACATCGAAAAATTTAAAAAATATCTAAAACATTTTTACAATAATATATTTTATTACTGAAATGACAGATCGTTTTTATTATTGCTATTAATATTTCATCTTGGTGCTTCTTTCCCAATTTTGATGACCCAGGTGATCTGGTTTATTTTTCCCCATGTTGAATACATTTTAGTATGCTTTTAATAAAATTTCTGAAATTTTGTTGCACATACAATGAAATCAAACTTGAGAGTCAAGCAATAGGGAAAATTTTTTTAAGTACACACATTTTTAAACATTGTTGCTCTTTCACCTTATATAAATGGTTGTAGAAACATGTAGATAAAAAAAAAAAATCAGGGAAATGCATAGCAAGATGAACAGAACGGGGCAAAACTTCTAAAACAGTATGAGCTTTGAAGCTTAAAAATATTTTGAAGAAACCATTTTGAGACATAATTATAAAACATCTTTAATGTAAATTTGTAGCAACCATTAATTCCAATGAACCAACTTATAGCCAAAGGCAGTTATCAAGTTTATCATTATGGAATTAAAAAAAAAAGATTAAGGAAAACTTTAATAAATAATATGCACGAATTTTTTAGTTAATCATAATTCTACAAATGGCTTGCATAAGTAATAAACATGTTTAGCCGACATTTGAATAGCAACCTTTCCTACTCTTGAGCATGACTTGAATCACTTATTTAGTAGGGCAATATAATAAATACTCCAGAGAAAGAATAATTTTACTGTAGATTATTTTTGCATGTTTCATATTATTTTTGAATTTGATTCTCTTTCTTCTTCGTCTCATTCCTAAATCTTTACTTAGCTTATTTAATTTTACTTAGCCTCCTCCCCCCCTTTGTTTTTAACTATCTCGTCTTAATATTAGAACAGACATCACTTAATTCCATGTTCATTTCTTTCAATTTCAATAAGAATTTCTGATAAAGGATATTTATCGAAAAAATGTCATTTAGTAAATGAAATGCTAAATATCAGAATTTTAGTATAAGATTTTCTACACTTTTCAATTTCAGCATCGTAAACATGTGAAAACATTTTTACAACATCCGCATTTTTTGAATAAATCTTTTAATATCCTTAAAAAATAAAAAAAGTTTTAAAATATAAAAAAGAAATTAATATAAGTTTAAATAATGGAAAATGTTTATGATTTTTTTTATCACCGAATATCATTTATAAACACACATGCAAACAATAGATGTAGAACAATCCATTTTGGAAAGTTTTTTTTTTTTTTTTCCTACATACTTTCTCTAATACGAAGAAATTATTACAATCGACACTAAATTCAACTTCAATGAATCTACGTGCTTCAAACCTCTCCGAGTTCGAAAAATACACCTTCAGAATTATGACTGTCCGTCGATTTATAAACATGATAGCTCAAAAATACAAAAAGCAAGATGGATAAAATGTGGTCTGTCGTCTTTGCACAAGAGCTGTATATTTATATCAAGATTTGGATGGAATCTATCGCCTAGAAGTTAGTCAATCTGTTTGCACGAATACATTTAAATTTAACTGAAAAACGCAAAACTAACTGCATGAAATTTAGCATATCGTTTCTCGATCGGATCGGATTGCAGATCTGTCTCAAAATTTTAAACATTCCGCCAACATGTTGACTCGCTGCTGACCTGTGCGTTCGTTTGTTGTCGAATTCGATGTCAAAAATACATCATGCTGCATTAATGAAATGTGGTTCAAAATGTAGATCTTATCTGACTTTGGACCTACTTGGTCAGTAAAAGATTCAAAATGCATATTCTGTTTTATTCATTATATTAAACTTAAGGTATCCGACTAGGTTGTACAGATGCTTTTTCTAGAAAAATTTGAAATTTTTGTTATTATCGGGAAATAAAGTCCACATTTCGTAGATTCTAAAACAGACTTTGTTTTTAATATATGTAAGACAGAACAATAGATACAGTAATTTCAATAATGCACAACAAATAAAAATAAAATCGGAAACAGTGGTATTTTTAAGCGAAAATGAGTTGTTTATTTTATTTTTATTGTAAAATTCTCCAAAATAATATTTGATATGTTTATATAAACTCTCTACTTACTCAATCGAAGTGTGCTTATTTTTATCATTTCTGTTAAAAAAGCGTGAAAACTACATTTCTTTTCAGAACATTTGGATGAACTCATTCACAAGTACAATATATAAACGAATTTTCTGAATAATGACTATGATTCACTGTGATTGATTCACGGAAAACATGATATCTCAAAATCAATTCGATAAAACTTCATGGAATTTGTTATGCATATATCCAAACCCTTTGAGGGTGTGATACTCCACAGATTTTCAGATAACTTCATTTAGACATGCTTTGCAGACACTTTAAGTTCAAAATATTTGACGTTAATGAAATAGATAAAAAATCATTAACGGCAACTTCAAATGCTCGTATAATTTTTATTTATTAAACTGAATTTTATCTTGTGGTCTGTTACATTTTATGTAGTTTGATATCTATATATATATGTAACAAATTCGAATCGGCTCTTTAATATGTAACATTATTTTATGTGAAGTAGAATGCAGTGAAGATACTTTTAATTTGTGACGTCGTTTTATTTCATTTTGAAGAAGCAGGCATATGTACAAGCGATGAGCACACAGAACGACACAGAAAAAGGAATGAGGAAAAAGCTCTTGGACATTTTATCCCTGCTCTTATATAACCTATGATTTTGATAGGGAAAATATTTCTTTACAGCGCTAATGTTTTATGAGATTTCGATAGGGAATTTCGTTACACGCGTGGACAAGGTAGGGGAAACACAGGGAGATTTTAAAAAAGAATTTGTCTGATCAGCGGTATTTTATCTCTTCACACGCAGTGTGGGAAAGTTAGATTTTAGCTGATTCAACAATTTAACAAAGCTTCTGTTGAATTAATTAAGTAGAGACAGTGGAATTGTATCACGAAATAAGAGAATATTTTAGAATAAAAGGGGCTAAATTAAGATAAAATCTTGAAAATTAATTAAATTGAAATTAGAGTTAAAATATCATTACATATTATATAATATGTAGTGATATTTTAACTATATATATAGGTGAAATAAAATATTTCCATTATTTTTTTTAACTTACTCTGTTTTTTCTAACATTGAACATTTTCATTAAACAAGCATTTTTTATTTTTTTTGTTTTCTAAAATTAAAGGCAATGAGTATTTTTTTCTTCTAATAGTGACTTTTCAAGTCTGTTTTAGCTATTTGGTACAATATAAAAATTTTATGCATAATTTTTTTTAAAAAATTCATTTCCGAACCTAGTCGGATACCTTAACACAAAACATGCCATAATTTATAAGCATGACAGAAAATTGGGAGGAAGACACTCCGTTGGTTTCAAGGGAGACAAAAATACACTGCCAACAAATAAACAAATTAAAGCTAGGAACAATTACAAAAATTAAGATTAATTATACAACATATGCGTCCAAATGACTAGTGAAAACTGCTGAAGAATGATACTTACATTTTCACATTCCATACTTTGATACAAAAAAATCACTACATAATCGACATTTGAATTTATCACAATGCATGATTCGTCAATGCCAAGGTTTCCACAAGACATGTTCTTAGATTTTTCAACTTCAAGCCCGCTGTAATGCGTGTTCTTTAGGGGAACTTCAAAGTATACGTCAAATGGCTCTACTGGGTTCAGAGATTGCAAATGGGCTAGTCCTGTGCCAACTGTAAAGAATAAAATGATTAAGCACTATTTTCTTTTGTTTCAAATAATTTAATTTAAAACAATTTTATTAATAAACTGCATATCAGTAATAATAGACTTAGTATATCAATAACTTTTTTTTTTTTTTTTTTTTTTTTTTTGCAGTGCCGTTTTGAGATGTATATCAAGCTCACTATTACATCGCATTATTGGAATCAAAAAATTTTAATGGCTGATCTATAATTATATTCTGAAAATATTAACGTATAGTCATTTAAAATGAACGTGCGTGCAAAATTTCAAACGAAATTTAGGAAGTGAAAGAAAAAAACGATTACACGGTTTCATAATAACAAACATGAAACAGATCAAGTTAAATAAAAGTGCTTTAAAAATAGTTGCATTGTTTCACAAACAGTATTCATAACTTTCTCTATGTTGGTTTGAGGTATGTGTCATGGTTCTTAACTCCGGTCTTAAGGTTCTTAAACTCCGGACTGAATAAGTGATATGGGAATTAACATGGCATTAAGATTACTTAATGAATTTAGTAAAATAGAAATTTCAAAAACGATCTAAATGGAATTAAAAAATTGAGGGTATTTAGATATGTATTCAGAGCATATATTATATATACATATACTCTCCAGATAGAACATCAGTGTGCAGATAGTAAAACAGCCTTAAAAAGTTTATTTCAAACAGTACCAGTATTATAATGACATTTGAAATCGCAGAACAAAATTTATTCTTTAAAAGATCCCTCCCCCCCCCCTCCTTTTTATCCGAGAATTCGGGCAAATAGAACGGTATTTATAAGCATTTTACGATGACCGTTCTTGTTGGCACAGTTGAATTTTTCAAAAAAATGATACAAAAATCGATCTAATCATTCTCATCTGTGTAACATACTATAGTGTAAAGACAAAAAAAATCGCTCAAATTGAGGGGAATTTTTTTTTTAATTTAAACTATTTTTAAAAATTTACTCCTATTTTATTTAAATTTTAGAATGCGAAACCTTACTGTGCAGGCGTTTCCAACATCAAAAATTTTTCTATTTAAACGTTCTCTCCAAGATAAACAGCTTTTTACTTAAAAGCGAAAGAACGATGTTACAACTATTCTATATGATCAAATATCTGGGAGAAAATGCAATGGCGTTTTAGATGATCAAACCATAAACTTAAAATAATAAAAAGCCGATACTTTTCAAGACAATTCCATTGGAATATACATGCGATTCTTTTTAAGCAGTGTGTATGCATTTGAAGTACACTGATAATAAAAAATTTTGAGGCGTATTATTGCCATTACGGTGTGTTTCATATATCTCGTAGAAGTAACTGTCCATACGAATGAAGACCCTAGGGTAAGTTCTATGTATTGATTAACACACAACGTGATCAAAAGCATCCGAGCACTTACGCATTCTGCCGATTATCTTTAGAAAAGCTGGAAAAACTGTCTTTGAACTGCTATCATGTAAAAAATATGGTTAAACCCACATTTCGCCGAAACCATTCGATCACCGGCTATTTAAGGAACAGACTACAAATCGATGGAAAAAAAGATATTGGTTTATGCCATTTTACATAAAGCAAATAAGGATTTGAAACTTTGCCAAATGTTTTTATTTGCTACAGGCGATACTTGCATCCATTTTTGTAACAAATAGCACTATATTCGAGAAAAATGTGAAAGACTGAATTTAAAAAATCCCAAATTTTTCCGCATTTTGTTTAATACAAAGTTTTTAGTCAAATTATACGGACCTTACAAAATATGGAGAGAATATAATCAAAGTAATATAGTAAAATGTGAAGTGAATCTTATAAATATTAGAGGAAATATGAAAATTTTTAAACTAAATTTTAACTGATTATGCTTGAAATATAACATTTTCTCCTTCACAACTTTAAAGCCAGATATGCAGGGCAACTTACATAAAAACATCAGTTGAAATAGCATTGAGATTCAAAAAGATATTGGGCATTGCAGTTAGCAGAGTTTCAGTTGCTCTCTAAGCTAAATGATAAGGGGCTTTCCACAAATTAATATTCTTTCAGCTTGTATCTTTGGATAATTATACCAGATTCTACAAAGGTTACAACATTCTAGGTTAAGAAATACTACATACTTTGCATACTTCAAAAAATAGATATATATCATAAATTGTAGCTAAACAAATAGCAGAAAAATTGTGTTAATCATCATTATTTGCATAACCATGATACTTTATGTAACTTGATATAAAATACAATGAAAAGCATTCTCTCAGTAAGGTTAGCTTATTTGGCGAATATGTCAATTATTAAGGGGTGGCACAACCCTTTGTTGTTTTGACGGCTGCTCAAAGTGTACCTCTTTTTTGTAATTAAAAAAACTTGAAGCCCCTTTTACTGATGTGAGGGTTGTGATCTACATTGAATTTGACGTTTCCATTTAACCCTACAGATATTTTATGGAATTTAGATTCGAACTCCTAGCAGGCTGAATTGGAATTTAGAATTCGCTGTAGACCACGACTTCTCAAATCATTGATATAGGCTTTCCAGTTTTCTTTTAGAAGAATGGGATACAATTTATTATATATATTTTAATTATAAACAATGAGCGATATGTCGCGTGTATCTAACTTTTTATTGAATCCGGTATAACTATTTGAAGATATAAGTTTCAAATTTGTAGAAAACTTATCCTTCCTTAAAGAGCAATTCAAAGCATTTTCGATATTTTTCTGAATTCTATAGGTAATCAACTGGAATTTTTATACAGGCTTCTCTGTATAATTAGCTTCAAAAGTGTGAACGAAAAAAAAAAATACACAGTATTTCGTGCATGCCCAATTAAATTTTTTTTAAATAATATTCATATTTCTTCTAATATTTCTCAAATTTATTTGAGATTTTAAAATACTGCTTTCATAATCTTCTGCCACATATTCTGGATTTCGTAAAATTTGATAAAAACTCAATATTTAAAAAAAATCGGGATTTTTTTTAATAACATTTTTACGTTATTCCGAAAATATGTGCGATTTTTACGAACGATATTTGCATTTATTTTACGAAAATAAATGCAAATATCGTTCGTAAGAAATAAAATCATTTTTGGAAGTTTCAAAATAATTACCCGATTTCTATACAACAAAGTAAGCCAATATCCTGTTTTCACTTCATTAATTTCTAATCGGCCTCCTAAATGTCCCCTTTTAACAAGTACGAAGTTCAAAGACAGTTCATTCAGCTTTTTTGGAGATATTCAGAAAAACGAGCAAATGCTAAAGTGTCCTGACATTTTTTTATCACATTGTGTAGCATTTGAATCTGAAAAGTGCCGCTTTCCAGTGCAAGCATCGTTGCACCAGAAAAATTCTTGCTCAATCGTACTATTTGACCTAACGGCTAAACGCACGTGCTTTTCTTGTGCTCTAAATAACTTCTGCATTTCATTTTTATAATTTTATAGAAGCTAATGCTTTTAAATTTGAATATACCTCACGAAATGTAAATTTACGAAGTAAAATACTGAAACCAAGTTAGTATCTTTTTTTAAAATGACAAGATTAAAGTTTTAAATAATGCACAAGTTTTGCAACAAACAAATAATGAATTATCTTTTCTACGATCGGTTCATAGAAAAGAAGATCATAAAAATTATGATTCTGATTGCAAAGAAAGAAAGATGGAAAATAAATTCTCATATTATATATGATATACTAAACAATGGCTCATTTAATAATACAAACGTTTGATTTTATCCGTTTTAGAATATTGCCACACAAATAATAATAATAATAAACAGCATAAGCATGAGATGAATTTAAAAAAAACAAAAAAACAAAGACTCACAGTTTCCACTTCCACACACACAGAAAGAAACTCACTTCATTTAAAACCAGCTGAACTATAAGATTGTCCGACACAATCACTAATTCTAATGAAAGCGACAAAAGCATTTAGTGATTCTGTAATTGGAAAAAAAAAAAGATTACTAAAATGACCCAAATCAAGAGAAACCGGTTGCTGCTAGAGAGCAGTTTCGAAGGAATATTGCGTAAACGATATAGGAACACATAACAGTAACAAATGGTCTGGAATTTAATTTACGCTAAATAACAAATCAAGCATTACGTATGAATTATTAAATCTACCACATGCAAGTATAAAATAATGTAAATTTAAATACAAATGATTTTACTTTTAATTTACACAGATATGCAAGCGATTTTACATTTAATTTACACAGATTTGGAAAAGAAAAAAAAAAGCTGCATGGAATTTGAGAAGGCGGGAACCTTCGTTTTTGTTGTATGCATGCTTTAAAAGTGCAAATGGCTTTTACTTTATATATAAAACTACTTTTTTTTTTTTTTGAAGGAAGAAAAGAAATTGACCAAATACTAAAAGTTTAATATTGCAAATTGAAATGGCGATCAAAATTCAATGCATTTGGAATATTTATATGTCTCACCTTCATGCTACTTCTAACATGTAATCGTTATTATATATCTGCATCGTCATCTGAATCTTCCAACAGCAGTCTACCATTATAGTAACTAATATACATTTGACTCTCTCGTGGTCTTTCAATAAAAGGTTTCTTTCAGATAAATTATTTAAAAGAAAATACAGAAAATGAGTTTTTCCGTAGCTCAGTTTTGCCCCTTGAATGCAGATAAAATCCATTTTATCACGTTCACTTTTTTCCCGCTATATCCTTGAACGAGTCTTAGGGTTCCTTATCAGTTTTCATTTCTAGCGTCTGAAAATGAAACCAAATAAAAGTTTCGCACCTATAAATATTCCCACTTTTGATTGGATCTCGGACAAGTTAAGGAGCAAAAGCCGTGAGTGTTTGCCATTCAAGAATGAGTAGTGCTGGAAAAAAAGTAATATTTCACAGGAGAATAAGACTAAAATAGAAATATAGCGTTTTAAAAACTGTTAATAGCCCTCGAATTTTTAATTGCAATTATCTGGATTATACTTTTAAATATTATAAGTGCGTCTTTTTTTTCGATGAATGGTCTAACAAAAGAAAACGAATGGGTTTCCGTCAGCATAAAGTGAGTGGGAACTAGAACCAAATTACAGCTAACGACAAAAAAGCAAAGAGAAATGAATCAACACAACAAAGGCGAGCTGTGTGTGGACAAGAGAGAGAAAAAAGAAGCATCATACAGTTAATCATGAATCACATATGGGTAATGATTTCAGCATCAAAATCATACTCAGGAAGCAGGATCCTTATTTTTCATCTTACGTAACCACGCAGTGAGCAAATGTTGACAACTTCTACGACTGAAAGTTGGATCTCCGGTTATTTTACTTCGGAAATCGAAGCCACCATTTTGAATGGCAAATTCCGAGCCGAAGATGTTTTGCTATCACGAATTCTAATGATTCTCACAGACAAGCCAATTGAATTCAAACGCGTTCAATTTACTATTAGATTGGCATTCGCAATGAAAATTAATAAATCGTAAGGCCAAGCGATGTCTGTTTGCGGCTTAGATTAGGGCACACCATGTTTATCACACGGACAATTAATTATACGTGGCATGTTCTGCCGTGGGCAAACCATCGAGCTTATTTGTGTTGGCTAAGGACGGACTGACAAAAAATATCGTACACTCCATTGCTCTTCGAAGTGAATATTGTTTTTTTTATTTCATTTTTATACTTCAGGATAAAAACTATATTACTTTTAACGCTTTACGTTTAACTTTTAAGAGATTAAACAATGTATATGTTCGTTACGTTCATGAAATACATTGTATTGAGAAAATGTTTGGTGGTTTTTTTTTTTTTTTTTTTTTAATCGGCGATCATCGTCTACATCGCTCCATTCCTCTTTCTGTCATAGATCCCATCCCCATACATTTAAAATACATTCGTTATTTTTTAATTGACAACCAAAATATTCACTCGAAATAATTTATATGGCAAAACAACGTTTGCCGGGTCAGCTGGTAACATATAAAAAAGAAACATTTTAATATAAAAAAAATCGTTATTGTTTTGTAAAAAAGGAATTACAGAAATTTTTCATTAAATTTTTTAAAATTTAATATTTATGCCTTTACATTAAATAAAAATTGCTCTGAATTATTTTAATGTGCATTAGTACCTTTTCCCTTCTGTATTACTATTTATCTATGATGTTTACGTCTCATAAAACCGCATGTAATCCGAGTTTACTTCATTGTTAAATGTAAACATCTCCTTTCATCTTTCCTCTCACCCTCATTTTGACGAATGAAACCCATCCTAACGCAGACGCAAAACTGCAGAGGGGTTTTACAATCCGTTATCAAACAGTATATACGTCTAAGGCATTAGAATAAAAAAATGTTTGTTATAAAAAGTAAAGGGAGGAAATTTGAGTCAAAGCATTTATGGAAATTTTCAATAAGGAATATATAATTGTCGGTTTTCCACATAATCGGAAATAAAATATACAGCGAACGCTTCTTAATATGATAGCGGTTTATATTATCACTTGCTTGATATTATTAAAATCTTTTGTCCCGAACCGATATAATCAAATTTATTCAAAAATATTCCTTTATTGGGATCATTGCATCGTTTAATGGTATCAATTTTGAAATCGAAAACTGATCTTTCACTTTTAAATCTTCGTTAACGATTGACATTCGTGGAATTTCTCGTTATATATACGTATATTACAACTTTTACGGCGAAATTTATACCAGAACAGATGCTAACCATGTTCAGCAAGGAATGATTTGAAAAAATTGTAAGGTCTAAGTTCATTGTTTATTACGCAAGCGTTTAAAATAAAATGTTAGTATCAAATGAACAGCATACAATTTTGCAATCGTTTACCATAGTCAACTAGGAAACGATTGCAAATTCTTTGAGATATTATGGCACAGGATATCCGCCCAAACGCCGAAGGAAGAAATTCGGATGCGATAACCACTTTTAGGTGCAAATCATATCGGAAGGTGTGAAAGCACAAAATATCAGCAACAGTTAAAAACGCCATTGTGGGAAAATTGCGGTGAAATCTATATATATGAAATAGGCACGAGAAAAATTTTAAGTGATAACGAAACGCAAGCACATACAGACATTACTCTAAGAAAAAAAGTAATTTTGTTTTGTTTTAATTCCGTTTTCCAATTTCCGTTTATTTAACAAAATTGAATATGTCATGAAATATGAATTTTACATGTGAAAATAATAAAAATACAAATACAAAATAATAAACATGCTTCAAGAAACATTAAGGAAGAAAATTCCAGTAATACTAAGAAATATGCGTCTGAGCAACGTTTACTATTGTAACTGCAGAGGAGAGGGCAAAGCAAAATTATTAAATAGAAAAGAAAAAAAAAAAACTGCCTAGGGCTCTTAAATTTTAAAGGACTTCCCAAGCCCAAAAGATTTTTTTTTTTTTCTTTTACGGTATTTTGAAAGTTATTTAACTTTATACTTTTAGCTAATTATAAAGTTCATCCAACCAAAATTGCACAAATTAAATCAGTTTAAATTAATTTCAAAACATTATTCGAATAAAATTTCTAATTAAATACCACTTGCAAATTTTATAATATTTTATAATTCTAAAAAATGAGGCAATTTCTAATTTTTTTTAAAGTTGCAACTTTAAAATATTATTAGATTGTGATAAGAAAAACTTCCTCATTTTTTTAAAACTGTTTTGTTTCAAATAGTAAAAAGAAATATTTTTTAATTCCGGTTGTGCATTACTTTTATTTTTCCGATATATTAAGCTTTTTAGAAAGTGTTCAGAAGTTAAGCGTTTTGAGTCTTAAAATTTGCTACTTAAATTATTTATAAAAATCATTAAAATTGATTTAAAAAATATTTGATTTTAAAAGGCTCAGAAATTTGCATTGTCTAAAAACCCTTGAAAAGTTAATCCTGTCCTGGGAAGGGGAGGGGAAAAAAGAATGTCAAAGAATAAAAAAAAGTCAAATAAAAGAAGATGTAAATGTATATCAGCTGCAAAAAAAAAAAAAAAAAAAAAAGTATCATAGTAATTTTATTTTTTTTTTCCCGTGAATCAGCAATTAGTCTATAATATCATTTGTCTAAATCAAGGGGGAATTTTGCTTGCGATGATTATTACCTTTTCTCTTAGGTTCGATCCTGTCCTAAGTTTTGCTTTCGTAAATCAATTTTTAGAAATTCTTCCTTTTCACTCATCTCAAGTCAAAACTTTTCCACGAATGCAGCTGAAGGCCCTGGCCGGTGGCCTATGAACTACAATAAAGCTCTATAACGTTGGTGGCGATTATTTTTAAAATTAATGCATGATGGATATCGGTAATAAAGACACACTTAGAAAACCACGTAAATTTATAAGGCAAACATTTTTTTTTTTTTTTTAACATTAATAGATACTTTCAAAGTAAAAAAAAAAAAAATTCTAGATCCTTCCGACTGTTAACAAACTTGCTTGATAAAAATAAAAAAATATTTTCAAAATTCTAACATTATAATTTTATTGAATATTGATTTAAACGCGAAACCTTACTATATCCCGATTCGTATAGTCATGTAGAAAATCTAAGAAATCCCTCAAAGATTTAAATGTTCTGAAAAATTGTTTCAAATTCAGGTTTGTTTATTATTTTTACATTTTTTTATATATGGGCCAAATTATCCTAATTAATAAAATTAAGATACACAATTCTTATTAAAATTTTTGTTACATACTATTACATTGGTTGGATCGTAAAAATATTTGCCATGAATCGCAAGTGTCTCGAGTTAGATTTGCTTGCCCTAGAACACGAAAAAAAAAATGATAATGAACCGCAGAAAATAATGAGTCATAAAAAGATAAATTTTTTTCAACAATGTTAGAGAATTATTCATTGTTTTAACAACAAACTAATCTACGCAAAGAATTTCACAACTTACCATTTAAAAAAACTAACTTTACACCCCAGCAATGACGAGAAAGATTAAACTATCGCCTGCAAGTGTCATGAGTTACGCTCCGCATGACGAGAAGCAATAACTAAAAATTACATTATCTGTCGAACAACTTTATCCTTTCTGACAGATACGAAAAGGGATTATGGAATCACTATTGATAATATTGAACCGGCCACAACACACAGATGCTGCGAGTTCGAATCTCTGTTTATAAAGTGATAAGATAAAGCAGGACAATTTTTTCTTGATTCAGCAAATAAATAACTTTTAAAATTAACGGAATCGGACAGGAAAGATGTGAAATGAAGCATTAAAGACAAAAAATAAGTTTGACCAAAGTTAACAGTGGAACTTTCAGGTTTTGTGTGATTCTTGAGAACCTAATCCATCTACTTATTCACATTATAGTAAACTTAACACATTGCTTACGGCGCTCTGCGCGCTCAACACAATCTCACGGCTCGCACATTTTTGAACTCTCTAGAAACATGCTTGTCAAGCAATAGGATGCATATTAATTTGCATTTGGTATTACATTTACATAAAGTATTCTTAAATACTACTATATATTTTATACATGCACTTATTATACAAGATTTTTTACATTTTAACTATTATTTATTTCACAGAATAATGCAATAGAGTGTGATATTTGATAAAGCATATTCCCTTGTGTAATGCTGATCGGCACGATTTGCAACAGTATCTTGTTTTAAGGTATTAAGGACTGCTCACGAATTTTCTCGTGTTTCGCGTGCTATCTATTGTAGACCGTTCACGAGTTTTCTCGTGTTTCGTATTCCGTTTGTTATTGCTTAATAAATAATTATTTAAGAGCGTACAAATTTGCCCAAAAATGTGCTGTCCCAGGCGGCGTATGTCTTATAGATTTCTTTGTAATCCTTAAAGTGTTAAATATTTGCCTCTGGTTGGTTATGGTTGGTCTGGCTGGTTTAGCCGAAAAACATGAAAACGAGATATCTCGTGACCTTGCCAAAATGTTCGGCTTGCTAAAAACGAGAAATCTCGTGACCCGTACGCAATGTGTTAAGAACGAACGTGATAATGTTAAAATGTGGATTACTATCTATAAATTTAGAAAAGCATGATACTGAAATCGTTCAAAACTATTCACAAAGAAGACTGTTGGAATTAAGGCCACACAATTTGATAACTAATTTTTTTCTTGGAAACTTTGGGTAGTAGATTCTGGTGCAGAGGTATGAGAGGTTACTCAAAATGGTGCTTTGTAATTAATACCCTCTTTGCCATCGCAATGCTGATTTATTTAAAGATTTATAAAACTAATGATATGTACCACGATCCCAAGAAAAAAAATTTGAGATGAAGCAATAGGAATAGACAACAATTAAGAGTCCATACAAATGATTACGATACGCTTAATTCTTTAAGGACACACGATTTTAAAGAAAATAAAAATCCTAGTTGCACAGAATTTTTTTTATGGCAGGAAAAAAAAAAAAATGGGGAAAAACATTTCGAATATTTAACATAAAGCATTACTCAAAATAAGAGGGGAAAAAATAAAAACATTTTAATAAATCCTGTTTTACAGGGTGGAACATAATCCCACCACTTCACAGCTTCAAAATTAATATAAAACATTAAATAAACATGTTTTTTTTTTCGTTTTATAGTTTAAAAAATCTATTCATAATATCGCATGCCGTTATGAACGGCAAAAATTCACTGCATCACAAAATACGCCAACCTGAATCACAGTAGCACACACAATTTACTGGTGCGTTTTAATTTGCACAATTTTCACTTATTTACCCATTTACCGTTGTTGTATACCACTGCTAACTGAATAAAAATCTAAATAAAATATCAAATTGTATGTCTAATTGTAACTTCAATGTTTCGAGGTAGGTTAAAATATATCTCATAATACATAGAAAATTATGCAAAAGAAGGGACAGTTTTTAATCCTTTTAGCCCGGAAAAGTTAGGGCACGATGGGAAGTTTAGTTTAGATTTAGTTTTAGTTATATTAACGTCCCTTTTAAAGCAACACTAGGACTATTTGGGGACGGACCTTGTAATTTTGAACCGCGGTCAGGTGACCAAGACGACACCTCAGCTGGCACCACCACCTCTCCCCCCTCTAAACTTCCTTACCACACCGGTTTGGCCCCGATAGATTTAACATGCACTAGAACCCGCTAACACGACGGCTGTTCGGTGGAATCGGGTCTCGAACCTGTAGGTATTAAAGAACTGCTGCAACCCCTCTTCCCTTACTTTTTCAATATATAAACAGAATCACAAATTCATTTAATTCCATTCAAGATACTTAAAATCATGAAGCATCTTACAATATTCCTTTAACATCTCCGAAACTGCATTAAAAAAAAAAAAGTGGTACGCTACGTTTACAATGCAATGACGAAGCGTATTCCTCAGCTGTTGTAAAAGAAAAAAAATTGCGTGTTTTGACAGCACATTTATATCTTCTAGAAACTTTAAAAACAAAGTTTGAAACATTTTGCTTTGTAGAAAAATTTTAATGATAAAGAAAATTTCCTTTGATAATATTTTTTTAATTCAAAATTATTTTACTGTTCATTTTGCTCATGCAAAGAAATATTTCCTTTAATCAACATTTTCATTGAAAATAAACATCAACATTTTCATGATTATTTTCATTTTTCAGCCACAACTGAATAAATCTTTATATAGAAAAGTAAAGAATACAAGGAAAATAAATTAAAAACATGTACTTTGAATTTTTTTTTAAATAAATGTACAGAAAATAAATAGTTATTGATAATTATTTGATAATTTTACCTGCATTAATTGAAAATTTTAATTCCTGTTTATTACCTGAACATTAAATTATTCAAAATGAATTAGAAAAATCAAAATGTACTGCACAAAAAGTCATAAATGCGCGATATATTATTGTTTCCAGCACTAGCAACATTACAATCCATAAGAACTGCAACTGTTGAGCAAATAAAGTTGCAGCATCAACATATCTGAACTCAAAACAGCAAAGTTGTTTTTTTATAACTACTGAATATCAAAAACAAATTGTAAATGACTATTATCTCAGTAGCTTACGCTTTAAATTTAAAAAAAAAAAAAAAAAAAAAAAAAAAAACAATCAGAAACAAAACTTAAAAACGGACTTTCAAAAATGTAACATTTATCGCATGCAGAATGGCAACAATTTCTCAGTGATGACATCAGTCTCAATTCCCAAAACATCACGTTTGTATACGGCAATAAAAACAGAAGAATTATTAAATATGCGACGAAGCCTGAGCAAACACAATGAGTTTCAACAAGTGTTTCATGGAGAAAATAGCTTGTTCCTCTCCAGTTTCCGTCGATTTTTCCACCCATCTGAAATCAAATGACGACTCAGATATAATACGAAAAATTCGAATGATTGTAACTATAGAAAAACCCAACAAATATTAAGATCAAACTGCACAGCAATTTAATTGAAATTTATGTATATCCTTTTACAAAATAAGGTTGATTAAAAATTTAATTAAAAATAATCAAATTTTCTAAACTTCAATCACAGACTTTAAACTAAGAAATCACACTACTGGTCAATATTGTTACGCATGTTTCTGTCATAAGAAATACTAAAAGTTTTTCATGCCGTGAAATGGTAATATAGTTTTACTATCAAGGACCTTGAACCAGTGAAGTTTAATATTAAATTATGCTCAAATATATACATTACTTCTAAATACATTAAAATTACATTTGCGACTATTTGACTGGCCTAACAATACACTACACAATTTTGCCCCTCCCCCCTCGTCTCATATTGTCAATTTAGATTGTCACTGACACCAGATATCCGGGGGGGAGGGGGGGTTATATCAAATTTTAAAAAATCAATAATCAGAAAATCCTGACTAATTCGGGACGATTGGTCACTTTATACTTTGATCGTTCGAGCCAAAATATATCAGAAATTAAAAACATGCCAATAAGTTGTCTTTTCGTTTATAGAGAGAACTCAAAATTATATTTCTAAAAGTAAATAATACTATAAAATTCTTAAGGACTGCCAATTTATTTCTTTTATATAATTGCTAAAAACGGAAAATAATACTTAACTTTTTGAGTGTGTGTATAATAAAATATTTTTCCTCCCCCCCCCATAACAATAGGAGTCATCTCTTCGAAATGTTCTCTCAAATTTTCAAATAAATTGTCATAACATTGTGAACATCGGGTGAGACCAAGAATTTGTCTGACACTGGTGAATGATAGTAACGAAATATAAATCTCTGGCTTGAATCCAGCATTTTTACTGAATCTATCACGAAAATATATATTGCGAACGCTTTTTTGAATGCCGAATGACTCCAAAATTTGACGTAAAACTACAGTTGTAGTCACAAAACAGCGTATCAAATTTCATTCATTTTGATATTCATTGTATTTATGTCATTGTATTTATGAGTTATTGTATTTTCATTCATACGACAGTACAGACTGACAAACGGTCAGCCGTTAGACGAATTTGGTCGAAAATTTGAGCCGTATCTATGTTTTACATGCTAAATTTGTGTACCAAATTTTACCTACTTACGTCTTCGAGTTTGTTATCGAATTCACTCGTACCCCAACAGCTATACAGATTTCCAAAGAATAGATTTCAATCAAAACTTGACAGAAGTCGACAAATTTGGTCGCAATTTCATATAAGAAATTACAGCAGTCTAGCACAACGCATTTGTGAATCATCCGATTCACAGCCAGACATAACACCGCTCCATGCCCCTGCAACTATAACCTTCTGGTTATTTAAACAGTGTAGTGGGCATAAAACGGAGAAAACATTAGAAGATTCTCCTGAACTATCTATTGCTGTGACTATCGCCCAAATTGCCTGATTTCTGACATTTATTGACTAAAATTTGGTAAGGCAGTTTCAACATTAGTTAAACAAAAGTCGAGAGCAATGAGCTGGCCGAGATTCCATTCTAGACAGATAAATTAACAAATCGACATAGTGCCAAAAAGGTATTTTTCGAACTCAGCAAGGTTTGGAACGAGGAGATTCGTCAAAGTCTCGAGTTCGAATTTTTGGACGATCACTTTACTTCCTGTATAATTCGTATACGAGAAAGTAATAAATTATTAGGGTAAGGTTTTTTCTTTCTCCTACTCCCTCTGTTTTCTTTCCTTTTTTCTCTTTCCTACCAAATTAGGATGGCCATATTTACGAATAATCTATGCACAAGAATACTGGTTACTGGTTTAGTGAAAGTTAGGAATTGGAAAGTTGGAATTATTCAAAAACTTTTTTTTTTAAGTAAAAATAACTAATCTTCTTTCCATTTATTTTTTAATAACAGCAAATAATTGTGAAAGTAAAAATCGAAACAATCAAAGAAGTTTTATTTAAATTCCGGACAGAATCAAAAATTCAATCTGGTCATATTAGTTGATTTATCCTAAGCGATAACAGCTACAACGCTAAAGCGGCGATGATGATTAATCAAATCATGCAATATATCTAAAGCATGTAGGAAAACAAAGTCATAAGTTACGTAAACAAAAACAACTATTTATCTCTACTGGTTTATCTATCTTATGATCAGGATGACCATGATTCCTGGAAGTATGAAGCACGTCGAAGCAAAAAAAAAAAAAAAAAAAAAACTATATTGTTCCAGTTGATGATTGCAATATTTCTCAACTATTTGTTTTACCAAGGCATTTCAAAATTTTATGCGGAAATTTAAACAAAATTAATGTTTGAAATATTTAACCTCGATACTCTTAATCAAGTAACCTGATTTCAATCATTTTTGTGGGGGGGGGGACAGGAAGGGACATTCAGAAAACGGGCTCATTTAATTTGAGTTTTAGTTAGATTTTTTTTCTTTTTTTTACAAAAGAAAATGGGGAAAGGATTTCAGATAGAACAGCTATCCTATGGCCCCTCTAAACAGGGCCAGATTAATAACTAGATAAAGTAAACAACCCGAAATTAAATGTTTTGTTTGTCAGATGGTCAAAACATATTATTTAATACCCCTTACGCAGAGTTTAAAATCAATAAGAAAAATATTTGATTTTGGAAGTTGGAAAGTGAAAAAAAAAGTCGGCCCCTCGGCTAACATTGTCCGATGGCCTTTTGAAGGCGTAATCCGGTTCTATCCTCAACTTCCGAGCCAGAACATCGGGGCATTACACCCAAATCGATTTAATATGTATGAAGATCTTTGATTTAAGAGAAACGAATCTCCAAACAACTAACTCAGAACTCTGAAATCACATCTCGGCCATAAGATTTATCGCGGCTCTTCAGTAAAGGGAAAAAAATTTATGTTAAGAGCCAAATTAAGCATTTCAGGATCAGAACTGGATGATTCAGGATTCGAGACTTCGTTAACACTGAAGATCTATCACAAAACATTCAAACCCGACATTATGAAATAAATATCCTTATAATGGCGAGACATGCAATGAATAGAATGTCATTATATGCGATATATATAAGGCTAAGGTATGAGGTACAGAAATCGCTCTTATTACATATTTTTAAATGGCAACAGCCAAACATAAATAAGATCCAACACGAAAATAGGTTTAATCATCGTCAGATGGATAATCGCTATGGATACTGGTGACCATAAATCATTATTTTATAAATGTGGTTTTTATCATATCTTAAAATTCAAAAATTAACGTACAATTTTTATCTTTATTTTTAAAAAAAATTTAATTGCAAAACATGGCTTTAACAGTAATTTCTTAAACGCATTAGGAAACTCAGTTTCAGAGTAATTGCCCATAATTAATTATGCTATTCGAATAAAACATCAGACATAGTGGTCAAAAACATATGTTACTATACTATACTATAGTTAATATTATGATGAGATTCAAATTCATCCATCGTAGCGTTCAGTAGCGTGCTTCTGTCAATGTTAAAATTATGATTTAAAAAATTGCTTTATTTGAAAATTAACTACAAAATAGGTTATTTAGTAAAAAATTACTTTATTTGAACATTAACTACAAAACAAGGTTTAGTTTAGTTATATTAACGTTCCGCTTTAAAGCAACACTAGGGCTATTTTGAGACGGACCTCGTAATTTTGAACTACGGTCAGGTGACGAGGACAACACCTCAGCTGGCCCCCTCACTCTCCAAACTTCCACACCACACTACACCAGCGGGAGGACGTTTCTCCACGACGGATTTAGCGTGCACCAGACACGTTTACACGACGGTTCTTCAGTGGAATCGGGTCTCAAACCTGAAACCTTCCGGTTTCGAGCCCCAGACCTAATCACCAGACCACCGCGGCCCCTAATTTCAAAACAGGATTTTAACTTCCGTTTTTATTTTATAGTATATAAACTTTTCAATTTGCATCGACAGTAATTAGTAGCATATTTATTCAACTAAACTCCTTTTTTTTTAACCGTGTTAAATAACGTGAAATTTTTTTAAACTGCTATTCATTTACATAGTTTAAAGGGGTTAATCTGGGCGAACAAGCTGGAAGCCAAAGGCGGTTAGTTATTCAAAACAGAGCAGCCTATCTCCAATAATAATACTCGAATAACATTCCGATGTGACATCAATCTAATAAATCAAATTATTTAGCTCAATATGTATTCTATTTTTTCAAATTGACAACCTCCTGATGGTGTTTCATACTATTTAATCTCCTGCCTGCCTCCTAAAAACTCTTTACATTTAAATTAAGAACAACGAATTTTAAAAACGAATTATAATGAAAATAACAATGAAGTAACGGCTGAATTGTTGTATTTTATAGTTTCAAATGATTTATCTTGCAAATTAAATACATGGAGCATTGAAATCAGACGATTTTTAAACTAACGTTATGCAGCTGTACAAAAGGAATCAATTTCAATAAATACACACATAACAGAAGTATCACTCGAAGTCGGCAACTGCAATTTTAAAAACCATAGTTTAAAGAATATTCCAGCACCTAAAAATTTTCCTTTTCTCTTAAAAAATATTACATATAAAAATCATTCAATCGGCCCAGAACGTGCACACCATATCTCAAAGCCTCTTTATCTCTTTTTTCACTTTTTCGGTGAGATTTCAGATATGCAAGTACGTCCGAACCTGTCTAAGAATTTAAGAACCAATTATCAAATGAAATGATCCGCGGCATTTAGTGTGTATTTTAAGAACATTTCGACACAAAACAGTGCTCAAGAGATTGATAAAAAGAAATATGCCGCATTGACATTATATTGGTGTTTATTTATAATTACTTTTTATCAAACCAACACACAATGCCGGATATCTTTGCCTTTGAAAGATGACAGCCGCCAATATCTCCCGCCAAATCCAATTATATTTTACTTTTAATTACATAGGATTTTTTCCCCCGAGGGAAGAAATAAAAGAACGGCTTTTTTTTTTAACATTGAAAAGGGAATTACTTTGGTCTGGCCGCTTTTTTTAAATAGACGCTCTTTCTGTCTATTTTAAAAATATTTTTGATGCTGTCACTACATAGAATCTCGCAGCAATTTTATCAAATAGTTTTAATAAATTATCAGCGTAACAATAATCAACAGCGATGACGCTATTCAGCGAGACACAATGCGAGAACGGTAAAGATTCCAGACAAAGTGCAAGTGTCGCGAATGAGTCCCGAATTTTTACTCTTTATTCATGATTGAGGAAATTTTCCAAACTGTTTTCACTTTTAACCATAAATAAACAGTTCATATGATAAAATACATAAAAATAAAGAAAATTTTATTTAACATGTTCGCTGCCGTGATGGATGCATGCGATTCGTACCTCTATCTAATAAGATGCTTACTTATTAACTCTCGTTTAAATTGCAGTAAAGAAAATACCTAATTAGATAGTATGAGTGAATCACAGGCGATTCACGTGCTGAGCAACGTGTTAGAACAAGGAGACAAACTAAACATAGGCTTGTTCTACTCCCATCAAATTCTACATTGACTGAGAATTTAAGCTGCCACGCGAATGCGAGTGGTACGGCAGTAATTGTATTAAAAAAATAATTATTGGAGAATTTTTCAAACCATTAACTTAGCCTACATAAAATGCATACAACCCATTATTTACAGAAAAAACGAAGCACGTCATTTTCATTTCTATAAAAATTCAGACTACGAAATCGATTTTCTTCAAATTTTCTTCGCTAATAGTATGATTCAAACTGAAATTTTTGATAAAAGTTTCATGACAAGTCATTTTTTTAGTAACAGCCATCTCCAGTGCGCATGCGCAGCAATGTACAAACAACATGGCGCCAAAGGTTTACATAATAAACTGAATTTTGAAATTGTTTTTATTTTCTACGTTTTGGCTTTTTAAATAAGGTTTCTTTTACATTACTGATGTTGAAATTATTTTCAAATTTCAGACTGCTTAAAAATTGATTCTAAATTTTATTACATGCATTTAAATGGTGGATGGCGAAAAAAATTCAGCAATGAAAACGGCTGCCTTCATGTTCCATTTCGTAGAAGTATATTTAAGTTATCACTTTCAATATTTAAAGAATCATACAAAATTTATTTTAAGTTTATTAACATACGAAAAAAAAAAACTTTCTGATGACTTTTAAAAAAACACTATAATGAGTGTTTTGCGATTTTCTAAGGAACTGACCGGTTTTAAATACACTATTTTTAATTTCCACAAACACAGCTACACTACAAAATTTACAAACACTTATTACAGACACACATAGAAAATTAGGTTAAAGAAAACAGTATGGTGGAAGGATTCCACGGTTTCCAGCCGAAAGCATTCGGCGTTAGCGCAAAGGTTGCGCATAGGGAAAAAGTCGATCTCAGGATGCAGGTCTGCCTTTCAACTGCTTGTCTTCTGTAAAACGTCACAAGGGGGCGCTCTCTATTCGAAGGGAAAAAGATGGCAGGCAAATTGTTTATTATAATTATATAAAAGAGTCTTACATTAAAAATAGTTTTCTGTAGTTTTTAATAGGCTAATTTTATTCGTGTAATCTAAAACTTTGCTATAAATATTTTTTTTATGCTACAAGTACTTTAAATTTTTCTCATAAATACTAAAGTATTAAATTTTTGATGAAATTTTGCAACAATTAATCAAACAATTAATTTTTCATTACCAGAAGGTACAGAAAATAATTTTATCCCAAGCAACGGCAATATATTTGCTATTCGTACAAGCTAAACCGAAATATTTTATTTATTTTTTTTATTATTGCCAAGTTCCATCACGGACAATCTCCAGGGTCAAAATATAAACAACGCAGCATTTTATTTATTTATTTTTTGAAATTTTAGTTAATATTAGTTTAGTTATAAAATCGGAAAATTTAGAAGATAATTGAACTTGATATTTAAATTCTTAATAGTGCTATGATGCTGTGAGACTATCTCCATTATAAAATTCCTGCACAGGATAAACAAAACTTAACCAAGACAAAAGAACGTAGCTTTAATGTGAGATAATTTTGCGGAATCATGTACATGAAATTATAAAAATATATATATATATTTATCTGATATCAAATGTAATCTATGTTGTCGATGAACCTACTGGTTTCTCGAAATACTAGAAATAAAGACAGCGAAAGCAGACACCCAAAATAAAAATTGTCATCTACTATTAATGTTTTTTCCCCTTTTTCTTCAGGTATGATCGACTTCATAAGTTATGGCATTTACATGTTTCTAAGAGTATAAACCAACCCGCTGCTTTGATTTGGCTCAAAATTTGACAAGTGTCTACTATATAGATTTTAAATGTGTACTAAATCTCATCTATCTAGCTCTATTCGTATTGCAGTCATGTCAACTTATATTCGGACAGACGGACTTCCTCTGAACATATTTTACTCAAAATCCGATAGAAATATGCAAATTCGGTCTAAAAACCGTATACCAAATTTCAATCGTTTAGCTCAAAGCATTTTTGAGCTATCTTTTTCAGAGACAGGCATTTTCCAAAAATGTGTTTTTCGAACTCAGTGAGGACTAATACGTGACTCTACTTTACTACGTATGCGAGAAAGTAAAAATGTATAGAGTAAAACACACTTTGGTAAAATTCTCGTGCAAGTATTAAACGTAGGAAAAACATAACATGACAGACGTAAATATGCCGTAATTTTAGTCAATATGCAAAATTTATTCAAAGGACTCAAATTCTAAAAATTTCAAGAGTTCATGAGCGATAATAGAGAACGTGAAGTGAAGGGTGGATGGAGGAGAAGCTTCGAAATTCGCCAGAAAACTGAAGATTTCTGATCCAATTCCAATTATTAACTTTTTATTCTCGCTCATCGATAGAGGAAAAAGATTCCTTTGTCCATTTACAAAATTCTAAGATCTTTGGATTAATAGCTTTGGAAATTCTCTAATGACCACTGACTATATTCAAGGATATATTAAATTATAGAAATAATTCAAAATTAAATAAACTTTTTAACCTTGATAATGAATTACCTATACCGTACTTACATTATGCATGAAAACCTAAGAGTTACATTAATAGAAAATTTCACGATCACAAACACACACACAAAAAAAAAATGGAATTATTGATAAATTTAACTTCACACGTTCCAGTTAGCCAAGTATCATTGTAAATAGAATCCTCTGAATAATTTCAAAGAATTAAAAGATACTTGGATAATTTCTAAGCATGTGAAAACGATAAAAAAAGACTTTTTTCTGACACTGAAAATATTAAATAAACGTTTCCCCACCACAACGCTTACCGAGATAAAAGTTCAGTTAATGAATAATTCCCTGTCACGCCAATGATTAAGATACGCTGTGTAATCTTTTATTCATTTTAGGATGAACTTTTCTTTGTGTCCTTAACTTAGGCTGTATCTGTTATTTTCCAATCTGTTATTTTTAATAACTTTAAAATAAACTGGCTTCCCTAAATTTTGATTATCAAGCAAATTAGAACAATTGTTATAGTCTACAGACAATAAAAAGTACGTTAGTTTATTCAAAATCGCGAATGATATTTAAAAATTTCTCCCCCCCCCCAATAGACGCATTTCCTCGTTAAGATAACGTATTTTCATGCAACTGTTCTTTTTAATTGTCTTTAGCATCATTATTTTCTGGTTCACCGTATTGATCATGTAATCTGATATATATCAAATCTACAGGGCAAGTAGATTTTGAAAACAGTAGGTACTATTAATTATTGTACCATAGATATAAAAGTAAATGATTTTTTTTTATTCTCACAAATGAGAATCTTGCGTTCACATAAAGCAAAAACTGAAATGTCTTCCGGGCAGCAAACTCCATTCAGTCAATTTCACAAAGTCAAGAAAAGTTTCTTAGAGAAATAAATTATAACAATTGAATGTCTATCCAAGCGAAAAATAAAATATCATGTAACACTACAATAATACTTATCCAAATGTCATTGAAATGCAAAATATAATAATAAAACACATTGCATACGGGTCACGAGATTTCTCGTTTTTAGCAGGCCGAACGCTGTGGCCGGCTCAAGATCTCGTTTTCATGTTTTTCGGCTAAATTGATGCATAACCAGCCAGAGGCAAATATTTAACAAATTAAGGACCACAAAGAAATCTGTAAGACATATGCCTGAGACAGCACGTTTTTGGACAAACTTGTACGTTCTAAAATCATTATTTAGGAAGCAATAACAGACGAGACACGCAATACAAGAAAACTCTTGAGTGGTTCGTCACAGACGAGACGCGAAACACGGGAAAACTCGTGAGCGGTCCTTAATGTCTTAAAACAAGATACTGCTGCAAATCATGTCGAACACCTTTGCACAAGGGAATATGCTTTACCAAATATCACACTCTAAAGCATTATTCAAGTCTGTGAAATAAATACTAGTTAAAATGTAACAATTCTTGTATAATAAATACATGTATAAAACATAGTAATATTTAAGAATATTTTATGCAAATATAATGCCAAATGCGAATTAAAAATGTGCATATATGCGTGCTATTGCTTGCAAGCCAGCTTCAAGAACGTTCCAAAATGTGCGGGCCTCGGGAGCGCGCAGGGCGCCGTACGCAATGTATTAAATTTGATTATTTCTTCAAATTTTACCGATCCAGGGGAAAAAAACGGGGAAATGGGACTTTCCACTTCTTATTCATCACGTCCTTATGTAATGTACAAAACTCAGATTAAATAATACAAATATATATTTCTATAAAATTTGAGTTATGCATAATTTTTTTTAATCAGGCTGCATTCCATAATTTTCCAATAGACTAAATGCTGAGCTTTGTTTTTAATTTGGTACATTTGTAAAATTATACATTTATAGTTATTTTCAGACAATGCTAGACGTTTAATCTTTAAAAATAAATAATATTAAAATTTTATATATCTGAATCTAAAGAGTATAAAAATATTATAATCTCCTTCTTCCTTGAATGGAGGAAATCAGCTTTATTAATTTTGTAATTCTATCAATCAATTTTCCTTCAACAAACAAAATCAACATATTAACAGTAAAAGAATGTGGTTCATTAATAGCTAAATCTGTTTGATAGATACAAATTCACATTGACATGAGACTTATTTTTGCTTTCCTTCATTTGTCAAAAATTTCAGTCCTGTCATTTTAATAAAAATGAACAGTATTCAAATAATGTTGAATCATGAACATAAACAGTTGCAATACAAGTAGAAGAATTTAATCATCATCATTAAATAGCATGAAAGGCATTTTTAGATATCAAATATCCAAATAAGGCTGTGCATTTCTGTACAATCTTCAAGTGCTGTTTAAATAGGAACTCTTTGTTTTAATATGAATTTTCCTCATCTTGAATAGCATGAATGAATTTAGATAAAAATAATCTCAAACCATCTTTTATTCTGTCTAACTACAGAAAAACTACAAAACTAATAAAAATAAGTTCAACTAACAAATAGAACCTTCTTTACCCAAATATGTTCAATTAAAAATTAACTTTTAGTAAGTTGATTAAGATTTTCAACAATTATTCCATTAAATTTCAAAAACTTTTGTTTTATTTGTACATTTACACTAGCAAGATAAAATGCAGACAAACATGCAGAGCATTAGATTAAGTTATCAAATACAAATAACACTACTGCACTTTATCACTGTACTTTTCTTTGGTCTGTTAAACATCAGAAAATGTTTACTTATCATGAAACATTTGATGCCTACTCTTACTTTCAGGAGGCGATTAAGTTTTTATGCTTATCAAACTAAAGCAAGAAAAGTATTTCTTGCTTCTTTAGTGAAATCTAAATATCAATGAATATTTTACATGTGTTTATACTGTAAAAAGATATGCTTTAATCAATAATTTCATCTTTAAAACACTGTGACACACCCGACATACTACTCGAATATTTGCACTCAAATTCCTGCATTTTCAATTTCATCAAATTTCAATCACAAGTGAAGAGAAGTTCTTTAGTATTTAATAAAATACAATTATAATCATGCCAAAAAAATTTTAAGACCTGTAATATTTTTTTTAATTAGAAAAAAAAAATTATAGACTGAATGGTTAATACACGAATAAGAAACTTTAAAAGAAAGAATCATGGTTTTATTTCAATATAAGTCATTATTCCTCAAAATAAGAAATTTTCTTTGATAAAAACATGGTTTTTTTAGTTATTCCTGTGATTTTACTAAGTATTCAATGGCATTAAAAATTTAAATAAAACAGAGGAAGTACATAAAATGCATTTAAATTATTTGATTATTTCTTAAAACTTCTTTTTTGTTTTGTTTTTTTACAAACCAATTTGACTAAATTCTTTAACTACTCTTAACTTTACTTGCAATTATTTCAAGATTTAAATACTCTTATTCACATTTTCAGACTGAAAAAAAAAATGAAACTTTCTCATAAACAGAACAAATGATAAATGTTTATAAAATGAAAATATTTGTTATCTTCTATTTCTTACAAATTCTAAAATTGAAATTATGTATAAAATATAACAGCTTAGTTAAACAGATATGGTTATTTAACTTTCTAGTACATAATATTTATTATACATCAAAATTTCATATTTCTTAATAATAATGGCAATAATATATATCTTTACTTAAAAATTCTTCAAATAATAAAAGAATATATTTATTAAATGAAAGTTATCATTACAGAGAAACACCTAATCAAGATTTTGATTATATTTAAAGTACTAAATAATTTGCTATAAAAGAATAATTAATGGATAAAGAAACTAAATTCAAATTTTACTTACCAATAAAAAATATTAATATCAAAAACTGCAACATTTTACTATATATAACAACTGTCTAATCCATAAAACATCAGTTCTTTGTTCCCTTAAGTACTGAAACAAACACTAAATGATTTTTAAAAAATTAACAATACGAAAGACAAATTTCACGTCAATGTGATTGTTGGCAAACAAATGTGCATTATGCAAGCCATGCCTGATTATGAGCCACCCTCTATTTATATCAGTCATCTAATCAATCTTCATCTTGTAATAGAAACAAAGAAAACTTCTTAAAATTTTATAAAGCTTATATAATTATTTTTTAAGCAATATAAATTTATTTACTTTTAATAATATGAAAGAATGTAGAATATTTTATAAATAGCGAAATATAATTATTCGACATATTAATTAAATGCTTCTTGTAGGAAAAAGAATTAAAGAAAAATTCAGTATTTACATCCGATTCCCCCTCCCCCTCTTTTTTTTCTCAGTTAGCTGAAATAAAATCTACCAAATTGATTTTCGTTTTTTATCGCTTTCCTACTTTCACATCACTGTAACTTTGACATTATATTGTGTTTTGTTTGCTGTTGCTATGAGGTTGCTAAGGTATTAATGTGCAATAAACACTGAAACTGACTACATAATTTTACTGATTCAATCGTCAACAAGTTGTTTTTAAAATGGCATCTATTTAAACTTCAATATTTCAAAGAGTTTCAACTAGTATTTTCATGTAGATTGAAATGTAATGAATACCAATAATTAATCTTCATTTTCAAAAAAAAAAAAGAACAGTTAAGTTACATTATTTTTCTAATGTTTTTGAACTTTTGTTTTTAGTGATGAAAGGGGAAAATGTCTTAGCTATTTCAAATAACATTTTGACTTTAATGTTTATGGTATGTCAGTAATGTTATAAAATGGCTTTATATATAGATAAAAAGATAGATGATCCCACTGGTGGGCCACAAAAAACTTTATTATCTTGGCACAAATGCTTCCCTCTTATGGCCTGTGCATCATATGATGACAGCTCTGGTGGTCTTGTCAGCATGTACAAAGATGACAGCACAGTAATCAGAAGTAAAATCACTTCTCGATTGGGTATTCAAGTTACAGCAATGGCTTGGCATCCAACTAAGAAGTGCTTACTGATAGGGTGGGAAAGTGGCGATTTATCAATATGGAGTGAGTTGGGTGGAAGAGAAATCTATTCTTTCTCGAAGCACCATAACAATGTGATATCTATTTTAAAGTTTAGTGAAAATGGTAAAATATTTGTGACAGGCGATATTGATGGAATTCTGAATGTATGGAAATTTGATGCTGGAGGAAGTTTAGAAATTTTATTCACCCGTCCATTAAAATATACAGTTATTGATATAGTATTTCGCAATTCAAACAGTGTAAGTAATGATAGTGAAATAAGTCGTTTGGCTAGAGCAGCTGTTGACGGAGATGAGAAGGCTTTAAATATGTTCTCAAGTTGGCAGGATGATGGAGCCTATGATAGCAAATTGCACTTCTTTGCACGAGATGATGAATTTGATCTCTTTGTTGGTTGTCAATCTGGAATTGTCTATTATGTGAGGAGTAGTGGTTACTGTGAAGGAGTTCTTCAAATGGAAACATCCATTTGTTATCTTGCTTATTATCGAGAAAAAGATATACTGATTGTTATTTCTAAATCTTTGATATTGGCTCAATTTACTATTAACCATGATGGAGCTGTAAATGAGCTGGGTAAAATTAAGCTAAGTGGAAGAAATACAGAAACAGTTGTGACTTGGGCTGGAGATGGATTACTTGCTGTTAGTGCTGGAGAAAGTTCAGTTCACTTATGGAATGTAGAGTATGGTAGAAGCACTACATTAACATTGCCTTCCACTGCCCCTTCACATCAAATAACTTCCATTTCTTTCTTAGCTAGCAAGAATATTTTATCAGCTGGCACCAATCAAGGGTATGTTTTTTCTTGGTATTTAATGTATAAAGAAGATGATGATGATATTATATGGGAAGTAGAAGACATACTGAATGTCTCTGGATACATTAGGAATTTTGAATGGTGTGAAAATCTAGAAGTAATGGGACTTATAACAACATCAGATGTCTACATAATATCAAAGCAAAAGATGTGCTTTGCATTTGATGATGGAATTTCAGCTGTCCAAGTATCTGCTCGTCAAGTAGTTATTGAGCTTGTTTCACGTGATCTTTCAGTGCATCTTCTTACAGAAACAGAAATAAAGGCTGTTTACTTGAGTAAAAATATTGTTGCCTTGTACTGCAATGATAAGCTAATTTTTTATGAAGTTAACTTTGATGATAAAAAGACTATGCACCTTGGCACATTTACACCTGCATCAGAAACTATTCTTTTGCATGATCAAAGTGTTTATATAGTTAATGATACAAGAATTGATATTAAAACCTTCCAAGGTACATTAAAAGCATATTTTACATTTACCAAAGAGGAAGGAGAACCATTTGTCATGGATGCTTGTGGGAATTTTTTCGTTGCTACATCTACATCAGGAATAATAAAACTATGGGACATTAGTGGCAGAGAAGCAAAATTATTACTTACCTCAAACCATGTAAAAAGTGTGTTGAAGGATAAACACATTGCTACCATCAAATGCAATAATAAAGGAAACAAAGTTAGTTTTTCTGCAAGAATCAAAACAAAGACTGGCTTTATTCATGATTCTTCTTTGTATGTGTGGGATACAGAAAAGAATGTGGTTTCAAGATTTGATTTTGCAACTGGTCAAGGTATTGATCAAGATAATGAAGCTTTGGCTGGTAATCAGTTTGGTCAAGCCATTAATGGTCGTTATCCAGTGCAGCACATGTGGGTTAAGGAGGACCCAAGAATGATTGTTTGTGAAGCAAAGTTACTTCCATTGCCTTTGAAGAAAAATTTAGCTAGTAATAGCTTTAGGAAACTTTTGAATAAAAAGAACAGTTTTTCTGAAATTGAGAAAAAACCTGAATCAATAATTGCATCCTTATATGTAACACCTGAAAAAATACTGATAATCCAAGACTATTTCATGTTACAAGATGATCAAGCCAATCTTTTAGGAGTCAAGATTCCATACTTTTTTATACTACAAAAAGCAAAGCCCGATGAAGAATCTGATGACTTTGCTAAATCCTCTTCTGTGAAAAATCATAAAACTCTGGTTCAGCGAAAAACGATGCAAAACTTCATTGGACTTGAAGACTGTGATAAAACAACAAAAGATGCATTGCTAAATTTCAGTTATTATTTTGCTGTTGGATGTTTTGATGAAGCATTTCTTGCAATAAAAGCTATTAAATCAGAATCTGTCTGGCACAATATGGCTCGTATGTGTGTGAAAACTAAACGCTTGGATGTTGCAAAAATCTGTGTAGGTAAAATGGGTCATACTTATGCAGCAAGAGCTTTGAAGAATGCTGAAAATGAACCTGAACTTGAAACTAAAGTTGGAATACTTGCAATACATCTAGAAATGTATGATGAAGCAGAAGAGTTATTTAAAAGCTGTGGTCGGTATGACTGGGTTAATAAAATATATCAAAGTCGTGGACAGTGGGAGAAAGCATTAGAAGTTGCAGAGAAAAAAGATCGCATACATTTACGAGATACATTTTACAACTATGCTAATTTTTTAGAAAGAGAGGGTGAAATAAATGCTGCAATAAAATTCTTTGAAAAGTCTGGCACACATCATTTTGAAGTACCACGAATGCTTTTTGAGGATCAAAGAGCTCTTGAAGCCTATGTTCAGAAGAGTAAAGATCCTGAAATCCATAGGTGGTGGGCTCAATATTTAGAAAGCATTGATGAAATGGAAACAGCTTTACATTATTATAAGACAGCTGAAGATTATTTGTCATTAGTACGGCTCTACTGTTATTGTAATAATTTGGAGAAAGCTGCTGAAATAGCAAATGAAACTGGCAATCGGGCAGCTTGCTTTCACCTTGGTAGACAGTTTGAAAACCAAGACAATATCAAAGAGGCCATCCATTTTTTCACTCAAGCTAGAGCTTTTACAAATGCCATTAGAATATGCAAAGAGAATAACATGGAAGAGCAGCTAATGAATTTAGCAATGATGGCTGGCCCGGAAGAAAAAGCAGATGTGGCACAATATTTTCAGCAGCAAGGTCAGATGCAAAATGCAATTTCGCTTTACCATAAGTCAGGAAATTTAGAATATGCTATTGAATTAGCTTTTCAAGAAGGAGAATATGATTTATTACAGAAAATTGCTGCAGAATTACCACCTGATGCTGATCCACAGTTGCTTCAACGGTGTGCTGAATTTTTTATTCAGAGAGGTAAATTTGATACAGCTGTAAATCTTTACATCATGGCTAAAAAATATGAAGAAGCTCTATCCCTTTGTGTTGAAAATAATGTTACTATAAATGAAGAATTAGCTGAAAAGTTTACTTTGGATAAAAATGATACCGATAAAAAGTTACGTAATTATATTTTAGAGAAAATTGGAGAATCCTGCATGATACAAGAGAATTACCATTTAGCAGCTAAGAAATTTACTCAAGCTGGGGATAAAATAAAAGCAATGAAAGCACTTTTAAAATCAGGAGATACAGAAAGAATAATTTTTTTTGCAAATGTATCTCGACAAAGAGATATATATGTCATGGCAGCAAACTACTTGCAAACACTGGATTGGAGAAATGGTGGAGATATAATCAAACATATAATAACTTTTTATACAAAAGGTAAAGCTCTAGATCTTCTTGCCAGCTTTTATGAAGCTTATGCTCAAGATGAAATTGATGAATATCAGAATTATGAAAAAGCTTTAGAAGCACTAACAGAAGCTTATAAAAGTCTTTCGAAAGCTCCTGGTAGTGCAAACTCAGAAAAGCTTGAAAACCTTAAAATGAAAATAGAAACTGTGAAAAAATTTGTGGATATTCGACAGCTATATGAAAGTAATCCTGAAGATGCAGTGAAGCAATGTAGAGATCTCCTTCATCTAGAGAATGTAGATGCAGCTGTTCGTAAAGGAGATATTTATGGCTTTCTAATAGAGCATTTTTGTTCACATGAAAATTACAAGGTTGCTTATTCCATATTGGAGCAGATGCAAAACACAATGCCTGATGTTAATTTGCCATATTATATCAAAGTAGATAATTTAAAAGCTATTTATAAGGCTTTAGATTTAAAACCTAATGTCCAATCTAACTTTTTGGACACAAAAAAATCTGATGATCTGTCGGATAATGAAGAAATTGAAGAAGAATATCAATCAGTAGAAAACAGATTTTAAATCAGAAATTATTAATCACTAATTATCAGTCACGTTACAGATTTTTTTTTAATTCACTTCATTTTCATCTTACTTTCTTAATCCTAATGCAGTCATTATTTTGTAGTTAAGTCATCAAAACCATAAAAGTTTACAAAGAAGTATTTAATTTTAGATGTCAGTTGCTTAAAAAAAAAATTCAGTCAGTGTTGTATTATTGAAGCAGTTCAAATATGAATGTAATTCAATAAACACATAAATACGTTAGATTTATTTAATTTATGCATATAAATATACTTAATTTATGTAAGAGGAATAAGATTGTTTGAGAATATTTATTAATAAAATTTAATTGAGTCATTTTTTTACAAAGTTTATTATTTTTATATTTATTTTTAATATTTTTGTTTTAATCTGTTAATTCAATATTCTAGTCTGTTATATGTTTTTTTAACATTCATGTTTTATATTAATATAACAATCCTTTAGTTTAATGTTATGTATCTAGTCTATTGCTGTATGATTTATTTTCATTATTATTGTACAGATCTCATAATTGAATTATCTAGTCTGTTATTGCTTTTTTTTTCTAATATTTTTTATGAATGCAAATAATATCATAATTTTAACATGCATTCAGTAATAACATGTCATTAGATTTCATTTTGATTAACAAGTAAGAAAGTAAATTACAAAGAAAATCTGTAAAGCAGAGTATTTTGAAGTACTGGAAAGCATAAAGGAGCAGATTGTTGTACCCACACAATATATATATAAAGGAGTAAAAAATAATAAGTTCATCATATTAATATACAATGTGCATTATATTAATGTACTCTACATAATTAATATTATATGTATTTGTATCCTTTATTTCTTTGTTGAGTGTTGCAGAGTTCACATTTTTCTTTTTTCCCCCTTTTTAAATCATCGAGTTAAGCTGTTATTATTTTCTAATGTGAAAGTAAATGACAATTGTGACTACGAATAATCCCATGAAAATGTATTGATAGTATAATTTGTTTATGAATATTTCTAAATGTTTAATTCACATATTGTTGACAATATATTGAATTGTTCAATTAATTTTTGATTTAATTATTTTTATTAAATATAATGAGACATTTCATTACAGACATTAAAAACAATTCTCATAAAAGAAGCTGGGGACAAACTTTGTAATTTTGAACTATAATCAAATATAATAAAGTCAGTATTTTCAGGGGCACTCAAATAATCTTTTACATTACACCAATGATAAGCATTGACCATATCATTTAGTCTGCACAACTCTAACACTCAGTGGAATGAAGATGCAACCCACTGGATTTTGTAATGAAAGCTGGAAAATCTAAAATCAATGAATTTTTTTCAAATCTCAAATATGGTAATCTCAGTAACCTATAGGTCTCTGAAGAAACAAATTTATCTGATTAGCTGCAATTTATTAAATAAAACACATTTTAAGTTCAAAGCTTATATTTATTGCACAGATTTATACAGAAAGCTGTATTATATATAACTAACACAACTGTATATAACTTCAATAGCAATCCATTGTTTATGTCATGCCTATGTCGTTGACCTCCACATGCAATGACTCCTACATAACTTGATGGTACTGGACAAATTGCTACTTATAGAAGGCTATGCATTAAACATGTATATTGTTTTTTTTAACTACATAATTGATATAGAACTCCCCCAAAACTGTAATTTTAGAACAAGCTACAAATTATATTCCATGCTGGTTGCATTAGACAAGGCTATTAACAAACAATTGTCTATGATTGTTTAATGGTGATTTTGAAGTTACATGAAAACTATTGGAAATAGGTCTCACAGTTTTGTACTGTGATCAAATAGCAAGGGGAAATACAGCACTCCACCTCTCTCCACCTGCACACACCATAGATATAATAATATTTTATGTAGTGTGCACTGGGCTCAAATATGTAAGCATTTAATAGAATCTGAAATCAAAGGCATGTTGCTTGGCCATCATAACCTTGATAGCTATTCTTTTCCGTCCATTAAATGTTTCTATGTGACTATAAAAACCAAAATGATAAATATATTTTTCTATTTGATAATAATAAAAATTTTCCAATAAATTTTGGATTATTTTTTAATTGTGTATTTTTATGCAGATTTCCATGTTAAATATAGTGCCTTGAAAATTTGTTATGAAATAAACTGTATAAGTATCTGTAAAAAAGGATTTTCTAACAATAAATTTTAAATTGCTCATTCAGAAGATTCCTGATATTACTAACAAAAAAAGATTATTATTTTTTTGATGAACAAAGAGTAAAATATGTGATTTTGTAGTAATAAAAAATAAACTGAATATAACTACTTAAAACTGAACTTATTAATAATATTACTCAATGTCTCCACTGTGCCTGAAGACAAAATCTTACTTTTAAATGTTGAAATTTAGTAAGAATTCCATTTAATTTCTGTGAATTGCTGCTTTTTTTAGTGCAATATTATTATCATAAAAATTGTGTTGTTTGTAAATGGAGCATTATTTTATGCAAAATAAAATAATGCTGCTAAAAGTAACAAATGTAAAATATTTATTTTACATTTGCAAAATTACTTATTCAAAACTTCTGACTTAATTGAATTCAAATGCTTGTTTACAATTACATTATTTAATGATATCAATCAATCAGATATCAGAAAGATTATTTGATTATCATTAAGGTACTTATTTTATCCAGTATTTTTTAATGAGTACCATATTTTTGGATGAGGATAGTATTTTTTTAATAATTGATGATCATTCATATAATATATATTCCATTGAATTATGCAAACTTTATTTTGTTGCAAATTGTATTTTACGTATTTCTTCATGTTCATATATTTCATATGATAATTATTCCTTATTTGCTAGTAATAATTATTCCTGATAATTATTACTAGCAAATAAGATAAGTATTTTTTTTTTTTGATGGAAAAAGAGTGAAACTGAAATTCTGTAATACTTGAGATGTAAATATATTTTCACTTATTTGAAGCCAGCTGTGATATAGCTTGATTTTGTTAATTATGTGTTAATTTAAATAAAATTGTGGCACATGCATTGCATTGATATATTCACCATTTTTTTTTTTTTTTAAAGATCTAGCAACATTTTATATTTTTAGTACAGGAAAGTGTAAAATATATAATCATTCAAAAAATGTTTTATTAGATTAACATAGCAATTAGATTTGTTCCTAAACTTTAATAACAAGTAAATATGACTTATTTAAATTAATTTTCTGCCAAATTGTGCAATATTTAGTTTTTAGCAAAACATTTCTTAGCAAAAATCTAACACAGCATTTAATATACAAATTAATTAATATTTGACGATTATTAAAGATTCTCAAAATTATTACTTGATATTGAGTAAAATCAATGTGAAAATATTTAAAACTTTGCAATAACTGTCTTTTTGAGTATAATTATATTTTGTGCTATAATTTTGAACAAATCCACCATATTCAAAATAAATTAACTAATAAACATTGAAAGTGATATGAGATAAATTGGATACAATTTTATAAGTTACAGGTGAATGAGAAAAGCATCCATACCACAACTGTTATTTGCATAATACTATCATTTTCTATTTTATTTATTTTATTGCTGCATTTATAAAGCAATTAATTTCAATTATGAATTATTTAATTTTGAATATTTATTGTTAAAGTTAATTTTATGAATATAAAAGTTATTTGCATAAATGGAATGTGACTTTAATTTTCTGAAGAATAGTTTTGTTTTATTTCAATAAATGTTTTGTACAAAATGCTACATAATGATGGCAAAAATATATGTTTGGAATCTTTTCTTCAATTCCTTAACATAAAATATGTGAATTCTTTTTATATGCCTTCTCTATCCACTGGTGGATTAGGATCCACATACTTCTTCTCATTGCTAAAAATAAATATATTGACAAAATATTATAACTAATTGACATACATTAAACAAATAAGCTACAATAAAAAAAATGGAAGCAGGAAATTTGATGTGTTTTCTGATAAATAAAAACCTTTAAAATTTGTTTCTTTACAAATAAAGCATGCTAGTCAAGCAATCACATTTCAGTATACTGATTAAAGCTGCATTTAAAATAATATACAAAGGAATAAATAGCAAAATATTGTAACCCCAAAATCAAATCTTTATTACATATAATTAATTATAAGTATCAAAATATTTTTTTTCTTTTTCCAGAGTTTTGAAATATTTGAAAAATTATGCAGAATTCAATTATTGAACATTAGAAAGTGTAAAGAAATGTTTAAATTTAATTTGATTCTTGATACTTCAGAATCTATATTTAAAGCCACAAAATAAATTTTTTGATGTTCCTTGTTTTAGAAAGTAAAAAATATTAAAGTAGATCCAGAAACTCAAATATTACTTACTTAGGAAACCATCTGTGTTTAGTAGTATATGTCATTTTAGCTAATTCTTCATTTGTGGGGCCATCAGGTTGAAATCGATATTTGGCATCTCTTCTATACTGTAACTTAAGGACAGAATCCCCCTAAAAATATTTAAGTGTATTAAAATATTAACCATTAAACCCTTTTATTTATAAATATGTCAGATACAGGCTAGAGCAGGCTACCGCTATCAATGAACTCAGAACAAGTGGGCTAGCAATTATTAATTCTGTATACTTGTATCAAATTGAAAATTAGAATGAAATATTTCTTCACATATAAAATTATGTAGAATGATTTTTACCAAAATTTAATTCTGATAACAATTTGTTTCAAAATCAGGATTCCTTCATATATATATATAACTGAATTTTAGATAAGGATTTCACTGAATTTTAGATAAGGATTAGTTCACTAAAATCAGGCTTATACACGACATTAACTGATATCATTTTGCTCAATATTTGAAACATGTTTACTAATTCATCTATGTTTCATAAGTTTAGAAAATGTTATTTTATAAGAATGCTGTTTACAACTATTTCTTGACAATCGGAAACTTTTTTTTTTGTGAGAAATTTAAAATATATTTAAAAACTAGTTAATGAATTAAATCATGTGGAACAAACAGTTTTGTGTATAGTTACAGAAAGATATAAGCAGTGAAATCTTAATAGCCCGATTATTTCGGATTTGCATCATGAAATTAAAATATCAGCCTTACATTAAAATGCATAATCAAAAGGATTGATAAAACTATTTATAAAAAGATTTGCATGGTTTAGAAAAGTTCATTTCTATTAACACTTAGATCAAAGATATCTTTAATAATTTGCTGTGCAGAATAAATATTGTTATTAAAAATAAAATAAGTATTTACAAAATATTTAATAAATTTTATTTATTAAAGTCACTGCAAAATGTGATGCATTGAGTTTTACATAATGCATTTATATAATTATTTTTTAATATCTTCCAGTTTAGAAACTGTTATGAAAGTTTCTATTCGTAGTTTTTAAAAGCTAAAATTAGTCTGCTTGAATTCCAACAATATTTTTTCAATTAAATAGATGAATTTTAATTTTTCCTATTTTTTCATATGTGTTTTAGGATATCCGTTTTCCAAGGGGAAAATATTAATATAAATTTCTATATAATTGAATAAGTGTTTTTTTGTATTATATTTATAATACTGAAAATAAATAGCAGTAAAAAATTTTCAAATGCAGTAAAACCGAGGATACCCACATTTGTTAGCATATAATATTAGTTTTAAAAAATAAGATCCATGACAAATAAATTTGATATAGATTTTTTTCCTCCTTCCACAATTTATAATTTTAAAAAAACTTATGACAAAGAGTATCTTACCTCTCTTAATTCAGGCTCAATCTCTGGTAACGGCTGCAAAAATAAATTACTAATAATAATAAGGCATAAAGAGAATTTCAAATTTACAGTTTTAGGAATACAGCTATAAGAAATTTTATTTTAAATCCAAAAGCAAATTTCATATATCATTTTTTTCACTAAATAAATATGCAACCAAAGACATAAAAAACTATAAGGAATTTCATTTAAAATTTCAATACATTTTTAAAGTAAAGATAAGCCATAACACATGGATATTTTCACTTAAGAAGGACACATGGATATCTCCACTTTTGAAATATTCTCTCTGGAAATACTTCAAAAGATTTTGAGGCCTAAAAAATTGAGGGAACTTCAGGTAGTTATTTACTTTAACTATTTAATAATCCAACATTGGATATCATATGCATTTCTACAAGTTAGGGGATCCTCTCAGTGCAATTTGGCCAATAACCAAATAATATGTTCTGATTTCAACGATGTTTGTAATGTGAAATGTATTCTAAAAACATAACAAAAAAGTGAGAAAAAAATCATGTCAACTACATTTTTTCCTACATTCCATTTAAACATGAAATTGGTACATAGCATATTTTAAAAATGGTTGATAGAAAAATGCCAATTTAAAAAGAATTGTAACTCAAATTTAAAAATGTGTAAATGGACAGAAAAAACTATGTTTTATGCATACCTTTTTTTAAATATCAAGCTTATTTCATGAATTGCTTTTTCAAAATGGGAAAATGCATCTTCAAAACAATATTATTGTTTAAGAATTATATGACATTCACTGCAAATTGTTTTAATTGATTAACAAAAAGAAAATACAAATGACAAAAAGAACAACCAAACTTCATAATCTCCTGAATAAACCTCAACTACAGTTGGCCTTATCAAATAAAAAAGATAACTGCGTGTTGTGCTGACATTCTACAGGCCAGAGTTTGACGTACAGCTACCAAATTTAGCACATATATATACTTTGGAAGATGGAAATACACAATTCTAAATGATTCTATTTTAAAATTATAGTGAGAATTTTAATTAAAAATTACAGAACATTTGGTATACATTTGATACAAATTATTTCTACTTGAATTTAGTTTCATTTCATTCTGTTGTAATAAAAGAATACTAATGGTATGGTGCATACTATTCTATTATCAACTCCTAAAACATTCACCGCTAATTTTGGAAGAAAAAATGCGTCAATGCAATACAATTTATAATTGGATAATGATAAATGTTGTGGTTTAATTTCAGCATTTATAAATATTCAAGAATTTAACATTTTCATCAAGAACTTAAAAAATTAAGTTATGAAATCTTAACCAACAAAAATGATGACTGTGTATATGTATGATTGGCCCTCTACAGGCTAGACTTTTTGACCTAAAACTATGAAATTGGGCATATATATACTTTGGAGTGTGGAAATGTGCACCACCAGGCAATTTTTTTGAAATTTTAATTAATTTATAATTAAGCTGAATTTTGCCATTTTTTCACGATAATTTCCGAAAATATTATTACACAAAAATGAATTTTAATACTATTACAAAATTTAATCCTTTAATGATATCAATTTAATAATCGTGAGAACTTTTTTCTGAATTTTAGCAATTTTTTAAAAATTGCTTGATTTCCAATAATAGATTACATTGTATCCAGAAATTCAAACCATTTTCAGTGTTTCATCAAATATTTAATCATGAAATTCTCTTCTGTTGTTGAAATTTAAAGAGAAGATTTCTGTTTAATGCATGTATAGTTTAAATGCATTACATGATATTATAGTTTACATGATAAAATGAATTTATAATGATCTAAAAATTAGAAGATAAATGAATCACAAATTTATGTTTATTATAGCACTATAATATTATACATACTGTTAGAAAGTTCATGTACACAATAAGTAGAGCATATGCAAAATGATTAAAATAACACAGCTTTAATGTCATAATTTGACAGAATCATGGGCATGAAGTTATATTTAAATAATTTAAATAAAAATATAACCAAAATCATTCGGGAACTAGCTGGTCACCAAAGGGATTAGTAATAAAGAAATAAAAAATATATGGATTTTCAAAAAATTCTTAAGTTTTTGAACTGGGAAAAAAACAAACTCTAAAATAATTCATTTGCTAGTTGATTCAAATTATATTGTCAAGTTAAACTAAATTGACCAGTTTAGTAATAGAGAATCCTCAAATTCTGCACTGCCAGGTACTTTGTACTAACTGTAATCTGTACTTGGCACCAACACTTCTCAGAAAAAGACACATCTAGCACATATTCTTTGTTTCTTTTTACTAGAAATTACTCATTGATAATTTTCTAATATATAATTCATATTATTGCATCAACTAATTTTGAGCTATTTTTGGCAAAGTTATCTCTTACTTTCTCATATATATGAAGAATACAAAGAATGAACATAGTAATTGTCAAAAAATTAAAGCTCGAGACTTTAATTTTTTAAAGTCTTGAGCTTAAAGTCTTTAATAAATCTCCATGTTTTATATCATAAGAAGTCTGAAAAAACATTTTTGTCTGTCTGTCCAGCTGTGCAAATATAAGTTGACAAAAAAACAACAATATGAAAAGAACTAGATGGAAAAAAAATTCAGTACACAAATTTAATATCTTAAGTGCAGATAACTATCAAATTTAGACCAAATCTGCTAAAGGATGAGTATCTGTTGTTCAATAATTTTACACATATTAAATGTGATAACTCAAAAATACAAAGATTTAAATCTATGAAATTTGGAATTAAGATTTTGCAACTATAATTGTAGTAATTGTGTCAAGTAATCGTAGTATGAAGGCATCCAATATAAATATTCGTTATTCTGGTGCTTTACAGCAACCAGCTGAAAAAAGAAAAACTAATAATAACAACCCAAAATTATTTAATTTTAATTTAAAATGCATATTCATCACACAGAATATATAATAATTAGTACATAAAATTCAATTATCTTCAAATATGCATTTTTTACTTAATGAGAAATATTATTTTTAAATCAAACTGCCTATTTAAATATATATCATACTTTACAATCAATTTGTGTTGTCACAGTCAAAATTATCAACTTCAATATATAAAACTATTTTAAATATATATTTTTTAATTCAATGAATAAAATACTTTTCTATCTAAAACTTATGATACTCAGCCATTAAAATATTAAATTAAAAATGTACATAAAATATAAAATATGCTTTAAAAAATATTCTTAAGTTTAATGAACACGTTGTAGAAAGAGATAACAGTTTCAACAAACATTGCTTTGGTAGAAATGCTATGTTAACTTTAACTTACTCTAGTATGTTCATACGGAGGGGCTTCTTCAGGATGCCAACAACAAATTATTTGACCATTGTTAGTCAATACAACCCATGAATTCCTGAAATGGAAAATAAATTGAAATAACTAATTTAAATTTAAATAAAAATCAGAAATGAAAAATATCAATTAATAAACATTTAGGAAAAATTATTGGAATCTATTTTTTTTAATCCCCTTTTTATTCTCAAGTGCTTGAAAATTTTATGTGTTGCTCTTATACTAGCACTGTCTCAAATTAAAATCCGCCAAAACTTAGCAACATCTCACCAACATTCCTCATTATTAGTGTAACATATAGTAATATCAATATTCAAGCTTGGTTATTATGATTAGAATCCCATTGAAAGAAAATTACCCTTCTTTTTAAGTTAAGAGAATACAAGACAAATACTTCAATAAATGGAATTGTTACAAAATATCTTTCATAACTTCACAGTTTTTGAATTAAATATTGAGTATATTTAAAGAAAATATGATAAAAGAACTTTCAGTTTTGTGCATTTTCAAAAAAACAAAAAAAAAATGTCTAAAGGTATAAAAAGTGAAACATATTTTTTAAAACATAAATAGGATGAAAAATCCATGAATTTTCAAAAATTATATACAATATCATATATAATATGGCCAATATTTAATATGCATACGTTGTTCCAAATAGCTTCAATAATTATTTTAAAGCAATTAATACTTTCATTTTACAAAACGAACAACATTAATTTGCAAATACCATAGAATTAAAAATAATTTTACAACTCTTAAGACACTCTATTCCAATTAATATCTGGTGAAAAGTTATATAATTTTACATTGAATTATTTGTATTTAATATATACATAGTGTAAATGAATATTACTCATAAGGAAAGACCATATTACAATTATGTAACTTCTTATTTTTCATAAAAATAGTCTATATATATATATATATATATATATATATATATATATATATATATATATATATATATATATTGTGTATCTTGGAATTAATATAATACTTAATTTTCTACTTACTTAATAATTTTCTACAAAATTGGTATACAGTGTGTAAAATTCATATAGCAAAAACAATTTTCTTAAAGAAACAGTAAACCTCATAATAAATTTATCCTACATTTAAAACTTAAAACCTCTAGTCAAAAAATTTTTTTCATTACTATTTCATTCATAAAATAAATCTATAATAAAAAAAAGTCAAAGTTTTTTTTAATATCAAATTATGAAACTTACTTGTCTTTTACAGTAGAATATAATGACTGACTGCTTATAGGCATAACATATTTATAGCTTTGTATTCCTGAAAATTTCAAAAAAAATTAATTAAAATTAGATTAAAAATAAATTTTTAAACATTTTTTTTATATAACTGGACAATAAAAACTTAGATGTTGGTGCAAAATATCACCTCTAGTTTTTAAGAAGCCCCTAAAATATGATAACAAGAAACAAAGATGGTACTTTTTAAGGAAGTGGGAGGGAAGGGGATATTGGATGAAGAGCAAATTATAAACGTGCTCTACTTTGTGTATCAATACTATCAAACTGGCATAAACATTTGGCATTTTTACAAAAAATGCAGGGGAAACAGTATGGAAACAACGATGCAGAATTATTTAAAAATAGATATATGATAGATACATTTGCTTTATCAAAATTTTTAGTGTCAATATAATAGAAACAAACATTGGAATGCAAAAAAAATGTCACACATTAATCATGTTATATAAATAATTTTTTAATATTTATTCATAGCTAATTATTAAAGTTAAATAATCACAACAAAAGTAAAATTTAGAACAAAAACGTTAATAATTCTTCATTGGAATTACTAACACTTCCAAAGGACAAAATCATGCATTGAACATTCTATGACATTCATTCTTCACATATCATTTTATTTTTTTATAAATTAAAAATTTTATTCATTAGTTGAATTTAAAAACCTAGATACAAATTGTAATTAATACATCAATTACATTCCTATGTCTCTATTATAGTTATTTATATATATACCAATTTAGTTCTGTATTTACATTTAGAAATTGTTACAATATCAGCTATAGTTGACAGTAATAATAAATGAACAAATATATATATATATATAAACTTTAACAAACTTCGCTAACATTACTTAATTAATTGCACTGCATTAAATTTAACTTTGCATTAAACTTAAAATATAAATCAAAAATTAATATATATTATGTTAATGTTTTTTTTGTCTTTTTTTTTTTTTTTGTGAAATCTGGATCTTCTAAATTATACTTTAATTTGCTAGCATGTAAGATTTCAGATTTAATTCGTACAGTTTTAATGCAAGTAAACAATAAAATTAAAGAGAGAAAAATAATTTAATTTTTCTAAATAGAATGGAAAATGATTTAAAATTTAATAATCACATGAATAAGCATTCATCATAAATTATTTATTTATTCTATTAATTTATTTCATTTAGCACACACGCTTTGATATAAGAGCTATAATTGGAATTTTAAAAACATTAACTAAAAAAATGTTTACCTTTAATATTCTTTGAAAAATTTGTAAAGAGGCTGACAAATCTCTTCATATTATTTTGGATGATATACATATTGGTTTACTCTTTCAAATGAAAATCAAAACAAATAAATTTTAAAAATTGTTTATTATTTACTTCAGCTGGTGATTACTGTTGCCAATATATCACTTTCTATAAAATAAATTGTCTGCACAGATGATTTTTTTTTTTTTTTTTTTTTTTGAGCTTAAGTTTGATTTCCGGTAAATGCTTTGATAAAGAAAACTTTCAAAATTTCAGGAATCATCAATTTTCAAGGAATACAGTTTCAAAATATCAACTTCTATGCCTATCGGAACTGGATGTTACATATTTTTTGTTGCTATTGATTTTTTTAAGCTAATAGTTCAGAGAGAAGAATTGTAGGAAAGGGGACAGCAGAATTAGATTTTTTTCAAACCAGCTGGATGGAAATGATCAAGATTTCGAGAAATAATACGAAATATTCGCAATATTGCTGTGACATCTTCAAGAAATTGTATAAAGTTGTTATCGAACAACATCATAAAAATATCGGACACTATCTTTGTGCTTTAATTACATCATATCATGATCCGGAGTTTCGAATCCACAGCGACAGAAATACAAAAGTGAACACGGAAATAAAATGCACTGTGTTTCATTGGCGGAGCATTTTTTCCACGAACGTAAATCTGAACTGAATTCCCTAGGTAATTCAGCTTGTTGCACATTATTTTATAATATTATATTATTCAATATTCAACAATCTTAATATATATAAATTACGTGTCACGTTGTTTGTCCGCGATGGACACCTAAACTACTAAACCGATTTTAATCAAATTTGCACACCGTGTGCAGTTTCATCTAACTTAAAAGATAGGATAGCCCTTTTTTGAATTTTTAATTAGAATTTTAATTATTAATTAAAAACTAACTTTCCCGCCAAAAAAATCTTCATTTTTCCCATCGCCAAATGAGTACGGCTTCAGTTTTTTTTTTCCCAACAGTCATGAAGCTAGGCTTAAGATTTTTCGGCTGATTATTTGAAACGATTCTATTTATTTTCTTAATGTTTGATGCATTTAAAATGAAACATTGTTAATGAATCGATCTTTCAGATTCATTCTGAAGTACTTTCGAATTAAAATAAAACAAAATAAAGGAAATTAAAAATTTCTAATCTGCATAGCGTTACCCAAACTGGAGTAGAAAATTCGCGCATTTGCTTTAGCATAATTGGCGTTGAAAATTCACGCATGCGCATTGTTTTCTTATTGTTGACAAATATTTTCAACGGATGCGGATTTGGTTTTGATGGTTTAATATGTTTCCGACAGATTATTTCAAACGATTCTGTTTATTTTTTTAGTGTTTGATGCATTTGAAACTAAACATTGTTAACTAAACGATCTGTTTATGATGAATCTGAGAAAATTTTGTTGAAAACTTCTTGAGAATAAATTAAGAAAAATATTCTTTAGTGGCCATAAGGTTTAAATACTCAGCGACTCTGTTTTCAGTACTCATATTAAAAAAAAATGCTTTGTTTCAGTAAAAAAAATATTATTATATTTATTGCAGTTTAATCATTTCCACTTTAATTTAAAGCATAAATTCTACGGGATCTAACAGAAAATTAGAGAGATACATATTACGTTATGGCTGAAGGCCTTTATAATAATATGAGTGAATTATATGACTATTAAAATTTGAAGTTTTAAAATATTTTAATGAAGAAGCAATTAAAATGGGAGTTCCATAAAATATTTAATTATTAAAATTTTAACGTGCATTAAGATTGGCGAACCACCTGGTTGCCAAAGGCGGCTAGTATTATATAATTTTGAGAATACTGTTTAATATCATATCAATAATATATGTATGCTACTAGTGTCTTTGAAATGTAATGCGACTCAAGTACTATATTGTGTAATATTATTATTATATTGATCCGCAATGGTTTCCGATATTGTACAAAAGAGATTTTTCGGTTGACATCATTTTTCAATAATATGGATAGTAATGAACATAAAACTTAATAAGAAAGGTCTATGCTTTTTAAACATACAGATAATTACAGTTTTTCTGGTATTCATCAAATTAATTTCCAATGCTCTAAATATTCTGATAATTCAATCTAATTACTATTCGAATATGAAGAAAAACATTAGATGATTTACTACGTGCCTTAATATTTTTTATAACCAATAAGCGCTTCATTCCAGTTTTTAAACTTACATCTAATTTCGAACCCAAGACCTTTGGGATTGTAGGCGACGCTTTCTCCATCGAACCAACGAGAACTTGAAAGGCGCTTGTCGATTTTACTAATTGTGCTTTTGACCGTGCATTTTTTTTAAATTTTTTTTTTTTTTTTTGGCAGTTTCTAGCTAAGAATGTGATTGAAAGTCCAAGAAAAAGGGACTGGTTACCAAAAGGATTAGCTGCCATCTTTATTATCAAAACCCAGTTGTTTTTTCTCAACAGTTATCGTCAATTTCAAAGCAAAACGTAAAGCGGTATGGGAGGGAAAGAATACCATTCCGGAATATGCTTATTTAAAATAATTTCACAAACTGAAAGCAAAAATGATGCCACCTTAAAACAGCAGGTTCTTTCATTAATCTTTACTTTTCAAAATGTAATTTACATTTCAAATTAATAAGAGTAATTAACCATCCTCCAAATAAGAGTGGAAGGGGATTAAAATTAAAATTACAAATATTTTAATATATTTCATGCTTTGATTCTGAAAACTCCAAATATTTTCTATATTTGCGTACCCATATCATGATTTTATATTTAAATTACATCATTTTAGTTTAATTTGAAATTAGTATATTTTTTTTTAAGAATCCTCTTTAACATTTCTATTATGTTTATGTTTTGATGCATATATTCATAATGATAAAATTTTTATTAAAAATAAAATACAATTATAAATCATGCATTGTTTCATTGTTAGCATTGTACGGCGATGTGATTATATTTTTGTAAAATGAAGGGAGCGAAAGATTTCGAATTCGGTAAATTAGTTAGTTTTGATCGACCGGATGTTTCAACATTGGGTTCCGAAATAACATCATCTATTGAAGATTTGCAAGGTAAAATTGGTTTAAACGAAGGAATTATGTAAATAGGTGATTTATTTTATGTCTCCAAAGAGAAATCATTTGATTGATCGGTCAATTGAAAAGATAGTGGCATGAAAGGTTTCCATGGTAAAATAACAAACCAGGTTTGCCTGGAAAAGTAATAAACCATCTGGCAAGCGACGATAAAGAAGGATTAAAATTAAAATTACAAACTTTTTTTCGTTTTGATTCGGAAAAACTCAAAATATTTAGCATATTGTTTACCTATATCAAGATTTTGTTGCAATTATGCAATTTTAGTATAAATTGAAATTAGAATTTTTTACAAAAATCACCTTTAATATCTTCATTATGTTTACGTTTTGCTGTATGTATGCATACAGTTAAAGTTAGATTTAAAATTAAATATTAAATACAAAAATATATTTTTTTTCAACATTGTAATGCGTTATGATCTGGCGACACTTCATGAAAAAATTAGGGTCCAGGAGTGGAAGAGGAAGGTTTGAGAGAGAGTAACAAGGAATTCGTAAGAAAGATGAAATCTTGAGGCTCGAAAAGATATGATCTAATATTTTTTTATGTGTTTAAATACGGTATTGTGTTATTTTCCGTTAGCTAAATGTGTGAATAAATACCTTTGGAATTAAATGGTCACTCAATTTTCTGATCACAATTCACACATTTACAAAAATGCTATAAGTAAAAGAAACCTCGTTACAGATATTTTATTATTTTTCGATTTCAGAACTTAGATTTGAAAAAAAACAATTCTCTACATATATAAAAGAAATGAAAAGCCAGAGAATAGTTTTCTAATCCCGATTGGTCAGATTCTCATTTTCAACAATCTCCCTGTTGGCTAAATTTCTCTAATTTCCGCTTCATATAAAAATCCAGAATATTTTATCTGTTGTTGCCTGTTATCTACACACTACCAATCTCGAAAGAAATTTTTAAGAAAAACACCACTTCACTATACATTCCCTACGGAATAGAAACAGCGATAAAGCCCCCCAGTCTCAACCACTGTACCGATTACGAGAATTTTTATTTCATAGATTTTTGATCCTTAAATACATCATCAAAAGTCGTCTGCCCCCAACTGTGTTAAAGTATCAAAAAGACATCACAAAATAAATCTTTGGCAAAGTTCCAGCCTTAAAATCCGGACCGATTTTATCAATTTGCGAGCATTCTTATCTACGCAGAATGCTATATGTTTATTGCTTAAGCTAAATTTGAAATAATATTTCCTTTCATTTTGTTGATATTTAGCTCATAAAAGTGATGTATATGATTAGATAATATGGGTAGTGAACAGCTGATCGCAAATGTAGCAAATGCATTTTAAAAGCAAAAATAATTTTTATTTTGAAATGTCTCTCTTCTTATCCCTACTACTCGTCTATTATCCGCAACTGCTCATTTTACGATAGCATCATTGACATTAATTTAATCACTATATTTTGTAATCTAAATTTCGATGTATTCCGAAATTAAATACCAAATTCTTTATGCGATACAGAAATGGTACAGTTTTTGAAGGATAAAATCGTTGAAATATTTGTGACAAAAAAAAAAGCTATTTATAGAAATATCAGCAAAAGTGAAACTTCCATACTGTAAAATTTCTTATCTAAGTAAAAATCACTAAAATTCTCATTCTAATAAATTATATGATCACAAACATCATGAAACCTATATCCTTTCGAGAAAATCATTTAATAAAGGTCATATAAGAAATTTATGATTAAAAAACAGCAATCTTCCCTCCATTAAATGTCTGGCCGGTTTATTGGTTCTCAGCCAAAAGCATCAGTGGAAGTACGATTTTCTCATCACCACCAATATCTGGCGGTCAGGGAAATTAAGTCGCAGGTCCTACCTAATTCAACTAAAATTTCTTGAAATTTCCCACAGTTACAACTCACTAGCTAGATGTTACTCAATTCAACTTCGTCACCAAATTCGTTTATCCAAAGAAACTCCTTTTTATTAACAATCTCAAAACCTGCCAAATCGCAGAATTACTTATTCTTACAGGCTTTCACCACACACGTTCCATCAGCGCAGCACGATGCTGGAAGCTACAATCCTTGCCAACCAACTTTAAATCACAATCTACATACGTGGAAATCAATAACTTTCTTCATTCTACATGGGACAATTCTTGTGTGTGAATAGAGCAGACTACTTAACTTTAATATGATCATTCCAATCTGCTTCTTCCTTCATTGTTTACCCTGACAGCTGACCGGCAGCAGTTACTTTCTTGAAAATCCCATTCTACATATAATACCTTCACACTTACAATCTGAGAGTGCTACTCCGATGCACATACTAACAGAATCCTTCTGAGTGTACTAGTCAGGATATCCCAAACCTGGTTATCTTCTTCATACAGTTGTCTGTGCTTCATGTTAAAAGCAGTAAACTGCAGGCAATCACCTATGAATCTCTTTACAGTAAACCAACAACAGTCACTGCCTAAGGAGTTCAAAATCTCCATCAACATAAAGATTTTTGTCAATCCGGAGTCACCACCCACTCCACTCCTCCCTCCTCTTTAGCAAGATGCTGAAATAAATGTCTTTCCTTAGGCTTACAACTACGTTCTTTTCATCTACGGCAAAGAATATATTTTCCCATCTAACATGGGATTTGAATTTTCATTCTTGCTCACACACTCTTCCAACAGATGATAAAACGTATATCTCTAGGTATCTCGCTATTTTGGCGCCATTCATGCCTCCTCTCATCCAAAGAAGATGAAGCCATGAAGGGCGATTCTTAGGGGAATCCGGTCTTGAACTTAGAAACTTTTGACCTAGAAATCTATATCTTACTAATCGACCACTGCTTCTCAAAATATTCTGAACGCTGATATTCATGCTTTGGATCAGTCTGTGAATTTTCTTTAGAAGACCCCAGTGACTCTATCCTTGAATTTAACTTCAAGGGAAACACAAAAAGATTTTTCGTCAGCTAAGAAATGTCCGAGCTACAAGAGAATTTTGTTCCTATTGTCTGAGTCACCAGACAGAATTGTATAGCTTAGTTTTAACCACAAATATAGCAATCAAAATTACATTCGATGTCATTTCTGTATCACTCTCGATAAAACAAATCAGTATCAGTTTAATGAAAATACCGAATTTTAAATTCAAATATTTGCAAAAAAATTATTTTTTTTTTTCTTAATTCAGTAATCTTTTTTTTTTTTTTTTTTTTTTGAAGCGCCTTTTGCACAAACTTGAAAATTGGAACAATATTTCGTTTCCATCTCGAATTCTTTATACAAAAGTGTGTTGCAAATTACATATTTTTCTTTCACAGAACTAACCCTGGCAGAGTACTAACAAGGCGGAGCCTGTTATGGAAAGTTCCAAGCTAAAATCCCTCCACGATAGAAGTATGCCCGTCACTGGGAAAAAATATCTTCATCTTGAACCAATTAACATATTAACTACTGTGGTATATATATATTCGAATCTTTATGTAATTAGATGATGCCTTTGCTATTTTTTAACTGTAATAGAGGAGGGGATTATCTAAATAGATAATAGATATGAATAAAGTAGATAGCAAGTGTGAGCCACCGGTGAGTCATGGAGCATTCTAATGTGTTTATAAGACATCTTGGAGGTATTGATACAAAATAGAGACGCAACTCATATATCAAGTCTATCCAGCCATTAAAAATTATGCAGCGTTTCACATTTTTGTTAAATAATGATTATTATAAAAGCCATATAGTTGGTATTCCGATGCTAAAAAAAATCGAACTTCAGTCATTGCAAAATTAAGATTATATTACAGTGTTATTTCAAGAATAGAATATAGAGACCAAATTTTTTTTGCAAAAACTACAATTTAAACTTTAAATTAGTTGTCAATGTTCTTCAATTCAAACATCAGAATCTATTGTAGAACGGTTAAATTAAAAATGTTTTTAATAATTTGTTTTTCCTTTGGTTAACAAGAAAAATCATTAACTGCATGGACTTTCATAAAAGCTGCATTAATAAAAATTCTTACATATTTATTTATTCTGGAAAATTGGACTTGTGACAGATCGTTTTTTTAAATGGTAATAATAAATAATAGATTCGAGATTCGTAAAAGTTAATGTCGTTGTCCTAACCAATTGACTTACTTCTAATGTAATATTACAGCCCAAAGAAAAAAAGAAAAAAAAATTAAAATTTTGTTCAACTAATGAAATTAAAATTTCTAAACATTAATTATTTAAGTTGGACAGTTTCGAAAAAGCAATTTTGAAATCTCTGAAGATTGTTTTTTAAAAATGCTACAAACATTAATTATTGAAAATAAAATATATAAGTTGATTAATAATAGCATATAAGTCGAGCAACTTCTCAATAACCATTTTTTTAAATTCTAAAGTTTTTTTTTAATGCAGAATTCTAAGATTACACAAATCATTTAAAATAAAATGCTCGAAATTTTGATAAAAACTTTTCTTCTAATTTCTAACAATATTTGTTTGAATGAAAAGATAGGTAGTCTTCCTAGTATTACGAAAATATTCATTTGACTTTCATTTTATTTCCATATTGCTTTTAAACTAATATTTATAAAATAATTTAGTTATTATTTTCAGTACACAATTAAGCTCCTCAATTTCAATCACGGTAAATTCTTCTTCTGTAGAAATTCCCATGAATGAGCTCAGATATCTTGCAAAATTCCTGTGATTTATAAGTTCATAGCGAAAGAGGATCAATAACCTTTTCTCGCATTGAATTAAATGTATAATTTCCTGTGCTTGGCACTTCACTCTCTGCTGCAGATGATAATGTAATGACAAACAATATTTATTTTCATTTTTGTTTCCTTGAACAACATGATATCGATTAAGGTCAGTTAGTAATTAGAATCGTCTCCGAAGCTTCAATGGGAAATTCTGTAATTTGAAATCATTGGAATAATTTTTTTTTTTCTTGCCATACAGCTCTTTTACACTTCTCCTTTGTCCAACTGGCAGAATTTATTATTGCGAATTCGTATGATACATATGTTCTTTCAGATTCTGGAGAAAAAAAAAAAAAAAAAAAAAACGGGGGGGGGGATACTGTTCTGAAGTACTGAAGCATGAAGAATATAATCAGAGTTTTCTAATCAAACTCATCAACTTAATTAAAGAAAAAAAAAGGAAAGCAGTATTTTTTTTTCATAAGATTAGAGCATTTTTTTTTCATAAGATTAGAGCATTTTTTTTTCATAAGATTAGAGCATTTTTCCCCCTAACTATATGCCAGAGATAATTTGATAATGGATACATAAAAATGAAAACTTTTGATTTTTTTATTAACAATGTATAACGAATCAGGGAAATTTAAAATGAGCAGATGTCCCGGATCACCTGTTGCAGTCTAGAAATCTGCCTGAATTCGTCCCAAATTTGAATTATTTTTACTTACAATTAAGATGAGTGTGTGTTTGTGTGCTGGCGTTTAACAGGCTAGACCGTTTGACCTAGGGTTATCAAACTTGGTACAGACATATTTGAAGTGTTCAAATTTGCACCTTAGAACGATTTTTTTGAAATTTAACGAGAATTTTAATTAAAAATAAGGCAATATTTTGCCATTCATTCGAGATAATTCTGAAAATATTACAGCACAAAATGAGTTTTACATAGTTTTAAATTTAAAAACAAATCTTTTCAATGCTGCCCATGTTTTTGTCGTATAAATATTTTTTTTCTATATTTAATAAATTTTAAAAATAGTTGACATTTTTTCCTGTAAGAATCGCAAGAACACTGAATGGACATTAACACCAAAGTTAATGATAAAAGTCACTATTAAAGTTGAAGATATTTTATTTTGTTTTTATTTTACTATCTTATTTTTCTGTCTTTAATATAAATCATTATTTACAAAACAGATTTCAGGAAAGCAGGAAATATATTCACTTAATTCTGGAAAGAATGTGAAAAAAAAATTTAATTTTATATTTAAAATTCTATTAATATGAAGAAAGTTGCCAATTTTTTTATTTTATTAAGTCAGTTATATTGTTAAGAGGATAGAAAGAGTGAAATATAGCCATTTTTTTACGAATTTTAGGGAGGCTGACAGAAAGTAAGAGGAATGTATAGTAAATTAACAGAACGGTATAAGGCTTATAAAATAATATGAATAATGTATCTAAAATTACATATGAAGTGTAAAAATATTTCATTGAAGGAGATATGAAAACCAAGTTACATAAAACATTTTATTAAAAATTTTAACGACAATTTTTCCAGGCATATCAGCTGGTCGCCAAAGGCGGCTAATAAAGCGTTATTAGTATTCATGCAAAAAACTTAGTATTACAGTTTAAAGTGAAAAGGAACTCGCCTTCCGTGCCCCTGGCCATATTCTACATACTTCACGGTCAGGTCTAATCTATCTATTCTACGGTCAACGGCCACTGAAGGAAGAAAGTTAATCTTCTTGTCTCTGGTTTGGAAATAAAAAGATTTCGATATAAGAATGCTATGCTTAGGGAGGCTGGGTGGGATAGAAATAATAAATACAAATACAAAAAATAGCTTTTTTGTAGCATATCATTTCCTTAAAAAAATATTAATTTTTCTATACTAAATCATGTGTTGACCGTTACATTTCGGTATCAATATTGGGTAAGGTCTTTTCATGATCCCTCTTGTCTACACTGCAAAATGTACACAAGGAGAGTGGGCCGTGGTGGCCTGATGGTAAGGTCTCGGCTTCAGAACGGAGGGTTTCAGGTTCGTGACCCGATTCCAAAGAAAAACCGTCGTATAAGCAAGTCTGGTGCACGTTAAATCAGTCGGGGTCAAACATTCTCCCACTGGTGTGATATGGAAATGTCGAGAAGGGTGTGCCAACTCAGATGTCGTCCTCGTCATCTGATCGCGGTTCAAAATTACGAGGCCCATTCCAAAATAGCCCTAGAGTTGTTTTCAAACGGGACAATATAACTAAACCAAACTGAGCACACAAGGAGATAAAGAGAACGCTTTATTTAGTAGTAAGATGTTTTTTTCCGCCCATTTTCCCCCCTACTGAAATGATCATCCTCTCATTAACAGGATAAAGCAGTCTGAAGGAAAAAAATAAACATATTCACAGCAAAATATATCATTTGGTACTTTATATCTCATTGCTTTTGAAAACTGTTTAACAATGAATTATTTTTTTCTTTTCGATTATGCATTTTGATTTATTTTTTATGTAATCATTTCTATTTTGAACAATACCACTTCTTTCATAATTAACGTCTCGGATAGAAGTTCATACAATATATTAAATATTATGCAGCAGTTTTAATATTAAATATATAGAATATTATTTACATTTCAACAGAGTGAGTGATTTCCAAAGAAGACTAGCATTCTTTAAATTATTACTTTTTAATATCCTCTCAAATCCATTTTTTTTTCAGAACAAAATAATGTTGTTTTCTTAGATTCCTTGAAGATCCTTCTCATTTTCCATATATATATATATATATATATATATATATATATATATATATATATATATATATATATATATATAATAAATCATTTATCAATTAGAAATTATCGAATAAAAGCTCATTAATAAAATATAATCACAATCAATTTATATCCAGAGTAATGCTATATATATTCGTCAAGTAGAAGAAAGGCTTTAATTGCATTAACGGCTCCTTTTATTTTGGGACGGACCTCATAAATTTTGAACCGCTGTCAGATGACGAGGACGACACCTGAGGTGGCACCCCTTCTCCAAACATCCACACTACACCAGCGGGAGGACCTTTGGGTCAGACGGTTTTAACCATCGTGTAAGCAAGTGCACAAGCCAGCTTACACGATGGTTCTTCTATAAAATCGGATCTTGAACCTGAAACAATTCGTTCTGCAGCCGGGACCTTACCACCAGGGCACCGCAGTCGTAGAAGAAAGGCATAGCTACACTTGTTTCAGAATGTGCTGTCTTTGAATCTAGGGCTAAAGTCTGTGGTTTGGCTTTTCACTTATTTAATTAGATTAAAGAATTTTTCTAATCAATTAATTAAGTCCAAATGAAATACAAATTTATCATACAAATGATGAATATTAAAATCTTTTCAATTTCGTAAATTAAGCGATTAGAACAAAAAATAGAAAGAAATATACAGTTGCACTATATTTTATGATATTTATGTTGTAGCTGAAGGGACTTTGATTCTATAAATGTATCATCAAGAAAATTTATAGTTTCTTCCTCATGTACGTTAGACCATGTTCTTTTCCAAATTTCTGACTGTTGGTCATAGTTAATTAATCATCTACAGTAACATATTGTCTTTTGTATGGAACGTGTTGGATTCAAAATTGAATTTCAATGAAGATTAATAATGACTCTAAATTTGATGTGCTTCAAATTTACTTTATCGGGGATTCATTGAGTTGTTATATGTTAATTCATTTTCCTTGCGATTTGTGAAGTTCATGAAAATCTGACCAAAAAAAATCTTATTCCACCAAAAAAAATTAAAATATTTCTATCGAGTCAAATTTAATTTATTAAATTACAATACCTTTTCTAAGATACTGGAAAAAGAAGACAAAATTTTGAGTCGAGATCAGATGATGAATGCGACAATTCTGATGACACCCAATATTCAAAATTTGGATGTCACAATCAGATCTTAAAATTTTAACCCATGACAACTTCAATATTCACTATGCTCTTATCCAAGGTGGATATGGTGCTAAAAGTTGGTTTTGAATCTGTCATGTTTGAAACCCAATCCAATATTCATTAACTAAGTTATAGGAGATAGGTCTCGAGCTCCAAATAATCGTTTGAAAGAGCAGAATTACTTGGAATAACTTCACCTGTCCCGTAAAAAAGACACGATGCCTTCTCGAAAAGTGCTGTGGTGATTTAGAGGATATAATCTTAAAATCTTCTCATCTTTTAGTAAATGATTTATGTGCAAACGCAACAAAGTCTAAAGCGGCGTTCACAAGAGGCCAATTATGGCGCGCAATGAAGACCACACCTACGTTATAAAGACCATATGACAGCAATGGGGTAATGGTAAATAGTTACCCGAAGGAGATAACCATTTACCATTGTTCCAATGGGATCACGTGATATTTTTAAGGTAAGCATGACCTTCTATTGCGCGCAATAGCTGGTCTCGTGTAAACGCTGATTCGTTTTTGTTTCAAATAAGTTATTGTATGGACATGGATTTGATTGACGAAAATAGCAATCCCGCACACGCAGCCAAGATTCTGAAGACAGCAGTGTTTGAATATAAATACCCCTGTTAACCTTTTCCTATTTGCTTTGAATGAATTTTGTTTTCCTGTAGATATTCGCAATTGTAAATCAGGGGTAGTTGTTTATAGTCTTCCATTCAGAGCAATGAATCGGGTAAACCAAAACGAAGAAAGGGAATTGTCCTTGCTTATTGCTAGCATGGTTTCCAATGGAGATTTCTGGACTCAATCTGAAAACGTTCCCAGTAAAATTGGGTTTCAGCGCTTTGGGCTACAGTTAAGGGAAGAAGACTTTGAACAGCGAGGCACCATTTACCGTGGCTTCTTAATCCGTGATCGAAATGAAACCAGGAAAGCTTCTTCTGGTTTTTCACTTGTAAGGAATGAAGAAAAAGAATTCTGCATCGAGCTCGATGTATGGCCATTCAAATGCGACGAACTCGTGGTTGTGGTTGTACCTGGCTTGTACGTTATGATTGACGGCGAACAACCGGAAAAAAGTGAAGATTACTCCGTCTGTAGTCGTAAATTTACGCGCCGTTATTTGCTTCCCAAGGGTTGCCGCTCCGACAGCATGACAGCAAATTACTTTAATTTCGTGTTAATGATTAGGGCAGACAAGAATGGAATCGTAGATGAGCCTAGAATCCCACGAAAAATTGACATAAATTTTGGAGACTGGAATAACGACAAACCAGATCTTTCTTCTTCAGATCAGAGGAATGCCAGTGAGATACGAAAAAAGCATCCAGAAGTGCCCATAACTGATGACATCTTAAGGAGCGATGTCAAGGCAGTTAAAGATGCCACAGAGTCATCTGCAGAAATCGGTGATTTGATAAGTAAGAAGATGGATGAAAAGGCCACGGAACCATTACAAGAAGCACTGAGGGCTCAGAGGAAGGCCCATATGATACGAGAAAAAAAGTGCCGCCCATTGTCAGGAGTGTCCATTGTTTATAAAAAAGCTATTAAAGATGAGGCAGGGTCATCTGGAGAGGAAATTTGATTTGATGAGTAAGAAAATGGATGAAAATGCCAGGTGTCATTGCAAGAAACACTAAGCACTCATAAAAAAAAAAAATTCGGAGATTGATGTCCAGGAAGCTGAAGACGAGACATTGTCTACTAGAAATAATAACAAGTAAAACGTTTTTGAAGCTCTCAAAGTTGATTGGTCTTCGACTATTTCTCTCGATTATTTAATCTTTTATTCTTTATTAATTGCTGTTATATTTCACTCACCTTGAACTGAATGATTCTTGCTAGTGTATATGATACAGCTTTTAAAGTAATATTTTTTTCCTGTTTATAACTTCACTGCATAGATCAATAATAACTAAATTGAAAATAAAATTTTCCCAGCGGAATCTGGAGTGTTTCTTGGCATTTATAGCAAATTTTATTTAGAAAATGTCTTGATGCTAGATTAAAATGGGGGGGGGGTAATATTGCTAGATTGTTATTCTTTCATTTGAGGATTGGTAGAAAGTACTCTGTCGAAGCCCACCATTTCTTTTATATGTTCTGTTTTCTTAACGTACTAATGAATAGTTTACATATTGCAATCAAACACAGAGAGACAAATCCTTAACAAAAAGAATAGCATGAATTGGGTGCTACTATATTATGTCTAATCGAAAATCCTTTCGAAGCCATTCCCAATAAACTCGAAATCGCGTGCTGTTTGCAATTTGACCTTTTGCACTCGGAAAAGTAATTCGATGCGTAATTCCCTAATACAAAAATTTGTTTATTGCTCCGAAAAATGTATATAATTTTTTAAGTTGAATTCTCCCATTTAATTTGCATCTTCTTACTACTCTGCAAATATTTCTAGCAATCAAAATTAAATAAATAAAACTTCAAAATGATGCATCATCTTGAATGGTGAGTGAGAGTCGTCATCCGAGTGCAAGAAGTTCAATTTGTAGTTGATAAAAGCATTCATCTATCCAAATACAAGGTAATGTTTTTAATATAACCAAATCTTCTGTAATTTTCAATAGTCTGATGTTTAACTTCATGTTGCCGGATATGTGTAATATTGCCGGATATTTCCTAAAAATCTGTTATCTTGCATATTAGCGTCTTTAGGACTTGTGTAATAAAATCCAAATTTTAAATTGACAGTTTTGAAACTAAACAAGTCTATAACCTCATTGCTTAAATACTCTTGTAAATGACATCAGTTTGTGTGGGTATATAAATATATATTATATAATAGAGAGTTTATTGTATAATGGAATTTCACTCAAATCGTGAGCTGTCACATTGGGGATGACTGACGCGGAAAAAGGGGAGGAAGAGATAATTGCAGATTTCCTTTTGCATTTGTCTAGTATATGTTGACTCTTTTTTTTTTTTTTTCCTTGCATATAAATTTATCAGCGTTCCAATGTATTTATTCTCCACTAGAATACTGCAGATCATGAAGTTATTTTGATTGCAAGTCTGTATACAAGTGACCATTCTAATTTTTAACCATTGGAGATAAACCACTTTCCCCAACAGAAGGTATATGTCCAAGTGTGATAGAAAAGAATTATTTTTTAAATCAAATGAAATGCTTAAAGATTTGGGAAAATTAAATTTCTTCTATAGCTCCTACTAATACAAGATACTATATACCATATAGTATCTTGATAGTAGTAGCTCGATATTCTAAATGCTGGACAAAATTCTACAAATATCCTAGCAGTATTGTTGGGCATTTTGTACAAATAGAGATCAGATATCGTTAAGTAATAAATGCGAAAGTGGAGACTTGAAAGATGAGCAACCTTTTGATGGTTAAATTTAAAAATTCATTTGGATTTATACTTTAGATGCTAAAACTTTGAACCAAATTTTAGTCATTTAGATCATTGAGTTATCTCACGTTTACATGCAAGTGGAAGTTTAAAAATGTTTCTTTGCGTGATTTTTCAACAATCAATTTCATTGCTGTTATGCAACCTTGCTTTATCAAATATTTAATCGTGTGATTTTCTTCCGAAGCTGAGCAGTTAAAGATGAAGTATTCTGCCTAATATCCGTATAATTTAGACGAGGAATAAGAAAGTGAGGCTACAGTAACAAAAATATTAGAAGATAGATGAATCAGTCACTTTTTTAATATTTATTATCATTAGGATGTCATAAGACTCGACTCCATTAAGATGGTTCGTATACAGAATAAACAGAACAGGTGTAAAGTTATTTAAAAACTCGATTTTATTATATGTTACGTCCGATGCTGAAAAAATAATTTCCTGGTAGAGCCATGAACATAAAGTTATACCTAAAAGATTTAATTGAAAGTAAACACACCCAATATTCCCAGTGAGGCAGTAGCCAATAAAGGCGGTTGATGGTAATATGATGGGGTCAAATCTAAAATACAACATGAATAAATATTTTTTTCCTAGGTGAATGCTTTTTTGCCCGTGGTAGTACATTACTCTAAAAGTGTAAGGACAAATGTATATCTATTTATTAATGGCATGGCGAATAGTAAGGAAGAAGTATTGATTTGCAATATGATTGTGATGTCATGGATATTGATTCCTTTCATTTCGCTTGACAATGAAGCATTTTATTTATGAGAAATGAATTACACAATTATAAAAATTAACTAATATGAGAAACTGGTTTGCTATTCCACTTTCCAACAAACGTAGACTATCATTCTTTAAAAATAACTAGCTAGATAATAGAATCAGGGCTACACTGACTAACTACATTCGCTATTTAACGAAAAAAGCTTTTTGCCCCCATGAAGTAACAGGTTTTATATTTAAATAGTAACATATATATGCAATTTTTATTTTTTACGTCCAAAAAGTCTTTGCTTTTCATATTCTTATTTCCTTAACTGTGGTGCCAAGTATAGTTCGTGCATCAAAGAATCACAGTTCAACTTCTTAGCTGAAACCAAATCATTCTGCGACGTTATAATTCAATGCAAGAATTCAGGTTTATCTCATAGACTCTTGATTGAATCAAAAATAAAGCATGATCTCATTGAATCTCTTAAAGTATGATTAATAAAGCATGAACCGTAGATGTCATCTAATTAGATTGAGGAGAAAACTGCACAATTAAGGGGTTAATCAAACGTGTATAACTTCATAGTATGACTGCGTTTACCACAGCCATTCAGATACGAAGAGTGTAGTTCCAACAGCAAGTAGCTGATGGCAACTGAAAGCAAAAATTAAATTGTAGTAAAAATCAATAAAATTAATTTTAAAGTATTTTCTCCTTTCCTGCTGTTACTCTATAGCAAATTTTATCTAATGATATAAAATTACAATTGAATGAATTACTATTAAAGTAATTCAGGTTCCAAAAGTTTAATCAAAGATATAATAAATGAGATATAATTAACACTTGTCGTTATTTCTTTATCTCAGAATTTTAATTCAAAAACAATCTAAATATATTAAAACAAATTCAGAAAGGCTTTTATTGCATATAATGCTATAAAAATAATTTTTTGATAATATGGAGGGAAAGTTACTATTGTTCCAAAATTTTTCCCTATTAATTTATTCACAACTGTTTATTTCTCAGTTTAAAGATGGAAATGCAATGAATATAGTTTATAAACAACACGATGTTCCAGTATTTGTAAAGATTAAAGCTAATCATGCCTTTGAAAAATTTTCTAAAACTAACCAACTTATATTGAATTCTTCCATTAATAAAAACTGTGAGAAAAAAATTCGACAAATATGTACAAAGCCTGTTAAAGTAAGCATAAATAATGTTTATTGTTTTAAAATCCATGCTCGATGAAATTTACATCCGCACGTGTTTCCAACCATTTTCTTTCTTTCTTTTTTTTCATTTTTGTAAACTAGCCGATATATCTAACGCTGTAAGGAATGAAAATATTTTCAAAAAATGCATAATATTTTGAAAATATTACACATTTTATATTTCTTATAATAATTTTAAAATAAACAAATATAATATTTTTAATGTAAATAACACTTCTAAATAAAATATTCATTGGACAAAATCTTCTTATCGTCTGCAATTTTAAGTTAAATGAGAATATCGGTTGCATAGAATTATACAAAATTTAATTAAGCATTACAACTGGCAACTAGATGGCAAATAAATAAAATGAACAGGAATGCCAAAATAAATGCGATTGTACCAAACGATTTTTTTTAAGACTGTTAAAAAATAATTCTGTCTATAATTATTAAAACCTCCTTCTCTGTGATTAAAACTTTTCAAGAACGGTATAAAATTGAATTGAACTTTGGAAGTGAACATCAGAATCAAAGGAATGAAAATAATTGTAAGTACGAATGGCAAAATTCAAGACATACTTATCTTTCTCAAATATGGAAATGTAGTTTATTAGAAAAAGTATTAACTATTTAATGAATTGTCATAAAATTTCCACTAAAACTTTCCTTATGTTTTCATTGAAGGAATGTCTTAATTATCTCCTTATGTATTTGGTTGCAAAATTTGAAGAAAATTTACTCAGTCATTTGAACTTTTATAACGTACAATTTATTCATACATTTTGATTTTTTATTTATATTGATAAAACAAATCGTTCAGATTATTCAGCTCTTTTTATAGAAAAACTGAACTTATGAAAACACTTTTAAGATTTCAATGATGAAATATTTTAAGAAAAGAAGCAATAATCAAGAAAATATTCGAATTCAAGATTTTGATGACTTTTGATTTCTTAGATTTTCTTGTGTCTCAGAAAACCATTTTTAAAATACGACTGCGATCAGATGGCGAGGGAGACACTTGAGCTGGAAGCCTGACTGGCTGTTCGAATGTATGTTAACACGATAACTACAAAACGAAGTGAGCTAGATGGATAAAATTTTACATATATAGTGTAGATGCTATTAAATTTTGAGTCGTATTCAAATTGTGAAAATCACACGGTCTGTATTTCAGGTGTATGTAAAAGCGATAGCTCAAAAACGCCATGGCTTAAATATATCAAATTTGGTATGTGATTTTGTAGTTATGGGTCAAATTTTAGTTTCAATCGGTTGGGGAAAAAACTCGACTAAAATACAAATTCTAAATAAAGGCCTAAAAAAATGTTAGGCCTTTAATAGAACGCATGCGAGAAAGTTTTGTAAGCCAAGAAAGGAACAATGCCAAAAGTAACCGTCGACCACCCCGCTGGTTACCTTTTGGTATTTTTCCTATTCATCCAACAATGAATGTCCTTGTTCACCTCGTATATATACAACTGATAAGCAATGGAGGATCTGAGTCCTTCAATTCAAGGGTTCTTAACCTCCGGACAAAGCTTTACTGGAAATAAAGTGGCATTGCAAATACGGTCACTGAATAAATCCAGATACTGTATACATGTTTAAAATTCTAAGCTTTGAGTAGAAATGCATTTTACTTTTAGTTTATGCTTCAGTTGAAATAAACGATTCGAAGAAGATAAATTAATACGCCTGATTGTTTCGGCTCGATTTGTGGTCACTTTACAATAAAAAAAACAAAGAAACATTTGAGATTTTGTAGAGAAAGTATATTTTGCTTATTTTGACACGAAGTTAGGGAGTAGAAACTAGAAGATATTGAAATTTGGCTTCAAAAATATTCAAAGGGAAAATTTGATTAATCCATAGAAAATGTTACTTTTATCGTTTCATATAAATTGTGATCTCAGAAAACAATTTCTTAAATCTTTACCAAAAGAAGAAAAATGTTCTAAATAATTTTGAGAACAGTCCTCGAACAATTATTCAACACAATGCTGAAGAAAAAATATTCGTATAACCTGGCATCAGAAAAAGGATGAAAAATGGAATGTGGATTTCAAAATGAAAAATATCGGGGATGAAAAAAATCATGGAAATCTTTCCAAAATAATTATAACTAAATCTTTTGGAAATCAAAAGAATCCAAACTACACATTTATTGTAGAACAGAGGTTAGCAAATTTCATATTATTATAGAGTTGTATGAGTTTGAAGTTCATTTTTCAGATTCGCATCTGAATTATTATTTTGAAAATTTTGATGCAATCAGCGTAGAGAACGCTTAAAGATTTCACCAAGACATATAAGAAATGGAAAGACAATTTCAGGGAAGATGGAATATCAATATGATTGTCGAATAAAGCTGGATGTTGAAATGTAATGGTTCCGTGATAAGAGGATAAACGAAAATAAAGTTTTGAGTAAAAGATATATTGGTATTTACTGAAAGTAACCTTTTCCATAAACATATTTTACCTTTAAATCTTGACAGATTTAAGATATTAAAAAAGAAAGTATGTACTTATTTATGAGGTGATAAAATTAAAGTAAAATTGTTAAAATATTTTAATTTTATTTATTTCCTTCAAAATAAGAAATCATTTTGTAGAAAAATATATTAAAAAAACAGATTTCCTTTAAAAAATTGATTATCAAAATTAAAAAGAAACATTTCAAAAAGTTTTTTTTTTCTTACAGATTTTTGTTTTTGTAGAAATTATGGTTATAGATATATGGGAATCGAAGAAGAGTTAATACAATAAAAGCGCTGCAATTATCATTTAGTGTTGTTTAATTTTTTAGAAGTTGAGGTTTCTAAAATTTTGAAACTCATTAATTTTGTTTGATATCTTAAGCCTAAAATTGAGCTAAAATGATCATGGAATGTTATTAAAAAGTTATCATTTACTATTACATGACTATAAAATACAGCTCTTCTGAATATGTGGCATAATTAAAAAAAAAACAAAGAAACATTCTTCAAAATGAGTAAATTGGCTAAAATGAAAATCAAGAATTGTCCTAAAAATTGTCAATTTTAACTTTTAAAAATGTCTTTTCACACCAGTGTAATCATTTATCGAAGAAAAATAAAACAAAAATTTCGTGAAAATTAAGAATATACCTCTTAACTGTTATACTGTTAACTGCATATACTGTTTTGTTTATTTTAAAAGCTATGTATTCATAATATACATTGTATATTACTTAGTTCCGTTCCGTTCCGTTCAGTTAAATGTAAGAAAAATTATAGTAAAATAAATATAGAATTTTTATTCTTGAACTTCCGTTTTTACAATGTACTTTTAAATTGATTTGAATTATGATGTATAGCATAAGCACTGGAGGTTAAAAAATATGAGCAAGAACTGATTTAGATATAAAACGTATGTTTTTGATGATATGGGGATTCAGAACTTAGTATAATGGAAATCTAGTCAATCCTCTCGCTGGATAATTGAAAGTTTACTATAATTTATTACATTTTGAGCCAAAATTCGTTAATATGTTGTTTTGGACTGATTTTTGAATGACATGTTAAAGAAGCTTATTGGAATGTGAAAATTTTCAGCTGATCTTTTGATTAGTACAAGTATGTCAAGCCAAGACTGACAATTGGTTTCAGTTAATGGGAAAGTATTGTGGATTCCAACTGATGTAAAATGAAAGAAATAATTTTACGATTGAAATCAGGTTTTATGCTCGATTTACTACTCAGTAAAGGATTCCCCTACATTTAAGTGAGAACAACAGAAACAAATTCTGATGAGATTTCTCACCTTGGTTCTTTTCGGAACTAGAATAGTGCGCAATTCTTAACCGCAGCTAAAAAACAAAAGGTAGAATAACAGCTCTCGCATTCCTAAGAAGTTTTGAAATCGCCTTCCTAAATCTCAAAGAATATACTACAACCGCTACAAAGAAGGAGTGAAGGAAAAATACCAATAAGAAAAGTTCGTCTATCAGGTTCCGTGACCTCGTGAATGAAGCGAAACCTACCTACTTGCTGTCATAAAAACTTGTCAGACGAGTTTTTGACTCACCTTACTCACTTGCACGGGTTTGGAACGTTTCGCGCGTTCGAATTCGAAAACATCTGCCGTCTCTTCAATGTTTACGGTAGACACGATGGATCCCACCACGAAATATGAATACACATCCGAGGCTAGTGGATACCATGCCAATTATATGAGGAATTCGAAAGCCATCGGGGTTCTATGGGGCGTTTTTACAATATGCTTTGCAATTATTAATGCTGTTGTATTCATACAACCGCAATGGATAGGAGATACTCCGGAAAGTCGTGGTACCGGGTACTTTGGACTATGGCAGTCTTGCAGACAGAGCATTCAAGATGGACAAGAGTTGGTGTGTCATGGAAGATTGGACGATTTTGCATCAATTCCTTCTCCTGCATTTAAAATGGCAACGATATTTATTGGTTTGTCTGCTGTAGCCATTGTCCTCTGTATTTTATGCATGTTTCTTTTCTTCGTGTGCCACTCATCCACTGTTTTTCATATTTGTGGTTGGTTGCAAGTACTTTCAGGTAAGTACATTACTGCATTTCTCTTATCAAAAATTTCGAAAAATATAATGCGGTATTATGCAAAATACGCATTTTCTTCCCACAATATATAATTCATTTTTTGTTCTCAAACTGATATCTAATTCAGTTTTTCTACTCTAAGTCATAAACAGAACAAATTGTTTTAAAAATCATGAAAATAACATAAACATCTCATACTGTAAAAAAAAAGGCTTCTTTTATACCATTCATTAATCTAATCTAATTTCAATTTTCATTTCATTTTTTTTTTTTTTGTAAAGAATATGTTAAAATCTTCGCTTGAATAATTTATAAAGATTAAAATTATCTGGTTAGAACTGTTTACAATTTTTTTTATTATGTCCCTTGAACTGTATGGGCTTAACAAAACAGAACTATGTAAAGAATAAGCATTACTATTACTCTAAACTTGGTGGTGAAAAATTTCTGTCCAAAGTATAGATAGCTATTCTTCTAAATTCATTTTAACTTTTCTAATCATTCATTACTTTTAATCAATACTTTTTCTATTTAATTATTTTTAAACATAAATATTTGGGTTGAAATATTTCCATTCATTCGATTCAATATTCAATTGAACGAAGAAACTAAATTCTTCTTCAAAGCATTAAATTCTTTTCCTACATATTTGTATATCAGAACTAGGAAAGAAATTTATATTGGATCTGTGTTTTTGCTTCTTCTTTCTGATGTTCTGAAGAATTGATAAAGAAGCTGATACTTCAGATTTAACTCGTTTTTTTAAAAATTCTTAGCATATTTAACTGATTCTACAACGTATTTGACAAGCTTAAATGTCTCACACTGTAAAAACTGCTTCTTTTATATCATTAATTCATTTAATCAAATTTTATTCATCATTTCATTCTTTGTAAAGAAAATATTAAATCTTTGCTTAAATAGTTTATAAAAATTAGAATTATTTGTTTAGTTTAGAATTTTTTTATTATTATGCCCTTTAAACTTCAGATGATTAACAGAACAGTACTATATAAAGAATTAGCATTATTATTACTTTAAATTTTGTGGTAAAAAAATCGCTGCTCAAAGTACAGATTATTTATTACTTTTAATCATTACTTTTATTAATTACTAATAATTTATTATTTAATTCTTTTTAAATATAAATATTTGAATTGAAATATTTTCCTTCTTTTGATTCAATATGTGTATTAATGTACTACAACAAATGTACTGTATGGTGATGATTCAGTATTAATTTGAACGTAATTCGTGTTCAGAACTGAATTGTGTTCAATGCATTAAATTCCTCCACTACATATTTGTATATCAGTAATATGAAAGAAATTCAGATTGATTCTGTTTTTTTATTTCTGATAACGAATACGATCAGAACGTTCTGATAACGAAGCTAATACTTTAGATTTAATCCATTCTTTGCACTTTCATAGCATACGAGACTGAATCTACGATGTATTTGGCAAGCTTCAGTTCTCAGCTTTGAGACTATATCAGGTTTTAAAAGTAATCGAACCCATTTCTATTGAATAATCATTTTCCCAAGCTATCTTTGTAGATTTTTTTTTTATGTTGTCTGATGTTTTATTAATTATGATCTTAATAACAAGTTTTTTTAATTAATAATTTAATCAAATGGATTCTGCTTTAAACAAAAAAAAACAAAAAAAAAAAAAAATCTAAACTAAACAATTGTTTAAGAAATGCAATGTCTCATATCTAATATATAAAAATGAATATTTGTTTGTTCGTATTTTGTGCACTGCCGTACTGTTCAGCTGAAGGCGATAAAACTTTGCCAACTTATTGCTTTGAACCTAGAAAATGCATGTTTTTCACATGGCTACGAATGTTTACGAAATGCCAAAAAATTTATTTGTTTTTGCTGAAGATGGAAAAAAAAATATTATCTTAAAGCATTTAATAAAGTATATTTGAGTAATAATGTCAAAATATAGAATTAATATTATTCATACTTCTCTTCTATATATCATTCAATTTCAGTGAATGTATTCACTGTTCACAAGAAAAAAAAATACCATTCTTTCTATAATTCCTGATTAAACAAGATAGCTATTTCAAATTTCAAACGATAGTTCAAAAATTATTTCTTCTGCGGCAGCGATGCGCTGGGTACCAGCTAGTATAATTAGAATTTCTTCCAAATTAGATGCAAAAGCGACAATACTTCTCATCAACTGTAAGAATAAAGTTTGAAGTTGAACCTGGAATAATTAAATCACAATTAAGTAGTTGTCTCAGTCGACAGGTTCATATAAATAAATCTCTTCATTACTTCCGCAATTTCAAGTTATTCCAGATTTGGCTCCTATGGCATTAAAACTTAATCATGCAAATATATATATCTTTGAATTTTGGATGGGATTAAAGTATTATAATTTAGAAAACAGCGGAAACTGCTATAAAGATTCTTCAAATCTTTTTACTTTCTGCTTTATAAAGAGAGAGTATTGTAATGATCAAAAAATTCAATTTCGACGATTCTCTACATTTGAAACTTTTTTGATTACGAAAAACACATTTTTGGAATTATTTTTTTATTAGTCTGTGAATATGATGATTCAACAAACACTTTGAGCTAAACGGATGAAATTAGGTATGTTTTTTTATTTTTTTCCACCATTGTAGATTTCTGTAATATTTTGAACGAAATCCAGTCTGAGGACAAGCGAAAACGATAGCTTCAAAACATAAAATGTTAGATGAATAATATTTGGTAAACCGATTCAGCATCTAAAGTGCAGATCCAAACCGAATTTGACCGATCGTTTGCATATAAACATGAAATTAGTAAATGCAACGATTTAGATGGATTTACAATGATTTAGATGGATTTACAATGATTTAGATGGATTTACAATGATTTAGATGATTTACAATGATTTAGATTAGATTTAGATAATGATTTATATTTAGATAGATAGATAATTTAGATTAGAGATATATAACGATTTAGATAAATGAAATCTGACATGTAATCTTGTTACTAAAATTGTAACTCTGTGTAAAATCTTGTTTCAATCGACCCAGAAAAAAAATATGTTCAATATGTTTTGTTTTTTAATTTTTTTTAATTCACAGTATTACGAAACACACAACTCTCATGAGAATGATTCTGAAAATAAAGATTTGAGCACTCGTAGCAATAATAAACCATGGCCTTGCATAGGTTCACTCTTTTCTGTGGGAATATAAGGGATAACACTTTTATTAGAGTGTACGGAAAGCTTCGGGTGAACACTCCCCCTTGTTTGCTTCTATTTTTTTATGAAGGGTTTTAATTTTGCCAAAATATATATATAAAAAATATTGTTTGAACTAAATATCATTTGAACTAAAATAAAAGTTTGCATTTCCGCGTTTGTTATAGCAAAATAATTTAATTTGATATTATTAAAATTTTTACAATTTCCTTAAAAATTTATTCGTTTAATAATAATTAAAGCAATGCATTCGAAATCTGCTGGTTATTCTTTGATTTATTGTAGTATGTGATAAGTTAAAAACGAAGAAGGATATTAGCGATTAAATCGCTAACGAATGATTTAATATCAGTTTCGAATCGCTTTAGGGTTATAAAAAAAATCAAAAGACTTTCATTTTATATTCAGACCTATTTATAAAACATGAATGAATGCTGTCAAAAATAAAATTATCTTCAGACATGCTAGTCACTTTCTATTACATTAGAATTATATTTAGGACTATTTATAAACCATTGTTTGTGGATATAACAGTAAATAGAAACTCAATTTTGCAAATTTTATTTTATCGTTTGGTAAAGATTTCAGATTTAAGTTTTTGTAAGCTTTATTTCATCGTTTGGCAGATTCAGATTTCAAGTTCACAAATAATCAATCACGGTTCTTGTAATAATATTTAAAAATTCCCAAAATTCAAAAAAATATGTAAATTAAAAGAACGTATAAGATAAATCTCTGTTATACTATTAAACATACACATACAGAAAGAGACAGAGAGAAAGAGAGAGGGAGAAGTTGATTGCGTGTATAAATGAATTAACTGAGACTTCTTGCTGCGAATATTTAGAGGCATCATTGATAAAAAGCAATTTCTCAAAATAAATCATTTGGACTTGAGTTCCATTTTTCCTTGTGACTGGATGATATTTATACTGAAGAAGGAACAAAATATATAAATGGAAATTGTTTAAATTGCTCAGCTCTTTTAAATAAATTTTATTAGAAAATTCCTTAAATTTTTTTTGTGAATTTAATTTCTGAAGATTAATGTTAAATGATACCTACGACTGAATTATTTAAATTATATTTATACTGAAGAAGAAATGGAAAATATAAATGGAAATTATTTAAATTACTTAACTCTTTTAGATAAATTTTGAAAAAAAAAATTCCTTACATTTTTTTTGTGAATTTAATTTCTGAAGATTAATTTTAAATGATAAAATATACGCATTTTTCTAGGAAACGTCATGCTTTATAATAACGTGACCAAATTTGCTCCAAACTACGGTAGAAGAAAAGTATAGCAATCCCTTCCATCCGTTAAATGAAATAAATAAATAAAATAGTTCATTGTTAAAATTTATAAAAAAAATCAACAAAACATAATAAAATATGATTACATTTTTCTACAAATTTTATTTATTTATTTATTTTTATTTGCTCGGATTTTCTATTTTCCATACATGTAAAGTTAAAAACGAGACAGATAATTCTTCAAAAGCTAATTTATGTAACAAAAAGTAACTAGTTAATCTTTGTTAAAAGGAAAAAGCTGGAGAATCTGAGATAATGTACGAAAATTCGAGGAAATTCCAGGACTTTTGTCATTTGGTACAGAGTGTGGGAAAATGAGATTATCCCGCCTAATTGGGGAGGAAATTAAGAGAACAAATTCCTCTTTCGATCTCAAATCAAATTAGGTGATCATTTTCTAAAAATGATAAAAGTGAGAGCTAAATTAGCGTTGAACTCTTTTGTAAAAAATTGAATCCAATTATTCTTTTATTATCTTGTATCTTTACTTCTAAATAAAATTGGGAACACTTTTTGGATTCCAGAAAAACTATTCAAATCTGAGATTGTCCGGACTAATGAGGAGCGTTAGGTCACTTCATTTCGAAACACTTAGTCACAGTAAAATAAAACTTAAAAGCAATAATTTATTAAAAAATTACTTATTAATTATCTGCCGAAATCAAAGTAAGTGTTTTGTTAATATTCATAATGACTGAAAAAAAAATAATTTTCTTGCAATAAATCATTTTACCGTTTTTATAATCAACTATTCTATAATCAGCAAAACATAAAAAAGAAATTAATTTTTCTTTAATTTGTATTAAAAAACATATTGCACGTTAACAGGGAAGAAAATTGATCATATGAATCACTATCTTGTGGCTGTATAAAGATTAATGAAAGTATTATTTTTGGTTTATAAATCTATGTTGTATAATTCAACGTAATTGAAGATTAGCCGCTTTCGGCTACCACTAATTCGTCCTTTATATATATATTTAAAATAATTGGCAAAACCAAAGAAGCATCCCCATCCAACATTTTGCCGATTTCGCCAATTTTTATTTTATATGAAATTAATGCTATCAATATCCAACTGAATTTCATATCAGAACAATGGTATTCTTTAATTACCGCCCATTTCTGAGGTTCAAAACATTGTACATTTTTGGTGGGGAAAAACCTGACAGAGTTCACTGTTTGTTATCTAATGTACCAATTTAACCAATTTTTCAAATATGTAGAGTCAAAAGATTTCACAAGAAATAAATTTTATTGATGTCTCGTCCGCGTCACCACGGAAATGGGGTGCAGCAGCTTTTGAGGGTAAAGCCTCCTGAGCACCCGAGGGCAGAAGTCTGACTTCCAGCTCATAAGAAGATGAAATTCACACATTCACTTTCACAACCCCTTTTTACGGGGGGGGGGCACATTCACACACCTTACAGATAGAACGCAGATGAAGAACAACCATGCCCGAACCGGGATTCGAACCCGGGACGCCTAGATCACGGGGAAGACGCGCTACCCCTGGGCCAGGACGTCGGCAAATAAATTTTATTGAAATCTGTTTATTGTTTTGGCCGACGAAATTTGTCGCAAGATTTTTTTCACAGAGAATGTACCACACAGTTTCGTTTTTTCGATTTGTCTAAAAAAAAGGAGGGACTAGGAGAGTAGGCAAGATCATGAGCTTTCATATGAAATTAAAATCATCGAAACTGGACCAGAAGCTAAGGCTAGGCTACTGAATTCATTTGTTTTTCTTATTATTATAGACAAAGATTACCAGATACTTAAGATTACCAGGAGTGTTTTTCTCTCGATTTTCTTTTCCAATTAAAGGATTTATACTCTTTTTTTTGGTTCTCTTAGTAAGAATCTGCATTCCCAGAATACATTGTTAGGGTTGGGGAGAAAAGCAGAAAGCCCTCCAATGTCACTTTATTGCTTACGTATTTGAAATCACCATCTTCAAATATGCACAATTCAGGATTAAATTAATGCGAAATTTTATCAGAATAATTTTCTGTACAAATGTCTTCATTCCTACTTCATTTATCATTTCCTACTTCAGTTAGAAGTTTTGCGCCAGAACGCGTAACTACAAGTGGATAATATTCCAAAGATCAAGTTTGAGTGCCATTCTCTAACGCTCGGACAATATTGGAGCACTAGCAGAGAGTTGCTATCTATTGGACAGCGCTTAAGCAAATAATTGGAACACACACGCGCGAGCGCGCGCATATACAGTGGTGGGCAAAATTTGGAAACTTTTGAAAATAGTTACGTTTTTTAACTTTGTATGCTTATAGAAAATGTTACATTTCACAAAATACAAACTCTCACATATCATTTTAAAGAGAATTTAATGCTGATTTCAATGCAAAAAGCAACATTCAAATATTTGCAATACAAAAAAGTTATTATTCTTTTATCTGAATAACAAACACAAAGATGAAAAGGATTTTAATTTTTAACTTTTCTGACAAATCACTGTTCTTGTTCTGGGAACCAATCAAATTTTAATAACTGCTAGCAGAAGCTCACATTATGTTAAAAGTAGGAAAAAGTCATTATTATAGCAGGAAGACTGTTTTTTATGTAATCAAATCGCAAGTTAGAAATTTTGTTAAACTTTTTAATACGTAGTTGGAAATTTTGTAAATATTTCTAATATTTAGTCAAGAAGCAAGGACATCAAATAAAAGAATAGATTGGACACCTAGAAAGTGAAATAAGATTATTATGTTCTTAATAATGTTAACCCTCTTGTATTGCAATTTCCTATGTTGAAATGGCAAGTCAAGTGGGTGGTTCAATGATTACATATGGAATCCGAAAGTTTTGTTTATGATATCAGGAGACAAATTCAATAAAAAACAAAGCAGGAAATGGCTGAAAAAGGTGCATCACATCTGCTGACGACAGAAGAAGAAAAAGACTGTATCTTCAAGATAGAAGAATGTCATCAGCGACCATCAGAAGTCAATTGAATGATGCTGGTGTTTATGTCAGTTCAAGAATAATTAGGAGAAGATTATTGGATGTTGGGCTAAGAGGTAGAATTCAACGAAAAAAAATCTTTATCTCAATTTACAGCAGCGTATAAAAAGAGCACAATGGATAAATGAAAGCATTAATTGGGCAGATAAGCAGTGGTCACAAGTTATACGGAGTGATGAAACAAAGATATTGTTATTCGATAGTGATGGCGAAAATATGTAAGATATAGAATAGGCGAAGAGTTACATCCTGACTGCATTCAGGCAACTATGAAGAACTCAGTTAGTATTTGGTCATGCATGTCAACAAGTCTCCTTCATGTTATCGATGGGACATTAATAGAAAATACATTGGCACTATTCTAGAGCCTAACCTACACCTTCCATCAGTGATCTCTTTCCCAACAACGCATCATTTATTTTTCAGTAGGATTCAGCTCCTTGCCAAGCAACAAAAATATCGAAAACGTGGTTTTAGTACATAGAGCATTGAATTGTTATTATGGCCAGAAAACAGTCCTGACCACAAAATTATTGAGAACTTATGGCACCGATTGAAAACTCTTGTACATATGAAGCGTTCATCAATTAAAAGAAAATGAATTGAGGCTATAATTGTTTCCTGGTTTAAGGCAATAACGAAGGGAGAGTTTAAACCTCTCGCCAGCTCAATAAAACATCAGTGTGAAGCCGTAATAAAAAGTAAAGGCTATCCTACTAAGTACTGATTACTCACTACAGTCATCAGCATCTAATGTATCTAGATAATTATTGCCGCTCAACTGTTTTTGTATTGTAAATATTTGAATTTTGGTTTTTGTATTGAAATTAGCATTAAATTATCATTAAAATGATATATAAAAGTTTGAATCTTGTGAAACGTTACATTTTATATAAGCATACAAAGTTAGAAAGCATAAAAATTTCCTCTCCACAGTTTTGGCCAACACTGAATATAAAGGAAAAGATGCTGAAACTTCAAGAAAATGTACATCAAAAATATGAAATGGGCAGGCTGAATATTTTTATTGAATCAAAAATAAATAGAGTAGATGGTTATGGGAGAAACCATCCTTAGCGATTCACCAGAATGTATTTTTCTAGTTGAAGGTTAACAAATTATCAAATTCCGTATAAAGAGCACCTCGTTTAATGAGCAAAACAAAATATAAAAAATGACTCGTTTAATGAGCGATGTTTCGCAGAATGAAGGGCGCAGAGACAATATGAAGTCACATATCGGTTTGTCTTGCATCAATATGAATGCTGTTTGAATAGAGCCCTTATATCTGCTTGAAGAAGTTTTGAACAATAGCATTGTCGAATGCGATTCTGAAGAGTTTGAGCTGGTGCTTGTGCAGTCTAAATCGGCAAGATTTCGTTTCTGGCCAAGATTATGTGGCTAGAATTGGATAGCAAACATCGATGAGTTAGTGGAAGGAAATAACCAGAACTACAGTAAAACTTATGAAGCTGCATTCTGTGTCATAGCAAAAAGCTGCAGAAGATATTTGGTCAGGAGATGGAAAAATAATTGACGCAAAAGAACAGCAACTTCTAGTGAAATAAGGAGATGCTGTAAACATGGGAAATTATTGCATCGTATGTTGAGAGACATCACCGTAGCAAGATAGCAGCTATGTGCGTTACAAATTCATTTAATGATAATTCTTTGTCACATTTCCGCCAAATTTTGTAGCTTTGTCAAAGATAAATACCTTCAGACAAATTTGTTTGAGAATAATTTTTCGTATCAGGACACATTGTCCAAATTTACATGGATTCCTATTTTTTTTTTTTTTTCGTATAATGATATTTTGCATTACGAGTAAGATAAGAGAACGAATTATGCTCGCTAAGTCAAGTTCCACATATTTTAATGAGGCATCAGATGGACATGATTCCAAGTGCTATACTCCATGAAGATGGAAGTAAACAGGAAAGTGATCATTGTTAATGTAAATGCTGATTGAGAATATGCAGAGGCAGATTTATGAGTTTCCGAAAGGATTTAATATTCCACATCATTTACAAAAATAATTTATTTTGCATGGAAAGGATTAAAAATCTTTTTGGAAATAAACAACAACAACAAAAAAAAAAAAAAAAAAAATGCGAATTTAGCTCTTACATGAGAGTAAAAAATAATTCATTCATCACGCCCGTGCATAAAAAGAAAGTATTGGCAGTTCAAGCATAAAATGTGATTTTTGTGGACAGCTCAAGATGATTCTCTCCCCCCCTTCAAATTCCTATGTTTTTAGTGTCGGTGATATTTTTTTTCAGAAATAGAACACTTTTTAATAAGATGCTTATTTTATTAGTTATATATGCAGATAAAGCATTACATTCTTAGAAAAATTCGTTTTACAGTCTTTCACGAATCTCCACGTTTTAGATTTCTTAGAATCCGAAAAGGACACCCAATGAGAACTATTAAAACCCAATCCTTCTTCGAAAATGCACTATCGTGTTATTCCAAATTCAAGTACCTAGGCCTTTACCTCGATTCCAAGCTCATCTTTCGAAGCCACATGAAATATAGCGCAGACAAATTCTGCAGCAAACTGCATCAAATCATTCCGCTAATCCCATCTTTCTCCCGTCACGACAAAATCGTACTTCACAAACAAGTTATTTATCCTATTCTTACTTTAAGTACTCAAATTTAGAAAATAGCTGCAAAATCCCATAGAAACCATATCTAGATACTTAGAATAATAACAAAAGCACCCTGATATGTACGCTATAACATCTCACATTTTAGTTTAGTTTAGTTATATTAACGTCCCGTTTTAAAGCAACACTAGGGCTATTTTGGGACGGACCTCATAAATTTGAACCGCGGTCAGATGACGAGGACGACACCTGAGCTGGCACCCACCTCTCCAAACCTCCACACCACACCGCCGGGTGGACGTTTGGCTTAAAGGGTGCTCCAGACCTGCTTACACGATGCTTTTCCGGTGGAATCGGGTCTCGAATCTGAAACCCCTCGGTTCCGAAACCGAGACCTTACAGCCAGGCCACCGCGGCCCGAGACGTCATACATAAGAACCTTCAAATTGAAGACACCGAAACGTTAATCTCAAAGCTTTCAAGAAGCTTTCTCAATACCCTTATCACCCGAATCCCATCATTCAAAAACAAATTTACTCTGCCTACTACAATATTAAACTTAAAAAAACCTTTATATCAATGATTTGTCGACATGAGAGATGAGTGGAGTTCTTTACCTCAAGGCTCTTAACCTCCGGACTGATAGGCGATGTGGGTATTGAGATGGCAATGAAATTACTTAATAAGTGGTTGTGCATTATGAAAGTGAATATTTTTCTTAGAATAGTATGTTGATTATAACTAATATTTCAAAAGAAAAGAGAGAAAGAAAGAGAGAGAAAAAAGAAATAATATAAAGACAGGATTTTACATAAGGAGTTTTTTCTATAAAATGGGTTCCAGAATCAAGTCGGCGTGATAAAGCAATAGTTAATCCTTAAGCATAAATGAGGTGGCAAGGTCTCTTGGCGTTCTAAGGAAGCTAGGGGTCATAAATGGTTATTTCTTCTAAAGCCCCCTTGATTGCTCTTCTAATTTGAATTAATATTTTTATCACTTGCAACTCATCTGATATTCATTCGGCGTTCTTGCTCATAATTTCTTCTTCCACCTCATGCGGTCGTTTGAGCAAAGCTGAATTGCCCCTCGCATTTCATTAAGATTTTTTTCATTGTAAGATTCCGCAATATTCAAAGTAATAAGCATTGACACATGCACTGGCACTCAAGAGATTGATTTAAATTCAGACAGTCAGTCTGCGAATACTACTATAAAATGCAATGATAAGAAAGCAATGACATTTCGCATATGATTTCATTAATGAAAGGGTAGATCTGTTCCAAATTTTTTATCGAGTATGTCAACGGTCTTTCTGCTTATCTTCGTGTTTCTGGACACTATAATTCAAAAATATTGTACGCATGAAAATGAAATTCTTTAAATGGTTTTGACACTAAAAGTAAATTTGTGTCAAATTTTGTGTACAAATAATCGGTAGGAAAAAATTTTCACCTTTTTTTTTTCTACCAAACAATGAATCTTAAACAGAATTGGCAGTAATGGGTAAAGGACGTGACGTGAAAGGGGGGGGGGGAGTAAACAATAAAACAAACAAGTAAACAAACAATCCCTCTCATTTCATATAAATTATGTTGCAAATGTAAATATGTGTGTATATAATATACATATAATATGTTCACATAAATTATGTTTGCTATGTTAAACACTTAGAATTTTTTTGTAAGATTTATTGTAAATTCAAAAGAGTAAAATGATAAATTTAATAGTAGATACTATTTTAGTACAAGCGGGAAAAAAACTTTATTTGAAAATGTTACTGGATAAAATCCTAACTAACTAAAGGTCATATTAGAGACTAAAAGTTGGAAAGGCCGAATTTTTTGGAATTATTATTAGCTTTCTCACACACGTAAACAAAAAGCAAAAGTGTTTAATTTGGTGGAAAATTCGAAGTATCTAAATATTTAAAACCTCCTTGTGTCGGAGTAAAATAACGAAATTATGTTTATTTCTCTATTCTATACAATTCTATACGCTGTATGTAAAACAAACAAACAAACAAACAAAAAAAAAACACAATGGTATAGATGGAATCGATATAAGAAATAGTATTTAGATTTCTTTCAATTTTTGAATTAAAAGCGTCTATAGGAGCCTTGTTTCAGCGTCTTTGCGAGCGTGAATATAATGTCTCAAAAAAAATAAATCACCCAGCTAGATAAATGAAATTAGGCAAATTGTATTATCATTAGAACTGTGAATGCATATCGAATTTTGTGTAGAATCCATTAGCGCGTTGAATGCCTGTTTATTCTGCGTAATGTGAACACGACGACAGAAAAATACCACAAGCTAGATGGTTAAATCTAAATATATAAACTTCACATCAGTATTTCAGTATTTTAAGTATTTTTATTTATTAATCACTAGCCGCCTTTGGCGACCAGCCGGTTCGCCAATCTTAATGTTCGTTAAAATTTTAATAATTAAATATTTTATGCAATTTCTACTTTAATAGCTTCTTCATCAAAATATTTTAAAACTTCAAATTTTGATTATCATATAATTCATTCATAATATTATAAAGGCCTTCAGTCATAACGTAATATGTGTCTCTCTCATTTTCTGTTAGCACCCGTAGAATTTATGCTTTAAATTAAAGTGGAAAGAATTTATCTTCAATTAATATAATAATATTTTTTACTGAAACAAAGCATTTTTTTATAATCTGATTACTGAAAATAGAGTCACTCAGCGTTTAAACTTTATGGGCACTAAAGAATATCTTTTTAAATTTATGTAATATCTCAAGAGTTGGTCAACAAAATTTTCTTAGATTCATTATGAGCAGATCGATTCATTAACAATGTTTAAATTTAAATGCATCAAACACTAAGAAAATAAAACGAATCGTTTAAAATAAACGGTCGAAAACAGGTTTAAAAAAAAACTACTTAAAAAACGATGCACTTAAAACTATAAGCATATACAAAAAATATATAACTAACGTAAATACAATTTACTTACAAAAGCATGCAACTAACCCAAAAATAATTTAAATCATCCATTGATAACGTTGTCATGGCAACAATCAGAACAGAATGCGCATGCGTGAATTTTCTTCGCCGGTTACGTAACGCAAATACGTGATTTTTTCTACGCCAGTTGGGGTAACGCTATGCAGATTATACACTTTTAATTTCCTTTATTCTGTGTTATTTTAATTCAAAAGTACTTCACAATGAATCTGAAACATGGATTAATTAACAATGTTTCATTTTAAATGCATCAAACATTAAGAAAATAAACAGAATCGTTTGAAATAATCCGCCGAAAAATATTAACCCTAGCCTCATTACTGTTGGGAGAAAAAAAAACTGAAGCCTTTCTCGTTTGGCGCTGGGGATAATGGAAGATTTTTTTGGCGGAAAAGTTGGCGGTGGGGAAAATGGAAGATTTTTTTGGCGGGAAAGTTAGTTTTTAATTAATAATTAAAATTCTAATTAAAAATTCGAAAAAAGAAACCCCAGGTGCACATTCCCAACCTCCAAGGTATACATGTACCAAATTTGGTAGCTGTATGTCAAACGGTCTGGCCTGTAGAGCGCCAACACACACACACCCACACACACACACATTGAGCTTTATTATAAGTATATAGATTATAATAGTTTTTATTACTCATTGTTTCATCATTCCGGGACCATAAAAGTTCTGTATGGAATACATTGCCAGAGCTTTTAACAACAAACTCCTCCATAATAAATAGTCTGTTTTAAGAATTCTGATCTTTGAAAATTAAGTTTCTGGTGTTATTAAACAAAGAAAGAGTTTATTAAAAAAAAATCTCTCAAACTAAATAAAAAAAATCACATAAAAAGAAATCAATAGAATGAATAAAATATATTTAGACTACAGACGAACAAAGTCAAAGAAAACTCTAATTTTGAGGGGAAGAAAAAAACATCAGTATGTATCGTTAATGCAGAATCAAAATTTTTAAAAAATATATTTCTAGTGTACAGATGTAGTTATCATGTTCTACGCTTCCTATTCTAACGTTGGTCAATACTTCTTTAAATCAGAATAAATTATTGCGATTACAAAATGTAGGGTTCTTTTTAATGCATTAGCGAGTTCATCTTTATTGTGGTTCCGAAGCATAAATTTTTCGTTATACCCCATTGTTTACGCGATCTTTGAAAATATTTGAAATATTACTTTGGTGTTCTGTTTCTAAACGCTTTGTTCGATTTCGAATGCGATGAAAGAATGCTGAGAAAAAAGAAGATACGAATCCACCTGTTTGAGTAGGTGGTATTTGATATTTAATGATTGCCCACATGTGAAGTAACCAACTTATTCATCCACATAAAATGCGATGAAATCCTTGGCCTATTTCGACTCGATCAGGCAGATCCGTTTTGAGATCATATTTCCCGTGCTATTATTTTTAGAAACGATAACGCATAAATCAATTCGAGAAAACTGTCAGACGATTCCTTTGATAAATCATTAAAATTGCTTGAATCTTTTGTAATACCAAAAATAAATGAAAAAAAAAAGTATTTTCTTCTTAGGGTGGAATAACCGTTCAAGTCAAAAGACACATTAATCGACTTAATTTTGTGATAGAAAACCATGGTTTTTGGCTAGTTCATAAAAAAAAAACCAAAAACCCTCTATGGTTATAAAGATGAATGTTTGTTTGTTTGTTTCTTTGTGTGTGTGTGTGTGTGTGTGCAGATGCTCTACAAAAAAATGTGAAAAAAAGGGTTTCTGTGAATTTTTATAATATCTATATTATTCATTCAATAATTCTAATTTCTAAACGCTTAATAACTGTAATATCCATCAAATAGTAAAACTGATCTAAATGAAATAAAGAAAAATATTTTATCAATTTGAATCAATGACTTTTGTAATAAATTACGAATTTTATATTTTTATACAAATTTTCGCTCTTGTGAATCATATTTAGAAGAATAATGAAAATTTAAGTATTACTACCTTATAAGAAGGTATGGTTGCAGATCATTCTACTCAGCACCTCAAAGATGATACGCCAACTAGCGATCGGAGTTTCTTCAAGACTCATTTGTCTCAAATGATGAAACCGTTTGATTGACCAAAAATAGAGATAATCAAATCTTCATAATTCGCTCAAATTTAATCGCATTTTTTTTTTTTTTAGTTGGTTGTGTTAAGAATATTATTTGAATATTTTCTTCATTTGGATCAAATAATTTTTTCAAAAGTACACTTATTGACCGAAATAAAGTAAAATATAATTATTTATTTCATTTAAATCCATCATTACATCATTCAAAAGTAAATAAAAAAATGAATTTTATGGTGAATCAGAAATTTATATTTCATAATTCTTTGAGATAGTGCATAAATTATGCTAAATACTCTGTAGTGTGCCTAAGATTTAAATGCTGAATGCTTCTGTTTTCTGTACTGAAATTTTCTCACTCAAAAATGTAAGTTTAGTTTCAGCAAAAAGATTTCTTGTATTAATTGAAGTTAATCCCTTCCATTTTAATTCAAACTTAAAATTTAATTCGTATAATAGTGTTAATTGTTTAGCTATTAAAATGTGAAGCTTAAAAATGTTTTGCGAAAGAAACTATTAAGTGACCAAGTTATATAAAATATTTAATTGAAAAATTTTAGCGCGCATTAATCGCGGCGAACAACTGGTTGCCAAAGAAATTTAGTAAGTAAATAAATAAATTGATGACAATATCTTTTGAATTATCAACCTAATTTTGAATAGCTTTTGACAACTATTGTTTTATGGAAAAGGAAAGTAAGGAAAGAAAACATTATTAGAACATGTTTTTCCTTCGATTTTTCTCTTATACTTGCACTATATGGTTGTGTTTAGTTTCTCGTATACTTGCACAAGGTTTGTTTTGTGTTTAGCTTCATAGTATGATAAATAGAATTGAGTGCACTTTTGGACGCTTTCTTTCGTAAAGCGATTGGTTCTAAATTTGATGTAGATGTAATATTTTAAGGTTAATTTATTTTATTAGTTGCATTCGCAAGGTATCATGTTCGCATACAAGCCAACAGACAGTCTTGAAGAATTTAATCCAAAATTAAATTTACATTTACAATTTTTCGTGCAAAGATGAAGTACCAAATTTCATTTATCTAACTTACTGGGATTTTGATTTACCGCTTTCATAAATATATTTGAAAAGATGCATCAGTAGACAGTCAAATCTTCGATGGACTTCGAACAAAATATGTTATAGATCCACAATTCTAGGAATAAAATGATAAGCGAAATTACATGAATCTCTATTCGTTGAATTTTTTTATTTATTGTATTCTCAAGCACATAGATGGGCAGCCAGCTAACTGTCACTATTAGTGATAGATATCGTCCAAATTTTGAACAGAAATCGAGGATTTTGATGTAAAGATTACATGCCAAATTTTATCCCTCTAGCGTGTTGCATTTTCTGGTTACTATGATCACAGACAAATAGATATAATTCCAAAAACCGTTTTTTTTTTCTTTCTTTTTCTTCTTTTTACTCTGGTTTCAGTCTACATGCTCGTAACAAAATAAAACACTCATCGTATGTACATAAAGAAGCAGTTATCTGATACATAAGTGCAAGAAATACATTTCCTTCACATATATGTTTGACATTTCGGATCCCTTGATGCCATTTTGTATTTTTATTACCATCCATTTTCCATTTTTTAGCACAAGTATTAAGAATAGTGTTTGCTAGAATAACGATGGCGGATGTGTGTATAATCCTATATGATGCTTATTTTCGCTTCGGTAACTCTTCTCACCTTATTTGTTATCAAGATAATGCTTTTATTAACACCCTCAAAATACAAAGATGGGTTAATAGCTTTCTATTAAGCTTTAAAACCGGATTCAGGATGTTGCCACGAAAATGTAACGATTAATTTTAACATTAATTAGAATCGAATTCAGAATTCCCATATTCTGGAATTTTATTTAAGTTTATTTCATAACAGATTATCCAGCCTAAATTCCTTTAGATGGAACAATTAGGGCAACTTCTGGGGATTTAATTTAGATCATTTTTGTTATGTCATAGAGCACTGTGAAACAAAATCATAAAAGGGTCTAAGCTGAGATATTCCTTCTATGAATGAATCTGTGATAATCTCTTAGGATATTATATAGGGTCAAGGAAGTTTAAAATAAACGAAGTTTAATGATTTTCCTTTTCTTTCTTTCCTGAGCCTCATTTTTATAAAATATAAATAACTATGGACTAGATTAAAATTGAACTGATACATAATTTAACCAATTTCTATGAAAAATGCTTAAATTTATGCTAATAATTCCTTCTAAACTGCAATATTTTTTTTATCTCATTGTTAAGATCCAGTATACTTTATTTAAATAAAATAAAAAAAAACGATTGTTTTTCTTTTATTGTTAATGACCTACGATATTAGACTATCAAAATAGATAACATTCTAGTTCATTTGATATCGTTTGCAATTTTTATCGCTGAGATGCTTCAACAATGATGTGTCATCTGAATTTCAGAATAAGGCAAAGGATATAGATCAGTAAAAACAAGTCTTTATAATAATACCTGAAATTATTATTATACTTTTTGATAGAATAATTTATTCAGAGATGCAAGTTGAAAAAGTTCACGGCTTGCACAATCAGTTGAATGTGCCTGACTTGAATATAAAATTTAACCATACTTGTTTTTTTAAAGTTCTTATCATTCTTGTAGCCAATGAGATTTCAAGGATATTGATTATGTCATTAAATAAATGTTCTGAAGTGTGAAATTGTTTTGTCTCTTCAGTTTCCGAAACGTTCTTCTTTAATGAATTTTTATCTTGCAATACCGTGAAGTTATTCCAGGCGTAATGTCTAGTTTAGACATCTGTATATTTAAAAGAATGAAAGGAACTTTGATATCTTCTACATTTCACCGTATTCATTCTTTTCCTATGCGCCATTGCTTTCGCAAATGAATTTGTGTGAAAATTTCAATTGATTGAGATTTATTTTTCTTGTAGCCAATATGATTCTAGGGAATAAGAATTTCCAGTAAGAGATGTTTTCAATTTAAAGTATAATAGAAACGAAAGGATGAGGATGAATTTTGCTAAGTTTTTAGGATGAATTTTAATATTTGAACTATTTGATTCTGTTGTTTTTATCAATAATTGTTTTGAATTCTTTTTAATCTTCTTCTTCCTTTCTTTTCTTTTTTATTAAGTCTTGTAATGTGAATGCACTTTGCTAAAGTTTTATACATATAAGCAATGACGAATGATAGCGTTATTAAATGCCATTACAGGGTAGATAATTAAATCATGGATGCTAGTAGGCTTGTGTATGAAAAAAATAATTCTTAGGGTTTAATTTGATGTAAAATTATTATTACTTCAAATAGTTTATATCTACAGAAATAGCTATTTTTCTGTAAACTGTTCACTATAGATGGACCTTAGGAATGTTTTGATGCTTAATATGATATACATCCGAAATCATATCATGGACATTGATATCAGTTGCTTTTTTTATTCCCTTCAAACTTCGATTTAAAAAAACTGCTTAAACGCATTAGAATATTGATGTGATTCTATTGAAGGAATTACACAAAATAAAATAAAGACAATATGGAAAAATAATCCATTTCATTTCCATGTTTTATCTAAAAAGCCAGTTATGAAAGGATTAAAAATTTAAAAAAAATGAATTAACTAAACATGTAAAACTTTTAAGTGATTGAGAAAAAAAAAATGTAATAAAAAATCAATTAATTGTGAGATTATACCTAGATGAAATAATTAAGTTCACATTAACTGTTGCAGTTGAAACTCTAAGCTTGAATGGATGAAAAACTTATTTTGTGAACGGACTTACTTTGATATTTTAGCAATAAATAAATGTATACGACTTTATTAGTGTTAAGTATTTTGGAAAACAAGATGAAAAGACTTTTTAAACTAATTTCTAAGAATTTATGCCGTTGATTCTACAGTCAGTGATAACTCGTTGAAGTACTTACCTATACACGGAAAGTTATGCAAGACTAAACCAACGGTGATTGACGTCCGGTGGAATTCTATGGTTTCTTTTTTGTGTCGTTTTCTGTCGTTTCTTTTATGAAAGTTACTTTAAATTCAAAATAACTATTTTTTAAAAAATATATTTGTTCAATAATATACAAAATATTGATAATTGGCTTTTAAAATTATACTAATTTTAATAGATCAAATGCTAATTTAGATACCATGCTTTCAGTCATAAAATCTTGACCGATCACTCGCATTTGTTCGTAATACTTCATAGGGAACTTTGTTACTTTGAACTAAAATGCAAACCGTTTTGATCAGTGGCGTGTCCAAAATATTGCGTCGCGTGCCATTGGTTCACGATCCCTGGTCTAGAAGTTCGAAGACAAGAAATTATATTTTGAACTTTTAGACAATTAAGAGCTTATATAGTTTTGCAAATATATTATGTATGTAATCGACAAAGTTTGAAATCCTATTCATTTTAGAGACTCCCGAAAATTGGCGGGAAATATACGACACAATTTCACACATTTTCTAGGCATTCTATAGAAAGACAAAATGCAAACTGGCAGAGTACTAATAAATTTATTAATTTTTCGTTATACTAACCATCTTTGACGACCAGTTTGTTCGACCAGGTTATTGACTTTTTAGGTATTAAACCGATTAATAAGGAATGCATTATTTAATACGATGAAACACATGAATTCAATTTAATCAGTCAATTACAAATTGACTGATACTAGGGTCAAATTAAAAATGTATAAATTAGAAATTAAAAGCGGAGATGAAAATCCTACTTCGGATATTTTGTCCAAAGAAGGCAAGTTTTTAATCTTAATTTTAAGCCTGTCAAAAGCACGCAACTGAGTGTTTTAATGGATGAGTGAATTTCAAGCTAACTACTACTACTACTACTACTAATAATAATAATAAGAAGAAATTAACATATGTGGCGAGTTATTGTCTTAAAATAGTTACAACTTTGCCCCATTCGCCGCCATGTACCCGATTCTCGTGTAATTTTTTTTTTTAATTTTAAGATAATGCAATGATCATTTTTGTAAAATAATAGTTTTGTAAGATATGAACACCAATTTCTATAAGCAAGTCATAGCGATTATCAATCTGGTGACAATTAAGCCTATTTTCACGCTTGATTAAACTTTGTTTGACGCCTGCTTCTATCAACTTGAGTTTTTCCACATTTTCTTTCTTCCGGCTAAATAGAGTTTTGGGTGATACGGCAAGCTTACAGACGATACATTCTAATAACATTTTGCAGCTCGATTAATTATATAAGCAAAGTATAGAATTATAAAAAAACATTCAATGAAACCATCTGAAACGTTTGAATGACATTTTGTTTGCATTTGATCGCTGCCATTCGACGATAAGTAATAAGAGCTCAGTGACATAATAATGTCACATGATGTAATAAGAGCTATTCAGTGTCATCTGACTGTCGCCATTCGGTGGAAAGTTATAAGAACTATTTCAGTGTCACGTACGTTATATATATATATATATATTCTGTAACCTTTTTAGGGGCCTGCATGATAGCTGGCGTGGTGTCCTTCCCAGCTGGCTGGGATTCTGATGCCGTGAGAGATGTTTGTGGACCCGAAGCAGACGACTACGACATCGGTCAGTGTGGTGTCCGTTGGGCCTACATACTGGCCACCATTGGTATTTTCGATGCTGTCATATTAGCCGCACTCGCTTTTCTTCTGGCCACACGCTATGTGAAAATAACGCCATCAGAACCACTCGTGCCCAATGGATCCATTTACAAAGGTAAGTCGTATTTTTTCGCCATTGCGGATGGTTTGAAGGAGTGGTTGAACTCCAAAACCCTTTTTAATTTCTAGTGTATAAAACATAAAGAAAAAATCGCAATCGCCACAAAATTTCAACTCGAGATTTTGATGAATCTCCGCGTTTTAAACTTACCTAGGTTTGGAAAACTCTTTTTGGCATTATAGCTGTCTGTGGCAAAACTTAAAAATGCTCTCAACTAGAAGGATGAAATTTGTTATAGTCTTTACAATAAATTTGTTGATTTCCATCAAATTTTGAGCCAAATCCATTCAAAGGAAGTCTGTCTGCCCGAATGTTCTAAGTTAACAAGATAACTATAAAAGAATGAGAGCTAAATAGATAAAATTCATTTCACAGATTTGACATTTATAGTGATATACTTATCAAATTTTGAGAAAAATCCAACAAAAGGTTGAATGTTTGTCGGTCTTATACACTTTCAGAAGCATACAACCATAATAAACACTAAGACGCATTGACTTAAATATATCAAATTTGATATGAGATTACATTTGTAATTCTTTGCCAAATTTTAATTTCAATCTGTTAAAAAAATGCCTACTAAATAAAAAAATTAGGTATTATTAGCCGCATGTCAGAACCCCCCCCCCAAAAAAAAAATATCCAAAGACCACTCGATAAATTGAATATAAACGCGAAGTTCACGCCAAATATCAATACTTTATCATTTTTATCATAGAAAAGATGAATAACCGCAAAAAATATCGTTATTCTTTTGTTTTACGAATTCTTATGAATTAATCAGTTAACAAGCATCTCACATAACGCACAAAATGTAAGTGCCAGTGTCAATGATGTAGGTAGGGTATTCTTGGGAAGTTCCTAAGCTCAACGGCCTTTAATCTTCCGCTCGGTTGAAATGATGAATGAGTGACAAAACAAGATATGCTGAGCATGACTATTTTAAACTTTAAATGATGAGTCATAAGTTATACCGGATGGGCAAAAAGTCCGTAAAAACTTTAAAAATTTATAAAACCCATTTTCTTTTATAAAAAATTTAAAAATTCAAAAAAACGTAAAAACTTTAAAAATTCATAAATTTAAAATAAAAACGGTTTTGAGATTTAACATCGATAGGGCACGGGATTTTTTAGGTAAGAAAAAAAATTAAAAAAACAGCCGATTGGTGGAGCTGGTGTGAACGACTTAGTTGGAAATATGCAAATCAGACAGGCGATTATAAATACTTACGCTCTTGATCCAGAATCAGTTCTCCGTTGCATGCTGTTTTACCTGAACCAGGAATCAGCGACTGTTGCACTGCGTAAATTCCGACTTCAGAAAAATGTGAAGAATGGGAAAGGACCTTTAACAGTGGCAGGCCTCATAAAGCTCATTCAGCGATTTGAGGAAACTGGATAGCTGGAAGATCGTGTAAGGTCCGGACGATCAAGTCTAATGCAAACACGTTCGGAGCGCGTTGCAGCCGAAATGGAAACATTAGCTTCCGAACTTCCGAAACCGCAGCAGGGATTAGAAGTGCACGAGAAGCTGGCGGACGCTTGGGATTACCACCATCCTCGATACGCAACATTCTTCCTGGAGTTCTTAATCAGTGTCCATGCTAATTACAGTCTTACCATGAACTTTTAGCATCGAATACTGTAGAGGGAGAAGACTTGGCGAGGTGGGCTCTCTCCAAAATTAAACAAGATCCCTCCTGGGTTTTTATCATCTTGTGGATAGATGAAGCTCATTTTTCGCTCCGTGGCGACGTTAGTACGCATAACTATCACATCTGGGCGACATCCAATTCACTATTGTATGCTGAGAAAGCTCTGCATTCCCCTATAGTCACAGTGTGGTGGGGGTTCACAGGTTCCTTCATCATAGGACCCTTCTTCTTTGAAACACAGTGTACGATAAAAGGGTGGAAAACGGTGACAGTAAATGATCAGCGTTATTTAACAGTTCTGCGCAATAAGGTTGTTCCATGTTTGCGTGAAAAAGATGCGCTGTCTGCTGCTACGTTTATACAAGACGGAACAAGTCACACTGCTATTGCAGTCGAGGAATTCCTGATACAGACGTTCGGGGAAGAGAGAATCATTAGTAAACGTTGCAAGTTTTCATGGTCTTCTCGGTCACCAAATATGACACCAGCAGACTTTTGGCTATGGGGAAATTTAAAATCCCGGGTGTATCGATCTCTTCCATCCAATCTGTCGGAACTGAAAGATTGAATCCGCCGAGAGATGCCATGTATATAGCCGGACATGCTGCACTCTGCCGTTGCCGGATTTGTGACACGCCTGCAATGAGTAATCACTTGTGGTGGTGGGCATGTTGAACACATATTGCAATAATAAATGATTTGATAACATTATTTTTGTTATTTACGTGCCTTTTCTTTTACTTATGTACGAAACGCCACCTATCGAATTAATTTTTTTTCTTACTTAAAAAAAAAAAAACTCTTGGCTTATCGATGCTAAATCTGCAAACCGTTTTTTATTTTATTTAATTTTACGGGTTTTATGAATTTTTAAAGTTTCTACGGACTTTTTACCTACTCGGTACTAATAGAAGGGTTAAGATTTTTAGGAATGATTATGAGAGAGAGAGAAAAAAAATAGCCTATTTAAGCTATTTATATTCTTGGACACTTGATAATTTACTAGTCATGATGAGAATAAAATGTAAAAAATTAACTTGTTTAACGACTGATGTTTACAGAATGAGTGTTGAGAAAACACCGGGATGTTACATGCTGGATTGGTCTGTATCAGTCTGTGTTGAGCGCTTGTTTGAAGAAAATACTTGTGTCTACATACAGAAAGTTTCGACTGGATACGATTCTGAGGGCTTTGAACAAGTGACCATGGAACTTTAATCGTCGAGATCGCATTTTTGGCCAAGACTTTGCATCTGGAGGTGTATAGCAACGACATCGATAAACTGGTGAAAGAACCTGGTCAGAACTAGAAGGAGATTTGGCCTGGAGAAAAAGAAACAATAGGCGCAACAGAGCAATAACCTACAATGAAATTAGGGAGATACTGAAAACATGAGAAACTATTGCTTCGTATGTTAAGAAACATTACCTTGACAAGGCAGTTGCTATGCGGGCTACAAACTGATGCTGATGATAATGTGTCTTAATGATAATGCTGTGTCTCATTTTCGGAACATTATGTAGCTTAGTCAAAGACAAATGACTTAATACACTTTTTTTGTAAAAAGTAAACAAGTATTATAAATAAGAAATTTCTTTATTATAAATTTGTTTGAATATTTCTTTCGGAATGGAACGCATTCAGAAAAATTCGAAATTTGAGTAAGATTCGGAAACCACATTAAGCGAGGTTCCACTGTATAAAGCTGATACAAAAACATTAGGCTTTATAAAAATTAGATTCCGGGTTACATTGGCTGATGCATTTCATCAATGGCCGATTGACGAAAAGCAAAAGCAGCATAGAAATCCGAAGTGCCAATTTTAGGTTTGCTGTGAAGAATTAATGCATTTTTTTTTTCTTAAAGTTAATATATGTGTTAAAAAGGTACTATTGTTCCCGCGGTGTTTATGATTAGTGCACCATTGTACTAATATGTCCGAGCAATATATACCTTAATATTGTGTAATAATGATAATATAGTTTTTTGTTTGAAAAGTGATGACAATATTTCAGATGATGCGACTGAATTAAAAAAAAAATCCTGGTTCCTTTTGCATGAATAAATGTAGATTGATGCTCGCTGAATTAAAAATATATATATGTGTTGTAGTTTCTCGTATATGAATAAATATACTTGTAGATTGATGTTTACTGAATTAAAAAAATGTCGTATTTCCTTTTACATGAATAAATGTAGATTGATGCTCTGAATTAAAAAAAAAAAAATGTCGTAGTTCCTTTTATATGAATGAATGCAAATTGTTCTTCTTGAATAAACAAGCCTTTATGCTTATTTGGAGCAAATTTGACTAAAATACAGTATCACTTTCTATAAATAGTGAGAGACATGCGCCCATCAAATGTTGAAGAAATGCCCTCCTGCAAGGTGTGACCTTGAAACCAAATTTTAGATGAGGATGCAAGAGATTTCAACGATTATGCTGTTCTGAAATTGAAACAGTCATTACACCTGCCAAGATATATGTTTAACATTCGATACTCAAAAGCGGTTCACCGACAGGGGGAAAAAAAGCTTAGCAGCACGGGAAATAAAAATAATAATTTAAAAAAACGCTGCAGTGAATGAGAGTGAATAAATAAATGCGACTGCGATCTTACATTTTTTAATTGCATCCTGAATTGTAATTAATGCTTTACAGCATGTGCAGGTGCTCGGCTCATCTCAAAAGCACATTATGCTGAAGCATAAAATTAATTTTTTATCGTTTGGCGGTTTAAAACTCCTCAACTTAATAAAAAGATCCAAACTGAATTTGATGACGCAATGAAGGCTTCTACGAATAAACAATGCTTTATAGATAGAAAAAGAAGGAAAATCCAGATCAGATGGAAATAATCGAAAGTTAGCTACGGTAATACATTAATTATATTAAAGTTGTGTAACAGAATAAACTTTAGGGAATACTGCTGGGAATATTATAATTCAATTGAGTAAAAAAGCAATTTTCTAGTCGACATGAGTAAGAATAAATTTCTCTATACATCAGAGATAAACTCTATATTAACATTTTTTTTTAGGACAGCTAACAAAAAAATTGCAGATTTCAATGCAAATTGTATACTATGCTTTATATTTTGAGAGGCTTTCTTTTATTTTTGCAAATTGACTTGATGGCGCAAAGAAAACTTTTAAAAATAAGAAATGCTTTATAGATAGGTTAAAAGGGAGAAATATAGAGAGGCGGATAGAAATCATCCAACACTAGATATGATAATATATTAATTGTGTAAAATTTGGGTAACGGAATAAACTTTATCGAATACCACTGTGTTAAGAATAATTTTATTCCTCTTTGTTAAAATGAAGTTGTGTAAGAAAAGAATTTTCATATCCAAATGAGTAAGGGGGGAGGGAAACTAATTTTTCTGTACTTCAGAAACAAATTATTGTTAAATAGCCCCCCCCCCCCAAAAAAAAAAGTTTTATATTTTAGTGTATCTTTGCATGCTGTATTTTATTTTTGAGAAGCTTTCTTTTATAAGTGCGAATTGAATTGAAAGCTTTTAAGAACAAAGAATGCTTTATAGATAGGTTAAAAGTAGGAATATAGACAGGAAGATGGAAATCATCGAACGCCAGATACGGTAATACATTAATCGTGTAAAGGTTGCGTAACTTTATATAATTAATATATTGTACCTAATGTTTACTGGAATAAACTTTATGGAATGCCATTTTATTAAGAATAATTTTATTCCTCTTTGTTAAAATGGAGTAAGAACAGAATTGTCGTGCCTACATGATTAAGAAAAAGAAATTAGTTTCTCTGTACCTCAGAAACAAATGATCGTAAGTTGCTGTTTAAATATTTTTTAGGAGAAAAAAATCAGATGTTATGTATCGTCGCATGTTTATATATATATACATATGTATATATATAATGATATTTTAATTCTAATTTCAATTTAATTAATTTCCAAGATTTTATCTTAATTTAGCCCATAGTAACTTCATTCTAAAATATTCTCTTATTTCGTGATCCAATTCCACTTTCGGTTTAATTAATTCCTCTGTAAAACTAATGCGTCATCAGTACTACGTATCAAATGAAAGTGATACTTTTGCCCTTGTCAAAGGTCATCATATGTATTCCAACCGCCCGTGGCCGGAAATCCTATATTATATAAGACTAGTGATCATTTGTTCGGCGCTTTTTTTTTACTCCTGCTTTTGCGCCTTCTTGTATATAATCGTGCTTGCCACTCGGAAGAGAATAAAACGAAATTAAAAATACAATGTCTCGTCTATGTCTTCAAACCTGCACTCTGCTTCAACCAAAATAATGTTGCATACACACACACACAAATATATATATATATATTAGAGCCGATTTTTTTTTTGTTGCTTTTTTGAACTCATAAGTGCGGCAACTACCCATTTAGAAAATACAGCTGGAGGTAACAACATGATTGTATTTCTGATAGTTTATATGCTGGTTTAATCAATGCTAAAGGAAGCATTTCTGTATGGAAAGAGCTTGTGTAATGATTCAAAAGAACCCACGAAATTCAAACTATTGCAATGATAAGAAATGAAGATGCTTGCAATACAGTACACTCGCGACTATCAAGCCTAATGTGGTGGAAGGGTAGGCCGTATAACAACAACAACAAAAAACCCCGAATAGTCCGAAGTTTTACGAACACATTTCTTTGCCCACCAATACCAGAAGGCAGTTTTTATGCTAGAACTCACTGTTATAATACGTACTGAGAACGCGTCCGCGTGTGATTTATCGCGGACCGATGAATCACAGCAGCAGTTACCGGTTTTTGTTGTTACGCCAGTCTAGTCGCTGTATGGCGCGTCATTTCTTCTCCATAGTCACCACAGCTTTTTTTTTTTTTTTTACAGTTATCACCCATTTTGAAATCTTCAAAGTGGTACACTTGAAAAAACAGTAAGCACACTCCAAGAACAATTTACGAATACTATACGTACTATGCAGTTATAATCAGGAGCAGCGGACGAGCTGCTCTTTTTCTGTCGCAACTTGTATTTTGAACACGGCACTTAGAAGGATTGTAGCAGATGTCCGCTTCCAATCCCTTAGCAACGTTGCCAATGCGCCTTGCCTTCCTTATTTAATTACGACGAAAGATAACTTGGCCGGATTGTACAAAAATTTTATAATCGCGAACCGGATGCTCGGGAGTGTACTGTAGTTCATTATCAAAACCTTGTGCATTGCTTTACACCAGTTCTGTTTCATTTCTTTCTGTAGGTGAAGTGAACAGTGCTTTCTTGGCAGACACGCAGTCCCTTGCTTCAAGGAAATCTCTCGCTCTGCAACCAGTTATGCTGATGCCACAACCCAGAGATCCAGAAAGAATTTCAGAATTCTCCCAAAGAACGGGAAGATCCAAAGCCAGCCATTATACATCCTCAGTGCATAATTTCCAGCTGTAAAAGAACTGGATGACATTTAATCTTTAACCTATTAGACGCCATTTCTACCTACAAGAATATAAATACAAAATGTATTTGCATGTGGTGGATGGCGTTCAATGTTAAATCAAGGTGTGTGGTATGGTGTTCATCATACGTGGTATGGTGGTGATTAATGGACTGAACTATTTTTTTCTAACACAGATAGATCAACTGATTAAAAACGTTACCCGAAGGTTGTCACAAGAACGCCTGCGGCAGATGAAATGGTAAAATACCAAAAAGAAAAAGATAGATTCATATGTCGTTGCAGTAACATAACAAACGTAACTGCTCATGTGATCGGACATTGCAAATACACATTGCATTGCGCATGTGCTTATCATCAATATCTTAGACAATGTTTTTATTTTGCACGAACCGTTTTGATAGAAACAAGTATTCATATAGAAACTATTTTATAGAGAAATAGTTTGATTAATGTACTATAAAAAGTTGTTTTTATAAAAATATTTTCTATTTTCTAGTCTTTATTAATTTATAATTCATTATCATAAATATTATGGAATCTTGAAATCGGATCGATTAAATCGATCGGTTAATTGGTGTCAGTCTTCTAAAAATATTAATATAGTTATAATACATCGAGAAAATTGTGTGGTCGAGAAAACATAAGGATACAAACTTTCAAAATTCCGGTTCATTAGGAAGAAAGTGAAAAAAAAAAAAAAAAATCTATTATAAAATTCCATTTTTAAAAACGCGAAACAAGGGAAGTTAAAAAATGTTTGAAAATACTTTCTTATTCCTTGTTTTTCCGTAAGAAAGATGACAATCATATGAAAACGTTTTTCGAGTTTTCACTATATGATTCGGAAAAATGTAATGTGAAAATTCAAAGAAAAGGCTTCAGCCCTTAACTGTGAAGTTTTTTCAACTGATTAATTAGATGATGCTTTTGTTTTAGAAATGTATTGTCGTGATAATTCAGCTAGAAGCTCGTAGAACATTTAAGGTGTTTATGGACTTTTTGCTATTTTTGTATTCTATTATAATGTGTTTCAATTACTTAATTTTATAATTAAAATTTTTTTAAATATTATAATTTAATGCTCGAATTATATTTGGGTAGTACAATTAAAGGGTTGAGCGTACACAATGCTGTGTTGTTTTAGGCTAAAAGATTTTTTCAGCACTCTGGTGAGCATGTTTATTAACTAACTTATAGAATATAAAAAGAATCTAATAATGTAAGCGGGGTTAACTAAATACAGTATAAATTTAGAAAATGTCAATACGACTTAGATAAGGCTTAGTATCATAATGCTAACGGACACGGATGTAAAAGATATTAAATAAATTTGGCTAAGTATAATAATTATATAAAAATATTCTTGCAATTAAGAACTAATTTAATTATCAAGGAAACTATTTTTATAGATAAATAAGGTGCACTTTACGTATATATTGTATGCATGAATGAACTCCATTAACCCTTCGCATAAAATGTCTGATATTGAAGTATACGCATCGAATTACTAAATCGTATTATGACATCTGTAATTATGTAAAAATATTGCGTAATTTAAAATGGGAAGAGAAACTCTTCAATATCTCAAGTACTGTATAAAGGTGCAGTACTACTGCAAATTTCATTGTTCTAAAATTCAAAGATACAAATTTTTTTTTCTCCAAAAATTCATCCTTTTGATGCTGTTAGTTCTTTAAACATATGAATTAAATTTCTATTCTTAGTCAATTAAAAAAAAAAAATTACGCGTATTTTCCAACAAGAATACCAAAGGTACTGAAAAATTCTGAACGAATATTTTAGTACTTTTATATTTGTACTACGAATATAACCAGGACCGTGCAGAAACAAAAGAATTCTGGAAGAACAAAATTATTGATAAAAAGACAAGATTAGAAAATAAATTACATTGTTTTGTTTTTTAAATTAAAATTTGTAAAAAAATGGATACTCTTTGCTATTTCTAAGAAGAATCAACAGAATATAAATAAAAAGGGTAGTAAAATGAACAGAATGGTATAAAGTTCCACCCGTTGGTGTGGTGTGGAAGTTTGGACAGGGGGATGCCATCCTCGTCATCTGACCGCGGTTCAAAATTATGAGGTCTGTCTTAAAATAGCCATACTGTTGTTCTAAAACTGGAAGTTAATACAACTAAACCAAACCCAACGCAAAGAGACAAACCCCCCTGATGGCGTGGAAATGTCCCATTTCTTCCATGACAGTTACGTTTGGTATGCGATTGTGACTCCACGTCAGTTGACGTCGTTCGAAAATAGGAATGCATATAATATTTTCGAAGAAATATTCAGTTCTTTTTCGGATTAACTTACACCTCATTTCAAAGCTACCTAATGGATAACATCTAATTTTAAAAATGACAACCAAGTGCTTTTTTTAAATGGAGTTCAGATTCGTTCTATTTAATTGATAGTTTTCATCGTGAATTTTCATATTAACAACTAGCATTTTTTAATGTGTCTGTACAAATAATTTTTGATAAATATTTTGTTTCTGTATATTTTATTTATTGTTTAATAAATTTTGATTATATTCTTATACGTGTAGATTTTTTTTTCTTGTTTTTCTAAATCATAATTATTATGGGGGAGAGGGAAACAATTTTATTCACTTTTTTAAGTAAAGAAAGGAAAATAACTTGCATGTTCATTTAAATTTAATATATGATTTTTAAAATTTTGCTGCACCTTAAAATTACAGATTGAAATTTGCAGATTATAAAACACGTGCTTTTCAACTTTATACAGCAGCCCGATTTAAGAATGAATATTGCTCAGTTTGTTTTAAGGGCCTCATGAAAGTGAGAATATTGCTTGATCTTGTATGACTATAATCGAATGTTTTGTGTTTAAACTGATGTGTTCATGCAAATTGAGCGGCCTCTGATTTAATAAGCTTAATATCGATTTTAAATTTATATATGAATAATATCTAGGTCATAATTAAAAATTTCCAATTAAACAGAGTTGCCACTTAAATCTGGAAAAAAATTTCTCTTTATGTATACATACTATAAGAGGAAAGGCACGAACAGCGTTCATGTGCTAATTATAATAAAATGACAATCCTTCCCAGTTTTTATTAGAAGCAGAAGTAGGCGTTGCGGAGCAAGCAACAATAATATGTTAAATAAATGCTTATATTTAGATATTTTTTTAAAAATATTTTGATTAGATTTCAGCTAGTCAAAATTCACATTCATCACTCTTAAATCGTTCAAACAAAAACCGACAATTAGGATATGACGGAGCAGTATCATCATAAGTTTCTAAAAATGTCTAATGGGCTTCGGCAGCAGATTTCTTTAAATCAAACAAAAAGGCAATGAATGCCGAAAATGCAATTTGGAACATTCCATGATTGGGCTCTTTATACACTGAATAACTCAATAACACTAAATGGAAAACTTTCAAAATGATAACAATAAAGTAATAAAAAATTGGTAAAACCCAAAACCATTGTTATTAACATAGATACTTCGAATGTTTATCAGTAGATGTCGCTGATTAAAACACATGCAAGCACGTAATAAAACATTGTTAAAAAGTATCTTTTTTTTTTTAGTTTCAATAGTTCCATTGGTAGATAAGTAGTTGTAATCAGTATATTTACAACCTTCAATTCTTATTGGAATTTTATTGATCAATCTTGGAAATTGGATTGATTCATGCAGAAGAAAAGGGGAGCAAGTAGAAAAAAAAAAATATCTTTTGCGATTTGATAGTCGGAAATGTTTTTTTTTTAAACCAAAAAAACTAAGAAAATTAAAATTCCCGGTTTTATAATTAATTTTTAAATTCTCCGTTTACATGAAAATCATGTTCAAATTATGCATCTCGCAAGGAATTCAAATTGCTGTAAAGCAGCAGCATCTATAATTTCTTCTCCCTCTTTTGCTAGCAGAATGGTAAATACTTTAAAATTCCCAGTTATTACAGCTTTTAAAATATTTAGCCCTTCAGTGTATGTATATGATGAAAAATGCACAGCTATGAGAGTCATCTTTATTGCATAAATGAAGAAACATTCTTTTTCTTAAAAATGTCAATTTCTGTAATAAAGTATCTTTGCTTTTATGTACAGAAATAACAAGCTTTTTCTCCACACAGTATATGTTCGTATATACAGAAATAATTACTCAGTAAGCAGTGAAAGCAGCCTTACGGACAGCCAGGCACAATAGGGTGATCTAAGGATGGCTATTTAGAATATAACAACTATTACACATCGGGTCCAAAAGAGTAGTTTTGATTAATGAAAACCTAATCCAAACATTTAACTAAAAACTAAACAATATATCATTTAAAAATAGAATCTTAACCATTAATTGGAAATAAAAATATGGGGCATACATAAAAAATGTATCTATTTCAATTTGAATGTTTCATTTACTTGCAATGTAAATTAAATTAATCAATTACTGAAGAAAAATAATTCTAATCAAGCTTTTATCAAATCAATCATGAAATAAAAAGTCAAATTTAAAAATTTCCTGTAACCTATTTAACATTAAATTTTTTTCCCCACAAATAGTTTGTATCTGAAAGAACTGGATGTAAAGTATTCAAAGAATATTTTTTTAAAAACTATTTTAACCATAAACAATTTAACTGTTAATGAAATCTACATAAAATGTACAATTTTATTTCCTACTTACTTAAGCCTAATAAAACAACAATCAAATATATAAAATCTTAATTTTGAATATACATAAAATATCTGCAAAACTGATCTATCTTGTAAAACAAATTATAACATTCAACACACAACCAGGAAATTTCAACTCAGAGCTACCTCGTTCTAAATAGCCACATTAAGTATTTCATAAATATCCTCTTCAAGTATGGGGGACAAAATTCATAAAGTTATGCTCAATGGATAAAAACTGTTAATGCACAAAAAAAAGGCAATTCCAAATAAATGTAGGCCAAAGAAACAAAAATATTTAAATCCAGAAATACCTTCTATAAATGATGCTGAATAATATAATTAAGTTCAAGAATATAAATTTTAGATTTTATAAAATTTAAAACAGAAAAATAAATAAATAAGAATATACACATTTCTATAAAATTCTTCAAACAAATCTTATGCTTAAAAGATGGAGAAAAATGCAAGTTGATCAAATGCACTCAAGTTTTATGTAAGGTACATAACCAAATCAGTATAAATATTATTGAAACCATTTGTTGAAATGGTTAGACACTTCTTAGGCAGTGAATGAAATGGTGCAATGGAATTATTTAATATGAGAAATGATAGTGAAGTCAACTTCCCATGAGATATAAAATTGCATAGATGTATTTTAAAGCACATATTAGAGCTATCGTGTATAAAAATCAGTACAAATAAACACACATGTACAAGTATTTCAATTACATATAGCTTTTGTGAGAAAAAGTTCTCTAAAATTTTAAGACATGTATTTAAGATATCTGCAGATGAAATAATTTTAACAAATTGTTTAAAATGTTTAGCTAAACTCAATACAGTTACACCTTCAAAAATAGACAACTAGCTCATCTAAAACAGACTTCTATATGGCTTGTAGTTTTAAAAATTATATTACTTAATTTTAAAAGACCAGTTTCATATGGTGTTTCACAACATGATTATTTTTTAAAGATTTCATACAATTATATACACATTTTAAATTAAACGTCACTCTTCAAAATATTAAAATGAAAGTGTCACAGAATGTTACAATAAATAAAATAATTGCTGCAAAAATTTTAACAAGAAATTTACAAGGGAGAGAAAAACAAACAAACAAACAAAAAAAAAACACCCTTTACAGCAATATAATCAACCATTTAAAATATAACATAAAAGAGTAATATATATATATATATATACACATAACTTCTGAAATCATAAATACCAAACTAAAATTTTGAATTTACAAATAAATATATATAATTATTAAAATAATAAGAATAAAAAAATAACTTCCAGACTCTTTAATCTTGACAAGAAAACAAATTATGTGGCTATAATTGCATATTCATAGATGCACATTGATTTTAAAACTTAAAATGTTAACCCAATTTAAAAAGAAAATGTAGCCACTAATTTGGGAAGAATTGCCTGGATTAATATAATAAAATGTAAAAAATATTTTAATTTGAAAAAAAAATATGAAAAGAGATTTATTAATGTAATAATCAGGAAAAGAATATTTGTGGTAATATAGAAAGAATTAAAAATACACAATTGCAATTATAAATAATAAACTTACTTTTTCAAGATATTTAAAGTGAAAATAATAAGTGAACTACTTAGGTGAAAAAATTTAAAAATCTGATTCATTATATAATATTAAATATAGCAGATATCTCAAATACATATTTTAAAGAGCATAACATTTTTCCATTCATTAAAGAAGAATGTGAAAAAATATATTGCATCTGTTTAACATCATAAAAGCTAAGGAAAGTGCAAGAAATGATAAAAAATGCCATTCCTTTTTAAATAGTATTTAAGTAAAGAAAAGTCAGATACATTTTTGAAATTTTTCAATAAGATAACTTTTAAAGACACAAATGAAACAGTATATATATTATGTAATTCATAAAGAAAAAGATTTTTTCCAAATTAATTTGATGAATTTAGTGAAAACTGCATTCTTCCTTTGCGTATAAATACATACTTATGTATTTAAATGTACAAAGATGCGCAAAGAACACTCTTCAGAATAGTAAAGTAAAATTACAAACAGTGTAAAATGCTAGCAACAATTCCATCTAATGGGATGTAAATGCTACCCCACATTTCCTATTTTGATAGGATAAAATTAAAGGTTACAATTAAGTTTAGATTACTACACAAAATTTTTTACCAAACATATGTTACCAAAAATAATACTACAAAATTCAGGATAAATCAATCAAAACATTTCAAAGAGAGTATAAAATTATACTACTATTTATTAATAATTATACTACAGATAATTATTAATAAAAGTTTTGAAATACCTTTGCCCTGTATCTTCAAAAACAAAGGGGGAAAAAAAGATGAAGATATTCAATAAGTTTAACTAAATTTTTGATATACACACTGAACACCAAAAATGGGTTTTTAATTTATTATGAAGCAATAAAACAAATACAAAAAAATCGCATTTCAATACAAACAACTAGGGGTAGTGGAAAACAAATGTATCACAAAAACATTTTTTCCCCAATGGTCTTAAAACAAACAACAATAACAACAAAAAAATCTCAAAACACAAAATACTAAAATATAAAAACATCTATGGTAAATAAATAACCATAAGATCAAAATTTTTGATGCGACAACTAGGACGATTAAATTTTTTTTGTACACATGGAGGTGGATGGGAACAATGTTTTCGGTTCAATCTGATTTGTGGGGGAAAAATACATTTTAAACATATAATACATATTTAATTTCTAGAGAAGCATTTTGGAAAATGCTTTGAATACAAATATGAGCCCATAAAAATGAAGCAGTAACAAAAGTAATCCCTATTAAAATCTTTTCTTGCAGATAAATTCCAAAACTAATTATATTCTATTAGATATGATTTTATATACAACTATATATATTTACATTATATATATATATAATATATACAAAACAGTTTTTGATAAACATGCTTCCTCAAATGGCAAGAATGCAAATTGATCTAAAAGTGATAATGTTTCACTGGAGATCAAGAGATGATGGGCAATTTATGTTTTTTCCATTTGTTTTATCGCACATTTTATCGGTAGATGTGGTCTGAAGTTGCATGTTATGCATAGTTTTACCATTTGAAGTTTGAAGTTCAGGTTCATTGCCATTGGAGGAATGTTTCACTTTTGAAAAGGTGGCTGTAGTTCGATTAGAGCGAATTGTTTCGGAGGGTACAAGTTTCTTTTTGGTTGACATAGCTTCCAGTTTGTCTCTCACAGTATTTACAAGATACGCTACACAATCTACAACAGCCGATTCCAAATCCTGCAAGCCTTCTCTCGAATGCCGATGTCTATTTTTTGACCTATGTTCACTATGTGATTTGCTTTTTGGAATGTTGCTTTTATCTGATGAAGTTGAAGCAGCGGAAGGTACTTTAGCTTCAGAAAGTACAATTTTAGCATGCTTTTTAGGAGTGTGTTCATGGCCATCAATGTGTTTTCGCTTTTCTTTTTTAATACTTTGTAAATAGTCTTTGTCTTCAATTTTTACCACATTCTTCGATGCGTCAATGGCTCCATTCTTTTTTTCCTCATGTAAGCTAATTTTATCTATTTTAACTTTAGACCCATGCTCCTTATTACTTTCTTTATTTTCTCTATGTTCCTTGGTGTTATCTTTCATCTCTCTAATATTCTCTTTGCATTCTTTACTACTTTCCTTGTTTTCCTTACTACTTTCTTTATGCTCCTTGGTTCTATCTTTATTCTCCTTATGCTCCTTAGTGTTATCTTTATTTTCCTTAATGCAATTCTCCTTACTACTTTCTTTATGGTCTTTGGCACCATCTTTATTTTCCTTATGGTCTTTGGTACCATCTTTATTTTCCTTATGGTCTTTGGTACCATCTTTATTTTCCTTATGGTCTTTGGTACCATCTTTATTTTCCTTACTGTTTTCTTTATGCTCTTTGGTGCCATCTTTTTGACTATTACTCTCTTTATATTCCTTGGTACCATCTTTATTTTCCCTACTACTTCCTTTAGTTTCCTTTGTACCATCTTTATTATCCTTATTATTTTCCTTAATACTCTCTTTGTGCTCCTTGTGACTATCTTTATCCAATTTAATACTTTGTTTGCTCATGTCTTTATCCAAATTAGCATTTGTATGGATGGGTTTAGAATTTACATCAAGCACCCTTTTAACTACTCCGTCTTTCAGTATATCATTTTTAGAACTTTTAGTGGGAGTTGAGGTAGTGTTTTTCTTAGAAGAACCAGTATCTGATGATTTTTTCTTTGGTGATGCAGCATTTCCAATATCACCCCGACCACTTTTGCTGGCATCAGACTTATTTGATTTAGTATGTGTGAGCCATGTGTGCTCATCCCCCTGTTCCTGCTTAATATGTTTAATTTTTGGTTGTGCTGTAGAATTTTTATCAGTTTTCTTAGGAGTTTCATGTTTGATTTGGACTTTTTCAGATGTGCTCAAAGTTTCAGATTGATTTTTCTTGAGTTTTGAAATATCAGTCAGCTCGACTTTCAATCTTTTCTCTTTTGGAGGAGATGGACTGCTGGCACCACGTTCATTTTCACCAGGAGGGATGTAATACTGAGCTAACCTAACATGCCAAGCAACACTAGTAACAGCACTGACTGTTCTAAACTGATGTATGATATTTCTGGGTAGAAAATAAATATCATTGTCGCAAAGTTGAATCCGAGCATAGCGTATGCCATCTCGATGGAGTTGATTTAATTTTGCATCTTCTACCCATTGCACACACTGTAAAGAAAATAAGTAAAGTTATATTAAAATTGGAAATAAATTACCATGATTTGCATTTCTAGCCACTTCCAAGTCTGAATAAATAAAATAACATAACTCTAAAAGAGAAACAAACTAGAAACAGACAGTACATTTTTGTAGGATTTTCTTGGCCTTTTTCATGAACTTTTCATTAAATACACAATGGATTTTTCAAGTACCAATAACAATCACTTATCAATATTCCAAGATGTGTATATAATACCAGAAATTGTACGTTGTGCATTGTGTTGAAAATGCAATGATAATTAATACATTTCAATTAATAAATTCAGTACATCAAAATTTTCACATTATGTATCAACTATCTAAAACTGCAGAAACGCATGAGAGCAAAAGTTTGTGCATGGAACATGCAAAATTCATTTGTGATAAGTAAATAATTATTCTCAAACTGAAGTATCTTAAATATCAAATGTCTTCTAACAAAAGAGAAAAATCAATAAAAAATTTAATTAAATGGTAGCCTATCTCAGAAGAAACTTTATTGTTAACAGCAACAAAAAGTTTGTCTATAAGAATCAAGAAATCAACTGCAATGGCAAAAATGAAGGGGAGAGATATTGATGATTATTAACTTTTTAGAATTTGATGTGAAATTGAATTTTCAATAAATTTATAAACAGAATACAGAAAGAGTGTTGAAGGGGGGGGGGGAATCTAAATATTGCAGCAAATTATAGTGAAGTAGAATGGATAAATGTATTTTAAACAGAATTAATTACAAAAAATATTTTAATTAGTTTCAACAATAAGCTGCTTAGATCAATGATTTCAGCAAAATATTTATAATTATCAAAGATTATCTTGCTATTTATTATTATATAAGAGCCATTAAACTTAGTTTCAAAAATGAAAATTCCAAAGAAATTAATAAGCTGTACAACATGAATTTTTATGCTGAAAAATGCTCCATCTCCACTCTTTCAATGATAATTATATATTACTGTGTAAAATGATTTAAGCTGTAACAAAAAGTTTTCATTTTAAATCAAAAAATGTGTTTCCTCAGGTTACAGGGTCCCAAGGACCTAAATATAATTGTTAGAATGTTACCTTATACTTAACCCTCTGCATGCATAATTCTTTAAAATCACCATTTAGATGCGATGTTTGCAAGTTTAAATAATTTTCAAAGAAAGTGAACTAATACTATATATAACATGATAATAATATAATAAAAATTAGTAATTGTAAAAATAAACACTTTAAACTGTTAAAAACGCTTGGTGCAACAAAAAATGGACAGATAGCTAACCCGCGGAAATCGTGGGATACACAGCTGGAGGGTTAAGCAAGTCAGTTAAGTATAGACAAAGAAGCTTCTTCAGTTACTGTTCCCACTGAAATTGGTAATTAAATTAAGAAATAAGCAATATACTAAAATTAACAGTAAAATTTGAGAAGTTTCTATGTTTTCAGCATGTTACTGCAAGATTGAATGGTATTTCACTTCCCCATCATTAATTTTCCTTTAAATGCTTAATCTTTTGTTAATTACAAGTATACAAATAAAAGAAATTGTCTGATACAAACAGAAAGACTGTGAATACGAGTTTAAAATCTTTAAAGACACACTGCAACATAAAAACAATTATAAGTATCAGTTTACAACAATTCTTAAATCTCACCCATTAGAAAAAAAATATTTTTAAATTCTTAAAAATGAATACACACCTGTTTTTATAAAAGGGTGTATATTTATTTTAAATTCAATAATTTCAATAATCATTTTAAAGAATTTTTTGCCCTTTCTTTAACATACTAAAAAAACACCTGCCAGATGATACTTTTATTGATTGATTCATAAAATAATATTAACTACGAAACATAAGAATATACTCTAAAAATTTGGTACCTGAGATACTGGAGGTTCATGCAAGTCTAGCTGCAATTTCTCTACCAATTCATTAAAATCTCCTGCATGGAAGGCAACTACATCTTTTGTTATACGGTTTGAAGGATATCTGCAAAGAAAAGCGGATATAGATTATAAATATAAGGCTTGATTATTACTTTGAAAAAAGTTTATTTATATACTGAAATTATGAATTAGGTCTTTATTGGAGAGGGAAAGAGGAACATTGGTAAGGAAAATAAATAAATAAAATAATAATAATATTAATAACTTAGAAGGCACTAGCTTTCAAGCTAGATATTTTGCTGGTATTTGCATTAATTTTCACAGAAAATTTGCAATTTTATATATTTATCAAAAATAGAAATAACAATTCAGAAATAAAAGTTCTCTTCAAATAAGCACTTAATACATTGATATCTGAGATATGGACTAATCCTGTACGAGATGTCAGAACGTCTCATCATTGGTTCTGTAAAATTGCTTGTTCAGAGAGTAATTTTTTTAAATTTTATTTCTCATTATGCAAAGGGTTTGTTAAGCAAGGTTTGGCTGCATATTTACTCTAATTTTGTAAATACATTGAAGTAAATAGACTGTCTATCCAGTAGGATACACTTACGGATGCTATTATATTGCAAATTGAGACATTTTAAATGTTGTATTTAATTCATAAAAAAAAAGTCGAGGAATTACTTAGATTACAATGTCAAAGAACTATACCACAAACAAAGAATGAAACTGCATATAAATACATTTATTTGGGCATTATGTTGTATAATTTAAATGACAAAATGCCACATTATAATACATAGAGAAGAGACCTTCTAATCATGCCCTAATAGTTAATTTCTGAACCATTAGAGATAAGCATATACTTCCAATTGGAAAATGGTTATAAATAACTTATGTTTGTTCAAACCAATAAGTGTACTCCTGGGAAAAAAAAAAAAAAAGATGTCTAAGTAAATATTCTATTCTTATTAATATAGTTGAAATGAGAAACATTCCACTCTTCTGTGATTAAAATTGACAGATATGAAGTTTTGAATTTAATCAGTTTAGATCAATCATCAATTGACATTAAGAAGTGTTGCATACTGATGGTATAGATCTTCCTTGAAGTAGCAACTGAAATGGTCTAAAATAGTTCAACTGAAAGTTTATAAAATGTTCACATTTTGGAATAAGAATGATTTAGTAATAAAGCTAAACCCTTTTATTCCAAAATGTGAAATTTCTGTGTAAAATATTAGAGTACCAAGAGTATTTACTAAATATGATAATAGAATAAGGAAACTACATATAAATTTAAGACTTTTTTCAGAAACACAGCTTAACCAAACCAACATAATAATATATATTTTTAACATCATTTAAAATATATTTCAGTGTTAAGAATGAGTCAATTTCTAATAATTTAGAAAAGAGGTATTTGGCCACATTTAGAATAGACATTAATATATATAAATTGTAATATTTAAAATTTTAGATATATTTAAAATATTTTATAGTGCTGAGTTATTATTAATGCATAAAGCTATATGATATATATATTAAAAAAAAAGTAATTTCATTAAGTTGTTTTAAAAATAAATGCACAAAGCAGAGTGAAATTCATACTCATTTCCACAATGAACTGCTTTTAAGACTCCAACTGCAGCAGTTGTCAGTCGATCAAACCCCTGTCCAACATGATCTGCATGGCACTTAGTTCTATCTTCAAACATTATTTCACGAGGCTCCGTAGATCGAGGTAGATATTGCAATTTTCTGAGTTCATTCAGACCTCCCCTGAAAACAAGACATAATATGTTATAGAAATGCATAAATAATGCAGGAGAACTAAGCACTCTTCATTAAATAAGTTTTAAAAAAATCCTTTTTGTAATATTCACAATGATTGGAATATCTTTTTCTGCAAAGGTTTATGCTACAAATGTCAGAAATTTGGGCATTTAAGAAAGCACTGAAAAGAATGGGAGAATCTAAATTTTTATTAAAAATATTGGATCACATTTGATTATTTAGTGTGATAAAAAATGCCTGCAATAAAGTAGAACTTAGTGACTATTCTCAACTGAATTAAATTTATCAATATAAAAACAGAATAGAAGTCTAGATTATTTTACCTTTAGCAAATAGTATAATAATAATAATAATAAAAAAAGATCAATCTTGTAGCAAAATTTCTTTCTTTTTTTTTTTTTATAAATAGAAATAGAAATTAAGAAAATAAAAAAAAGGATAATTATTTTCGTGCTATTTCTGCCCAAATATAGGAATTACAAAAAGGTAATTAGTTTTAAATCAAAAATATCTAAGAACAAAACAACGAGAACTCCAATCAAATCTGCAATTTGTAATGGTCTAATAACTATCAAAGGCATTGTTTTCTAATTGCATAAAATCCAATTATAATTGATCATAATGGAAATTATATTACTCATTCCTCAACTTGGTATAAGAATAACCATTTTAGATATATTTTATGATAATTTAGTAAAAACCGCAAACAAAGCAATAAAAGAACAGAAAATTATTTCATGATAAAAACATTAGCAGTTACCTTTTTCTTTTGCAAGGAGATTTTGAAAGGTCTGCTGTAGGAACTAACTGTTCACCTGGACGAACCCAGAGAATAGGACCATCATTGCTTTCTTGGGGATTCATATGAACAATTGACATGGGTCCCCAAGGCATAGTTAAATGGAGGAATGGATTTTCTTCTAACATCTCCAAAAATTCAGGAAAATAGCCACCAACTTCCTCATGCACAGTTCCAACAAGGCTAATCTGATGCAATGGCCCTGTTCTGAATGTACCCTGGCTGTAATGCGCATGCACCTGAAATTCAAACACAGTAATTAAATACAGGGAATAAAATAATAAAGCACAAAATATGCCATTTTATCAAAATAAACAAATTTCAAAACTAATATTACATCATAAGGAATGTAAAATTGTTAATCATATGGGAACTGATAGAAACAATAGATATGGGTTGTGTATTAAAATACAAATGCAGTTTAATTACATGCTAATAACTACCTCACATCTCCAATTCAGCCACATTATTTAATCAGATGATTTTTCTATTACAGAAATGGTCATCTATTTAGATAGATGATCAAATGAGCTGAATTAAAACCATAAATCACGAATGTGTTATATTTATAATTCAATATACTCATTCTTTCAAAATGAACTTTTATTTTTAGCATAAGAATTATTATATTGAAGACAAAAAAATTTAATAACTACCCAATTATAAGACTTATTGAACTTTTGTTCCAGAAAACCTGAATTTCTGTTCCTAATTACCATTAACCTCAAGTATCTAACATTTATTTGGCTATACATATAACATCATGAGCTTTCACAGATTTATTGTATTAGGACTTTTTTCACATTCTCACTTTGCAAATGTGGAGAACTTCCTTTTCTTGCATTTAAAAGCAACCACTGCATTTTTGATGATCTCTGCCCTTTTTTTTTACCTCTCCACAGAGACAACATCGGTTTAATTAACAATCATGGAGAAACAAAAAAATCTAAAAACTCATTTCTCAAAATGAATAACATAAGATGTAATGGCAATGGAAAACACATTTGTCTTTGTATGATTTGTTGTGTTTCTTCTTTGTAGGATTTTATACATGTCAAAGTTAAAAACAATAAATCAGGTACTACTCAAGTATAGTGGAGGAAATTAATATAGTAGTGGCTTTTTACTAACAAGAAGCAAAGTTACTTTTTGTTCATTAGCAATCTATCTAACAGAATGTCTAACATGTATATTATGTTCAACAGATATTTTAAACATTAGAAGTATTTTAAATGCACAACAAAACTGAGAAATTATTTAAATTTTGATAGTACTTTAACCAATATGAATGCAATTTATTACTTAAGGCATATAAAATTTCAATGCATCAGAGAAAAACAGACTTGCCTGTTCACAATATTTTGCCATTGTAGTTGTTTCTATATCAGACTGCCGACCAAGTTGACCCATTTTTACAACTAGATTTGGATATTTATCAGCAAAATGTTCTAAAAGATCAGGTATATATTCAGCAGCATTGTGAACAATACCCATCACATATCGAGCAACACCATAAGGCTCTTCTAAAAAGGTTTCCTATAAAAGAGTTAAAAATTAGATTTGAAATTGATTATTCAGGATTAATAATAAAGACCAATAAATCTTAAAATAATTCATTAAGCCTTTTTAATTATCTATTACTAATGCAAATTTAATTTTACAGAAATGTAACTAATTTTGCTTTTTACCACTTTTTCAAGTTCAGTTATTAGTTCAACAGAATTCAGTATACTAAGAAAATAATTACACTCGTATTTCCTGTCAGATACTTAAATGTAAAATCTCAGCTTGTGAATTTGAGAGGAAAAACTATTTTCAAGATTCTATAAGAATAAATTATGAATTAAATATTAAAAATAATTTAAATAAAATAATTTTTTGAATGTATACTAATAAGAATGTAATTTTAGAAATTGTTTTTACTGGAAGGCACGATAGCACAGAAAGAAATAATAATGAGTTAGTTGGGAAGAATAATCAAAATTTCGACAGTTAGCACAAGCATTTTTTCTTCTTTTCTGCTATGACTGAGCATTAGAATTTTTTTGGTAGTCGATTCAGAATGATTTTTATGCCCACCTTAAAATATTATTACTATAATTTATTTGCTTGCTATACTTTCGAATTTATCACCATGAAAGGAAAATTAATTGTCAAGGAAGTAAAAAAAATTGGACATTTTCCTTATAAAGTTGTTATAAATTAAAATGCTTGATACTACTACTAATAATTTTAATTCTATCTGTTGTATAAGTTCTAATATTTTTTTCTAAGCTACTTTACTTTTTCTTTGAAAGATGAGCACAAGAGAAATTTCTATACATCAAATTTCAAATTACACATTGGTACAACAATAAGTCCTTTGGACAGAAATGATAAATAATTGATAATAAAACAAATAATTAATTTTAAATTAATTTTTTAAATCAGAAATACAAAATTATAAACATAAAAAGTGCTATATTTGACACTATTTAGCAATTTACCATTTGCATCGGTCTAACGGAAATGTTTTTTGCAAGAATAGTGAAATTCTATATAAGCCACCCCCAATAGTTCAGCTTTACAAAAAATTCTGAAAATTCCCAGCCTATACAAGTTTGTTTCAAAATGATTAGTCAATGTTTATTCAGATTTTTGCCCAGAAATCTAAAATGAATTTTTTTTGGATCATGAAGATTTAATGTTGAAACAAAATATTTATTTATTATTGAGGCCAATTAAAAAGCTGAATGGAGAAATATTGCTATTATGTGGTTCAAATTATATTAATCAAAAATAATTACCAATAAGCATAAGGGTATTATAATAATATTAGTAGCAATCCTACGGTAAAATATTTTCAAAAAATATTTCCAGCTCCTTAAAACTATTGCATTGGCAAAATTAAAATGGATTTTAGATGTTTTCACTTTAATAAAAAAATTCCAAATGAACCAATCTTATAAGATTTGCTAGCAATTTCTGAAGTAAGATTCCACATTCCAACAACTTGTTAAACAGCCGATTAGGGGAAATTTTTTGTCACAACAAAATTAAAATTAAACAACTGCATCTAGCGAGGATTAATTATTAAAAATTCATTACCTTAAGGAACTCTTCAGCAAGACATTTCAAATCTTTTGGAGGAAGATGACAAATTTCATCCCAATATAGATGGAGAAGAGCAGCACCTCCATTTGGATATACTTCCAATCTTATATACTTGCCATATTTTAAATGTTTCATATCAAACCCTTGGGGAAGTCGTGGAATCTTCTGAGAAACACCCACTTTTTCACACACTTTATCATGCCTGTCTCGCTTGCACTGAACACCAACATTTCGATGATTTGTTAATTTTTGCCGACAACGTATGCACAGGCCAGTCTTGGATGAAGTTGAATTAATTTTATGAGATTGTTTATGACTTTTGCCTTTATCATCTGCTGATTTTGATAAATCTGATTTCTTCTGCTCTATATTTATTGAATAAATACTTTTGCTTATGTGCTTTTCATCTTTTTGAACTTTAGATTTTTTTTCTGAATCCACTTTTGTTTTTACTTCAATTTTAACATGCACATCTTCTAATTTGTTATGTTTTAATTTCTTAGATTTATGTTTGATACTGCTGTAATTTTTCTCTTTTGTTCGATGTTTATCTGAGTGTTCTTTCATTTTATTTGCAGATAGTGTGCCACTATTTTTTGGTTCTGAAGAATGCTTATTAGATTTAATGGGATGAACTTCACTATGTAAGTGCTTCTTGTGATTTTTTAGGAGTTCATTTGCTTTCTTTTTATGAGTATGAGAGGAATTTCTTGATGAATTTTCTGTTTTTACAACAGAGGATTCACTATTTACAACTTCACATGATGAAGATGTTTTTTCAAATTTTACTGATAAAGATGAACAGGTTTCCAGTTTAGATGAAACTGAATTGGTAGGTGTAGAGGTAACAATACATGAACTATTACTTACAGATTCATCATCTACATAATTACATTGATTTAAAGCTGTTTCTTTATGAGATTTGGGACTTTTGAGTTCAGAAACTGATACCTCAGCCTTCTCTATTTTGAAATGTTTATGAGTATCACAATGAGTTACATTATTCAATATGTTTTGTGTTTCAGGCACTGAGAGACTTGAAGTCTGTTTATCAGAATTATCTACGAGCAGAGATGATTCCGAATTCACACAAGGATTTGTTGATTCATCAGTTTTTTGACTACTGCTGACAAGATTGTTGATTTTAGTACTTGTACAATCATTCTGATAGTTTGATACATCTGTTTCTGATATTGATACAGATGGCTTGTTGTTAAATACTGAATCTTCATTTTTGATATGGGAATCTGAAATTGATTCAACTTTAATTCTTTTAGAACATGGAAGTGAATCAGAATTTAAATGATTATCCCCATTACATTGAAATGAGTCTCGCTTTCTTTTCATAGTAGGTAATGCAGAAGTGTCATCAAATGAATTTTTTGAGAGAGAATATTCATGAACAGGATTCTCTTTTTCAGCAACTACAATTTCTGCAGGTTTGTCAGCTGTAGGAATATCCTGCTCAGAAACACGATTACACAACTGAGAAGCATCACCACTTGTTTGATGATCATTATCTGAGATGAACTCCTTCTTAATACTAATATTTTCTGCAGGTATACTGGGATGTTGAACTGGGGTATTAGTATTATCTTTTACAGAGGCACTTTTGTTTAGAGATGATTTATTTTTAGTTTTTAAAATAGATTCTCCATCTTTTTCAGCATTGGCAAAGGAAAGAGGTGAGATTTTCTTTGAAACAGAATTGTGCTCTTTATGCTTATGAGATTTCACATTGCTCTTCTCTTTTGGACGATCTCGATGCTTTGATTGATGTTTTTCTTTGTGGTTTGTATGATGTTTGTCCTTCTCTTTGTGCTTTTTCTTCTTTGTGTGATGAACCGACATATTTTCTCTTAGTCTTTCAGGCTTTTTACCGCTTCGGTTGGCAATATATTTTTCACTTTTCAGTAAAGATGATTTGGCTAAAAAACAAAACAAACTACAATTAAAAAAAAAAATTTTTTTAAATATAATTACTTATTATTCAAAAACTGGAAAAAATTCAACATAAATTACATACACACAAATATTTAATCAAAAGGGAAAGGAATAAGCTTTAAATAAGAAGCATTTAAAAAACACTTAAATCGTATTTCATTTTACTGGAAGTTGTAAAATATGGTAGATTTTATTTTGAAACCCTTAGTTAATTTTCAAAAAGCTTCCCTGGGCAGTGAAAATTTGTCAGTTGAATTCATTTGTAAATACTCATATGATTGTGTGGCATGCTTAAGATTTTTTGACTAATTAACACATGGTAAAGTTGATAAAAAATAGTTGTTGGGCAGTTAAAATATTATAAACATGTGGTTTCACAATTGTAATTGTAAAGCATAAATTAAAATAAACGTAATAAGAATTGTTAATAAGGATGCAGAATCTTTATCATGTTCTAGAGAAACATTAAGCTTTGCTTAAAATCAAATGCATATCATTAAAAATATATGTCATTTGAACACAAAACTACATAAAAAATTGAGGAGAAAAAAAAAAAAAAAAAAAAAAAAGATAAACTTGATTAAAAGACTGAAACTACCAACTGTTGAAATAATTTTCAAGCTGTTTCCAGATTTATGAAAAAGTTACATATTTGTTTTGCAAAACATAGTTAAGAAATTATGAGGTCCAGCAAAGATAAAGCCATTTTTCTTATACAGCTTGTATAATTTTGCAAATATAGCAATGAAAAATTCTTACTGCAAAGTAAAAAAATTAATGCTTTATGGCATAAGATTGCTATGCTAACTACAGCTTTTAGTTGCATACAAACTAATACAAAAGCACAATTTAAAAATTACTGAAATGATTCTATAAGGAAACATTAATCAAATTTTATTTAGATACATTTATTTTATCAGTATTAGCTTAATGAAGTAGTATCTTTTAATATTCTGAAAAAAGATAAATTTTATACTTTGGAATTGAATATTTTCTATATTTGTCTATATTAATTTTTTTTTTTTTTTTTTTTTTTTGCTTTTTAAATATGGATTAAGATTTCATTATAGGCAAATCCAAAAGCAATATTTCTGACGAAGAGAAGTACAAAACAAAGGAATCGAAATCCAAACCTTCAAAGTTAAATTTAAAAGCTATCTTTTAATATAAAGGAATGATAAGATAATTATAATTCATTTAATAAAAAAAAATGTACATAATGACCTTTCTTTTATAAGTCATTTTACCATGTAGAAATGTTCCATAATTCTTCTTAAGATAGGATGTGAAGTGCTAAGAACAAATTGCCTTTAAAAATTATAGTATTTAAATTAGCAGAATTAACAAAAGCATACTTACTATGACACAATTTATAAAAAGCTTTTTTATTCTGTTTTTTTTTTTTTTTTTTTGAAGAAACTTTATGTGTAATAGAAAAGAATGTCATTACATACTTATGCCATATGATGCAATTCATTTTAAAACTGAAGAAATACTTGACTTCCAATGATCTAAACAAATATATAGGCTTCATATGATCAAAAATCATATAATTTCTATAGATATAAAAATAAAAGAATAATTGCTACTACAATTTTTCCCCTGAAATATTTTCTATGAAGAAAAGTAGTATAAAGAATATCATTACCCTAAATTTGCAGAAGCCAGTTATTACTTTAAAACTACTAATTTTTTTTAAAGACAGAATAAATAAAAGGTAAAACTTCCCCTGATTTATCTTAAGGCAAAACAAATAATATTGGGGAAAAAAAAATCTTTCTTTTTTTGAAAGTACTAACCCAATAGTTCCTCTTAAAATGCAAAAGCTCTAACCTGTGATATAAAGTTTATTTACACTTGAGTTAATTTCTCATGTTAAATATGCAATAAATAAGCAAAATTTTCATAAATCTAAAAAAGTAATATATCTATAAACAAATATATGTTACTTTTTAAAAAAATATATGTTGGTAAGGACAATCATGCACAGAGGGAATATTTCATAAATCAAATAAAATTTTCACTAAGGGGGGGGAGGAAATACTATTTATGGTACTAATAGGGAAAAAATGAAGAAAAAGGAAATATATTTTATAAATCTAACAAAGTTAACAATAATAATAAAAAAAAGTACTAGAGTTTAAAAAAAAATGATTGCAATTCATTAATAATATATTTCAATATATATATATATATATTGAAATATATTATTAATGAATTGCAATAAATATATTATTAATGAAAATATATATATATATATATTTTTGGGTCACGAGGAATCATTTTTAGACAATGTCTGTTTTTCCTCACAGAAAAAATCCCTTTCTTTGAATCCCTGCCTGAGGGTGACCCTTGAAAAAGTCTTCAGGCCGGATTCGTTATATTTTTTATAATTTTTTTGGTTTAATTTTTTTTGATTTTTTGTTTTTCCTATTAACTTGATTCTAATACTTTTGTATGTATGTATGTATGTATGTATGTATATATATATATATATATATATATATATATATATATATAAATTAATACTACTAAGCATATTGTATCCTCATATAATAATATATCCAGATTTAATACATTTTATTGCTTTTTTTTAAAACCATATATCATAGAAACAAAACTTTTTTCCCCCCATAGTAAGGAATTAAAAAACTATATATCTGGTAGAAGCTCTCAGCAAATTAAAATTAGTATAATTTTAATCATATATAGCTATAATGAGCAATTTAAAAGAATTATCGTTATTCATTTATCATGCTTTTGAGAGTTTAATCCTTAAACAGCAATTTATTTGCAATCCATACTGCTCAAGCAGACAATTTAATTTTCTTAGTTTAAGGAAGACTGATTGATATAGAAACTTACAAGTTTTTTCCTTTACCCATGAAAAAAACTTTTCTTTAAATTTATCAAAGTCATATTAGCCATTTTAGTTTAAGAATTAAGGAAAAAAAAAAAAAAAAAAGATTTTTTAATACTGGTTAAATAAAAAATGCTACTGTAAACATTTATCAAGTATAAAAAAGAAAAATATAATTGATGTGGCTATTTTGGGAATTTTAGAATGAAGAAAACAAAATTATTCATATTCTGGATTTTCATTAATAATTTTAAAAGATACTCTCAATTTAACTTTTGTAAATTATTGAAAAAGCAAAATTATTATTACATAGAATAATAATTAAAAAAATGGATTTTAAGTTTATTTTTCATTTTCAGTTAAAAAGAATGAAAACCTTTACACTCATTTATTTAATTCACAATGACTTCAAAGATTTTTTGCAACATTATATTTAGGGACTCACTATGTAATGAATAGCAATAAAAATTCAGAATCAATCCAGCTATTTTTTAAATAAAAAATATGCAACAACTAGTAGTAATTTTTCATTACTGCTAGTGAAATTCTCGATACATGTTTTCTTTTTCTACAACTCATTATTTAAGATTAAGTGCAGGAATAAAAAGTAAACAGTTCTATATTCATAGTATTTAGCAGCTAAAATAAGAAAAGTTGTGATCAGGCATTATTGCTAGAACAAAATACAACTTGAATTGCAATGATAACCAAATTGCAAAATAATAAATGAGAGAGAAAAAAAAAACATCTGCCAAAGTGTGTTATATTGGCATGCTAGCAAATGTTTGCACTTCTAGGCCAAACTGAAAGTTATTAACTAATTAGAATCAAACTAATTATAATCCTAATTAAAATTACAAAAATAATGATATTTGGACAATTTCTAAATTTTAATTAACATTTCTGTAGTACTGATTTTACCAATTTTTCTTATTCAAATCAATCTTTTGACACCTTCTACTTATGAAAATAATGGTATTCTACTTCTCTGAAACTGAATACCCCTTAACAACTGAATGAAATTTAGAATTGCCACAAAATAAATTAAAATTAATAAATGAAATTTTTATCTATATTGAATACTATTCAATAAACCAAACTACTGATGGAATTTGATAACCATTCTGAAAATAACCATATAGAAAACAGTTAAACCTAAGGTAATAAAATTATTTATGAATAAATTGATTAATATATCAAAACTAATTAAAAACACCCCAAGTTCAATTACAATTTTAATTCACCTACACACTTTTACAGGAATAGAGAAATAGTGACATAAGTCGTGATAAATACTTACAAAAGAAGAAATTATTTGAAAATCAGGGGAAAATGGTATTATAAATAATGGAAAAATTAAAAACTGCTAAAAGTCATGCTGCTATGCCAATAAGTAGAATAAATTAATTTTGGACTATTATAAAGCATGATCAGCATATAAATAACAGATTGTCTAAGTTTACAGCCCAAATGCTCTTTCAAATACATCTTAGTTCTAATGTCAGCAATATATGATAATCAAGCAATGTAATGGAATTTAATAGGGGATAAATTAAAATGACCACACAGAAATATTTTTTAATTAGTTAATTTATGATGAAGATTTTGGTATCATTACGGAATAATAATAATAAAAACTTACTAATGATGTTTTTAAAACAGAACTGAGAATAACAAAAAGAATATTATGAAAAAAAAATTATAAATGATATTAGAAATTGATAAACTATATAACTGATATGATTTCAAACAGAAATCTTACAACTAAGAAAGGAAGAAATAATTTTTATTAGCCTATGACATTTCTGCGGTAAAATGAAAACACTAGCAAATTCCAAGCCAATAATACAATGACTTAATAAATAAATAAAGTTAGCAAAAATTAATCAGTGTTTATTTGAAATTATCTTTTTGTATATTTTTTACATCTATCTGCATAAATGCAAGAGACAAATAAGATATAAAACTTAATTAAAATTGTGAGCAAGAATAATAAACAATAACTTTTATTGGAATTTTTATGAATCATGAAAACTATTATTGCTATGAAGGATTAAAAAGAATTAATTATAACTGGTCATGACCAACATTTTTATATTCTTTACATTAAAAACAGTTTTTTAGATGAAAATATTTATGCATACAGTGAAAAACCTGTAAAATTTACATCTTCTAACAAATGAAAAGATACATAAACATTACTGATAAATGCCAAAAATATAAATAAAAATGCTTCTGGATGTACATAAAATAAGAAAATTAATTTTTGTAAAATTTTGCAATTAAGCCTAATTTGCAATTTGATTATAAAATTTTTAAATCAGAAAATTATATTTTTAATAACTAAGATTTAAATGTTAGTTTAATTACAGTCAATAAATAACTTCGTGGATATCTACTAAAATTGGGAATATACTAATCTGACATATTAACAGCAGTTGCAAGCAATAAATATTATTAAAATCATTTCAAATGTAATATAAGAACAGTAAGTAACGATAAATGTATATATTTAATGGTTTTTTATATAGATTATATGTTTATATACTTTTAAGTATAAGATAAATAAATTGCTCTCACCACAACTGAAAAATAAACATACAAGAATGGGAAAATAAGCCTTATTAAAATGTCTTCGTCCAAATTCATAAGGATATATAGTAAAAATGGCAAAGATAATACATTCCTTTACTTTATACGATACCTGATTGAATTTCTGTTTCTTGCACATGGTCGTATTTGTGTTTATCATCAACAGATTGCACTGGTATATTTTTGGGTAATGAGTGATTAGGCTCAAATGTACAGGGTGTAATCTTGTTTTCATAACTTAAAACATTGCTCTGACAATTAACAGGACTAGATCTACTGTCATTTTTATCATTTAGGGTATTATTCATTGGCTTACAATTATTTGGTGAAATTGTTTTTATACCATTTGGAGAGTGAACTATACGACACACTTTGACGTTACCATTGCAAAGATCTTCTGCCGCAGGCAAGCCAGGTAAATTTCGGAAACAGTGCTCGGTTCTTTTCTTTAAATGTCCATGAGGAGGCAGAACAACACTTTTAAGAAAGCTTGAATTTCTTCTATCTTGCTCTAACTTGGTATAAAACGTGTCACTACTTTTCTCATCGCACTTATTTTTCTCAGAATCGTCTGCACTCATCTTACCAGAAGCCATTTTCTGTTTTGACTTAGGGTTGCCAAGGAAATCATATGATTTGTCGCCAAGATTTATTGGCCAAGTAGCATATCTATTTTATTTTGGGAAATCGTGCAGGGTTGTAGGGTACCGGCATATTTATTATAATAAATTTGCTTCTCAGAAATAGTATACTGTCACGAATTATAGTGTCATGCTGCTTTTTTTGCATAATTAATTCATTATTTAATGAAGTGAACAGTTACATTTAGTTTAATTTTTTCAAAGTCCAATGTGAAAGTTAATACGAATACCATTCACTTTTATAAACGGATTACAATTTAGCAATTTCCAAAATATAAATATGATTTGCTAACTTTCCTTTCAAAAGTGAAAATAATAAATGCAACTGCTGGCTTTCCAAAAAATTAAACTCGATTTACAATTAAATTTTAGGTTTGATATTCCAAGATTACAAAATGTGTCTGCCATATTTATTTTTTTATTAAATTTTTTTGAATAATCCAATGAATAGAAATCGCATTTCTGAGCGATTAAATTTAACTTCTGGAAGACACTCCCACTATAAGGGACATAAAACAGAAATGTTCCGCAAAATCTATCTTAATTGGATATTGGATAAGAATACCCGCTTTCTATTGGATATATTGGAACAGAACAACCAATCATACACTTACTTGTAAGATACGAACCATTCTAGTTTTTCTCCGCTCTGCGCATGCGGGAACACTTCGAAGCTCGCAGTCGGCGAATTAATCTCTTGGTCTTGTGGTATTCAAACCTTGTGTCGTGTTAACTTTATTGCGAATTAGATTATTGTAGTTTCCTTGTATAAAATTTTTTGCCATGTCTTCGAGTGGAGCTACTCCAAAGAAAATGAAAAAAGTGGAAGTTGGAGATGGTGAAGAAAGCAGAGATTATGATGCAGAAACACAGAAAGCGTTAGAAGAAATCGACGCTTGTCAGAATGAAATCGACGCTTTGAATGAGAAAGCAAGCGAAGAAATCCTTAAAGTTGAGCAGAAATACAACAAATTAAGAAAACCTTTCTTTGAGAAGAGGAATGAGCTGATTAGAAAGATTCCAAACTTTTGGGTGACCGCTGTATCCTTTTCTACCATTTTGTTTGCAAGGTGCATGTACTATGATAAAACATGGTTGTCTATTCACTAAGCCTAACTGAATTCGGCTAGTATGGCCACATGCTTTGTCTAGTGCATTGCGCGGGATTATACTCGGCATGTTTTTTTCATTGTAATATGTATTTGTTTTATTAGTGTTATGTTTTAAATTAGCGTTTCTAGTTGTTGCTTATCCAACGTGCGTAATTTAGTTATTCTTGTCTTATCTTGTTGATTCGTATTTCACCGGCGCGGGGAAAAGTTGAGCGGGAGTTCAAAACTTTGATTCAGCTGTTGCAACACTCGTGCCTTTTTATAAGCCTTTGATATTTTTGATATATCATTCAAAATAGCTTAAGAAATTATATTTACCATATCTGATATGCATTATCGTAAGGATTTTATTTTTAAAATGTTACAAGAACTTCGGTATTGAAATTTTAAAAACAAATTCCAGTATGAAATCCATTAATCTTATTATTGTGTGAATGTTTGTTCTCCATTATTACTCTTGATTTATTAATAAATTCGGCTCTTCCGAAAATCTTTTTTAAATATTCGTTTTTGGTCAATGCATTCTCAAACTTTACTTAAAATTCTTATATGCAGTGCAGAGTTAGTTAGTCCGTTATTTTCTTTTTGTTTTAAAATATTTCACATATAAAGTCAATAATTCCTGCTGAGAAAATAATATATATAATGGAATCTTGGTAAGTTTTTCGTGATTATAAATCTCAATTATCTGAAGTTACAAGCTTTAAAATTTTTGGTCTTATCGATGAATATTTAAACTATACTACAGTTTTTATTTAATTAGAAATGCATAAAGTAAAAGAATGTTTTCTTATTTAATGTTCTTTCATTTTTTTTCTAAATTTTTTTGTTTATTTTTAGATTCCAAATATCTTTAATCTGATCTTTAAATCTTAAGATCTTTAAATATGTTAATTATATTTTTTATTAATTTACATTTTTATCATTAGTATTGTATAACTAACTATGCATTAGATGAACTAAGCTAAGTGTGTATTATTCCCATTTTAATTTTTCAAGATATTGAAATCTCATTATATGTTCATTGTTAAGTTTGTAAAGTTATATCTTTCATCTGTTCTTGTTAAATGCTGTCAATAGTTTTAATATAGATTTATATTAAATAGGTGTACTTCATGTACCTTATATTGTAAGTTATGGAAATCAGTTTTATACATAGGAAAGTTGTCATCTCCTAATACTAGTAATAACATTCTTTAGCTACTTGTAATAGATGATCAGTAGATTTATAACATCTATTTTCGTAAATATTGCAGTATTTGTGTAAAATAAATTGCTATTTTATGCTAGTAGCTGTATTGTACCTTAATGTGTTCACACTTGATGAGAATTTGTTTTTTAAAATTTGTTTGCTTTGTAGCTGCCTATAGGACTAGTTTTTGGTGAAGATTTCTTTATTTCTCAGTCTCCTCCCCATAAGTGCAATATTAAAAATTTTTAGTAAAAAATTTTAGAATTTAAAATCTGTTTTGCATTTAGACTTAGCTAATGAATCTTATATTTTGTAGAACAAAAATTCAAACAGTTTATAAAAATTTAACTATCATGTTAATAATCATATTCGTTTATAGCACTTTTTCATTGTAAATGCTTGAAGAAAATAGAAGTGGAATTTAAAATTTTAATCTAATAACTAAATAACTATCTATTTGGGTGTTAATTACATTATATGAAACAATGTAAAAACTTCTTAATAATTGATATTGTTATATAATCTAACTTCATTAGATATAAATAACCTTTCACTTTTTAATATGCAGTAGCATAATTTTCCAGATTTCTTTTGACTTTTACTACATTTACAATCAGTAGTGTAGTAAAAGCTGGGATACATTATTGTGGCTAGTTAAAAACTTAAGTATGATGTCAATTTATCTAAAAGTAACTGATATTGATTTAAATACCTTTTTGTTTTGACTTTTTTTAAAATCTTTTTTGATATAATATTCTCTTAGAAATGATAATTTCTTAAGTTTAACTTTATGGTTTTTAATAAATTATATTAAATATTAGTTTTTCCTTTGAGTTTTGAATTTTAAGAAAATAATACATATGTTATTGAAACTATCTAATATGGAAGAAATCGCACAATTCATGTCCATTAAATAATCCATTCTTTGAGTACCAGACATTAACACCATAAGTGGTAGTATTATATAAATACTCGGAGTTGAAATATTCAGAAATATAGTTGCTAGTCTCGTTAAATTTTTAATATCCTGATGTTTTGTAGAAATGTATATTGTGTAACATAAACATACTTGCTTATTGTTACTTATTGCCTTTTTCTTATGTATTTTCATCTTAAATTCTGTTTTAATATGTAGAATTTCAACATATACAATTTTTTCTTTCATTAAATTTTGATATAATTTCCAGTGAAGCACCTTAGTTTCATAAACATTCATAGTTTTTATTATGCATGAATGGCTTGCACAAATGAAACCCAGGTTATGTCTTTTAACTCACATTTAGCTGCAAGTAATCTTATTCTGTGTCCTCCATCTCATCTTTAAGATCTGTATATATAAGATTTTTTAATGAAATGTTGTTAAAATTGAAATACATATTTGAAGTGCTTCATGCTCAACCTGCAGGTGTGGTGTGAAATTTTGGAGGGAGGGTGTGCCAGCTCGTGTGTCATCCTCGTCATCTGACTGCGGTTCAAAATTACGATGCCAATCTCAGAATAGTCCTAGTGTTGCTTTAAAACAGGATGTTGATATAACTACATCTATCCAACTAAGCTTCATGCTGACATGTATGAGCTTAACTCGTTTTTTTCTTGAAATTTTGTGACCTGCTGGAGTAAATTATATATATATACGTTCATGAAATGAAGCTTTAATTTTGGTTTCAATAATAAGTGACACTATTTGTATAAATTTTTATTTCTTTTTGTATTTGATTTCCTTAACTCCCTGAAGTTTGTAAATCATCCACAAATCTCTGCCATCCTGGATGAAGAAGAGGAGGAATGTCTTCACTTTTTGACTAAACTTGAAGTTGAAGAATTCGAAGACATTAAGTCTGGTTACAGAATTAAATTCTATTTTGATGAGAATCCATATTTTGAAAATGATGTTATTGTGAAAGAATTTCATCTTGGATCATCAGGTAAATATCTAATCTTGATAATTTAATTAAAAAATATTTTGCAATTGAAATTTGTAGAATTTTTTTTGTATAAACTTGAAGCACCTTTTTTTAATTAAAAAAAATTATCATAATTCTTATTAACCCTCTGGCTGCGTAATTCTTTAAAATCACTATTTAAATGCAATGTTTGCAAATAAGTTCAAATATTTTCCAGACAAAGTGAACTGATACTATGTTACACGATAATATAATAAAAATCTGGGTAAAATCCTAGATGGGGCCCACCTCTTGGCGACTTATTTGAAATCTCGCCATGTTGACTACTAATTGAATATTTATTATTATTTTTCAATTAAAAAACGATACTTGAAGGCCAGAAATAATAATAAAATAAAAAATAAGTAAAATAAAATATAAAAAATTAAATATAAATTTAAAAAAATCGGTCTAGGTTGATTATTTAATAATAAAATAAAATAATAAATAAAAATAAATAATAAAAAATCCATCTAGGTTGCCACATTGGCGACGTTATTGCCACTTGTTTGGCGAGAATTCAAAAAGACGCCAAGAGGTGGGCTGTGCTAGGATCCACCCAAAATCTGTAATCATAAAAATAAACACTCTGAACCGTGAAAAATGCAGGACGCGACATTAAATGGACTGATTGCAAACCCTTGGAAATTGTGAGATACACAGCTGGTAGGTTTAGATTGTAGTCACCAAATTTTATATATTTTCTATGTACAGTTTTTCCATAATTTTTTTAGCAACTATCATTTTTATTAGAAATTATTATTTATAGTTAGTGTCTACTTTATTGAACACTAACAAATTGAACCATCCAAATTATTTCTTTTACAAATGTAAAAATAAGGATTTTTTTATAGTTGTTGATACAGTATTAGTCAAAATAAAATTAGAAGTGCTTGAAGGAAAGGAATTTTGCGAACAGAAATCATAAATAATTTGTTGGGAAATTGTTATGCTATTTTATAAAGAATTTTTATTACAGGAAAAATTAAGAAACTAAATATTTCTTTATTTTAAATGTTGCTTTTAGTGTTTGAAAGTAATTTGTCATTTTTTGACTGTAGTTAGTGTATTATTTTTTTATGTGAGCATTTTTGTTTGGTATTAAAAATTTTTTACTGAAATTACATTTTTGATAGGGGTGACTTGATAGGGCTTTATGTTTGTATGCAAAAGAGATTCTAATTTTCATCTGTTTAACCAGTTGCAATATCTTTTTCAGTATAGTTTTGAATTTCTAACCTAACTACTAGAAGCAATGAAATTGCTGATTTGTATTTTTTCTATTTCAAAGTAAAATTCAGTTAAACTAATGTGAATTTCATTGTATTTAAATATATAGCAATGTGCCAGGTACTAGCTAGCATATGAATTTGTGACCTAAAGTTCTTATTTTTAGAAATGTTTGCATTTAATTCATATTAAATTAGACAAATACTTTAATAATGCTATATGTTTTAATTTATGAGGAATTAAAAAAAATAAAGTTAAAAAGATTGGCAATTTGTATCGAAAAGCTATTAAGTTTATCATGTTTCGTATCAATGAAAATTTAATTATCTTAAAATAGCCCTTAAAGCCTTTCATATACTTGTTATTGGTGAACAAAGTTTGAAGAATGTATGGTATGAATGCCTTGGATTGCCATGGGGATCACTAGTGACTGGCAGGCTGATATAAATTACATTGTAGGAAATTCAGTACAGAGTCAATGTGTTAATAATAATTTATGGAGCAGAGTAGTTAACTGCAATTTAAAAAAATTGTTTGATGCAGTTGAAGTTTTTCATTTTAAACATTTTAGATAATAGAGTAGTTTGTATATGATTAGGATTGCCATGCCACCTGGGTAACCAGGAAAATGCAGGAAATTTAAGTCGTCTAAGAAAATTGGAAAATGCAGGAAATTTTCATAAACATGAAATTTTTAAGTTTCTTACTCATCTCTCCGACCCCTTATTAAAAAATGCTGATCTCAAAAGACTAAGTATAAAAGATTGTAGTTGGAGCTTCGAAAAATGAAACAATACCCAATTGTGTAATCGTTTAAACTCGCCCCTTTTCTATTTACTTCAATTTTTTCTTTGTATAGATCAGTCCAGTTTCAATTTACAATACATCTGATTTTTTTCCCCATGAGACCCCCTAATTGCAGGTAATGAACATGTGCAAGAGTTCTGTAACTGCTTGAAAGAATGGAATATATTTTTCTGTCGGGAGCATTCAACCTACTGAAGCAGCACATAGGTGTTTAGTCTACCATACTTGAGTTTATTGAATGGTTTATTATTTGAGAAACTGAGCTTATTCAAAATAGAAAGAGAATTTTTTTTTTTAAGTAATGGGCTGCTCAAAATCCATATTTAATATGAATTGGACGAATAAAAAAAATCATTCCTGATTTTGCTGAATGGATTTGAGAAATTCTGCAAAATCCATTTGTCTCATTGTATGAAGATAAAAAGTCCTAAATAATATGGGAAATGGATACTTGATGAAAGAGGAATACATACAAGCCTGCATACCAATTCAAAAGAGTCGGCATTGATGTTGGAAAATAGGAAAAGATGACATGTGAAATCTGAAAACTTCAAATTTAATGCCCAAAAAATAAATCAATTTAAAATTTTTTAGTCCAAGAACAATAATTTAAAGAATTTTTATGGGCATTAAAACTTGTGGCATCTCATTCATATTTGATGTATCGGAAATATTTTCACAAATGTTCACTGAAAGTGAAATAGCTAAAAAATATACGTTAGGCTGTACAAAAATGTATCTTATTTGTTGAGGATTAGCTGCATAAAGCTGATGACTGAAAATTCTGCAGAAGTTGATGCCCAGATACATAAATTTATAAAAATGAATAAATAAAAAAAAGTAATCTGTAATGTTTTTTTGTTGAGTAATCATTAAATGATTTGTATTATGATAAAAATATTTTATTTCACCAGAGCCCTTAATTTTGTGTTGACTAATACTTTAAGAGCATGAGAGTTAATATATATTCCTCCTTGAAATATAAATTTTGTCTTGCTAAATTCTAGATTATAAATAATTTATTTGTATGTAAATATAAACCTTTTTTAATATGTTGTTTTCAATAATGTTAAATTTTGACTTCCTTTCCTAGCTTTTTCCACTCCTTAAACTCGTATTGTATTATAACTAGCACATAAGTGCTATTCACATATTTCCTCATAGCTTGAATATACATGTAGGGAAAACACAGGGAATTCTTCTTCCAGATTTGGGTGCAACCCTCTTAATATTTTATTAAAAGTTAGTTTTCCAGACATCTTTTTATTGTCAAGTAAATTTTTTTATTGTCAAGTATATCAGCTTTTGTGAAATTGTATAAATATTAAACAAATATGACTGTTTTAAAATTCTGTTTTGGTGCTGTTCAGGTGATCCAGCATCCCAATCAACAACTATTAAATGGAAAGAAGGAATGGACTTAACCAAAAAACAGAAAGAAAAACAAGCACAGATGAAAAATAACAGGAAAAGGGTTCATGAACAACCAAGAACATTTTTCACATGGTATACTGATCATGGAGATGCATCTGCTGATGACATAGCAGAAGTAAGTAGTGATAGTTATTTTAAAATTACAATGTTGCCTAAGGATATTTATTATTTGCTAGAACTGCTCTCTTGCGTATGTTGTAATTTCTTGAATAATTTGTTTTCTAAATTGAAGATTATAAAAATACTTTTCAGATTTCTTTATTACATTGATATTTATAAAGAAAAATTTTGTTTGTGCATCAACTTTTTTTTAAAGAAAGAGATTAGCAAGTGTATAGTCTTTTAATTTAAGAAAAATTTCCAAAAGTTTTAAAATTATTTCAAAATTTTTTAGGTTATTAAAGACGATATGTGGCCCAATCCCCTACAGTACTTCTTGGTCCCAGACATAGAAGTTGAAAATGGCTTAGAAGAAGAAGATGAAAGGTTTGTAGTTTATTTTGATTCATTTATTAATTCATATACATGCATGTACCAATAAATGGCACTTATGCTAAGTTTAAAATTTTAACAGCTGCAAACTTTTAGTTATTTTACTTTTCATTTTTCTTAATTTTAGCTCTTTTAAAATATTTAATTTTCTTATGACAATTTTTAGTGATGAAGATGAAGTGGATGACTCTGTTGTTGTAGTGGAAGAGGAAGGTGATGGCGAAGATGAAGAGGACGAGGGTGAAGGTAATATTCAATTTTAATCCATGATAAATAAGTGCTAAATTACTTTTTAAATTTTTATCCTTTGGAAAAATTATGGTTCCGAGTCAAGATTTTTTTGTCCTGTTCATTACTTTAAAAAAAAAACGCCTTTCTATAGCTATGAACATTGCTTTTATAGTCACTGATAGTTAGTAGCATTTCTAAAAATTCCAGGTAACTTTTAAATTTGAAAATAGCAGATTTTAATAGTAGGTGAAAGGGAGCTGTTTCATTGAAAACATATGCACACTCTGTAGAAATGGGCAATGTATCTTTATTTTTCTTATCCTTTTTGTTCATTATGGCATTCTGTTCTTATATCAGTAATTTTCATACTTTTCATTTCTAATTAGTAAAAAAAATAATTAAAATGGATAGAAAAAGTTAATAGAAAATTGCTTATCAAAAACATCTTTCTCTTTGAGAAATGTGTTATGGAATGAATGTTGTATCTGTGTGTTGAAGGCAGAAAAACAAAGAGGGCTATAAGCATTTGTAGCTAATTTTTAATTCAATATAATTTGAATTTCAATTGGCTTGTGTGAAACATTAAAAATGTGCAACTGGTATCTATTTCTGTAACAAATTAACACACCATTTTAATATCTTCAATCAGTAAATTTTTTAATGCATTGCATTGATTAAATTAATTGGTTATTGCTGAATAATATTAAAGAAAATATGGGAAAGAGTAATTCTTATGCTAACTCTTAATTCAATTACTTCATTAACAGAAATATGCTTTGAAAGAATTTATTCTTTCATGTATACTTGAATTTTAATTTTTTGTCTAGCTATAATTCAGCCATTTTGTTTCTGAAATGGTACATTAGTTTACTTATATAAAAACACAAAAATTATAACTTTTAAAATTAGACCAATAAGCATTTAATCTATTATAATTAATATTGGTATTTTTCTAAAAGTATTATGTGTTGGACTGTATTAAGGAAAGAAAAGTATGTTAGGTCCTAAATATATGTTAGCATTTAAATACATATGTCTTCTTCTTGTGTACAGCTGACATCCCCGCCAGCACTGAAAATACATATGTCTATATATTAAAAGGTATGCTATAGTTAAATTTCAATTTGAAGTTTTGTTGCTATTATATCCCCTTTGAAAGTTAAAATAAGTGAATTTTTAATTTTCCCTTTAGCTTATTCACAGTGTTTTCTATCTAATATTTAAATTCTAATTTAAAGTATGGCAATTGATATTTCACCTTATAGGTAGCAGATTATTTGTTTGAATGAATTAGTAGAAATGAATGTGAATTAATTTTACTAGGCACTAAGGAAACTGTAAATATACTTTATATTTGAGAAAAGCAAGTATTTTCAGTTCAGGTAATAGACTATTGTTGCTTATTTTTAAAGGTTTCGATGGTGAGTATATTCTGTTTAAATGAGAATGTAATTTTAATTAGAGAAGAAATTTTAAAGGAATGTTGTGAATGCCTTCATGCCTATTTAGATTGTAACTCTGATTTGAGCTTTCCTCAATTCCTCTGTAATGGAATTAACTTTAGGCTGTTTACAACTTTTTAAAAATTATCATTTCATTGAAGTAGAGCAGTAGTACATATTTGAATATACTGAAATTTGGTCTTTTAAAGTATAAAAATTTATTCTTGATCTAAAGGTTTATAATGCAGTTTCTTTTTTTAGGAAGTGAAATTTTGCAATGTTGTAATTTTTAATATGTTTAGTGAAACTAGACTAGACTTCGAATAATTTATCATTATGTAAAGTTACCTGGATTTTGAAAATCAAGCTCTTAAGTTGAAAGTAGGCTACTTTTAATAATTTATCTAAATTAGACTTGAACCAGTAAATGAAGGCTTAAATTTTATTGAAAATATGTATAAAGTTATTGTTTTTATTGATTTTGGCTTATTACAGGTTAAACTTTTAATATTTATTCATTATTAATTATAAAATTGTTTTCAGAAGAAGAGGTTGATGAGGAGGAAGTGTATGAAGAAGGTGAAGAAGATGGTGGGGATGGTATTGAGGGAGAAGGTATGTGAGCATCATTGTGCCACGCTGCTTGTTTTCATCTTGTGGAGACTCAATGATTCGCGATATTAACCGCACAAGCATCACATTTGAGCGTTAGATTCTTGTCTTAGTTTATGTATATTCCATAGGTACATAATAAAAGTTTGTTTTTAAATAATCAATCGTTCAGTCCTTTTTTTGTCAATGACGGTCGAGTGAGTAATTTTGTTGCTATTAAAATATTATGCAAGTCTATAATTAGTTGCAGTTTGACTTCTCTTTAATGCATCAATTTCAGGATCAAAAGTTTAAAAAACAAATTGAGTTTTCCCCATCTAATTTTGTATTCATCTCTTTATTTCTGCATAATGGCCTTTAATTAATCCAGGAACTAAAGGAAGAAAACAATAATTTAAAATATTTTTTGGTAATATCTAAAGTAAAAGTGATATAATTTATAATTTTTTCATTATTTTAATGGAAATAACGAATTACTCAGAATATTAATCACACTAAGCAATGTTTCTAATTTTGCAAAGTACTTCCATGAACTGTATTTCAATGATAATTTAGAATATTTTTTTTTTTTTGATATAGACTAAATTTGTGACAGTCTTAAACTTCTATTTAAAATTTATGCTTTTTAATTATTTGATTTTATTTTTGACTAATATTTCACATCTTAATGTCTGAGAATGATTTGTAAAATTAATATTGGCCGTTTTTCTTACTTTTTTCACTGAATTCTCTGTATTCTATAGTTATTTTAAGTACACAATTATTCATTGTCTTTTAAATAGACCAAATGTGTAAAAACATCATTGCAGTTATTTGATTTAACAAGCATGGATAAAAAGAACAACGGATTTATAGTATTTGTTTGATTTTCTATCGGTTTAAGATTGGTTGTAGATGCTAGGCTGCTTAGGTTGTCTTGATAAAATTTTCGTTGCTCTTAATTTATAATTGCCTTTTTAATACCTGATTATAAATTTACTATACATTTGCGTAGTTTTAAGACGGTGTTAAGGTTTTCACATAGTTGCAATGCAGCTTATCCAAAAAATGAATCTTGCACTAGGATAATATTCACTTACTGAATTTTGACAAAACTTTACATCTGGCTTATGCATATATGAAGGAATGATATTTCTTACTTCCATTTTACTTACTTAGCATTTTTAAAATTACAAATTTATTTTGTTGCATTTTCTTGATTTTTTTTTTGTCTTTAATTGGCTGCAGTTATAAATTTTTTATTAAAAATTTGTGGATTTTTTCGAATATAATTTTCAAATTTTATCTTTTTCAGTTATAAAATACCTCTGTTGGATGTTGTGATTTTTTTTTTTGTCTTTAAGCAGATGAATGTTTCGTATGCAGACATCTGTATTTAGCTTTACATTAAGAAATACGATGAAATATGTATCTACTGATACAGATACCAGTTATTTATAAATAAAACCAAGCAATATAATGACTTAAACAATTAGTAAATTTTCAAAGACTTTACCTTTGAAATATTCAGAGATACTCTTTTCATTTAAATTTGTATTTGGAAATATTCTTTAGTAGGCATCAAAGTTTAGTTTTTCCTTTATTATGAAAAATCATACTCATTTTGCCTTTAGATATATTGATTTAAAGATTATATGTAACATTCTTCAACAGCCAAAGGGATATTTCTTTGGATAAAAGTAAAATTGTTGGTTATTCATTGTTTGCAATGCCATTTAATAAGGGGGGGGGAATGCTTCGATGTTTGCCGATTGAAAGCAATTAAATAAATTATATAATTGAACTAAGAACAAATAATTTCTGGAAAGTGAAAAAAAAAAATAATAAATGCTAGCAGCTTTTGTATATCAAAATTTAAGCAACCAATTAAGAAATTGTTAATTTTTCTTGTTGAAGTAAGCGTTATGTAAACTCCACGAATGAAATAACTTCTAAATGCTCCCAATAATAACTTAAATGAATATTTTAAGTTTTAATGATAAAGAATTTTACATATTTGAGTAAATTGTTAAATTCAGTTGACTTTCCATTTTTGTTTTAATTTGGCTTAATGTTGAGTCAAATATATTCTTTATTTACGTGATTGTGATGTTTTATTTGAACTGAAAAAATTTTTTGATTTCCTTGACATAAGAAGTTTGTGCATATGCTTTTACTTAGCTATTGCTTTCACTGTTTCTAACACGTTTAACTTTTATTTTTAATATGTTTATGAATAATAATTGTGGGGAAAAAAAGGTCTTGCAATTATTTCATATTTTCCCTTTATTATTTTAAAATGTTAGTGAAGGTTAAATTTTTGATGCCTTTTTTAACCACATTTTAATAAGTTTGTTGAAATTTTTATTGAATTTCATATTTTTATGTAACTTGTATATGTTTTTAATTGAGAATTTTCCTGAAATATTTATAGAGTGCAGGTGTAAAATCTGTATAAACCCTTTAATTTAAAATTATTGAAACAGAAAAATGAGTCGCCAGTATTGGCTGAAATATTATGTCATTTATGTTCCAGAGTGGTTATTATTGGGAGATTCAGATGCTAGGTAGTCACTGCAATGACTTAGTTAATTAGTACTTTTTTTCATTTATGACTGTTGTAATAAACAGTGAATAGTGAACAAATAAAACTGTAAAATTAAAATTCTTGTACCAGTTCAGTTATTGAAAGATTTGTTAGTTAAATGTATGAATTTTTTTCCCCTTTTAAAGTTGATGTATAAAATCTTTTTTATAAAATGTTAATATGTGACCTGTTATAACAAATAAAAAAAAAGTGTGAGGCTACCTTTAATTAAATGGGCTTTTGCAAAAAGCAATTTTACATTAGAGAGCGTTTTATATTTAAAAAAAAAAAAATGAACTTCATTTTATTCAAAATGAACTTCTATTCATTTTGCACTTGCCTAGAAACAATGTTTTGAAAGAATGAAACTTTCTTAAATTATTTAAAGAAGTCTTGGTCAACAGATATTTTTATGAAAATTCTATTCTTTTGCTGATAAATTTCTCAAATTACAAATGCAAGAGAACAGCAACTTATTTCCCACTCTTGAAGCCATTAATATAATGTATTATTTAAATTCAAACTTCTTTGAGTTCAATTTCTATGGTCTTTGATTTTACTTTTTGAAGTTCTTCATTATTTTATGAAAATATTAATGAATTATTAAAATGTAAAGATTCTAATGAAACCTTTATTATATTACATTTTGATCGCATTTTTTTGCTAATCACTTTGCTTACTTCACTTTCATGCATTCAAGTTTAAATCAAGTAATTTTTTCCTGAATGACTAAACAGCGTTTTACTTTTCCTTTGCAGTTACAATATTTAATGCAATTTTAACTGATCAGTTTTTTAGTCATAAATTTCTCCCTTCCAAATGATTATTTTAAGCTCAAGTTTTTATTAAAGAACATTACATTTAAAGATGGGCAGCTTCTGTGCTTGAAGTTAATTTGCTTTGTGTAAATTATCTATAATTTGATTTTTTTTTCACGATAATAGCAATGTGACAGAACATTTAATTTTGTTAGATATTGTTAGGATGTACAAATATCTGTACAGAAAGATAGAGTTAATTTAATTTTTTAATAGCTTAAAAATTACATCGGCAGAAATACAAAAGAATTTATTTCTAATCTAGCTAAAATCAGATGGAGATAGATCATGTTTTTGTAAATTAACACATCTTCTGAATTCATATACTAAATGAAATTTATTCATAATCAGAAAGGAATAATGGGTGTTTTGTTCTGCGAAACAAATTTTAATGGAATTGTTGATTAATTTAATAGAACTGTTTTATATTAAGAAAAATGTGGATGTGAAAGATACTCATTAGCATGGAAAGTGCAAAATTTCGTTTTTATGTAGGTAGTCATTTATGAATTGTGCTAATTTTTTTATTTAATGATTTTAAGTCTAGTGTCTGTCAAACAGATCTGTATGACAACTTTGGGATTAGGCTAGATCAAGTTGCTTATATATTGACCAATTTCTGAAAGAGTTTTTCCTAATTTTCAAGGAGTCATGTTTAATAGTCTTGTTTTATATTGAACTTTAGTTATGGACAATAGTGTGTTAAGAAGGCAAATTTCTTATGTGTATAATTTTGTGCAATAAAACCAAATGAATTGCAGTTATTCAAAACATGTAATAAGTAATTTTTGGAAATATAAAATTTTTTCCTGCAATATTAAAAAAAAAAAAATCTTAATTTTTATATTTTAGAATTTTTATTTGTTTCTTATCCACTCTATTTAATTTTAGGAATTATGTGGATTCATTTTTCATTTCATAATTATTTTCTGATCATGGAAACATCCAATCAGAAAATGAAGATTCAATTCTAGTATGAGACTTTTCCTGCAAATTGAAATTTCAAAGCTATTATAACTAATTATTGAACTTGAACCCATTTATCGTGCTTAATTATTTGTAGTTTTCTAATGACAAATATGAGTAGCATTGCATTGTACTTTTAACTGCTTAGAAAATTTTCCTGTTGAATGAATTTTGCTTTTATGAAATTATTTCATTTTACTTCTGTGAAATCCATATCTTTATTGAATAATACACACTTTCATGTTTATTGGAAAAGAGAAGGCATTGTAATTTATTTTAAGAACTCTTAAAAGACAATTGTCGGGACTAATTTATATTGAGAATTTCTTTAGCTCTCTGAATTGAACATTATTCGATCCATAATAATTGATGCTCTGATATAAAGGATTGTCCCTTTCTGGGCTGGTATTGCATGATCTGGATGCGAATGAATAAGTTTTAATTTATCTGAAACAGATGAATAATTTAAATCATGAAGTGCTTTTTAAGTTTTCTTCTTTTTGCTTTTAATTTTTTGAATAACGCATTAATTTGGACTGCAGAAGTTTCTGTTCTAAATTTTTTCGTCGACTTGTGACAGCTACCTTCATTCATATTTACATCAGTAGAATTGAAAGGATTGTTTCTATCAAGACGATTTATTATAATTTGTTCAGGTCTGTTGATGATAAATATGAAGATAGTTTTCATTCTGTTCTTTCCTTGTTTTTTTAAAAATTACAAATCTTATAGTGATATTATATATGTTAATTTGCTGCTCAGTTTAGATTTGTATCACTCACTAGCACATGTGTAAGTGAATTATATTTCACTTTTTTGTTTGTTTTATCTGAGAAGTCTAATATGTATTTCTAAACCCTGAACAATTTCAAATTGATATTTACAATCTATTCATCTGAGTTTGAAACCTTAATTTTTTTCTTTTTATTTTACTGCAGTTAAAAAAAAATTGAAATAATTTTTATTTCAAAGAATGGCTATTCACAACATATATTTTTGCAATTTAATTTTACTTCACATTTATTTTAATCTTAGTGTTGTAACCCTTTGTGGCGCAGTGTTCCATTTCATGGAACTCCTAACTTCGCTCGCAAAATCGTTAAATTCAACTATAGATGGAAAAAAATATATGCTTAAGAATTACTTTTAACCTTCTTTTGTAATAATAGATGACAATTTAAATCAAGTGGATCCATAATTTCTAGATGCAACACAATGTGTAAAAACCTATTTTTTTCACAAGGAATTTTATTTTTTGTAAAAAATAATTGTTAGAAAAATAATTACAATGTTATTTTGTTGGCTGTATCTTAAACTATTTATTCTATATATTTTAAGATTTTTCATAGAGAAAGCATATATGTAATCGTTGGATAAAATTAGGTATTCCATCAGCTGGAACACTGCGCCAATCCTGTTACTTACCGGGATGCTGTGCTAGAAAGAGAACACCTGTGTCTTCATTTCCTGTTCTCCATTTGTCATGGACAATGAATTCATTTCAAATAATAGTGTTGGGAGGGGTCAGAATTCTTGGAAATGACCAACCCTTACCATGGGTCTAAAATTTTGGGTTTTTCTATATATCTGTAGCATTTACAATTTTTACTTAAAGCTGCACAGAGTTTTCTGCTCTTTATTTTAAGATTTGCGAACATGTCATTTTATGCAATAGTGTAAATATTTTTAATAATATATGTGTGTGTGTGTATATATATATATAATATAGCTTATTTTTTATTTTAAATAGAACATTAAACTTTTTTACTAAATTGTTTTAAAAATAGAGATCAACTAAATTTTTTAGTAACACTGCCCGTCAGTAACAGCAAGGCATGTCTCCTTGTGGCATACCTTGAATCATGCTAAATCTGCTACACAGGTATAACAGTGCAAATTCTAAAGATTTTACTCATTTTTGCACTTCACTGCAATGCTCCCTTAGTCACACTTTCCTGAGCTCTAGCGGCACTATGTTTTCAGGTAATGGAACACCCCCAAAATAAAAATAATATATACAATCTTCATAAAATTTAACTTGTGTGCTCCTGTAGGCTTAAATAGGTTATGTACAAATTTTTTGTGTGGATTTAAATTTTAAAAAGTAGTGTGCCTCAAAGGGTTAAATATAAGTTTAAAGAGATTTACTAAAGCATATGCTTTACATTAAGACTGTTAACTAATTAGGCATTTACTGAATTGATCGCAATTACATATAGCAGTTCTCAATGTATAGGAATTTTAACTCTGGCTCTTTGAATGTTTTCTGTATGCAATTTAAAATATTAAGTTTCTATAGAGAACTTAATCATGATAATTTTTAAAAATTTCTTCTAAATAGAGAAATGTTCTTGAAATTCAAAATTGATTGCAATTCTTTTATAAACAAAATAAGATTTTGTTTTTTATAATAGTGTCAAAGTGCCTATGATTTAGTTTAAATTGAGAATATTTTATCATTGAAAAAATTATTTGATAATTCTGGATATCATATACCCTCTGTATATTTTAATTAAATGCTCTGTTATTTTTTTTTGTTAATTATTTAACAGTTATTATTTTATATCTGATTCTTTTAATAAAGCCTTTTTTTTTGTATTATATATAGGTGAAATGGAACCAGAGGGTGGAGAAGGCGAACATGACGAGTAAAAGCAAAGAGTCCACGAAAGCTGTCACCACACAGCACTGTCCATCACATACCTGTGTTTTGTAGTTGGGGCCAGCCATATTCATTTTAGAGTTTACTACATTAGGGTAAAAAAGGGCATATATGTTTGCAAATTTATGGCTATGTGAATTTTGAAGCACTTAATATTGTGCTTGAATTGCAGTTCTGAATTTGAAGTTCTTTGCTTAAGTTTAATTTGAAAGTTTCAATAATTTGTTTCATGTCTTAATTTTTTTTATTTCATAATTTATCTTAATTTGCTTAAATGATTTAGACTGAAAAGGAAAGAAGGAAGTAATAGCCTTAACCTTTGGCTTGCATTGTTTTTATAATGGATACAATAAGCATGTAAGTTTTTCTTTGTCATAAACGTTTCTTGACTCGAGAAATTTTATTTTTATTGAAACACCATTCTGAAACACTATTTATCCACTGTAAATATTTTTAAAAAGAAATACCAAAGTTTTGAATTCAGTGTGGAGATCACATTTTGAAAGAATTTTCCAATTCAAGTGCTGATAATGGAATTTCATATGTATGAGAGATAGACTTGGTGACTGCAAAGTTTTAACTGTTGTATCATATTGCCATTGAAATTTAATCATACCAATGGTTTATTTCTAATGTTTTTATTGAGTGTACCTTTTTCCCTTTTACATCATTTTTTTTTCTCCTCCTGTGTGGTCAGTTCATCTTCATCAGAAAGAAGTATAAAATTGTTCATCCAATTATATGTATAAAAACAGTTAAAAACAAATGTTTCATATATTGATTTTTCATGTGGTTTTTCGAGGAACCCAACTGCACTATCAATGGTTTAAACTCATTGAATGTTGGTTTTAGACATTGTAAACACTTAGTTTGAACTACTTTGCTTTATTGATAAGCAGATTGTTCATTTGAAATTATCTGTTTGTAAACATTTCTATCATTCTTAGTAAAATTTGTAAAACTTTTCTATGATATTGTGGTTTATTTTTAATTTTTGAAATTGTCATATCACTTTAATTATGTTGATGTACTCTGCTGTGTGGAATGAACATGTCTGTATAGTGTATATATATACTAAGTGAATGATGATAGTTTGCTATTGTAAGTGGAAAGCACTTCAACCTCTGGATTAAAAAAAAAAAAAAAAAAAAAAAGCAAAAGGCATTCCATATTTACTCCCATTTTTTTCCATACTTTTCTATCTATTATCATATGTTCGTTCTCTTCCCTTTCAACATAAGTTATCAAGTTCTCAAGTAAAGCCTTTTCTTCGATGTTCACAGAGTTGAAGTCAATATGGAACAAGAAATTATTTTAAACTATCGCCGCACACTTGCTTCATTTGAAATGCCCATTCGTAGACATCTTTACCTGTAAAATGACTTCTCAATTAAATCAAGTTTATATTTAAATGCATTAAATTTCTTTCTTGTACTTTTATTGAACTTACTCCTTCTTAATAGAAAGTGAAAATTATTCTGTCAGAGTAAAGTTAATTTAAACTTTTAATGCAACTAAAAAATTTCCTTTTCCTCATGTGTAATCTTTTAATGCAAGTTTTATGTTTCCCATTTTCACTATATACACTTTTGTCCATTTGAGGGAAGTATTAGATTAGCTAATATGTCACTGTTCACAAATATTTAAGGGGATTTTTGCACATATTAAACTAGTCATTTAAAAAAAAATTGTGAAATTTATTATTGGGGATATATAATTTTTAAGCAACATATTATCAATATATTTAAATGCTTCTTAACATTAAAAAACAACAACTATTGCCAATATTTATAAGCTGAAGTTATTTCAAGTTGTTGAATGCAATTATTATAAGGTTTTAATATTTTATAATCAATAAAATAGCAATTTTTAACTAATTAAATAAAAATATAAGAACCCTTATAACTGTGTGAGGGATTGAATGTTTATTTGCAATGACTTTTTACTAAAATGTTGAGAACCCCCTTGTAATTTTTAATAAGTTTGGTAAATATATCTTTATTACATGATGCTCGACAACAAATATACTTGACTTGTGTAGACTTATTGAAAAAGCTTTTAACATTTGCTTTAGTTCATATTTCCTTTAAAGGTTAGGATTAAATGAAAAATAGAATCTTCAAATATGTAATTATGCAAGCAAATTGTATGCAAAAAGAATGGCTGAATGAAAATTATACAAAGTGTCAAATTCAAATAGAGCTTGTTTGTTGGTTATTGTGTTTTATTATGAACAATTAAACACAAATGTACTAAAAAAAAAAAGATAGGTCTCTTAACTTGGGAAAAAAATGCTTTGCACTTATAGATCACTTTAGTTTTATCATCATATATTTAACAAGTGAAAAGAATCTAATGTGATAGTGTAAAGATTGTAACTACTTCATTTATTATAGTTATAGTTCCATTATTCTTTATTGCATATACCTTGCAAATTGGGTTGTACTTTTAATACATAAGCTGCAAAAACTGCATTTAGGACTGCCTGAGATATTGAAAGGGACAAGCATGTTAGGTAAGTTGTAGTATATCATTCTGGATTTAAATGAAAACGTCCATTGGAATTCTAAAATATATTTATTATTTGAACATATTTATTAATTGAAACTAAAACTCGATTTCAACATACATTATTTGAAATGATATATTCGAACAATTTATGTTTTGCATATAAATAGGCTGTATTCTATATAAACTATTCGAAACTTTCTTTTTTCAAAGAGGTCATTGTGTATCTCAGACACAGAAAAACATATTTGGTACTGTCTACTAGTTAGATTACACTTGTAGTATAAACTTCATTTTAAAATTTCTAAAAAAAAATCCATGTAAAGATTTTTTAAAAAATTGAGCAATCTTTAAAAATATTGCTGCAAATAATTGGCTTATAGATAATGCTTTAGCATATATTTATATATAAGAGAATGTCTTTAAAATTAATATATATTTCTTACTTGAAAGAAATTAGAGAAAAAGATATTTTAAGATGCATTTTAAAATTTGAAAACTATATGATGTTTTGTTAGCTTCATTCAGATTGTAAAGAAAAATCTTTTAACTGTGCAGAAGGTAGTTTTTCATTGAAAAATATTGCAATACTAAAATGTGCAAGATCTTATTGTACAGTAGTGTTCAATTTCATAATTCGCACTTTTGTATTTTTCAAAGGACCAAACAAATAGTGGTGCTTAACGTAAATTGTAAGAAACCACTTATATTAAATATCATTCTAATTTAAATTGTGGGGGGAAGGGATCGGTTAAAAGTTATAAACGACATGTAAACAAAATAATGCTGTATGCATATGACATCTTTATCAACTGCTTTAAATAAAAATTGTTATTAAAATTGATTATGTGCATCGAAATATATATATGGGCGATTTCAAAGCAGTGTTGAATGTATAGGAAAGGGAGGTAAACCTTTTTAATCTGTTTTTTACTTGCATCAGTTTAACATTTGAAACAGTATTTAATGTAATGCTGTTACATTTCCCAGGATTATTTAGCCAAAGGGCATGGTTCCTTTAAAACATTTTTCGCTTTCCTCTCTGCATGCACTTTTGGTATGAGAGCCAGTGCCCCCCCCCACCCCCCGGTTCAGCCCTCTTAATATTTATTTACAGTAGTACAGATACTATTTAAACTGACATAATATAATATAATTCTATGTCTATCTTGGCTTATATTTTTGCCATAAAAAGTGACTCATACTCTGCAATTTCTTTCAATTGTGCCTTCGACATTTTCAGAATACCTGAATTTCAATAATCAAAGTTTGTAAATTTTCCAAACTTTAGTTTATTGCCTAAATTGCTTAGCAGAACTCATGTCTTAGCATTCTCAAAACACAGTATATTTTAAAAATCTCTAGCATTTTTTTTATTTGCTGTTATATTTAATGGATAATCATAACAGGTTAGGTCAGCCGATTTTCTGTTTAATTTGATTGCATTATTATTATTTTTTCTTCATAAAATGCTCTATTATATTTTCTTCAGAAGTAGTTATTCAAGTGAAATGGGAAACTTATTGTAAATAAGGTGAACATACCAGAGTATATGTTTTTGAATCTATTAGATATGTTGTTAACATTGAAAATGATGATACAGATGGGGAGCTAAAGATTTTAATAATTTTCATTTACATCTAGTTTTATGTTAATGGCTGCTATTTAATTTTGACCTTAAATTTGATGCAGTACAGTCACAAATAATACTACATAAAACTTACATCATGAAACCCAAAATCAAACTCGCAGTATTATTTAATACAGCTATTTTGAATCTCCATTACTCAAGTTTAATCATGATTTAAGTGCTACAATAATAGATATTTGTCATAATTCATAATTATTGCTCTGTATATATAATTATTGATAATAAACCCATGAAAATCTTACAAATCAACCTTCGATTTGTCTTGTCTCCTCAAACCTTATATTTTAACAGGAAAGGAGTATGCTGTTCCCGAAGTTGATAAAAAAAATTCTACACAATGGTATTTTAGTAATCATTGTAGGCTTTGTATTGGTTGAGGAAAAAATATTAGTTGAAATGATATTAAAAATTACTGACTTCTGCATCATAAAGGTGCTTACAGATTTATAATAATAGAATATAAAAACCAAATATACAGTGAAAAATAAAATGCAATTCCTCATTGTGCTTAACTTAATGATAGCAGTAATTTTCCAAAACAAGTTGCAAAGCTATTGCTTTTTGCTTGAGCATTGAAAATAAAAGATTAATAACATTCTATAAGTGTAAAAATTAAAATTAAATTGGAAGCCTTATATTACAATACATTATTGCTTCAGATCCAATACTTAATGCTTTTTAAATTTTCAATTAAACTAGTTTCAGTTGAATCATTCTAAGTACACAGTTGATTAGATACAAGATTTATTAGAAAAAAAAAAAAAAATCAGTCGCAATAACAAAATTCAAAACAGCTAAGATAAATAGCTGAGGCAGCATTTTTTTTAAAGGATTTTTCTGTTAAATGCATAAACAAGGAGCAGATTTTTCACCACAGCAAGACAAATCAAATACATATACCGGGTAATTATTAAAAAACCATCCCAATATATGAGACCTTAACTGTCATACCGTTCACAGATACGAAATAAAATTTTAGTTCAAGAAATATCTTGAGATATTGTACTGAAGAATCATATGTAAAACAATTAAACTAACACTTCTGGTTGCAGTGACAAACTTTTAATTAAAACATTTATTTTATTGGTATGTGTACTCCATAACAGAAAGCAGTGTGTAGCGTTAGAGCGGTATCGGTAGCACGAAAATTAATAGACAGATTAAGAAAAGAAAACAAATAACAGGAAGCAAAACGTTCTATAGTATTTCACAAATTTTGTATTTGACCTTCTTAACCATGATTACACTTGGCTTTTGGCAGATGGTGCCTAGAACCAAAGCAAATGCCATGCCGAAAAGAACCACATCTCTGTGAGCCGCACCACAGTTTTCTCTTGAAACTTGAAAGAAGTAAGAAATTGGGATTTAGAGCATCAATGGCCGTTATCCTCTATTATTTTCTCTTTTCTTCTTAGTTTGCCTAACGCTGGTGATTTTCGTGTTACAGGTACCGTTCCCACGTTATGTATTTTTATTTTTATTTATTTTTTTTTGTGCCATGGAGAACAAATTCCAATTAAAAAGTTGAGGTTGTCATCTGAAAATTTTGTGACTGTAACTGTAAAGTTTTAACTGTTGTTTTTCATATGATTCGTAAGCGCATTTTTTTTTTTTTTTTTAATCATCCGGTATACAGGGTGTTAACGAATTGGAACGACAAATTCAGAGGGTTGACAGTAAACATCAAAATGATAAAGAATCATCATATAACATAGGGTCCCAAATGACGTTTGGAAGGTGAAAATAACAAAAGTATAAAGAGCCTGAAAATTGTTGGAAAATATAAAAAATTAATTAAAAAAATAACAAATGATGTTTTAACTATAATTTTTTTAAGTGAAAGCACATTCTTAAAAGTAATTTTTTTTTTCATGTAGATAATATGCCGATTTGATGTTCGAGGGGATCGTAAAACGAAAAAAGCAGTTTAGAATCCTTATTTGCAAAAATAATAAAACTTGGAAGAAAAACAAAAGCTTGAAAATGTAAGAAATTTTATATTTTTAAATTTGATATAAGCGTGCAGTGTGAAAACTGAGGAGTTTTTAAGATATTCAAGAAAAACTAAAATATGCACCAGAAAACAGTGCTGCAACACCGGTACCAATGTTTGCAGAGGGTGTTGTCAAATTCGAAAGATAAATTCAGAGCGGGGATAGTAGGCATTAAGGAGGTGAAAAATTACCATAAAACATAGGGTCGCAGTTAAAATTTGTGAGTGAAAATCGCATTATACTCCCGAGTATCCGGTTCACGATTATCCGGCCTGGATTTCTTTTGCCGTAATTAAATGAGGAAGGCAAGGCGGTTGCATTGCTAACATGGCCAAGGCATTGGAAGCGGTCATCTACTACGATCCTCCTACGGGTCGTGTGCAAAATACAAGTTGTGACAGGAATAGAGAAGCGTTCTCCTCGTTCTTTGTTTCAAATGTGAACAGTTGGTATCTTTTAACTTATTTTTTCTCGAATAAATTTTGAAATGTGCAGTGCAGTATATAAACATATATAAATTACCAGTACAGAGCCTTCTATTTTGGCTCGACAAGTTACCGACAACTGCTTCTATGATTCACCAAGCTGCAGACGCTTTTACATTCTACGTGGCTTGAGATGAATAGAGGGCTTAATACTCAATAAGAAGTGAGAAAATACATATTATAACAGTGAGTTATGATATAAAAACTTTGTCTTCTGGTATTGTTGGGCAAAGAAATGAGTTCATAGATTTCCGCCTTATCATCCTTGTTTGCTGTCCTTCTGCCACATTAGACCGAATACTCGGGAGTATTGGGCAATGTCACTGAATTAGGAAATGAAATTTAATGTTTTCCCAAAGAGACACACACAGGGTGGTTATAATTCAAATTCCCCTATAAACAGCATCCTACAACGCAAATACGTGAACGGATTGCAACGAAATTTGGTATATAGTCTATACCCAGGATATGTTCGCGGAATCCCCCCCCCAAAAAAAATGTAGTTTCAAAATGTCTACCAGAGGGCGCCTTTTCCAGAAAAACCATAAATTTAACACAATAAAGGACCAAAACGGAATGCAGAACAATATTATCATTTATTGACTAGTTTCTAATCACCTTGTTATCGAAACACATTAAGTAAAGGCAAGGAAAAAATAACAGTACACTGTTTGAGGGAAGAAAAACCTGTTCAGTTGCAGAAACAAGAACAGATTAGGACGAAATTGCACAAGAGAAGCAGTTGTCAATCGTGCCCAGGTTGATGTAGGGAAATGTGCTCCATGTGACCACCATCATTCACTAGCAAAATTTCAAATCGATGGACAGTGTGTTCAACAGCAGATCGTAACTGATCAGTTACGATGCTTCGCATATGACGCTTTATGGAGTTTTTTAAGTCATTCAATGTCGCAACACCTCCACCATACACCATTTTTAAGCGGCCTCATAATCAGAAATCGCACGGATTTCGATCCGGTTAACGTGGTGGTCATGGATTACAAAAGAATCGACTAATAACACGTTCGTCTATGAAGTGTTGGAGCAATAGCACCTTCACGGACTCATGGATATGTGAGGTCTTACCATCCTGCATGAAAATGGTCGATGTAAGGACCTGGACAAACGTCTGCCGCATGTCATGGAACATGTGACAGAATCACGTGCAGTTATTTCCTCAAAGAAGAATGGCCGAAGGATGAATGTCGACGTGAATCCACACCAGACAGTCATCTTTGGAAAATGTAGGGGACATTCAGAGTGCATCCATGGAATTTCCTTTGCACAAATGCGGTAATTCTGTATGTGGACTGTCCCGCTGAGGTAGAAATGAGCCTTGTCGCTAAACAGAATATTCCAAGGCCATAACAGATCAACAGTCATTCTGTTGAGAAAACTGACTGCGAATGAGAAACGTTGTGGTTTGTCCCTATTAAGCAGCTCTTGGGTATGGTGAATCTAGTATGGGAAGAAGTGCATTATGTTTCTGAGCACTTTTTGGATGCTGTAAGAATAGCCTGTCTGTCGAGAATCTGCACGTGCACTACTGCCCCAAACTCTGATGTCTGTGTGGCAACAGCTGTTTTCACGGCATCAACAAGTACTGCTGTGACAGGTTTATGGCCTCTTCCAGGTTGAACTCCTAATGTCCCCGTCGCTTCAAATCTCTTAATCATGGCCCGGATATGTTTAAAAGACATTGGTCTATGCCGCAAATTCTTTGCACGACGAAATTTACAAACTGCTGCAAAAGCATTCTTCTTGTTTTCTTAAAACAGCTTCACCAATAACGCACGTTCAGCTAAAGATACCGACATAGATTACAGCCGGAAACATCGACATAAAACATGACAACGTCTGCAAACGTACCCTAACCTGTTTTGCATAAAGCTTCCCCTTCCCCAAGCATGCAAATCTCGACCTTCTTTTCCTAGAACTGACATCTTTTCCCGGTTTTACATTTTATTACTCATAATTCTTGTTCTGAATTGTTAATATTGTTTCTGTATTCCGCTTTGACCGTTTATTATGTTAAATTTAATGTTTTTCCGGAAAAGGCGCCCTTTGGTGGTCATTTTGGGGGGGAAAAAAAAAATTGAAATTCCGTGAGCGCATCTCGCGTATAGTCTATATACCAAATTTCGTTGCAATCCGTTCTATCGTTTGCGTTATAGGATGCTGTTTATAAGGGAAGTTTAATTACAACCATCTTGTACATTAAATAAATTGATTACGTGCTGAAAAAGATTATCCTTAAAGAAATCTCTTCATTAAGCTTAATAGTTGGAAATCTGGTTTACTTGAATGAAGCAATAACTTTCATTGCTTTGATAAAATTGCTAGATAAATTTTATAAATATAATGTTAACTGATAAAAAGTTGTTTGACCAAGAAATCAGAAATTATTATATAGTTGTTCAGTTGCTCTAAACAGGAACTAATAATACTAATGCTATTAACTTTTGGATTGAATTATTCAAAAGATACGAAAATGAATTATCTATTGTTACAAAACTAATTAATCGTTTTATTTCATGGGCCCATTTTTGAAAATTAATTTAATGATGTGAGTAATATGATAAAGGATGAACATCTTTCACAATGTTTAATCTGTATGCAGTGCTGGCAGTAAAATATTTATTTATTTTCTTTAAACAAATATGCTTATAATGTTTCGGGATTAACTTCATTCATTCAAGATTCTATGGAAAATGTATCGATTTTTTCCATCCATAATATCTTACCAAAATTACTTATACGTCATGAACATTCTCTTACTATTTTCTGTTCCTCTCCAATGCCTGTTAAAATGGATTCTTTAACAGGCAATTTAGATTCAAATGGAAAATTGGAAGGGTTGAGTGAGAAGCTTACATTATCTTGATTAAACTGAATTTTAATTTATTTTCGGAGAAAAATGTAAACAGTGATTCCCAGAACTGCCTACCCTTTACCGAAATATCTGGAATTTAGCATTTAGTTAAAAAATTGTTGAGAAAACCAAATTTTGAAATGATGCAATGAATAATTACTTTTAAAACTGCACTATTGTGCGAAATAGAAGGTCACGCCTACCTCAAAAACATCACATGATCCCAATGGGACAATGAAAAATGGTTGTGTCATCAGGATAACCATTTGCCTATGTCCCATTGGGGTCACGTGATCTTTCTGACCTAAGCATTGCCTTTTATTGCGCGCAATAGTTGACCTCCTGTGAACGCTGCTTAACTTTTCACAATTAAAGGGGAAATCATACACGAGACGTGGAATTGTCCTTCTGACATAAAATAGAGACATAACAGACGATGGTGGTCAAGGTATAAAATTACTTCACCATATACATCGAACTCAAAAGGTTAAAACCTGATAATTTCGCATATCTCCCTTAAGATGGCCTGATGTTCTATCAAGCCGGGGATCGCTTACGCTGTCGGAAGTCTCTTGAGATATCTTCCAGCAAATTTTATACTAATATTTGTAGTAAAGTAAGACGTTCGCGCAAGAAATATGGTTCAACATCGCTGCCTTTGGTGGCCTGCTAACTCACCTTGAGTTTAATTTTAATCAAATTTCTCATTCACAGTTTTATGTTCATGATACCGTCAACAAAGTAGTTTTTAGTGTCGAATTAAAATAGAAATTAAGTCATCTAATTTCAATACCTTTCCTGTAAATTTTTCTGAATTTTGAAAAATAAAAATGAAATGAATTTTACTTTTCAAGACTGTATCATTACGCGTAGACGTACATTCATTCTTAAGGGAAATTGGATTTTCCTGTATCGATGAAGTTAGATTGGTCCTTTGCGATGCAGGGCCTTTCTTAAAATCTGCTATAGAAAACACTGTTGAAATTTTAACTGAGTTTACCTTTTTATTAGTATTTCACCTAGTATACCTTTTTCATTATACTGAAATAAATTTCTTTTAAATTTTGTATTTTGAATATTTTATCGAATATTATATTAGTTGCAATGAATATCGCCTTTTCTTCATACATTTTTCTAAAAAAATATAATAATAAAAATTAAATGAAATATACGATCGCAAATTTCAAGTTATCATGTGAGAACATTATTATTTTTAAGTCATTATTTGTATTCATTAATTAAAGTCATTAACCAGTTTAAACCGGTTTGAAACAATCACGAGACTTCTCTACTCGGTCTCTATCCCCCTCTCTCTATACACACACATCTAATATATAAAAATCGCATGTCATGATGTTTGTGCTCGTACTCCTCCGAAACGGCTCGACCGATTTTAATGAAATTTTTTATGTGTATTTGGTAGGTATGAGAATAGGTCGTAAAGTATGTTTCATAACGCTAGGTAATTAGGGTGTTCCTATCCCCGTTCACCGTACGCTGAGGAGATCAACGCTTGCTTTAAATCATCGGCACTGTGATGTAATTTTGAAACAGTCCAGCTAAAAATGAACACTCGCGTCCAAATGCTACAAGATCCATCTGCTGACATATTCTCGGACCAATTGTTAGATATCGGCGATGTAAAAGTTGCTGTCTAATAAAACACTGGATGCATAAAATTGCCCACTCATTTCTGCACTATCGTTGATTCGCAAAATGCTCTCATTGACCGCATATTTCCCGATGTACGCACACAATACATAAAACATGCGTGGCTGGCAGAAAGAGCCATTTTGGCAGCAAAAAATGTGGATGTCGACGATTTAAATTTCAAGATACAGCAGTCGTTGCCAACCGACTTGGTATCATACAAATTGATCGATACAGTTTGCGATGCTAACGAAGCTGCAAATTATCCAACAGAGTTTTTGAACTCACTGGATTTGCCAGGCATGCCACCACACCTTCTACGACTGAAAGTAGGATCTCCGGTTATTTTACTTCGGAATTTGAACCCACCATGACTGTGCAATGACACGCGATGAGTCATTAAAAAATTGATGAAACACGTTATCGAAGCCACCATTTTGAATGATAAATTCCGAGCCGAAAATGTTTTGCTGCCACGAATTCCAATGATTCTCACAGACGTGGCAATCGAATTCAAACGCGTTCAATTTCCTATTAGATTCGTATTCGCAGTGACAATCAATAAGTCGCAATACCAAACGATGTCTGTTTGCGGCTTAGATTTGGGCGCACCATGTTTTTCACACGTGGCATGTTCTCGCGTGAGCAAACTATCGAGCTTATTTGTGTTGGCTAAAGACAGACTGAGAAAAAATATCGTACACTCCATTGCTCTTCGAAATGAATATTGATTTTCTTTATTTCATTTTTATACTTTAGGAACAAAAAATATATTACTTTTTTCACTTTACGTTTAACTTTTAAGAGATAAAACAGTGTATATGTTCGTTATGTTAATGAAATACATTGTATTGAAAAAATGAATGGTTGGTGTTTTTTTGTTTTGATCGGCGATCATCATCTACAGTAATCCATTCCTCTTTCTGTCATAGATCCCAACCCCACATACTTACAAAGCATTCGTTCACAACCAAAATATTCAATAGAAATAATTTATAAGGCAGAACAACGTTTTCCGGGTCATCTAGTATATATATATATATATATGTTACAGTGAAAACCCGAAATCAGTCAAAACGCGAATTAACTAGGAAAAACGTGTTTTAACTGACAGCGCTAGGGAGAACCCGAATTAACCCATGAAAATGCGTTCTAACTGACAACGCAAGGTTTTATTAGTAATTTGAATGATTTGTTAGACAATATAATTTATTCCAAAATTATTGTATCAAACTATATTTACTAATACAGTGTTTAAAGAAAGAACATATCATCGAAGGAAAAATATTTTACTTGAGTATCGTTTAAGTAGTACAGTTATTACAAATTACTTATTTTGATGTGAGACACTACTGTGACACTTAAAATTGCAAAGAGAATCATTTTTCATACAGAAACAATCTTTGAACCTCTTTGAACAACAATCTTTTTTACAAGAACAGCGGAAGAACCCTTGTCCAATTCCTATAGTTCCTATTCTTGCTGCTGTTCTCAGCTAAATGTTCTGATTCGTTACTCGTTCTTGAATCAAGAACATTTGAGGAGATACATCGAATTGAGATCTCAAAATCAGTGAATATAATAAATTTTTGTATCAAACTTGTATCCTGATTAGCTGTAGTATACTGCTAATATTAACTTATAAAGTTAATATAAGTAATTACCATATATTTATTGAATAAATATTGAACTAATTAAGTTTAAATATCATTTCTTACTTCCAATACAGTTTGCTCTGAACTCTATCTTTCGTGCCAATTTTGTACAGGCTGTCTTAATTTTTCTCAAGCACTAACCACACCGATAAGATTTTGCAAATCAGCTTTTGCACTATCAACTTCTGGAATGAGAACAACGACATTACCTCAAATATAAAACTAAGATTGTTGCATCGGAGATGTTTTTCATTTCTTTGGCTTCCTCTCTAATTTGAAAAATTTTGGTCGACTTATTAGCAAGCATATGCTCCCCTAATTGTGCTTATTCGGTTTCTTGCTCCTTTGCATTGATGTCCTCGAAAATTTTCTGAAGTCTTCGATATTTTTATAATACATGATGGCAAGGTTGTGGTTGTCATTCCAACTCTTGGTTCAATCTCAAACATAAATTTGTAAGGTGATTGTTTAATTCTTGAATGTAGTGCTCGGTTTTTCATGAATTGGACAACACGAAGACTATCGCACCATTTTGTAGTTTGCTTATTCTTCTTCCAGGTGAAGGTAACATATTTTCTATTTCTTGGTTGGACCTCTCAACCGAACCCTGTGATTGGCTGTACCGAAGTTTTCCATGAACAATCTTTAATTCTGACCATAACATACATAACTGCTCTATAACGGAATTTACAAATTCTCTTCCATTATCACATCGAAGTATACAAAGAGCCTCTAATATCAAAAAGATATCAAGTATTTGGAAAGCAACTTCTGCCACTCCTTTGCTCTGAAGTGGTCGTAGTAACACAAAGTTTGTTAAATGTCCCTGGTAAACCATAATTCATTATCTGCCCCTCGTTATTGATTGCATATCAATAAAATCCACTTGCCAGCGTCTATTAATTTCGAGTAAATAATAGGTTTAGAAAGCAAACCGTTTTTTTTTTTTTTTTTTTTTTTTTTTTTTCTATTGCCATGTTTTATATATCGATAAAAAAAATTGTATCATCTCAGTAGTTATGCTTGAAAATTTTCTTGAATTTTCAATTTTAAGTCTGTCTTTATCCCCATGCCCTATGGTCACATGTGTAAATTAGATTGCATCAAAAATTTCTTCAACTGGTAAATAATATTTGATGGGTTCATTTGATGAAACCAACTTTTTTACTCCAACGATTTCAAGAGCGTTGTATTCATCATGTGTCATAGCTTTAAAGTTATTCTGTTTTTTTTTAATGTAAAAACATTGTAATTGTCCAAGAAATTTATCTTTTAGAAATATATTTTATATTCAATATCAATTCTTTTTGGCACAAAAAGCATTAACATTTTCTTCACTCATCGTAAACAAATCAACAGCACAAACTAGTGCCGGCATGAATAAAGCTAGGCGACTGCACTTGCTTTGAAAATTTCACAAACAAGAAATCTGGATTCATATGGTTTTAACTGGACAATACCTAAAATAACGAGAGAAAACGGGTTTTCCCTTGCGTTGTCAGTTAAAACGCGTTTTTCTAAGTTAATTCGAGTTTTGACTGATTTCGGGTTTTCACTATAACGCACGCACACACACACACGCGCGCGCGCGCACACACACACACGCGCGCGCGCGCACACACACACACATATATATACTAGCTGACCCGGCAAACGTTGTCCTGCCATATAAATTATTTCTAGTGAATATTTTGGTTGTTAATTAAAAAAGAACGAATGAATTTAAGTGTGTAGGGATGGGATCTATGGCGGAAAGAGGAATGGGGCGCTGTAAAAGATGATAGCCGATAAAACACACACACACACACACACACACACACACACACACACACACACACACACACACACACACACACACACACACACACACACACACACACACACACACACACACACACACACACACACACACACACCAACCATTTATTTTCTCAATACAATGTATTTCATTAACGTAAAGAACACATACATTGTTTGATTTCTTAAAAGTTAAAAGTAAAGTGAAAAAAGTAATATATATTTTATCCTAAAGTATAAAAATGAAAAAAAGAATATCAATATTCATTTCGAAGAGCAATTGAGTGTACAATATTTTTTGTTAGTCCGTCTTTAGCCAATACAAAAAAGCTCGATGGTTTGCTCACGCGAGAACATGCCACGTATAATTGTTCGTGTGAAAAACATGGTGTGCCCAAATCTAAGCCGCAAACAAACATTTTTTGGCCTTGCGACTTATTGATTGTCATTGCGAACGCCAATCTAATAGGAAATTAACATAGGTTTTTCATTCATATTTCACGTCTGTGAGAATCATTGGAATTCGTGGCAGCAAAACATTTTCTGCTCGGAATTTGCCTTCAAAATGGTGGCTTCGATTTCGTTTTTCATCAATTTTTTAATGACCCATCGCGTGCCATTGCACAGCCGTGGTGGGTTCAAATTCCAAAGTAAAATAACCGGAGATCCAACTTTCAGTCGTAGAAGATGTGGTGACATGCCTGGCAAATACAGTGAGTTCAAAAACTCTGTTGGATAATTTACAGATTCGTTAGCATCGCAAATTTGTGATACCAAGTCGCCTGGCAACGACTGTTGTATCTTGAAGTTTTAATCGTCCACATTTTTTTGCTGCCAAAATGGCTCTTTCCGCCAGCCACGCATGATTCGTGTATTGCGTGCGTGCATCGGGAAATATTTTCAAATTATTTTGCGAATCAACGATAGTGAAGAAATTACTGGGCAATTTTATGCATCCAGTATTTTCATAGACAACAACTTTGCCATCGCCGATATCTAACAATTGGTCCGAAAATGTGACAGCAGATGGATCTTGTAGCATTTGGACGCGCATGTTCATTTTTAGCTGGACTTTTTCCAACATTACACCACAGTGGCGATTATTTCAAGCAAGCGTCGATCTCATCAGCGTACTTGAACGTGGAATGACGGGATAGGGACACCCTAATTACATAGCGTTATGAAATATACTTTAGAACCCATTCTCATACCTACCAAATACACATACAAAATTTCATAAAAATCGGTCGAGCCGTTTGGCAGGAGTACGAACACAAACAACGTGTCACGAGATTTTTATATATTAGATATAATGATGATTTTTTAAAACTTTCATTTTCAATTTTTCTAGCTGGCAAACAAAATTTTGGAGCTCGACCGATTTTGAGATGAAATAACAGTTATGATGTCATAGTTCAACCTTTTAAAAACGCATCTACTCTCAAAGAAGCATACGTAATAATAAAGCAATACTGGTAAAAGCAGGTCAACCTTTTAAAAAGCATACATAATAATAATGCAATACTGGTAAAAGCAGGTAAAAATATATGCGATTAAAAGATGATCATGAAAATTGCCATTTATGCTTTATTCATTGCCTACGTGATTTCGAGCTTCAATGTTCACTGCCTACGTGATTTCGAGCTTCAATATTCATTGCCTACTCTACTTTGAGCTTCGAAACACACTAACCAAAACAACGTCCTGTTCTCACATGATAATTTTTTTTGAAAAAAAAAATACCCCCCCTCCTTCTGTCTAAATTGGCAAACATAGTGCATATGTGAACTCTCCCCACCCTCATTTTGATGTATAAATACATAACAAAATATTATATTACAAATTATTTATTCATTACATTCATATTCTCATCAGAGCATTTATATTTCATATTTCAAATGTTCAATATTTTATATATGGCATCATCTTTCTCATCTTTACAAGTCTCTTTTCTTTCCTTACCTCTTTCGTTACCAGTCAGTTTGGACAATTATTAATTTTAATAATATTTTTTTAACGTGTCATTTTATTTCATTTTCTTTAAAAATGATTTCTGGGTTCTTTTTTAGTTGCCCTCAAAATTTCCGTTTTTTTACATTACGTATATTAAATATGTTGTGGCATTATATTTAATTAGAAGATGTGCCCGTCAAACAGCATCTGGGATCTGATTGTCTCAGATTGACTTTCGAAAGTTGTAGTAGAAAATTTCATGCTGATTGGTAGAGTGCTTAAGAAATAAAAAAAAAAAAAATATTATTTGTAGTGCATTTTTGATGTAAATATATAATAATGCCAGAAGTTTTGTTTCCTTGCGATGGACCTGTTCTATTGATAATGTTCAAGAACATTCAAATTAAAAGTAATCACTAAAACTGGATCGGTCTGGTCTTGGTCTGCCCCACAAGGGTCCGCCAACCCGAAAGGCTGTAAGACCTTGAAAGTTGTGGAGGAGAGAACCGTTATTTACTTATTGAAAGGCCTACAATCAGCGCCAGAATATGGGCGGTAAATAAGGGTATACATTATAGTTCATGTAACTAAAATAAAATATTTAAATTAAATAGTTAGCAAGCTGATTTTGGATTCGAGAGACTAAATTGAAAAGTACGTAGAGGAAACTGTAAAACACATAAACATAAAAATAAAATCACAATGTTCAAAGGATGGAGGATATACAATACAATATACCTTATACATAGGGATTGCAATACCGGACCAAAATTTCAATACCGGTATTCGGTATTTTTTAGATCTTAATACCGGGATACCGGTTTTAATACCGGTATTAGAAATTTTAGAAAAAGAAAGAAAACAAGGTGTTTCTTTGTTTTATTTGACAGTTTTATAAGAGAGTGTAAATATCACAAAAAATAATATGAAACTTATAACAGTATATAAAGAATCACAAAAAAAGTAAAGAAACAACTTATTTATTTAAATCACAAAATAAGTGTAAATATCACTATTCAGTCTGTGGTACTATTACAAATTTTTGAAATGTGATCTTAAAAAACATGATGCATCAATTGTACTGTCATTAAGCCTGAAAAGTAATTTTGTGTAAAAATTACCAGCTGTCGAAAACGCTCTTTCGGCATCTACGCTAATTGGTGATACTGTTAGCAATACGCGATATACTTTTTCCAAGTATTTACCTCTAAATCCCTCATCTTCAAATAAATCGATTTCTCGTCGGATGGTTTTGGATATAGCTGATTTCTGTATTGTATTTTGGTTCGTTGAATTTTTTTTTATTTATCGCTAATTCTAATTTTTGTTCAAGAGACAATTCCTTATCACTATCGACAGTAGTGACATCATAATCTTCTATAACTGAACCGAATTCTTCTGAATATAGATAGGTTTGTGGGTAAAAAGTTGTAAGAAAATTTACTATAAACTTAATCAGATTTGAATTGATTATTTTCTTTTCTTCTTTTTCATTTTCATTTTTAAAATCATTATAATTATGTAAATACCATAAGACATTTTCTATTTCGGTATGCCTTTCTTCTGTGCGATTTTTCAATGTAATATATAATTCTTCAGATAGTGATGTGTGCTGTTCTTTCATGATTGCAACATGAAATTTATTGTTGCATTAGCTGTTAATAAATTAAAATCTCTCGGACATAATGCCTCTATAGTCAGTTTTATTGGAAGTAGAGCTGATATAATTCTGGATATTAAGTCGAATTCACTGTCTGAAAAATTAATTTGCAGGTTGAGGTCGATTATTGCTTTTTGGATTGGATTTCTAAATTTCAAAAACCGTTCCATCATTAGGAGTAAACTGTTCCAACGTGTCTTATAATCTATTATTAACATATATTCTGTTTTATTTTCAGTTAGCATATATTTTTGTAATATGGCATTATTTGTAAGGGAAAGTTTAAATATCTTAACAATTTTTCGAACTTTATAAATTATAGGAAGCAATTCTTGATGGGTTAATATTTCATCCTCATTAGCAATATCAACTTCCACAATTACATTGTCATTATCTTCATTGTCAATATCACTCTCACTCTTACTCTCTTGAATGTCGGAATCCGAAGTTTCTATATCCACAGTATTTGGATTCTTCTGTTCTTTATGTTTTTGGTATAATACATCTATTACTCCTAATTGAATTCCATGAGCATAGCACAATTGCTGATTTGTACCAATCAACTTTCCAAATTTTTTCATAACTGTTGCTCCATCAGTCGTTATGGATACAATATCTTCTTTCAAGGATAATCCATGTTTCGCTAATTTAGATTAAGCAATTAAGCCATTAATTAGCTAATTGATTTCGCCAGTTAGGGAGACATAAATACAAAAACGTATAATATTTTGCTATCTTGGTTGTTGGCGATCCCTGAACATATAGTGGAGACAATTTAAAATATTTCTAGTAAATACCGAAAAACCGGTATTTAAACTTGTGAATACCGGTATTACGAAATTGTAAAATGGCTCAAAATACCGGTATTCGGTATCCGGGTATACCGGTATTGCAATCCCTACTTATACACCAAGTGAACCCATAATGCAAAGTGAGTAATAAGTGAATGACACGAATAAATTCTCAAATAACCGAATTAGATAAACCCTTAAGATCTAGTTCCAAATATTTCATAACAATAATCGGTACATTATTTTTATAAAAAAATAGATTTACCCATACAGTTTTAGCGTAGTTAAACCGGAAATTGTGTATGGATCTAAAAACTATCACTTTTTTTCCTTACCTGTTTTGTTAATAATTTTAAAAATAATTTTTGTCACTTTTTAAATACTGTAAAGATTAAATAATGTTTTCAGACAGATAAAAAAAAAGTAGAAAATATAAAATTTAAAAAATTCTTAAACTATCCTTTTTATTTTAATTTCGCGTTTTAGACACTTCTAATCAATCTTTCTCATCAAATGTCATTGGCATACCTGGTGTTTGTTCTGGCATCTCCACAATAGAAACGAGTAGTTCTAGCGATTGCTGAGTGGGTGCTTTTCAGTGACTTTGCATTTTATTCCAGTTTATGCCTTCTGGGCTGAAAAACTTATGGTTTTGTTGTTTACTATTGTCACATCTTTTATGAAATATTCTATATAGAGCAGTAATCATTTTCTTGATAACTTTATGGAAACAAAAGAAAAGGAAGACAATTGTTCGAAATATATGCATTGTGGAATTGAAGACGAATTTCGAATAAACTTTTCTTCTAAATATCTTTCTTAGCAAATATCACAGGTTCTGCCATCAACAGTAATTTCCATTTATCATGTGAGGTTCCTAAATTTAATCGCAGATTCTGTCACTTTAGACCGAGTTCATGCCAAAAATTCAGATAAAGAGGGTGTGGCACAAAAATCAACGAGAGAAACGTGAAAAACATTGAAGCAAGACCAGAAATCTTGGGACATAAAAAAATATCCAGACAGTGGCTAATTTTGTACACATAGTAAAAACAAAAATGTTATACTGAAGAAATACATTGCAGAAGGAGGAAATACAGAAGTAGAAGTAATCTAAGTGCAAAGAAAAAATAAATATCGTCTGCTTGATTAAGGAATTAAAGCTTACAAGTAGGGTTTGCAATACCGGATCAAAATTTCAATACCGGTATTCGGTATTTTTTAAATCTTAATACCGGGATACCGTTTTTAATACCGGTATTAGAAATTTTAGAAAAAGAAAGAAAACACAGGTGTTTCTTTGTTTTATTTGCCAGTTTTGTTAGAGAGTGTAAATATCACAAAAAATAATTTGTAACTTATAAATTATAACAGTGTATAATCACAAAAAAGTAAAGAAACATCTTATTTATTTAAATCACAAAAAAAGTGTAAATACACTATTCAGTCTGTGGAACTATTACAAATTTTTGAAATGTGATCCTAAAAAACGTAATGCATCAATTGTACTGTCATTAAGTCTGAAAAGTAATTTTGTGTAAAAATTACCAGCTGTCGAAAACGCTCTTTCGGCATCTACGCTAGTTGGTGGTACTGTTAGCAATGCGCGATATACTTTTTCCAAATGTTTACCTCTAAATCCCTCATCTTCAAATAAATCGATTTCTCGTCGAATGGTTTTGGATATAGCTGATTTCTGTATTCTATTTTGGTTCGTTGAAATTTTTTTATTTATCGCTAATTCTAATTTTTGTTCAAGAGACAATTCCTTTTCACTATCGACAGTAGTGTCATCATAATCTTCGATAATTGAACCAAATTCTGAATGTGGATAGGTTTGTGCGAAAATTTTTTAAGAAAATTTACTTTAACTTAATCAGATTTGAATTGGTTATTTTCTTTTCTTCTTTTTCATTTTCATTTTTAAAATCATTAGAATTATGTAAATGCCATAAGACATTTTCTATTTCGGTATGCCCTTCTTCTCAGCGATTTTTCTATATAATATATAATTTTTCAGATAGTGATGTGTGCTGTTTTTTCAGTGACTGCAACATGAAATTTATTGTTGTATTAGCAGTTAATAAATTAGAATCTCTTCGACATAATGCCTCAATAGTCAGTTTTATTGGAAGTAGAGCTGATATAGTTCTGGATATTAAGTCGAATTTACTATCTGAAAAATTAATTTACAGGTTTAAGTCGATTATTGCTGTTCTTATCTTCTGTTCTTTATATTTTTGGTATAATATATCTATTACTCCTAATTGAATTCCATGTACATAGCACAACTGCTGATTTGCACCAATCAACTTTCCAACTTTTTTCATAATTGTTGCTCCATCAGTCATTATGGATACAATATTTTCTTTCAAGGATAATCCATGTTTCGCTAATTTAGATTAAGCAATTAATTAAGCCGTTACTTAATTTTTCCCGTTAGGGAGACAAAAAAAAAAAAAAAAAAAAAAAAAAAAAAAAAACGTATACTATTTTGCTATGTTCGCGATACCTGAACATATAGTGGAGAAAATTTTAAAAATTTCTAGTAAATACCGAAAAACCGGTATTTAAACTTGTGAATACCGGTATTACAAAATTGTACAAATGGCTCGAAATACCGGTATTCGGTATACCGGTATTGTAATCCCTACTTACAAGTTATAACTTTCGATTCAAAATTTTGTAAGGTTTTGACTATCCCATATTAAAATAATATTCAGCAAAGTATTTTCTATTCAATCATATTTTAAAAAATTGTTTGGATTTATGTTTGTAGAGATAGAATTTTATAATATTTTGTAAAAATAGAATTTTATAACAAACACTTCTTAATGTGTTAGAAGATTGAAATTTTGTGCCTTATTGATGGTAGTGCAGTTTTTAAAATTTTAAAAACTCATTTGCACTTTAATTGTTAATTAAATTCTGTTTCTATATCAGTGGCGACATCTATTAGTGAATTTGAATAATAATAATAGGAAATATTTAAATTAAAAAATTCTACTGCTTGATTCATAATTAAAAGTGTGTTATTTCTTTTTTTCAAATCTATTTTCATTTGAAAAATGGAAAATCCTGTTAAAATATATAAAGAAAAATCAGGATATTTTATAATTAACTTTTATTACAATGCGCGAAAAAAAGGAAGAAAATAAAATTAATGCGAAAGTTGTTGAATCACCGATAATTAGTAAAAGTGAATAAAATTATATGTTAAAGATATAAATGCTAATTTTGTATGCAGATACGAATTTTTTTTCTCACATTCTTCGCACCAAATTTGTATAAATGAAATCTTTCGAAGCAGTTAAATATGAATTTTTTCAAGTGTTGCCAGAAAATAAAATTTTAAGAAAAAGTAGATATGATCAATTTCTATTGTGAAAATCGAATACGGAAATTATTAAATGCTGAAAGTATATATAGCTTCTCACCAATGATTCTTTAGGGCATGAAGTTAAGAAACTTTGAAATATTCTTTAAATTTAGAATTAAATAGTATTTTACACAGATGAAAATACTAATTTATTATTATTCATCAAAATTTGGCTTCTAATGTAATATCTACTAATAATAAAGATGAATGTGTACCTACAGCTAATGTGTACCTACAGAATTTGAACCTACAGCTACCAAATTTGTACTTTGTAAGTCGGAAATGTACTCTGAAAGTCGAAAATGCGCATCTTGGAGCAATTTTTTAAAAAAAATTTAATTAGAATTTTAATTAATTAAAAATTAAGCTGAATTTTGGTTTTTTTTCTTCATAATTTCTGAAAATATTATTGCAGAAAAATAAATTTTACCCCATTTCAAAATTTAAAAAAATGGCTTTTTCAATGATATCAATTTGCAAAATTTTTTCGGAATTTTAATGATTTTTATATGTATTTTTCTGCTTTTCAACAATAGATTACATTGTTCACTTGAAATTCAAACCGTTTTCATTTTATTCATCAAATACTGTGATTTTCTTCCATGACTGAAAGCTGAAAAAGAAGGAGTCTGTTCATTTACATTTTGCAATTTACATAATGTAACAAACAATTTGGTAACCAATTTACAAGAGGAATAAAACAGTGAACTTACAATATCGCGAAAGTTAGATGGATAAATCGGATTTTTACGTTTTTAAGTGAAGTGTGACGTCACAGAACGTTTTTAAGTGAAGTGTGACGTCATAGGAAAGTTCAAGCACTCAGAGCATAGGTAGAACAATAGCAAAGCTTTAATGCCTGACAGTTTGGTGGATCTACAGATATGACGATATATCTAAACGATTTAACAAGAATTAACTATAATTAATACCCCCGGCGAACCTGCTGATAGTCATAGGCGTCTAGTACTGAATAAAAGCTATGCTAATCCCTCAAAGTAAAGAAATAAACAATTTAAAAAAAACGAACGTCAAATGAAAATTATAAATGCTAATAAATCCAATGTTGATATAATACATAATATGCCCAGAAGCATAGCCACGACTCGCTTAGGAAAATTCACACGCGAAATTTAATAAACAGAATTTTTTAATTGGTCTTTTGATCAGTAGACGAATAGCTTGTCTCCGATTCTTATGCTTAAAAGTGAACTCACTTTAACAAAAATAAGTGAAAAGAGACTTCTATGGTGAAAAGGGCCCATTATTAATAGTTAACCAACTATAGTGAACTAAATGCTCGCTATAGTTAATTGATTGTTAATATGCTTCATTTTAATTAAAATTCTCATGCGCAACGTTTCTAAAAATTCTTATACAATTCGAAATAAATTTGTTCATGAATTTTCCTCGAAATATTTTTAAGAATCAAACTGTGATAGAAATAAAACGGTATTATTTAAACAGCCTTACGCCCGTTCTATTTAGTGCGCACATGAATTTTGGTAATGAAATGTAGTCCCGTGACAATCAATAATGCATTAGGCCAATCTCATTTCCAATTTTAAGTTCACTTTCACAGTACAGTCATTTTTATTTTCTTACTTTTCAGGCAAACTGTGCAGATGATACACCGAATCTTTCTTCCTTAGTTTTCAACAATGGAAGAGATTTTAGGATGGACCTCGTCATTTTGAACCGCGCTCAGATGACGAGGATGACACCTGAGTTGGCACCCCCTCTCCAAACTTCCGCACTACACCAACGGGAGAACCAACAATGGAAGAGAGTCATATACAGTTTTCATTGTTTTATCAAATATTTAATAAACAATGGAAGAGGGTCATATGATTAAATATTTGATCAAACGATCAAAACGGTTTGAATTTGATTGCGATAATGAAATTCATCCTTGAGAATCATTAAATATGAAGAAAATGATCAAAATTCAGGAAAAATTGCACAATTAAATTGCCATGAATTAAAAAGATTATTTATCTCAATTTCAAATGGTGCAAAAATTATTTTTGAGCAGTAATATTTTTGAAAGTTATCACAGAAGATGACAAAATTTCGCTTAATTTTTCTTCAGTTCAAATTCGAATTGAAATGGAAAAAATCTTTCAGTAATGCATATTTCTTCCTTTCGAAATGAATTTATGTTGCATTTTGTGAGTCTAAGTCTATGTGATTCTAGGTAAGTAGAGAGTGACAAATTAAGCTCCCCCCATTTCTTAATAAAAATTTTACTAGTCCTAGAGAATTTTTGATATCCATATCATGTAAGAATCAGATTATTCTTTGAATAAAATTTATATAAGATAATTCCTCCGCTTCAAGATTAAATTTAATATAATTATTTAGAAAATGAATGTACATTAAAAAAATGTATGGTTAGGTATGGTGGATTGTACTCAACGTTCCAACTTCAGAATAGTTCAGTTTGAATCTCGACTAAGTCCACGGGTTTTATAAGAATGAAAGTTCGACTTCTCTGCTTCTAAGCAGTTCGAAAAAGAACAGCAATGCCATCTTTGATGAATATGTTAAAAAAATTAATTATATATATATTTTTAATTAAAATGTGGAGTTAAATATTTGACGGTACGGTAGGGATGAATTTTTTGAAAAAAGTCAAAGATATTTATATTTTTGAATTTTTAGGTAAGAAAGATGTACGAAACCAAAAAATATCATTTAAACGACAAAAGTTTTTTAAAATTTTAGAAAAGAGTTTTTTTTACCTTTAAAAAGCGCTATAAAGTAAATTTTTAAAAATTTAGATATTTATTAAAGAATTCGTGTTTTATTAATAATTTATGTTTTATTAATAATATGCGTTTTATTAAATAATTTACATGAAACTTTGCAGATGGCTCTAGAAATATATTACCTTAGCCCCCGAACTAAAAGAATAAGTTCTTTTTCTGTCCACTCTTTAAATACTGGGGTTCGATTGATAAATAATATGACATTTTCAATTTTTTTTTCGCATTGTGAATCATTAAAACAACTATAGAATATTTCTAAATGAATAGATTGCTTATTCTCTAGTATAGAAACTGCAAAACTGAGAAATTATCATACCAAATTTGAACAAAAGTCATGCATTAAATTTTAATTTATGAGGTTTTTCATTAGAAAATTTTTCCAAAGATCAGAATTTGAGAAAATAGTTTTTAAGGGTATAAAATAGAATTAAAACGTTCTACTTGAAATGGATATCTAAAACACAGTGTAACTTCTCAAAAAAGGGATTTAGAAACAAAATTCAAACGATTTTATATACAGTGGCTCAAAAAATTGAGAATACACCTTACTTTTACTTGATAAATCCGACTTTCAATATAAATAACACATTACCGGTAAGTGCAAACATGTTTTTATTTTTACACATAACAAATGGCTTAATTTAGAGTAAAAATAAAGAAAAATCAACGAAAAACTTCTAATTTGAAAAGTTTCAGAAGCATTTTAAATAAACATACGCAGATTTTTACCTCAAAAAATTGAGAATACACCAATGAAATTTTTGCAATATCACACATAGAAACAAAGTGTCACTATTAATTTGCATGCCTTTTGGCTCTTATAATGACCTCTAAACGTCATGGTACCTATTCGAACAATTTCTGTTGGTATCTGAAGATAATTTACCCCAATCTTCATGCAACACTCCTTTTAAATGGGGTTGTTTCTAAATTTGTGTTTTTGGACCACTGCTTCGAATGTGGCCTACAGATATTCAATGGTATTGATGTCTGGGTACTGTGGTGGTGTGTGTAACTGCTGTTTACAATGAAAAAGACACCATATTTTGACGTTATGTGCATTCTGTTTGGGTAGTTGTCCTACTGGAAAATGAAATTTTCATCTAAACCCAAATGTTTAGCACTTTCCTTCAGATTGCTGCGAAGTATATCCAAGTAAACCACATCGCTTATAATGCCATCTATAAATATTAAATTTCCTACTCCGGATGAAGCCATGCAACCTCAAATCATGACAGAGTCACCATAATGTTTACTGTACGACGTAAATTTTTTGGATCCAAAGCAGTATTAGGCTTTCTCCATACAGTGCGATAGCTGTCACTGCCAAAAATGTTGAGTTTTCTTTCATTACTACATATCTTCAAAGGTTATTGGTCTGCAATTGATGAGTTTTTGCAAACTTCAAATGCTTTTTCTGAATTTGCAAGCTGATGAACGGTTTCTCTCTAACAATGCGACTTTTAAATCCAGCTTGTCTAATGGCATTTATCACAGTTTCAGCACTTACACTTTTGCCTATGATTTGAAAAGTTTCTGCAGCAAGTTGAACGAACCACATGGTCGCAGTAATCTAAAGGAAAGTGTAAAAATTTGGGTGTAGATGGAAATTCCTTTTTCCAGCAGGACAACTATCCCAAACAGAATGCACTTAACGTCAAAATATGGTGTCTTTTTCATTGTAAACAGCAGTTACACACACCACCACAGTACCCAGACATCAATACCATTGAATATCTGTGGGCCACACTTGAAGCAGTGGTCCAAAAACACAAAATTAGAAACAAAACCCATTTAAAACAAGTGTTGCATGAAGAATGGGGTAAAATATCTTCAGATGCCAACAAAAATTGGTCGAATCGATACCACGACGTTTAGAGGCAATTATAAGAGCCAAAAGACATGCAACTTAATAATGACACTTTGTTTCTACGCGTGATCTTGCAAAAATTTCATTGGTGTATTCTCAATTTTTTGAGGTAAAATTCTGCGTATGTTTATTTAAAATGCTTTTGAAACTTTTCAACTTAGAAGTTTTCCGTCTATTTTTCTTTATTTTTACTCTAAATTAAACCATTTGTTATGTGTAAAAATAAAAATATGTTTGCACTTACCGGTAATGTGTTATTTATATTGAAAGTCGGATTTATGAAGTAAAAGTAAGGTGTATTCTCAATTTTTTGAGCCACTGTATATAAAAAAGAAAATTGTTTTAACTTTCAAAATATTAAATAAAAAAAATCATATTTTGACGAAAAATCGACTTTTTGACATAGTTATCTACTTAAAAAGAAAATAATAACTATAAAAGTTTGAAGCACAAAATGCAGTAAGAGAGGAGTATGGAAAAAAAAGATTCCTAACCAGCCATTATATAAAAATTAAAATAGGTAATAAATGTAACTTTTTAAAAAACGTTTTTTTGTGTGTGTTTTTTATTAATTTTAACAAATAATGACATATTAAAAAAAGTAGACTGTGAGTGTTTGTGTTTTAATTCTAGCATTCCTCTATTCCAACTTGAATAAACAGAGAAACGGAGAGAATTTTATGAGATTCTTTTTCCGATTTGTTTTCAGATACCGCTTATGGATGTCATTTCTTAGTATCACAAAGTCCTGATTACAAATATTGCTTTCTCAAACAACATCATGCTTATTTGCGATTACGGAGAATGTTTGGTTAAAGAACCTTTTCTTCTGTATCTTAAGGATTTATTCGTGAAATACAAAACGGAACTGAGATTTCTTTCTTTTCTGAACGCCCATTTTAAACGCATATTATTTTCATAACATTTTAAAGAAAATTTTAGGTAAGGCACGCAGCTCATTGTTATAAGAGAAAAATGATTCTTTTTGTTATTTAATGGAGAAAGCAAATCTTCTGTATGTTCCGAGGGGAATGCATGTGTCTGAGCATTTTGTGTCGAAACAGGATTGGTTAGAAAACTCCTAATGTAGAAAGTCATTAAGAGAAAGAGTTTTGAATATTTTATGGTTCTATTTTCAATAAAAAGTCTTATAAAATTCTATAAATAAGTGCAGATATTAGTTTCAATTTTTAATAAATGTAGCTCTCTTAAATGCATTTTTCCTATCTACATGTTTAGTTGCTTTTGCTAGCATCTTGCAAGAATGATTGCGAGTGAAAGATATCAGTGAAATCTTTCATGCGTCATTTTTGGTTTTCTTTTTATATTGTCGCTTAGATGAAGTTAGCGTAGATAAACCGTGTGTTAACTAAAATCAAGGATAACACTCTCTAATCTCAGTTCGAGACTTTATTCAAGGAACTAAACCTGTTTTTATCCTCAAGACGAAATGGTTCGAATCTTGCAGATGGTTTAGAGAGATACAGAAATTATAAGAACATTTTAGAGCAAGCGACAAATAACAGAAAGTAAATCAAACACAAAATAATTTTTAAGCAACGTGCCTGCAGTCAGATACGAACTTGTGAACAGTCGCTTTCAATACATAGCATTCTACCATGAGTTATTTAGTCCAGGCCAATTTAGAACACATTTCGTTGCAATATTTTCAATTTTAACTTCCAAATAAATTGCATAAGTTCTACAAGAGAGTTCTTGAAAGAATCCTGGTTTATGCTGCATCTTCAGAAAATTACAATTATCAGAAGCATCTCTCTTTTTATAAAACGCTAACGTATGTGGCACAAAATTCGATCTTATTACTGATTGTCGAATGGCAACAGTCAAATATAAACAAAATATGAATTTAATATTGCTACATTCATTGAACTCTTTGAAGTTTTTTAACATCTATTGAATGAACTCTTTTGGAATTAGGGGATAATGGCCTTTGTTGCCAAAAATCCCATTCTCATCCCATCTCAATCAATTCATTAAACTGTTTTACAGTTGTACTGAATCAAATGTTTCGCTTAGCTAATTAATGGGGCTGCAAAATGTTATTAGAAGTGTTCCGAGATAGCTCACCTACCCCCAAAGATGACATTCAGTCAGAGGAAAGAAGTTATAAAAGAAATCATGCAATAGGCTTCAAACAAAAAGTTCAGTCAAGTGTTAAAATGGACTTAACCCTTGTTACATAAGTAATCGTGGTAAAACTTAAGACTAAAGTACGGTTTCAAACGTAGAGTACAGCACGTCAAAATCGTGCCAATCATTCAAAAGTTTTCCATAAGTCTGCAATCTTGGGTGTATAACAGAAATGTTATTAAACGACTTATGAAGTTGCCATTAAAAAAATCAAGATCATATCTAATAAAATATAATATATTTAAATATAAATAAATAAAATTGATTTCAACAAAGACCAACAGAATTTTTCCAATATGAATAGAATAAAACAGGCAGAATAAAATACTCAAGACCTTGTTGTAAGATATGCTGGATCTTTCAGTCAGCCCGATGGTTTATGTATATAAATCGGTTTTGTAGTTATTTGTAATGCAAACAAGTTTTGCAGCCAAAGTCAAGAGTACTTATTCATGAGTACATGAACATGAGTACATGAGTACTTATTCATGAGTACATGAGTACATGAACATTCAAAGCACTTTAAATGCAAAGAAACAGCCAAATCTGAATTACTTTTTCATACCTGCAATTCCAATTCATTAGTGCGATTCTTACAAGTAACAACATTTTTTAAACAAGTGCGCAAGAATGTTGAGATCTATAATGATATTAATAAAACCCAGATCTGCATTATCCGAAGTAAAGCTGCCTTCAAGGTTGAGAATTTTCTTTTCTTTAACACAAGTCAGTTTAACGTTAGGCCAAATGTTTTCAACTTCAGCAACAGCATTCCGAATTTTCTCAGAATGATTACAATGCATTCTTTTTCATCCCCTTTTTTTAAATTGCTATTTAATTGTGACATGGTTTAATCTTTCTATTCATTGATTGGAAAGAATTACAAAAAATTTAATGCAGATCAAACAGCGCGTAACAAAAAGCAGAAAAACTTTGCGTTACAATACACTAAAGCAGCGGCATCAGCGATAAAACATAGTTAAAACCAGCGAGAAAAATGTAAACAAGCCATCTGAACTTGCAAACACAGTTACAGTTAAACTGCTGCTCGTTCAATGTGAAATAATTAATAAAACTTGAAGCTTTGCAGATGCATCATTGAGTTAATGATTCAATATTTATGCTTTCTTCTTTCAAAGCAGCCATGACATGTTCGTTTTAGGGACTGTTTTACATATTTTTAAGAATGAATTTTAACTTGTTTCTAAGAGAACCACAATCAAGAGACTTTTATCATTGGAAAGATATCGAAATAGAGATTCCAAATATATAAAAATAAAAATAAAATTTATTTAAAAAATATGCAGAGTACTGATTGCCCCGAAGAGATATTAGCCTGTAAAATGAGATCTACAATAAGGTTGAAAGTAACGAGATATTATCCAGATGAAACTAAAAGATTCATTGTTCCTGCGATTAAATGACTTGCGTATTTGTGTCATCAAGTAAACGTGCTGTTGACAATGAAAATGAAATAGAGATAAAAATAAAGCTGAGGTATAGGTAGATACTAAAAGTAAGAACCCAAAATTCGTGGTCAATAAGACATTTTATGGTTCTCTCAAAAAATTTTGGTACCACAGACTACATCAAACTGATAGATTGAACAAAGCGTAAGCTATCGTCCTTTAAAACGATGGAAAGTGATAAAAGAGACTGTTTCGTAATTCTGCTGTGTTTAATTTTTAAAATTTTTACTCCTATAACATGCATGCTGAAAGATACGAGAAGAGAGAGTATATGAAGAAGGAAACTAAGATCGCTACATTAGATTGTAGCTTGGGCTTCTAATTTAACTCGCAAAAATGAAGCAATATCGAACGTCGTTAAAGAAAAAAAAATATTAAGTTACATTTTACTTTTATTATTCAGAATTCGACTTTTTAATTACCATTTTGAAGAAATAGGTTTTTAAAGAAATAAAAGTGAGAATATTCTCTTCCTATTAATATACTTTTCAAATCAGTAACCCAATCTCTTTTCGATAGTTCCTGTACAAATTAAGACAAATAAAGGAAGAAATAAAGGAATTTGTCAAAGAAATATTTAATTTGGATTCAAAACTATTTCAACTACAGTATATAATCCCCAAGAAATTGGCCTTACTAAACGTCCACATCATTCCATCTTAGTTTCATTCAGATGTCAGCTGAATTTTGTATCATAGGTAAATAATATACCATTTGTTTTTTTAAACTGCTTTCTATATTATGGGGAAATAAGAGATATTCATCAGTATAGTTGCTATATGGAAATCTATTTGGGAAAAGTTCCACTTCATAAAAAGAAATAAATCATTCAGAATTTAGATGTCCGTTGTAAATTAAAGTTCGCAAACTTAAATCGGTTCAAACATACACACAGCTAAGAAAACTTACTTTATTTTAAATTTCCTTCCTTTGAATTTCATCGCAACTGTCAAATTCTTCCTGTGCTTTCATCTGTAACAAAACATTGTATCTTTTTTTGAAACCCATCTATCAAGTACAATATCAAATGAATCTCTGCAAAGAACATTATTTTGAGATTTAAGTTAATCAAGAGAATGTTTAAAAAATCGATCGATATATTGAAACCGGTCTTTTTCGTCGGAAACTAAAACTAAAATACCTTTCCAGGCAAGTACCTGGCTCCGAATCAAGTATCCGAAGACAAACAGCTCTTCGATATACAGAAAGTAGATATCATGCGTTTCCAATGATGATTTTCTTGTATAGTCTACGGCTGTATGTGTGTATATATATATGTATAGTTTGTGCATGCAACTGAACTAACAAATAGCAAGCGATGATGATCGTTGCCCAGAAGCTAAATTTTGGTTTTGGTCATTTTAACGTCCCGTTTTAAAGCAACCCTACGGCTATTTTGGAACGGACCTTTTAATTTTGAACCACGGTCAGATGACGAGGACGACACCGGAGCTGACATATTCTCTCTCCAAACTTTCCCACCATACCAGCGGGAGGATGTTTGGCCACGACGAATTTAGCGTGCACCAGACCCGCTTACACGACGGCTCTTCGGTGGAATCGGGTCTCGAATCTGAAAACCTCTGGTTTCGAAGCTTACCATCAGGCCACCGCAGCCCGTGCACAGTACCTAAAATTTAATTCATTATGTTATTGATTTCCAGTTTTTCCGGGTGTATAGAATCGCCTCGCTATGAGCCTGTACTTCAGTCAAAGAGTGATGAAATCGACAATGAAGAGCGTTTTTTCTTTTATTTCACGTATGTCTGCATTATTTTCTCTCATTGGTTTAGTTTTAGCTGAGTGAACATCACTGAACTCAATTCAAATACAGGAAAACGTTTGCATTTAATAATTTATATTAAAGCGCATGTACAGTGGCTCCCAAAATGGAGTATACACTTTACTCTTTCTTCTTTAATTTTATTCTTTTTGATCTTAACATTCTTATTTATGGCTAATATTTATAAGAACGACAAAATAGACATTAACAAAAGTATTAGGCTAAAAAACAAAACGGTGGAATCAATAATATTTTTATTACAGTCATTTTTATGTCAAAGTTGCAAATTCCATAGTCACAGAATTGAGTATACACCTTATAAAATATGCGACTTGACAACCATTATTTATTTCCAAATGAATAAGTAAAACAGTTTTGTTACTTTAATTAGCAATCATTGATTTCCAAGCGAAAACAAACGTCTTGGTCATCATAATGAGCTCCAGAAATGAAACAAATGTTGAAATTCGGAAACTTGTTATTCGATTGTCTGAAAATGGAAAATTTCTACGAGAAATTGCAAGGGAAATTCAACGGAGGCACGGATGCATCCAAAAAAATTATCCAGAAGTATAAAATGTATGGGCAAATTGCTAATAAACTTGGAAGAGGAAGAAAATAAATCCTCAGTGCCACGACCAAGAGCAGAGTTTTTCGAGAGGTAGCAAACAATCCTAAGGTGAGTGCTACAAAAATTGCTACATCTACTTCGAGAACAAGTGGAATGTATGTTTCTGCAGAAACAATTCGAAGAGTAATCCGAAAAGCAAATTATAATGGTCGCGTAGCCAGAACAAAACCATTCATTTCAAAAGTAAATCGAGAGAAAAGAATTTCATTTGCTAAAAGTCATATTTCAAAGCCTCCTGACTTCTGGAATCAAGTAACATTCAGTGATGAAAGTAAGTTCAATGTTTTTGGTAGTGATGGTCGATGTTATGTTTGGAGAAAGCCCAATTCTGAACTTCTTCCTAAAAGTACCAATCCTTCTGTCAAGCATGGAGGTGGTTCACTTCTTGTATGGGGCTGTATGTCTGCAAAAGGAGTGAGAAATTTAGTTTTCATTGATGGAATCATTACAAAATTAAATATTTGGATATGCTGAAGAACAATTTAAAACAAAGTGCCCAGAATTTGGGTTTAGGGTCAAGTTTTCTGTTTCAACAAAATAATGACCCGAAACATACAGCTAAAATAATTAAGTTATGGTTGTTGTATAATTGTAAAATGCAATTACACACCCCTCCTCAATCTCCAGATCTCAATGTGACTGAAAATTTGTGGGCACAATTAGAAAATCGGTTCAAAAACACGATATTAGCGGCAAGGAACGCTTAAAAAGTGTATAAGAAGAAGAATGGTCGAAAATATTCGGCGAAACAACTCAAACTCTTGTCAACTCAATGCCACACCGTTTACAAGCTGTTCTAAATGCAAAAGGATATGCAACAAATTATTAATTTACCTTTTTCTCTTTTTGTTGACAGATTTTGTTAGATGTATACTCAATTTTGTGACTTTGGAATTTCCAACTTTGACATAAAAATTGCTGTAATAAAAATATTATTGATTTCTCGTTTTTTTTTTAGCCTAATACTTTTGTTAATATATATTTTATCGTTCTTATAAATATTAGCCATAAATTGAAATGTTAAGATCAAAAACAATAAAATTAAAGAGGAAAGAGTATAGTGTATACTCAATTTTGGGAGCCACTGTATATGTGTGTATGTGTTGGTGTTTTACAGGGCAGACCGCTTAATCTCAAATTACCAAAAATGTGAAAAATGAACCTTAGAGAGTTCTTTTGAAATCTCAATTTGGTCTTTAATTTATCAGAAACTGGTCATGTTTGCCGTTTCTGCTGTTTCGGAATATTGTCTGAGTTTTATTTGAATTAAACGTCTTACACATAATTTGAATTTTTCCAATGAAGAATTTCTAAGCTGCAGATTGTGATCAGATTGTAAGCTAAGATGAGATTCATTCTTAAATATGATATTGTTACGAAATTTTTCGTCTACAACAAATACCGCTAATCAATTGCAATAGCGCAGCACATTTAATTGCTATAGTTCAGCAGCTTCCTTGCTGTCTAATCCTCCAGTGTCTCTACGTGTCGGCGACTCCGACTCTCACCGCACACCGCCTCTGACTATACACACGACTTCCGACGATCCACACCACTTCTTCTGATACACACGACTTCTTCGTCGCTTCAGAGTTCCCGTCTTTTATAGTTCCGGGAGGCGGGGCTGGAATCTTCGGACAAATCAGGGCGTACCTGGCTGTATCTTGGGTCTTAGTGGATGGATCGTGAAAGTTCTCGAACTTTCCAGTAGTATCCATTTAGTCGCCAAACTCGCCAAATTCATCGCCAAACCGCCAAATGCTTGCCAAATTTGACGCCAAGCTCCGAGGTTATTGACGCGGCATCCACTCAACATGCACAGGACAGATCGTACAATTGTCTTTCTTACGATGACACTATTCGGGCCGGGTAGCAAAATTACAGATTTGTAACAATATACAAATTATGTGCATGAACCAGACGGAGTCAAGCCACATGCTGTTACACTAGCGAGAAAACATATTTATCCATGTTATGAATCATATAATTATACTTGTCTTAAGCGATGTTGTGATTTCACTGACTTATTCCTTATATAATGTGCGCATTCGAATTCAGCATTAAAATGATGCAACATTTAATTCAGCATTAAAATGATGCAACATGTTTGGTGTGCAATAACCGTTTAACTGAATGGAAGCATGCTGATAAAAAATTTAACAGATATTTCGCATACTAGATATTATATATACATATTTTAGAACCTTCATTTATTAATTTAACAAAAATACAATGAGGTAAAAATATGACACTGTCAAGAAAAGAATAAATAATGAAATAAAATTGCATTTTCTTAACAGTGGAAGAAAACTCACTATAAGCTATTTTTAAAAACAATAAGAAGATTTAATTTTATTATAAAATGGAAAGACATTGTTGCAAAATCTATTAAAAAGAATTTTTAAAATATTAATTAAAATGAGATAAAAAGTATATTACATAAACTAAATTGGTATCATTGTAAAATGAATGTTTTAGATTTTACATTTTTACATTACATTAATTACATTTACATTTACATTTACACACTCTCCCACACAATTATTAGCAAAGATTAAGTGGTGAAATGTTGACATTTTGACATTCAATTTGGATTTCATAAGGTCCTTCACTGGGTTTTGGCAACTTTCTTTCATTGATTTTAAATATCATTGCTTTTTACTGTAATGGAATTCAGATCAATTTATTTTTATTAATTTATATTTATCAACTTAGTCATTGTTGTAATTCCTTTGCAGTTGTATGTTAATTCACTCTTTCAATATTTTGTTTAGTATCTGAAAAGCAATTTTTTCTTCTTAAAATTTCGTTAGTTTTAATCTTTTTATGCTTGATGTAATTACCATTAAGATTATATTCCAGAAGTGCAAATAAGAAAAGATTTTGATTGGAAAAAGTTTTATAATTTCACCATTTCAGAGCACATTTGTTCTTTCCCATTGTTTATTTCGATACTTTTTGTTGTTATTCATTCAGTTTCAGGTTTAATTTTTTTTTCATTGTAAAATATGAGAAACTCCTTTGAGAAATTAATTAAAGTGTGAAACGTTAACCGATACACGAAATTTTATAAATATTTACGATCGTTTTTCAACATAGCTTGCACGATGTGTATTCGTTAAATATTTTCTGTTTTTATTTAATCAAGCAATTTAATTTATTCCTTAAAATCTATATTTCGATGTTTTATAAACGCAGATCGCATATACAAAACATCGAAATCGACACGATTAGTTTAGTTTAGTTTATTAACGTTCAATTTTAAAGCAACACTAGGGCTATTTCGCAACGAACCTCCCAATTTTGAACCATTGTCAGATGACGCGGACGTTGTGAACTGGCACTCAGTCCCTAATCTTCCGCACCGCATCGGAGGGAGGACGTTTGGCCCTCGACGGATTTGACGGGCACCGGGTCCGCTTACTCAACAGAGGAGTACACTTTGGAGGAATTGGGTCTCGAACTTGAAATCCACCCGTTCCTAACTTGAAACTTGACTACCAGACCACCGCGGTCCCGAAGTAAATGAGAATCAATACCCATGAGGTTGATAATATTATATGTATTGTATACCAATAGTAATCAGAAGTATTAAATGTCTTACTTAAGATATTTTAGATAATATAGTTAATTGATTTGAAACACAACACATTCATTTAGTCCTTATTTTTAATTGCAATTAACTGATATTTTTCATTGTAAAATGTAAATTTCTTTTTGAGAAATTAATTAATTAGGAGATTGAATTTTGGAAAAATATACTGCACATGTATAAAACATTGTATTATGCATGTATATAAAATATGGTTGTTTTATAGATACACAGACTGCATTTATAAAGCATCCACATCTATACAAAACAATATCCACGAGATTGATAATATTGCTTGGATTAAATACTAATCGTAATCAGAAGTTTTAAATGCCTTGCTCAGGAAACTTTAGATGACATAGTTAATTGCTTTAATTCTTGATAATCTTCTCAAGATTATTATTTGAGGAATTAATTAAATTGCGAAACGTATCTGACACACACAATTTTATAAGTTTCGTACGATTATTTGAGAATAAACTGGTCACAAAAGCCTGCTAGTCAAAACTATAAAATGAAATGAAGATATTTTTGTTCGTAGATTTATCGTTTCTTTTTTGTAGAACACTTTAAAAAGACAATTTGAAATAAAAATCGATGTAACGATCTGAATAAAAGTGTTTCTTACATCACAAAACCATCTTGAAATGATGGAACATTAATTTTTTTCCATCAGATCGATGCATGAAGATTTCCTCATGCCATGTGAAGTAATTCCCCACTCATCTGAAAACAGATTCCAACGGCAGATTGAACTCTTCTGCAACACGAGAGAATTCGAATTTAGTATTCATGAAAATGCTTAGACAATGGCCAATCTGGAAGCAGAAAGTTTTAAAAACAACCCTCGCGTGGGAGGAGTGGAATGAGGGACTGAGTTCTCGAACAGCAGAATCTGAAGAAAATCACAGACTACGAGGATCGATTTCTTTTGGTTTTGGCAGCTCTTAAGATTGTTTGGAAAGAAGTTCGCGCAAGAGATTACTTAACAGGATGTCAGACTCTGTTTGAAAATCGGAGGTGTTTTTTGAATTTTTTTTTACTCAATTTCGTGATGGCTGTTCCGCCTGACAACTTCTAAATAAATGACTTCTCTATCTTTGAATGTAGTTCTTTTCCGATGAAGATTCCGATCAGTTGAGAAATATTTTTGCAGTAATTAATAATGGTAGAAAAATGAATCAACCAAAAAATAATTATATCTTTAAAGGTTGCCCAAATGAGAAGGGGACAAGTTGAATGTAAAGATTGTCTTTATTGGAAATCAAAAGTAATTGTCATGGGTGTTGTAACACAGGTCCCATCGTATAGGTAGCAATTCTATGCCTTTGCTGTAGAAAGAGGGTGGTCGATTTTTGAGGACGTCCTGCACAGCTTCCTTCACTTCGCCGACCGAATGGAAGCGTATAACCTGTAATCCTCTTTTAAGTGGCCCAGAGATGTGGAAGTCACAAGGTGACAAATTCGGACTGTACGGCGGATTTTACAACGCTTTCTAACGGAATTTTTTTATGGTCGTCTGGATGATTTCACAGAAGACGGGTGGGCGGGCATTGTCATGGAGAAGGATCACTTGTTGTGTGAGGAGGCCTGGCGTTTGCTTTTGATTGCTTCCCGTAGTTTCGTCAGAGTACTGCAGTAATGGGTTGAATTGAAAGTGTTCCTTGTGCAGGAAATCAATCAAGAGCAGTCCATGGCAGTCAGAGAATCAGAAACAGTACTACCTCTCGTTGTTCCGATCTGGACGCATCCATGTATAGCACGAATTTACTTTCGATCCATTTCCTCTACCACGAATGGCTTTCATTGTTGAACGCCGTATGCAGCTCACACCTCCTACCGTCATATATATATATATATATATATATATATATATATATATATATATATATATATATATATATATATATATATATCATTGTTCAGTGGCGCTGCTATAGCTGCAGTCATTCTGACGCAATTGCAAGTGTTCTCTTTTCATTTGGGCAACCGTTATATATCTGATACGTAAAATAAGAAGCATAAAATGCAAGATTTAGATTCATATTGATTACGGACATTTAAATTTTAAAATTATAATATTTTTAGACTATTACATATTTATTACTAATTAATTGCCTCAGGAGATTATTTGGTTTCACAGGAATGGTGGTTATATTTGATTTTAGATAAATTGTTTTATTATAACTTCATATCCCTGATTACGATATTTTTTTTGGACTTTAAAATGTGTAAAAAATTTTTGTGAGGTCTATTTTCGAAAATTATAGCAAAAAAAAAAAAAAAAAAAAAAAACTATCAAAATCTAGCTTAATTTTTAATCAATTAAATTAAATTAATGTTTAAAAATTACTCCGAGCTGCACATTCCTACCTCCAATGTATATATCTGACAGTGTTGGAAGCTGTAGGTCAACGATCTAGCGTGTAGAGTGCCAGCATTCCCTACACCCACAAGCACACATATGCATGCACGCACGCACAGTTTTATTATAAGTAAATATAAGGAAGGTGTGCGTCTGTTGTCACTCTTCAAGTTTGACTGTTATACTACAAATGTAATTATGTTCAAATTCTGATACAGATACACTTTAAGGAAACAAAATGTGCACCCGGCAGTGAGTCTACAAAATTTTTTAATTCATCTGAAAACTAAGTGATGTTTTGTCGTTTTTTCACTCTAACTTCCGAAGACATGATTGCACATAAAGGATTTTTAAATCATTTTAAAATCTAATTTTTTTATGATATTAATTTGATTCAGAATCTTTAAAAATTTAATTGTTTAATTCATGTTACTAAATTTTGACACTTTATATATATATTGCATAGCTTTTATCTGTACATTTCACTATTGTAATGAAATTCGAATCGTTTTCCATAATTTATCAAATAACTAGTGGCGTCATATTTTTCATTTCTGAAAGGCAAAGAAAAAAGATTCTGTTCATTATCTGTACAGTCCCGGGAAAGACAGCGTGAAGACACTAAACACAATGATAAGTCTCTTAAAATAACTCGATTTTAATATCGATTACACCCTGACATTTAAAGCACCGTATTGCGGGAATAACAACATCACATAACATATAAGAGATTTACTTAAAATTAAATGCAGTCAATATTTCCAGAGAGCCTGCCAAAGCGATTAAAGAGTGATAAAAAGGGCAAAGTTACATTACCGTGAAAATGAGGGAATAAAGGAACCGGAAATCACATTTTTATTTATACTGTAATATACTGCTAATCGACATTTGAAATATCATGCACATAATAATAAAGCATACAATTTGATGTTGGTACTTTTTTGTGGAAATCATGAACATCAAGTCATGTATAAGATATATAATTGAAGTTAAACAATCAGTATTCTTTGTAAACCAAATGATCTTCAAGGGTGGCTAGTTTTCGATCGATTATAGGGTACATGATGCAAAAATTGTTCAAAACTCTATACGATGCATACCTTTAGGTTTAACGCTACGAAGTTTGACTGTAGTTATTTCTTGAGTAGATGATTATCACTCAGATAGGGTCTTTCATATCGTAGTTTAGATTTTCAGTTCATTTAAAATGAATCGACATCTTAATATTTTTCATAATTTCTTTAGACCAATGAAATTTTTTTAAAAAAGCATTACCGTTATATTAATTTTATTTTTGAATAAATTTCTCTTTAATTTTAATAATTTTTTCGCAATTTATTTGAAAACTGCTCATGACATAGATTTCTAACATTCATTTGTTATTGAAATGCACAATATTTGATTAATTATAGAATCGACTTTAACAGGAATATTCTACGATATTGAATTAAAAAAAAATAAGTTGATATTTAAAAAATGTTAAATTTTTAAGAATTTATTTCTAATTTAAAGGAAAATTTCTTGCATTTTATGTTGTTTTCTAAAATTTCATGAAATTTACAAACTTAATTTAAAAAACGATTACAAAATGTCAAAACATAGATTGTGAAATAAATATTGGTCTTCAACATAATATCTTATTTTGTTAGGAATTCATAATTTTGATTTTGAAATTTCATCGAAATTGTATTACAAACACTCATGCATGGGCAAATGCATAATGCTTCACAACATAATAATAATTTAGATAGCCATTCTCTCTGCAAATAGCTCGATGTAAAAACTGTTATGCACTGAATGTAGCGGTTGATACAATCAAGTAAGATGATAAAAAGGCATGTGAATCAAGCGTAAAATATTATCACGCTAAAACATTTCGCATTACAGATCACAATTTCTCCCTTTTCTTGTTCTCGTGATAATCATATTAACATTTGTTTCTGTGAATAGTAATTACATTTCTAAATGCGCATTCTATCACTCTCCTTTGTTATGTGGCCGCGGTGGCCTGGTGGTAAGGTCTCGGCTTCGGAACTGGAGAGTTTCAGGTTCGAGAACCGATTCCACCGAAGAGCTGTCGTATTATCGAGTCTGGTGCAAGTTAAATCCATTGGGGCCAAACGTCTTCCCGCTGGTGTGGTGTGGAGAGGGTGGGCCAGCTCAGGTGTTGTCCTAGTCATCTCACCTCGATTCAAAATGACGAGGTCCATGCAAAAGTAGCCGTTGTGTTGCTTTAAAACGGGATATTAATATATCTAAACTTAACTCTTCTGTTAAGTCTTGTTAATTATCTTGGAAGATATGCAATTGATTCCAAAATGGTAAAGAAATGATACATTTGGCGGGTTCAGGAAAAAATAAATTATTTGTAAATGCTTTTTCACTCTATTTATCGAATTCCTACTTTCTCCAATTTGGTTGACTTATGATTTATTTAATTTTATTTAACTCCAAATCAGTTTACAGAACACCTTCCTGATATTCTTGGATGAAATGTAAAACAATATCTGAAAGGTATTTTAAACTTTAATACGATCTTTGTTTATACGGATTTCTTAAAAAAACTAATAAATGTTTTCTATTTATTTCTATTTTGAAGTATTCAATGGGATCTATAATGCTTAAGCAACATGTGTTGGATCTTCCTTGAGGTAAATTATATTTTGTAACTATAGGAAGTATTATAATTTATTTTTATAAAATGATAAATGATGAAATAAAATTATTCTGCATTTAAGTTTCGTATATCCTGTAGAATATATTTCATAATTTATGTTATATCTTAGATAGTTATTTATCAAACCTTTCTTTGATTGAATAAGAAAATCGATATGCAACAATAAAAGAAAACAGAATTTAAAGTTAATAGAGCTTAAATGCTATATATATATATATATATATATATATATATATATATATAATATAATATAATATATAATATATAATATAATATAATATACGAATATATAATATATATATAATATAGTACGAGTAACACTGTATCAAAATGGGCAAATCTTTTGCTTGCTTTTGAAGTTAAGCATCAATTTTAAATATCACAAAATAAGACTTTCAGAAATTTTATTAAAATCGTAGTTAAAAGAAAAGAAACCTATTTAATCGTCATAATTTGATCATCAATAATGGAAGAAAAATTTCAGTTTGGGAAATTTATAATAACAATAACGAATATAATTTATTATTAAAACAATCGTACAATTATTTTAAAATTTACGAAAAAATGTCTTTCAAAATTAATTAGATTTGAGGAAAAAATTTTCAATAAAGTTGATATCATTGGAAAAAATAATTTTTTAAATTTGAAAGTGTTATAAAAATCACTTCTATATTATTACATTTTCGGAAATTATGTAAAAAATATCATACTTTAACTAAATTCTTAAAGAACTGAAATTCTAATTTAATTAAAAAAATTATCCGAAGTGCCCATTCCACCTTCCAAATTATATCAGTGTCGAATTTGATAGCTGCAGATCAAATGACCCGTCCTATAAAATTCCAATACACTTTCTCTGTTGTTATTCAAAGAGATAATGTTGTTTACTGATGTAACTTACTACTTTATCATTGGTTTTAATAGGCTTAATGAATTTGTGTCAATTATTGAGGGCACTTTTTTGCTTTATTATTTTTCAGAAATCATTTCATTGTCTAAAGTAAAAAAAAATATAATAGAAAAGAATTAAAGATGATATTTGAGAAAACTTCTGCATTTATTTTACTTATTAAATTTGATTTATATCTGTATTTAAAGAAATCAAAATAAACTGATTTCGAATAACAAACTATATTTTACCGTAATGAAAAAGTAAAAAAATTGATATTTAAAATTTACAAATGGTAATATATTTTATTAGATGACATAATTTCATTTTTTAAATTTTTTTTATTTTTTTTATATCTGAACTAGAACAATTTTAATATGATACCAAGAAAAAACATGACTTATTGTAGGTTTTAAAAGACTTGTAGAATGTAATTATTCTTTTCCATGCTGTAATTGCTATGTTTAATTGATTATTTTTTTAAAAATTGTAATTTTATTTTTTTAAACCACATTCAGGTAAAATAATATTTGATTAGATATTTCATTTCAAAATATAAAAAAAAAGTGAAACAACTATTGAATTTCCATAGTTTGCTCAAAAAAAAGGTCACGAACCAGCAAATCTGATAATGCGATTTCTATCGATTTTAGAATTAGTTTTTAAGAAAATGTTAAATTTATTTTGGAGGAATTTAAAACACGTTTCCATTTATTCACGGACATTGATATATATACGTGTGTTGAGTTTTTTAAAATTAAAATTACAAATGAAAGAAATGAAAATCTGTAGAAAGCAAATTTAAAAAAGTAAGTTAATTTTTCTGGCTTGTTGAACTGAAATTGCTTTTTAATGAATGAAAAGCAATGAAATGAAAATTACATCACTTTAATCACTTATACAATTTGAAACAAGCCTATAATGCTTATACATAATTTTTTTATACGATATGCCATACATATATGTTTACGAAGGAAATTTTACTAAGATGATATAAAATATGTAGGTTACAATAATTATGAAATAGAAATATATATATATATATATATATATATATATAAACCGATACGCACTATTGCTATGCTTACATTTTTTTAAAAATGAATTTATTATGAATAATCTCATTACAGTTCAGAGAAAGTATGAGAAAAAGATAAAACTATTTCTTTTTCTCAAAGCAGAACTAAAACACAATCGTGAAATTTTTTAAGTTTGATGAACGTTGATTTTATGCAAATAAAGAAAAGGGACATTTTTTAAAAAATGAATAGGCATTTATTTTTGGAAGCACAAATTCACATCTTTTCAAAATTTTTCGCATATTTTAAGTGAATATTCATTAAAAAAAAATACCGTTACAATTTTTCAGTAACAAAAATGAAAAAAATATGGTAAACCGTTTTAATTTTATGCAAATTTCTATGAAATAAAATGAGAGCAAAAACCTCAAATATTAGCAAAGAAATATCTTTCTCTAAATATTGGATTTAAGTCCCCTCGTCATTTAATAGTTCGCTTTTGGAACAAATTAACCGAGCGTTTCAAACAACGACTAAATTCAAATATCCGGGTTACCGTAACGATAACCACAATTTTAACTGCAACACATTTCTCAGCGAATTGTTCATCTCCATCTTCCTTTTATTGGCGACAATTTAGGCCGCCATAACGCTCGCCAAAGGCAACCCTGGCGAGCAGCGATGTGTGCAGACGATTTTCGGTTCTATCCCTCTTAGTCGGTGGGACAGAGATCAAGTTGGCGTGTCTTTGAAATCGCCTGCAACTGTTTCAGATGCAGCAGAACAAACCACCTGAGGGGAAATCCGTCCCCATGATAAATTCTTTTCTCAATTTATGCCGAGTGTGTCCAGTACCAACCGAAGATAAGGTAAGTGCTTTCACTAAACCCCCCCCCCCCAATGCAGGTGAAATTGTGAATTATTGCCGGTGCCGGCTTTTTGGGGGCGTGGTATCTGTGGGCCAAAACCTGCGCATGGATTCTTAAGGATTTTTTTCCTCTTATATTCAAAGATTTTCTTCCTTAAATATTTTTAATTTCTTGAATGATTACTTGATGACAGCGATGTGCTTCGTCCGACGTGCGTTGTCTCGTTTTAACGATCTGGATGTCAGTCGTCAAGAAATTCGGAGACAGCGAATGCAGTATGAGATTTATGTATGCGGCAGGAGATTTGTCAATGTTCCAAGTTCAATGCCAGTTCTCTACACTTTCTTTAAGCAGTGTTATTGAGAAGAAAAATTTGAGACAGTGGGTCAAGGTAAAAAGTGTAAAGGATTCGAATAAATGTCATGCGGTTAAGAAAGATTATAAAGGAAACATTAAAAAATAATTTAAAAATATCGATTTTTACTTCTTAATCAATTACTAAAGTGAGGGAAGTGGAATTATGTTTGTTTTGCTCGTCACACAAGACTCAAAGAAAAAAAAATTATTTAAATTGTTTGTTTTGTAACAATAAACATTATGACTGAATGTAGATTGTCAACAAGACATCGGTCTTCTACACTTGGGCAGTTGTAATTATAATATTAAAAAATAAATTTATAATTCTTTATGGAAATGTTAAATTAAAAAAATGATCGAGCCTTCATTTAAAAAAATATTTTTTTGGATAATATTTTATAGATTACTATATATGGAACAATAACTTTTGGAATGTTTGGACAAATGGTATTTATTCTTCAAAGTAGAAATTATAGATCCTGCTTTTTAAATTTAAATATTAATATTTATTTGATACATTTTTAGTTAATAGAAAAAAAAACTATTTGAAGAGAAATGTAAAGTTTCTTTTTAACTAGTTTTTTACTTTTCCAAAAACTTATATTTTAAAGCGCTTCCGGTATTACATTGCAATAATTATGTTAGATATGCAAATAAAATTTCTAAAAATATTATCGATATATCATTTCAAAATGTTATAACTTATTAATTCTCGCGTTAAAAAAATTGAAACAAATATAATTTATATTAACTACGTTATTTAATGTCTTATATTATTTTATTAAAGATGCATTCATGTTTTTTGATACGAAATATTAAGAGGTTTTGCATCAATAAGCAAAATATTAGAAATAAAAAATAAAATTCGAAATTATTTGTAAAAAAAACGCCAAACGATTATTTTTGAGAAGAGATCGCCTTTTGAATCGGAGTAAAGAGTTTTTTATTCTTTGATAAATAATAAGATTTTGTACGAATTAAGAGCATTTAAAAAGATTCAAAAATATAAGCTCATTTTTTTTTTCATAAGAAAAAGATTATGATTGAGTTAAAAGACAGTTTTTGAGAGCACACTTTTTCCTTTCCAAATTCTGTTATGATATAAACTCAACGTTATCTAGGAATAATAAGAATTTAAAAATAATTTTGCGCGCATTATACAGTTTGAAACTTTTCAATAACAATTCAGGAGTTCGAATTTTTTTCTAGAATTAAAAAGATCCTAAGATTTTATTCAAAATGGACATCTTCTGATCGATTGCTTTGTTTGTTCCCATGAATATGTGCATTTCTTCTCAATGTTTTCATAGTATGTAACAGTTTTCATATCCTAACTGTTCCGAATTCGTAATACTGTGGAAGATTGATTTTACTTTATTAGGACATTCATCAATGTTTTCTTGTAACAAATAGTCTCTTGCGTATTGATTAATCGATAACTAGTTTAATCGTATGAATCGATTCCCCGTTTTAAAATTTAATTAGAGTGGGCTTACATTTCTCCTGATGAAATAAATAAATTTATTTCGTTCTTAAAGTACGAATTGCATTTTTTTGCACCATTTTCAGATAAGAATTCGTTTTTCAATTATTTTTATAATTAGAAGACGAATGGATTAGATTTATTTTTAATTATTATTATTTATTATTTTTAAATTTAAAAACATAAACGTTTGTTCATGTCTCGCGAGAGTTGCAAAATATTTAATGAGTTTTCAGAAACCAGTTTTGAAGACAACACTCAATGAATTCACTTTTTTTGATATTTAGAAGGAGAAGGAAATATTTTCTAATTAATTTAAGCTGCATTTAAATAAGTTTCTATCATACTAATACCCATGAGACCATATTGAAGAAATGAGAATCAAAATAAATAAATCACGAAAATCTCTTTTTACTATTCTTTATTATATTAATAATTGTAGAGATCAACTATCGAAAAGAAAAAAAAAATATTTTCTTAAAAGAAATAATTTTTTAAATAAACTTATAAAATGTAGTATGCGGAATATGTAAACTCCACAAAACTGAATAAATTTAATTGAATTACAGCCTTTTTTTTCGAAATGGGACACAATATTGAATTTGGCACTTTGAATAAAGACTACGCTTTAATCTAAAAAGATTTATATCAAAAATTGAAACCGTTCTAATACCAATGTTCTATCCCACACATAAAATTCCGTGTACATATTTAAAAAATAAACCTTTTCCTTTTGACGTTTTATTAACTTTTTAAATACTGACATTACTTAAATGGGCCGTTCTGATTAAACTTTTTTTTGGAATATAAACCTTTTTCTTGACTGTTTTTGCAAGTTCATGAAAACTCTTCGGCGTCCGTCTACAGAGGTGACAACTACTCACCCTATAGTTTAATAGAATAGTGCTTTAATGTGGGGAAAATACATAAAAACAATCTTATTGACTTAAGTTGTTGTTTTTCTGGGTATCCAAAACAAGTATCTAATTCGCTGTCAAATATGTTGCTAAATAAGAGGAGGCGACTGTGCTGGAAGCTGATATGCCAGTTTTTCGCGTCTGAATATAATGTTATTTTACATGAACAGTTTAAAAGGTAAAATTATCATAAAAATGTTGTAGAAATTAAAATTTTATAATGGCCGATTTTCTGAAAATTTTGAGAAAATTAAATAGGGAAACATTTTGTCTCAATAATTAAATCTGAATGCACTTTCAAATGACTGTAAAGTTAGCAAACACTATTATTTAATATTTTTCCAGAATTAATCGGCACAAAATAAGACTTTTTTTTCTTTTTCAAATTCAGTTTTCATGGCTTCATTTTTAAAAATTGACAACTCTGATGCCATTTGATATCGTAGAGCAAAAGTTTTCAAATAGAAATTTTATTTGATCCGCAATTTTTCTAGACAGAAAAATACTTATAGGCAGGCATTTTTCGAAGACCTTGTTTTTTTCTCTCGACAAAGTCAAGTTTGCCAAAATATATTACCCATATAAATATTAAATTTTATTCAGTTTTTTTTTCTTTTCATATAAAAATACTTAAATCCAATTCTAAAAAGTATGCGCAAATTAAAAAAATGAAATTTATGTTTTTTAAATTTGTGATTTTATTTAAAGTCTTCTCTGTATTCAGAAGTATTCAGTTAAGTATTATCTGAATGTTACTTAAATAATAAAATTAAATAAAATTTAAATAAATATTTTAAAATTTATTTTAAATTTACAGATTTTTTTTATCAATTCTTCTGACTGTTTGATGAAGTTAATTGAATTTTTTATCAAAATGTTATGTATTTTTTTCAATTTCTCGTGCACGAAGTATTGAGAAAGTACAGTAATTGTCAAAAATTTCGAACTCGAGATTTTGACGAATCCCCGCATTTTAGATATCAGTGGAAATTTGCCCTTTTTTCTGTCTGTCTGTCTATGACAAAACTCAAAAACGCTTTGAGTTAGATGGATACAATTAGGTATGAGCTCTTTTCACCATATTTGTCGACTTCTGTTAAATTTTTGAGCAAGATTTATTGAGAGGAAGTCTATCTGTCTGGCTGTTAGATTATAACACAATAATGAAAACGAAAAGAAGATAGATAAAATTCGGCACACAGATTTAACATCTATGTCGCAGACATGTTTGTCGATTTTTATTTTCAGAAACATGCAAACGCGAAAACTCAACAAAGCATTGACTTAAATAAATAAAATTTGAAAGATGCATTGGTGACTGTAATTATAGTTCTGAGTCAAATTTTCATTTGAATCGGTTGGGAAAAAGCACATCTAACATAAAAATTACAATTCCGAATTCTATTAACTGCATGGCAGGAATTAATCGCAAAAAAACTCACCAGGGATGACCTGATCGATTCAGCGAAAATGCCAAATTTACGCTAAAGGTTAATATTTTCTGATTATTGTATGTTAAAGGCATACAGGACGTTATCTGCCACCCCAATGTACACAAAGTTTTGCGGGAATGGGTAACACTTTTATTAGAGAGTATACGAGGAAATCTTGGGGAGATCCCTGTTGCTGGTTCAAAAATTTTTTTAAACACGAAGCCTCTCCATATACAGCATGAAGCTCACGAGCATCTCATTAAACCATAGCAATTCGGTTAAATTCAAAAAGTAAGATGTCAAAAATGCCCAGTTTTGTTCATTTGTTGTTGCATAAATTAAATATAAATAATTAAGGCGCCATCTCTCTTAAAACATGAGATTCATTTTCAAATTTTATGAAAAATTTTACCAGTGTGTTTAATTTCTATGTTCTTTCTCAAATTTGTTCAAAAACGTTCATGAATTATTGATTAATCCATCCGTTTCATAGTCAGTTCATGTTATCTCTTTCGAAAGTCAGGCGTAGTTTCACTGCAAACATGTTTAATAACATGTTTCTTATCTTGGCGTAAACTTTGAAAACCAAACGAAATTTGATTTATATCGCGTTTGACTAGTTAAATCGCGCAAAGTGATGAATCTTCGATAATAACGGGCTTTGAATCCTTTTATACTACAAGTTCGAAGCCACAAATTCTTTTTCTGACCTCCATAGCTTGTAAAAAGGATCGGAATTAGGATCTCAAATACGAAATTATTGATAATAGTAATGTAAAATCGCAAAGCCATGAGGATCAAAAGTTCTTGCCATTAGCTATTTTTTGTTCTATAAATTATATAATCTTCTTCTAAATCGAAAAAGAACAAATTGAAAATCGTGCAAATTAAAAATGTCATTGTTCATTTTCTTTTTAAATTTCCTACCAAAAACAGTATTGGTTAGACAACAACATTTTGACAAATACAATAAGAAATTCCTTTCTTCGTTCTTTTTGCGAGTATTCATTAATACGAAAGAATCAAGTTTCCTTTTTAAATCTATAATTCCAAACATTTTTAAAAAATGAGCATTATTTATAATATATCTACAATTATGCAACAAATGAAACTAGAATATACATATTTTTAAAGCAGTAAATCAGATGTATTCATGCTAAATGTTAATATTTTGTAACTATTGTACGCCAATACCATGCAAGACTTTATTATGGAGTATATGTGAAAAATTTGATACCTTGTTTTGCAAGTACAATTTTTTTTAAAAAAACTTGAAGCGTCTCCATATACAGCACAAAGCAGCAATTTCTTTTTAAATTTCCTTTCAAAAACACTACAGTGTATAGAAATACAGTATATAGAAATAAAACAAGAAATTCCTTTCTTTTTTAGATTTATGTATCAACATGAAAAAAAATCATTTTCTTTTTAAATTTATAATTCTAAAAATTTTTAAAACAAGGGTATTATTTTTAACACGCTTACAATTATGCAAAAAGAAAAAAAAAACTACAATACATATATATATACATATATATATATATATATATATATATATATATATATATATATATATATATATATATATATATATATATATATATATGTTTTAAAGAAGTAAATCAGTTGTATCACTTTTTGATGTTCTTTTTTAATGCAAATATCCTTGCTCAAATGCAAGCGCTATTTCGATGTCCATAAAAGTCAAGTCTATAATACGATTTATGTGATCTGCCAGATTTCTTTTGTTTTCGATCGCCTAATTTCTTGAATTGAAATGAATTAAAGAGCCATCGAAATGCCAATTAAACACTCCCACGTCATTCCTGTCTTTTCGAAGACAGGAAGTTGCCATAGAAACCAAGCATGAAAAGAGTGAGCGCTAATTATTCTAATGTCCCATCGCGTCATTCATCGGGCACAAAACAAATTTCCTAGGGTGCAGTGCTGATAAATCTGTCCAGTTTTAAGAAAAATGAGTCTAGTGATGGCATCTCGGAAAAAAATGAAAATTACATTCACATAATAAGTGGTTACAGTCACAGTGGCGTGAGTCACATGTTTCCATCCACAAATATTCTAATAATGGAAAGTTATCGGCGGAAAACGAGAATGAATGGCGAGTTCTTTCTTTTATATAGTATAAATCGCTTTTGGCAACCAGCTTGTTTGTGTGATATATTCATTGTCTTTGATTTAAATTAAATTGCTTATGTATAATTTATATTCTATATTCATTCAGTAGTCTTTTTAAACTTAAAACTGAGAGAGAAATTTAAATACCTTTAACTTGCCTCTGCCTTTTGTGCCTTAAGTCCTAATAGAATGAAATCGCTTGTCAAAATTGCATTATCGATCTCTAATTGCACATAGTCTTATTCCGTGCTGTAACTTCACCTTCTTGTTCCGTACTCAATCCCGCGCTATTGATTCCTAAATTAAATTGAAGAGGCGAAATCTAAGAGTGTGGCGTGAGCATATCCAATCGAATGTTAGTTAAATAATTTGGTAAAAATTTAAAGAATAGTAAATATCTTTATTAACAATACCATATTTCTTTCTTTATATACTTAATAATTTATGAGGGTCTTGCTTAGATTCCACAAAATATTGAATAAAATCAAATCATAAAGCAAAAATTTATTACGGTATTACCAAACGAATATGAAAATTTAAACAAATCTTTCTTCCATTTATAACAGAAGAAAAATAAGTAACTAAATATTTGAAACGCCGTTTGAATTGTTACAAAGAAGAATGTTAAAAATTATAGACAAAATATTTTTTTTAAATTTGCAAATCGTGAAAAAAAGTTTGTGAAAATCAAATAAGTATTAAAAAAAAAAATTTTTTTTAAAAAAAATTCAAAATAGTAAGAAAATAATTTTTGTATGAAAATTTTTTCGGAAATTATTAAATTAATTATTTTCGGAAATTAATTTTTAATTAATTAAAATTTAAAAAATGCTCCGAAGTTTACATTTTTATCCTCTAAATTACTTTTGCAAAACATTTGGGAACTATAGGTCAAACATCCTGCCCTGTAGAGTTCCAACATGCACTTACACATAAATATAAACACATTCTTCTTTATTATTAATAGAGATGATTAGGATATATAGTCAATTATATATACAGGATGTATGCGCGCAATAAATGAATATCAAAATTTAAAAGAGAACAGAACTAAGCACAGCCTTGTTGTTGTTTCTTATGGCATTTGTCATTGACAAGCCCGCTGACAAGTCGCCGATTTTAAACTAAGTTTTAATGTCTCTTAATTCAGTAGCGCATCTACGGTCAAGAGTACGACTTAGCTACACACACATCACAACCCTTTTTACGGGGTGAACTTCAATCATGCATTTTATTCACAGATCATAATTTAGACCTGAATCAGAGAACGATCACCTCTGATCCAGACTCCTCAGTGATATTGTCACGGCCTGGAGGACTTTGTGGCCACGACAGATTTATGCGTGCACCTGCCACCTTGTACACGGAGAGTCTTCTGTCGGCGGGGTTCGAACTCGCAACCAAAGGTATGTGAATCCAACGCACTACCAACCAGGCAACCCGGTCTTGCAGCCTTCTTGTGAATCGAAATAAAAAATAACAGTTGAAAGTTTAAATTCAGCACTTATAAGTGCTTAGTATGAGAGCTTCCAAAAACACGAACGATATCTAGGCGGTATCATTGTTGACGATTACGTACGTTTGTTATGTACTACTTAGGTTACTTATGAATGCATTTTTTTGTACGAATTATCAAACTGCATCGATATTCGGCTATTTTTGAAAGCAAAATTTGAATTCTAATGATGGCAACTGCAAATTTCCAATAGAATTACTTTTCACATTTCATATCTTTACACTTAATTAGTTATAATTATTCTAATTATTTAGTTATTTTTTTAATAATCTTTCTGTATTTAGTGGTCGATTGATAATGTTGAACTGGAAATCATTTCACGTCAGTTGGTCCAATTGTAGAAAAATATCATCGTTGAAAGGAAAATAACAATTTGAAATATCAGACAACATTACCACCAACACAAATACAATTTTCATGCAACATTTATGTTAAATATTTTTTCATGCAATCATTTTATCTTAAATATTTTTCGTACATCATTTCACATGTTGAAAAGATTAACCCTTTCTGCCTGAAGCTATTATTTTCTAGTAAAAAATCAACGAAAAAATGCATAAATAAATTATAAAAAGAAACAGAACAGAAATTCTTCATTTTTAAAAGTTTTTTTTATTACACATTAAATATTTACTTGATTAATTAATTAAAATTATTCATTCATAATTCGTTTGGGTATATATCATATTGCTACATATACAAACAACGGCAACAGACACTCTCCGCCCAGATTAACAACGGAAATGTATAGAAAAGCACGTGCTATCACAGGCTCCTAATGGGTTAAGGAGGATGTCTGATATTATAAGAAAACTCAATGATAAAGTTTTATGGGAATTTCGGCTAAATTTTGTAATAGGAAATAAGCTTCAAAATACTTACTTTGAGAAACAGCTATTTTTTCAAAATATAGTGAAAAAATTCTAATGCTGTATTATTTTTATAATTATTGCTTTACATATCGTTAGAAAGGGGATATAACTGATTTTTTTTTTTTTTTTTTTTTTTTTTTTTTTTTTTTTTATGGAAACCGTCACAAAAAGACTTACATTTTTCAATAGTGAACTCGAAATTATAGTTTATCCATTATCGAAAGCTGTGTCCAATCAGTAACTTTTTTGTGTATTTCAAATATAATTTTTTATTACTAATTTTACATATTGTTACTCTGTTGTATTAAAATTTTTAACTCATTGATAAATTTGACAAAATGTATTTTATGTTAAATGTTCCATTATTAAGAAAAGAAAAAGAAAGAAAGAAAACCTTGCACCACTAATCCTTTTATCGTTATCTATTTTGAATATGAAGAAATGGTTTTGGATTAAATATATGATGTCTTTTTAGAACTGACATATATTTTAAGCATTATTTTTCATTATATCAGGAAATTTTTGGAATTTTCAACAACTGTTCGTCATAAATGTTTTAGTGACTCTCTAAATAGTAATTAAGCTTAAAAATAAGTGACACATTGATATTTAAATTAAGAAAAACTTTTTAGAAGCAAAAGTATTACTTTCTTCTTCCTTTCAGTATCTGTATCAGATTTTATTTTTAAGCTAATATTATAATTGGATGTTTGTTTTAAAAATTATATTTGAAATGATAAATTATTTTTTTGCGTTAATATTATTTTTTTTGCAGTTTTTTCCTCCACAATGAATGCATGCATGGGGGGGGGGAGTATGGTTCGTTTCATGTATCTGGTTGAAGATTGGTAGCTGAAAATGTTTTTAAGATTCTGTTCAAAAATTTTATTCATGATTTTTTTATACATTTTTTTGAAACATTAACGATTAATTAGAAAAAGGAGAAAAAAAATGCATCAGAAAATGAGAAAACCAAGAAAAAGCAGATTAGTCAAGTTAGATGAACAACTCATTATAAAACTCTATTAGTAATGTTTGGGAGCAGATTTTTTCACTTTGTACCATCATCAGATATATCTGAGTCAATTCTCCTGACATTCAGACTCCATAACATAATTACTAGAGAATAGGAGAACATAATTTATAGAGAATATATCCTTTTTAACAAAATGTAATTAGAGTTTTGTTTTTTAAACATCTATTTTATTGTTTTTTCAAACATCCATTTTATTGTTTTTTTTAAACATCCATTTTATTGTATTTTAAACATCCATCTTATCCAATCCGCATAAGATGTTTTACATAAACTTTTCAATCAAAATGAAATGTTTTATGTTCACATAATAGCAGCTTGCAGCATTTCAGATGCATTAATACAACTGAAGCATAAAAAAAAGCAACATGACTAAAAGTTTTATTTTTATTTTTATCGCGACCTTTCCATTTAATTAATCGATCTATAAAACACATTTCTAAGAAAAATTCTACTTTTAAAATTCAAAACTTCCGTCGAACAATTAAAAAAAATCGTTAAATATTTTGCGAGAAAGTCTGGTTGTGTTAAACATTTTTACTTTTCTCTAAAAAACTGAGTATTCAGAGTTCTGTAGAAGCTTTTACTACGCAGCAGATTATCGATGTTCGGATAATCGATATGATTTTTATGCTTTCGGCGTTATCAGGCATTAAGAATAATGCAAAAAAAAGAACAGCACCTTACAAATAAATATCTTCATATCATAGATTGAAGAAAGACTTACATTTTTTTTCTGAAAACTTTATATTTTTATACAGAAGAAGCAACAAAATTCAATTGGAAATAACATTTTTGTTCCATCGGCTGGCATTTAAACTCAGACGTGATGACTCAAATGGCTGAGTTTCCTGATCCATTTCATCAAAAATGCCATCGATTTTTTTTCCGAGGATATAAAATGTAACGATTTTATTTTCTTCACTCGCCATATTTTATTTAAAGATGAAGCGGAATTAGTTTTCGCCGTGATGAAAAGGTGAAAGTTCTTTTTATGAACGGGCAAAACTGGCGCTTTTTATAAAATAAATTTATATCGCTAACTTTTTCAGAGGAGTATGGAAAATAAAGAAAGAAAACCAAATGGAAAACTTATTTCTATGTTTTATTTCATAGAAAGTAATGTTTTCTTTATTTTGAATATTTCAACTGCAGAATTGTTTATGATTATAGGATATTCTTTTCTATGAATTATTGTTATAAAAATTGAACGTGATAGTTTCACATGTTTTATAAGTTGTAATTTTTCTTACTTTTCATTGCAAAAGCCTTATTTTTATTTTAATTGATTTAACAATAATGTTTCCATCTCGAACTAACACAAAGTTTAAAAAAATAAGAAGGAGAAAAAAAAAAAAAAAAAAAGAAAAGATTGTTATTGGATGTTGCTCTGGAAGAGAAAATTACTTTCCTTAAAAATACTACTGCAAGTTCTTTTTTTGATTGGTTATTTTTGATAGGATTTTTCTAATTGTTTCAGATTTTTGTGTTCTTATTCTTTCTCTTCTAATTGTATATTATCTTTTTCTTTTTGTTTCTTCTATAATAACATTGAAATATACAAAATGTTGCAGATGATTTGCTTACTAAATGCATGCAATGAATACAGTTTCAGGTTTTAAAATGTTTACAGATTGATTCTATTATAAAAAAAGCAATTCTTTCAATTTTGTAGGAGTCATTTTTGTTTGACTTTGATTATAAAATATACTTCATAGTAATGCTTTGCAAATTTTTTGTCAATAAGATAGTTTTCTGTTTTTCTGAATTCTATGTAGCTGTAAGCCGGTTTTAAAGACGAAAATCTGGTTTGCTATTGTAAAATACGTTATATAATATTTATTCGTTAGGCTAATAAACTCTGAAGGTCTCTCAAACTTTTTACTTAATCGTGTTCTTGTAAACATGCATTTGAATTTTTTTTTAAACAACTTCGATGAAAATAATAGATTTAAAGATTTAGTGAAGATAAATTTTCTGGTTAGTTTCATTGGGGCTGGTTCCGACAAATTTTTTAGTTCTTGAACTGTGTTAAATTTAATTAATCAAACTGAAAACTATATTTCTAATACATAATAAAACCGGAATAAATTACATTATGAAAACATATAAATATTTTGAGAAAGTTGTGTAAATATTTAACTATTAAATCAGAAAGTAAATGAATGGCAATATATTATAATTAAATTGATACATAATATTTATAATTAATTCAATTTCTAATATTCATTGGAAAAAATGATTTTCAAAAATCTTAAAAATATTATCGGCGATGGCCTTCATAAACTGGTTCCATATGACAACAAACCATGTTTCAATGGCTTGTTATTAAAATATTGAAATTAAATCATTATTTATAAAGGAAATAAGCAGGGGTTAATATCTAACGAAGCAAATAATTAAACAAAAATAATAGGATACACAATGAAAAAAGAATACCTTGGGAAAAAAATCGAACTTTTTATCAAAAACATCATAGAATGGTAATGTTTCAAAATCTGATTCGTCCACCTTATTTTCGTATCAGCTTTTTTAATCTGTAATAATAATGGTTTTCTACGGTTTAAAAAAAGGAATACCAATCCCAAAACATTATCATGTTAAAAAAAACATGCAATTTTCTGAAATAACCACCACTGAATAAAGCACTAGTAAGTAATTAACTGAAAAAAATTATTTCTTTTTGCTTATTTCTTTAGAGCTATTGCAGTATAAACGTCAATTTTTCACAGTCTTGTTATTTTGATTTATATAAAGAAAGAAAACATTGTTACAATATTGTGTCGTAAACAGAATTTTGAAAAATGAAACAAAACTGAAAATGGTTGGTATCACCAAACAAAATTTATATTTTAAAGTGGAATAAAAATGATTTTTCAGCATTAATAGTTTTTGAAGTTATAGAGAAAAAAGATTAAAATTTCGATTCATTTTTACTGAAATAAAAATGTTATCAAAATTTTAAAAACCTTTTAAATCAGCACTTATTTCTCTAGAAGTAACTGTGGGCCAAATATTGTTAGCTATAGGTTATGATCTGGTTTATTAAGAGTTTTGGAACATTCTTCCGTCACACGGGAAGCTTGGTACAGTTTATAAATAATTATGCTAAATAAAATCTTATGAGAATCTGCTAAATAAAAATTTAAAGGTAACGCTATTGAACTCGCATAACAAATTTAATATTTTTTATGTACAACAGATTCTCAAATTTTATTATTATTATGACATGTAGTGATATTTGGTCTTAACGCTAAGGAGGCTGTTACTGAACAACGGTTATGGTATCAATACACTTTTTTTTGTATGCTTTTAAATGGGTTTCCTTGTACATGATTGGATAGCACCGTTGGCAGATAGACATGCAGAATGTTCATGAATGTGTAATACAACTTTGCAGAGTTATTCAAACAAATCAAAACAAAATACAACTTTGCTGTACATCGAAAATTTTAAATAACAGTTTAAAGTTTAAATTCAACACAACTAAAAGTCGCCAAGTTTGTCATCATGGGCGGGGGATCCTTAATATTGTCCCATTCGGCATCCATTAAATACCTGCAAAATTCTCTTTCTTACCATGATACTAACTGCGTTGGGAGAAAATGTTACAAATTCTTAACAGTGAGAAATGAATCACATATTTGAAACTGGTAGCGTTGAGTCTAATGGCCGCTAGTGGCGCCAATTATCGCCATTGACGTATATCGAAGCCTTTCGAAGCTTTACGTCTTACGAGCAGAAAAAAAAGTTGTGGGATAAGTTATCGTACCTCTTCCATATCCTTCTATTTTCTTAAGGGGCTTATATTGAATATTTATTGTAGTGGTGAATATAAACTTTCAACTGTCATTTTTGATTTCTGATGAGCAAAAAGATTTTACATTTTGTTTTCTTTTAAAGGCCCTGCTTAGTTGGGATTTCCTTTACCCTGTAATTATGAAAAGCTTGAAGAATGAATAGGAGAAAAATAATTACCGACTCCTGTTGGTGGATAAAAAGAAGTCACAAAAGGCCATGAAGGGAATTGGCAGAAAGCTGAATGAGAGGATTAGAGATAATTTCTTTCTTTGTTTCTGTGAAACTATCAAGCTTCTAGCTTGCGGTTCATTTAACCATTTCAAATGGTACTTGTTGCTGTACATTTATGTTAAATTAATATTCAAGTTATAGATTTGTTGTTTATCTCAATTTTGCTTTCAAACAAAAAAAAATGTCCATATGCAAGAATGCAGATTTATATTGTGAATTCTATCATAACGAGACCTATTTCCTATATTAATTATCAGATATTCATTTGAGTGTCAGTGCTTATGTACTTCTCCTCAATCTGGATGTAAAATGGGACATCTGGAAAACTTTGGGAATTTAACTAAAAAGCATTCCATGTCTGACTACGGAAGCCATTTGAATATAGCTTAAACGTTTTGACTGATTTTGAGAAGATCTCTAATAAATATTTTCAACTCAAACTGTTTAATATTAGAATGATTTAAAGGAAAGATGTTATTTAAAGTACACAACCAATATTAAGATAATTCTTAATTTATAAAATTCCAAGTCTGATTCTGGATCTATATGCCGATTTTATCATGATTTTTCACTTATCATAGTACATTCATCAGGACACGGGGAATTTTAACAGTAGTGTTTGAATCTTTTATTTCTGAATGTTTGCTCCAAGTTCAAATATTTGGATTACCTATTTGGAAACCGGAAAGAGTGCTTTCATAGTTGTACTTTGTTTCTTAATAAGGAGAATGATTAAATGGACTTGGTTTCAAAATTTATATGTCTTTTCATCCGAGCTTGCGGCCAAGCAAATGTTTTAAAGTATTTTAATTATTTTTCAAATTAAAGATCATCTTTGATGTCCCATTGCTACGGTTTATCTTGCTTTATTATTCATTCTCTCTATCGCGTACCCTTAAATCCCAGACCAAATCCACAGCAAAAGAGGTACGCTTGCCACTGATCTCCCAAATGCTCGGTGCTCTGATTAAAGTGCATGATTACTTTAATGTCAGCAAATCAAATCTCTGGAGGCTTACCAGATCCAGATATGTATGTCGCTAGTGAATCAGTCATAATAATCCGTGCAATTATTCTGGAGACCTTTTTCGGAATGCTTAGAGCACTTTCTCTGATTTCTGACATCCATTCAGCGCTCGTTGCGTCCTCCAAGCCTTTGTTACTACTCCACCTTTGAGATAAATCTCGATGATTGCTTAATTGATCATGCAGTGAGAAGCAGAGCAGCATTTTTGGAGCTGGCTCGCGGCCAAAGGCTGCAATTAACTGCCTTGTTACTCCCCTGCACCACTGAGTTATGACGGATGGAATATGAGGCCGATTCATTCGGAATTGTCAATTGGAAACGGCCATGGTGGTTCCGGAGGACAAAGAAGTAGGCCGATGGATTGAGCAATGTACTTTGTTCTGAAAAATATAAATGTAATTCCATTTTGAAGCTTGATTTAAAATATTTGGCAGCGATTTTGGTTCTTATTTATACAAGGTTAAATTTTTTCTGCGAAGTTGCTGCATAAACAAACAGATATTATTCATTTTGCTAAACGGATGTGGTTTTAGTCATTAGTCATTTGAGTTTAAAATAAACATTAGGTGCCTTTAACTTTATTTACTTTTCCCACCAAAAAATGAAAATATTATTCAGCATTTACTTTCATTTGCATTTTCTGTTTACACAAGCTTAGAAAAATATTCAGACAGATAATTTCTGTCGTTTTTCACTTCTTTTTGCTTTTAAAATTTGAAAGACGTAGATTTAAAAAATAAAATATAAAGGAATTTCATTAAAGTTAGAAAACATATTTTTAAAGACTTAATTAAGTAAATATATTAGAATCAAAATAAATAAATATTTTAAATAAAATTTAATTTTTTAATCGTCATGTCTGTGTCATATATGCATTGAAAGGTCTGATTTAAAATTCATGACTTAACTATGTTGTTTTCTCTACTATCTAATTAGAAGACAGCTTCTTTTTTTTGGAAATGTATTGATTCAACTAATAGAACACCATCGGATAATTTGGAATGTTTAAAAAGCATCTATCATCTTTGTATCGAATTACAATATCTTTGTCTATGAATGGGTTAATTGTAGCTTATTGACTTAAAATTGTGATAATTCGTCATACGATACAGGCTCAGTCATGCCGTTAAAGAGTTAATATCAAGTCATTCATAGATTGGGTTTCAATGCCTTAATGACGTGGAAACGCAAACACCTCAAGTTTACATATTGCCTCTTAGTGAACCAATATTCAAAATATCTTCACATAAGAAGTTTAATTTAATTAAACAGTTGGAAAAGTAATGCCATTGATTTTTTTATGCATCGTAAATTCCACAATATGAATTAAAATAAATTCTTTAAAATTAAATCGTTAATTTCGAAATATAGAGATATATATTCGAATTTCAGAGACTATAATACATAGTCACCTGTTTTGGTATTATTCCATCGTCTAAGAATTTAAATCTATGAATGTTTTTTTAAAGTTATTAAGATTGATGTTATAAGATAGTGCACATATTAAGATTCTTATAAGCATATGCATATAAAAGTTTGAAAAATGTAGAATTGATTGGTTCCAAATTTCTATAATTTTAATATTATTTTTTGTCTTTGTTTGATACAAAAATGTAATTAAAATTTATTTTCTACTTAAGTGCAAGTGATAATAAAATAATTACCTGATTGACTCAGTTAAAAAAGAAACGTAAGAATTTTTTAATAATTCTATTGCATTCCAAAGAATTCCACGGATTTTTGTTTATTAAAAAAGCACTGAAAGTATGATATAGGCATGCCATTCCAGAAAAATTAAGTGAAACATTGTTATTTCTTGGCATAAATAATTATTGTATTCTTGATTTAGAATGTAAATATGCATCATATTCTATATAGAATTAAACTGCCATATGCTGCTCCTAAAACTTTTCTTAATACTGCCATTTATTCCCTTTTTAACAGTATTTTTTATAAAACTCTGATTCTGTTATTTTGAATGGTTGTTTGTTAAAATATCACGGAATATCAAAAATTTCAATATATCCGTTTTTATGAATGAAAGACATAGATGTGACGGTGGTCCAATACCTTACACAGTCACTCAAAGATATTAATCGATTATTTACGGGCATCTAAGTTTGAAAGAAAAAATTTATAGGTTTCTTCGAGCTTCTGATCATCCATTTTCAGATTTGTCCATTCTCATAACTTAATTCATAACTCAAACTTATATAATAATCTTTTTCCTATGGATTTTATTCGCTTTCCTCTTTCCTTTCCAAACAATGCTGCCATTTTAATTGATTAATATTAAGATATCTGTTGTGTTCCGTATGTGATTTATATGTTTATAAGGATAATACGACTGATTTATTTTAAGAAAATTTGTTTCAAAAACTTGCATCTTCGTTTGAGGCATTCACTACTCATTTACAGATTGTTGTTTTGGGATTCTAAAATGTTATATTCCAAAATTTAAGAATCATTACTTTAGACAAAAGAAAAAGAAGAAGGAGAAATTCAGATACATATTGAGGAGAAAAAACTTTTGTGGAATTTCGCCTAAAGTGAAAGGATTATCAAATAAGTATGCACTTCATTAAGATTATTTTTTATAATAATTTATTGATTTTTCAACTTTTCATATTTCTGTTTTGTCAATAATAGACGTCTAATGCTGAGTAATCTGTTCAACTGACTTTGAACTTTTCATCAATACCTTTCTTCTTAGACGTAAAACACGAAGTCATATAGCAGAAAACCATTTGTTATTTCTTGAAAAGAATGACCAGGAATGATGTACATATATGTACATGCATATTGAGAGCAGATATGCAAAAGTCCTATCTGTGCATTGTTTATTTCTTGTGAGTGTAACAGTTTTCAGATCCATCCGTAAACCTTAGAATATTGCACATCTATATAGCCTAACAGGTGGACACATACCTCATCTCTAAACCAAGTTGCATACATATTTCCGATATGATTGCATACAAATTCTGACAACTTTTGGTTATCTACATAGTATGCAGGGTTCACGGTTCTGTTTTATACTGTGATTAGTTCTGGTCTCTGAAATTATTAATAAATTCATTAGTTCAGTTCTAATAGGATAACCCTGTACTAAAAATGTAAATATTATTGTTTTTCTACTTCAAAATCTTTGTCCAGAAGCATTTCTAATTATTAAATTTTTAACTTTTTGTTTTGCTCTAAGGTATAAAGTCATTGATTTTTACCTGAGAGTATAGCATTAAAATTACAGACACATCAGTGGATATTTTTGACATTTGTAAATGGCGCCTAATAATTTTCGTGTAAATATGAAGTGGAATATTAATTATAGCCTGACTCTAATGTAAAAATTGAATCATATCAAACGAGTTTATATTAATAAATTAGGAGATGACTACGCATCAAAATTTGTCTGATCTGACTGCTTGTTACTCTTTCATAATGCCTAATTCGACAACCATTCTCAATACAGAAGTATTGAAACTGCATTGAGTGAAGTAATGAAATCAGGTTGTAATAAACAAATTCATAGTTATGGAAGCTCTATTATTTCTCTATTACCCATTTCCCATTTCAGACTTTCCTCTCTCTCAGTAAATGCATTTGTCTATCTGAAATCGAAGATCAGATAGACAAATGAAGTCATGCCTCAACAAATCAAATCAATAATATTGACATTTTTTTTACATTTTTACATTGCCCCTCCTACTGAGAGGCACCTCAGAAATGAGGATGAGAAGCTTCCGGTATGCCTGTTGGTTCTGGCCATCCTAGTAAGTACAGAAATGGTGGGGGTTGGCTACCTCTTATCGATAAAGGGGCGTACTTCCCACGAGAATGGTTGTACTGTGCTCGGTGATGGTCCTTAGGAATTTACCACAGTTCCCGACAGAGTTGCTGTCGTGGCGGTCCGGCCATTCAGATTTTTTCGTGTGCCTTCGGTTGGGTCGGAGTAGCCGGTTTAAGGTTACATACTTACTATGCAACATTGCCATAGGAAAGTAAAGTAAAACCCGGCACAAAGTGCAAAACAAAATATAAAAGAAGCGATTTGCTTAATAAACGATGTTTCGTTGAACGAGTGGTGAGGAGAAATTGTGACTTCACATGCTGGATTGACTTATATCAATTTGCATGGAAGAAAACTCTTATATCTATATGGAAGTTTTGGCAGGATAGCTTTGTCGAACGCGACTTCGAGGGGTTTGGAAAAGTGCCTGTGTAGCTTTATTAGACGAGATTTTATCTGTAGCCAAGATTATGGGACTAGAGATGGACAGCAACGACATCCATGAGTTAGTGAAAAAACGTAGTCAGAACTATAGAAGAGCTTATGGAGTTACATTCTGTGTCACAGCAAAAGGCTACGGAGGAGATTTGATCAGGAGAGAAAGAAATGATAGACATAATAGAGCAACAATCTTTCAGTTAAATAAGGAAGATGCTGAAAGCATGAAAAATTATTGTACTGTATATTGAGAAGTATCACCTTAATAAAGCAATAGTTATGAGCGATACAAATTTATTTAATGGTAATGGTTCATTTTTGCAAATTCTGAAGCGCAACCAAATACAAAATGCCTTTAGACAGATTTCCTGTACAAAAATGAAATACATTGTCGTATTTTACATAGATTCTTTTGGAAAAAAATTGTTTCGCATTACGAATAAGATTCGTGAAATCATTACACACGTTAAATGAAGTTACATTGCAGATGAAATGATAATTCACGATTTGAAAACATTAGACTTTACATATAAGTTCAATCAATTTTTTAAACACTATATATAATTATTTTTATACAACCATTTTCTCATATCGACAGATTTCTGTAGCAATTATGTTACTTTTGCCAGTTAAAACTAGAGTTAAACTGCACTTATTAAGTTTAAAGTTGTTTCGAATTTTCAAGTCGGTACTGCCATTGATTCTGAAAGATATCTATTCTAGAAAGAATGGGAGATCAATATTCCATCAGTATGCGCTTGCACGCAGCTGTTTATGCATGGATGTGCAAGGAAAAGGAAAGATCTTTTCTTGCCAAAAGTAAAATAAATGTCACGACGGGCCTGAGGAAAAAAAGACGCGTCTATAATCCCGATGAACACCCAGTATTGATCTTGAACCAAAAATATGGAGCTGCATTCAACCTTTTCGTTGCCATTTTGCTCTTGGAAATATGGAAATCAATGCGACACTTCTCTTTCCAAAATGACAGACATTCGAATCGGCTCCGGGCTAAAAGAAAAGAAGCGACAACAAAATGTTCTTCCTCTCCGAAATGGACCCATTTCCATCCATTCGAAAGCTGTCATTCTATTCTTGCTCGGTGCCGAGGTAGAACTTTCGGAATCAATTGAGTACACTCGGGACGCATCGATAGGAAGTTCTATTACGAAGTGGATGTTGGCAGACGAAATTAGATTTCTGCGACGACTATCGCTTGCTTTGTGTGAAATGGATCTTATCTCTTTGATGTGAAGTGACGTTTGAAGAGCAAGGAGTTTCTCTTTTTGGTGTTCAAGTTTCCTTTCCTTTGGGCAACAAAGACTTCTTGAATAAATTAACTTTTAAAACTGGATTAAATGAAAGGAACTCTAAATCAAAAATGCAAAAAAATTATATGGGAATTAGCGGGAGTGGTCTCTCCAAAATTTTCTCGCTTATTCTTAAATAAGCTTGTCATGCCATAGAATACCTTGCATGGAACTGGCGCACAGTAGTTAAGAAATATTAACTTTTGGCATGAATTTAGTATTTTTACTGAATCTATCATGTCATTCTTGACGCGTTTCTTGGCAATTAATCCCTGGTATGCCGTTAATTACATCCGAAAATTGAATGTGTGCTTTAGACACGTTTTCCTCAACAGATTGAAACGAAGATTTGACACAAAATTGTACTTGTAGTCACAAAATCATATACCAAATTTGATAGATTGAAGTCACTGCGTTTTTACATGTTACTGAAAGTACAGACCGACAGACAATGAACTCTATGTTGAATTTGGCTCACAATTTGATAGGTGTCTACACTACAGATGTTAAATCTGCGTACCAAATTTTATCCATCTAGCTCTCTTCCTTTTATTGTTATAGTGTTAAATTACATTTGAACAGCCGGACAAATAGACTACTTCTGAAGAGATTTTACTCAAAAATGTGTTAGAAATTGACACATTTGGTGCAAAGACCTATATCAGATTTGAACCTATCTCAAAGCTTTTTTGAATTATTTTGTTAAAGACAGACAGAAGGATATTTTCTAAAAATGCGTTTTTCGAACCCGTGGAGGTATAAAGCGAGGATATTCGTCCAAATCTCGAGTTCGAATTTTTTGATGATTACTGTACTTTCTCTATACTACTTACACGAGAAATAAAAACGCGATATTTATGTATCTGAAGTATGAAACAACAAGTTTCTTATCTTTTCTTTCTTTCTTCTTTCTTTCAACAACAATTATACTTATTGTGTTACACACACACACACACTCACAAAGAGAGAGAATTTTCTGCTAACTTTACCATTTAAATTTATGGTTAGGTTACTTTCAACAAAACATATTCATATCTTCTCATTCTAGTCACTTTTTTTCACATAATGTTATAATATCCATTATTATAATGCGCATATGAAATATAAATAAAAAAAAAACTTTCACCTATTGTGCTTGAATGCTTAAATTTCATTAAAAATCAATCTATTCAGAAATCAAGCTACAGGAGTGATTTCCCAAAAAATATATGAAATGATACATGAAAAGGCACGAAAAATTTTAATGCGTAAACTCTCTCTTTTCACAGTATAAAATTTTGGATTTGTTTAAAGTCTTTCAGTTGCTCAGAGTTCTTCACTGCTTCGTAGTATGGCAAAGAAAATTGGTATCTGTGCATTAACCGTATGCCATTGGCGAATGATAGTTAAGGAACTTATTATCCACGGATCTTTTTGAGGGGGGGGGTTGATTAATCACTAATATGCAGCTAATACACAAGCGTCAGAAGTCGAATTTATATTTCGGATGCTTTGTTTCTGACTGCTTAAAACTAAAATTTGGCACAGAATTATATTTGAAGTGATATGATTCCATGCCAAATTTCATTTATTTAATAATTGTGTTTTGGAGGTATCGTATTTACATGCATGGTAAAATACAGACCGACAAAGGATCACTTTATAATAAATTTGGTTCAAAGTATTCACAAGAATTTACATTTTGGATGTTACAATTGTGAACAATTAACTGAATTTCACTTAACTTAGTGCTCATTTCTTGAACTTAGTTTACATGAATGCGGCAATACAGACAGACAGAACTTGATGGTCGATTCCTTAACGGATTTGATTTCAAATTGGACACGAATTAACATTTTAGATGCTGAATATGTGTAATAAAACTTCATGTATCTAGTTCTTTACGCTTTGTACTCGCTCACATCGTGGTTCGCTTGTCACTGGGCAGCCACGCACCAAAATTTCATCTGAATGGATTTCGATCAAAATTTGATAGAAATCTATAAATGTGATGTTAAATGCTCGCACCCAATTCCATCCGTCTATCTCAAAGAGGTTTTGAGTTATCGTGCTGACATGCAGTCGGATAGACGATTAATTTAGGTTTGGTTTAGTTATATTAACGTCCCGTTTTAAAACAACACTAGGGCTATTATGGGACGAACCTCGTCATTTTGAACCGCGGTCAGATGACGAGGACGACACCTGAGCTGGCACCCCCATCTCCACACCACACCAGTGGGAGGACGTTTGACCATCACGGATTTAACGTGCAACAGACCCCCTTACACGACAGTTCTTCGGTGGAAACGGGTCACGAACCTGAAACCCTACGGTTCCGAAGCCGAGACCTTACCACCAGGCCATCGCGACCCGTCAGAGAGACGGATATAATTTCAAAAATGTGTTTTTCGTACTCGGGGGGAAGGTGTGAAACGTGAGAATACGTCAAAATATCGAAATCTTACGTTTTGACGTTTACAATATTTTGTATACTTCATATGTGAAAAAGTAAATAAACTAAGATAAATGGTAGGTGATTTTATCAGAAAAATATTGAAGAATCCAGTTTATAGATTAATGTTTGTTGACATCTTCATATTTCTTTTTATTATTTGAAGATAAAAAATGATATAAGCATAGTAAAATTCAGATATCGCTTTGCATCAAAGCATCGGATAATCGTTACTTTATAGTGTTTTAATGAGGAATCGATTGCCTGTCTGTGAAGTCTCAGTTTCAGAGCAGGAGGTTCCCGGATTCGAAATCCGATTCCTCTGAAGACGTGCCTTTTAGGCTGATTTTGTCGACACTAGATTCACGGATATCAAATTCTCATTAAAATATTACTTGGAATATTTGCCGGGGAAGGAAAGAGCTTCTGGTTTCGCATTTATCAGAATTCTGATTAAAGAGGTCTGTTTCAAAATAATCCTCGGGTTGTTTCAAAAGTGAGACTTCAGTATAATTAAACTAAACTGCAATATGTTAAATATGCAAATGTATGTTATGTATGCAAATGTTAAGGAGTTGCTAATATGCTGGCCAATTGAGCAGTTTTTTGTATTTCTGCTTTTTGCACTTACAACATAAACCATATTAAATTTAATTTCCCTGTTTGTCAACTATATTAGTTAAACGAAAACGCTAAAACTGCTTGCGTGACCAAATAGTTAAAATATATGGTGCTACGTTTGAGGAAGATTATAACCTGTCGGCGATTCTATTGAACACATTCTATTTTAATATTGATTCTTGGAAGCTGTATCCCATTTATTTCTCTTATAAATATAAGATCTTTATAGACAAAAAAGACTATTTTGTTGTGAATGAATCATGTATGTAGTTTCGATTCCTAGTTCTTCGTAGAGGGAATTATTGAAATATATAATGGTAGTATAGATTTCCCATATGTCTAAACTTTTTTGGCACGTACACGTAAGCGAATGTCTTAACTTTTTTTGTAATTTACTATTTTCAGCTTTTGGATGCACTAAGTCCAAATATAAGCCATGTCTTAAAGCATCATAAAATCCCTCCCTCACTCTCTTTCTTTTGAGAAAGAATTTAAATTGAGAATTTGAACGTATTTTTTTAATTTTTATTTTTGTATATTTTGTAAAAAAGTATAAGAAAAAACTCACAAAATGTGCAGGTGGGTGGCATCTGCACATTCTGAGAGTTTTTTTTTTGTATACTATTTTCCAAGGACCAAAAGAAAACAGCAGGGGTGGGGATGGAATGATAATTCCGGGGTGCTATGTGCACTAATTACCACTTAATTTGAGCAGAATAAAAAGTGAGCAGACGACGGAAAAACTTAAAAGACAGGAACTAAAAGGGGGAGGGTAATACATAAATTACATCTTATTATTATTACATTTTTTATTGATTTTATTACTTTCTTACATAATACTACTCGTCTTGGATGACCAACTGGTATGCCGAAGAAATTGGTTATATTTAATTTCAATTAAATCGTTTAAATACAGCTTCAAGTTCATGATTCCGACAAATTGCCAGGGATAAAGGCCGTTTTATTTTAATTACATTAAATATATTCTATTCATCATGTACATGAACCTTTCTGAAGGAGACAAGTCCCAGGATCATAGCCAAATACATCATAGCGCTAAAATGCAAATATCTGTTCACGTATCTTCTAAATTTCGCAGTAAATTGCATGGATATTAAACAGGATCCTTCTTCTTTAACTTTCAAGAATGGAAAAAAAATCATGCTAGTAAATTGTTGATGAAACAATGTAAGCGGTTTAAATTTCAGGGCAATAATGTAATCTATTATTGTAATTTGTGCAAAAAATATTTTTATAATATTGCTAAAATTATAAAAAAATTTAGTAAAACTTCTAAAGTTATATCATTAAAGAGTAAATTTTGAAATGATATAAAATTTAATTTTATGCAATATTTTTTTCCCCGAGGATATCGCAGAAAAACGCCAAATGTTAAGTTAATTTTTAATTAATAAAAATTTCAAAAATAAAAGTCACTTTGAGATGCACATTCCCACCTTTTAAACACACACACACACACACACACACACACACACACACACACACACACACACACACACACACACACACACACACACACACACACACACTTTCTCTCTCTCTCACACACTTTCTCTCTCTTTTACACACATACTCTCTCTCTCTCTCTCACACACACACACACTCTCTTTTACACACATACTCTCTCTCTCTCTCTCACACACACACACACTCTCTTTTACACACATACTCTCTCTCTCTCTCTCTCACACACACACACACTCTCTCTTTTACACACATACTCTCTCTCTCTCTCTCACACACACACTCTCTTTTACACACATACTCTCTCTCTCTCTCTCACACACACACACACACACATACTCTCTCTCTCTTTCACACACACACATACTCTCTCTCTCTCACACACACACATACTCTCTCTCTCTCACACACACACATACTCTCTCTCTCTCACACACACATATTCTGTCTCTCTCACACACACTCTCTTTTACGTACATACTCTCTCTCTTTCTCACACACACTGGAGGAGATACTTATTAGGAGATACTTACTTTTTGCTTTTACTTTTATCCATGTAATACGTATTTATTTTATCATTATCTTACTTGCATATTCTTTTCTTTTATTGCTTTATTATATTTATTTATATTTTGTAATTTATATTCGTCTTGATGTTTTAAAACCTTGAACATTTCATCACTATATATCATTTTCTAGACTTGGTATACTTTCTAAATTCTATTATATTCTTAAATTTTATATTTTCTGAAATCTCATTTATTAAATTTAAATTCTGCTTTATATCTTCTTGACAGTGTTGAAAATTATAAGAACCATCAGGTCTGAAAGCACTGCGGTATCTTCCTCATTTGTCTTGTCTGAGCCAGTTTCCTGTTTATTGATCATTAGTTCTTACACATCCGCTGTGTATCTTTTCTTCTTCGTGGATAAGAAAAAAAAAGTTTAACAAACGCCGGGGATACAAATGACTTTCCGTAGTCTCGTTAAGCCAAATTATTAAGCTATGTAGCTTTTCATTTAGTTATCCAGGCATTGAATGTTTTTCTTAAAATGCACAAACAATTTGTATAATTAGAACTGTTTAAAGGAACAGTGTTATTTTTCAGCGGGTAATTTAGAATCAAATTTTGCTGTAAATAGATTAGAATGTTAAATTCTAAAATATTTTTCGTGGATAAATTGATAAGAAATACAGTAAAGGGCATCCTTAATATATCCTCGAGATTTGTAATTCAAAAATAAAGGTTGGCTACCAAAACGCATTAATTAATATTTTAAAATTCAGTGAAACTGAGCTGTAAATCCCGAAGGTATAATTTTACCCTTAAATGGTGCAGCAAAAATGTGAATTAAATCCGATTTAAAAAAAATATTTTTAAGAATATTTGTATAAATCCATATTAATAAGAGTAAAGAATACAGGATAAGAAATAGAAAATGTTTGGCTTTCAAAGAAAAAGATATATATTATAGAAACTTACATTACTTAGTTATAGTTGATTAATTTTCATTATTTAGAAAACTTTCAAGTCAAAGAATAATGAATTATTCCAATTTCTGCTTTTCCTTATTATTTTGGCTTTCATCACCATTCATTTAAATCCGAGCCTGCCCATAAATGGCAAATTATCAGTGGTTAGATCAAAGATATCAATCTTAGTTTAGATTTTTTTTCGTCTTATTTACAAATTTTGAATTTTGGATAAAATTTTGAAAAATAAATGCATTCTAAGCTTCTATTCAGAAATTTTCGCTGAAAGTGTGTAAATATTTTATGCATTATAGTTTTATGTGATTATAATTGTAATCTATTAAATATATAAATATATCACTGTTTCAAAATATGCGTTCTTTGTTTTATTATTTATCCCGTTTTTAAAACTAGTGATATCTTCTGAAATTAATATAACTTCGAAAGTTTTAAAGACGTATGAATGATGTAACACATATCTATACGTGTCTTGAAAACAGGGAAAACTTTTTGGAATCGAATAAATTGCGTTTTGTATCTAATACAATCGTACACAGATCATTACTTTTTTTTTCTTTAAAATTGAAATATGTCGAGATTACTAAATTATTTTTTAAATATTTAGGATTAGGTAATCAAATGAAATAATATTCACTGTAACTTTCAGCCACAATTAGCTGGAATTGTATGAGATTTTCAATTTACAGGGAAAATTTTATTAAAAAAAAATTTCTCTTTAATGGATAAATTTGATCTGTTACAAAAGAAATGTTTGTGTGCGTATGTATGGTGTGTAGACTGGATGTCTTTCTTCTTTTCTGGATCAATATTCAATCGCATGTTTTTCAAATCTTAATTTGGTAAAGAGTCAAATGAAAATTGGTATTACAAGAATCACAATAATTATTTTCACACAATTGGAATTCTAAATGCATCATTTCGAGCAAGCTTTTTAATTTCATTGTCTCTTTTTTTTATGTCTTCCATTTTAGATATTTCTACTTTAATCATTGTTTTCATAAGGAGCAGATTTTCAATTCGTTGGTTTGATTTTTATCGTCTGCTATTTCACAAATAAGTACAAATTAATTCTATTCGTTGATTCTTTGATATTCACCGTCATTAAGGACAAAGCCTTGTAGTTAAGGCTTATTCAAATAAAAAGTAGAAAAAGAAAACTTAAATAATTGGAGGCCTACTTGTTTAACAGCAAATTCTGGCTGATATTGCTAAAAAAGATTATCCATCAAACTAGGTGCGGAATTAATAATAAAAGACCATTTGGGATATTGCAGATATTTAATCTTCTTTCTATTATCTCTCCGTCATCATAAGGAAGATTAAGTACACGAAGGTTTAATCTCATTTAATAAAAGTTCCCCTCTTTTCATTTAATTTACCGCCAGACATTAATTAAAGCTTTTATCACTTAACCTGGATTTAGTTTTAGTGATAAACGCATAAGATAAAGTGATCGGAATTCAAGAATTTTTTCATCTAGATAAGTTTGAAGTTAGAGTGTTTGTTGATAACTTTTCTTATTAAGGATTGTTTGAATGATTATCGTGGAAACTGAAAATAAAGCATTCCGAAATCAAAAATTAAATAAATTATCAAGCCATCATTCAATATGGGTTTCGTGAGTAAGCAATATTTGAAATACTTTTTTTTTCTGTTGCTATTTTGGATTCTGATAGTCATAGAAATAATTTAATTCCAGTTAAATGAAGACAATTTCAATTTCTAACAGCTGGTATTAATATATATTTTCAAAAAGAAGGGGCCCGTTTGCGATTAAATCAAACTTCTTTTTTGTTTTTCGTATTTTTGAGGAATTGTGCACTCAGTTACAAAATTATTACTGTTTTTTATTCATTTTTATAATAGTGTCTTTATATTCTAGATTTATTAATTGTTTGAAATTTGTATTTTTCTATAATCGAAGGCAAATAATATATAAGTAATGATACTTCTTAATTTAATTTATATCTTAATTAATTTCCTTTTATCTTAAATTAGTCCATGTTACTTTATTCTAAAATTATCTTTTATTTCCTGATCCCAATCCTCCTGTCTTAAAAATTATTTTTAACACGAGCTCTAAAAAATTGCTGGCACTTTAATTTCTCACGTTCCGAGAGAAAAAATAAAAATCCCTAATGCCTACAATATAACTTTAAAAACACCTAAGATTCCCTTTCGTAAATCGATATTTTTCAAAGAAAACCGTATCAGAATCTCCAAGGGAAATTCTTTATGAAAATAAACTGAAATTCATTCCAAAATTGTCTTCTTTTTGGCTATATATATATATATTTATATATAAATTCAGGTATTTTCATTTGGTTCACTATGGCAGCTTATGTGTGTATGTGCCTTTAGTAAGATGGTCAATATAAGAATTTTTTTGTCTGCGTTACAGTGTGACGAAAATAAGAGATATTTAATTAATTTTAATATTTAATATTGAGATCATTAATTTCTTATTGGTAGTCTTTGTGTATATACGGGCATATTTAACTGTATATATAATTTTACATTAATATATTAAGGACTAAAATAAAAAAAAAAACGATCAAAATAAAACACTTTTTTTTATCATGCTTTTATTATCGTGCTAAAAAGCAGAAAAAAGTAAAAATGAAAAAAAAAAAAGGAATGAAATCTTGTGGTCTACACAAATAGAAAAAGTGAGTACTGAAAGAAAACCATAAAGAAATTAAACACCAATAATTATCACAAGAAAGAAAATTCGCACCAAGAAAATATATGATGAATGCTATTAAAATCTTGTTTGCTCTAAGCATTTCTATCAGAACTTCATTCATTTAGGGTTTTGTTTCGGCATCCATATTTTGATATAACATTTTTTTCAGAATTCTAAGGAGAGCAAGTTTTTAAAATATTTCATTAACTTTAAAGCTGATTTTTTTTCTATATCCCTCCTTTTGATAAATAAATGATACAAATAATAATGAACTTTTATGGGTTCGAACTTGCTTAAATATTCGCAGAATCAATTGATAGCTTTCAGAAATGCGATGTTTCTGTTCATCGAATTCGTATTAACCCAGTTTAAAATTGGATTGGCATTAGCATCCGAAATTAAACCGATTCAGTTTAATTGAATTAAAATCAGACACTGCGAATCTGGAAACTAGATAACTAATACCTATTATCTTCCTCCCAATTTTTGGTTTACTTATCTAGTTTATTCAAATAATATGTATTTTGTTTCACTACATTTAAATGACTGCTTTAAAAAATATGCATTCGTAGAAAACATATAACCGAAAGCAGACAGATATAGCTAAAATTACTTATTTTAAAGTGAATATTCCGGAAATGATTGTATTTAAAATTTAAATAAAAGAATTAAGGAATAAAATCAAAGCAAATTTAACGCTGGATGGCAAAATGAATGCTTATGGAAGATATATGTAATTCAGTATCTAATGTACTGCTCAAAATAAATAGAGAATATTGTGAGTTCGAGATGTTAAATATCATATAATAAGTAATTACTTTAACGAAAATGAAATAGAAGATTAAAAAATAAAAATTATAAGCTTTATAAAGTTGGAAATATGCAAATGTTTGTCTCTGATGCAGAAAACTACGCGTTTTAGATAAGGAGTGAAAAGCGACCTACAGCATTCCATCTGTGGGAGTGGATTAAAACATACTTTGAATATTTTGTAACAGTGAATGCGATGTCTTAGCAACATTATCAGCTGAATGGATAGTCTGCAGACCATCGGTCGTTTAGAGGCGTCGAACGCAATCTGTTGTAGCGGAAGCTTTTTCAGTTTCTCAAAGTGCCATTTCCAGATCCTGAAATCAGTTTTCGGGATTTGAAAGCGTTCACCGAAAATAGAGACAAGTTTGTAAGCCTGAAACAACACAAAATGAGGAACGATATCCAACACTAACGATCAGAAAAACCTCCATTTCATTGTAACAGCATCTTTAGAGGGCTGCTAATACCAAAATTTCGAATCAGAAACCGATACCACCATGTGGGTTTGTATTCTCACAGAGCTATGGTTTATATTTCATTGATTGGGTATCACCGTACTGCTCAGAGAGATGCCCATTTCAGATGCATAAAAACATCTGAAATGGGAACGGAATGAGTGGAGCAACCCATGGATAAGTCTCACTTCAGTTTACAACCTGACAATTGGCGGATTCTCTTTTGGGCGGGACTTGGTACTCGGAGTAATCCTGTACTTGCATAAGGGATCCGATTTGGCGCATGCGGAGTGATGGTCTGGGCCATTATTTCTATCAATGGTCGTACTGACTTGTATATTATCAGGAATGAGGCACTAACAACTCAGCGATATAAGAATGAGATCCTCAGATCTATTTGGGTCTTTCATGCTGAAGACATCAGGTATGGATTCCTCCTCATGCATAATAATAACAGGCCATTTCGTGTTCAGATAGTTGTCAATTTCCTTTTCGATGAAGTAATTCTTGGAATGGATCGCCTAGAATATTCTCTTGATATGAATGTAATGTAGCATGTTTGGGACATTCTAGGGAGATGGATTTCTAGCCGCTTATCACTTTCAGAAACAATTCAACATTTGGAAAGCTTTCTTCTGTAGGAGTGGATTACTGCCTTGTATTTGTACGACATTGTTTTCGGTCAGGGGCAAATATTCTTGTTAATAAACCTAATTTTTATCCGAGAAATTATATTTTTGATTTATTTGTATAATATACAAGAATTGCGTTTTTTTTATTTACCAACATATATTGTCAATAAAATTTAATTATACTTATCGTTCGTTGCTTCTTTTTCTTTTCTCATATCTTACAACACCTATACATCATATCTGCCACCAAAACATTTCCTCACCCGCTACTAATTAAAGTACTACTACTAACTAACCCGCTCAAAAATAAAACGACTATTAATCTTAAAGTGCCATCCATACATATACTATTTCATTTATAAAACTGTTAATAATGTGCGTTATTGTTTTGTATCAAAAAATTATTTCCTTTATTTAGAAAATGCTATATATCGTATGAATGGCTTTAAAAGGAAGATATAAGTACCCTGTTGTTCAGCATTTCCATAGAGTAACGTCACTTTAAGTGGCGATATTAATTTATCGTTTGGTTTCTTACTTTTAATTAATTAATCTTGAATAACAAAAAAACGGCGAGAATATCGTTTGGTGTTTTCGATTTATTTAAATGTTTAAATTATCGTATTATTATACACTCAATTTATGCTTATTCTTTAAAAACTTTTTGTTTACTTTATAGCCACATTTTTCTTCTTTAAGCTCACTCTTACGAATTTTCAAAGAACCTGTAAGTATGTTTTAAATATCAGAATATAATTTAAAAAAGCTGCATTATATTCGTCGTATTTTACTACACATACAACAACTCCCAGAATATTTCAGTCATAGTGAATATGCGATCGAATTACATGACAAGATTTGTTTGTTACATTCAATTACCTCAAAGCAACATAATCGACAACTAACAAATGTTCATTGGTATATGCAGACGCCTATTTTATGTAACATCAGGGATGATCTCCAGTTTTTGCAATTGAGTTTTATTTTATTAATTGTCATAGTTTTTGAGATAAAAGCTCTCATTTTTTTTCCATTAGAAGCACTGCAGATGATAGCAGAGATCTACTTTATTCTAGCCGGACGTCACTTCCATAAACGTAGCTTTTCTTCCTAGAGAGTCATTTTTCTGTATGAAAACAAAGATACGCAACTCATTTTGTGAGGAAATGCCTCTCAAGAAATGGGAAAGAAGACGTGACCATTGGTCACCTATTTGGGGGTCATAAACATTCATAGGATATAAAAATTGGCGAAATCAGTACCTTTTTTGGAACTTGGGTTTTGTTCAAAGATTTATTATGTCTCGGAAATAGAAGGCATGGCTGGAGGCAGGTGAATATTGAATGACCTATCTAGAAGTCGTGAGCTTTAACATGAAATAAAGGTTGCCAAAATATTTCCAATCATAAGATCGGAACTCTTACAAAATTTTATTTTTAGATATCGATCGAAAATGGAAGGTTGAAAAGCAGGTTCTCATTGACACTGTCGAACGTTAATAAATTTTCATATGTAATAAAAAGTAGAGAAATCGGCACAGTATTTGGGACTGGATGATTGATTTTTTTTTTGTGTGTTGCCTATTATTTTCGAAATATAGATAATTGCGTTTCTTAGAAACACTGTATTTAATTTTATTATTGCATTTAATTTGTGATATAGGCTCATATAAAAAAGCAGTCATTTAATATTTTATATTTTAATAATTATCAAATTTAAAAGCTTATCCTTTTTTGCATAGTAAAAATTTATGCAATGTTATGTTCTAATTAAATTAATTAGAAAGTGCTTCAATTTTCTTGTTATTAATTTTTAAATATCTGTCACAAATAGTTATCTCCCCTCTCCACAGAAAAACACTAAGCATAATAATAAGCTACTACAGATGAAATTTTATTAATTTGGAAAAAAAGAAGCGTTTATTGTAAAGAAAATATTTATATATTACTTATATACACATAGTTTACATCTGTACGCAGTTTCATTATAGTTTCAGTTCATTCATAATCATAGTAATAAGAAAGCGTTTCATTTATTTGATTTAAAGAGCACGAATCTACAATCAGGCGTCATTTCTTTACTTTTCCAAGATTTATAAATTTTCAACCTTGGCCATTATTTTCCCGTTACTTTGGGAGAAACTTTCATAACTTCGAAATTATTCGCGTTTGACGCACTCATGTAAGTAATGGTAATGAACAATGTGGAAATCTGTACTGCCTTTTTCTAAAGAATCTATAAACTGCATCAAAAAACTTCGAATTCATTTTTTTTTTCAAAATGGAAAAACATTCATTGAGCTTCATTTGATCCATCATTTTGTATTGAATACTCATAAACAATCAGCAAATGAGAAAATAGTTATTGATTTTTTTATTAAATCCTTTCTCTTGTGTATGTATATATGCCTTCATCTATACTAGTAATAAAGATGAAAGCGTGTATGTTGACACTCTTCAGGTCAGACTGATTGATCTAGAATTACTAAAATTGGTACAAATGTATTTTGGAGCAATTATTTTGAAATTTTATTTAGAATTTTAATAAATTAAAAATACGAGATTTGGATGTTTTTTTTCCATTATTGTCGATAATATCGTGGCATAAAATTAAATTTTACTTTATCTTAAAATGTACATGATTATATTTTTAGTGATAACAATTTTATGTGTTATATAATTTTATTCTGAATTTTGACAATTTTTATATTTATATTTTGAATAATTTTTTAACAATTCCTTGTTCCAGCGAAATCGAAACCGATCTGATATTTAATCTTATTTTTTGCCCTTTTTAAAAGCAAAGAAAAATATTTTTTAATACGTGCAGTATTTACATGAGGAATACAAAATGCAGCACTGCGAAAGTAAGAGGTTAGATGAATTGGAATACTGTATTTTAATAACAGCATGTAGTCATGTGACTTGATTTACAAAAAAATAAATAAAAAAAATAAGACAATTAACTAAAACAGCTATAATGTACAATATTTTAAAATGTGTGTGTTTTTTTTTAAATCTTAAAAATAGATTAATGGAAAAAAAAAGATTTAATGAAAATTAAATATGAGAAATAATCACAGCGAACCAACTGAGATAGTTTAAATTGAAATAAAATATAATTAATATACAAGATATGCATTAAAGGTATAATTTTTCTCCTTTTTATATTTTAAGATATAATTATTTTTATTAATACTATGCAGTAGCATAATGACACTGTTTAAAATTTATTTTACAAAAATTAAATTAGTAGCATTCAATTTGTATAGTCAAAATTTCGATTAAATGTCTTTTTATTTATATGCCATTTTACATCAATTCTTTTAAAGTTGCATAAATGGTCCTTTGCTTTATATCTAGTCCTTTATTTTCCTCCGATATGTTCTATTTTTTGCTTTCTTTTACTATAAAATTTTCCTTCTTTCTTCAAAGAATATGTAAATGGAAATCAGTCCATGAACAAGATTACTGAGCTGCATGCCGTTGCTCCCCCCACCCCACCTACATATTTCTCAAACTGATAGGCAGTATCTCCTTTAACAGAAATGTATCTACCAGAAGCAGGTGCTCCGGGATTTTCAGGTGCTCTACTCCCTCCAGTTACCTGAGCGTGTTCATTAATGCATAAACTTTTGATTAATGAGCGCAAATTTGCATGGGTCAGACCTCGTCCACACAAGATCCAGTTTCCTTGTAATTAATCATCAATCTAATCATATTGGTGCGGTAAGCAACTTACTGTAACGTATTCAGCTTAAAACAGAATTTTATTAAGCGCATCAATCAAAGAATGTTGAGAAAATGGAATATTATAATGAACTAAACTAATGACTAAAGTTTTTAAAAACATATTTCAATGCCAAATATTTTTAACATTTAAAGATTAAAATACCACTTTGATTAATTATTTTTATTTTAATTACTTCTTAAATATTTAATATGGAATTCAATATAAATCTTACGCAATTCAAAATAAGTTTTTTTTTTCCAAAATTCGTCAGCAATTGCCTTTATTTACAAGAAATTAAAATTTAATGAAATTCTTGCATTTATTGATAATCAAATCTAAACATATCAAAAAAGTTCATTATTAAGAAAACAGAAAGTACGAAATATCAAAACACCTGCCCAATATGATCTGCGCGATAAATCTATAGCAAGATTCTGTATCGATAAATATGAAACTAGTTAAACAATCATAAAGCCATTTTAATAAAAATAATTATAACTCACTCTTATAAGATGAATTCTGGAAAGTAGTATTATTATATTTTAGTTACTTCCACTTTTTAATCTTTGATTTATAATCCATTAATATAAATGTCTTTGTAATCTTCAAATTTTTCTGAAGTTTACCGCCAGATGGCGCCCCAACAACGGATTCGGAATTTAAATAAATTTAATTAATAATTGATAAATAAGCTACTAAAACAAATTCAATACCATCAGAAATGCCTCATTGTTTAAAATTTCAGCTTTTTGTTACATCAAGGGGTGAATAAATTGCAAAATTCGATTTTTACATATATGAAACAAGACATGTTACGCAAATATTTTTGAAAATGAATTTCAATTTTATATTTCCTGTACATTTCGCCATTCAATTTATTTTTTAAGAAATTTATTTAATGAAATTTGCTGGGAAAATAAATTAAGCAAACATTAAGGCATTTAATTATGTCAATTCAGCTGGCATTAAAGTTCTGTAATTGCCACGTAATTAAATACGACGACTGATATGTAACTTTAATTTCTTATGTTTTACTAATGTATTACTTATTTTTGACCATTCTTTCGAGATGCGCCGTGGATTCCAAAAAAAGATGAGAGGGTCGTGTGTCGTGAAAAGAAATAGATCCCAATAAAAATAGCAATATGTCATTTCAAAATTGCCTGGAAATTTGCAGTTGTTTAATAATTTGCAATTTAATGTAAATAAATAGACGATTCACATACAAAAAGGATTATTCTAATTATCTCTTCTAACAAACAATAGGCTGTTGCGGATCACTGCGTTTATCCCCATAGCCACTTTATAGACTAGATAGATAAACATAGAGCTGCCAGATTTAGTACATGCATAATTTGGAATGGGAAAATGCATGAATTGGAACTATTTTTTAAATTAATTACAATTTTGATCAATCCTATTAGAATCGCATGATATTGCACAGAAATTATTTTTATTTAAATTATTTAAAAATATTTAAATTAAAAATATTGTCTTTTTAATAATACCCATTTAGATGTTTTGTAACTTATTTTTTTATATTCAGATATTTTCTCTCTCTTTGTATATATATAATATTAAAATCTATATCTTAAATTAAGATGGATAGATAGATAGGTCTTGGATAATTTTCAGTAATAAAAACAGTTCAAACCGCTTTCAATGTCTTATCAAATAATTAAAAAAAAAAACACCGATGTTTTTCTCCTATTGCTGAAAATAATAGGAAAGATTCGGTTCATTATCTTTACAGTTTACATGAAAAATAAGAAAATGAAAGCTCGGTACTGCGGAAAACAGCATGTCATTGCAAGATATATTTACAACCCGGACAGTTTTTTCAAAATGGAAATATAATATTATTAGGTATCATTTCATTACAAAAGCTTGTATATGTTACTGGCAAAGTATGAAAAGTAACCATCCATTGTATATAACGTGTAAAACTAGCCGGAATGGTAGGGAACTATTCATATTTCACAGATTACATAGGCATTCTATAGAATGCCAAATGAGAGATCGGCAAAGTATGAAATACATGTCCCATTCGTTTCGAATACATACTACTTAAAATAAAATGCATTCTAAAATCAATCCTGAAATACAAGTTCCCCAAAATGAAAATAAATTCGGAAAAAATTTCCCACTGCTACTTTGGGAACTATTGTACAAATTCCTATTCCTGACGTCGACAAGAGGCGATATATTGACAGTCGTCATAAATGTGACTTTGGTTTGGTTCGGTTTAGTTATCTTAACATCCCGTTTGAAGCAACACTAGGGCTATTTTGGGTCACCTCGTCATTTTGAACCGCTGTCAGATGACGAGGACGACACCTGAGCTGGCACCCCCCTCTCCACACCACACCAGCGGGAGGACGTTTGGTCATGACGGATTTAACGTGCAACAGATCCCCTTACACGACGGTTTTTCGGTGGAATCAGGTCACGAACCTGAAACCCTCCGATTCCTTACCACTGAGACCTTACCACCAGGCCACCGCGGCCCGTCATAAATATGACAGAGGATGGTTTCTAGCAACTTGGATCTTCCGAAGGAATTTTAAAACAAATATATGCGAGATCACAATTCCTTTTATGCCCTAAGAACTTGCTTAGAATGGAAGATATTCCTAACGGGAAAATTCCTCTCCGTTCAGTTGCAATTGCTCAGTCCAGCGGAAGCGGCCAAGGATTCGTCAAAAGCATATGCAAAATCAAGTGCCAAAATTTGAAATGTCTTTGCGTGAAAAATGCAATGAAATGTCATTCAAGCCTACCATGTAGCAACGAGTAGATGAATATCAAATTCTTATTTTTTGTATGAACGTTTTGTTTCCCTTAATGAGAAAGGCATACATTTTGTTTTGTAAAACTTTCGTTTTTCCTATGTATTTTGAATGCATTTTTTAATGGCACTCATTATGTTTTCAGAATAATGTTTGTATTTTTGAGGAATGCACGACATTTATAATATAGTCTTATCAGGACCTTTTTTCATACTTGCCTAAATAGCATTTGTCATTCTATAGAATGCTCTGGCATTTAATACAATGCCTATGGGAAATAAGTAATAATTCCCATATTTCATATTTTGTTTAAAAACGTCCAGGCATTGTATAGAATGTCGGCGTTTCATACTTTAGGTGTTAGGTGCCGGTGTTTTATACTTAGAATCAAACATTTGCACTGCTTTAATATCTTTCTCAATTGAATGCTTAAAAATATTTTATTGAAGGAATCATAGACATCAATTTTAATAATATTAATTATTAATTCCCGGGGAAATGAATTATTAATGAATTAATTCCTAATAATTTCTGGGAACTCGCTGATAGCCAAACCCATCTATTTTAAATAAATGATATTTGTTTTACTTTATCGGGGTGTTTACATTATTTTCAGATTCTTGGAAACATGTAATATTGCATCATATATTTGTGAAGCAGTTTATTAAACGTCAATGAACGTTTTAACTGATTCATATTATAAATGAGAATATACTATGCATATTTTGGTGTACTATATGGAATAGGTGTATTTCCGTTTGTCAATTTTATATGGTTTTATGGATTTTCATGTTAATAGAAATTTAAAGAGTAATAAATGATTCTACTATCAACCACATGTTGAGTGAATAAAACTCAAATTCATCATTTTTTAAAATTTTTTATTTACTTTAACTCACTGAAAGAATACGAACATTTTGTGATGCAAATGTAATGCGTTGCGTCCAAAACAAAGAGGAGAAATATTTTCATTACTTATGGTTAATGACCTGAAAACAACTTCATTTACGAAAACGCAGCTTTCAATGCCGATTTTTGTTTTGTGTTATTCCCTCCCCCCAACAATATCATGGTAATGAAAAGTTAATTGTAGGAGATCACGAAATAGTTAACCACTGTAGCCTGGAGGACGTATCTCGAAATATTTCAGTTTTGACTGGTAACCAAGCTACACTTTTACACCGTAGCTAGGGACTTTCATTAAAAAAAGCAGCGGACACTTTCCTCTAGCTAATAGAGCCCGGATCGTTGAACTTCCGCAAAAATAGGTGGGGCGATGGACATAACGGAAAATTCTTTTAAAAGTTATTTAAAGGCATTGAAAAAAAAAGAGCTAAGGTCAAGCCATTGTCCTTATCGGAAGTGCGATAAAAAGCCCTTGGAAAGAATACCAAACTTTTCCTCACCTTTTCATGGCAAAGGACTTAGAATCAATTAAGAACTCTGATAAGAGAATAATATTGGATTTATTTTTACTTGAACAAGTTTTATTTCAAGTTCAAAATGTAGTAACAAAAAATAGATAACCTTTCAATGGGCTGGAAAGAATTCTGTACAATGTTTTCTTTTTTTCAAAAAAAACCTCTTATAACTATTTTTGTAATATTTTTTTTACCATTTTAAGGAAAATAACTAAAATTCAATTGCAAGCTTATGAAAGTGTTATTGAATTTTATCAAATTTTGTTTTGCTAGTAGCATATTATTTTAAGTTTAGGTAAAGATGGAAAAATGAAAAAAAATATATATATATATGTTTTTAAAAAGAGTGAATTACTTGCATCGAATAGATTTCTTTTGTGAATTATTTGTTGTGAGTTCACTCAATAGTGGTTACTATACAGTCGACATTTTGATGCATTTGTTGGATGTTGTATCTGTTTCAACAAATATAAAGTCTGGAAAAAATCGAAATATTTTCAAGTTTTTTGATAGTTATTAAATAAAAAGAAGCCAAAGAATTTTCGCACTGTCAATAAAATGATGAAGGTCGAAATATTTAAGAATAATTTTGCTATAGAAACCGAACTAATAATATTCCTGATATTGACATTCTGGCGACAATAATAAATCAATAAATAAGTAATTAATGCTTCTCGGAACCATATATATGCATACTAGTGTCTGTAGGAAATGTTTTATTATAAAATTACAAATTTTGAATTTGAAATCTTTTAGGAGAACTCATGATAATTTCAGCAAATAAAATATAATATAAAACTGCAGAATAATCTGCTTCCGAAGAGCGATCCTAATACTTAACGAAGCTTTTTAAAAGGATATTAGGACTGAGTTTGAACATTTTCTTCTTCTATTGTGTAATATTTAATAATAAAGTGTCAAGATAGATTCTGGTTGCTGGAAAGCTCAAATTGCCAAATTATTATAAAGAATATTCACTGATGTCTCTCATACTTTAGATATATTGCTTTATCGAATTCACAAAGTTTCCAAAATTCATTTTGTTCTTATTCTTGGTGAAATAATAATTTCTAGAAGTCTTGAAGAGTTCTGTAATGCTTTGTGTTCAATGTCAGTTTGAGTTTCAGAAATGGACAGAAACCAGTCGTAGACTCAATGATTCTTGACTCTTTGAGTTTTTTTTTTTACATTATCGAATTTGGAGTTGTAATACATAGAGTTATACATAGAGATTAATTGTATTGTAAAATTGTAAGAGAACATTTCAATAAAGAGGAAGTATTGCAATCGTAAAAAAACTGGAACTCTATATTTAAAGGAACCTCCACTATATATAATTTTAGATACCTCTCCTCGCTGTTTCGCGTTCATTTCCATTTTCTTTTCTGTGCTTCGAAGGGCGATAACTTCTTATGACCTTGCTCTTTTTTGGCCATACAGGAAAATCGGATACATTACGGAGATTCGCGCCAAGTTGTAACTTTTTGTTGGCGATAAATTACCAAATATGACAGCCTTCTTTATCGTTTTCTTAGTAATAAGACCCTAAAAGCCACAAATTCATGCCACAAAAGCGATAAATCGCCAGATTTCTACTTGTGCATTTTGAGGCTTCAAAAAGTCCAAAACTAAAACAACCTTTTTTTTACATGATAATAAGATATTAGATTTTGAACTTATCTTCAAAAGGAAGAAATGCTTTTGTTCCATCTTCTTCGCTTAAAAACGAAGTTAAACTCAAAAACGGCGTATTGCTTAGTTATAAGAGAGAATCTATGGACGAATTCCGCTATCCCAAGGGATTTCTTTCTTTCTTTCTTTCTTTTTTTTTTTTTTTTTTTTTTTTTTGTGGAAGAAAACAGCGTTTAAAAAGAAGAGGAGTGCTTCACAACTCGGAAAGATTCGTTAATGGAAGACATATTTTATCGCATTAAATGGAATTGCTAGTTGCGTTAACTGTAATTGCGAAATGATTGCCCGAGGAATCCAACGAGGGTGATGCATCAAGACACGAAGGCAATTAAAGAAGCAAATTGCTTCTTTCCGCCGTTTAGTTGCGTTTGTTTGGAGAACGGAAAGTTGTTTTGCTGCTCGAACAGAGGTAATTATTACAACAAAACTCAGTAAGAAGTGTTTAAAAAAAGATTAAGATGTAAAAAAAAAAAAAAAAAATGTTTTTCTAAACACATATTTTTTTAAAACAATTATGCCGTTTATAAAAGGGTATAATATCCTTTTTAGTAACGATAGAACAAAACCAGTGGAAATGGTCTTCCCAAAACTTTTTCGCATATATCTTAGAAAGGATTTAATACTGGCTCTCTCTTTACGAAATTTTAAAATTCGGACAAAATCTGGAGTTTCATGAGTGTTCAAATTTTTTTATTTTCAGACTGTCGCTCATTAAGATTTCATGGTTCGTAGTATATTAAAAAAAAATCGAATATGCAGTTTTGACGCCATTTCCCAGTCGAATTAAATGAAAATCTGAAACACAGCATGTAATCAAGATATCACAGACCAAATTTCATTTATCTAAGTCTTTGCACTTTTGTGGTATCGCGTGTACATTATGGAAATTTAGACACCGATAAAAGGCCATCCCTTTGACAGATTTGACCCACAATTAAATAGAGATCTATACTTTACATGTTTATGTTAAACGTTTTCAACTCAATTTCATTATCCAAGTTTTTAAATGATTGCGTTTACGGGCCTGTGGAAGTTTGGATTGACAGACGGGCAACTCTTATTTTGATTTGGTTCAAAATTGGATAGCAGCTATTTTTGAGATATTTACCAAGTTTCACCCATCTGGCACTTTACGCTTCATGGTTCACTTTCACTCTGACAGCTGAACCGACTTTTTCTTCGAATGGATTTCATTCAATATACTACGGAACAAAAAAGACTTCAAATTTTGTGTGGAGAGCGAGTATATCAAATTTTATTCGCAGAGCTTAAAGCGTTTATAAGTCACCGTGTTCACAAACCCACATAACTCCAAAAATGTGTGTAAATCTATTGGCAAACTACAAACAAACAGATTTTTTGAACCCGGATGAATTTTTTAACCATAAGCCTAAAAGACAAAATCCTGAACTATTATCTGCATTTGATCCAAAATCAATACTTTTGAATCTGCGTATTATGCCATTGACGATATACAAAGTCTTCTTATGCTACCGTTATGAAAATAATAACTAATCGCACACTGAAAAAATAAATATGCCAACCTATTTATATAATAGTTAAGTGCACATTTACTAGTTAAACGGATAAAGGTTCTAATCTATAGGGCAAGTAGACGCTTATCTTATACTTGCATAAATAAAAATAACTCTGTTCTTTGATCTTTTCCTATCCTTGACTTGCATGTATTATAGATTTAAATATGTATTAATACTTTTTTCGAGGTGTTTTCAATTACTCTTATAGAAGAAAACTTAAATTGTTCAGATGAATGTTTTATAACAATAGAATAATATTTCTATAAATAATATTTCATTTAAAGTTACATTAACGACACATTATCCATTTCTATTATCCTAAAATAAACATCTATTCATTCCATAATTTTTCAAAACAAAAAAATGTTTAAAGAAAAATTTTAAATGTTTTGTATCCAAACTCAATAGTGAGAAATATTATTGAGAAATACATTTTGAAATATTAAAATTAAAAAAAAAAATCGTCTAACCTTTGTTATTATTTTTAAGTAAAATAATAAAAATACTTTTTGTATGCAATACAGTACCTATTCGAGACTAATCATACTTAGTCTAATGCGATTAATCAATGAGACAGGGTTTAAAAAATATACTAACAGTACATTGTAAAATAAATCTCCCACTTACTGACCGCGCCCGATATTGCTAATTTAAGTGATTCGGCGAGAACCGGTTTCAGCGTAAAGTATCTGCAAATGACGTTCTATCCATAGGCACAGTTTATTCCAAAAAAGGTTCAACTGTAATATACCTTCAAATAATGATATAATATAAATAAGTGTAATAATTAAATATTTATCCAATATGGCCTTGGATGTGAGAGGTGAAGGTAAAATAATGCAACATTTAAAGCAGGTAAAACATTTTCATTCAATGCGTTTGCTTAAAACGTTAAAAAGTTTAGAACTTATTTTTTGTTTCATTACACATCATACTGAGGAAAACTAACTGATCTAATCCTGACTGATCTCCAAAGTATATGGAGACAAGTAATCTTTCCTAATTTCATGCATTTAACTTTCGTGCTTGAACAACTGCGTTCAAATAATACTCGCGATCACTTCGACGTCATTTCTAAAATAAGTTTTTTTTTTTTTTTTTTTTTTTTTAATAAATATAGGCTGATACAAAACGTCGAAATGTAACAAAATCTAGAGGTCGAATGTACTGATGGTAACAGTACTTTTTCTTTGTGTAATATTTCTAAGAGAAAGTAAATAGGAAAAAATATTACCGATGCGTATAATGGGGCAATCAGTTCGCCAAATGCACTAAAACTGGCGATTATTTTGCTCGCCAAGTCTGGAATTCTTCTTTGAATAGAAAATCTTCTATGCAGGCTATCTTCGTAAAAGTTGTTTTCAAGCACTGGTTTTTCCATTGCTGGGAAAACCCTGTGCAGCGATGTGGAAAACTGAAGAGGCTCCATCAAAAAGAAATCGATTCTGACATTTAGAAACTATTCCAAAACTTCGGCGAAGCATTCATTTTCGCTTTCCGTATTGTAACTTTTAATTGAAGAAATAGAACAAAATTTTCAATATTTTTTTTTTGAAATTAAAAAAAAGAAAGAATTTTTGTGGTTGCTACCCCCCCCCCTTTTTTTTTAGCTTATGAATTTCCTTTTAATTTCGCTTGAAAAAAAAATACATTGAAAACTTGTAATATATGTTTCATTAGAAATGTATTTCAACGCTATTTATTAAAACATCACCAACTGAATTTCCTTTATTTTACCTGGATATCTGCAACTAAACTTAATTTGGTCTTTTATCTTTGGTCTTATTTGTCTTTGGAATTTAACTGTAAAAAGAAAAAAAAAAAAAGATTGTAAATAATTAGAATAACACTAAGCGCTTGTAAAAATCTAAAAACTAAACTCAAAATTCAAATAATACTTTTAAATTGTGTTAAACTTCAATTTTATTACTTTATTGTACTATTTTATATAAGCAAGAAAGATATTGAAAGAAAAGCATTAAATTTCGAAAAAAAAAATCCTTAAATGCAAGAAATACAATTAAAGAATGTAAAAAGTGTTTAGAAGTGCCTCTAATGATGGATTGGCCTAATCTTATTTTAATTAAATACATACCATAAAACTTTATTCCAATGTTGTACGAGGTGCATTCGCAAAGTACCGTTTCATTGTACCGCCTCCTCAACACTGCCGTTGGCGTTCCGCGCATGCACACTAGTCTTCCTTGCTCACTGGCTCTCAACTGATTGGTTGCTCTACGTTGTGTTTTCAGTTTGCTGTACACATTTAAAATGTTTAAGACAATTACTGAGCCCGCTGACTGTGATGTCCGTGCTGTAATTCTATTTTTGAACGCAAGTAATATGAAACAGGCTGAAATCTATCGTCAAGTTAAAGATGTTTATGGTGAAGATAAGATGAGTGATGGAATGGTGAAAAAGTGAGTTAGAATGTTTAATGAAGGTCGACACAATGAGGCTCGGAGTGGTCGACCTTGTGTTGTCAACTATGATCTGGTAAGGAAAGTTGATGAAAAAATCCATGAGAATAGACGTTTCACAATGACAACACTTTCAGACGAATTTTCGAAAATTTCACGTAGGCTATCACAAGATGTGTTCCTGATTGGTCCATCATCATTGGGGGGAAGTTTCTATGAAAAAATAGAAACGCTGGTAACTCGCTACGATATAAAGGTATGGTATACGAATTTAAGGTGTTCTTCATGTAAAAATAAAATTGGCTTAAAAAATTTTATTTACTAATCTTTTTTCAAAACAGCACTTACTTTCCGAATATGACTCAAATATTTTTTCAACCTTTACATGGTTGCATGAACAATAAAAAAAGAAGCGAAAATTTTTTTTGGCGATTTCTAGAACTCTCAGGATATTAGACAGGAGGATCTACTCACGAACTTTCCAAAACAATTAATTACCTTTACCTTTTCCCAAAATTTTTGGGTCTTACTGAGAAGTCCCAGTGACTCATATCACTTTTCCATGTCAAGGACACCAATCGTTTGACTGAACATCGTTAAAGTGCTTAAAGAAAGAAGCATTAATATTAAAAGGGCTGATATGAGTTGACAAGGCAATAGATTGTGAAAGATGCAATTACTCTAATAGCTGGATTTTTAGAATGCTTGATGTATTTCGAACAAATGACGAATCAATGTTTGGACGAATAAAGCCAAAAATTTAGCAAACGAATTGTAAATTATTGTGACAAACAGTTGACATTTGTAGCGAGATCCTATAATAACCGTAAGCCTACAATGTCTTTTCTTTCAAAAATATGTAAAGAACTGGCAGAACACAATGATTTAACATCATCAAAATATAGCAATTATTAATATTGACTTAAAATTTCAATTTAAAAAAATAAAAATATTTTTGATACAGTGAAGAAAGGAGCGATTAGTTTCTTAATAGGCAAGCTGTTCACAATTCACCTATCTGGTCAGGATCTATTTTCTACTAGTTAAAGTTTTCAGAAGCTCCTCTGTACGGATAAAAATATAGCATATTTTGTACAGATGTAGCAATATTTTTCTCTTGTTGTATTTTCCGAAGGACTTCCTTAATTTTTGGAATTTGTTCAAAGATTTTTTTTTATTCCTTAATAAGCTGGAAGTTCTCAGTTAATTCATCTGGCTTGTATACGTCATTCAATTCTTGGTGCTACCAGTGGTGCCATTTCTTAGGTTGTTGGAGATATATTGTTATTTTCAAGAGTTTTAGGAAAACGATGAGTAAGTTTCTTTACATGTTGTCGATTAAATTTTCCGAAAATTTGGGCATCCTCTAAACGAGGCAGTGAATTGTTCATTACAATTTGCACATTATTTATGGAATTTTTAATTCCTACTTTTATGGCATTCTCTGGATTCTCAAAGAAAGAGACACCAGGAAGCAGGTCCTATTTAGTCAAATCCAATTTTCTAATCACTGTTAAAATGGATTCTTCTGGTATGGGCTAATATATTTGAAACTACGAATAGCTTGAAGCCTGAATGACCTAAAATCAGTGTTAAAATGAAATAAGCGTCCAGAGCATCATTCTCCAAAGCTATACTAAAATGCGGTCTACCAAAATCTGTTTAAGTTGTTAGGCACTTTGGCAAATTGGCATTTCGAACGCATGACAATAATCACTTCGAAGATTGAAATTCCCTTTTATCAGGAGGAACTATGAACTTTTAAGCGAATATCGTATACGTTATATGGACTGATTAAATAGAAATAATTTATTTTCCCTGTATGTTATCACTATTACTTTGGATTTAAATTAATTTAGTCTTAATATCTGTTCTTATCAGACTCACACCATTTATTAATGACTTTTTGTTTAATCGAAGTCGTGCTATATTATTTATATAAGCATTAGATAAAAGTGGAAATATGATAAGCAGGCTTAAAACACTTTATTTTTTTAAATGAAAATAAGCCAGACATAACTTTTTAAATATCTGACGCTTAGCATTTCTCGTTCCTGAATAATATGCTGCTGTACCAATCTCGAGACGCTCGTCACGCAGCACGCTATGAGTTTCTTTTATTCTGAGACACATTTTCATTCTTTTATTTCATTTGTGAAACATAGTCCTCTATCCACTGAAGAAATACATCGTTGCAGCGCATGCAACGGCATGTGCGGAGTTCCCATCCTAGCTTTTCTCTATTCGAGCTAAAAGTCAGCGAAGACAAATGCTTTTTCATTGGAGGCGATGCTTCATAATCCATTTTCTGCTGTCGTCTTGCTCGAGTCGACTTTTCCGAGAGGATAGAATTCTTCGTCCTTGATCTGGAGAAAGTCGACTGCCGGGTGATGGATCGCCTCTATTGATTGCCGGCTTCTGGGACGCCGAAGAAGGACTTTTTGTCGCTGGGGAGGGACGGGTCCATGCCACATTCTTGACATTCAATTTGTATTTGTATTTGCATGATTATTGTACTCCTAAAGGTCATCGATTTACTGCAAAAGTAGCTGTCAGCTAAGAGACTAGTTGACAGTTAGCCAGCACTTAATTTAACATTTTGATCCTTTAATCTTAAGATACAGATTAGCCAGCTCTTAATCAAACAATTTGATCCTTTAATCATAAGATACAGATCTTAACCAAACATTTTGATCCTCTAATCTTAAGATGCAGATTAGCCAGCTCTTAATCAAACATTTGATCCTTTAATCTTAAGAAACAGATTAGCCAGCTCTTAATCAAACATTTTGATCCTTTAATCTTATACAGATTAGCCAGCACTTAATCAAACATTTTGATCCTCTAATCTTAAGATACAGATTAGCCAGCACTAAATCAAACATTTTGATCCTTTAATCTTAAGATACAGATTAGCCAGCTAGCTCTTAATCAAACATTTTTTCCTTTAATCTTAAGATACAAATTTGCCAGCACTTAATTAAACATTTTGATCCTTTGATCTTAAGATACAGATTAGCCTGCTCTTAATCAAACATTTTGATCCTTTAATCTTAAGTAACAGATTAGCCAGCTCTTAATCAAACATTTTGATCCTTTAATCTTATACAGATTAGCCAGCTCTTAATCGAAAATTTTGATCCTCTAATCTTAAGATACAGATTACTCAGATCTTAATCAAACATTTTGATCCTTTTATCTTAAGAAACAGATTAGCCAGCTCTTAATGAAACATTTTGATCCTTTAATCTTAAGATACAGATTAGCCAGCTCTTAATAAAACATTTTGATCCTTTGATCTTAAGATACAGATTAGTCAGATCTTAACCAAACATTTTGATCCCCTAATCTTAAGATGCAGATTAGTCAACGCTTAATCAAACATTTAAATTAAGAGCTGGACAAAATCTAAAATGTTTTCTTGAAATCGAGAAAAGAAATAAATATCTCCTTTTCTTTCAAGTCATTCGAAAGTGATTTCTATGAACTTATTCAATATCCCATAACTTGTCCTTAATTTAGTTACATTAATATCTTGTTTGACAGCATCAGTAGACCCTTTTTGGGACCGATTTTGTAATTGTAAACCGCGATCAAATGATGAAATTAACACCTGAGGCAGCGTGCCTTTTCTCAAACTTCCGAACTATCTCAGTTAAATGCATACGATAGAACTTCATTTCAATAAACTTTATCCCAGTGCTCCCATACGGATTAAGTGTCACTGCGCTCGCTTATACGGCTGTTCTTCGATGGAATGCAAATTTATAATTAAAATAACGATTTATAGATCAGATTTATCAAATTTTTAACCCAATCTATTAAAAGTTTGACTGAGTACCAATTTGTATATTAATGAGCATATTAACTTGGGAACTAGCAACGATTAAGAAACTGAAATTTGATATTTGTGATATTGTCACAAATGTTGTCAATCTACGTTCATTTTTATATTTAATCAATGGAACGAAAAACAATCATACTCACTCTTTTTCATTGCATTATGAAGCCCCAACGCACCATGTTGTGTTAAAGTATAATATGGTGGAAAGGAGAACATTTCATTTGGTTTTCTTTCCAATGCAACACTTTTCATTTCCAAATTTATAACCTTACATCCATTATTATTTTTAAAAATGACTCTTAATGAAATATCTAGAAAAAGCTAGTGGCAACCAACCGATTTGTGGAAATACTGGTTTTATTTAGGTTCAATTTTACTTTAAATCTTTTATGCCTAACTTTAAGTTTATGATTCTTTCGATAGAGTATTTAATAGCGTCACATCGTAGAAAACTTTAAAATTGTGTTATTTTAATAGCCTTACACTTGTTCTATTAATGTAGTGTTTGATATTTGTAATGAAGTCAAATCTTATGAGATTAGAGTGTCATCAGAGCATAAGTGTCAGAAAAATCTATTTTTTATTTCTGGAAATTCGTTAACCTTTTTCTTCAGAAAAACATTGAAGATAATCAACAAAATTTTTCTTTTTGGGAGTTTTTAAAAGTTATAGAAAAGAAAGCAATTAAATATTAAAATGAAACACCGAAAAAGGTTTGTATTTCGTTACAAAAGTATTATTGAAAATCACAGAAAATGTATCTAAAAAGTGTCAGAATTCAGAAGAAAAAAATGTTGCAGTTCATTTGACATCATTAAAGAATTTTTTTTTTTCGATTTCCAAACTTTGTAAAAATTATTTTAGAGTAATATTATTTTCGAAACATTATTTCCAAATTTTTATTTTTAAAAATTGTTTCCAAAATTTAAATTAATTTTTAATGAATGAAAAATTTAATTACAAAATTAATAGGAATGGTTATGACCTAGAATGTAGACTAGACTCACATACCTAGGCTTCAAAATATATTTGATGGCATTAGGTTGTATGATCGAGGTCCTGTAGTGCCAACACAAGCACACGCACCCACCTACCCAAATCATACTTATCACTACCCAAAACCAAGAAACACATTCCGTTTACTTAACTTTCTGCATTCTATAATTGTGTATTATACTCAGACAGAAAGGCAACAGATATCCTCTGAATGGATTTCATTCAACATTTGATACAAATCTAAAAATTCGTTGTGTAACAAACTTCACTCGCCTAGCTCAAAGCGTTTTGTGTACTGCGTTCCCAGACAGACAGGAATAATATATATATATATATATATATATATATATATATATATATATATATATATATATATATATATATATATCCTATTGTGATGTTTTATCCTGGGAGTTAGAATCTCCTTATTTTTTAAAATTATAATCATTTTAAGTAAGAATTTGGAAAGATTGTAATAGTTTAATAGTTTTTGAAAAGTGATTTATTCATTTTGTTTTTGTTCTAGACTAGATCCTTTTAGCATTCTCATCTTTTTATAAAGCATATTCTATTTTAAACATAAATTCGTTATAAGATGAAATGTGCTTCACAAGAAAGAAATACAACTTTTACGTAGAGTAATAGAAATAAACAATCAAGAATCTGAACTTTTCTTTGATATATAATCTACCAAAATGATACTACCTAAATGTTTACATTTCTGATAATATGTTTCTAATTTCAAATAATATTTCAAATAGTAAAATATTTTTAGCTTAAAATAAAAGTAATATCTCCAAGAAAGTTTACCGTTTCGAATGACACAAAAGATTTGCAAACTCATTTTTTAAGAAAAATTATTAATTAGTTCGAAAACACTTATACAGAATATTTTATCCAACATTCTCAAACAAAACCATTTTTATTTAAATGAAATTCTGCTGGTTTTGCTTTGTGAGACGAAGAAAGAAAGCAATAAAACCGTGTTTCGTTGTATGCAATTAAGAGAGCCGAAATAAAAAAGCGTCATGTGCTTAAAATGAAAGCAGACACGTTTCTTTCCCTTGGACGCTATCATACGAAATAAAAAGTAATAGAAAGACCCGAGAAGAAGTAATTACCGAGAAAACGATTAAGTAACCTTGCTTTAAACATTTGAAAAACTAATTCCCCTTTATCAAGGAAAATAAATCACCAGATTTAAAGAGTGGCGTTAGAAAAGAGGGAAGAACTTCCGAATGAGTGTTGCCATACATTTCTGCGCAATATAAAATAATACCGATGAAACACAGGAATTGGTTTTAAGTAGACTGTGACCTTTTCAGAACAAATGTTATTAAAATAGAAGCAATTAGTACTTTTTTGATAAGAAAGCATACGCAGAAATCTTCTTTAGGACTGTAAATGTGTGTTATCTTTACAGGAAATAAAAAAGAAGGGCGCAGCGTATCATTATCCTTTTAACTATTTTGTTCAAATTCTGTTTTGAGAAACCTGCTGTTAATCAGTTTTTATTTTATTTTAACGAGAAGTGCACCAGGTTGGGATAATTACCTTATTATTTACTTTAATGCGGTATGTAAAAAGTTTATTTTTAAAAAAACTTTCTGTCTGTTAGGTGATTTTTACTACGAGGAGTTTTCCTCGAGTCTTTCATTAAAGCAAGAAAAAAAAAAAACATTGTTACAAAGTATTTTGAACTTATTTCAGATTATTTATCTTTATTCTTTATTTAATCTATATTTTTATTTGAATATTTAGGATTTTCCTTTTAATACGGCTTAATAACCAATTTCTAAACTGTTAGATATAAACACATATTTCCATTTGGCAAATTGCTTTAAATAAAGATATATTTTTAATTATTTGAGGTAATATATGCACAGCTGAAAAATTTTAAAAATCTGATTTTTATATAGCCTCTTATTTTATGGGTCATATTTTGTACAGAAAATCTTGTTGCATTTTAGATAAAAAAAAAAAATTCACTCTTCTGGTACAAAAGCGGAACGAATTTTGTTTTGAATTTCAACGCTTTATGCCATTTTTAACAGCAGCTCCAAAGGAATTCATCAGCTTAAGAGGACCATTGATTGTCCTAAAATATTGAAATTCAAATCTTCTTGTTTTTCGGTCAACTCTAATCATAGAAATGAAGAATTTTATTATTTAAAATACATATATATATATCAAGATTGTTTAAAAAAAATTAAATATGACTTACAGAATCAAGAGATTGCATAAAATTTGTAGATTTCGTAAATTTGTCAGCTGTGCATTTATTGTCTCAAACAATAAAAAAAATAATATTTTCTTCATTCAAGTTTTTTTTCAACAGGAAGTATATGCCAATCTCTAAAGGTAATCTCTAAAGGCCACGATTAGATAGACCAATCTGATGATTAGATGAACAACTATCAGGCCAATCGCTCTGAAAATAGTGAATTTCAAGAAATATTTCCCTTACAAGATGCCTTAAAAACATACTTCTGAACATATTTTCGTGCATTGTTTGAAGTATTCAACTAATAGGACAAACATCTAGAGAAAGCTTATTTTCGATCACCGAGAAATTTCTACTCTTAAAGTTTTGATCCAGAAAACTGTTTTTCGTAAGCGCTTTCTACAAAGTTTTCTTCGCTCAATAAAGTTTCTTCACGTCTATTAACTGTGACTGTATGACATGAAGGAATGATAGCCTTTGCTGCTAAAAATCTCATTTTATCAATTTCAATAATAATTCGCTTCGACCAACAGATTCGAAACGGTGATCACAAACAGATGTTTCAACCGTGGATATAAAACAAGTCACGATGCGCAAAATCTGACCAGTTTTGCGGAGTTACGGAGCTATATTTATGGAATGTTCGGTTAAAAATTCAAGAATAAAAATTGCATTGTGAGAAGGGACACTATCGTGGTGCAAAACCCATGAGTATTTTTTTCGCCGTAATTTAGGCTGTTTTTAACCGATTGCCTCAAGTTCACTCACATACTTATTTTTATTGAACATTTAGTTCGTTGTTAATCATAATGTACAACATTACGAGAATAATAATAATAATAAAAAAAGAAACAGTTAACATCATCTCGATTTTTGAACCCCTTTGACTTGATCTTTACGATCTTACTTCACCTTTTAAGAGTCTTTCATTTGATTGTTTTGTTTCTGTATCAAATGCATTATAACCAAGTTTTATAGCAAAGCAATGTTTTAGAAAGGAATAGAAAGCATCTCTCGATCCATTTGAGCATATTGCGGTTTCTGGAATAAATTAAATGTATTTGAAACAACTCGAGAAGCGAAGATTCGTAACCTAATTGACCTTTTAAAATTGATTGACAGGAAACATATGATACAGGAGCTTGTTCAGTAATATCTCTCATTGTTAAACGATTATCACCAAGGACTCATTCAATATCACGATCATGATCTTATCAAATCTTGACCACTCATTGAAATGGATGGTTAACCAGATAGTCCCCTATCTTGTGGATTCTCTGCCATCTTAATATATTCTATATTCATCAAATACTGCTGTTTTCTATAAATAGTTATCTGTAAAAGCTTTTCTCAACTATTTTTGTTGCGAGAATTTCTTTGCATAAATACATTTTAATGCATACTTTTTTTAATCATTTACATTCGCCATTTTGGAAGTCGACAAGATTGGTTTATTTAGGTTTAATGGCGCAAGAGCCATAGGTAGGCTATACTGCGCCATTGGAATGTCGACACATTTAAAATTCGTATCTCATTAAAAACAAATTTATTTTCAGACGATAAAAGGAAATAAATTCCTTACAGTTGCCAAGTGTTCATAGAAGCTATAAAGATTGTTGATAAAAGTTCGCAGACGATATCTATTATAGATGCATTTTAAATAAAACCTTCCTGATACAGTTTGATCCCAGCAGTAAATCGTATTGTTAGGAGTTAGGTTGTATTTTCTTTTGCTGTCTTTTTTTCTCACGCCGAGATACTCGCCGTCTTAAGCCGAAGTTAAATTTGGTGGCCATCAGGAAACCTGTCTGGATCTCATTAGCTGCTAAAATCGAGATCGATAAAACCTAGTCTGCTATGGGTGGCTTTACGTTTGCTTTTAATTCGAAAGCCTCCAATACAGAAATCGGGGAGTGAATTACAAATATAGGATTGATTCGCAAAGCTGAAGTTTGTTGCATGAAAGTATATAAAGCATGCGAGTATATTTAAAATAACTCTATTGTAGTAAGGTTTGTTTTGCTATATATTTATATTGATTGCTGTTTTCGTACCTATTTTGTATTTAAATTTGGAAAGAAAGAAGAAAAACCAGCGGGATGGGTCTTCCCAAAACTTTCTCGTATACAATCTAATTTAGGTGAATTTATGTTTTAGATGCTTTTTTTTTCTCAACCGATTGAAACCAAAATCTGGCAAAGATCCACAATTGCAAACGCAAAATCACATACCGAATTTGATATATTTAAGACATTACGTTATTGACTTATCACATGTTCCTGAAAATAGAGACCGACAGACTCTTAACCCCCAATTGGATTTGGCTCCAAGTTTGATAGGCGCCAATATTATAGAGGTAAAATCTATGTTCCGAATTTTAGCTACCTAGCTCTCTTCGTTCTGTAGTTATTGTGTTGACTTAGATTCAAAACAGCCGATCAAAAAAGCTTCCTCTTAACGGAGTTTACTCAAAAAATAGAAATCTGCATTATTAAAAATCTACATTATAATTTGATATAAAGACCCTATACCAAATTTCCCCCCTCTATCTGAAAGCGTTGTTATGTTATCTATTTTTTTCATTTTTATCTATCTATCTCATTTTTTTAAAAATATGTTTTTACAACTCATAGAGGTCTAAAACGTGGAGATTCGTCAAAATCTCAAGTTTGATTTTTTTAACGGTTGTAATACTTTCTCTATACTTCATACACGAGAAAATAAAGAATAAATTATTCCACTTTGCCGATTTACTCAGAAACCTACATCAGATTTATTCCATAACTTCTACCGAGTTTATTCTAACTTCTTTAAAGGTCTTGGTGAAAACATAACTCGTAATTAGACATGCAAAAACTTTATATTATTGCCATGTCAACGAAAGTACTTCATGCCAGGTTTACACTCGGCCAGTTATAAGCCGGCCAGTAGGCAGCGCATGCGTAGAAAAGGACTGATTCATGTTTTCCACAACTTTAGTAGATTCAGGCATACCATGCTTGGCTACAAATTGCCTGTTTGGCTTCCCTGAATTTTTCTTTTTTACTGCGTATCTTATTAAAATAATAGATATTTACAAACAAAAAAAACATAGTAAAATAATTTTAAAAAATTAAAAAAAAACCCTACAACCTCGCATCAGAAAGAACAACGAGCAAAACCTGCAGGAATTAATCTATAAGTGATCCAATTTTTCACGCCAAAGAAACCGCCGAATTCTATAAACGCATGGGCAGTAAAAAAAAAAAAAAATTATATAGTGGCACATTGTTGTCCCATCGAGACAATTATTTGCCATCGACTGAACGGTATTTTCAGTCTTCCTACGCATGGCTAGCTTATAATGGGCTGAGTGTCAACTCGGCATCCAATAAAGTGGGAGAAAATATTAGTAAATTATATTACACACAAATAAAATGTCGCTTTTCACTGAAAAATATATACATTTAGAATGTAAATCATTAAACTACTCATTAAGAAACGAATTAAACTGTAGAAAATGGCTTAAAATAAACAAAAAAGTGCAAGTGAATGCCGCTGACAGCAAAAGGAATGGCAACAGCAATCAAATGGTAAAACTTCATGGATCGGATATCGTAGAGATTTTTAATTTTTTTATTTCTGATTGATGTCCGATGAGAGACACTCTTAAATGGAATATCTAAAGCATTTAAAAGAAACATTGGTACCATATCAAATAAACGTATTACTTCAAATTTTCTTTATCTTTATACTTTATCTTTATACTTTATGAAATTTTCTTTATCATTTAATAAGTCGAAATAATCGAAAAAAGTTGAATTTCGCTAAAGTGATGGCGTTCTGAACACTCATTCTGGAACGAATGTCGTTTTTTTACTTTCTCTTATACATAGTATAGAGAAAGTATAGCAATCATCAAAAAATCCGAACTAGATCCGAACTGACGAATCTCCGTCTATTAGACTTCTCTGAGTTCGAGAAACACATTCTTGGAAAATATGTGCCTGTCTGACTATCTATGAGAAAGATACTTCAAAAATGCTCTCAGCTAGAGGGGTGAAACTTGGTATAGGGTCTTTACCACAAAGTTTTAAATTTCTATCAAATTTTGAGCAACATCTGTTCAGAGGAAGTCTGTTTGTTCGGCTGTTCAAAATTCAAAAAAATTCAGCACACACATTTAATATCTATAGTGTAGACACTTGTCAAAATTTGAGTCAAATCCAACGAATGGTTAGCCATCTGTCGGTCTGCATTTTCAGAAATATATAAACACGGTAACCAAAAAACGCAATGAAATAAATATATTACATTTGGCATAGGATTTTGTGATTTTAAATGTAGTTCTTTTAACAAAGTTTTTGTTTCAATCGATGGGGAAAGGCGAATCTAAAATACAGATTTGTAATATCAATAGCATGCTATGAATGAATCGCCAAATAACTCACTAAGGATGACACGATAAATTCAGTAAAAATGCTCATTTCGCGCCAAAGGTTAATATTTCGTAACTATTGCACAGCAATGCCTTGTTAACGTTCTCTGATTTAATACTATATTAGAGATTGTGAGAGAAAGTTTTAGGAAAACCACTCCCACTGGTTTAATTTTGTAATAGTTTTCTCGTATTAAATGTTTTGTACTGTCATTAAATGGTTTAGGCCTGTGAAGAGCTTAAAAATATAATGTCAATGATTTGCTCACAATTAAAATAACAGATTATAATTTCGCTTCAGAAATAATAAAAACTATATTGTAACCAGACATTCGGAATTGTCTGCAAATATAATTTATAGCAGTTTTATTCTTGTAGTGGGCAGTCACTTCGGAAATGCATTCTTTCTTATCTATCTCCATGGTTTCCTGCTTCGTTGCCAAAAAATTATTTTCTTTTTCTATTATATTGGATTGACTGCCCCTTTTTTTCAACAACCCAAAAAGAATAAGAAATTTTGTTTGTCCAGAGCCCAACCTTTGGCATTTGTTATGCAGCTCCAGTGTTCGGAATGTGATTTGCACATTTTTAACAACTCATTTCAAATGCAGACACATTTACCATTTTTTTCTTTCTTTCCAATTCGTATTCTGATCTAACTTAACATCTTCTACTTCGATTGATTCCTTTCTTTTATCTCGGAATTTTTAAATGAAGGTTTCTAATTTTCTCGTCTTTTTCTTAGTTAATCGTTTAAATAAATAAAAGTCCATCAGTGATAGCACGGATGTGTAAAAACCCTAATGAATAAAATGAATGTGTTTCTTACTTTTGAAGAAGAAAAATAGAATTAAATTTATTTTGGAATTTGTCCCTGTGAAGTAATTTTTAGGAAATAATAAAATTAACGTCTTTAAAAGTGAAATGAACGGCAAAGAGTACAGCATATGTTTTGAGTTCAGCATAGAATATATTTTATAGACGAATTAAAAATATTCTAATATGATAATTTGAACGAACTTGTCAAATGAAACAGGCGAAATGTGCTGCAATTTGGAATCAAATGAGTATTTGTAAAAGAAGTTAGAAAACTCTAAATCACAATGCATCGTATTATAATTAATGATAGATGTTACAATGAATGGAATATTTAATTACTATAATTTAGGTGGGCCACGGGTGGTAAGGCTTAGGTTTCGGAAGCAGAGGGTTTCAGGTTCGAAATCCGATTCCACCGAAGAACCTTCGTGTAAGCGAGTCTGGTGCACAATAAATATGTCGGGCCCAAACGTCCTCCCGCCGGAGTAGTGTTGAAGTTTGGAGAAGGGTGTCATCTCAGCTGTCGTCCTCGTAATCTGAACGCAATTCAAGATTACGAGGTCCATCCCAAAATAACCCTAGTGTTGCTTAAAAACGGAGCGTTAGTTTAGTTTCATGTAATTAAACTAAAATTACTCTACAATCTAGTGAAAAAAATATATAAATTTGATTTTTTCAGAATTTTTTTCTATTTTGTTCACTTACGTATAACTAGGCACATTCATTTATTCCCATTTATGATCTTTAATTGCCAAATTAATTAAAAGATTTATAAGAATAATTGTAAAATGGGCAATAATAGTTTTAGTATAATCGATTTTAGATAAGTTGTTAAGTTCTTGCTGTAAAACACATAATCTTTCTTTTTCATAATTGACATCGCAGTCACTTTGTGTTCAGAGCTTCGGTTTCAAACAGAATGAGGGACGGCTTCTTGACCAATTACCAGTTCCAGAGGACGTCTTTCATCGGTCAGATCGATGGTATAAGAGGGCTTTAGATGGTATACAGTTTATGAAATTAATTCCATCTACGTATTATATTGTCATTAGTAAGATAATTTCTGAAAGAAACTACGACACCAGATGGAGAACTAAACATGTAGCATTAAATAATGAGACCCAAGATATCTAATGCATGGAAAACTCTTCTGGAATCTCGCTACTGAGATTGTATTAAGAAATTCATGCCAAACCATCCACAAACGTTTATGAGAGAAGGGTCTTTCCACTTGGAGTTTAGTACCATGCGATACCATACATACATCACAGAATAAACCTAGTTTTTCTTTTACTAGAAACACCATTCTTGAAAGTAGTAGATGGGGCTAAATCTTTTTCATTGAGGAGTTGAGATTCCATATACTTCGGTATCTAGAGGAATCCTTATTTCGAGAGAGTGTGGTGTCGCTACCATTCCTCCAAGACGAAGCGAAACGGCGATCGCATCGATGGAAATGGAATTCTTGTGCGGAAAGGGATTATATTAAATGGCAGCGCATCACTGTATGATTCTGTAGTCGAACAGTCATATGAAACTGATGTGCTTGAAATGAATGTGGGGTTTTTCTGGGATGCTGACTGAAAGGATTTCGTTTTTATGGATGGTTTACAGAGATGATTTCATAGATCTCATCTTGTAGATGATTTCCTGGAGGATATTCGCAAATCGATTTAAGCCAGAAAACATGCTAAAAGCTGTCTCATAGAACAGGTTTGTAATGTTCTAGAAATAGCTACTGCCTGATGTCAATGCTTTTCCGGTTAAAAGAGGATTTGTTATTTGAGTTTGGATCAACAATTTTTTTTCAGCATGGAAGCAATTTACAAGATTTGTAAATCAATGAGAGGTTGTTACACTGTTTATTTAATGAGGAATTCTATCAGGTGATATGTCAAGTCCCTATTAGATATTATTTTAATTTTTGAAAATATTTTCTCTGTTTTATTTCCAGTTCTAAATAAAAACTAAATAAAAAAATAAAAACTGACAAATTACATGAAAAATTTGAACACTAATGTGAAAAGATAATATTCTAGAAAATTTGATTAGGAGATTGGTTTGTTGGAATAGTATATAAATATGGTGGGACATGCATGCTTTGGGGAAATGCCTCTTAATTTTGATTGATGGTTAAATGACGAGAATGAGATATGAACAGATAGATTGATTTCTCAAACTTCCAATACATTTCAATTTCCCAGCTAGTATTTTTCAATACTTTTTACGATATAATTAGTGAGAAAAATGTTTCTTTCCCCTTGATTTCGATTTTTTTAATCAATAAAACTCGTTTTAAAATGACCCGGTTTGCACCAATTTATACAATTCAATAGCTATTGGGAATCTCTCAGTGCATATTTATATCTTTAAAAGTGAGCAGAAATTTTAAGGAAATGTTACTAAAAACATCAAAGGTTTCTTTCAAAATGAAGGAGCGAAAGACACAATGTAGATACTGACATAGTTTAGGAGGAACTTACGTTCTTTTCTTTTAAGTCAGGAACATCTCTGTTTCAGCAGTTGAATTTTAGAGCACCAGGGCTAATTTAATAAAACTGAATTGTATGCATTACAATTATGTATCAAATTCAAATTATGTATTTGAAGTATAATCAATATTTATTATTTATATTTGTTTCACAACTTATTATGTTGCATTATTATGAATGTTTGGATACTTATTTAATAGGAATCGAATTTATTGGCCATCTTACAGCATAATATGGTACAAAATGGAATCCACCAAAGAATTTTAAAAAATGCCATGCCATACATTTATATAATACTGCCTCTGACGATGAATTTTTTGTACGAAGAATAGAATTTTGCAGTTCGAAAAATGATCATTTTGAAGATTTATGATTCCATCTCGACTAAAATAGCACTCGTCTGTTTCAGAAAAGGATTTGATTTTACCTAAAGTAGAGCGCAAATGTAAAAATTCCAGAAGTCAGGAAGTCTATGTAATAGTTGTAACAATGTATGGACTCTACGACTTCTGTATATTACGTTAAAATATTCTCTATAATGTTGCGTTTTGGAATATTGAATTCTAGACTGACTCTCCATACAATAGTACTAGAATTACTCAAAAAATAAACCAAGATGTCAATTTCTGAATCGAATGAATAATTCCCCATCCTCCCCGTTTCTCTTCAAGAAGTAAGGATTCTATAGTTTGTAATCTTTAAATCGCTCTGTAAAGACTTCCCAGTAAGATGCAGAGAATTCGGGGAAAAAAACCCGTTTGTATTCTTCTACAACTAAGTCGGCATTAGGTTTACATATGGCATAAATAATCAGCCTATCCAAATGTCTCTTATTATGGAAAATTTCCTTCTTTCTGAAACGCATAAGTGCGCGTAAAGAATTTTATTTTCTTGCTAGGTATCTCAATACTTCTCTGAGATATCTTAAATGTTCAGTTTCTTAAGTTTCTCTTACCTTCTTTATAAAGTTGATGTTGCAACTATCAGCCAATCCAAAACGAACAACATTATTGGTGATTATTATAATTAAATTTATTTCAAGTCCTGATGATTAGATGATATATTAATAGAAAAATATTTACATTAGACAGTTTTTCTGCATTGAATACATTTGTAGTTCAGGGGTAAATGTTTTTATTTTAATTTATGATTAATCCTTCTAAATTTAAAAATAAGTATATCTCTGCAAAAATTCTAGATAGAAACGTGAAACGTTGTATGTACATAGTTGATTGTAAGGAAAACATTTTACTCACTGATGTTTTTCTTTGATAGAGGGTTCGTATAAAAATTTAATTCTTGTATTTTTTATTATTTTTTTTCAACAGAAACTAAAGTATTTTTATCCAATTCCCCACCTTATTTATTGAAATTCTGTAACTGAAAGTACATTTCTAGATGTAATATTTTGGGAAATAAAAGCTTGTTCCACTTTTGGGGGACTTCTTATATATAGCGAACCCAATTCCGATACTGTGCATAAATTTGGATTGGAGACATTTATTAGCGCGAGTGCATATCCAAAATTGAAAAGTAGCTCTTCCTCTGACAGATTAACCTATTACCACAGCTGAATTTTCATTTGATAACGAGGTTGTCAATGAGTTAATAGCCGCAATCACTCTAGTGTTAACAGGAGCGTTTCTTCCACCTTTTTCGTTAGTGAATAATTGGAAATGAATGAAGTTCAGAGCCAAATTTCATTAAAAATGCAGTGGCTTATAGTGATTCGATGGCATTATTTCAAGAGATAAGTCAAGTACAAAAGAAGGAGAGAACTCTCATCGATTAGTCATTAAATTAAATATAAAGGCGTCACTCATAGAGTGTTGAAAAAAAAACACCATTCAATCAAAAATTCTGGATAAGCATCAGTGAATATCTTCTCAAAGCTCGTAAAATTATTTTAAGTATATTTATCATTTTTTACTGCAGTATTTGTTTCATTTTTTTAACTGCAAAGATTTTTGTTGGTAACTTAGGATACTATTAAATAAAGTTCAAAATTTCAAAAAACTGCTCATTATCAATATCATTTTGATTGTCATGACCGTTTTACTTTCTCGTGTACATAGTATAGAGAAAGTATAATAATCGTCAAAAAATTCGAATTCCAGATTTTGATGAATCTCCACGCTTTAGATCTCCCTGAATTCGAAAAATACAGTTTTGGAAAATGTCAGCCTGTCTGTAGCAAAGATAACTGAAAAACACTGGGAGCTAGAGGATTGAAATATGGCATGGGGTCTTTACGCCAAATTTGAAGATTTCTATCAAAATTTGGGTAAAATCTGTTGGGAGGAAGTCTGCCTGTCAGTCTGTTTGAGTCTGATTCGGTACACATATTTAACATCTGTAGAGTAGAAACTTGGCAAATGATGAGCCAAATCTAGCGAAGGGTTCACTTCTGTCGGTCTGTACTATTAACCACATGCCAGTGATTAATCACCAAAAATCTCGCCAAGGATGACACGATAGATTCAGTAAAACTGTAAATTCACGCCAAAAATTAATATTTCATAATTATTGTACGAAATAACTACTTTATAGTAGAGTATGCGATTCTCTGGCATTACAAGTTTATTAGAGAATATGTGAGAAAGTTTTCGGTTTCCGCTAGTTCATCGGTGATTTCTACAATTCGAAAGTTATTTTAGTAACAAAAACGATTACTTGTACAAAAATAAATGGAATTATGAGTGACAACTAAAATAAATGTGACAGTTAAAAAAATTTAATATTTTCATTCAGTGTAAATGACAACGTTCACATTATATATTTTCAAACGTGGAGCATTTTATGCAGCCTTATAACAGTATAGTTTTGCATATTTGAAAAGGGCTTTTCATTTCCTACAAGTCTTCATATAGATAGATATGATACAGATATCCAAATCTGGCTTGAGTATCACATACCAAATTTCATCTCTTTTAATCGTTAGCTTCTTGTATCCTATTCGTGCAACTAAGATATTTAATTAAAAGAAATATTTTTTATTTGTGTTCAGAGAGATTTAAAACTTGGAAATATTTCCCTTTCCTTATACATCCATGTTTAGACAATCTCAGTGCTTTCTGCATGTTTACTTTGTAAATGAAGAAGTAATAACAATCAAGCAAAACAACAACTTCATTTTTTGATATGATATAATTATTTGCTTTAACACAGCATCTTTTCGCCAATTATGAATTATTTCTTTATTTATATGGTAAAGAATTAAACAAATGTATCTAAAGACACGCTTCACCCGATGATGATGTCGTGTCCGCTTTACAACGGAAAGAGGGGTGCAGTAGCTTCTGAGGGTAGAGACTCCTGAGCACCCGAGGGCAGAAGTCCGACTTCTAGCTCATATGAAGATGACACTCACACACTCGCTCTCACAACCCCTCTTTACAGGGGGGCTCTTTCCCACACTTCACAGATAGGGTGAAGAACAACTATGCCCGAACCAAGGCTTGAATCCAAGATGCCCAGATCACGGGGAAGATGTGCTACCCCTAGTCCAGAACGCCGGCGCTTCGTCAAATATGTAAGAGTACTGATGCAGGGGAATTGCCTACATATTTATCACGATTTTTATCAAAGTGCGTTATGAGAGGAAAAAGAAATTGGCGAAAAATCTTTAAAAATCTTCTTTCCTCAATTTTATATGCAGAAAATGAACCGCTTCAAAAATGTTTGTAAACTCCTTTCGCAATTTGAAAAACTATTTCAAACACTAAAAATGAATTTCATGCTTCTTTCTAGTAAAACTGTAGGAATTAAGAATTTCCAATCTAAATCTTGCTTGCCGTTAAAAGTCCGATAAAAAAATTTTTTTAACGTATTTTTGGAATTTTTAACCTAACAAAAGGTCCTTTTTAAGCCCATTATAATTAAAATGACGTTCTCGTATGGTTAGGAAATTTGCACGTATATCTATAGTAAAGGGACTCTGCTGAATTCATTGAGACAAATTACAGCGCCCCAGCCGGAGAAATAAAGAAATAAACAAAAATAACTCAAAAAATAAAGGAGATCGGCCCAAAAGTGCAATTAGAAAAATGTATGTTACACCATAATAAAAATACATGAAAAAGTTTCCTGAAGATGTATAAAATTTTCTGAGATATTTGAGATTAAAATAATGAACCACGTGACTTAAAAAAGGGTCTATCCCCAAAATGAAAAATTGTCCTCATTTCGTTGCGCTGTAACTCATCTCAATGAACTTTTACTTAATTATAGGCACACGTTTCTTTCTTGTGTGTACCAAACGCCGTTTTGAATTTAAAAGGCTTGAAATGACTTTATCGATCAGTCTGTATTTTTTTCAGTTACATTATTCATATTTCATTTTTTTTATTTGATACTTTATATTTTGTTTCTATTTCCGTTATTTCATTTTGTATGCATCCAAATAATGCATTAAAGTTTTTTGACATCTTCAGTCGCTACAAATCTAATTTGGAAACTCGTGCCAGAAATTTTTTGTGTTGAGTCGTTTGTTTTGATTTATTATTTGATTTTTAATTTTACACCCTTTTTGTAATGTTATTTCCCTTTGGTGTCAAAATTAGCATTTCAAAGAAGAAAAAAATCATTACTTTTACGTTTCGCTTATAAAGAGTACCATATAATAGGAGGGTATTAATTTCGTTTCAACTTCAAAGAACTGACAATTTAATGAAATGTAAGTGTTCAATATTAGTAAAGGAAAATGAATTATTTCATTGATCTTTGAAGAATTTTAATGCTAAGTAAATTTTGATGCTACACTTTTTTAATCAATTGTTTAGTTTGATTTAATTTATTTGTTTGAACACAATTCTTTTGAGTCTGATTTAATTTCTATAAACATTCTGTTATTTTTTCTTTCAGTGCAGGAGACTTATTAAATATTTTCTTTTTTTTTTCAACTTTATTGTTTTTGGAGATCCGCAGAGAGGTTCTGCTTTACAGTTCTCGTTTGTTCCATCGTTTCTCAAAGGCATGCTAACTAATTTGAGAGAATTTTTATTTTGACACTGCCATCGTTAACAACCAGATAGATCACCAGAATTAATACTCGCTAAATTTTTAATTAAATATTTTATCAAACATGGACTCTTAATAGTAAACTAGCCGTCTTTAGGGACCAGTTTTGTTTTTTAAAAATATTGATTTCTCAGAGTCAAGTCATTGCAATTATCTATTTGTTAACAGCTAAGTCTATTTTTCCACATGATAAACTTTCTGTTGGCGCCTATTTCTTTATAATATAAGATATCAGATAGATGTCAATTCTTTGATATAAATATCGTTTCCTCAGACTGAATGGAATGCCATGAAATCCAAACCATTTCTAGTAATATTTAGCATAGTCAGTAATTAGTGACGCATTGGATTAAATGGACTAGAGAGAGAGAGAGAGAGAGTTAAATAGATATAGATATTGCTGTTCTGCTTATTATACTATATATATATATATATATATATATATATATATATATATAATTATGTAATTCTTTGAAATTGAAACAGAAGTGGTTAAACTTCAATTAATACAAAGATTTTATTGCTAAAATGAAACATATTTTTTAAAAGTATGAGTACAGAAAAAAGAATTCGTTTAGCACTGAATTCTTATGTGCTGTACAGAATATTTCTTTATATATTTTTTAAATATCTCAAAGAATTATTAAGTAAAACTTGCTCTGATTCATCACAAAATTCAGTTTTTAGTTTTCATTTCAAAAGGATTTAAATGACGTAAATAATAAAATTTTATATTCACGCACTTTTGAAAAAAAATATGGTTTAAATTTTGTTCAATCTTTTGGTCCTAAAGATTCCTACTCAGTGAAACATTCTTGAGTCTCTACGACCAAATCTAACAGAATTATGAAATTTTGAATACCATTCTTTTAGGGTAACCAACGATTTCATCATTTTAGGCCGATCATCCTTGGGGAATCTCCGGGCGCTGAAGAACGTATCATCTTCCATACGGTCAATGGAGTTAATCTAAACTTATGTATTTTTGCATGATAGTAATATTCAAATTTTCATCATTCACTTAGTCTCAATAAAGTGGATCGTTCTTTTTAGTAGAAAAGTTTTACTAAATATGACTCATAGAAAAGAAATATGTATAAAATATATAAGATCATCAAAACATTTATTGACTCAAACTGCATAAAATAATATTCTTTTCTTCATTCAGACCATTTTTACCCCTAGATGTGTATATCTAATACTGACTTTATAAATTAGGTATTTTGAACCGATTAGAGTGGATATCTTATGTATATACATATATAAACTATGTTTGCCTTTAATATTATAGAATTATGAAATGAATTATATAGATAATTTAAAAGTTTATAGAACCCTTCTATTTGCTTTTATCTTTTCAGAAAATATCATATTTCAAATTTATTTTATTTCATACATACGTGCTCAAAATTAAATTTCACTAGATTTCGTTTGCAATAAATGTCAATTTTGTCTTTTAATTCGAACTTTCTTTTTTAGTAAAATGGCAAGTCGTTGATAAGAGCTCAATTTTTTCAGGCATACATAACGTCTTCGTGGAGGCTGATTTTATTTTTATTTTATATGAAATTTATTGATGGAAAATATGCTTAAAATATTTTTTTAATTAATTTGAAACTTTTAGAATTTTAGGATGATGTAAACATTATTTTTGTGCTGCAATATTTTCGGGAGTAATCGCGTTAAAGCACCAAACATTTGCTTGGTTTTTAATTAATTAAAATTCTAATTAAATTTAAAAAATGGAGTGACCCATTTCACCCTCGAAAGAATATATGTGCCAAGTTTGGTAGTTTTGGCGCCAATTACCTAAATTATAGAACGCCAACACGCACACACATTTTTTAAAATAATTTTTTTGAAATACAAAAATCTGATAGAAAAAAAAAGGTGAAAACAAAGAAAAGAATTATATTTTATGTAGTTTTATTCTATAAATATTCTTCCGAATTACGAATTTTAAATTTTTATACAGACTCTTAGTCTTGCGATCTATATTTAACATTTATTAACCCCTCTTAATGGATGGAATTTTATGTGGATGAATTAAATTTTATGTAGATTCAGATACATTTTTATTGAATAATCTTTTAAGACGTTGCATACATTATATAAAAAAGATTTTTTAGTACCCACAAGACTTCAGTGCAGAAGATTTTTCACTTCTATACACTTCTCTTAAAATAATGTTCGATTTTAGAAAAAAAATATTGCATTAGTTGAAGTTTAATCACTTCTGCTCCAAATTAAAGTTTAAACTTGAGAAGAGATGTGAGAAAATTAGGATAATGCATAGTGCAAACAGAAGGGTATAATACTTCTAAAATAGTATGAGTTATATATGCCAAATGACGTAGAATATTTAATTAAAAGATTTTTGCGACCCTTCATTCCAGTCAACCAACTGGTTGCAAAAAGCGGCTAATCATGCCATGAAACTAATTTTGCAGCCTTTAAAAATTTTTAAGAATTTTGTTTTTCAGTTGTATTAATTTCATCATCCTTCAGTTTTTTCTAATTTTAGTAATATATTAAGAATATTTTAAGCATATTTTATATCAAATTGTTTCAGAATTTTAATTACTTCATTTATACGCAAGCGCTCTTAGACGATATTAGGTACAGATTTTATGTACATACTATCATAGCTATAATTAAGTATAATTTATAAAATTAATTAATTTAATTTTAATTTTAAAGATATACAAAACAAAATATAAGAAAAGTATCAAGCTGCGAGGTTTCTAATTAGAATTTCAGACCCATTTGACATTTCTATTCTCATTTTCTTTCTTTATCAGTTTTTTGATGGTGTTACCATTTTTGGCAGCTTCACCAGTGATGATACGAATTTTCATCCATTTCAACATGAAAAGGAACACTTTTTCCTTATAGCTTGTACAGACATGTTACTAGATTTTTTCTTTTTCTGCGAACGAGTTGATACATGCACTGAAACACTGAAATATTAAGATTCCATTGCTGCTCCACTACTAATTTTTCATACTATAGAAGCTGTATAAAAATTAAATAAAAAAATTATGATCAACATCCCCAAAATTCAAAGTATATTTACTCACACAGTTTCCTATCTTATTAAAATGAGTGTACGTCTAAGTGAAATATGAAGACAAGCTTGATACACGGACACACACACATGTGCACGCGCGCGCATTCGTTTCAACCTTTGTTAAAGTCATTCTTTTAAAAAGTGTTTTTTAATTTTTAAATGGATTATATCTTATTTAAAAAGTATTATTTCTAGTATTTTAATATCCTTACGTATTTATCGAATAAAAGGAAATATCAAAAAGTATCATCACAACGCTCGTTATTCGAAAATAATTATAGCACAGTAAAATTGTAAATGCTTGTTGCCGTGAAAATATATTTTTTATAGTTGTAGGAAATATTTCATTTATATCGGTATCTTCATATTTAAATATAAAAAACTCATTTTTTTCAAGCAGAAACATTTAATTTCGATTGAATACCCAAATTTTCCAGATGAGAAACTTCGAATTCACATAAGCTCTTGTCATTTTGAGTAAACGGCTAAAAAATTTTAAAAGATTGAAATTTGAAAATTTTAATGTTAAATGATATTTTCCATTTCTTTCAATATATAGATTTTCATAACTGATCATCGATACATTTTTTATATTACATTAAAATATTTAAAAAACAAGACAAAAGGAATTTAGTTGTAAAAATGTGAAAGCATATTTTATTGCTTCAGTAGTTTCTAAATTCATAAGTTTCATTAATTATTTTAGTTGGAACACAGAAAAAATTTTATATCAATAGAGGGAGCAAAACTTAAAACAACTCTTCCAAATTTGATCCGTTTTCATCTAGTACTTTTTAAAATATATAGAAATCGCTAAAAACTTTCAAAATAGTAAAGCCTTCGCTTATTTGAGAGGCATAAATCGCTAAAACGAAACTTAAAATAATAAACATTTTTCAAAGTTACGTTTGAATGAGTAAAAGGACATTGGGGAACCGGTTAAGGTAGCAGAAATGTTTTGTGAGACATGCAGTGAATGAAAAAACCCCACAAAAACAAAATCCTGAACGAAGTATAAATATATGCAATATTGAATGCTTTAAAAAAATCATTGGATAAGATAAAATAGCGACGGATTGTGCACTAGACTTCAACCCTTATGTTCATTTTGTATAGTATACCATATATACAACTTTATAAAAATATACTACCACTATAAAATTTTACCACTATAAAATGTTTATTATAAAATATACATGCCTAAATGTTTGTTCTTACACATTTTTATATATACATACCTATATTCATTTTTTTTTGCTTTTCTTCAAAAATCTTGCCACGATAAGGGTTAACAAAATATCTTTTTGAAAAAAACAACGAAAGATTAAAATGCTATACCATACATACAACATACATTAAAATACATACCATACATACAACATACATACATTAAAATGCTATACCATAAATAAAAATAACAAAAGTTAACAAGTTAACTTTTGTTATTTAATATTATTTTTCTAAAGAGATATTAGCTAAAAAATTTAAATAAAAATTTCTTAAAATTGATTTAAAATATCTTTTGGTGGTGAACATCCCAATCAAACAAATGTGTTTTAATTATGAAGGGGTGTTTCAGAAAATAAGCATCTGTCTTTTATTTTTATGTTGTTCCAAAGATGTTTTAGTTTAGTTACTGCTGCACTTATACAGTCTAAATGATTATTTTAAAACAACTTAATTCTAAATAAGACAAGCTTATTAAAAATAATATGAATGTTAGCATTAAAAGTATTATGAAGGTAAAAGCATGAATTTCTCGATACTTATTTTTTATTTCATATTCCATCCAACTTTCTGTATTAATGACTAGTATGAAGATATGAAAATTCATATCAAGGAAAATCTTAATAGAATGATATATATATATATATATATATATATATATATATATATATATATATATATATATATATATATATATATATATATATATATATATATATATATATATATATCATTCTATTAAGATATTAATTTCGATTATATGTTTATTTCGATTCGATTTGATTTATTATTTAATTCGAATAATTTTTTAATTTCGAAAAGGAATTCGAAAATTATTTTAAATCGAAAAATTATTTTTATCAAGTTCTTCGAGGTCAACAAAAAACATAAGTGATTATATCAAGAACAATTAAATATGAGTGTTTACGCTGCATTTAGTGTCTTTCTTACTGAAATTTAATAAGAATCGCGGAGAGGTTTCTTTTGTGAATGTATTTTACAAAAACAACAACATGAAAACATTTATTTATCGGTATTAAATGCATTTCGAACTTCTTTTACTCTTGCAAGAAAGTACCAAATATACTCATGCAATTAAGATGAAAGCATAAAACTTAGTGAAATTGATAATACTGTGAGGAATTAATGTAAAAACCAATAAAATGCACACATTTCGAAGAGCATTGCAATCTTTCATTTCGAACCTTATTCCGATTTTGATGAGATTAAAGAATTTTATTATTATAATTCTACTAAAGAAGAATATAGGTAGAATAATAAATCTTCATAAAACTTAGGTAGGATATATTTAGAATAATAAATCTTAAGGATATAATATAAGTTGGATGTAAGTAGAAAAATATATCTTATGAAAAATATAGACAGTATAATAAATCTTATTATAGGTAGAATAATAAATCTTAGTAAATCTTATGAAAAAATATAGATAGAATAATAAATCTTAGTAAATCTTATGAAAAATATAAATAATAAATCTTAGTAAATCTTATGAAAAATATAAATAATAAATCTTAGTAAATCTTATGAAAAATATAAATAATAAATCTTAGTAAATCTTATGAAAAATATAAATAATAAATCTTAGTAAATCTTATGAAAAATATAAATAATAAATCTTAGTAAATCTTATGAAAAATATAAGAATAATAAACCTTTGTATATCTTATGAAAAATATAAGAATAATAAATCTTAGTAAATCTTATGAAAAATATAAATAATAAATCTTAGTAAATCTTATGGAAAATATAAGAATAATAAACCTTTGTATATCTTATGAAAAATATAAATAATAAATCTTAGTAAATCTTATGAAAAATATAAGAATAATAAACCTTTGTATATCTTATGAAAAATATAGATAATAAATCTTAGTAAATCTTATGAAAAATATAAATAATAAATCTTAGTAAATCTTATGAAAAATATAAATAATAAATCTTAGTAAATCTTATGAAAAATATAAATAATAAATCTTAGTAAATCTTATGAAAAATATAAGAATAATAAACCTTTGTATATCTTATGAAAAATATAAGAATAATAAATCTTAGTAAATCTTATGAAAAATATAAATAATAAATCTTAGTAAATCTTATGAAAAATATAAGAATAATAAACCTTTGTATATCTTATGAAAAATATAAATAATAAATCTTAGTAAATCTTATGAAAAATATAAATAATAAATCTTAGTAAATCTTATGAAAAATATAAGAATAATAAACCTTTGTATATCTTATGAAAAATATAAGAATAATAAATCTTAGTAAATCTTATGAAAAATATAAATAATAAATCTTAGTAAATCTTATGAAAAATATAAATAATAAATCTTAGTAAATCTTATGAAAAATATAAATAATAAATCTTAGTAAATCTTATGAAAAATATAAATAATAAATCTTAGTAAATCTTATGAAAAATATAAATAATAAATCTTAGTAAATCTTATAAAAAATATAAATAATAAATCTTAGTAAATCTTATGAAAAATATAAGAATAATAAACCTTTGTATATCTTATGAAAAATATAAGAATAATAAATCTTAGTAAATCTTATGAAAAATATAAATAATAAATCTTAGTAAATCTTATGAAAAATATAAGAATAATAAACCTTTGTATATCTTATGAAAAATATAGATAGAATAATAAATCTTAGTAAATCTTATGAAAAATATAAATAATAAATCTTAGTAAATCTTATGAAAAATATAAATAATAAATCTTAGTAAATCTTATGAAAAATATAAATAATAAATCTTAGTAAATCTTATGAAAAATATAAATAATAAATCTTAGTAAATCTTATGAAAAATATAAATAATAAATCTTAGTAAATCTTATGAAAAATATAAGAATAATAAACCTTTGTATATCTTATGAAAAATATAAATAATAAATCTTAGTAAATCTTATGAAAAATATAAATAATAAATCTTAGTAAATCTTATGAAAAATATAGATAGAATAATAAATCTTAGTAAATCTTATGAAAAATATAAATAATAAATCTTAGTAAATCTTATGAAAAATATAAATAATAAATCTTAGTAAATCTTATGAAAAATATAAATAATAAATCTTAGTAAATCTTATGAAAAATATAAGAATAATAAACCTTTGTATATCTTATGAAAAATATAGATAGAATAATAAATCTTAGTAAATCTTATGAAAAATATAAATAATAAATCTTAGTAAATCTTATGAAAAATATAAATAATAAATCTTAGTAAATCTTATGAAAAATATAAATAATAAATCTTAGTAAATCTTATGAAAAATATAAATAATAAATCTTAGTAAATCTTATGAAAAATATAAGAATAATAAACCTTTGTATATCTTATGAAAAATATAAGAATAATAAATCTTAGTAAATCTTATGAAAAATATAAATAATAAATCTTAGTAAATCTTATGAAAAATATAAGAATAATAAACCTTTGTATATCTTATGAAAAATATAGATAGAATAATAAATCTTAGTAAATCTTATGAAAAATATAAATAATAAATCTTAGTAAATCTTATGAAAAATATAAATAATAAATCTTAGTAAATCTTATGAAAAATATAAATAATAAATCTTAGTAAATCTTATGAAAAATATAAATAATAAATCTTAGTAAATATTATGAAAAATATAAATAATAAATCTTAGTAAATCTTATGAAAAATATAAATAATAAATCTTAGTAAATCTTATGAAAAATATAAGAATAATAAACCTTTGTATATCTTATGAAAAATATAAATAATAAATCTTAGTAAATCTTATGAAAAATATAAGAATAATAAACCTTTGTATATCTTATGAAAAATATAAATAATAAATCTTAGTAAATCTTATGAAAAATATAAATAATAAATCTTAGTAAATCTTATGAAAAATATAAATAATAAATCTTAGTAAATCTTATGAAAAATATAAATAATAAATCTTAGTAAATCTTATGAAAAATATAAATAATAAATCTTAGTAAATCTTATGAAAAATATAAATAATAAATCTTAGTAAATCTTATGAAAAATATAAATAATAAATGTTAGTAAATCTTATGAAAAATATAAGAATAATAAACCTTTGTATATCTTATGAAAAATATAAGAATAATAAATCTTAGTAAATCTTATGAAAAATATAAATAATAAATCTTAGTAAATCTTATGGAAAATATAAGAATAATAAACCTTTGTATATCTTATGAAAAATATAAATAATAAATCTTAGTAAATCTTATGAAAAATATAAATAATAAATCTTAGTAAATCTTATGAAAAATATAAATAATAAATCTTAGTAAATCTTATGAAAAATATAAGAATAATAAACCTTTGTATATCTTATGAAAAATATAAGAATAATAAATCTTAGTAAATCTTATGAAAAATATAAATAATAAATCTTAGTAAATCTTATGAAAAATATAAATAATAAATCTTAGTAAATCTTATGAAAAATATAAATAATAAATCTTAGTAAATCTTATGAAAAATATAAATAATAAATCTTAGTAAATCTTATGAAAAATATAAATAATAAATCTTAGTAAATCTTATGAAAAATATAAATAATAAATCTTAGTAAATCTTATGAAAAATATAAATAATAAATCTTAGTAAATCTTATGAAAAATATAAGAATAATAAACCTTTGTATATCTTATGAAAAATATAAGAATAATAAATCTTAGTAAATCTTATGAAAAATATAAGAATAATAAATCTTAGTAAATCTTATGAAAAATATAAATAATAAATCTTAGTAAATCTTATGAAAAATATAAGAATAATAAACCTTTGTATATCTTATGAAAAATATAGATAGAATAATAAATCTTAGTAAATCTTATGAAAAATATAAATAATAAATCTTAGTAAATCTTATGAAAAATATAAATAATAAATCTTAGTAAATCTTATGAAAAATATAAGAATAATAAACCTTTGTATATCTTATGAAAAATATAAGAATAATAAATCTTAGTAAATCTTATGAAAAATATAAATAATAAATCTTAGTAAATCTTATGAAAAATATAAGAATAATAAACCTTTGTATATCTTATGAAAAATATTAATAATAAATCTTAGTAAATCTTATGAAAAATATAAATAATAAATCTTAGTAAATCTTATGAAAAATATAAGAATAATAAACCTTTGTATATCTTATGAAAAATATAAGAATAATAAATCTTAGTAAATCTTATGAAAAATATAAATAATAAATCTTAGTAAATCTTATGAAAAATATAAGAATAATAAACCTTTGTATATCTTATGAAAAATATAGATAGAATAATAAATCTTAGTAAATCTTATGAAAAATATAAATAATAAATCTTAGTAAATCTTATGAAAAATATAAATAATAAATCTTAGTAAATCTTATGAAAAATATAAGAATAATAAACCTTTGTATATCTTATGAAAAATATAAGAATAATAAATCTTAGTAAATCTTATGAAAAATATAAATAATAAATCTTAGTAAATCTTATGAAAAATATAAGAATAATAAACCTTTGTATATCTTATGAAAAATATAAATAATAAATCTTAGTAAATCTTATGAAAAATATAAATAATAAATCTTAGTAAATCTTATGAAAAATATAAATAATAAATCTTAGTAAATCTTATGAAAAATATAAGAATAATAAACCTTTGTATATCTTATGAAAAATATAAGAATAATAAATCTTAGTAAATCTTATGAAAAATATAAATAATAAATCTTAGTAAATCTTATGAAAAATATAAATAATAAATCTTAGTAAATCTTATGAAAAATATAAATAATAAATCTTAGTAAATCTTATGAAAAATATAAATAATAAATCTTAGTAAATCTTATGAAAAATATAAATAATAAATCTTAGTAAATCTTATGAAAAATATAAATAATAAATCTTAGTAAATCTTATGAAAAATATAAGAATAATAAACCTTTGTATATCTTATGAAAAATATAGATAGAATAATAAATCTTAGTAAATCTTATGAAAAATATAAATAATAAATCTTAGTAAATCTTATGAAAAATATAAATAATAAATCTTAGTAAATCTTATGAAAAATATAAGAATAATAAACCTTTGTATATCTTATGAAAAATATAAGAATAATAAATCTTAGTAAATCTTATGAAAAATATAAATAATAAATCTTAGTAAATCTTATGAAAAATATAAGAATAATAAACCTTTGTATATCTTATGAAAAATATTAATAATAAATCTTAGTAAATCTTATGAAAAATATAAATAATAAATCTTAGTAAATCTTATGAAAAATATAAGAATAATAAACCTTTGTATATCTTATGAAAAATATAAGAATAATAAATCTTAGTAAATCTTATGAAAAATATAAATAATAAATCTTAGTAAATCTTATGAAAAATATAAGAATAATAAACCTTTGTATATCTTATGAAAAATATAGATAGAATAATAAATCTTAGTAAATCTTATGAAAAATATAAATAATAAATCTTAGTAAATCTTATGAAAAATATAAATAATAAATCTTAGTAAATCTTATGAAAAATATAAGAATAATAAACCTTTGTATATCTTATGAAAAATATAAGAATAATAAATCTTAGTAAATCTTATGAAAAATATAAATAATAAATCTTAGTAAATCTTATGAAAAATATAAGAATAATAAACCTTTGTATATCTTATGAAAAATATAAATAATAAATCTTAGTAAATCTTATGAAAAATATAAATAATAAATCTTAGTAAATCTTATGAAAAATATAAATAATAAATCTTAGTAAATCTTATGAAAAATATAAGAATAATAAACCTTTGTATATCTTATGAAAAATATAAGAATAATAAATCTTAGTAAATCTTATGAAAAATATAAATAATAAATCTTAGTAAATCTTATGAAAAATATAAATAATAAATCTTAGTAAATCTTATGAAAAATATAAATAATAAATCTTAGTAAATCTTATGAAAAATATAAATAATAAATCTTAGTAAATCTTATGAAAAATATAAATAATAAATCTTAGTAAATCTTATGAAAAATATAAATAATAAATCTTAGTAAATCTTATGAAAAATATAAGAATAATAAACCTTTGTATATCTTATGAAAAATATAAGAATAATAAATCTTAGTAAATCTTATGAAAAATATAAATAATAAATCTTAGTAAATCTTATGAAAAATATAAGAATAATAAACCTTTGTATATCTTATGAAAAATATAGATAGAATAATAAATCTTAGTAAATCTTATGAAAAATATAAATAATAAATCTTAGTAAATCTTATGAAAAATATAAATAATAAATCTTAGTAAATCTTATGAAAAATATAAATAATAAATCTTAGTAAATCTTATGAAAAATATAAATAATAAATCTTAGTAAATCTTATGAAAAATATAAATAATAAATCTTAGTAAATCTTATGAAAAATATAAGAATAATAAACCTTTGTATATCTTATGAAAAATATAAATAATAAATCTTAGTAAATCTTATGAAAAATATAAATAATAAATCTTAGTAAATCTTATGAAAAATATAAATAATAAATCTTAGTAAATCTTATGAAAAATATAAATAATAAATCTTAGTAAATCTTATGAAAAATATAAATAATAAATCTTAGTAAATCTTATGAAAAATATAAGAATAATAAACCTTTGTATATCTTATGAAAAATATAAATAATAAATCTTAGTAAATCTTATGAAAAATATAAGAATAATAAACCTTTGTATATCTTATGAAAAATATAAATAATAAATCTTAGTAAATCTTATGAAAAATATAAATAATAAATCTTAGTAAATCTTATGAAAAATATAGATAGAATAATAAATCTTAGTAAATCTTATGAAAAATATAAATAATAAATCTTAGTAAATCTTATGAAAAATATAAATAATAAATCTTAGTAAATCTTATGAAAAATATAAATAATAAATCTTAGTAAATCTTATTAAAAATATAAGAATAATAAACCTTTGTATATCTTATGAAAAATATAAATAATAAATCTTAGTAAATCTTATGAAAAATATAGATAGAATAATAAATCTTATTTAGTATATAGGAAGAATAATAAATATTAGGTAGAATAATAACTCTTAGAAAAATTCTTCTAATTACGAACTGTGATGGCAGAATTCGATGAACCCATCAGTCTGTGTGCAATCAGAAAAAATATTCACAAACACATTCGGGTATATTGTGAGTTAGGCAAGTATATTTTCAAATTCTAACAAATTGATACAGCATTGGTGTGCGAATTATTGATACTTAATCATATTTCTTCTTCTTCAAAAAATAAAAATTGATTTGACTGTCTATATTTTTAAAAATTGTTTCCTAGAAACTGGATGCGAAAAACAATGAACGCATGTAGTTTTTTTTAAATCTATATTTCTAAGAAAATATGGATATAGTTCTATTCGATATGATTTGGAGAAACTGTAATGGAAATTTCAAATAAGAAGTTGCATATTCTTCGGGCCTCTCAACATAATGATTTTATGAAATATCGCGGTTGCTTTCGATTTATGCTCCACCATCACATCATAAATTGCGCTTAAAAAAAGGAATTTCCTTTCTATCTATTGCAGGCGCGCCGTCACTGTTATTTTGACAAGAATAGCAATTCATAGCAGAGATGCTGCCATAAAAAATGGAGGAAAGCCATAAAAATATATTTTCAAAGCAAATTGTGGCAATTTATGGGATTTTCGCTTCACAAGGAGAGAGAAAAGCTGAAATATTTTACTCTCACCAAAATAAAAGATGCTCCCAGCAAAAAACACAATTGATTGCTGTGAAAATACCTTTAATAGCTTTTGTTAGATCTTTAATTGCTTGAAATATTTTATTCTTTTGTTTTGATTTAACGACGCTGCTTATGGAGGATTTTTAATTCATCTCCCTATTTTAGGTTTGAAACTTGTAAAGTGGTCTACATGGGATTAAAAATTCCATATTTGTTAATGACATTTACAGTGCCCTCTCATAGAAGTTTTAGTCATAAATTAAGGTTTAAATTTTCAGGATCAAAAATTCATGGGCGGGGAAATAGACAGTTTTTCCTTCAACAGAGATTATTCAAAGATTGGTAAAACAGAATTTTGATGAACGATGATACCAAACTTCATTCAGCAAATTCTTGTTTTTGAGCAATTGTTACCTCAAATGAATCGATACAATGCTAGCTTTGATTTTTTTTAGTTTTTTTTTTTTTTTGAATATTTTTTTGGCGCAAGAGCCATATTTGGTAAACTGCGCCATGCATATGGTTAAAAGTTAAAATCAATGACATCAAAAGCTAAAAGGTCAACAGCAATTTCTAAATGTGTGTTAAAACTTCGTAAATTTGGCAATATTGTTAAAAAATAAAGTCATTTGCAACGCAAACAAAAAGGGAGTTATCAAATATAAGAAAAAAAGAAAAAGAAATAGCTTTCAAAAAATTAAAAAGATTTGGATGTTGTATTTCCTCCATCAAGTCATACAAGGTAACAGATGAGGAATTAAAAAGGTTCTGAAGGGCATTCGATCAGAATGTGGTCAACAGTAAAATTAGTATGACAAGTGGGACATCCGGCACGCTTTCTCCAAAAATAAAGGGCTCATGAATGAAACGTGTATGTCCAATTGTAGCGAAGGCAAGTTCATTTGACGTCTATATCTTGTATAAGAAGGGCAGGACACAATTCAATGGAAGGTTTGATTGAATACAATGCAAAAAAGGGTTGTTTTCAGTTTCAAAGACACCTGAAACATGGAAATTCTTAAAATCTCTAGTCAATAAAAAAATGGATATTCTTGGTGATGAAAATATTGCCTTCTTTTCATATATGCTAGTTAAAAGCATTGCTGATTTACGTATTAGCTACACGAGCAAAAATTTAAGGTCCATAAAATGGCCTGAGAGAGCAATTAAAATATATACTAAATACATTACTTAAATTGATTTATAAAAAATTCCATAACTCAAAACATTTATCAAAATTGAACTCGTTTCTGATTGAATGGTAAGATACAGGATGCATTTAGAAATATCATAATCACATCTCAACATGCCTCTGTTGCCTAGTGGTAAAGTTTCGATTTCGAGAGCGAAATGTTTTCGGTTCAAGACTCCATTCAACGGCGAATGATCATATAAATGGGTTTGGTGCACATTAGATCCGCCGGGTCCAAATGCATTCCCATTGGAGTTTTTTTTTATTTGGAGAGAGGAATGCTAGCTCAGGTCTCGGCCTCGTCATTTGATTGCTGTTCAAATTTGCGACTTCTCTCTTAAAATAACCCTAGTGTTGTTTTCAAAAAGGAACATTATTATATAACTGAAGTAAATCTAGACACCTCACAATGACTAGGCACACTAATAGTGTCGTAGAACATTTGACTAAAATGACTCCATTTGAGCACGGACCTAACCAATATCCAATCAGAAGTTTAAAATGAGAGAGGAAATCTGTTTTTTAAATGAAATCATCGTTACTTGGCTAAAAGTGATCAAGTGGAAATAAAAATATATCTTGTTATTTTTAAATATAATTTATATAATAGGAGAAACAGTGCACATCAATATATAAACTGCAAGTATACAATATATGTTATGAATATGTCAATATACATAATTTTTTTTATCACAATAAAATAATTTTAATGTAAGAAAAAAATTTAGCACATTTTTCTTGTTATGCGATCATTTTTAGCTGTATGCCAGTGATATGTACCCAGATTTTCTATGTGTTTGAAATGAAAATATACCTATAAAGAGATCCATAGGGAAACATCAGTGTCATAAATATATTAAATCTCGGGGGTATGAATTCAGATTGTAAAGCAGCAAATTAGATAAGATAAGACGCAAAAAAATTCTAGAAAGGAAGAAAAAAATTCTCTTGCAGATATATAACTCAAACCATGTAGTATAATAATTCTATTACAATCGCGACGCATATTTAGTATTTTATGAAAACAAGACATACTAGCGATGATCAAAATCACTTTAATGCATTCAATAAATAGTTCTTAGTCATTAGTTTGGTAAGTTATCATTTCTAGTTGATATTTTGTCTCTCCTTAATTTTCTTCACTATTCATTCATTGGTGTTGTTTCCCAAGAAACAAGATTAATGTACTTGTGCTCACAGGACACATTTTCATATTACAAAAAAAAAGAAAAAAAAGAAAAAAAAAGAAGGAGATACAATACATTTTTTCCTACATATAATCTACTTTCATCAGGCTAGTTTATAATTCATTATTATGCGAGAACATGATGTTGTTTTGGTTTGAAGTTCTTGAAGCCTCAAAATATATGGCAAGAAAATTGGCGATTTACTACATTTGAAACACCCATTTTTAGGGTTATTAGAAAATGATAAAGACTGATCGCCAACAAAACGTTACAACTTGGAGCGAATGTCCGCCAAGTACGCGATTCTCCCGTCTGGCCAATAAAGGCAAAAGGCATCATAGGTCGTCAGAAGTTATATAAAAACAAATCTGGCCCCGAGAAAAAGCTTTTTATCTCGACCGATTTTGAGATGGGGGGAAAAAAATGGTTTTTCTAAATATCGACATATGCGTAATCTAATGTGCACGTGATTGTTTGAAACCGGTTTAAACTGGTTTATGACTCAAATTAATTAAGAAAACAATGACTAAAAATAATGTTCTCAATAATAACTTGAAATTTGAAAAAGTAGATTTTAATTTTATAATATTTATTATTCAGTTTTGATCTATTTAAGAATAAAATCTTACGACAGCATTGACTTTTTCGACATTTTTTCCATGAGATTCGCATGAAGAATTTTAATAATTACAAACAACCTTACCGATTTAAATATATATATATATACACACACACACAGTTCGCGACTATCCGGCTTCTGTACTTTCAAGCTTAGTTTCCTTTATCGTAATTAAATGAGGAAAGCAAAGCGTTGCATTGGCAACATTGACATGGCATTGGAAGCGGACATCTGCTACAATGCTCGTAAGTGTCGTGTGCAAAATACGAATTATGGCAGGAAAAGAGCAGCGTTCTGCTCGTTGTTCATTGTTTCGTCAGTTGAAACTGATCTCAGTTGTCGCTGTTCTTGATTATAACTTTACAGTACGTACAGTATTCGTACATTGTTTTTGGGGTATGCTCAATGTTCTTTTTTTATTGTACCACAGTGAAAATTACAAAATTTAAGTTAACATTTGATAAGTTTGCTTGTTTCAACTTATTTTTTTCTCTAATAAATTCTTAGAAAGTGCGGTGCAGTATATTAGAATATATAAATTACTAGTACAGAGCCTTCTATTTTAACTCGACACGTTACCGGCAACTGCTTCTATGATTTCAATGTGCCGCTGCCACTTTCACATTTTACGGAGCATGAAATAAATGGAGGGCTTAGTACTCAATAAGAAGTGAGAAAATACGTATTATAACAGTGAGTTTTAGTATAAAAACCCTGTCTTCTGGTATTGGTAGGCAAAGAAAGAAGCTCATACAACACCATCCTATCCTGCTTTTTTTATTATCCGGCCTGCCCTTCCGCCACATTAGACCGGATACTCGGGAGTGAACTGTATATGAGTAATGGTGTTGGAATAAAAAACAATTTTAAAATTACCTTGCAAAATCTTGTCGTCACCATCTGCCTTTTTATACAAATTGATTTTTACGAAATTTTTATTTTATACACCAGAACTTACCAAGAATATTTATCTGAGAGTTGGTAAGACTTTTAAGTGACTTCCCGGTTTCGCGGATCATTAGTTAAAAAAGTAAACGCAAAGATAGCGAGCGTTCTCGGTTAATTCAGAGAGAAAAAATGGATTTCTTCCTCCTCTTTTCCCCTTCAGTTCGCAAAGTGATTTTTTTTAGTCTATTTAAGCAAGTTTGTTTTTATATTTTTAGGCTAAGCATATCCTTAATCTTAAGTGGAAAATGCAAATTCTTCTTAAAGATAAATTTAATATTTTTGGAAAATCCCATCTTTCTGTAGAGACAGCTTGCCTTGTTGAAATTATGCTTTAATATTGCTTGAATATTAGAAAAATATATATCGCTGTACACTTGCCAGAGAATGTCTGAGTACAAATGCACAATAAACATTCAAGAGTCAACAAAAGCGCATTGTAGCGACTATATTAATTTAATTTTTATTTAAAGTATTTCTTGAACAATTTTTTAAACATCAATAGCAATTTTATAAATATAACGCACATTAATTTAAAGTAATAATAATAATAATTTAACAAAAAATTACCAGAAAAAGTTTGCGTACAAGTACAAATTACAAGGATATTTGCAAAATTATCTTCATTTTTTTAGCCTCCATGAACTTGCATGAAATAGAATATGATCTGCATTCATTTTTGTTACTTATCCATTTTAACTCTGGTGGCAATGCAACAAATAGAATAAAAAACATGGTTGTGTTAATATGGTACACACTTGCAAAAAAAATATTTAGTTTTGTGAAATGAAAATCATTTTAAGACTAAAGAATGAAGTTAAAACTTTTCGAGTAATTGGCGAGATAGTTGGGGGAACTCATTCTTTTATCCAAAGAGTGATCAATAATTACAAGTCATCGAAATCTGTTATCTCAAAGTCACGTAGTGGCCGTCCATCCAAGCTGCCTTTACGCGAAAAAAGATACACCTTGAAATTCGTACGTTTTATTCCAAAGATTACTGCATCTCAAATAGTAATTGATATTAGAGAAAGATTTAAAAAATCTCTTCATGAAAACGCTATACGAAAAATACTGAAAAAGGATGATTATCATGGTAGTGTAGGTTGTAGGAAGGCACACATTTCAGATGTCAATAATCAAAAATGTTTAAATTTTTCCAATGAGTCTGTATAAATCTTCCGAGTTTTAGAAAAAAAAAGTAATATTCTCTGATGAAAACAAGTTTTGTATCTTTGGCATCAAAAGGCGTAAATTGGTATGGAGAAAACGAGGTACGGATTTTGAGAAGCAACATCTTGTGCCTACAGTTAAACACGTTGGAGGTGGCGTAATGATTTCAGGGTGCATGGCAACAAGTGGAGCAGGTTGATTAACTTTTAGATTCCATATTAGATCATATAGGATATCTGAATATATTAAAAGAAAATTTGAAATGGAGCTGACAAGATTTGAACCTTGGCGATGACTTTTAGTTTAAACAAGACAATGATCGAAAATACAAAGTCCACAATGTAAAGTTCTGGTTGCCGTACAATATCAAAAATCAGTTGCATACGGCTCCACAATCGCCAGACTTAAACCCCATCGAACATTTTTGGCATTTATTGGAACGCAATATTCGGCAACATAACATAACGTCGAAAGATATGCAAAAAAAGTGATTATGATGGAATGGAATAATATTTCATCTGGGGAAATCTTCAGGCTAGTCCGATACATGCCTAAACTATTGACAGAGGTTCTTAGACATAAAGGTTACCCAACCAGGTATTAAAGTTTAATTGACAGTTCAAGAAAGCAATTTTTTGAAGAATTTTTTCTTCTGTACACAAACTTTTCTGATAACTTTTTGTGTAATTTTAAATTATTATTATTATTTTAAAATAATGTACGTTATATTTCTGAAAATGTTGCTGATATTTAATGAATTGTTCAAGAAATACTTTAAATAAAAATTAAATTAATAAAGCCATATTAATATACTTTTATTCCTTCTGTAATGTTTACTGTAGGTTTGCACGCAGACATTTTATGACAAGTGTATTTATCTGAAAAAAATTGAATTGAAAGAAATTTTATCAAAATTAATCTTAAATACAATATTTTTGAACACAATATTCTAGCATAGAATAAAATATTAAGTTAAATATGTTGTTACATTTACCGTGACCGTAATATCACATGATTTAATTCCCTTACACATCTCATTAAACTCGCACTTCATGTCTGCTATATTTACTGAAAACAAAATGACTGATTCAAAATGAGCTTGGCTTTTCCCATCAAAATTGAGTAATTATTTGATTAAAAGGAAATAACATTATTTAGTCGTTAAACTAAAAGCTATTTCTCAAATAAAAAATGGTATTCGAATTATCGACTAACTCGAAGCCTCAGATATCGTAAAGCAATTATAAGGAACTTAATTTCGCAAATGAAAAGAAGTTATGGGGTTTCCATGGTTACAGAAAGTAATTCGACGCTTTTCTTGGGATATTAACACATTTTTGAAAACGAAGAGTATCGCCCTTTTCGTAGTTGATAAGCTGGGTTTAAAAGTTAATTCGAATAATGAGTCAATAAAAATTCGCCGTTGATAAAAGTGTTTTCACTTTTACGAACTCCAATTATAAAGTTCTTTTTGAATTTTTGCATGATATATTATGAGAGGCGTAGAAGCCAAGGAAAATGTTGGAAATTTAAAAATATTGCGAAAGACATGGTATAAAAATGAGTGAAACCTGTTTGAGATAAAACAGTGACGAGTTGATAGGTTATCTATTACGAACCAGTTTCAACGAAAATTTTAAAAGAGCTGCGATAACGGTAAATATATTGGAAAAAGCAATGTATTTACCATTATCGTAGAAAATAACTGAAAAAGAAATCGAATTTGCTTAGATATACGATGGATGTTGTATAGCAGTTTGGAAAAAATTCTATAATTAATTCTTCACTGACTTATTCATAAAAGAGATTGTTTTATGTTGGATCACTTTTTCTGTTATAAAGAAAAAAATGAGCAATTTTTATTTTTGTTATAGTTATAAGTATCCTATTTCATGTAACATATACTCAACATAGTTGTCACTTATGATATAGTGAGGTAACCTAAATTGATTAAAAATAAAAAGTATAATTGTAGGGAAAATGATTCATGTGACTTAATGGTCTTGTACTTTGTATCAAACTGTTGCCTGTATTGTTGTTATTTCTCTTTCGTCCTCTTTTCAGCAGCGATGAGGAAAAAAAGAAACAAAATTTCATTTATGAATCTTCGAGAATTTTTAAAGAAATTTCAACATTGACAAGCCTAGAAGATATTGCTATTGACAAATGTTTCTTTTTTGATTTTATATTGAATAATTTTGCAGAGTGCCTTGCCATAAAAAGTTTCAACTATTCTTCTCAATTTGTTTGTTCTTCACCATACTTGACAGGCCGAAGTTTTTTTTATTTCTCACTGCCAACTTATAAGCCAGACGCTGAATTCCTTTCTTTGTCAATCCATGCTTTGACACTTTACTTATATACTCCTCTAAACAGATCTCTTCTTTTACAGAAAATATATTTCTTTTTCTTTTTTTTACTGAACCATTATATTTGAACATCTTCCACAGATTTCTTAAAAGCCATTGAATGTAGTATTTTATGGGTTTATATTGGATAATTTTGCAGAGTTCCTGGCCATAAATAGTCTCAACTATTCTTATCCGTCTGTTTTTGTCTTCATTATACTTGACATGCCGATTTTTTTATTGCCAGTTGCTAACTTCTAAATCAGACTCCGAACTCTTTTCTTCGCCAATCCATTCTTTATATTTGCTGCTTTATTTATACACTCTTCTAAACAGATCTGTTTTTTCCCAGAAAATATCTTTCTTTTTTTTCACTGAGTCATCATAATTGAATTTCTCTTTTCCAGAATTTTTAAAAATAATCGAATGTAGTATATTGAATGAATGTAGGAAATTTAACATTAAATAACTTACACAATTCTCTAGTTGAAATTTTCTTTTCGCCTTCAACTCCCATAGATTCAATTATTTATTTTATGTTTTCTAAATTACTATTTTCATATTTTTCTCCGTCTTGCTCCATTTGATAACCTGAAACAACCACGATAATTAACATCATATATCTCAGATTAGTAATCCATGGTACAAATATTGTAATTCTAGTTTGTTGTTAAACCCTGCAGGTTATAGTGAAACTTTCAAAAGGCATCTAGGTTTATTTAATAAATTATACTGTTCAAACTATAATACAGCGGGGATCTTCAATCAATTCTTGCAGTTTGTGATAAAGAAATATATTTCTTCGAAATTTTATTTCTTAAATATTAAAAACAATTTTTATAACTACAATCATAAATAAGATTAGAATGGTAAACAACGACAGGTTGTTTCTACTTAATACTAGTGAATATTACTTGAGACATTTCAACTATTTGCTATAATATGTCAGCTCACACCGAGATAAATGGTTTAGGTGATTCACGGTACACTTTTCCCAAAGTACAACAGTTCCACTTAGAAATATAAAATACTTGAAAATTGTTTCCCCAAAAGCCGCTAAAAATTGATGAAATTTTATTTAATAATGTATGATTTCAGAATAAAATATTTTATTAGTCAATATTTTATTAGTTTTATTAGTAACTATCAATAATATTTTCTTCGATAAATTATCATATACATGGAAGAGCTAAAACATTATGACCATCCTCATAATCTTCAATGAACTCGTTTGGATGATGCAGAGGACACGTCACTTAGTGGAAATGGTATTTAAATGCTGATGGAGAAGGAAAGGAATCATTCTTGCATCTAATTTTGAGAGTGATGGGAAAGGTTGCTGATTTAGGCGAATTTGATAGATGGTATATTGTAATGACCCAAAGATTCGGTACGGATATTTTCATAACTATCAGGTTGTTCACGATCTGCCGTTATTAGTATTTATGCAAAGTGGATAGATAACGGTGAAATCAACAGTAGACGCCAAGTGCTGGACGTTTAAGCGTCATCAAAGGAAAAAGACGTCGGAGTCTGTCCCACCTGAAAAAGCAAAATCGGCTCCATACAGTGGCTTAGCTGACAGCAGGTTCAAATGCCAGGGTTTCGGAACAAACAGTTTAGCGGTCACTGTTACATATAGGATTGTGCAACAAACGTCCCACTCGTGTGCCTCCGTTGTTTAAGCACCATAGTCAACCACGGTTACAGTGAGGTAGGGAATATTTAGATTAAACCATGGAAAAGTGGAAGAGAGTTACTTGGTCAGACGAATCTCGATTTCTCATTCATCGCATTGATAGCTGTGTCAGGATATGGCGTCTTCCAAGCGATCAGTTTTTCCCCTCCTTACTGCAGGTCATACGAAGGCTGGTGGGGGCGGTATTATACTTTGAGGGACATTCTCATGACCATCTCTGGGACCTGTAGTTGTGGTAGAAAAGACCCTGAAAGCTGCGGACTAAATGAACATAATGCGAATGAGTTGCACTATTACATGGCATATCTTTTCCCAACTGGAAATGGAATCTTCTAGCAGGAAGATACCCCGAATCACAATGCTTGAATTATGTTGAAGTGGCTCGAGGAGCATATTAATTATCAATTAAGGTTGTGGTCTTATAACTCGTGGTAATAATGTTTTGGCTCTTCAGCGTATACTTTTCAAGTATTCAATTCTTGTGGCATCAGAGTAATTATGTCGTAATCGTTAATGCATATGTAATCGAGCACTTAACTGTATGTTGTCTTAAATTGTATTATGGCATAATGTTATAAATATAATATGTACAATGAATTAAAAATTAAACTGACGCACTTGGCCTGTATCATGAGGGTATGATTGATTGCATTTAATCGTTTGCTTTTGGTGATGTAATTAATTTTGAGATCACGGCAAAATTTAAAACTGTTAGGACTTAGTTACGAAATTAAAAAAATGACATGATTTTAAAACGCTTATTAAAGCATTCGCAATTTCTGCACACCTGTGCATAGATTTACGCTTCGATGCTTATAACTTGAATAACAAGATTCTGCATGCACACATTGTGATTTCCTCGTATCTATATTCCATATCATTTTAGAATACCTATTTTGATTAACACTCCAAAATTATTTAGTTCCGAAACAAATTCTTGCTGTTGATTGATTATATTACAGATACTCAAAGTTTCGTATTTTACAATTCCATAGCATTTTATTCTCTAACTGAAATATAATTTTGCAGTTTTACCAGGATTTTATGTTAAAAACAACTCGAATCGCTATTATTCAATTATTTTCACAAATGCATGTTACCGTTTGAAACCATATCAAGTTAATTTTGATTTAAAAAAAAATCAAAATTTTAGTTACGAAAACTTAAAATTGCAGACATTTTAATTATTGATGCATCTATTTCGAACACTTCGCTGATTGGGCTCATCTAATAGTTTGGATTCGAAAGAACAATGAATGAATCATTAAGGAGAAATCATGTCATTTGGGGAAAAAGTGTAAAACAGGCTAGAGCTCAATTATATATAGTACAATTTTCAGCATAATTTTTTCTATTTTGTGTTGTAAACATAGGTTTTACTAGTGACATATGTTTTGCTAACCAGCAGTCATTGCCACTTTTAATACCTACCACATTTCTGGTAGATTGCAGTATAACACTGGCACCGTATAGTCAAAGAATAGTTCTTAAGATGGCAAGCTATCAGCCAGCGAGAGTGGTCTCCCTTCGCCTTGTATGGTATCTGCGTAAAATAGTTATGAACTATTGACTTATGGTTTGAATATAGCATTTTTACTAAACCTATCGTGTCGTCCTTGGCGACTTATTTGGCGATTAAACCTTGGCATGCGTTAATAGTATCTAAAAATCGACTTTGAGTTTTAGAAGCGTTTTTCTCAATAGATTGAAACTAAGATCAGACAGAAAACTGCAATTGTCACAAAATCCCACACCACATTTAATATCCTTTAGTCCTTGGGTTTTTGATTTATAGCGTTTATTTGTTTCTGGAAGTACAGATCGACAGACAGACAACTGGGATTTGGATATGGCTCAAAATTTGACAGGTGTCTGCTCTACAGATGCTAAATCTGTGAACCAAATTTTATGTACCTAGGTCTCTTTGTTTTGTAATCATTGTGTTAGCTTATATTCGGACAGTCGGACTTCTTCTGAACAGATTTTACTCAAATTTTGATAGAAATCTGGAAATTTGGCATAAAGACCGTATACCGAATTTCAACCGCTTAGCTAAAAGTGTTTTTGAATTATCTTTGCCATTGATAGACAGAAGGGCATCTTCCAAATATTTGTTTTTCGATCTATCTCAGAAAGGTCTAAAACGTATAGATCCGTTAAGATCTCGAGTTCAAATTTTTTGATGATTACTATACTTTTTCTATACTATGCGAGAAAGTAAAAACCGACTACAGGACTGAATTGTTGAGAATTATTTCATATTTCTGAGCAAATCGCTCGAATATAAAAGGAAATCTCTTCCAACAAATGAGAAAAGCACTCTACAAATCCATAGAGACGCATCTGCAAGAAGAAACAAAATATCCTCATCCATCCTGAAAATGAGAGCTGTCACATTGAGATGGAGGGACAGAATGGAAGAGAAGTGTCAACAGAGAACAATAACCTGTTGACGAAACGCTTTCTTTTCCAGACCATTAGCAGAATAAATGCGAGAGGGAAGCCAAGAAAATGGACCTGTCATCTCGTGAAAAAAACTGACCCATCGCTGACCAGAGGAATAGAGAAACAGTCGGCAAGAACATAATGTGGTTTTCATTAAGGGAAATAGTCCAACGTTGGAAGAAATATCATCATTTAGGATATATATTTGTATGTTTGTTGCATTCTTCGACTTCCTTTCGTATGAAATAATATCTTTTACTTCCAATTTAGCCCGCTGTTTTTTGATGGTTCCTTTATTTTATTATGTATTAGTCGCCTCACGCGACCAGCTGGTTCGTCGAGAGTATTGGTCATATTTGATTTCTGATAAGTAGTTTTTTATAACTCCATGTTCATGGTTCAGCCAAATTATTTAACATTAAATCTGTGTTATTGTAATTGTCTTTCGTAAGTTCTGTTTATCGTGTGCATGAATCTTTTAATGGAGAAACTCCCGTAATATCATACTGCTATTAAAAACGTAATTATCTGATTCATTTATTATCTGAATTTCGTTACATTGTAATTTTACATTTTTATTAGCCTTGTAAATGGATAGATATTAAACAGTATCCCTTCTTTGGCTTTCAATGAAGAAGGAAAATCAAGCAATTAAGTACTTGATGAAACTTTGAAAACAGTTTGAATTTCAAGGCAACAATATAATCTATTTTTGAAAATTGTTCAAAATTTTTTAAAAAATTGCTAAAATTTAACAAAAATTTCCATATCTATTCATTTCACATCATTAAAAAGTCAATTTTTAAATTTTTGGACGATGTAAAATGTGTTTTGATGTTTTTTTTTTTTCTAAGGAAATAGTGGGAAAACGCCAATTCTTCAGTTAATCTTTAAATAAGCCAAAATTCTAATAAATTTTTTTAAAAATCTAGTAGAGGTAAACATTTTTATTCTCTAAGATACACATGTGCCAAATGTGGTAACTGTAAGTCAAATGATCTGGCCTGTCGACTGCCAACACACACACACACACACACACACACTCACACACACACACACACACACACACACACACACACACACACACACACACACACACACACACACACACACACACACACACACACACACAAACACACACACACACACACACTAAAAGAATTAAAACATTTAAGACTAACTCATAAATTTTTCTTTCCTATTTACAGTAAGCATTGGCTTATTCGAATCAGTTATTGACAGTTATATATAGAGTAGCACAGTCTTACAAACAGTCCAAACACACTGATTTCAGTGTTTTTGGCACAGTTACGATTAAATTAAGACAAAATTTTGGCACAATTTCGATAAATTTTGGCACAGTTACAATCAGTTAAGATTACGATTCTTACGATTTAAACTTTTTGCACATCTCGAATGAGTGTGATTTCATAGAGCATTAAGAATTTTCTGTGATAGCCGTATAGAGACCTCCTGTCCTTCCTTGAAAAATGGCAGCTATTGGCTTTAATTACCGAGATAAGAACGTGAAATTTTGATAAAACCCAATCATATCTCATTTTAGCATCAACATTTCTTCAATTCTTCAATAGTTTATGAGGAGCGTACGATTTATGTAAAAGCAGATTAGCTCTCGCGCTTGAGTATAAAATGCATACTACGACAATTCTTCGTTTAAACAACATCTAGTCATGCTGTCTTATTTATAAATTATTATCACCTGAAATTCAAGCTCTACGCTTGAATTTCAGGTGATACGCCATTATTTCTTATCGCCAGATGCTGTGCTATTTTGTACCACTTGTATATTATTTTTAGTGTACTTAAAATAAAGAAATTTTATTGTATTGCAATTTAGATTCAATTTTGTAAACGTGGGTGATTATTTTAAGCATTGCTAAATCAAATTGGACTTGATCCTTAAAATTAATATTTTGTTTTAAATTAATGAGATCGAAATATTAGCTATTGTTTGTATTACGATGGCAACATATGGTTTGCTACATCACTCCTAACATCTGAATCGCGACAAATTAAGAATTGATAAATGTTTGAAAAAATTGTAATATTCTTGTCTTATACACACGTTAAATGTAGAATGGAAATGAGATTTGAATCCTATTATTGATAGATACAAAGGTTTTATAGAATAATTCAGATTATACTTATAACAATATTGCTTTCCTTTTTAAATCAAAAGAAACGAAATCTTGTATGTAGAAAGAGCTTTTTAAGTCCAGAAAGAATTTAAAAAAATACTAAAATAATTTTTATTGATGTTTTTACTAACAAATTTAAAATCCATTCTATAATCATATGTAAAAATGTTAAATACAAATAATGAAATTGTATTTAATTTTTAAGCAAATGTTAAATATCGTTTGCAATGAAACATATTTTCCTTTCATGGAATAGAAGGAAGCTTACTTTTTATGTTCAAGTAATCCATTTGATATAAATTTCTTTCGAATTTTTTTATATATTTCTTGCACAATGTATGAAAAAAAGTTTAGATGCAGGAAATCTGGAAAATGCATTTGGATTATTTTTAATGAGACGGGGGATTTTAAAACCCCACCTAATGTGCGAAAACTGTTTTCAAAAGAGAAATGATTAAAATCCTTTTTAAAATTCTTGTGAAAGCAGAAACGCCGAATAAATTCAGAAGAAAGAATTTATTTTGGAATTTAAACTCGTTTTTATAAGCGAAAAAGCGGAATTTTAATGATTGTTATTCTAGTGGGATTGCGCTACCGTGCTTTCAGGAAGAAAAATTACATGCTAGGAGAAAGAAAATAGCATTTTATAAAGTGGATTTTCTTTCATTTTCGACATATATCAAGGTTGTAGAGGAAATTATATGAGGCTAAATTTTTTAGCATGATGTTGATGGTTGCAAACACGCTTTTCAGAAACCAATTTCACTTATTTTTAATGCTGAATTATAAAATTGATGTCATATACACATCAGTATATCATGTCCGAGATTAGATAATAAATTATACATCTATTCTGTACTTCAAGCAATATTCATTCCTATTATTTAAAAAAAAAATACAGATTTTCTTCCATTATATTGTCAAAGGTGCATGTCATTTACTTGCAAGGATATAGCATAAATAGGTTTCTGACTCAAGAACAGGTTTCGTAAATGATTATAAAAATTGTAAACCAAATGCAAAATCAAACAAACAAACAAAGAAAGAAAAACCAAACATGCTTAAGTGGGACAAATATATCACGATATCATTGTATATACAATCGTAGACTAGTGAGGAAAAATAATCTTAAATGATAATAATGGTGATTGTTACATCAATATTTTCTATGTCTGTAATTCTAAGTATTATGTAATGAAAAATTATTTTATTTATCTCTTATTGAATGATATGCAGAATGTTAATAAAATTTCTCAATTAAGAAAGGCCTACAGTTGAAAACTTGCGTCAGGAAAATGTGAAACTTAGTGGATGATTTTATAAAGGAATGGTAAAGACATTTAGTGAATAAAATAAAAGTAGGTTTCATTTATAATCACCAGAGAGCGCATTGCCATGAAAATCCATAGAAATACATACCCATTTTTTCCAATGTGAGGCAATATTTGTTATAAAACCAAAGAATATTCGAGGAGATATTGTTTCCTTTGCAGTCGACATTTACAATGGCATTGAATTTACGAGATGACACTTTGTTGGTTAAAATAATTTCAGCTAAACGCTCGTTCCACAGCATCTGCTGTTCAGAAATTACAAACTGCGAAGGAACTTCTATCAAGTACCCAGAAAAATGAGAATGAAATTTGAAAAAATAAGATCATAGTCTTTTCGTCCTGAAAGAGAAAGAAAATTCGTTTCTGTATACTTAGTTGAAATGGTTGTTGTTATTTTACAGAAGGACACAGCTTTCAACTTTCAGGCCATCACCAGTGTTCGCAGCAAGCTCTACGAGAATACTTGTAGATTTTATAACAGCTGCTGCATCTCGTTGATAAAAATTTGCATTCTACAAGATTTCACGGTCATTTGCCCCTGGAGGTCATATTTGGAACTAATTTTTTCTTCATTCACTGAATATTTCGCTCTTTGTTTATTAAGTCATTCATAAAATTTCACTTTTTTCTGCCGAATGGCTATGGCATCTCTGAAGAAGAGAATTTTAATTGTGGGCATCCTATATAAAATGTAAAAAGAAAACATAATCCTTCATCATTTTGTTTTAAGATTGGTAGCTTAAATATGAATGAGATGGAAGACAAAATTAAAAATTTACTATTTAGGCTGTAAATGTATGCTTGTAAATAATATCTTCTAAACAAATATTGCATTAATATATGATAAAAAAAAATTCAATTTTTGACAAAACTATTATTTGGATTTTTTTTTCTCCTCTTGGTTAGAGTTTTAACTATCAACATTTTTAAAGGTAATATTTAGACATTTTATAATGGATAAGACACTACAAATAGTTCACATTTACAGCAGATTTTTATGATCAAGTCTTTTAAGATCTTACAAAAAATACACTGAAAGTATAAATTCCAAAACATGCAATATTTACCATATATTATTATAAAGGTTCGATGCGTCAAACAGTCAAAGTGTCTACTACAGTATTATTATATTTTCTAGATTACATTTTCTTACTTTCCAGTGACGTTTTAGTTTTTATTCGTCCCAGTCTACAGATTGATTATTTATTTATTTTAGAACAATAAACTTGCGCCTAGAGAAAACAAAAACACAGACAATACTTTGATAATTTTCTTTGAAACATCTGCTGGAATGTTGCTAAAATATCATAAAAAGTAAATGTTTTCAACGCTTCATAATTTGATTGGTCTAAATCGTAGAGAAGTGTAGTTTTATTTTTTAATATGCTAAAAAATACTTTACTAAATATAATTAATAAGGCCGAGCTAAATATAAATATTTTATTTTTTAAATTTTTTTAGCAATGCATGGATTGATTAAATAACATAAAATTTAAGTCCTAATGTGATTTAAACATTTTTCCCAATCGTATTTATACTCCCAGCTGTCGTGGATTAAAAATTATGCATTGGCTTACTATAAGAGTAGATATTATATATTTTGTTAAAGTTTTAAGAAGTATTAAATAACAATTGCGCAGCATTGTTAACCATGAAATCACCATTGCGAGAACATTTGAGTGATGTAATATTGCTTTGCTCACGTTTTTACCTTATAATTTAAATTTCACACTATTTTGGGACGGGAACACACACAGGTAACATTAAGTTTTCCCATCTCATTTCATTCGTTATTTAATCAACCTAACCGTTATTAGGTTATGTTCAACCTAATTTGAAATAGGTTGCGCATCTTTCAGCAACAAAAGAGAACCACAAAGCATTCAAAGCATACCACAACATGCAGTTAGATGTAAGATGATGTGTGAAATCAATTTTTTTTTAATGTGATAATGCCTTGCATGAACTATGAGGTACTGTGCAGTTTTAATAAGCAATGTATTTGAACCAGCGCAAGTTCCATATTGTGTTCCCGGATAAAGATGTAATTCTGGAAGACGACTCTATACGTTACAAATAAATTTAGTATAAATTGCCTTTAAGGAACATTTCTTAATTTATAATGTTGATTAAATGTACATGATTTAAGCATGATATTTTGAAATTTGTAGAGTCACCGATTGGACACAGTGAAACGTATACTAATTTATGTTTCTCATATATTAAGTACTCAAAGATAAAATATGTCGATGATCGAAAAATTTGATGTTGAACTTTGGATGAATCTCTCCGTCATAGATCTTTCTGAACGAACCGAAGAAAATAGTCGATTTGTTGGTGAACACTTTGTAGTGGATATGGCCAACTGCTTTGAAACTAAAATAAAGACTTTCACTTCATGTCAACACAAGGTGCAAATTATAATGAATGTTCTTGCATGGATTCAAATTATGGTTACAACTTATATATGGGCATGAAAAAGTTACAGTTGGAATGCTGGTGGATAACAGATGGATTATCACTGAGATTCGAAACTACTATTAAGGTTTCAGTAATGAGATTCGAATCCACAGATCAACCTCACCAAAACCTGAGGAATCGGATCAATGGAATGATGATTCATTAATAGAATAATAAATCCTTCCCGTAATTAGAACTGCTTACATTCAACTCTCCGTAATCGTAATTATTTCTTTCTGCGTTTCATTTAAATCGTGTTATGAAGAGATGCCATGATATTGTTTCGTAAGATGGCTGTCACAAAGTTTTTCTTTTTGCTAAAATGAAACGTTATTATCATAATAGCTATTGTTGATGTTTAATTTAAAAACCTTCATCCTGATGATAGGTTTTCTAATAACTGTTTTATTTTTAAACAATATGGTAGCAATGCACTTGACTATCAGCCTAATCTATCCAACAAAACTTCGAATAAGCTAAGCAAAATGTGAAATGCCATTTCAGAGCAGACGACCAAATCTGCCAACTCTCTTTGGAGATCTCTTCCTTCAGACAGCCAGATGCAATTTGTCCCATGCAATGCACTCAACTTTATGCGGAGAGATTGCGCCCCGGTTGATATTTACGGTCGGAAAGTTTCGCAGCCCCATCGATTGAAAGGGAGCCGTTAGTCGAGACGGGAGCCGATCGGCTTTACAGATAGTGGAGGACATCAGATCAGGATGTCGATCAACATTTTTTTTATAGAGATAAGGCAGTTTGTTTTGTGCAGTCTTCTAGAGAATATATCTATCTGGAGTTGATTGCTCTGAAAGGAATGAGAGGAGTGTTCTGGGGAGTGATTCATTACCATCCGAATCGTTGTAGTGTTGTTGAGGTCAAAAGCTTTTCGTTGAAGAGTTGGGGTGGATTGAATCGATTGTAAAAATACGTTTCAAGCCCTGATACATGAGAAATCATATTTAATTCCTGTTTAAATGTGTAAACATGTTCATAAATAATATTTTTTTAAAAATGAATCTTCAGTCTCAACTATGCGATTATGAATTATTTCTAAAATAAACATTGTAGATATAGCTGATGCTGTAGAATGTCATAGAAAAGAATGTTAATGCTGCATTTTTCATAAACATTCCAAAGGCGTTTGCAAAAAACACGTTCCAAATCTTGTTGTGTAACAATAGGACTTCGCTCAATTCTTTTAATGGTTAACTTCAAGTACTGAGTCTCAGTTAGCAAAAGCAATCCCCAAATCCATAAATTAGGCTTTGATTTCGACTTCATAGCTGTATCCAGTTTTACTTATTACTTTCTTTCATATGTTTTATATTTTTTAATAAAAATATAACTTTTCTAAATTGTAATTTTTTTTTCATTAAAATTTGCTTTTACCAAAAATAAACTGATCTAAAATAAATTGAGTTCTACTTGACATCATACTACTTAACAGCAATGATCTCTATCTCGAATTTCACCATAACAGATCTTTTAAATAATTTAATTATATGAGAAGGCTTTACACATTTCGTGTCTGTGCATGTTTTACATTTTTTTCCACTGGTAAGATATATTTTATCTTATATAAATATGATTTCCGAAGCTCTCAAATAAACCACATGGAAACTATATACAGAGTACAGCTTAGTAGATTTATCGGAGAAAGTTTAATTGTGCCTTTAGAAATTCTTATTCTATGTATCATTAACTATAGGAAGTTTGTAACCTAATACAACATTATTACCCTGTCTAGTATAAGAATCCAAGGTAATTTAGAAACCATTATCCTTACAGAACGGAGGATGGAACGAAGGTTGAGTCCTAACTACCATCTCTGATCATAGTATAATTCCTCCTTTAGGATGTATATTATGTCATTAGAATGGATGTCATTCGAGCCCACAGCATTACTACGTCCTTTAGTGAAGCGAGAGCCAATCATTTAAACAGAAGCGTCTTATACTCATATCTGGTGTGTCCTTCGGTGGAGGTAGAGATTAGGAAAATTGAATTCTTCCAAATTCAATTTTATTTAATGATAAGTTCACATTGAGTAGAGTTTTTATAATGATTTCCTTTAAATAGTTGCATTTGAAAAAATTACCCATGATATTGATATTCACTTGTTTATCCCTGATATTTGTTCTGATGATGATGATCATGATGTCGTGTCCGTTTTACAACTGAAAGAAGGGTGCAGTAGCTTCTGAGGGTCAAGACCCTTGAGCACCGGATATTTGTTCTTTTCTGTACTATTATTTTGTAGCTTAAATGTGTATTGAAAGCAGTTCATCCTTCATTCATTTGACCGGCATAAATTAATCCTTTTATTTAAAAAAATGATTGTTTTTTGAAACGCATAAAGTTGATATTTAAAAAGAGCATTTGGCAATGGGTGCAAAAAATTTTATATAAATAGTTCAAACTATATTTACCAAGTAGAAGTAGTCATTGCTTAAGCAGCAAAAACAAAACTTGGTTCTGAAGGAAAAAGATCGTTGTTTCGATTCTGTCCCTTCAAAAGATATCCATAGAAGAGGGTCTCGAATTGCGGATACCAATTTTGTGACAAAACAATATTTTTGTAATATATATGTCCTTTATATTACAGAAAACAAACATGAATAATTTTCTTCATTCTATCGATATTAATAATAAATAATAGTAGCAATAATTTTTAATACAAAATGAATAATGCATGCTTCAAGCGTTTTGCTCTTAAATCACCAGACTGTGTAAATTCTAGATAAGGTTTATACAACTGTATGCACAATGAGTAGCTTTTTCTTTGCTTACTTCGGGAGCCGAGATTATTTGTTCAGCAAACGATGGACGCTAAATTGGCCCAGTGGAGCAACGAAATCAAATGAAGTCGAAAGAGAAAGAAAAAGGAGCCACGGAAATATCATTATCTGGATTTTTATTAAACTTTGCATTTTTAGAGTATTTTTTGTAACATAATCCATTGATTTATTCGTATTTTTTTATATATTCTTACAATGAATAGACGGTAATAAAACGTTTCTTTCATGAAACTTTATTTTACCAGTCGCTCGTATAGATAAATCAGCTTTGTTTTACAATAAGAGAATTAGAAAATAAGAGACAAGATTTCCAAATAAAATGACTTAATTTAATCTTTTATTGAAAGAATATGAAAAGATTAAAAATAAAAGAGTTTTTTTTGATATCTTACTATTATTTACACAAAATAGTTTTCTTTGTTTCCATTGCTTAATCACGTTTTTTGATCCTATTCTTGCTTTTGCCAAGTTTTGCCTAGTCGACACTTTTTTGTACTTTTCTTTTATAAAAAAGAATTTTGCATAAATAAATTGTTCATAGTTTTTAGTTTATATATTTATCCTCTTGTATTTGTTAACTGAAATTATATTTAAAAAAACAGTGTTACAGAATTTTAAGTGATTCCGTTCGAAGAGCAATTATAATTTTTATTGCAAATAATTGAAAATTTAATTATTGAAATTAATTCTAAATAATTGAAAATTTAAGGTTGGAGGTTTATTTGTGAAGATCATCTAGTTACAACCGAATGACATCATTGAAACGCTTGTACTTTTTCGATGTTTTTCACTAGTGCTGTGTACAACATGCTTGATGTGAAAATCGAAGAATACTTAAATATATCAAATCCTCTGATGATTCAGATATCACTTTCAGATAACTTCTTTTAAAAACTATTCGGTAGAGGATGACACAAAGTGACAGAATAAAGGGAAGGAAATCAAAATAACGGCTTAAATATGTCAGAAAAATTACAAGCATCTGCAAGGTAAAACAATAAGTCACGTGTTGCTATTCAGCTATTTCAGAGATTCTTGAAGCAACAGATCTTACCATTTGTACCATAAGCAAACTACAGTTACAAGCATATTCTTCGATTTTCACACGGTTAAAAACAAGTTCTACGCAAAGTTGCTACATCGAAGGAATACAAACTTACTAAGCTAGTATTTATGATGTATCAGTTATAAGGTGATGGCTGTTTAATTTCCATCTATTGTTTAATATACTTTAAAAACTCTAGCTACAGCATTATATTTTACTTACAGAATTTTTTTAAATTTTACAACATAAACAACTTTATACAATTCTTTCTAACTATACAACTTTACAGTTTTATACAATACTTCAATTTATAATACACAATTTTATAACGAAAAATGTATTAATGTATATTTCGCTGAATTCGTTTTTGCAGTATAAAAGCTATATAATAAAAGCAGATTGAAAAATCTTAGGAAATAATTGAAAAGATTAAAACATTTATTTAATAAGTTTTCTATAGAATCTTAAAAACATCATCATTAGAGTTTTTTTTTTTCCTGGAGAAATTATCAAAGTTTTCTTACATTTCGTTTCCATTCCTTTTGTGATTTCATCTAGAGCCTCACAGAAGTATCAACGGACAAAATTTTGTGAATAAACTGAAAACGGATATTCACATTTTTACTTTCGTTTATAAGATATATAAAAAGGAAAATTATTATAATAAACCAAATATTTGATCCCAAGAATATGACAAATCTCCTCGCTTCAGATCTCTTTGTGTTCGAAAAACACTGTTTTGGAAGTCTGTCTGTCTGTGAATATGATAACACGAAAACGGCTTCAACTAGGTTGATGAAATTCGATACGTTGTCTCTGTACCAAATTTGAAGATATGTCTTCAAATTTTCATATTCGAAGATATATCTTCAAATCTTTTAATGAGATACATTTGCAGGAGGTTTGTCTCTTTATCGAGTTAAATTGAATTCAACAACAACAACAATGTAAAGTTCTAGATAGAAAAAATTTAGTATACAGATTTAGCATTTAAAATGTAGATCCAAATTAAAATTAGAACTAAACTCATCAAGCTGTTGACTGTCTGTCCTCATACTTTTGTATGAATATAAATGAGATAATTAGAAAAAAAACAGCTTTGGCGAATCAAGTGTGGCTCAGTTTAATCCTCTAAAGTAGAGATATGTATTAAATTTTGAAATAAATCCTTATAAGGATATGAAATAATCCTTATAAGGATATGAAATAATCCTTATAAGTATGCGAGAAATTTTTGAGGAAACCCATTTCACTCGTTCACGTAGCCTTTGAAGGTATGTTTCAAATAGCTAATATTTTTTTTAAATATACATTCTGCATTTAAATTCATTTTTATTTTCAAATAGCATGCTTTTCATCTGCGACTATCGACGTATTTTTATTTTAATTATTTTTAGATTGCTTACATGCGAGTTGGTTGAATTCAGCTAGAATTCTCATAGAAAAATGATGACATGAAAGGCTTCCTTGCTCTCGAATCCTTCATAATTTAAAAACAAAGTTTTTGGAGGATGAAAGAACATTGAAGACAAATATAATTAAGAAGTTATCGACTTGAAGAAGCACAGAGAAGAAAGCGGGAATAATATAAATTTATTAAAACTTCCATTTTCTATTTTTCTAGCTGCCAAAAAACATTTGGAGCTCAAAAAGTTTTGAAATAAGGGGGGGGGGACCATCGCTTTTTTAAAAGTTGACGATTGCGCAATGCAATAGTCAAGTGATCATTTCAAACTGATTTAAACCGGATTTTCGCGCAAAAAAAATCTAGCTTAAGTTTATTGACGATTAAGACGATTTTGAGATGGAAAAAAAGTATCGTTTTCTAAAAAAAAAAAAATCGGTTTAAATTGGTTTTTCACGAAAAAAAAAAAAATTCTGGCCTCGAGAGAAAAAATTTAGATCTCGATTGATTTTGAGATGGTCAAAAACCATCGCTTTTCTAAATGTTGGTGATTCTGAAATACGAGTCATGAGAGAACGTGATGTTTTTCTGTCGGGTTGATACCACGTGACTTAAAAAAATAATGTTCTCACATGATATCATGAAATTTGTGATAGAAGATTTCAATTTTTTTATATAGTAATCATTTTGATATTCAATCACATTGAAATGATAACAAAGTGAAACGGTTCACTTAATTCCTAGTTATATCTTTAATTGTTTCTGTTCTCCTTATTGGAATGTTTTCAACCATTTGATCCCACCACATAATGCAGTCTGTTTTTGAATAAAGCTTTATTATAACATTACTAATTTATTTCATATTTTACTTGTTTCGCTAATGAGTAGACCCTTAGTCTACAAGTGGGGATAAATTGAAACTCGGTCTTTTTTTGAAAAGTTTAGATATAAACGAAGAATGTACATGAATCATATGCATGAATTTCCAAGCAAAACATTGAAAAATGTACCAGCATAAGAGAGAGAGCGAGCCGCTTTGGAAAGGTTCTAGCATGCTTTTCACGCCTCCAGCACATTCATTTCACTTCTTTTTTTGTCCGGGAGAAAAGGCACCTTTTCAGCGCTTTTGTGCTTCGTTATTCGTCCGTCCTTGGGCGTTCATCTCCAGACACGCTGTCTCTCGCAGTAGGGGCTGCAGGGTTAGGAAAAGGAAAAATAGTTATTGGAATGTAACCAAAAGTGTTCCAGTATCCACGGAGACCGGATCAATAACGCCTTTCACGACAGTCGACCAAAATCCTCTTTGCGACTAAAAAAATTCTGAAATTTTATTCAAAAGAATAGACTTGGAAATACTTTTCTTCATTTTGTACATCTTTTAAGAAAGGAATTCCAAGAACAGCAGTCCCCCCCCCCACCTTCTCACCCAAATCTTTCTTGGTAGACGCGAAAGTTAAATCGATGACATGGTGTATCGATTACTCCAGAATTCCTTAAACGTTCTCCAAGTTCATGTTAGAATGTCGTGAATTTGCTTTAATTTGGTGTACGTGTACTCAGTTGGCAAGCCAATACTAGTAATAGTTTCCATTACAAAAGAAATCAATTTACTAATTATGGTAAGAAGGATAAAAATATGTTTTCAGCATCATGCATATTTGATGAAATAGACAATGTAGCAATTATGATATGACATTTTTATCAATACAATGAATCTTGAATAAACTAAGTTCCTTTTATTTAAAAGTATGACCTTCAGTGTTTTGGCAATAAAAGCATGAAAGCCTATTTCTTTATTATCGATCTGTCACTTATCCTCACAAGGAAAAATAAATTTCAAATTTCAAATTAAAGCGTAGTTTCAAGTTCTGTTTTTGTTTATAATACGCATCATAGAGTTCATATAAGCACATTACACATTTTATGTTGAAATTGTTAAGTTCATTCAATAATTTATTGATTATAATAATATCCATTTATATCTTATTTTTATTATTCGTCTGAATGAAAATAGTGATGCAGTCGAAAGATAAGAAATTGACTTTCAACCTGTCAGTTGAAATGGAACTGTTGAGAAAAATTTTAAATTCTTTTCTTTGAATTGAAATCATAAAAAAGGAATTTCTTCTCGGTTCTGAGATTCATCAATCACACGCTATGCTTCTAATTAATTATTCTGATAATTTGTATTTTTTTTCTGGTTTGGATTTGGATTCCAATCTTTGGTACGGAACGAATTCATCCCCTGCGCGATTTTCTTTCTGAAATCAAATTCATATTTTCGCTATATGAGCCAATTTAATTTCCAAATCTATCGTACAGTTTGTAGATAGAAAAGCAATATGATGTCTCCGTTATTTGTGAAATAGCAAAGAATGGGAGCAAAAGTGTTATGGAAAAATTTCACAAAATTAATGGAAATCCAGCAAAGTAAATTGGTTCGATGTGATGTGGGTGAACGGCGAAACAATTCAACAGGCTTAATAACGAGGAACGATATTTATTCAACTCATAGAACAGACAAGAATATACAGCCAAATGTATATAAGAACTACACTTATTAGCAGCACACAAGTAGCTAATTGATAATAAAAAACCATAACAGCCCAAAGCTCTCAGATAGAACACAGCAGGAAGAGAGATTTCTACACAACTATTCACATTTCTCTAAACGTCTGTTATTCTTCACTTTCTACTTGAGTAAACTGAGATTTACTGCCGACACACTACTAGCGCGATTATACACTTGGCTATTCAGCAAACGACTCAATGCTTCATCAATACTTGTATCCGAGAATTGGAAATCGATTGAATATTGAACTCTCTAATTTGAGCTCAACTTAATTAAACTCCAGTTCGATTTCACGATTTTTTATTGCTTTATAAAGAAGGTTCTAGAAATATATTCATAAATCACGTCTAAAAGAATCTATCACTAAAATTTCTTAAATTCTGAAATCTTCTATTTTGTTTGCTAAAGTCACCAAATTCATCACCAAGTATCTATATGATAGCGTAGTTTATCGTCAAACCCAGGGATCAATCTGTTATCCATTACAGATATTTGTAAATCTGTTTTTCTTGTAATGGAACTAACTGCATTGAGAACCAACATAAAAAATTCATAAGTAAAAAAACAATTGAAATTATCCTTATTATCATGTGACTCTGTCATTTCTTGAATTGAATCCATTATTAAAAATTCTTCTAAACAAGATTATAAAAGGCCATATTAAATTGTTTTCGAATGGAACTTGATGGACAGTTTCACTTCTTTAATGGAATGAAATGTGAGGGCATATATGACAGTGCAGAGCTTAAAAAATATAATATTCAATAAAATATTAGAGTTCTAAAAGTAATACATTAAGGGCAAATGAATTCTGGACAGAATAATATGACAATAAGGCCCATTTAAAATTCAAAACTAGTAATTTTTTCATATTCATCATTTCAATACATGAATAATCAATGGATTTCTTAATGGCAAGATTCTTTCATTTCTGATCTTGATCCTTCATTCTATCTTGGATTCTGCTCTGCATTTTTTTTTTTTTTGTACAGAAATCCATTATTTTAGATGACTCGCTTTTAGTCAAGAGTTCTCTATAAATTTTATTATATAATGTTCAGCACTTGGGTAATTGCATGCTTCTTTCAACTCCTCGTGTAAGTCTTTTAAGATTTTATTTACATTAGAGTTAAGTGCTTGATTTTTTCATTTCATATAAGATTTTTTTTACTTTAAAAAGATAACAAGTTTCTTATTACCTGTGGTTATCTCTAATAATTTTTGGCTCCAAGAACTTTTTTGCTAAAATATCATTCGGTGCTTTTCACTGTTTCTCAAAAGGTTAAGTAATTAATCTTGAATCTATACATTGTATAAAATGAAATCTCCTGAAAGTGTCTGTATGTTTGAAAAAGAAAAAAGTCGAGAAATACTTAACTAATTTTGGAGATATTTGTACCATTTTGTAGAGAATTTATTTAGGAAGGTTTTAATATATTGAAGTCATATCAAAATAAAAAAAGGAGTTTCATAATTACGATTTTAATTATTTTCCTACTACGATTCGCGCATGCGTAACACAGCAGTATCTGTGCTTTGTCCTTATACGCGCATGTGCGAAAACCTCAAACTGCACATGCACAAATAGCAGAGCTGTGGTATGCATATGCGATACATTTTTTTATTTACGTCTGATTTTAAACAGCGATTCAAAACTCGTTTTTTGACATTTATTGATTGAAGATATTGTTGAACGCTGGGATGACAGCCTTTGTAGCTAAAAATCCCTAAATCCCTCTCATTCAAACAAACAAACAAACAAACAAAACTCATTATTCCCCAAAACAGGAAATCCAACCTTAACCGGAGCACATTAAATTCCAAAATTTAAGTCCTAATGTGATTTAAACATTTTTCCCAATCCTAATTATACTCCCAGCTGTAGTGGATTAAAAATTGCGCATAGTAGTAGATATCATATATTTTGTTATAGTTTTAAGAAGTATTAAATAACAATTGCGCATGCGGAGATATTTGGACCATTTTGTAGAGAATTTCTTGAGGAAGGTTTTAATATATTGAAGTCATATCAAAATAAAAAAAGAAGTTTCATAATTACGATTTTAATTATTTTCCTACTACGATTCGCGCATGCGTAACACAGCAGTATCTGTGCTTTGTCCTTATACGCGCATGTGCGAAAACCTCAAACTGCACATGCGCAAATAGCAGAGCTGTGGTATGCATATGCGATACATTTTTTTAATTTACGTCTGATTTTAAACAGCGATTCAAAACTCATTATTCCCCAAAACAGGAAATCCAACCTTAACCGGAGCACATTAAATTCCAAAATGCATCGTTTGCTGCGCGATAATGAAAATGCAGAGGAAGGAAACGTTCGATTAGCGAATATCAGAGAAAGAATGTCCACACTTAGGGTTTCATACTGCTGAAATTGATCTAAACGAAGAATGTTTTTCTCATGGACAACTTTATGTGGCACTTTCTGGAGTTACACCCAAACAAAATCTTTTTGTCTTGGCACCAAGAGGAAGAACAGTCAATATAGTTTATAAAGAAATATTATGAAACAAGCTGAATTTTATTTTCATGTCAGATGATACAGAGTTCATAAACAAGTGTGTAACAGTGTGTACAATGACTTATTTGTATATTTTTAAATTTTAAAGCAGCTTTTGTATATTTTTAGTGAATTTTTTTGTCCATGAACATATCATATTTGTACCTTTTAAACAGTCAAAATATATCTGAATGTTTGCTATAAAAATTACTTTGTAGTTATTTTTGATAATTTCTAAATATGTTTTTATGTTTGTTTGACATTGCGCGACATGCCCATGTCATATCGGGTGGAGGCTAGACTTAAGTTTAAAGCCAATTTTTCCTCTTGGATGTTATGCCACGGGAAACGCTGTGCGGGTACTTCTAGTGAATGTATAATTGAACTAATTCTTTTTTGTTTCAATTGTTAATCTTTTTCTAAAACGTCTGAACCAGAAAAGGCTGAAAATGACTTCTTTCAATCGGACAAAAGTTTTAATCATTCGTCTTCATCTATTTTTGTTGTTCAAGGTGTAAATTGTATCGTGTGAATATTAGATGTATCGAAAAGTATCCAGAATAGCTCATCATAGCATCAGCAAACGGAAGCACTGAGCCGTGATGTTAGCAGTGGTGACCTGCAATATTGATAAGGTAGTGAGTATGTTACGTGACATTGTTGCATTATGATAAGGAGTTGCTACCGTGGGAGTTTTGAGTGTGGTAACCTGCATTTCATGCACTGCACTCTCCTGTTGATTCGGATAGCTTCGTTTTTAAATCAACAATGTCATTTAAACAACGGGCCCATGCTGATCAAGTCTGGGAATTTTATATGAAAAAAATTATGTGTGTAACTAGTTAAGATGAACTATAAAGATGAAGGTCAAGATCTAACAAAAGATTCCGAGAATATCCTCATCTTACTTACCTTTCATCACCTCTCTAAGGAGTATTAATAATCTGGGGTACCTGAAACGGGTAATGCTTCCGGTCATTACAATTAAAACTATGATATGAAGAATTTTTTGTAATTGCTCTTATGGAAAAAGGAAAATGGAATACCAAGAATTGCTCTTTTCTTGTGTCAGATGGTTCAAAATACAGAGATGGCCGATAAATCAGACGCCTGAGAGAGAAGGAACGAAACTGAACGAAATACGTTGCAATTAAAACTGTTATTAAATTTAGGAACATGTACCAGAAAATTTTTATCCGGAGTCACACCGAATCTATTAATAAGTAATAAGAATAAAATAATTTAAAGAAATTGGGAAATATATCTATTAATAAGCAATGAAAATTTAAAATTAAATTAATAAATAATAATTTAATTAGTTAATAATAATAATTTTAAAATTAAATTATTAATTAAAAATGTTTGAATGCTTCTTTATTCATAAAACTTCTTTACAGCAATTCAAAAATGTAACATTAAGAAACTATAGCTGTAATAATTAATTTTTGAATAACTTAAAATTAATTTTTAGAAGATAAAGATTTTAGTAATTCTGAGTACTACTAGTAAAAGTAATTTTTAAAGGAATTTGAAGGAAAGCTATTAAAGTAAAAGATATCACTTTCAGAATTAAAATTTTTGAAATAAACAGAGAATTTGATATGAATCGAGAAAATGTATTAAGAATATTCTTGCAAAATATATAAGAAATATCACATTTTTCTTCGAAATGGATTTAAAACGCATTAGCTTAATGTACAGTGTTATTTTTTTAGATCCAGCCAGAATATAACTTTTCCAGATCATTCGAGTAGTTGGAAAAATTGCCATAATAGCCCAGAATGTTGCTGAAAATGTCACTTTCACCTGTTATTCAGTCTTAATAGCTTTTACTGATAAATGTTCTTCCTGAAAGCTAGTTTCTCCTTTAGAGAAGTGCACTCGCAAAAGAAGTACATTTACAGTGAGCACTTGAAGTAGATGATTTCTCTTCAGTTTCTAGCGTCGAGTTGCATTCGGTATGTTTTTCAAGACTAATGCTGCATAAATAAACGTAGCAAACTAAGTAACAGCGGATTAGTTTTTCTTGAAAGAAAGTACTGGGCTGTACTTTTAAGAACTGATACTTTTTAAGAAGGCCTTTTAATATTTATTGATTAGCAAGCATTTGAAATGTATCATCCATTTTAAGGAAATGGATCTTATCGTGCTTTTGTTAAGGGCACATTCAGTTTCATATTAGAAGTACAAGCGATCTTTGTTGATGAATTTTACTCAAAAAATAAGTGATTTTTTTTTTTACTTTGCTTCAGTTTAATGGTTCACATAATGCTTTAAAGATTGTATTGTTTATTATTTATTTAGAACAAGAATATTCAAATAAGCTTTTTTATGTTTTCCCCCATCTCGTTATTTACTTTAAAACATTGAAAATGTATTCTTGATTGTTTAAACTTTTTAGTTACGTAATTATTGAAATAAGATAAATTAATGTAATTAAAATTTTTAGGAAGTAGAATTTTCCGTACTTTGAATAAAGCAGCTGTCTATTTTCTTTCAGAATCACTATTTGCAGTTGGAAAATTTCGGTAAAAAAAGAAACGGATTCTTACTTTTCTCTATATTTATTATCACTCAAAATTACCTTTTTAGGTCCAAAATTGTCTAAATATCTATTATTTATTTTAATTATATTTGTTTCCTATTTTGAAACAAAGATAATTAAAATAAATAAATATATAATAAACAATGTCAAGAGCTAATTTATTCTCGAAAAAAAGAAAAAAAAGAAAAGAAATTCATCAAGATTGGAGATGAAAATTTTTGTTCAAAATAAAGATTATAATTGATGCGAAATGTAATAAATATAATAAGAATGTAATATTTTCATTATAATATAGCATAAATGTATTTGCTTGTTAGAATTTTGATTTTTTATGACAAATCGAACTTGCGTTGTTTCATTTTTTTATGCTTATAAATTTAAAAGCAATACTAAACATTCATATAAGTTGAAAGTAGGAAAAAATGTTTATTTATCGAAAACATTTTAAATTCTATTACTGAAAGAAATATATAACAACAAGTTTAAAACATGCTCAATATATGTAACTATTATAGTAAAAAAAGATTCTACAGATGTTTTGAAGAGGATTATGTATATAAAAATAAGAAAAATTAAGAAAAAGATGTTTTAAGAAAAATGCAAAGAAGTATTTTTTTTATCATTACTTTTTTTTGAAAGTTAATTTATGAGCATTTGGATTTTCAAATTTATATATAATATATATTTCGGAATCGGGAAAATGTCTCCCCCTCCCTCTTTTTTTTTAAATTCTTCTTTTACGTATAGAATTTTTTTTTTGGTTCCTTTAAACAGTACTTTCCTTTGATTTCTGATTCGGAGATAAAATGGAGTTAACTAACTGCGTAAATATGTCTTTTAAATAAAAATATCTTTAAAAACAACTTATATTTGCGTTTCTTTTGCTAATGGCATCTATACACGAGATCTTCACCGCCTGTCATCTCTTTCTCTTACGTTATACTCTAAACAAAGTGTCATTTTTTCCCTCTGAAAGTATAAATGTTCAATGAATTTCAATATTAAATCGCCAAAGCTTTCTTGAATTTTATAATGTTAGCATGAACTTATTTATTAGAGAATGAGGAGCTATGTAGAAAGTTATGTGTTACAGAGTATTCACGGAGGACTCATTTGATGATTATTTTTTGTATTATTAAATATACAAGGTAATTCAAAGAGAAAGAATAACTTACAGTACAGTACACTCCTGAGTATCCGCTTTAATGTGGCGGAAGGACTGGCCGGATAACAAAATAGCCGTATAGGCCGGCGTTCTATGAATTCATTTATTTGCCCACCTATACCAGAAGACAAAGTTTTTATCCAAAACTCACTGAAATAATACTCATTCTCTCACTTCTCATTGAGTACTAAGCCCTCTTTATATGTCAATGTGAACGCAGCCACGGCCCGGTGAATCATAGAAGCAGTTGCCGGTAATGTGTCGAGCCAAAATAGAAGACTCTGTACTGGTAGTTTATATATTTAAATACCGCACTGCACTTTTCAAGAATTTATTAGAGAAAAAGTAAGTTAAAGGATATAAATTGTTCACAGTTTAACATAAATTTTGTAATGCCCAGCTTAAATGCAAGGAACATAAACAAAACATGAACGTAAATCGTAGGTCTAATTCTTCAGAAAACTGGCTCAAATTGACTTTATATTTCACTATTAAATGATTACACAGATATGAAAAGGTAACTCTAAGATAAGAGTCAAAATGAACAGTTTTTAGTTTTTGAAAAAGAAAAATTTCTTAATAGATTACTTGCCTCCCTCATTTAATTATGATAAAAGAAAACGGAAGCCGGACAGTATCGAACCGGATATTCGGGAGCAATTGGCAACATATAGAGACATGTATGATACGTCACTGAATAGAGAAAAGTTCATTTTATGTATTAAATACTAGTTCTATTTGCTATGCAAAAAAGTCGAATTTATAGTACACTTTTCGCCACTTGCGAATTGACATGTTCCTGATTATTAACCTTCTTTCTGTAATATTTCGATCTTGGAGATCATAAAGATGAGCAGACTTAGGTTTTAAACTCGCGCTTTGACACTGTTCTTGAAATTCGTGCTTTTCACTGCTTGTGAATTTACTATGGCATCGTTTGTAAGCATTTCGGATTTGCTCAACATTTTCGTACGACGTATGAATACGAACAGTGCTTTTCTTTTCACATATGCAACGCAACCGTCCTCTACGAAGTTTTTGCACTAGCTGCAAATATGTTTGTGTGGAGGCGAAAATTCGTTGAATTTTCAACGAAATACTCATAGCAATGCAACAAAACATTCACTCGTTGATTGCTGCAACCTTCAAAGCCATTTTTCTAGAGGCATTGCCATTTTCTTTAAAGGAAAATATCGGTTTTGCTTTTACCGGAATTTTCCGAATATAAGCAATAAAATTTCGAACTTTCATACGGCCAGTAATGCATTGGATGTGCCATTATATTTCATAGTTCATCCCAAATAAATAGTTTAAATCTACTTCTCCTTTTTGAATAACACTACATAAATTTACGTGCCTTTCTTATTTCATTCAGCTAAACTGAGGAAGTATTGTTCCACTTTCATATTTCCGCCTCTAACGTTTCCTCTTCTTTTATTTGTTACTCCACCTCAGATAACATTTACACGGTGATTAAGGTGAGTGCTTTCTCCGATTCATATTTCCCCTTCAGTTTCCTTTTGTAACATTACATCTCTGGTATAGTGATGTGAGAAAAAGAAAGGAATAAATCATGAATAAAGAATGATAATATTATATGAGGCTTTCAATACAACAACAGAATAAAAGATACCCTCGCATATTTGCGTGTGTATATTTTAAACATTTAAAAATATACTTTGTATAGATGAGTGGCTTTTAGATCATTAGCTACTGTTGTTTCTACAGATACAAACCATACAACTGTGAAATCAATTAACTGAAGGTCATATTTTTGATGAAAGCTGCTGCGAGTATCGTCTAACATCTAATGGCAAATTTCATTCCGCAACAAAGCTGTACTTGTTTTTCTCCGGTATCTTTCGCAATGGATTCCAAAATTGAATACATGCCATTCATCCACATACATCGCGTCAACAAGAATTAAACTTATTTTTACTGCATCGATTTGACATCTCACATTTTTACAATGTTTTTTTTTTTGTGTGTGTGTGTGTTGTGCGGTATGGACGACGACAAGATAGTTCAAAGCTTTATTTAGGGAGACGTAGGACTTAGAATCATCGATTTAGTGTTCATTACTTGCTGGCGATGCTCTCAAAGAAAGAATTTTCAAAACTTTTATTAATTTTTAATTGCTAAAGAGTCAAAATGTAAACTTCTTTCCTCAATAGCTTAAAATAACCTTAAGGCGTTCTATTATGTAATCGATTTTTGCATCATTTGAAAATTGGAAATTTTATATTTTACTAATGCCTTTTTATTTGTTCTCATTTTAATATTTTTTAGAATTATTTTTAAGTGTATTTTGCGAAAACATGTTTCCTTGTTTTGGTTATTGCATTTAAATAAGCGAGCATTCCAATGGTATTAAATACAAAGTTAGTATGCATGTTATCGTTGCAATAATTAATAATATTTTTAGAATAAATAAAAATATGCGAATTCAGCATAAAATACTATCACGGTGCAATTTTTCTATTTCGAATTTTTTTTTAATTAAAAAGGTTTAACATATAAATGAGAACAATATATATATATATATATATATATATATATATATATATATATATATATATATATATATATATATATATATATATATATATATATATATATATATATATATATATATATATATATATATATATATATATATATCCACGAAGAAGTGTTTTCATTTTTCTTGCTTGTTTGTAACAAAATGAAGAACTGAACACTTTTAAATACTGATTCAGAAATTTTATCTCTTCTTTATTTTTTCTTAGGTCAATTCGGAATACAAGAGGAACTTTACGTGGCACGATGGCTACCAAGCAACGAAAGTCGATGTGGTGCGAAATGCACCCTCAGTCCGTGAGTATTTTCTCTTCTCTTGGCATTCACTTTCTCTTGGCGATTCGACTGGCTGCTCCAGATGGCGCTTGTTTTGCTTTCAAGCGCAAATATTTTTTCAGCTATTCTTTTTGTTTAAGATTAAACATATTTTAATCCTATGTTAATTATTGATCAATTTTTATTTCATTTAAGATTGTTTTAATTATGTGATGCAGTTTGCAATTGTATCATCATATTTATCTTCTTATTCAAGTCACGATATCATAGGCCAGCATATCACTTAGTGTAATGCTGGCCAACGAAAATGCATAATTTTTTATTAATATGTTATAAACCTAAATTTTGTAAACAGTATGGTTGCAAAGGAGTAATTTTGATTGGATTGCATTGTTCGTTAGTGACACTCGCCCAGATGGTTTGGAAGATAGAGAGGTTTTCAGATGCTACTCAAAGGATATCCGAGTGTACATTTGTTTAATAGATATAAGTTAGGTATCTCTTTGATATATTAACTTCTTAAGGATACATGCTGTCATTTAGATTGTTCTTGTCTTTGAAGGAGAAACTCGGGGGTTCCAGAATTCTGAGTTACCTGATCTTATGAATGAGAGGGTTAAGTGATTGCATTACTTTAGTTTACAGTGTAGTGTATTGATAAAATCGTTGATGATGCGTGTTCATTATCCACTACATAACTACATTATATAATCAATGCTTAAAGCAACTAAATTCATTGTACTCCGATCAGTTTTAATGCATTTAAGATATAATTTCTTTGCTAAATATTATTTAATCATATCAAACTGTGAATGCCAATGTTATCAATTAATTAATCTCTAAAAGTCACCTCGAAGCAAAGAAAAGGAAACATCATTGAAGAAGATGAAAAAGAGAAAATTAACCGAAAAGCGTTACCCAACAGAATTGATTATTTTACATTATTTAACGCGTTAATTAACAACGATAACATATGCGATGGAATCAGAAATTTAAATATTTTGCTATTCTTAAGAATCTATTAAAATATTGATAAAATGAAATGATTCGGCGATATTTAAACAATTAACACGCGTCATCTAGAAATAATAAGTCTGCATTTTCTTTTAGAAACATTTAATACTATATTCTATCGTACAACTCTATTTATCAGGGAAATGATCCTTTAGGCATTATTTTATCAGTAAATAGTTTATAGCTTAAAGGTACATTTCATGTCAAAATCATTCGTCCGTGATTTTCTTTATCATCATTTTGGGAATTAAATATGTAATCCCCCTGTGGATACAAAACTTTTCATTTTAACTTTCAAGAATATAAATCAATAAACCTGTAAGATATGTTAAGTTTAGCTGTCACAACACTTTGTGAATAGTTCCTAGAAATCTTTTGTGTGAAATCCTCAAAATCACTAAAAATTTGAGACAAGATTAAAGAAAATGATAAAGCAGATTTGCCACTAATAAATCACTTCAGTGGTAAAATGAAAAAAGATTTGAAGAATTATTTAAGAATAATCATATAAGTGATGCTCTAAATAACTTGTCGAAAAGTTTTTCTTAAATATTAAATATTCTTTGATTTTTTTTTTTGCGCTAAAGAAGGCTTAACATTTGTAAATGGAATGTGACACTGATGATAATAAAATGATAATAAAATAATGATAATAAAAACTTTATTAAATTTTCTTTTTTCAATTCAATAATTCTTTAATTGAAGTGAACATTTTTAACTAAATAATACCATGAAGCGTTTAAAGTTCACAAGAACATTTTTCTTAAATAATTTATAAGGTGAATTTGAAATTATTCAACATCTTTAAATTGAAATAATTTCTCAGATTATCACCAGATGTCGCTGTGAATGGATATTATATGAGAAGACATGATGGAAAAATGCTTAATATCGCTTAACTTTTTTTTAAAAATATTTTTTGTATCATCTTATTTAACCAAATATCATATATGAGTAGTTGAAAATTGATATTTAGATAGTGAAAATAATTTCAATTCACGTTTTATACGGAAGTGAGTTTTTCTTTTTCAAAAACTAATCGAAGCATTAACAGATGATGTGAAACATAAGTTATCCCTACACATCACAAAATCATTACTTTGGTGTATGGTACTGGACACCCTATTTACCAGATACCAATCCATGCGATTTCTGTCCTTAAGATCACATCAAATATTTAGTTTCAAAGAAGCCAAAGATCCAAGTAATTTCAAAAACTCCATCACTGATTCATTTTTGAGCATAAATCTGCAAGAGTGGTTTCCCGAAACTTTCTCCTACACTCTCTAATAAAGATATTATCCCTCCTCCCCACATAAAATTGTGGACTCTAGAGAAAGTCAACGAAGGCTCAGATTTTTATTTACAGATTCCTACTTAAAAGCGCTTCTTAGTTTCGAAACGAAACAGGATATGTTCTTTGGATGCCCTTTGTTCAACTGACTTAAATCCACATTTTGATTCAAAAGAACTACTATTTTTGCAAAAAAAAAAAAAAAAAAAGCAATAATATATTTCATTTATCTAAATCGTTGCATTTTTGAGTTATAGCGTGCGAAATGTATAGATTGACAGAGAGTCAATCCCTTGTCGGATTTGGATCAAAATTTGATATCGATATAATTTTAGATGCTAAAATTGTACACCAGATCTCATTTATCGAAGTTTTCGCGTTTTTGAATTTCTGCGTTTAAATGCATTCGAAAATATAGACTAACAGATAGTGATAAATTTGTTTGAAAATATGATCAATATGTACATTTTGCTAAAATTATAATTCGAATTTCATTTATTTATATCATTCTAATTTTAAGTTATCGCATTCATAAGCATGTGAAAGCATAAAACGATAGACAGTTGACTTTAGGAAGGATTTAGTTCAACCTATGATCTGGATATACATTTTAAATACTAAGCATCTGTACAAAGTTTTATCAGTTTGTAGATATCGTTTTCAGTCGTGTTCAGAGAGACGTACAGACATCCTTTCTAAGAACAGGTTTCGTTTAAAAGTTTATAGAAATTTACAAATTTGGTAGAAAAGTCACATATCAAATTGCATCCTTCTAGCTGAAAGGAAGTTTAAATGAATGGGCTCTCAGATAGACAGACATAATGCCAAAAACTGATGCCTGCGTGTTTTTCGAATTCAGGGACGTCTGAAACGTTGAGATTCCTCAAAATCTCGATTTCAAATTCTTAGACGATTACAATGTTTACACAAAAAACCAGACAATAAAAAATGGAATGAATCTTCATCTGATAACTGTTTTGACTTGCTCTTTTATTTTATGTAAAAACATCTTAAGGTTCTCATCTTCATTATATTATCCATCAATTCATTTTTTAAGTTCTTTTCAATAAAAAAGAAATTTGTAATACAAACAGCAAGGACTCAAAACATATTTGAATTGAAATCTGTTCTCAGAAGCTAACGTCGAATTTTGAAATGAGTTAAGTTAAAATTTACATTATGCTATCAAGCGCATCCGGACCTGCGCATCTCTTTCAAACTTTTAACAAACCTACGAAAGATAATCTGTACAACAGTCTGGTTACTTAAACTTAACTAACTCATAGATTTATGCAAACCCGTGCGTTAACCGATTAACTATCTTTTCCTTCTCCTGGTATTGCTGCGGCTTCATGGAGAAGCTCCCGGAAATGTTCCGCTGTCAAGGCGAAACCTTATAGAAATGACCTATCGATGAAATCGATGGCGTCTGGAACAAAACTATCAATAATCCCCAATCCACATTGTCCGAAAATATCTTTCGAGGGTGTGCTGATGTGTGAGGTGACTAACCTTGATGAAGCAGGTTGGATGTCTGATTGAATTAAATGACTCCCGATTCATATTTGGAAATGCTGTGCCGAATGGATGGTAGAAGTGAAATTGGATATTAACAGAAGATGTAATGCATTATACCTAAGTTTAGATATAGTTTAGGAGTCACTTTCACTAAAAGTTTTGAAAGAAAATATCTTAATCAGAATAATGTCCATATATATATATATCTTTCATATAAGGCGATCTTTTTTCACTTACTTTCTTGTACGCGAAGATTAAGTATTGCAATCACCAGAAAATGTGACATCGAGGTTTTGATGAATTCCCATGCTTCAGACTTCTTTGTGGCCGAAAAATATGGACTGCAGTTAAAAAACAAGTGCCAAAATATATTTAAAAGTGATGATATACTCTATTTTAATACAATTAATAGTTCTAATTAAAATATTAAAAAATCTATTATAAATTTCCTTAGATCTTCTAACAATAATAAAGAGAAACTGACGATTTTCCCTCCAATATAATTTAAAAGTCAAACGATAAATTCGTATTCTCTATCATAAAGCCTTATTATTTGCGTTTAATTAAAAAAATAATATTTTCAAATGAAAGTTAATTTCTTCAAATATGTTTAAAATGCTGAGATAAACTTTAGTTATTTTCTATTTGATACAAACCTTTGGCATTTGCTTAAAACTTCAAAGCTTTTCAATAATATATTTTGATAAACAAACCTGAATCTCTATATTATTTATTTTTCAATAAATACTGAATTGCGCGATGGTAATAAATTTATTATGTTTGATTACTTAATAGAATAGATACTTAATAAAGAATTTGAAAACAGTAATTTAGATTATTAAAAAATCTACCTTTGCCTTGCAGCTTGTCGAGAGGAATTTTTTTATATAACGGATACTTATATGCGAAGAAAGATTCTAATCATCAAAAAATGTTTCCTCGAGACCTTGATGAATCCTAACGTTTCATACCTCCTTTAGCCCGAAAAATACAAAAATACATTTTTGGAATTATATTTTCCTTCAACCCGTCTATGAACAAGAGAACTGGAAAACACATTGAGTTAGGTTCAAGTAATTTAACATATGACCTTCACAATAGTACAACAGATTTCTACGATATTTAGGAAAATATGTCTATGGTCAAATCTGTCCGTTCATGCATTCATTTCCATGTGAATAAGAAAACACAAACGCGCAAATAATTTGACGGATGAAATGAAGCAAGCGGTTTCATTACTAGAATTATTAGTCTGCATCAAATTTTGAATCAAATTGATCGATATATTTCTATATAAATAAATGCTCAAAATGCGTTGATTTAAATAAATGAAATTTGTTGAATTGTCTTGTAACTAACATTGGTAATCTGTATCAAATTTTAGACTTCACTTTTGGAAAGGAAGGAATACCAGATACATTCTCGGTTTTATTCGCTATATTACAAGATTCGTGGCATACCTGAAATTTGAAGAGAGAGCACTTCTGGTAGTTTATTTGGAATGTTCAGTCCATCTGAATTTATAAATCATAACTGTTTACAGGAGCAATGTTTCTTTAAAAGCAAAGAGACCAAACTTCCTTTACATTCAAAAATATTTCTTTCGTCAAATAGAACATCAAGCATATTGTCCAACTTTCTAGTGAAAACATCATCTGATTAAAAATTTTGAAACATATGACAACGCATTCAATTACTTAACATCTGCTTTCTACTCATTCTTTTCTATTATTAAAGTCGAGAACATCTAACATATTAAAAAAACTATCAGCTGGTTTCTTTCATTTCCGATTTAAATAAGCTTTCGTTAAGTTAAGACAAATAATAGGTTCGTATTAAAATCCCAATATTTAAAGCTTTTAGTTCTCTTGAGATAATAATAATAATTTAAATTATTTATAACTCACATTTATAATTATTTTTATTTTAAAAATTAAAAATATTCAGTATAAGGATAATAAACATTTATTTTTGAATAAAAAATAGAAAACTTATTCATTAAAGCTATCTGTAAGTTGTTATTTTAATTTGAATAATTTTGAAAAAAAATGAAAGGAAAGAAAAATAAAAAACCTTTCATGACTAACTGAATGATGAAGTGATTATCGGAACAAATAAATTACTTGCAAAAATTATAAAGATTTTTTTGAAATGGTTTGGTCATTGCACTTTTATATTTCGATGAATGAAAATCCTAAAATTATACTACTGTTACACCCTAACCATTAAAAATTGAAGAAAAATAAAAAAATTCATAGAATATTATTCCAATCAGCAAGGATTGATAAAAAAATAACTTTGAAAATAAAGGTACAGTTTAGAGAAAAAGCAAACAAATCAAAAGATTGCAATGGTAATTCTTTTTGGTATGAAAATCGTTTTCTTCGAGTGCAGTTCTGAAATTTGAAGCGAAAGTTTAAATATTCTGTGCTAAGGAATTTATTCAATGCTTTTAAGTATCTTTATTATTATCAGGCTTTGATTGTAAAAGGCATACGTACAACCATTTATTTGTTCACAAATTGTAAGCAATATAATTATATGAAAATGAAAAAATTCACAACTTAAAAAAAAATGAAATAGCATTGTGGACGGAATCTCCGAAGATAAAAACAAAGGAATTTCTTTTACTTTATTTTCTTCCATCTGGTTCAGCACGCATGCGTACAAACGTAAACTCATAATAATTACCACACAGTATCCACTGACTCTAATGGTGTCGTTGTAATGGGTATTCATTCCCCTGGCTTTGGCGGATGCCTTTTAGATTCCATTGATTTTTATCTCAGCAATTTTCTGTACAAACAAGTTAACCTAATGAGGGGAAGCTCATTACTGAGAGAATAGGATGAGGAAAAATTTCATTTGTTTCCAGAATCAGATTCAGCCTCATGTGTGGGTGTTATTAGTTATTTTGGTAACTAAGTTCGGCTCGGTAGCAAAATTAGTTTATTTAACAAACTTTATATAACAGAAGTTGGTTAATCTTAAAGTTAGATTTATGTTACCGACTACCCGATAATTGTCCGTATTAAACAGAAAATAAAATACTTTACCATTTCCGTGGGATAAAATATTGGCGATTTTTTTAACGATTTTTTTGTTTTTTTTGTTTTTTGTTTGCAATTTGGTGAAAATAATTTAACTTTCACTAACGGCCCTCAGAATATAAAGTACTTTTCCGTTTCCGAATGCAGTAAAACATCGCAAACTGTTTTTTTTTTTTTTTTTTTTTTTTTTTTTTTTTTGCGATTTGGCGAAAATGATTTAAATGTCGCCAACGACCCTCGGAAATGGAAAAATACAATATTAGTGTTCCTGAGATAGTTTTCATTGACATTTAAAAATCAAATCATAACTATTTAAATGTCTTTAGACTGTAAAAAATATACAAAGAAAAATGTAACTCTTATAAAAAGTAATTATCATTAAAATCCTTTATTAAGAAAAGAGAAAGTTGGTAAAGAAAAAAACAGCTGAAAAATAAAAAGGAGACGTTCAGATATTTGCTCTGTGGCAACGTAAGCAAAAATAGATTCATTCAGTCGAAATTATCAATTTACAGAAAGTAAATTGAATCAATAATTTATAATTGCTTATGGGTGAATTTTTATATATAAAATCTTGCACTTATTAATTATCAAAGAAATCTATTTTTTAAGAGAATACGCATTCCATATTAATATTTAACTGCCCAAATTGCCAATAATCGCCAAATGGGTCACCAAAGACAGTTAGTTTATTGGAAAATATTATATTATATTTATAGATTTTCGTAATGTTTTGTGTTTTCTTTTTTTTGGGGGGGGGGTTAGCGAAATTTTGAGGATCAGTATTTAAATACTATTATGATTGTATGTAATTTATAAATATAGTTTAACGATACTGAAAGAAAAAAATCCTGCAAAATGCAATCTAAGAAGCTCGATGGCAGAAAAGTCGACATTACAGAGAATCATAAGGGAAACGCAACAGCTTTTCGATTCCCCCATGACTTTCATGGGATTTCAAGGCTTTCTGATTCCGGAAGATAAGAGAACTTTCGCGAAAAGATAAGCCAACTTTACACCGCCCTAGGGAGCATACTGATTTTGCGTCAGAAATCTACGAGGGATTGGGACTATTTATTCGCTGATTAATCCCAATTCATCCTAAGAATTGAGTCTGGATGCATTTTTATCTGTAGTGAATCGGTAATTCGCCATCTGCCTTCTGAAAGTCGTGAAACAGAATAACGACAGTTGGCATAACATCATTCAGTCCTGGGCCCCCCGAAGCCTATAACACTGAAGATAAAACTCTCCAGACAAATAATAATAATAATAATAAATAAATTAAAAAAACTTTCAACTAGAATTTTCCAAAAAAGTCGTTGATATCGAATTCTAATGTTAATAGATTATAATAAAATCTTCTTACTTTCCTTGCAAATTAAGTTAAGATTAATGAAACAACTTACGAAGAAGTGGGTAAAATACATTTATATTCCTATCATCAAGTAAAATTCCGGTCTCTGGAAGACAAAATTTTAAACAATGTATTTTTGTAGGCCAGCAGATAAAAAAATTGGTGAAATATAAATATTCTATGTGTTATAACTTGAAAGAGAGCAGACATTGAAAGTTTCGTGATTTATTAGGAAACCAGCCACCTTTGGAGACCAACTCGTTCGCCCGATTATAAAATTTTTAGCTCTTAAATATTAATGTGAAATACATGTTTTTTTAAATTTTATCATGTTATTTGTAAGACCGTAAAACATGAATTTAATTAAACAAGTTAAAATAAATTAAAACGCAGTCAAATTAAAAAATGTATACACTACGAAATATAAGCGAAAGTGAAAATCCTCTTTCCCAATTAATATCCAAAGAAGACATTTTTTTAAATCTTACTTTTAGCATCGGCAAAAGTACGATATTAAACATTTTGATTACATTTTTTGATGAATGAGTTTGAGTTTCATAACATAAAAAATTATTACAAATTGTATATTTAATAAATAAATATTACAAATAAAAATATATATAGTACAAAAATAAAATGAATATCATTGAAAAGGTAATAGTTTGCGTTTTCAGATGATACAAAGACTATTTTTGTGAAATAATAATTTTGGAAGATATGATCATTGATTTCCAAAAGTAAATCATAGCGACTACTCGTCTGGAAATAGTTAAATTTATTTTCACTCCCACTTAAATTTTGACGCTTACTTCTTACACAACTTCTTTCCACTGAATGAAATAGTTTTTGGTGACTCTGACGCAGAGCATTTTTAATAACATTTTGCGGCTCCATTCATTAGAGAAGCGTTAAATTGAGAGCAGCCGTAAAAACGTTCAATGAAGTAGTCTGAAACGTTCCTATGATGATTTCTTAAATTTTTGCCATTTTGTGATATGTAATGAGGGTGATTTTTGTGCCACGCACATTAGCGTTTTATATATACAGATAGATAAGATCCTAATGAAGTGTTATGCGTCAGCTAAAACTATTTTGGCCGATGAATAAGAAAACAGGGTGAGAGGTGCTGCTGTGTATAAAGGAACTGTAGTTGTTATTGCTTATAGCACTTGTCATAGACAAGCCAGCGATTTTAAGCCACGTTTAGCGTCACTTGTTTCAATAGCGCCAACTAGGGCCAAGGGTACGTCTTAGCTGCTCATGCGCCACAGTCCTTTTCATGGGGCGGACTTCATTTATTCATTTCATTCACTCATCCACAGGTCGTAATTTAGACTTTACAACGCCCAATCAACCAGGTTATTCCCGCCTACATAAAGGAACCAGGATACATTCATGATAGCAGAATGCCTTTGCATATTGTTGTGTCTCTAATCTTAATGATTATAGGCACGTACAATTTATTCATTGCAGGCGTGAAAGGACATTCTGCCTTCACGGATACGTTCCATCATAGAATAGATTGGACTATGAACAAAATATGTGTCATCAAGTTGCACAAATAAATAAATAGAACTAGAAATTTTTCATCATAATATGATAGAAATAATCACAAGACGATGCATTGATTGATTACTAAGGAAAATATGAATTTTGGTTTTAGCATTTTTTTTTTAATTTAGAAATGAACCACTCAGCCGACATTTATTTGTGGACCTTGGGCAAAATTATGAACATCAAAAGGGGTCAGATTTTTATTGTCAGAACTCGGCACATAGGAATTGAATGCTTCATAACATAATAACGAAAACTGGTATTTGTACGTTAATCCAGTAGCAAACGAAAATTACGGTATATCCTATTAAAGAGCTATATCCTAAATTTTTCGATAATTAATTGCTAATTATAAACAAGTAGTAGAAAATGGAATTTTCATTTTGGGCGTATTTGTCAGTCGATTGAAACCCGAATTCGATAGAGAACTACAACTGTATTCATAAAATCGCATATAATATTTATTAGAGTTATTGAGATTTTGAATCCTCCCATTTACATTAGTGTCAAATAAAAGACGGATAGTGGTAAACCGTTAGACAGGGCATGGAATTGAATGAGGTTCATACATACATACATGCAGTAAATGTAATAAACTCTGGAACTCAGTCTCAGTTACCGATGATTCGTCATAGTCGCCAATAAGTTAAAAGTGATTATGAATCATTACTTGTAATTATACATAATCATCAGATTAAGCAGATTTACCGTAACATTAATGTATATATACTGATACTTATGTTTTATTACATTCACATATTATTGCTCGTCACTCTATTATTGTATGAAAACTACAGCATCCATTTCACAGTCTGCGATTTTTTATTTTTTGATTGTATAATTTAGATGCATTGAAGAGATTTTTTATATCAAATTTGAAACTATTAGGAAATATAACGTCATATAGGAAAAAATTGCAATCTATTAATCCGTGACTTTGAGCAAATAAAATCAATTCATAGATTTAGAATAATTTTTCCAACGAGCATTTTTGTAGATCGGTACATTTTACCTTTTGCTGAAAACAAATATATAAATAAACAAGTATAATACAGATCTCAAACAAAAATAACTATAAAAGAAATAAAAATATTAGGTGAAATAGCGTTAATTTTTTTTTTGAATATCTGATAATATAATCTATTTATTCCATTTTACCCTCCACTTTTTCTTATAGGTTCTAACGCTGAACTAACTACATCTTCCTCATGATTTTCCAAAATAACAGATTACATCGTAACCATTGATGACATCACGTAGCTTTCGTAAACATCCACAAAAATTATATCAGCCATAATTGAAACAAACAGAAGAAACAGCACCGTTTTAGCATATTAATTAGGAAATCAGCATTAGTTGGTGCTGCTAACGACTCATTTAAATGTGCAACGAACATTCCTTAATGGACGGAGCGCATTGGCTCATCAGGCGAAAATGCGTAACTCAATCCAGCGACTCAAATATTTAACAGATGAGAACGTTAAATTCATTAATGCGCTCGTTCCTGATTGAATTAACTAAACGAACAAGACTGAGCCCCTTTCACTTCACTTCGCCATTTGGTGAAAGCATTTTATTAATGGGCCTTTTTAGTAAATCGGATCAAGTGCAGAACTGTATATTTGGTGGGAGATGACATCGGAAAACGTTTTGGAGTTGTAATTATTTTAAAAAAATAACTGTATATAGTTAATATAATAAAAAGCTTTCATTACAAGATGAAGATTATTAACGACTCAAGCAATTGAAAATCTTTAAAAATTAAAATGCCAAAAATATTTATTACAATCATTAATATACTTTTTGATGTTCTAACGCAAATAAATGGTCGTGTTTTTTTTTCTAGAAGAGTTTGATACAAAGCATTGTAAAATATTTTAACGCACGGCCCAGTGTTATGTTTTTCTGTATTGTCAGTATGATGATATCTTAGCCGAATTTTTAAAAAAATGCTACAAAAAAGGGAATTTTTTTCTGAAATTCAAATTCCATGATTATTATTTTGAAGCAACTAAACCATACCTTAAATGCCAAATTTCAATGTTGTTTAGTTAGATTAACGTCCCGTTTTAAAGCAACACTAGGGCTGTTTCAGGATGCATCACGTCATTTTGAACCGCGGTTAGATAACGAAGACGACATCTGAGCTGGCACCCATTCTCCAAACTTCCACAGCGCACCAGCGGGAGGGCGTTTGACCCCGACGGATTTGGCGTGCACCAGACCCGCTTACACGACGACGCTGCGGTGAAATCGAGTCTCGAACCTGATACCCTCCGGCTCTAAAGCCGAGACCTTACCACCAGGCAACCACGGCCTAAATTTCTATTTCATCTTACAGCATCATTTTTGTATTTAGTAATATCAGCAGAAATTTTGAAATTATAGAATTGTCATATATGAAATTCTGTTAAAATTATGATGTTGAAATTTCTTCGAGTGTCATATTATCCTATAATTTCTTGAGTTAAATATTAAGATGGCTGTTATGTGAAATATGAAGAATGGTTCATTTTTTCTCTACCTTAAGCAACATTTAATATTTAGTTTTGGCACAGCGATAGCTTTTTGATCGAGGGAATGTGGGTTTTGGCTCGCGATTTTACCGAAATTTTTCCATGTAAGTGGGGACGTTTTAAATTAATATATTCGTTATGGAGGGCTACCCGGACTCTACTTTTTGCCTTTCTCAGAGACGGAGTGACAAAAAATTTAAGGCAAGGTTATTTTCCATTTACTAAATACAGCAAGCATGCCAAGATTATCCCTTTAATATACATTAGATGTTTAAAAAAAAGTCACCCACATAGAAAATCAATCTATAACATAGGCCATTTATAGAGAAGTATAGTCAGTATGACAGCCGCAAGTAAGTGTTAAATTTAGTCAAGGCTCAACCGTTCGTAGACTAACGAGCTGTTGACATGGCAACTTGAGTAGTGGAGGGTCGACACAGGTAATTAAAATCCGATTGAGGAAATAAATTTTCAGGACAGATTTCATGCTTGTGTTTTTTTATATGGATATTATGGCATTTAGCTCAGAAGGCAGAGCATTCATTGCTATCAATAACAAAGATGAATATGTGTGTGTATATGAACGCACGCTGATGCTCCAGAACAATGCTGGCCAGACTGTGTGACCTACGGCTTTTGGCACATATATATATTGGAGGGTGGGAATTTGTGTGTGTGTTAGGCACTTTACAAGCTACACCGTTTGACTTACAATTATAAAATTTGGCACGTTTATGCTTTGAAAGGTGGAAATGTGCACCTCGGAGCAATTTTTTGAAATTTTAAATGTAATTTTAATACTATTTAAAAATTAAACTGAACTTTACTTTTCTGTGTTAATTTTCGCAAATACTATTGCAAAAAAAAAGCAATTTCCCATTATTTTGAAATTTAAAAGAATTGCCTTTTTACCTTATTTCCAATAGTAGATTTCATTTTTGTCCTAAAATTGAAAGTGTTTTCATTGTTTTAACAAATATTTGATTTAATTTTTTTTTCATTCTTAAAAGCTAACGAAGAAGAATTCTGTTTGATATCTGTATAGTTTTATAAGGCGAATAAAAAAATTAATTTACAATACCTTAAAATTTAGAAAATAGACTAACTACTCATTTACGTTTTTAATAGCATTGTAATGTTATTGGTCTCCAATTAGTCTCCAATAGAAAGTTTCATGAGCCCAGTGAAGAAGAACGCATGTAAAACCGTTAAAATAACACGATATTAATACTTAAAATACTGATGGAATCATGAACATGAAAATATATCTAAACTATTTAAATAAAATTAAATACAACCAACATCTTCAGCAAACCATTTGGTCGGAAAACGCGACTAGTTCTTAATAAGATAGGTCATTCAAACTATAATAGAATAGAACATTCAAACTATAGTAGAATAGAATAAAACGTTTAAACTGTAATACTAGAATAGAATAGAACATTCAAACTATAGTAGAATAGAACAAAACGTTTAAACTATAATAATAGAATAGAATAGAACATTCAAACTATAGTGGAATAGAATAAAACGTTTAAACTATAATAATAGAACATTCAAACTGTAGTAGAATAGAATAAAACGTTTAAACTATAATAATAGAATAGAATAGAACATTCAAACTATAGTGGAATAGAATAAAACGTTTAAACTATAATAATAGAATAGAATAGAACATTCAAACTATAGTGGAATAGAATAAAACGTTTAAACTATAATAATAGAACATTCAAACTGTAGTAGAATAGAATAAAACGTTTAAACTATAATAATAGAATAGAATAGAACATTCAAACTATAGTGGAATAGAATAAAACGTTTAAACTATAATAATAGAACATTCAAACTATAGAATAGAATAAAAGATTCAAATTTTAAGACATATATTACCCATTCCCCTGATTGAAAATATTTTGTTTTTGAAAAGTTATTCTAGATAAATAAGAGTCAGATTTTGATAATTGGGTTATTATATCATTTTAAAATAGTGAATTCAGAAGAATTTATTAATGTGTAGCCAAATTTAGGAGTGAGAATTTCTGCAATAATCCTGATCATAATATTACACCTCTTTCGTTGCATGAATTGTTATAAAATAAAACCCAAGAGCTTTCTAAAATCTTCATTATATTCCTTACATTCATTGAATTGCCACTGTTATACAATATTTTCGAGCAATTTAGCTTAAGTAATTTATTGCGCTGTTTAAACTATTCATTTAAACAAATGTGCAGTTTTGTAAAAGGAGCTGAGGCCATAAAAATATCCGCTTAATGTTGTTCACTTTAAGCAATTAATCCATTTTATGCCTGCTTTTAACCCTGTTTGCTTCTAAGGTCTCGAGTTCACCGACTTCTGGTATTTTTGAGAAAGGAGCGATGCTAAATGTGAACATTGATCCAAGTTTATTTAATTTATCGTTAGGCGCAATAGCACGATAAATGCATCATGAATTACTATTGCATGCTTTTTATGTATATTTAAACAATGCTTGTAATGTATTTACACAAAACATTACATATTAATAAAAAGACTTCAGAGTTTAGAATATTTATTCCAAATATATTGCGGCTTACTCTAAAATATGAGATCTGGTATTGTGGTTAGTATCGCAATAAAAAAACTATACATATGTTTGATTTTACTACCTTAAATATTTATTTATTCTTTCTATAACGTATATATTTAAAGCTTCATCAACTGATAAATAAATGAAAAGAAATGTTGCCAGAAGATAAATATTAATAAATTCTTTTTTGAATTCAGCAATTAATTAAAATGTGTATCTTTTATTATTTAATATAAAAAAAGGAATTATTTATGAACATTATATATATCTAAAGAAACTATAATATAATCTATTCTGAAGCAGTTATTATCTAGCTCTTTTAACCTTTGACTTTCAAATACAATTTTCAGTGCACAAAAGTTTGAAATTAAGTTCGTATACTTCATTCATTTTTAATAGAAAGTATTCACATTTATTAAAACATAAAACTTTATTAAAAATTTAAGTATGATACTTGATTATGAAATGTTTCCTGGAGTTCAATGAATAACATTTTTCTGTTCTTCTGAATCCCTTTAAGGATTTTGTTATTGTTCCGAGAAAAAAAAAACGGAGTTTATTTCTTCAACGTTGTTTATCCATACCTTTTATCGATTACATGCATATATATTTATGTAGCAGGCTAGAGTTCTTATCATCGATTTTATATTTTTCAATCAATTATTAAAGTTCGATTCGGATCATTCACAAGATCTAATATATAATAGATAAACATTTTGGAATGGTTCATCCATGCATTCCAGAAATAAATGAGTTTTAGAATCTATCTATATGCTATATGTGTGGCACCTTAAATAATAATATAAAAATTACATTATCTACATAAAAATGAGTTATATGAAAATATTTTTAACTTTTGAATAAGAATCAATTCTCATATTCTTCAAAAACGAATTCCGGATTTCTGTAAGAAAAAAAAATCTAGATCATTACATGGTATTTTTTTTTTTGTTCTTTTTTTGCAACTATAAAACTTACCTCAAACTAAGTAAAAAAATTTACTAGTAAAGAAGAGGAAATTGATAAAAATGTAATGAAAGCTGGTATTCATCGATATATCTGAAATGTTTATCCATCACTTATATAAAAACCATAACATTTTGATAAATTGCATCCCAAAATAAAATTCAAAATAAAACGGCAGTAAAAGAGATCATTCGGCTAAATCCATTTAAAAATAATTGAAATATTAATATTAAGATCGTATTACTATCCATGAAAGATAAATGCAGAAACTGTTGTCTTCTTATGATTTACAAATTACAATTAATAATTTCAAATTGAGACGAAATTTCAAAATTTTGACAGTATTAAAGGGAAATTAATTTAGAATTGGAATTTAAAAAACTGTTTAATTCATTTTGAATAAACTCGGAAAAGAATGATTTCAAGCGCATACAAGTAAATTTTAATAAGTTCAGTTTATTATAAATGCAATAAATTTCGGTTTATCTTTTAATGCATAGATTCTGTTTATTGCAAAGTATTTATACAGATCGTAATTTTTATATTTTTATCTAATTCACAAGTCAACGTCAGAGTTTTGGGTCAATGGGTTTTTTGCAGCACATCGATTTTCTATTGATCTGAGACATTGACAACAACCGGGCGAGTGGTCTCTCCGAAACTTTCTCGCATGTATTTTAATAAGAGTGAATTCGCGTTTTAAATGCATTTTTTTGAACCGATTGAAACCAAAATTTGATACAAAGCTACAGTTGCAGTGCACAATTTTGATATATTTAAGGCATTTCATTTTTGAGTTGTCACGTTTACATTCTTTTGAAAGTGCAGACCAACAGACGCTCAACCCCTGGTTGGATTTGTCTCAAAATTAGATAGGTGTCTTCAGTATAAATGTTAAATCTGTGCACCAAATTTCAATCATCTAGCTCTCTTCGTTTTGTAACTATCGCGTTAACTTATATTCAAACAGCTGGACAGGCAAACTTCCTCTGAGCGGTCTTTAATCAAAATTCGATGGAAATCTACAAATTTGGTGTGAATACCGTATACCAAATTTCAGTCGCCAAGCGCGAAGTGTTTTTGAGATATCTTTGTCATGGATAGACAGATTGGTATAATGCCAAAAATGTGGTTTTCGAATACACGCATGGAGGTCTGAAACAAGAAGACTCTTCAAACTTTCGAGTTCGAATCTTTTGATGAATACAATACTTTCTCTATACTTTGTGTACGAGGAAGTAAAAAGTAAAGAAAGCTTTGACACTTTGGGTACTTATTTTATCGTTCGAATGCCAGGGAACTGTCATGATGCACGCCAGAACTTGTTTCTCAAGATTTAACAAAGAGCATCCCTCAGATTCCAAACAACACACCTGAGCTTCGGCAGACGCCCCGGTCTGGCATCGGCAGAGGGGGTTTCGGGCGACCTTAGTGAATGATAAATGAAGAAAAGGAAAAGAACCACCATTTCGGTCCTTGACCCACCGCCGGATAACACCGACGCCGGATCGATAGCCGGCCACCATGCTGCGGCGGCAGCCATACTGCAGGATTATGACGTCACTCGTAGGCCGGATAAATGAAGCGCACGAACAGGAAGCCATTTTGGGTCACGTTGCATCGGGAATCAATTAGGATTATTGGCTCTTGGAGGAAATAAAAGGTTAATTGTCTGCTTTTATGGCCGCACGGGCTTAAATGTTTGATACGATGTGGAGTTATTGGTTTTTTTTTTATCGGTATTAATGGGAAACAAAGCTATCGAATTTGTTTTTCATCGAAGGCTTATGTTTTTAAAAACTTTTGGGGAGAATTTCAGAGAAGGAGGTATCTATTGAAACGTGAGTGACTATCATTTAATATTTATAGAAAGAAAATAATGGAAGGAAGATACTTTTCTTGTTTAATTCAAAACAATACGAGATCATTTTTTTCAGCCTGTTATGGTTCCATCATCTTATTCTTCGTCATCAAATAAAGTCAGCAACAAATGAAAAGTTTAAGATAGCCGGGAACATTTATACTTTATATATATATCTTTTTTTTATTCGAAATACGTTTCCTATTCCTTTATAATTAAAATAAGCCATTCGTTCTATATGTCTTAAATTTTCCATCAGATATAAAATTTTATTTGCGAAAAAAATCTTTAATTGCAATTGAAATTTCGACAATTTTCATTGTCGAGTATCTTTCGGTTCCTTTAACGGAAATGTTGTATTCATTAATTTAAAGTAGTACGTATCGTATTAATTTAAAATTGCATGTATGCAAAAATTTAAAAATCATATAGATTGGCTGAGTGAAAAAATTATCAAATTAAGAAAACGAGTTTATGTAAAAAAATTCAAAGAAAGCATTGCAACTCTATGAATGGCAACATCAATGTACTTTAATAAATAAGAATATTTTTATAATTTTCTTATTTATGATATACTGGTAAGATAATTCTACATTTTTACATTAAATAACTTTTTAAAAATAAATCTGTTTTGAAGGAAAGGCTTTTTCTTTGTTTTTTATAATTATGAATTAATATTAATCATTTTTGTTAAAAAGCATTGAATTCATGAATATATGTTTTTTTATTCGAAGTTATTTTATATTTTATTCCTAAATTAAACATTTTGCATGACATTTTTTCGTTTTTTTATAACAAAGGTTAATAACAAAAGGTGACATTTTATTGAAAATCTTTTTATCTTCTTTTTCTAGTCTTAATTTTTTCGAATGACCGTAAAAATGCTTTTGAATTATTCCTTTTTGTTTATCTTGTATCAATTTACTTATTTAATAAAATAAAGCTTATTTTAAAAATTAAATTTACAATGGATTCATTCTAATCGATATTATTCACTTGTTCCAGATATAAATTCGTTTAAGTTAATATGACAATTTTCTTTGTGGTTTCGAAAATTAAATGTGCCAATATATTCTAATTTTTTATTTCATAGTATTCTTATTTATTTTAAAAATTTGCATTGCTTCATCTCTTAACAATTTGCTTGTCAAGTTTTCATATTGAATGGATGTATTAAGCACTGTTTTGCACTGAAATCAATATGAAAATGCATACAATTACACAGCTGGCAAAGCACGCCTTCGCTTGCTTCAAGGCACTAAGATGACATACTTTATACATATTAAAGTATGAAATTTGTATGTTAGGTGCAGCTGATGAAAATTCCAACAAAATTTCGGATAACAGAGAAAAACTGCTCCCTGCTGTTGGTAAGTACTAAACTGCATGACAATAATATATCATTTAAAAATATAAATAAGGAAAATATTTTATGAATCAAATTTAAAGAGAGAAAATTCTCAAAACATTATCAATGGAAATGCAGTAAACACATTTCAATATTTTGATAATGATATTCATACATTAACAGTTTTCTTTGATCATAATTGTAAAATTATGAAAAATAATTGAAACAATTTTTCAGGTTTTTTTTCAAGAGTTGTGTATGTATATTTATTTTAAAATGATAGAAAAGCTACTAAAAGTTCATGGACTCAATTAAGAATAATAATAAAAGATAAAAATGATTACGGAATAACAGTAACAATTAATTGAAAAAAGATAGTTATTCACAAGTGATTAATTTCTAATAAATATTACGAATAATTTATTTAACTTTGCTCGTGATATCTTAATTTCAAAAACATTTATCATTACAAGTGGCGTTATGATAACGATCGATTTTCAGGTAATTTTCAGGTTAATATGGTTTTCAAGTTTCTTTAAATAAAATCTGCTGCCCGAACACTCTTAATTTTACTTTGTCCATGAAAGCTATCGATCAAAAATTATGAAACAACTTAATATTGCCACCTTATCTCCATTTTAGTGTAAATTGCAATGATAAAGAAAATTGAATGTTATATTTTTCTCACTATGAACATATGACAAAATAATACTACTATTTCAGAAAAAAAAAATTTCAAAATCGTTTTAAAGTTTAATCTCAAAATTTAAAGGCAAATAAATAATAAAATATCCAAAACTATATTTTTTCTTTGTTTTTGACATATTTGAAATATTTTTATGTTTTCAGTTTCGAATTTTTTTTCTTTTAATTTTAAAAGGAATATTTTTTATGCTTTGGCCAAACGATTTAAACTACTAATTCACAGAGAAACGTTCATTGGTTTAAGTTATCAAATTTATTTTATTTTTTTTTGGCATGGTGAGTAACAAATGTAATGAATCATGAATAAATAATTTAGAAATTGCTAATTTAGAAATGTCTATAGCTATGATAAAGAATAAATGATTGAAAAGGAACAGTAGCTGTAAGTAAAATTTTTAGACTTTGATAGCAAGGCATTTTGCTCAGCTGATTTATTGATCTTATTGAATAAAGTATCTACTTTTTTATTTCTACATTAAATAATTTCCTGGATTTGAAGGTATATAATGTAACGTGAGGTTGAATTAAGACGATAGATTTATTTGCTATAGAATACAACATAAAAGAAATAAATTTACGAAAGTGATTTATAAATAGCATTTAGCTGATAATAAAATATTACTTGAGCAAAAAAAAAAAAAAAAACATACGTGGAATTCGGAATATTTTTGCTAATGGTTCTAGATATTTAAAAAATATTTTCAAAAAAAATCCACGTTTCATGTATATAAAACTGAGTCAAGGTCTTTCGTCAGGTCCCGATTTATATCGTCCGAGGAGAAAATTATTAGCATCTAATTGTAATATCACAAAGGAAATTAGCAACTTCATTATAATTACAGATTTCAAAGTGAAACTTTGAAACTTTTTATTTCGTTTCTAACTGTCTTCTAGAATTATATCAGATTCAATATAATTTCCATTTGGACATTAAATTCTAAGTCAATTGTACTTCCATTAAATCAGTCATCAGTGAAATATTCGTTAAAGAAAGGAAATTTTCAGTTTTAAATTGTACAGTAAAATAAATAATAATGTAATTACAACCATATATTAAAAATTATAGCTTTAATATATTATTTTATATTATTAAAACTTGTTTTACAATTACATGAAGAATTTTTTGATATTACTAAGGTACAAAATTTCTTTAATGCAATGTATTTTTTACTAGAGTATTTATTTAGAATTAAAATAAGTAATACTTTTAAATATATTATTTAATTGGGATAAATTAGCCCAAAATATATCAGCCCCAAAGTTATTTTTCTTTAAAAAAGATTAATAAGTGGACAAAAATGTTCAATGTGGTATAACAAAGCAAAGTAAATGGATTTAGGAACCAGCGCCAAAAGTTCTCGGTATTCTTAAATATATGGCCACGAATTTTCAGAAACGAGAAAGAAATAAAAAGCTAAAAAAAATCGTTTTTCCCACTTACTTTGGGACCATAAAAAGAATAGAGTATCAAAGAGTTCTTGGCCTGTGAGATTTGAGAGCATTAAGCTCTTCATTTTTAGCGGAGCTACGAAGAGGGATAAATCCAGTGACAGAAAAAAAAAATGAAAGTTTCTTTTTTTTTATCCGTGTATCCACTCAAAAGAATTGGGCCATCTAAAAATTGGATAAAAGCCGGAAAAAAAAGGGACCTACATCAAATACTTTTAGAAATGAGTCATCCATTTCTTTTAATGCTCTTTGCATGGCTCTATCTGATTCCTTTTATGTTCATTAAGAATATATTCGAGAGAAACTGGGGTAGAGCAGGGCTATCGAATATAGAATTTGGCTTGAAATTGAGACAGATGTCAGAATAAACAAAATAATGTATTATTTTTTTATCGTCTGCTTTTATTTACCTGATTCGCTTTATTTTGTAAAAATGGAATATTGTAATCTATTTTTCGTTCGATTTGCGTAGTCTTAATGTATCGAAATTTTGTATATTGGTATAGTTTAAATAACATCTTATTATTTTAGTATTTTATAATTTAAATACCAGTTAATCAATTAATTTTATTACGTTTTTTACAAGTGTGGCTTTACTGAATAACGAATTTCAGAAAAATGATACTTTTATGTTTATTATAAAAAATTACGAATTTACTATTTAAACAAAATAATTGATATAAAAAAGTTATATTCTTCAGTTTCTTAAGGTATGTGCTTAAGTTCGAGATGAATGTTTTGAAAAAGATCCGAAAACCGTTATATTTTTGAATATTTTGATAAAAATGATTAAAAAACATTTACGAAACCAAAATATACCACTTGAGTGCAAAAAGTATTTAGAAAATTGGAAACAAGGATGATTTGCTTAAAATTTTACAGATAGATTAAGGAATATGTTATTTAGTTCTCGAACTAAAATATAAGCTTTATTTCTATTCATTCTTTAAATATTGTCGTTCGACTAATCAATAAAACGAAATTTTCAGTTTCGTCCATATTGTGAAGCATTAAAACAACTATAAAATCATTCTAAATGAATAGATTACTTATTCTTTCATTCAGAAAATGTGGAACAAATAGAGAAATTATAAAACCAAATTTGTATAAAATATATGTATCATATATTAATTTATGAAGTTTTCCGTATGGAAATTAATTCTATCAAAGATTAGAATTTGAGAAAATAGCTTCTGAACATAGCTTCTAACGCATGTAATTACAAATATAAAAATCAATGGAACTTCCCCAAAAATTAGACTTGGAAACAAATTCTTAACAGTTTTATAAGGAAATCTGTTTATAAGAATATTAATTTTTTTTAAAAAATTCATAGTTTCGCAAAAAAAAATCGACTTTTTAACATAATTACCTACCTTAATAATGTGTTTTTTAGTGCAACTGTTATCAAATTTATTTTATTTACATGTACGAACCTTGTGTTGTTTTGGAAATGAATTCTTTGACGTTCGGAAGTATAAAATACAGAACGTACGGGCTTCTGTCCTTGCCGCTTTGCAAATCTTTTGAATTTGGACATCTGCTTTCGTTTGTTCTTTTTTCATAGAATTAACCTGGCATTTCAATGTTTAATGAAAATAAAAATTAAAAGATTGTGCTTCCAAAATCCCTTTTTGATTGAATGAGCATAATAATGGTAGGGCGGAATTTTCAAACTTGAAACACAATATTCATTGGCTAAATAAAATGATGACATGCTGCATTTATTCCATAAGTGGGTAACTTGCAGATTCATTGCTGTAGATGATCATTTCTTTATCGAATATTTCATATAAAAGTTGGTTTAGGAAATAAGATGGATTGAGTGCGGCGAAAAACTTCAGGGCCAAAATATATGTCCCATCAAAATTGATATTGCCATTAGGTAATCAAAAATTAGCCACAGTATTAATTATTCCGGATTATCAAAAATACAGAGGACGTTATCACTAAGTCTTCTGATCATGCCTCATACAAAACTTCTACTCATCTGGTTTATCTTTTAATCCGCATTCATTCTCACTACAAAATGGGACTACATTTTTAGCCTCTTATATTATCTTGAAACTTTCAAAAGTTGTGAATTGAATGTATGATAACACAAAGCATACAAAATACATTGCACCAATTCAATTTTAAAATCCACTGAAAGTGAAAAATCGTGAATCCTAATAAATCATTAGATAATACGCAGATGAATGTTAAATACCTTACGTCTCTGTGTTTGGTTCCTGATTGTAATGCAATATCAATAAGTTCCGAAGGGCTTGTTTTCATATATTTAGAGCAAATCGCTTCAGGCGACCCATTGGTTCACCAAGAATATTGGTTATATTTATTTTCAGATCAATCATTCAGCTGTAACTTCTTCATGTTCATTATTTCGTCAAACTGTGTGGTATTAAAACTATGTTATTTTAATTGTTTTATTTTAGTCCTATTTCATGCGTACATGAAACTTTCTAAAGAGATTACAACATAGGATGTTTAAAAACGTAAATATCCTGTTCATCTATCTTCCAAATTTTGCATAATTGTAATTTAATTTTTTTATCCATCTTGTAAATCACACAGACACAGATATTAAACAGAATCCGTCTTCTTCAACATTCAAAAATGAAAATCACATTATTAAATATTTGATGAAACACTAAAACGTTTTGAATTTCAGGGCGAAAATGTAATTTATTTTAGCAAATTAAGCAAAAAAATTATTTTTTTAAAAATTGCCAAAATTCAGAAGATCATAAAATGAGTACAAAAAGACAATGTTCCATATTTTTAAACAGTGTAAGTTCATTTTTGTGCAATAATATTTGGGAAACATTTCATGGAAAATAGCCAAAATTCTACTTAATTTTTAATTAAAATTCTTATGAAAATTTCAAAAAAGAAATCTCTCTAAGGTGTACATTCCCATCCTCCAAGGTATGCATGTGCCAAATTTGGTAGCTGTATGTCAAATGATCTGGCCTGTAGAGCGCCAATACACACACATGCATCTTTATTTGCACAGACAGATGGATGGCAAATGGATTTCCACTTTTTATTATATATATTTATAACTGCTAAAGATGAAGAAATCAAGCATAGCCTTTCGGTTACATCAGAAACGTTTGGTTGGTTAATATACGGAGTCGGGATATTTAAAAGTTTAGTCTTATTTCATTTAGGAATTCTTATATTTTCCTCCGATTTTACGGTTAGTATTAGATGACTGCTTAGTTCATCTTATACACATCATCTTACGCAGTGTGACTTGTTGTATTTTCTCTTTTAAATAATGGCTAATGAGTTCTAAAATGAAATTGGAGCAAAGTAATTGATGCGTAACTCAAGAGAGTCATTTCATTAAAATAGTTTTTATTAAATTACATATGATTAATTGAGAAGACAATTAAGATAGAAACTTTTATAAACTTTTTAAATCCTCCAAAAAAGATAAATAAATAAACCTATTATTGTTTTAATACATTTAATTTTATTTTATTCAAATAAACACTGAGATAAACAGTAACATAGTTAACATCAACAGATACAAGTTGAGCATTTCGTATACGATTAAAAATGGTTAATTATGGTTACATTACGAAAGACACAATCACAAATGCTTCTGCCACGATTTGTAAATTCCTTTGTTCGGCGCTTGTGATAAAGCTCAATGGGACCACTAAATTCCATTCCAGTTCTAGGATACAAATTGAGCCATTCCGCATTCATTTACGAATCCCGCTGCTAGCCATCTTCATTAAAATAAAGTGCCCGAACATTCCTATTTGGCGCTATAAATACTTAAACAAGCCCATCCTAGAGAATTTGAAAAGCGGGTCTCTTTGTATTGGGAAAGGTACAGAATGTGGTAACACTAAGTCCTTCGCTCCCGTCACACATTCGCTTTGTTTGCAATTTGAATTCTCATCTGCTTGTTTCATCACCTGCTCCTCTGCAACTGAAAGAATGGAATTTTATGCCATGCTGTTTCGTTCGATAACTATTTTGACATTTATGGTTTAAGTTCATTAACGAATCAAAACTTTGTACTAGAATTTATTTATCTTGCGTGTTTTGGTTGCCAAGGAGAGGAATATTGTTAAATTTCTTTCAGTAAGATTTCTTTGATTTATAAATTTTGATTTTTTTAAGTGCAGTATGTTTCTGCCAAAGTAACATCTGTTTTTGCACCTTAATGAATTGTTTCAATGATTGTTGTGGAAATTAGGTACATTTTGATATTTTGACATGAAATATACTACATAAATTAATCAATTGTTTTAAAAAAATTACATTCATTTTATTATAGATTTTGAAGTATTTAACTCGATCTTAAAACAGAACTCGATAGAGTACATTATCTTAATATCTTAAATGCATCTTCTCCTCGAGTTAGACCATTCGCAATTTCAATCAGAAAACAATATTTCCAATTCCTGAAAAGAACGTCATTTCAGTTTGCGATTTTGTTTATAGTACGTATAATCGATTGTCACATTATGTTCAACAATTATAAGCATATACAGCTAATTTTTGTATTTTAAGAACAACCTTCGAATTAAAATGCTGCTGGAAAATTATAAAATTGACCTGCAGCCATTTCAGCTTGAGATTTATGAGTTGGAACGAAACTTAGTCAAAAGTCGAGAAGGACTGGGTTTGAGGCTAAAACAGGTGATGATTTCCTGCTGCAAGACAACGCAAGACTCCATAATCCTAACATCATAAATGATTATTTTCAGCTGGAAACAATTCAGCACAGAGATAGACCAGCTCAATGGCCTGGCCGAACCTGCATCATATCAAGCATGTTTAGTGTAGTATAGAAAGACACATAGTTGTTCTCCATTCTCCTTCTCAGACCCTTGCCTCCCTTGCAACTGTTTTACAGGGATACTTGCTATGGAGCTGATAGACCACATACTTGATAGTATCATACATCATTGCATGTGTTGTATTGATTCTAGGAGAAGGAGGAGAGGGGTATTATACTTCATCTTGAAGATGCTTTTTCTATATCAAACTGAAACATCCGATTTGTTCATTTTATACATACGCAAATTTTTATAACAAAATAACTGTCTGATAATTTTTTTTTCATGTAATTTTATGCCTTACTGTGTGCTGCATATGATTTGTCAGTTTTATTAAAATCAACATGGGATGTTGTGAGTAATCGTGATTTTTGTGATTTATCATGAATTTATGGAAAACAGTGTATACATTAATATAAAAAGTGTAACTTGCACTGTCATAGCTATTAAACTTATATGCGATTAAAAAGGCAAAACCCCATCGGTAAAGCCCCTCTAAAGAAAAATATTTTATCTGTATCTCCACAGAAAGCAACTAGCAATATCTTTTTTCGAATGGTACTTTTCCGTCACGCTCTGCTTCTCCGATTCGCGCCAGCCAATAAAAACAGCCGCGCTGCGGGAGTTGTCACTTGGCGACAGAAATACTCGTCAGGCCAAATTGGCTTCATGATCATTCATCGCCGGTGATTGGGTGAGTTTCCGCAACCGTCTTCCCCTGACGGCTGTCATTTCAGCCGCTGGCATTATAAGAAGGGCGCAAAAGGAAAAAGTGGAGTGAAAAAAAAAAAAAGAAGAGCAAAGTACACTTCAGTCGCTTCTCCCCACCTACATTTCTTAAAAAATAACTGAAAATTCGAAAGGGAGTGAAAAAGGCAATAAAAATGTATTGCGATATCGGAATTGGCGTATAGAGATGCAGACCGAATTTTTTTTCTTTCTAGCTTGAAAAATGGCACAATGTAACAACTCTTACAGTTGCCCTTAGAAATTCAGGAAACAAAATGTAACTTCTCTTCAACGGCAGTGTAAAATTTTTTACGCCAAGTTATAAAATACGTCTTCGGTAAGAGTAATACAGAATGGTTACAGTAAATATATATATATATATATATATATATATATATATATATATATATATATTTCAGATTTGAAAGGCTATATATTTTGAAGGAAAAAAGTTATACCTGTGGTTGGCTACACACTTCAAAAAAGATATTGTATTGCTATCATAAATTTACAATGTGACCAGCATTCGAAACTTGAACGATGTCTAGTCTGTGTCGAAATATATCTCACATTTTTGTAGCCGTCGTGATGTTACAGAAAGGATCTTATACAATTGTAGCTTACATGATTCGAAATGAAACTCATTTCTTATGTTGTACAGTGGGTAAATGACCTTAACCCTTCAGCACATGCATTTACTTCTTGAACATTTACACACACACACTTTACCCCAAATTCTCAAACACTTACTCCTTATCTTATTGTTATTTGTATAAAACATAGAATGCGATCAGAGTATATGGATATTTTTTCTCGCAAATATATTTTATTTAAGACAGAAAGGCGATTTTTACTAAGAAAAAACCAAAATGTTCTTAGCCCCTTCCTTCTATAACATTTCTGTATTCATTTTCTTTTCTCATTCCGTTTTTATACCATTCATATAAAACTTATTATTTCCAAAGTAAATAGACTTTTTTCTATATGAAAATAATGAAAAATATAAGAAAACCTATATTTTATATGTAGTTTTAGTTTGAAATTTTTTAGAAAAAGAAACTCAAATATGAAAATTTATTCATTTTATCTTGTTTTTTACATGCATACTTTTTTTGGCCTGGTGGTAAAATCTCGGTCTAGGAACCGAATGGCTTCAGGTTCGATACCTGACTCTACCGAAGAACATTCGTGCAAGCAGCATGTTAAAACCATCGGGGCCAAACGTTCTCCCACTGGTGTGGTGTGGATGTTTGGAAAGGAAGGCAGCTCAGATGTCGTCCTCGTCATCTGACTGCGGCTCAAAATGACGAGGTCCGTCCAAAAATAGCCCAAGTGTTGCTTTAAAACGGGACGTTAATATAACTAATCTAAACTAAACCAAAAATACTTTTATCATTCCTCATCAGGAATAAAATGAATTTAAAATAAAAAATTTCAAAACAATTTATTCATATTATAAGAGAATGTGTTTAATATGAGGATTTGCTACTTTTTTTTCAAGAAAGCAAGAAGAGATATTCGATCAGATTTTCTAGAATATTCAGTTCTAGAATTTCGTTCCATTCCTATATCATGATTTTTTTTTTCCCAAAATTTCATCACTATCCGACGAATTCGAGGAATACCTATTTTCACTATAAGTAGAAACATTTGCCAGAAGATTTCTGAATCCCTGCTGCTCACTTTCGTACTCTGTCATACTCAGAACATTAAAAGAATCTGAAACATCAGCATAGGCGGGGTCCATTTCACACCAACCCTCACGTAAAAGAATGAGATATATTGTTTCTTTGAATTCTGCAATTCAAAAAACGAGATATATTGTTACATTGATTTCTGCCTTATAATCTTCTTATATTAGGTGCTTGCATGTATTTTCATCATTTTTTTTTTCACTTTAAAAAGGCATCCATTGAGAAAAATGGGTACAATATATATCATCAAAATATTTTTCATCATTTTCTACAACTTTTTCCCATTTTCATCCGATAAGTCATGCAATGGATTGTCTTTGAATTTATTTGGTCCTCCAGGCCGTTCTTCGTCATTGATATCGAAATCACCACTCTTAAATCATTGAAACCAAACTCGACCATTGGGATATGACAGAGCAGCATCACTATAAGTTTCTAAAAGTGTCTGGTGGGCTTCGGCAGCAGATTTCTTCAAATCAAACAAAAAAAAAAGCAATGAATGTCGAAAATGCAGTTTTGAGCGTTTCATGATATATTTGTAAAAGTGATTACATCACGTGCCGAGTGAAGGGCTAAAGAATTAAACAGATTCTTCTAAAGGTCCCTCTGAATACCTTGTCAAGGGATTCAGAGGACAGGATTTCGACACGTGTGAGAAATTCCTGTCAGAATCGACACGTGTCAGAAATCCATATCGAGATTTCACGTTATATAAGACAGGAATGATTTGTTTCTCCCTCTTTTACCTCTCTTCTTGCCTAATCTGTTGCTGTGAACGGTCGTGCCTTGTCCGCGTTTCCTCTTGTAAATAAATTATGCCTTCCCGGGATGAATTGAAAAGAATAAAAAAATGCAAAGTCTTTTCTTCTGCAAAAATGCAAAGTCTTGTCGCACCTACATTCGGTTTCACATAAGATAATGCTTACATTATGTGTGTGTGTGTGTGTGTGTGTGTGTGTGTGTGTGTGTGTGTGTGTGTGTGTGTGTGTGTGTGTGTGTGTGTGTGTGTAAGAGAGAGAGAGAGAGAGAGCATAATTTTGGCAGAAGTGTAGCCGTAAAGATGACACTTTTGGAATAAGCTTCAATTTATTTCTCTACAGTGGCATAATTTGTACAAGAGATGAATCGATAAGAAGACGTGTCTGTCTACATTGCGACACAAAATCAAAGTGATTGAAGTTTCCCCTTTGGTAATTTTAATAAAAGATTCTTTTAGAGATTTCTTTGGTACGTGTCGATTTAGGAAAAAGAAAGGTATCTTTAAAAGAATGTCGTGGGCATTAGGTATATTTATCCCTTCACTCAGAATGTAAGAAGTCAAATCGAATAATATTTTTACAGCGCGCGAAACAAATAATTAAATAAAAAGTGGGATAGGGATCAGGATATAGAAGAAAACTTTAGAATAAAATAACATGGACTAATTTAAGATGATAAATAGGAAATTGATCATGATTTAAATTAAGTTAAGAGATATTATTATATATATGTATATAGTACATTCTCGACTATCTGAGCTAATGTGGCGGTAGGACTGGCCGGATAGTTCTTCGAATTCATTTCTTTGTTCACTAATACCAGAAGACAAAATTTTTTAATACTAAAACTCACTGTTATAAAAAGTATTTTCTCACTTCTTATTGAGTATTAAGTCCCCCATTTATCTCAAGCCACGTAGAATGTGAACGCGACCGCGGCCTGGGAAGTTATAGAAGCAGTAGCTGTTAACGTTTCGAGTTAAATTAGAAGATTTTATGTTGATACTTTATATAAGTTTATATACTGCACTGCACGTCTCAAGAATTTATTAGAGAAAAAGTAAGTTAAAGGATAGAAATTGTTCATATTTTAAAATAAATTTTGTCTAACTTAAAAATAGGAAACAAAGAAAACGTTAATATAAATCGTAGGCCTAATTTTTAAGGAAATTGTCTCAAACTGATTTTAGTTTTCACTGATAAATGATTTAAATGATTACACATATACGAAAAGGTAAATCTAAGATAAGAGTCAAAACTTACAGTTTTTAGGTTTTGAAAGAGTCATTAATAGATAACTTAATAGACGCCTTACCTTCCTCATTTAATTACAATAAAGGAAAAATATGCCAAATAGTGCATATATATATATATCCGTTTATAAAGTGCATATATATATACATATGCACTTTGTAAACGGAAAATGAATTTGTGCGAACAAATCGTAAGAATTCTACCTTGTGCTCTTTGTGTATAGAAATCACAAAGAAAACGAAACAAATAGTAGACATACGATTAGGTAGATATTAATCTTGATGCTAACACAGATGTCTCCGCCTCGGGATGAATCGCTCTGTTTGATGTCATCGCTTAGCTGCCCAACCGCAAGAAACAGAAACAGATATCCTTCGAGGGCTTTAATGAAGAAGCTGACACTGCACATGCCTCTGCTGCCTGACGTCCTATTTATCATCCCGGTTAAGGAAAAATTTCCTTTATTTAATCGTGATGATAGATAAATTCTTTCTGATTCTTCAATCAGTTGAAGTGTTTTCTTGATTCGTTGAATTTTGTTTTCAAATAATGCAATCTAACGTTAAAACAGAAAAGTCTTGTCTTCAATGAAGCTTAACCTTTGATAGTATCAAGAATAAGCACAGAAAATTTTTAATTTAAAAATCAATGGTGTCAAGCCTCGTGGCGTGACAATCACTTGTCAAATGTTCTCCGACTTTAACCATCTGACTGTGTCATTTTTAAAAATTTCTATTAAGATGCGTTGTTTGCAAATAAGTTCAAATATCTTTCACACAAAGTGAATTGATACTATATGTTACACGATAGTAATATGACATAATAAAAATATATAATCGTAAAAATAAATATTCTCAACTGCGAAAAACGCGGGATGCAACAGAAAATGGACTGATTGCCAACCCGCGGAAATAGCGGAATAAGTAGTTAGAGGGTTAAGATGCTATGCTATGGTATTGAGTCCTTTTGCTTCCTGCCATAATAACAATGGATTTCAAAATGACAATGGCAAAGTGCCTTTCATGAGGTAGTATGTATCATCTGAGTTTTAAATTGGAATACTAGACTAGATACTTTCCAATATTCTAATTTTGTTTCTGTTTTAATTCATTTTAATTGAAGGAACATTTATTGATGTGTAAATGAAGGAAGTTGAAAGTTTTGTATTCACTGTTGAAGAGAAAATTTAATTTATTTTAATTGCTTTAACTGTCGAATTTTTCTGAGTGGAGAGCAATCAAAATTCTGCACGTGAAATTATGTTTATATATGGAATTACTTCATTTAACGAGAAATTATTGAAGCATCCAAGAGACACTATATTCCTTGGAATGTTTTTCTAATAAATACAGAAACTTTTGACCAAAAATGTTTTCATTGCTCACACATCCTTTAACGTAGAAAAAAAAACCCCAAGTAATATTTAAAGCGAAAATACAAGATTTAATAAAAGTGAAACGGTTGTTGAATTATAATGTATGAGTCGTCGCTGGTTAAAAAAATTATATTATTTATCACTAGGCAGCATTCTTGTTTTCCAAGCGGTCTCTCTACAACACTGCAGAGACGGATAACATACGAACACAACTACACACACGAGACATATTTGTATCCGACAGCTCTCCGGTTTGAATCTTCTGTGCTGAATCTGAGATTTTCCATCAGTCCACAACCATTTCAATTTTATCACAATAAATTCATTCATCCTTTCCTTGTGCTCTTTGTGTATAAATAAATTCCTTGTGCTCTTTGTGTAATCGATATAAAAGCTCTGTAATGCGCCTAAATCAATGTAAATAATCGTATCATAAATAAATTCGCTTTATATACTAGGTTATCTATATATTGTTGTTTTAAAACATTTTTTTTAGCCAAAACTGTCTGTACCATTAATTTATGATTCATTGTTTTTACTTTCTAGAAAACGAAGTGTAATGAAAGTATTATAATTGTCAAAAACGTTCAAGCTCGAGATTTTGACGAATGTCACTTTTTAAACCTATCCGAGTTCGAAAAAACACATTTTTGGCATTACATCTGCCTGTGAACGAGATAACTCAAAACCGCTTGGAGTTAGACAAATGAAAGTATATGGTCTTGTGACCAAAGGTTTTTTTAAATTAAATTATGAACGAAATTCATTCAAAGAAAGTCTATCTGTCCGGTTGTTCGGATATAAGTTTACACGATAATCTCAAAACGAAGAGAGCAAGATAGATAAAATTCACAGATAGATAAGATACATAGATTTAACATAGTGTAAACCAGTATCACATATGGGGTCAAATTGAAATAAGGGTTAACCTTCTGTCGGTCTCTATTTTCAGTGGAATGTCAACGCGATCATTCAAAAACGCAATGCTTTAAATACATCAAATTTGGTATGTGACAACAAGTAGAGTTCTGTGTTAAATTTTAGCTTCAATAAATTCAGAAGAATGTATCTAAAACAAAAATACTATTTTTCTTATTATGTGATTGCTTGAAGTATTTCTGAGGAGGCTTGGCAAGAAAAACCACTTTACCATGCATAACTAGAGCGAACGCTCGCCCTTTGACTTTTTCATATATTTTTACAATATGGCGCGTTGCAGAAGGGGAATGGTGAATGCATTTAGGAACAGTGTTCTCATTGATCTGTTTGATCCTATATTTGATGAATATCTAAAATTTTAATATTAAAGTGAAAAATAAAATTTCCTTTATTTAATTATATTTCTCTTATTTACATATATACGAATAAACATGCAGTTAATATTTTAACGGATTTCAAATTGAATTTAATATAAGAATTTAATTTAATCAGAATTGTAGGGATAAAAATGTTTGCTAAATTCCATCCATCTAGGTAATTGCGTTTTTGAATTTATGCACACTATAGACAGAAGGATTTTTCGTCTGAAATATATTAAAAATCTACAATTTATTCGTCTTTTCCATTCTGTTTCTTTATTATTACATTACCAGGTATGTAATAATAAAGAAACAGAATGGAAAAGACATTTAAAAGATAATAAATTCATAGACAAACATAGTAAGAAAAGGCATTTAAAAGACTATAAAGCTATACAGCGAGCTATACCGAAGCTCTAGTGAGTGCCGAATAATTTTTTGTCGGTTGTAACAGTTTTTCTTTTTGTAATTCATATACGAGAAATTACAAGTGAACAAGCATTTTATTACATTCCCTCCAAAATCCCCATACTGGAAGAATACGAAATTCAATGTTACCCATAATCTAAAAGTGAAATGAGAGCTATTAAAATATAGAACAATTTTTTATACAAAAAACTTATTGCAGAACCAATTGATATTAGTTATTTAAAGTAAATAAAAATTGAACCTCCAAAAGTAATTTAATTATCTATGAAACTACTGCATCTAAGATATATTCGAAATTATCATTTCCAACAGTTAAAAATAATTACGCAGTAACCATCTACCTTTGTATGGAACACTATCATAATTACTGTTACTAACTATCTTTTCCAACTCTAACTATTTAACAACTGTTCTTCCCCAATTCCAAACTGTACCGAATGCCCAATGAAGGCGGGGAACACAACTCCTGCCATTTACAACGACCGATGAGTTGAATAAAAACATTCGATAAGGCATTTCTGCGGCCATAATTGATTTAACGGTTTCATCCTCCACTCTTTATGAGCAGGCCTGAATGAAGTCGAGGGCAATAAATTCACGCTTCATTGTGAGTTCCAGAGCGTGAACCGTCACAGAAAATGGTCATTGTCGCTGCAGAAATCGATTGTTATCGATAGAAAATGTTTGGGGATTCTAATTTTGGGCCATGCCACCAGTTCCGACCAGACATAACTGGGAAAATTTACCCTCCGTTATTGCAAGCCGTGACGATTTTGCTTATTTGATCGCTTCATTGAGAAGCAAAAAATGAAACTTTGTTCATTGGAAAAAGTGATAGAACAGAATTTTGCCCCAAGAAATATTAGAAATAAAATATATTATAGGTAATTGGAGGATGTATTTAAAAATATTGCAATTAAAAGCTTGTTAATGCTGCACATTGATAGGATGTTTATTATTATTATCCATCTTTTATTGTTGAATTATTTTTTTAAAGAAATGTACCACAAACAATATGAAATAACTTTTTTTCAAATGAATAAAGAAAGAAAAACTTATCGATTTGATACTGCTTAGTTAAAAGTTTCTTTGCTGATTGATTGTAATAAATAAACTTAAAATTAAATAAAAACAAGTCGGCAATTTGAAAAAGTGAAGACAAAATTATTTATAAAATATAGTTGAATAGATTTAATGTTTCAATGTAAGCTTACAATAATTTTTTAAGAAATAGATCGACATAAAAAAAGTCGTCTACGGCAACATTTTTTACAATTTTTCTAAGATTTGAAAAATTATCAAAAATGTCAACAGCTAAAAGGCTAAAAAAGTCATTTTTACGTCTTGATCAACAAGCATTTGATTCGCAAACTTTTGCTACTCATTTAAACTCAAAATATCTTTTAAGACAATGGCTTAAGTTATGAAAACTTATCAGTAAACGGGTTAAACTTTGCATGTTTAAGAGAATTTTCTCTAAACCATAAGTAAAATTCTCCCAAATGGCTTATTTGACATCCTCTCTGTGGCAAAGTACACAATTGCTCCATCTTGATAAACAATCATGTTGATTCGCAAATTTTTACTACCCTTCTAAACTTAAAATATTTTTTAAGACAATGGGCTATGTTATGAAAATATATTAGTAAACGGAGTAAAATTTGCTTGTTTAGGAGCATTTCCTCTAAACCAAAAATTAAATTCTCCCAAATTGCTTCTTTGACAATATATTTGTTGCAAAGTACACAATTTTGATGACTATTTCCTCGTTCGCAAGTGACAGCAGCGCCAATATTTCTCCTATTGGTCACTTTTGGTACTAGTTTCTTTTCTACTGAATTCTTCTTCCCATGCCTTCCACAGTCTCCATATGAAATGTGTCTTCATTTCATTCATTCATTTTAGCTACAGATGCCGCGAAACAGGGAAAGTTATTTATGGCCACTCTGTACAGACGCAAGTACATACATATATAAGTAACCAAAAATATTAGCATTAGATAATTAAATCCTATAATCGAAACAATCTAAAATTAAAAATATTTAGGAAACAAAACTAAATTATTTCGGAATCGAAACTAAAAAATTATTTCTGATTCAAACTAAAAACTAAAAAAAGAACTGAAAACGCACCATCGTATTTAGAGAGTGTAAATGCAGCTACTACTAAAACACGGATGAATCAAAACAATAGTAATAAAAACCAAGTTAATAGGAAAAAAAGTAACAAAATTAAACCAAATAAAATAAGAATCTGGATTCTTATTTCATTTGTTTTAATTTTGTTACTTTTTTTACTATTAGCATGGTTTTTATTATTATATGTATATATATTGTAAAAACACATATATTTTAAACGGTAGTGTAGCCGAAGAGAGAAGACACTTTTGGATTTTTAAACTTTGCTTTATTTTATCCTGGGAGGCATAATATGTACAAGAAAGAAGTGATCCATCTACAGAGAGACACAAGAGCAAAAGAGATCGAAATATTTTTCCCTGGTGATATTATACTATGAGATTCTGGTTGGAAATTTCTTTGGTGCGTGTCGATTTAGGTAAGGAAATTTAGGTATCTCTAAAAAAATGTTTTAAAGCATTAAGGACTTTTATCCCTTCACTTGGAGCTTGGGAACTTGCTGATTAAAGCAGTTTTATAGAGCTCTCTCTCTCTCTCTGTATATATATATATATATATATATATATATATATATATATATATATATATATATATATATATATATATATACAAAATGAGAGAGAAAGAAAGATTATACATGATATATGCTTTCAGAAAGATAAATTCAATACAACAACAACAACATCAAAATGAAAACTCCATGTAGTGATAGAAATATTGTCAGCTAGAGACGATTACAGGAAGTCAAAATGTTCATTTTTTACGGTTGTCTGATTCAGTTCTAGAATCATATTCTTGTATAAGTTTCGGTGGATTCTACAAGCCTTTATCAAATCTTTCAGATCTTCAGTTTATTACCAAAATTATCAGAAAATCGTAAGTATGGAAAGCGTATTACAGTGTATTTTTCTGTTTCTATAAAATTATAGGCTGTTGATCAATAATTTCCTAACCTCATACAATGATTTACAAGCAACTAGTTTGTGAATAAAAATATACAAAATTAAAAGAATTATATACTGATAGTCGGAGCAAGGAGCTGAAACCATTTGCAATAATCCGTAACTATGTTGTGAATTAATTAATTAATTACGCATGAAATTAATTAATAAATCAGCAGAAAAATTAAAATAAAAGACAAAAAATAGCACTATGTTTGAATTTTTGCTGTTGATGAACTTGTAAGGAAGGTGCGATAGTTTGCTCTGTTTCAGTAGAATATTTATTTTCGATTCCCTTCTCGCACTTCTGTGTCAGTTCTCTTTCTAATTAGTCATTAGGATAATTGAATTCTTAAAATCGATCATTGAGTGCAGCAACGATAACCTTCCTGGGGCAGAAATACGAAAGTTTCGTCCTTCTCTTGAGGTTCAGTTGTTTTCAATGAACACTCTAGAACCTGATTTGTTCGATTTTCGTGGCGAAAGAGAGAAATGCAGTCAGAGAATGTAGTGATTTATTCTTTTAGGGCTTTAAACAGCGATAGAAAATTTTGCTTAGATTATGTTCCAGACACATTTTTATATTTTTCCTTGTGTATATGAAAGTAATTGCAGATAAATTTATGAGCGAATCTATTCAAAATGGAAATCAATTCGGCCAAACAATTTCGTTTCAGTTTTCATTCCCTCCATTACATGAGTCCTCTTTTTTTATTCTTTTTATACATAGAATCGTCTATTTAGGGTTTTATTTTCTGAGAATAATTTTATTGATGTCAATTCTCATTCTTGATTTCATCTTCAAATTAAAAATTTCGAGAAAATGGTGCTGCCATTTCAAGAAATCTGCAATTAATATTAAAAAAAAGGTTCGTGGCATTTCCAATTAACGAATTTTAAAATGTGCACAACATTCAAGCATTTTTTCTGACTTTTGAAGATTTCTTACAATTAAATAAATCTTACACGTTTTTCATATTTTGCATTTTATGAAATTTTTAAAAGGACTTTTATTCTGAATATTTTAGCTATAAAGGAGAGTTAGAAGTATGCCCATCCAAATACTATCCTCTTCGAATTCGCTTTACTCTAAGCTTAAAGTAATCAGAATTTTTGAACTAACTCACGAATCCAATTCGATGTTTTCTGTATTCGAAGAATGTCTCAATAAACCTATATATTAAGCATGGTATAAATAAGATACGATGGGAAATGAATGATATTTTATGATACTTAAGAATACAAATATTAAATCTGCGAGAAAAACGAAATCCTGATGTATTTCTTTTATGGCATTTGTATTAGGTGTAAAGCATAATAAATTGGTCCAAAAGTAAAAAGACAATCTTGAAATATAATTCTATAAAAGAGAAAGTAGAAGTTTAGTTTAGAAAAAATCCGGATTTAAGTTTCTAATCCTTTTCTTTAATAAATATTAAGAATCATACTTCAATAAATATTATTCACAAATGAATCCTAATAATATCTGAATACGTGAAAATTATTTCTTCTTTATGGAAACGTGATATCTTATTCTTACACATTTCACTCAGTATAAAGAATATTAAATAAAGCATTCTAACACAGTAGGCGTTGCTTAATGTAATAGCGGTCATATTATCATTCGCTTTATATTATCAAGATCCTTTGATCTTGAACCAATGTATCCAAATGTACACAAAAATATTCCTTTAGTGTGATCACCGCATCGTTTTATGTTTTCTGGTTTGAAGTAAGGAATTGACAGATCCTTTATTTTCAACCAGTGTTAACTGTGAATTTCACCCTCTCCACGCTTTCTTTTTTCATAAGATAGAACTGTATTAGAATAGTCTGGATGGGTTTAAACTATCAGCTATTCTGCCAGATCTGGCATGAAATCATTTGAACAGCTATTAGCAAATGTTGCCAGCGATAAAATTATAAAAACAAAATGAAAAAAATGTCTGATTTGAGTGCTAAGGCAAAATTTAAATTCTGAATTTGTATAAAAGTTTATTTAAATGAATCGATCAATAATTCTCGATGAAAGTTGTGAGTTGCAGATGAAAATCTCACAACTTCAACCTTCTCGACATGCATGCTCTTGTGCTCATGCTCGACGCATGCTCATAAAAGCATCAGCAAGTCGGAAGCTTTTTGTGAGCATTTAGAAGCAATAAATAATGATTCTGACGGGGTCGCATGTTTAAAAAAATAAAAAGCCCTCAAAGGAACAAGATACGTATTAGCTAATTAGAAATAGAAAACAGCAATATGAGTAAGATTAATATTTGAGTAAACTGTTAAGATATAACCTTCGCTATAAAACAATTAAGAAAATTTTTAATTGTTATTTTTGAATTAAATTACAGATAGCGCTGAAATCTTTCATTTTTCTTCATATGATAAAAGTATAGTTGATTTTACTCCATTCGGTTATTCTTATCAAAATTTTTAAGCCTCAAAAGGATCACGTTAAGCGGCAACTACTGTAAAAACAAAAATAAAAACATTAACTACCGGTAGATCCACATCTGATCATAACCATCACGAATTGCTCTTAACCTTCATTTGTATCAAGTCATTAAACCTCACTATATATAACCACCGCATTGTGTGGTTCGCACGAAACCGCTTTCTGTTTTGTGAAAAGGAGTTCCTGCCTTTCCGATGCTCTTGGCTACCTGCATTCCATCTTAATCGATTCCTTAATCGTTCTCCTGAAAACACATTCTTGCAGCATTGCGTGCTCTTGCCGGGGCAGACGGGCATGCAATGAGCAGGAAATCTCCAGGTTTTTTTTCCTCTTCCTTAACCCCCAGCACGCGATGAACGAATTCTCGAGTTACGGAAACACGGGCATAGGACGTGACGGATTTTCCACTTGAGTTCGGAGCAAAGGTCTTTGATGTTTGGGAGGGCAGAGTTTGTGAATGAACGTCACAAACGCAAGAGAAGATCGTTCTATTTTGAAATGTTGATTTGCAGCATGTTTTACTGTCACTACTTTTTCAAATAATTTTAGTCTATTGCATGTGAAAAGTTCGATTATTTGATGCAAACTATTTGTTAATAACGTATTCTGTGTTTAAATCTATCATAATTGATAATGAATCGGAACCTCAAAATAAGTAGATTAGTTAAATTGTACTAAAACACGGCCTTAAAGTAATACTAGGATCATTTTGGGACGAACCTTATAAATAAAATTTCACACAGATATAGGATATAATAAAACAGGAACCATTAAGGCAATTATTAAGGAAAGCAATGTATAAGTTGAACATCAATATCACAATATAATATCTAGACATTAATTGCATGTACGACTTTTCTGTTTTTATGAAATTACAAGAACTCCACGTGTGATATTCCAGTTGAAGATTGATAATACTGACGAACCCATTTCCGTGGGTAGCGTCTTTCCATATCAGTGATGTCCTGATGGAAACGTTCTCTTTGCTCATGGTTTTACAGAAGCATAATTGTGAGGGGAAAATTCAGTATAAGATTATAAAAAAAATGATCATACATATTTTTAGAGACCATTTCTCACCCTTCAACCAATGACAAAGAATTTCTACATAATAGTAACAACATCTATCTGAGAAACTATGCTTTACTCTGATCGGCAAGCACACAATGAAAGTATTGTAATGAATTTGTAATGTTTCTTTCAAGCGCAATTAGTTCCATCGTGAGAAAGACAGTTTTATGGATAGCTCTGATGGATAATGAACGGGTGACGGATCAGTGTTACCGGGTTTGGCGACTAATTTGTTGAATTTGGATTTAAAAAAAATGAGAGATTCTAGAATCAACAAGAATTGTGGCGATAAGACCAGTAAGAGCTGACTTATGCTGATTCTTCAGGAAGTTTCTGTACCCTGCTTCGGCAGCTGTAGATTATCGGGAGACCCAACTGGTATCAATCAGTTGAATTGAGTGGCAGCGATTAGTAAGTTGAGTATTGAGTTACGTGCTGAATCTTGGAGACAAGTATTTAGGCAGCAACGAATCTGGGCTGAATAGCCAGTCATATAGTCGAGTCAAAAATGAGTCGGCAATCAAGATCAGCTAAAGCAAGCAGACAGTATAAAATTGCAGATTTTGGTGGAATATGGATACATGTGTAAGTCTCTCTACCTGCTGTGCTCTGTCTCACTGCTTTGTTGTGTTACATTTGCTTACTATCCATTCACTATTTGTGCACTGTTTTATACTGTAAGCGCCGTTCTTGTATATGTGTAGGCTGTGTTTTTGTTCATTTGCGTGCTCGTGTCTTCGTCGCTTCTTGTTATTGAGCCTATTGAACTGTCTAACCACACACCCTCCTCATCGGGTCCGTTGATTTCTGTCGATTTTTTTGCAGAATTTTGTAAACATTTTCTTAACAGTATAGTTTTCAAAATCATGGCTACATGTGGACTGATATTTCAATTTTGTGAAGCACGCAGTAATTCACCACAAATGTTACAAGATTTTTAATATTATCCACATATTTCCCGAGACATTTTGTTCTAAATACACTCACTTGCTGAAAAATGAGAGAAAATTTTTCACTTGTTTATGACGTCATATTTCACACAGAGGCGATTATTAGATAACGGCGAATTCTTTATTGACATTGAAATTTGTCAATTTTTGTCCGAATTAGAAATATTTTTTGGCTAAAATTATTCCTTAGGAATCGGAGAAGAAAGAAAAGCAAATTAAGTGCCAACATGTCATAAACATATAAATAATAAAGTAAAAAAAAATGTAGGATTATATTTAGATGGCTTCATTTATTTTTGAAAGTTTAAAAACGAGAAAAAAAAACCACCAATTTTTTTTATTAGATTTTTTTCTAGCATACTCAAATTAGTAATAATTGACTATTTTGGATTCTGAAGCTTTTTGACGGTAGACAATGTGATTTAATTTCGAAACAATGAAAAAATGAGAAAGATTACTCTGCTTATATGGAAAATTGAAGCACTGAGAGTGGTAAAGTGACATCCTGTTAACCTAAATGTATGCGCATGTAATGTTCACTTGAGAGGGTTTTGGATCTTGTGTATCCTAGCCGCCGTGCAGCAGAAAATGAAGATTGTTCAATGCAAGGTTCGAAATTTGAAATTCTCTTAGAAATTCTCTTTTCTTTCATATTTTTTTCTCTTAAATAATTTTTCTTGGTTTTATTTTCACAACAATTTATCTTTGATATTAAACCGATAAATATATCTGCTTAAAAATATTATTTATTTCAGCTTCTATTTCATTGGTCATCAAAAATTATTTTTTAATAAGAACAAATTATGAATGTAAATGAAGAACAACAAACCTTATTATAAATTTAAATATTCTCACTTAAAAACACATCAGGAAGATGATGCAGAAAATTTAATACTTCAAAAGTAAACTGAAAAGTGAACTGGCCACATCAGTATAAATACAATTTCTTTGTACTGTAATGAGATCGATAAGTTATAGAATTTTGTTCATTTTATTCATTGATAATCATGCTGAATGATGCTTACGTGATACACATCAAATACACTTTAATTGATTTTAGAGTCCTTTGAGTATTTTGTCGAAGGAAGAAGGACAAGACGACAAAGTTAGGTGTTGGATCAAATGCGTAACAGCATTTGTCATGTAACAATGTTGTTCCACAGTTAGATTCCATTAAAAAATATTGTTGTTATTTCTAATGGCACTTGTCATAGGCAAGCCCACTGACTTATAGAAATCAGTGATTTTAAGCCAAGAGTGCATCTCTTGTTTTTCAGTAGCGCCATCTAGGGCCAAGAGTACGACTTAGCTACACACACACGTCACAGCCCTTTTTACGGGGTGGACTTCAATGATGTATTTCATTCACTCATCCACAGATGGTAATTTAGACCGGAATCGATCACCCCTGATCCAGTACCCCCAGTGGTATTGCTCTCGAAGAGGAGGACTTTGGGATCACGACAGATTTATAAGTGCCTCAGCCACCACACACGCGAGGGATCTTCGGCTGGCGGGGTTCGAGCTTCTAACTCGCACCCAAGTGATGCTAACCCAGCGCCCTACTAACCAGGCTATCCAGCCTCCGTTAAAAAAAAACAGCAAATGATATTGATTATAGGAATTCTGGTTTGATTAATGCTGAAAAAAAAAACAGTTGATTGCTTTTGAGATTACTTCATCTCTTGAGTACATGGCTACTTGCCGCAGATTAAATATATTCTTGTATTTATATTTACAACTGTCAATCTCAATATGACTTTCAACCTCCATTATTGCAGATTTTAAATTTTATTTTCTTATGAAAAAGAAGTTAATTATTGAAACAATGACTCTCAATATTCTATCATTTCTCTTAAAAAATTAAATTTTGAATCCCAAATTGTATTAAGACGAGAAAAGGTAGGTAGTAAATTCTTTTAATTTTTTTTAACGACAGACTACAAGAGGACTGACGTTATTTTAATTTGATATACTTTCAAAATTTTAAAATTTCATCAAATAATAGACTCTCAAATGCTGCATTTCCACACAATACTTCTGAAAGTCATGAAACTATAACAAATTTCGCCTTTCAAGTTATTCAAAGGACTTTGGTCATAAACTCCTGTCACTGTTGCCAAGAGGCTTGAATTTTTCATCAACACAGCCATGGCTCTGATGGATACATTGTGTGATCATATTTGAATATACAAAATCATTGTTGTTTTTTGAACAATCATCTGTCTAAAAAACTAATTTGAATGTAAACTTATATAATTAGTGCTAAGAGACTTGGATTCTGTGTCAAAGCAACCATGGCGCCGACAGATAGATTATGAGGTCCTAATTCAAATATATAAAAGCACTGTTATTTTTTGGACAATCATCTATCTAAAAACCTTGATTTTCAATTGATAATTATAATTATTATACTTTTTTAATAAAATGCTAATATGGATATGAACACACTTATCAGAAGTAAGTTTCTAAAGACATACCAAATTCTATCGAATAACTGAGACAAAAGAAATTGAATGTATAAAAGTTCCGGTTTCAAACTGCACGATAAGTATTATATACATACCTCTTCACTATAAACCATGAAAAGGAGGATATTTTTGAAACAAATGTCTATAATAAGTAGCTGTTTGAATACTCTCTCTTGGTTCATCGCTAACAAGACTTTCGTGCACTTCGATTGAATAAAGATTTGAACTACTGTCCTTCGATTACGGAATTCAGATCATTTGATGACTCATTTCAAGTTGGGTTTAATTAACTTTAACTGGAATAGCAATTTTGTGATAAAACTCGGAATTTTGACCTACAATGAAGTGCCGAGGCAACACTTATGACTTCAGGCCTTGTCCTGAAATTTTACATGGCGCCAAACAGAAGCCATTGATTTCCTGAAGATATGATGCACACTAGGATAAATCTATCAATGAAATCTGTCTCAGAAATGTAACTTTCAGGCCTTGAAGACTAGAATCTGCTAACAGAACAAAATGGTTCGCTTTACACTAAAAAAATCCGATTTCAGCCCTCAAAATTGCTGCAATTTTGAGTAATATATACAAATATTTATGGATATGGCGCATGTAATTTTGTTAATGATAATTTTCCTTCATGAAATAAATAAGTAGTTATGGTTGCTTCCAGTTTGATTTATATTGTTATGCCAGGTTTACATTCGACCAGTTATGAGATTGTCAGTTGGCAGCATATGCGTAGACAGGGACTGATTTATGTTTGCCAAAATTTCATGATCGATTCAGGCGTTATATGCTTGGCTATAAAATGCCGTTTTGGAGTCCCTGGATTTTTCTTTTTCACTGCATATCGTATTCAAATGATGAATATTTACACAAAGAAACATGTTAAATTAAAAAAAGGTCAACATACCTAAACTTGGAAAACTGGAGAAAAGAAATGGCAAATAAAATGAAACACACACACACATAACCTTGCATCGGAAAGAACTAAGAGCAAAAAATGTCATATATAAGTAATCAATTTTTCACGCAAAAAAAAAAAAAACGCCAAATTCTACAAACCCTTTCGCAGTAAGAAACAAAATACAATATAGCGGCATGCTGTTGTCCCTTCAGGACAATTACTTGCAGTCGATCGAACAACATTTTTCAGCCTTTCTACGCATGTATTGCTTACAACCCCTCTTATAATTGGCCGAAGGTAAACTCGGCATTAATTTAATGAGCAAGCATTAAGGTGATCTGATACGCATTCCCTCGATGAAAGAATAAAACCATAGAATTTCTTAAAAAATATCAAATTTAATAATTTTAATTCATTTTAATAAGCCGAAGTAGCAGGAAAATATATCATGTTGACATAAGCAATTCAATAAGCAGATGTAATTGTTTTTATTTTTACAACGATGTTGCAAAGCAACTGTCACGAAAGAAATATTTTCTGGAATGACACTAAGCGTTGCCAAGTTTCCTTGGAAAAAACTTCCAAATAGAAGAGAAAAAAAAATGCATAGAAGACTCTTGGGTTCACTCAGCTGTATTCTTTATACTTATAGTGACCTGTGTTTTGGCAACGATTCAAATAATAAATCGATTATTCAGGCTTTTGGAATGCCAGGTTGATAAAATATGCCGCCTGGTACTTAGCGAGACTCAAAAATTCCTGCCGTTCCTATTCTGGAACACGGAAAAAGGTGTGGATCTGTATTAGGGATAAAAGAAGTAAGTGACGTCACTTGTGTAAGTGCTTTATTTTTCTTTTGACCAAAATATCTTGTCAGAAATTACCTAAGAATACTTAATCTTGAAACAAATCTTATATTTTAATAAAATACTAATTTTATATATGAACATTTGAATTATCCAATACCAAACAGGGATTCATTTAAGAAACTTTTTCCAGAATTTTAATACTTAAAATTCCAAAGCTTTCTTATAGAAATTTTTTTTTCATTTTACCATACAACAGTAATGACTGATTCAATCTTCCCATTATATTTTTCCAGTTGCAAGATATGTACAGTTTGTTTCGTGTACTCATTATAAAAATTTTGATCAAAAGTGATCCTTTGCATCTATTATAATATATTATAAAATATAAGTATTAATATATGTATTAATATGTAAATATTAATATATATATATATATATATATATATATATATATATATATATATATATATATATATATATATATATATATATATATATATAATATTTATGCATATATTAATATGTAAAATATAAGTATTAATATATTATACAGTATTAATATTACTTATAATAAATAAGTATTAATATATTAATTATTTCTTCTTTTACCTAGTACTCCGTTACATTTGTTTCGCTTTTAAATTTTGATATCGTTATGATATGCCTGTTTATTGTCGGCATTATTTAACTAAAATTAAAAATTACGAGATGTGTTGCCAATAACCCATATACAAATATATTCCTTTATTTTTATTTAATCTTGAATAAAATAAGACTAATTAATAAAAATAATATTTTAAAAGAAATGACTTTTTCTGCAGGAAAACTAGGTACGGAATCTCTATAAGTTTATATATATATATATATATATATATATATATATATATATATATATATATATATATATATATATATATATATATATATATATATATATATATATATATATATATATATATCAAAAGTCATCTTTAACATTGTATCAGTACGATTTCTTTTATTCTTAATATTATCTTTGAATACATCTATTTCGATTAAGAGAGATTAAATGCATTCTGATAATTAAATTTAGCTTTATTTATTTATTTTTGCAAATAATCTCTCATTTTCTGGTTCTTTCTATTATATTTTTTATTATACATAAAGTTAACTAAAAATATAACTGATTAATTCAAGCTTTTTGCTATTTATAACCACTTAGAGTTAAGTAAAAACTTCTTCATAAAAATGTACAGCATTTTGATACGTTTTAGAAAAGAGATTTGATATGTAAGAGAATATAATTTTAGCACATTAACTTACCTTTTCTATGAATCAATTCATTTCAACAACCGTCCATTTTCGTATTTTATACATTTATTTAAAGAAAATATATTGTAGAGGATATATTTCTAATGATATTAATGCTTGACATAAAAATAAAATTAATAAAACAAACAATAAAATTTGTAAACATTTAAGAAAATGGTAATATATCAGACACTCATTACGAATTTGAAAGCAGAAAACTCTAAAACTTAAAATCTTAAAAAATACATTAAGAACCAAAAAAATATTAACACTAATGAACATTAATGGGCATATTAAAAACATCAGGAAATTTGTTAAAAATATATAAAATTTATATTATGTTCAAGTAATAAATTCTGTTAGTATCCCATTGTTATTTATAGTTACAGTGGAAATATGTCACAATAACCGATTTAAAAATTCGGTTAATGTCAATAATTTCTGGTTATTATTCAAATAAATTGGGATTGTTATACGTAATAATTAAATAATTGTATCGATCGGAACGTTTATAAAATAACCAAAATCGTAAATTCTTATCGATTTACAGTTTTGATTATTATCATAATTGTAGTATCGATTATTATCATAAGCGTAAATTCAATCACTCTTATTTCCGATAGCTGAAGACGCACTGAATTACATTTTATTAATGAATATTGTGATCCATATTTATGCAGGATTTAAATTTTTTGAAAGATCATAAAATCAGATAATTTCCGTACAGAATGTGACTCGCTGATACTGAAGACAAATTCATGACCAAATGTCTCTAAGAATTTAAATACATTAGATCCATCTTAAGGTTATTCAATAGGACGTTATGACAAGCAGTCAAAATTTCGGGATCAAGTCATTACTGATCAGTGATCAGTAATGATATGACATGAATCAGTCATCATTAGTTCTGAAGGATCAACTCATCTGTAAAAGCTGTTTTCCTGCCATGGTAGGGGCTCGTCAAAAAGCCTCAAATCGAGCATTTCAAACTCGTAAGTCGAATGTCCATGGGCCTTTTAATACCATAATTTGTAACGGAAATTCTAATGCAAATTCATTTTAATTGCAATAATTAAATTTTCTAATATTCACGTTAAATAAGTTTGGAAATTTCGATCACAGGAATATAAATTTTACCCATTTAATTATTTCATGTTTGTAAAAATTTGATTTAATAATTAATTTTTCATTTTCTGATGTATTTAAGTTATGAAGTTTCACACAGTTAAGTATTCTCGATAATAATGTGGTATTTTAATATATCCTAACAAATTATTAATTAAAAGATTCGTTTAAATGAAGTTTGATTCTAAATGAACGATCTCAACTGGCAGAAGCTATGAGAAAAATTATTTTTTTAAGCTTCCTGAATAATCATGATGCTGAACTATAAATTAAAGAATAAAAATAGAATAATTAAAATAAAAAATTCTAGTTTTTAATTCATTTATAAATGCGTGTTTTAAAACGCATTTTTATCATTTTTTTCGACTATTTCAATAAGTAAAGAATTAATATTTCTAGATGTCTAAGAAAGCTTTTAGGAGGTCCAATACTTTATTTGTTTATAATTTCCTTTCAAATTATTTTTTTTATCTCAGCTTAACAGAAACTTTCCAAACACCTTTGGAAACGGTGGAAAATGATTTTTCATTTCCATTCTACACATCAATCTAAGAAATTGTCTAAAGTTATCAATGAGTGAAAAATTATTTAGAGGCCATCCGATTCTTCAGTTCATTATTACAAAACTAAATTTTTACATGGGAGATTTCATCTTGTGTATTTTTTATAATTTACAGATAGTAACATTGTACAGTTTACAGATAGTACAGTTTATAAACATTGACAATTCAAAGTCTACGTGATAAAAATTTGAAATCTAAATTCATTATTTCGCTTTGATGCAATATTTAAATAGCTTTCTAAATGCATGTGCTTATTTTTCAGATTAGTTTTTAAATAAACATAATCGAATCAAGAAAGTGAATTTTTTTATCAGAAAACTTCGAAGAAAATTTATATTTAAATGATATCTGTCCCTAAAAAATATTTTCCTGTAGTGAAAATAAAAAAACGTTCTTCGAATTTATCAAGAAAAAATATTTTTCAAAAATCTTTTATTATTGCCTAAATTTATTTTTGCATTCTCACATTATTACAAAACTAAATTGATTGGTTAAATATTCGGCCTCAAAATTCTGATTTGGTACTCTCTATGTACGTTGACGTTACTCTCTATCTTTTTATCTGACTTCCTTCAGTAGACATAGTTAGGAAGGTAACACTACAAACGTACAAGTGTTTTTGATTGAACTTTGAAAGAGAAGGAATATTCTGAAACGAAGAAGACATTTTAAATTCCATTTTGATTTGGTTCTTTTGGGAATTAATTTTATTAATTAATCATTTTGCTCTGAACTGTATTTTCTATAACAGAATTCTACAGTTTTAAATTATTCTGCTTAGAATTGATATTTTTCAGTTCCATTTTTGATGCAATAACCTTCTCCTTAGCTTAATTTTACATGCATAGAAACTCTCTAAAGAAAACAAATTCTTGATAAGGTGTAATGTCTGAAAATAATTATTTTAAAACAAGCATGAACCAGTGGCAGAGGTCTCCCCCAAACTTTCTCCCATACTCTATAATGAAGATGCTATACCTGACAATGCCTTTCATTGCATTAGCGTATAATAATTATGAAATATTAACCTTTGGCGTATATTTAACACTTTTACGGAATCTATCGTGAAATCCTTGCCAAGTGAATTGTCGATTAAACCTTGGCATGCGGTAAATAAACATCCGAAAATTAAATTTGTAATTTAGATGCGTTTTTCACAATCGATTGAAACAAAAGTTTATTTTTAAAAAAACTTCATTTGTAGTCAGAAAATACTATACCAAATTTAATATTGCGTTTGTTGAGCTATCGTGTTTATGAATATGGACCGACATATGGTCAACCACTCACTGAATTTGGATCAAAATGTGATAGGTGTCTACACTATAGAGGTCAAATATGTGTGCCCAATTACATCCATTTAGCTCTCTTCGTTTTGTAGTTATCATGTTCACTCATATTCGAACAGCGGGACAGACAGACTTCTGAGCGGAATTTGCTCAACATTTGATACAAATCTATAAATTTGGTGTAAAAACCGTATATCAAATTTCATCCGTTTTAGCTGAAAGCGTTTTTGTGTTTTCTTTGTCACAAAGAGGGAGACAGGCAGACGAACATTTTCCAAAAATATGCTTCAGGAAAACTAAAAGGTGGAGAATCGTCAAAATCTCGATTCTAAATTTTTTGACAATTGCAATATTTTCTCTATACTACGTATGCGAAAACGCAAAAAAGACCTAATTGAAACATATTCTCTATTTTTTTATTTTGGTCCTCTTATACATTAATATATTTTGGCCTCGTAATATCTATTAAAGTGGAACACAAGATTTAAAAAGTCGTTTACTTCAGCATCTTCCATTGAATGAAGCCCTCATATTTTAGCATTCAAGTTGAAGGAAAACTTTTCTATTTCATTCTTTAAAAGATAAATGAGCGGCAACACTGAAAATGACTATAAAAAGAAAGGGTGTTTTTTAATGAAAAAGAGAAATCTCCCCACCCTATATACAACAGTAACATTTTTCTTATATATATTCTCAACAGAACTCTGGTGGAATCTAATTTAAAAACAAGAAAGTTTTTAGTTGTTGTTGTTCTTGCTATAGTGGGAAAAAGACACTCTACCGTTGCTATGGCTAAACAGATTTGTTTGCACGTCCTAACTTCTTTGCGTTGTTCATTTCCTCCCTCTCTCTTTCATCCAGTTTGTCTTTTCTGTCGTCCACTTTCTTTCTTTGAGGAGAAGCTCCAACGTGTATCTTTCCGATTATATCAGATCTGCCAAAGCGTAAAGGAGAAGGCGACATCCAGGGCGAGAAACATTATTTGGCGACAGTTCGTCCATTTTGGCGGAATATCTCGGATTGAGAGTTGAGTCGTCAATCATCAGTTGAGTAAAAAATAAAAACAATTTTCGCGTCTACATGATTAAGACGAAGTTTCTCTGTACTTCAGAAATAATGTTTATTTTAACAATTTTTAGGATTAAAAAAAAATTAAATTTCTGTGCATTTTTGTATACTGTATTTTATTTTTTGATAGGTTTTCTTTCATTTGTACAAAGTTAAATGAATGAGACAATGAAAGCTTTGAAGAATGCTTTATAGACAGGTCTAAAGGGGGGGGGATAAAGAGGGGCAGATAGAAATCATCCAACACTAGATATGATGATATATTAATTGTGTAAAGGTTGAGTAACGGAATAAACTTTAAGAAATACCACTATCTTAAGAATAACTTTATTCCTCTTTGTTAAAATGAAGTTGAGTAAGAAAAGAATTTTTGTGCCTATATGATTAAGAAAAAGAAATGAGTTTCTCTGTACCTCAAAAACAAATGATCGTAAGTAGCTGTTTTCACATTTTTAGAAGAGAAAAAAAAATCAGATGTTATGTATCGTCGCATGTTTATATTATATTATATATATATATATATATATATATATATATATATATATATATATATATATATATATATATATATATATATATATATATATATATATTAGAGCCGATTTTTTTTAACTCCTAAGTGTGGCAACTACCCATTTAGAAAATGCAGCTGGAGGTAACAACACGATTGTATTTCTGATAGTTTATGTGCTGGTTTAATCAATGCTAAAGGAAGCAATTCTATACGGAAAGAGCTTGTGTAATGATTCAAAAGAACCCACGAAATTCAAATGATGGCAATGATAAGAAATTAAGATGCTTGCAATACAGTACACTCGCGACTATCCGGCCTATTGTGGAGGAAGGACCAACCAGATAATTAAAAATCCGGATAAGCCGTAGTTCAATAAATTCATTTCTTTGCCCACAATTACCAGATGACAAAGTTTTTATATGCAAGACACCACTTTTCGATTTCTGCTCGATTTTTTCCTAGTCTCCCCCCCCCCCTACCGTACTTTTCCCAACTCCTCACTCCGAAGTTATATTATTTTGCTATTACATTAGAGTGTAGTCACTTTACAGCGCGTCATTTCTCCTCATTGTCACTACAACTTTTTTTTCGTCAATAACCCTTTTTAAAATCTGTTTTGTGGCACTCTTGAAAAAATATTAAGCATACCCGAAGAACAATTTACGAATACTGTATGTACTGGCAGTATTTACCTCAGTTATAATCAGGAACAGCGGCAACCATTGAGGTCCGTTACACACTGATGAAACAATGAGGAACGAGCAAAATACGGCTCTTTTGTCCTGTCACAATTTGTGTTTTGCACACGACACGTAGGAGGATCGTAGCAGAGACCGCTTCCAATGCTTTGACAATGTTGCCAGTGCAATGCCTTTCCTTTCTGATTTAATTACGATAAACGAAAACTAGGCCGGATAGTACAGAGGCCGGATACTCAATATATATACACACACACACAAACACATAAAGACGCTAACGTAGGTGGTACAAAAGTCGCTCTTAGTTATTGTCAAATGGCAACAATAAAATGCAAATGCATCACTTTGTGAATGTTTCAGATTGCTTTTTACAGTTAATTTCATTGTTTCGATAGTCAATAATGCTGTAGAATATTATTAGAAATGCTCTGGAATAAGGCTCACTTAAAAGTCTACACACTCAGAGGAACGAAAGTGTAAAAGGCCTTAGAATTAAGCATCAAAAAGAATTGAATTGAGTTAGAAAAGAGACCTAACCATCGATAAACGATTAATTGCTATAACTGTATAAATTGATGACGATATCTTCTAAAACTGTTATCTCACAAAAATAATGTTTTTATTATAGTAAAATTCGAAAAAAAAAATTAACATGTTTAAATATAACAATTTTATTTCTGCACTGTTTTTCTATTAATTTTTTAAATGTAATATATAATTTGTAGCAAGAAATTTTCAATATTATGAAATCAAACTCATCCATTAAAACGTCCAGTCCTGTGTTTTTCCCAGTATTAAAATAAAGATATAAAAAGGATTTTTTTAGACATTCATTCTAAAGAAGACTTTTCACTTTCGCTTTCATTTCTTAGAAATACCCACGCGTTATAATTTCTTTTGACTTTATCAATCAAATTCATATTTTTAGAACTCATCAAATAACAAAGTGAAATTTTTTAAAGAAAAAATCTTTATTCCATATAAATATTTAACAGATCGCAAAATCAATAATCTGGGCGAACAAGCTGGTCACGAAAAGCGGCTGGTACTCTATTAAAAGAGTATCAAAATTCAATCCTGCAAAAGGAAAGAAATACAAAAGGACTCACCCTGTTGTACACAGGGTAATCGAAAACTGAGCAATCCAAACTTTCAGAAACAATTAAAATTTAGAAATGGACTTTAATGACAGCTGTTACAATATATGGTATCACTGTTTACATCATAAATGTACATCATAAATCATCATTAGTGGAAATGTCAGTAGCAGTTTCTGCTGCTGAATTTTGAAATCGTGTGTTGAGTGCACTAAAGATTCGAAATACAATTTCCCTGATTAAAACGAATTTTTATAATTACGTTTTACTTCGAAATGTATTCTTGCTAAAATTTTCTTGCAGTTCAAGAATAAAATTTGCTAAATTTTCATGGACTTTATAAGATAAAAATCACACGCTTGTGAATAGAATACAGATAAACTGGAAACATTTACGGTTAGAAAAGATGGGTTCACTTTTTAAGTTCTGTGTTCGGATCAGTTATATAAGATCAGAATTACGACAGCGAATTCCCCAGGAATATGAGAAACGGCAATCGCAATTATAGGTAAAGAAATGTTGTCGATTTTGAATGACCTGAATATTTTTAGGTATAATAATTAATAATATTTTGAGAGAAATAATTAATAAAGTATAAAATGATAAAATTAATTATTTAGTACTACATTTTAAAATAGAAAAGTAACATAAATTTTTTTATCATTGATTCAGTAAATGGAAATTGTTTTTCCCAAGTTGGACCACCCACCTCTTTAAGCCCAATTCAAGCAAAAGTACTTTTGATTCTCAAATTCATATCCATACGCAAAATTTTTCTTTTCCTCTTTTCCACTCCATATGTTATTCAAGACTCCATATCTTAGTCGTTGTTCTTTCTAAATCGAATATTTGATGCTTTTATTGTCCTTTTATTGTTTCTTTGTTTTGATTTTCTCGCTGAACTACTCATTTATGAGGATTTTATTAATAATGGAACAATGTTTACTAGTAATAGTCTCACTGATTCAATGAGTCCAAATTAAACAGCTGTATGGGATCCACTTTGATCAATAATATTATATAAGAACATTAGCCTAACCATATCATCAAACAATTTTAACTCGAAAAAGATTGCATCACAGAATTACCAAGTAAATGAGTCTGCCGCATTTAAATGTATCAAAGTTAAATACCTTCCTCCAAACGTAGTGCAAAAGGTTGGTACAAGAAGGGCCAAAAAATTCCAGCCCACGGCTCAACATTGCAAAGTCTGCCTCAAAATGAGTTACGTCTCTGTCTTTAGTTGCTGCAAAAAGCGGCAGAAATGTCATTGAACTAAACTGCAATCAAACTAGTATCCTCTCCTAAGCTGAAATAACTTATTTTACTACTTACTTTAAAACAGTGAAAGGAAAATTACCATTTTGTAAAAGTATCTAATGGATGATATTTAAATATAAACATGGTTTTCTTACTGCATTCACATCGAGCTTTCTCTAAAAAATATTCATAGACAGCATAAATATTGTTATATATATGCTGTTATTCATATAATATGCTGTTTATATATTATATTGTTATAATATAATATATAAACAGCATACATATTGTGTATTTCACTGCCCAAACATTTAGAAGAAATGAAGTAATGATGCTAATCCAATCTAGAAGACGTTTTATGTTCTTTAACCTTCCACTATTATACAGACGTGCACAAAAGGCATTGATGAAGTTGAACTTTTGTCTTATCATGACTGGAACGATTAAGAAATGAAAGCATTCGATTAATTGAAGGCATTTTTTTTCAGAGGTTTGTATAATTTATTAAGACTGATACGGTAGAAAATCTTTATTGTACGCTTTTGTCCGGAAGACATTTCGTTCAGACTCAGAAATATTAATTGGCGCAACAAAGAAATGTGATAAAAAAATCGTTATTCATCTAGAGATTCTACATTCTTAAAAAAATATGGTACACTGTAACACAAGATCGTGGATTCTTTTTTAAAACAAACAATGATTGGAATTATCTATAGCGATATCAAATAATAATTTATTGCATTTCTTAGAAAAAAAAAACTAGTTGGTTTTAACATGATGAAGCAATTTATCACACATCTTATAATAACAAGTCTTTTCAAGCTGATATTTTTGTTTTGAAGCTACTATGGCTGCCCATCTGTTTTATTATCTAAAATTTGAGGTTAACTGAAAGTATATTTATTCAAACAACCTATACTTTTAATGAATTCAATGCATTTTTTAAAGTGAATTCAGCATTTAAAATCAAGATAAGAAAATAAAGTTCGCACATTGAAAAAAATAGTCTGAAATTTCAAAAGAGACCTACTTGCATTTATACATATTCTATATGTTCAATAGAAAGAAATTCAAAGTTTCGTCATCTCAATTTTTCAGTTAATCTGTTCAGCCAATTAATTCTAATTTGCAATTTTATTCATTTTAACTTTTTTTGTAATACAATATTTTCGTCAAGACTGCATGATTTTTCGATTACCCTTTCATTCTTTTTATTGCACATAAGAAGCAAAACCATGTTTGTATAACTTACTTATATTTATTTTTTAATAGTTTATTGATAAATTAATAAAATAATAAATAATTAATTAAAAAATAATATTTCTGTTTGAATGCAGGTAAATTTATTTAATAATTTTTAATTAACGAAATATTTTAATAAATTAAGTTTAAAATGTTTTGATCAAAATTTTTCTAATTATTAACTATCATTCATTACATTCATTTCTTTAAATTTAAATTAATACTGTTGAAACGTGTTTGTATAACTTACTTATATTTATTTTTTTATAATTTATTGATAAGTTAATAAAATAACTAATAATTAATAAAAAAAACAATACTTCTGTCTGGATGGAGCTAAGTTTATTTAATAATTTTTAACTAAACAATTATTTTAATAAATTAAATTAAATCAAAAGATTTGATCAAAGTTTCTCTAGTTATTTACTTTTATTCTTTACAATTATTTCTTTAAATTTAAAATAGTAGTATTGAACAAAGAAAATAATCATGCAGAAATAAACTGAATTTAGTACGTTAATCTATATTCAAATCTTAGCTCAAAATTGCGAGTATAAATTTCAGCAATTTATTCAGAAATCTGTTTCGCTGTGGTTACCATAGTAATATAATTATAATAAAGAAAATAATTGCAATACCTAGCAGAAAGGAATAACTTAATTTTCATTTAGTAATTATTTTTCCCCGATGATATGTCCTTGTGTTTTTTGAGATAAAATTTTCTCTATTTCATTACACGGCTTTCATTTTGCCATTACGTATGGATCACTGAAAAACGATTGGACCGATTTAATTGCAGTCATTCAGTAAGAAGAACTCTGGTGTAAAATTGCCTTATTGCCATCGAATATTGAGATCTCAAAATGAATGAATTACAATCAGTGGCGCATTTTCAATTAAGCAGCTAGCTATAACTTCTAAGTTGGCAGGAGTTCGCATGCAGGCCAGTTAAATTATCTTATTTGTCTTGTTGCTAAGTGCATAAGTTTGCAAAAAAAGTAAATTCTATGAATGATTAAAGATAATATTAACATTTTATTAAGTGTCATTAATCAAGTTCAGGTATATTTCCTTACAATCACTTACTTATAAGAATATTTGTTAAGTCGAACATCTGGTTCAATAAAATTGTGGACGAATATGAATGTTGAACAGTCTGAAGTTACAATTAATAAATAAAAATCAATACATTTTCAAAAAATTAATAAAATTAAAAATATTCATCTAAAATAAAGCATAAATTTGTTTAAAATGTGCCGAAATATGGAATTAAATTATCATCTTATTAAAAGATTGATCTTATAACGTGTACTGCCTAGGGCCATAAAATACTTAAATCTGCTGCAATTCAGTAGTTTACAAGCGAAACTCCCGAAAACAAACTTCCAAAGAAATAGTAATAGTTTTAATAAGTTATTGAATATGCAGGGCAATCAAAATTAAAGTTTAAGTATTTTTTATTAGTTTTTGAATTAGTTATATTACGAATGTACTTGGACAAACACCTCGCCATATTACTTGTTACCATTAACTTTGCTACCTTTATTTTATAATTTTTATTCAAAATTTAATCAACATATTTCCTTTGAATATGTCACACAAGGATTATTCTGAAAATGGCACGTTTGACCACAAAATGGATCATGTTTGTATTGTATAATGTGTAATATTGAAACGAATAAATTATCCATAACGTTGGCAAGTCGTCTTAAATAAACCCAAATCTAAAAATTCACAAGGATTAAGATCAGGAGAATATCTCGAGAAACTCATTCACACCACTTTTATTGTGAAAATAATAAAAAATATTAAATGTTAAAAACACATACTTAACTAAAATATTTTTGGGCTTAACTGATATCTTTGGGCCAAATATTAATCATTCCCGTAACACATTTCTATCTTTCGTTAGTTCGTTTTTTTATACCTATTTTACCGTCCAAATTATCTTCCTGTACTTCTTTTGTACAAAGTGATGGAAGTCTGAGTTTTTTTATTTTTTATTTGCAGTTTTATTCATAGTTGTTTGCACAATATATATATACGAAATGGCTTCGCGTTTGGCTAATACTTTCTTTGTAATTGAATTTTAAATACCCAGGCTTTAAGTGTAAGCATATTTGTTTCTTAGAAGTACATTTAGTATCCAGCTATAAATTCCGTATCAAGATTCGTCACTTTGTTTCCCTCCTTTTTTTCTTAGAGGATTTATGGCACTAAAATGTGGACAATTTACAATTCGTTTTACAGATAAGTTAGAGCTAATTGCAATTTTAAAAATCAACTCATAAATATCATATTCTCAAATACCAGTAGTGTGTAATTTAACTCTAAAAATACGGGCAGAAACTAAATTTTGAAAATATTTTAATGTTTAAGCCCATGTGATTTGGAAGTAAAAAAATTTAATTATAACTCAAAAAATGCATTCTTCTGAAATGGCAAAAAGTTTCACCAACAATTCCACCAAATATTCTTAAAAAAATTATTTTAGCTGTAAATGTTTTCAAAAATCAATAAATACATTCATTCTTATTCTGTCGTAATTTAATCAAATTCTTTACAATAATTTTTTTTTCAGTTATTATTGTCTGTTAATTTGTCGAACTCGGACTTTTTTTTTTATCTTGTTGGCTCGAACATTGAAAGTAAGCGAAGGGAAACAGTCTTTAATATTTACCATCAATTTTTTTTATTGTTATTTTATCATTCGAAAATAAAAATTTATTATATACATTCGGAGAAATGATGCGATGCGTAATTGCTATTCAAGCAACACGAAGAAACATTGCTTTATTAGAATAAACACAGTCTCTTCAATTCCACTTCTAATTAAATTCACCTCATTTTTTTTTTTTTTTTTGTAAATTGTTGATTAACAGCTGGTTATTATAAAGATAGAATTATTTAAACTACAAAAAAATAGCGCTTAACAGTTTCTTAAGATATTTTGCTTTTAATTTCAGATTTTTTCCCCCTTTCGAATGGATGGAAAACTCTCTGTCATTCCCTTACTTTAAACTTACCAATAATAATAATAATAAAAAAATCTGGTGTTATTTTCCACACTCTGCGTAATGAAAACATTGCAACATTGTACGAATACTTTATACAACTACGTTTTCCCTTTTAAACTTGGAGAAAAAAAAAAGTTTAAAAAGTTTTTTTTTGTTCTTTCACCCCTCTCAGAACTTCCAAGTCTTCAAAATCTTTTTCTCTTCTTCCGCTTAAAAAAACATCCTTAACATTGAATTTTTAAAAACACATTTTACCTTTTTTTTTTTTTTTAATATAAGTATTTAGATCACATAAAAAAATATTAAAGCTTTTTTCTTTTGCTTCAAAAAAGAAGGAAAAAAAAAAAGAATCCAGCCGTTCCGTAACATTTACTTGGAATTAAACAAACAAAAAATTTATCTTATTCACTTTGGTGTTATTTTCAGTATTTAGCGTTCAATACTTAGCGCGATTACTTTATAAAACGCGCTTTTGATTTTTGTGCTAAACTTACATGGTAGCTTTCTTTTTCTTTTTCTATGTTATTTATAGATTTGTATCTAGTATGTATTTGTATCTTTTGCATTTATATCATATTAAAGTCTAGAAAACAGCCGGAATGAATAAAATGCTTATAAAAAATTGCAGTTGTAATCGTTATAAAGTTTTTCAGCTTCTAACAATTCGAACGAAGTTATAAAAAATTCAATGATTATATTATTTTTATTACTTAATCATAATTCATTTTATTCTTAGTTAATTTTCAAAATGAAAAATTTCTCATTGAGTAAAGCTCAAGTAAAAAAAAAAATGCTTTTATTTGACAATTACGCTAACCCCATCTTGCAAATAAATTATAAAGAACTATAATAAATTATTATATTTATTTTTGTTTTAAGAGTTAAATTATTAATTGCAATAATAGGAACTATGTATTTAGGTTTTCTTTTTTAATAATACTCATTATTAAAATACACTTTTTAATAATATATTTAGCCACTGATATCTAATAGATGCTCATATTTTTGTCATAAAATATATAAAATTAAGTTTTCGAATTTTCTTTTATTTTTGAGTTCCACAGACGTAGCTTTGCAGCATTTAGAGAAAGTCCGACTGCATTTTAACTACTTTTTTTCTTTGTTTTCACTTTGTTTTGAATTACTGAGAGTTTGAGTGGGATCCATCTTCAGTAGACAGCTAAGCGTGTTTATTTCGAAAAAGTTGTTCCAGATATTCTATTTGATAGAAAGGGAAAAAAAACATCCTGTAGAGCAATACTTAAACATTTAAATCTTTTCTAACTCTAGTCAAATATATTGTACAATAGTTTTTACAAAAATTTTCATTATTCACAACATCGGAGTATTGTTGTAATAATATTACAAGTGGATTTGCTTTACTTGCTAAGAGACGAGAAGGCTTAGAACATCAATTATCGCTTCTTGCATGACCATGAGTCGTGCTGCCATCTGGTATTCAAAATAGGAATCTATAGTTTATTTCAAGCGCTTATTAGAAAAGGAATTTCTTCAATTTTAAGCACACTGGAAAATTCCTAATTATATAAAAGGAACAAAATATACATTACCGTTTCACAATTGTTTCGTTTCTATGAAATAAGAATAATTCAGGATAAATACATATTTTTGAAATGGCTTCTCATTTCTGTCGTTCCTTTCAGACAAAATAATCAAGTATTATTTTTATTTAAAAATATTTACATATTTAAAACAAATGCTTCAGTGTTTACTTGCATTTAAAATTGCATGCTATTATTAGACTTATTTAAATTAGAAAGTGTTTATTTTTTTAAATTTGGTTACGTATGAAATGTGATAGTTTATAGCAAAAGTATGAAGATATTTAAAAGATATAGAAAGTTTTCACTTCTTTTGGTAAGGATAAGATATTATAGAATAATGACAATATAAATTTAAAATGTTTTATTTTGAAACATTAGGTTTTAAATTTGGAAATGATATATATAAAGATGGATCATAAATTTAAAAATGTGGAGCTAAAAGGATGACTTTGGTATCAACATTTCAGGCATGAACCCTATTTCATGTATCCAAAATGCAAGAAATGAATTAATTATATTTGAATATAGAAATGAATTAATTAATATTTTCATAAAATTACGTAATTGATTCATAGGTAAAACATATTCCCTATTTTGTTTGTAATCGCTTTTCAATATATGTTGCATTTATTAAAATGGAGAGGATAATAGCTTGCTAAGTGATATGTACTGATTTTTTTTATTAAAAAAAATCAAGTAAGACTTTTTGAGAGTATTTTGATATATTTTCAGAAATAAAAGGTTTAATTTGGCAGGAAAAAAATGATGCATCTGATCTGGTGATTGCACCGAAGGGATATAAATATTTCAAACGAGAAAAACATCGTATTGTACTTTATTGTACATTTAAATACTTTCATTCTTTCCTTAATTAGTCTGATCTCTCATTGCTTCTCTTATTATCAATCATATAGTGCTCTGCGCATGTGTTGCTCTCATTTATAATGGCTTGACTCCTCAATTTTTTTCTAGTCTGAAATTAAAAGATGCCTCTGTTTTTGGAATGTCTTATAGATTTGAATAAGAATTTATGTAGAAGTACTTGAGATGAATACTTATTCATTGTCATTCGTGTTGCAATTTATAACGTCTCTGAATGACTCAACCTTAATTTACAAGTTCAGAAATATGATAATATAGTTCTAAAAATAATTCATTCCTACTCAAGGATTCATTTTAATTTCAACTTCTGAGTTTACGGGCTCTTATTTTCCCTTGATGAGTCAAACACTTGCCAAATCAAAATAGCACATCTGAAAACTCCTTTCTAAAACTACATAAGTTTGAAAATGCTTTTACTTCAAAATGCTGATCTCTTCACCCTGCTTTTAACCTTCTTATTTAAATTAAATAAGTGCTTCTAGCAGAGAATTTCTCAAATGCGAAAAATTGAAATCTTTCTTTCAACATGAAGGAAAAAATAAATTTAAAAAATATGTGATTTCCTATTCACTGCTGTTCCTCTTTTTCATGATACGATTACACATACATTAAAAAACTTTGAATGACCTTGTTATATTTTTCAAATAAGAAACGAGGAAGAAAATAAAAAAAATGAAATGAAGAAAAACAGAATCTCTAGCTTGTAAGATCGCAGCATATGAAAGTTTTCGGCATAATCTGTCTTTCTTTATTTATCTTATGAAAATTTATTTTCAATTCTATAACAACAATAATTTCAAAATAAAAACAAAATTCAACATTGTATCGCAACGCACGCGATTTTAAATCCAGTAATTATGCTTTAAAAGAATTGAAAAATATTGTAAATCTTCCGGAAATATTTTTAAAAATTTACAATCATTAAAAAAAAATATTTTAAAAAATTCAAATGGCGAAATAATAATAATTTTTCAATATTGTAATCTAAAGTTTCTTTAAGAAAGCATTAACGTTTTGATTCATTTTTAATTAATTAAAAATCTAATTAACATTTTTTTAAACTTTCATTAGGGAGCATCTGTTTTTCAAGATGGACAAGGCAGCTTTAAATCCACCGATTTGATGGTAGAATGCCTTGAATAACTTTTATGCCCTGCATGACGCTTCTCATGATTTATAGGTTCTTCCAGATTAGAATCAATGTCATGTTAAACCAGGAAGAGGGGGGTCTTACTAAAACTTTTTTCATACTTTTTAATAAAGATGCTATGCCCCTCACCGCACCGCGCATAAAATTGTGGTCTTTGGATAACGCCATCAACGTCTTGTGTGGCAATAGCAAACAATAGTTGTAAAATATAAATCTTTGGTGTGGATCTAGCATTTTCACTGAATCTAGCGTGCAAATTTTGGCTTTTTTTTTTTCTTTTTTTTTTTTTGAGAAAGAGGAGGGATCGATGAATTCCTGGCATATTATTAAAAAAACAATTACCCGAAAATCGTATAGGTATTTTGGATGCCTATTTTCAGACTTATTGAAACCAAAATTTGACATGGATCTACTATTTCAATCATAATATTACGTAATGAAGTCCCTTTATTTAAATCATTGCATTTGTCAGTTATTGCGTTTACATAGATTAAGAAATACACAACGACAGCCGGTCAACCGTCTGAAGGAATTATTTAAAAGTTTAATAAGTATTTGTATTTTAGACGCTAATCCTTTGTAACAAATTTCATTTATCTAGACTGTTATGCTTTTAAATTATCACATTTGCATGAATGCAAAAGCATAGGTCGAAAGACGGTTTCACAGATTTGGTTCCAAATTTGCTATGGATCAATACCTTATATATTAAATTCGTGTGCCAAATTTCAACTAACTCTTTACAATTTGTAGTTATTGTGTTCACTTGTACTCGGACAGCCAGGGAGACAAATTTCCTCTAAATGTGCTTCGGGCAAAATTTGATAAATATCTATAAATTTGGTGTGAAGACTATAAACAAATTTCATCCGTTTAGCTTAAGGCATTTTTGAGTTATTGCAAACAAGCAGATGAATTTCAAAAAAGTGATTTTTCGGACTCCGAGAGGTGGGAAACGTGGAAAATTCATCAAATTCTCAGTCAAATGTTTGATGAAAATAGCTCTTTTTCTTTGCATACTTCGTATAAAAAGAAGCAGAAAAGTAATTAATTTTATAATGATGTTTTGAGATAGATGTTTATAATGACATATTTCAGTTCAACTGTTTTTAAAATCACTGCATAATGGAAATATAATGGCAATGGCAATTTTTTAAATTTTCGCAGGAATGTGCAATCTATAAAACAACTACAGAATCAAAGAAATATGTTTAAAAGATTTGCAATGACGTTTGCCATGTGAGTGGCAAAAAGTAAATAACACTTTTCTCTATAAAATACTAAGGCAAGTAGTAAAGAAGAAATAATTTCAAGAAGTAGAGTACAAGAAATAATTTCTCAATGTCTCATTTTTAAACGAGCTACTTTTTTTTTTCTTCAATATTACAATATAAAGTTTAAACAAACAAGTTGAAAACTTTCTTTGTTATGATGAAGAAATGACAATAATTAACAGTACATATTTTAAGCGTATTAAGATTAATACGAATTCTTTATGAATACATAATAGATTCCATTTATTACTTAGGCACAATGCTTTTTGACATGAATCACGTGATTAGATGAAATAGGTGTTCAAACAAAACATGTCAGAAACATTGTGTCATAATAATTTCGGAATCTATCAAGCACGTTTGAGAAGAACAAAGGGCCCAGCGTCTTAATAGGGTGCAATAAAACATCCAATTAGAATTTTTAGTTCATTTGTCCGCTTTGTCCGGTGGCTTTAATGTCATGTAAATAGACTCCATTGCCAAACAAGAGAACTACATGAAACATCAAATTGAAAATTTTATTGCAATATATACCAAATCCATTTTTAATCAACTTGTCAAACACAGTGAAATTCTCGAATTCTAGATGTCTCATTTTCTACTGAAAAATAAATAAATAAATAAACCTTGTATTTTACTATTTTCCATAAAAATTCTCTAATAAAAAGGAACGAAAGATACAAATGATATTTTTAAACTCATAGGCGTATTCCTGGAAAATAATCAATACAATACTTTATGGTGGAAGATCCTATAAAATCCCAAAAGATTTAGGAAATACAAACAACGGTAACAAAGAAAAAAGAGGTAAAAAAGGTAAAGGAGGTAAAAAAAAAAAAAAAAAAAAAAAAAAAAAAATGCGTTGAAGGACGTTTAAGCGATGCTCCAAATCGTGAGGTCGTTCATCTGACAAAAACGCAAGTTTAAAGTTTATTTTAATATTGAATATATTTTATAAAGAGGTCAAATTTATAAGAAAAAAATGTGACGCAATGAATGTTGAAGCTCTGTTTTTTAAAAATTCTATTGTAAATCAATCATTTAGATAAAAAAGATCAAATTAATAATTGATATAAATGAAATATATTATAATCTGCCTTGAATTGCAATTCAGTTTAGAATTAAATAGAATGTGAGAATAAAAGCTTTCATTAATACATTATGCTCAAAAAATTCTGTGCAAAAAAAAAAAAAGCGTGGCATATTTATAGCTAAAAATGAACATGAATCCCCAAATCAGGGTTTAGTCATGGATCAAGCATTTCATTTTTGCCGGACCTCAACGCTATTTTCAAGTATAAAAGATTTTTTTTCTTTTGGCTTTCTTACTAAGCTTTACAATTTCATGTTGTGTGGTTGGTACAGCAATGTTAGAAAAAGAAACTTAACCTAAAGATTTATTTGAATATCCAAATCTTAACTTGCATGATCAGAAAAAAAAATTATGTATTTCGAATGTTATCTTTTTGTTTAATAACCTGACTTAGTAATGCATCATCTTTATGAAAAATTTTGAAATACATTTTTCATTTTTTATAAAATCCGCCATCGGGCAGAAGAACATTGTGTTTTCATTGTGTTATTAAACTATGGTAAAATGAGTCCCATTCATAAACTTTTAACAGGTGTCTTGTCATTCATGTAAAATGCAAATCCAATCTTTTTTATTATTGCTTTGATTTGCATGCTTACTACTTTACATTTTAGACGAATGAAATACGTTTCTTTTTGTACAAGCTCTTTGGACTAAAAGTGGATACATATTTATTTAAAAAGTGTGGTAAGCAGAAAAATAGTACAATAATCAATGAATAGTATAAATAGATTAAAGTTAGAATTTTAAGATGGCGCAAAAATTGTTTTTTATAGATAACAGTTGAATTTGGATAACTTATAACTAGATAACATGAAAAAAAAAACGAAAGCAAATATAATAGTTACAACCGTCCATTGTAAAAGGGAATTTCGAATTCTGCTATTTAAAGCATTTAACCCTTTGCACTCGGATGGTGCCCCTCACTCACCATTTCAAGATGGTGCATCATTTTGGCGTTTTATTTATTTATTTTTTCAATTTTTATTGTTAAAAACGCCTACAGAATGGTAAAAATATGTAGATTCATTTTTCGGGGAAATTCAACTTGAAACAATTGTATATATTTATTTTTCGGAACAATAAACAAGCGCTTGTATTAGGTGAATAATTATGCATCGAATGACTTTTACGAGAGCAAAGGGTTAAATACATATAAAAAGAAGTAAAATGATTTCGATCGCTCGTATAAGCGTTATAATATGTCGAAGCAAAATAAAAAAATGTAAAAGAAATACTTCCAACTTTTAAAAAATTCTAAATTTTGTTTATTAAGAGAAACAACTAAGATAAGCATTGGAATATTATGAGAGAAAACAGAAAAATTTATTCTTCGGTTTTATAACATATACCTAAAATAAATGTTTAAGATAAAGATATTATCTTTCATATTTATTATTTTCTTCAAAATACCAAGATTCAGTGAAAAGTTGATAATAATAAATTCAACATATGAATGCTTTTAGAAATTCCTTTTTCCCCCGTTTTCTTAAATATTCCTCATATCATCCGTTTACCCCAAAGATAGAAACATTTTTACTTTTTAGTTACGTAAACTTTTGGGTTTCCCCATGCCTCTCAAAATTTCATTACCGAATTGTCTGGAATCGATCTTGTGGCAAGAGTAACATAGCTAGACCCCAAAACGTAGTAGAATCAAAAGCGTACTGTAGTTCCACTTTTGAATGAAGGGTATTCGAATTTCTGTGTCAGAAAAGATGTGTGTATGTTTTTTGTTATCTTTAATTTTATGACAGAGTGAGCGTCCCTTTTATCAAAGATCATGCTTAAACAATGTACCTGAAGATGAAATTCTGTCTTACCGTTACAAAAATAATAAATGATGTTGCTCTATTGTAAAATATCCTCCCTTTCTTACTTGATTCTTACATAAATATTTGCAAATACTTGTATATAGTTTTTCTTTCAATATAAAAATATTCTTTATATTTAATGGAAGAATCTTTTTTAGATATATAATGAAAATCCAATTCTTAAAAGGAATAAAAAGATTGAATATAATAAACATGTTTTGATCTCTATAGTAAGCAAAATGTTTATTTGTCCAGTAATGGAATTAACCTGTTTGGTACTTGCATATATTTTAATCAGCGGCCTCTATTGGTAAACATTTCGAAGTATCTATATAAACGACAATGGATTTGGATTTTAGCAATTTATTGTTATCATTTTAAAAGATCTCCATTGAGTATTATTGTGTTATTCAATGTATAAAGACCCCAATCATGGAACGCTCCAAATTACATTTTCGACATTCAATGCTGCTTTTTTTTTTATTTGAAGAAATCTGTTGCCAAAGCCCACTTTTAGAAGCTTATGGCGGTGTTGCTCCTTCATATTCCAATTGTCGATTTTGGTTTCAATTATTTAAGAGTGGTGATTTCGATGTCAATGGCAAAGAACGACCCGGAGTACCCAAAAAATACGAAGACAATCAATTACAAAACTTATTAGACGAAAAGAGGAAAAAGTTATAGAAAATGATGAAATTATTTTGATTGATATATACTGTACCAATTTTTCTCAATAAATGCCATTTTAAAGTGAAAAAATAATAAAAATACATGCAAGCACCTAATATTTGGTTATATATTTTGTGAAATTAAATTATAGCATTTTTCAGTTGTTTTAATTTTTTTATAAATATTTGTTCCCAGCCTATATAAGAGATATGCCATTTTAACATTTCTTTAAATAGAAGGAACTTTCGCTACTAGTTCAATTTAATAATGCTAACGTCTTTTTTTTAGCAATATCAAAATTATTATGCGATGGAATTTATAATTTTGAATTTAAATCAAATACGAAAGACGAACTTGAGCCAAATAAAAATTTAGATGCAATAATTTTTTTAAATTGCATTTATTACCTTAAGCAAGGTACAATATAATTCTTTACACCATTCAGGACATTTTTCAACAGGGAGTACATATCCCTAACAATTTAGAAATTAGCTATTGCGTCACGATCAAAGTATCTATTCATTGTCCTTTTGAGATAAACTGATAAAAATAGCAATGGAAGGCAACCTATTTTAGATACACAATTTTAAAAAAATTGGTTATTTTCCAAAATGCAAAAGAAGCTGTTAAATTTTTCATCTAATCATTTAAAAATATCCTTCAGGAATATTTAAAAAATTTAATTTTCTTATAGATTTAGTCGCAATATTACGGAATATATAGATTTGAAATGCACAAAAGAAGATTTTTTAAAAAAAATAATAATTAGAGAATGTATTAGAAGTTATTAAATATGTATTAGGGAATTTAATTTTTAGAATTATGCAGCAGCACAACGTAATATAATATTCGATGATAGACGCATTTATTTATCTCGATTGTGAACGACAAAAGCGACTCCATTGTTTGTCTGACTCAAAAGACATATTTCATTCCTCTCGTTTATAGATACGTAGCTTCTCATTTTATAGCTATAATTCTTTTTTAAATAAAAGTATTATGAAATAAGTCTTTGAACAAAATTACGTTTGCCTTCATAAATTATTCAAAACAACAGGATATTGTAATCTAAATTGAGTTTTTAAAAAAGATTTAATCGTCAGCAATGATAAAATAAAGAAATAAGATAGGACATATGATTTTTACACATACAAAAAAAAAGGAAAATGCCAATGGCTTTTCCAGTTTATTTCTAATGTCTTCAAATAAAAAAAAGTTAGGTAAACATCTTGGTCATCTCACCTTTTTAGAGAGTAGTAAATGTTTCAAATATTCCATGATGACTCTCTACAAATCAATTTAGAACTTTCAAAGAAAGAAAAAACTGCATTCCAAAAGCACAAACAAAAAGTTTTAAATCCTTCTTAGGATAGATATAATATGCATCAGTAACTACTAAAAGCATATGATGCCTTCACACGCCTGTTACAGCTAAAAACCGGCTGAAATCGAAACGTTCCGTAAACCCGGAAAGATATTAGTGACTCACAGTAAACAATTCTCAATACCTTACAATGAGAAATGTATCATTAAAGGTTCAAATGACCGGTAAAATCGCGAAGAAAAAAAAATGGATGGTCATCCCTTACTGACGATTCCTTTTTTAAAAAATCGCTTGCCAGCTGGGACGTAGGCGTGCATGCACGCATTCACCCATGCATGCATGCAAGCAGGTGGTCGGGGAAAGAGCTACTCCGACATTCAGAACGATTCTACTCTCCGCGTTGGGACCATATTGCCCGACGAGCGTCCTCCTGCTCTTTTTTTTGGACTCTTCTCCCTCTCACACAGCTCGGATTTTATTCAGTAAATTTTATTTTTTATCAACGTTCCGTGTTATCGTTTGCGGATACGGTCGTTGTTGACGTTTCTCGATGAGTGCAGTGCTCGGCCATGTTGTGCTCCGTGTGCCATCTTCTGAACAACCAGAATGGTTTCGGCAAGTACACACTTTTACTCTGATTTTCTCTTATTGTTGATTTGATATATTCTATATGAAGTGGTTTCGTTGATGTGACCTGCGTGAGGGCTTCTGGTTCGTAGTTATTGATCGGAGCTCGTGAAGTGAAAAAAAAAAAAAGACAGCGTTTGTTTGCTTCGGGGACGTCCGGTTTTTCAGTGGGACGTTCAGCTGATCCGCCAATTCAACATTTTATTACTTGTTTTCGTCATCTTGTGGAAAGAGTTTTCTGTATCTGAAAATAAAATGCGATAGATTTCGGATGGTCAAACGCCATATGTGTGTTTAGATTCAATACTAAAATTTGAGTTGTTTGTATTCATGACTTTGTTTACAAATACATCTCTGTACTCTCTCTTTAGCTATGCTTTATTCTGATGAATTTTAATCATTACATATTTATATTGAAAATATTTTTATTTTCTTATAAGAAGTGGTCCATAGCATTTCATTTTATCCAAGTTGTGTAATCTTTACAAAGCATTTAATATAAAATCCAAACGAAAACAGGAAATATTTTTTACCGATTATATTACTGCTTTTGCTTCTTAATAATAAATATATAGAAGACAAAGCTTCGTCCGATATTTTTTTCCTCTTTTGAAAAGAAGACAGCGTTTTCTTTCTAAATATCTCCCTCCCGATTTTTTTCGGGGAGGGGGGGGGATATTTAGATACGAATCATGTACCGATTACATATGGATATTCTTCACTCTTACCTACATATGAACTGGTTATTTAAGTAAAAAAAGAAATTATGATTGCATTTATTTTTACATGTTACGAGTATTCAATACAATCTGCTATATTGCAGTATTCATTTTACGGTTTATCTATCATTACTTATATTTTTGAACTTGCACTCAGTTTTACCACTTTGGAACCGGGTTCGAGATGGTGCTATGTGACATTGCCAGCATGGGAACATACAGAAAAAGGCTCTAATATATTATAAAAAAATTCTAAACGATAGAATTTTTTGTGTGTGTAAAATCGCATTTTTTTTTTTTTTTTTTTTTTTTTTTTAGAAAAGACATGTATATAGTTAAATTTAAAAAGCAAAATCTTATATAAATATAAAATTTGTTCAAAATCGTTAGAACCATTTCCGAGAAACACGAAATAAATAAATTTATATATATACAAAAATCGCTCAATTAAAGTAATAAGAGTTAAGATACATTTTCTATTTATTATGATGAATTTTAATGACTTTCTGAAAACTTAATCTACTGCTTATTGTTGTAACTGCAATTTGCCATAAATCAATTTGATATCGCTTTCGAAATCGTATCTCAAATTGGCTGAAAAAATATAATAAGTTTTAATTTCAACACCCAGTAAAAATAAAATTAACATATTTCTGAAAATAAAGTTTCCAACTGTTGTTTTCATCACTTGTTTATTTTTACATGAATTCAATGAAGCTGTCATAATAGTTCGATATATAAAGTAGGTTATATAAGAATACATGATCATATATCATAATTTAATTTTACAATATATGCTTAGTTTTATTCTAAGAGAATCACATATTTTATTCCAAACGTTAGGACTTTTCATTTTTTTTTATGTTTCCTCTATATGAAGTAATTTGGATATAACCGTAATGAATTTTTCCTTCACATATTTTGTTTAACTTCTTTGAAACAAATTAGTTCTTATTTGCTATTTTTCTTTTTAATTTCGAAAAATAGCTAGAAAAAGCACTACATAATCACTTCATACTCGAAATTATAGAACCATTATGCCAATAAAGACGATAGTTGTTTTAATGTAATATTACTTTTATCGAATTGAAATTTATTTTAGAAAAAATTCATACCATTAAAAATTTTGTTTAAAAATCAATGTTAATACATGATGCAATCTAATACTTATTATTTAAAATAGAAAGTGCTTCTAACATCAATATTTAAAGATGATGTCTTCTAAAATTAATCTCTACAATTATTTATATCATTATATCATAAATTTCACTGTTATTTTTATCATTATGTCATAAATTTTACTGTTATTTATATCATAAATTTTAACATATTGTATCTTAAAGGTTATAAATATATACTGTCATTTTTTTAAAATATCAATTAAAGCAATCAGATAAATGCTAACAAATGGCAGGCAGTAAAAAAAATATCAATTTTATCAAAGATATTAAGAAATATTTGCAGTGGATTTGAAAGTCATAACAAAAAATAAAAATAAAGAAATGTTTTGACTGCTTTAGACATTAAAATAATAAAAATGAATAATCCAGCTCATTTGCATAGAAGTTTCAGTGGGGCATGCTATCGAATGAGTCATAGATTTTTATAAGATAGCTAGCAGGATATGGTTTCGCACGGTTGATCTTTGATATTTATTATGTTAAGTTAATTTCATTCCTTGCGTGTGTTCTATGGTATGCTTAATTCTCAAATGTCCATTACTAGTTCATATTTCAAAATTTCATTCTAAATTTGTAGATAGTTAAGTCGTACAGAAGTACGTAGATAAAAATATTTTATGACATTATATTTAATGGAAAAAAATTATTTTAATAATGTCGATTCCGCATGGAATGTGCACCCCCAGTTTAATTTTGAATACTGTTCATCTGCAAGAAAGAAACGATGTTATTACAGCACAGCGTAAAGTGATGAATGCCTAGATGGCATGCGCAGAATAGCTTGCCATTTTACTATTATATCACGTGAATAGAGTGCATTGGGGAAAATATAATCTCTTCTTTAAAACAACCAATATATCGTGAAATAATACTATCGACAAAATATTTAACTGGACTTTTTTTAATAGTAATATAGTTGTATATTTAATATAACCATATTAAATATATAATTGTTCTTATCGTTTTCATGTCTTCTTCAAATAGTGTCTAATTATTTAAGTTTATGTCTATCAATCTATATAAATAAGGGTAATTATTCTTCATTAAGGAAATGGTCCATTCAGTTTTCTTGATAGATGTATAAAATGAGGCACGAATTTTTATTAATCCAATTAAGGTTTGCCAGCCAATCGATGCCGCAAAATAATAAATATATTAATCACGTTTATGGCCAGTTTATTATGAGAAAATTAAATTATTTTCTCTATGCAAATCTTACTACAATTTTCGATTTTGAAAGTTTTCTGTCGTCTATAAAGCTGTTCTGTATATTTTGTACTTAGAATATTATATTCTCAAAATTCTAAATATTCTGTGCTTACAATATTAATTGCACTACAACAAATTGCAATTTTTTTCTATGTGTTTTCAGTTTTTGTTAATTGTTGTAGTTTCATACATTTTTTAGTGGTAAAACCCTATAGCAGATAACAGAAATTCAGAAGATATAGGAAAAAAAAAAATTATATCTGTTTTCATATCTTTCATATCTGTTTTGTAATATTTGTGAAAATTTTGCTTAATATTTATTTTAACTATTATCGTTGATAACATCCAATTCATTTTTTATGTGGCTGTGATTACATGCTAAACAATTTCTTTCATTATAGAAATTTATTAAAATCTTGCACACTAAGATTCTGAACAGTCTTATCTAAAGCTTGGTTATGATATTATTAATTGGAATAGGAATATTGAGAAATTTGGAGCAGAAAGCTGTTATGAGCTCATTTAAATAAAATTAGGCAAATTTATTTTGCTATATTTGCAACGATTGCCATATTCAAAACATACATATACACTGTATGCACCCACACACGCACATACATATAATAAAAGAAAACTTTCCTCTTTTTCTAAATAGAAAGTAAGCGTATTGGTAATAAAAATTTTCTAAACCCTCTTATTTGCATGTTAATTAGAATTACAGCAAGATTTCTGAAGGTGAAAAATAAAGGAAAAGAAAAGAAAAGAAAATCAAAATATTTACTGCACTTTCTTGTTATAAGTGCTATATGCAAATCTATTTATGAAAAGGAATAATAAAATGAAAGATGAGGTTTTCTTATGTTTCGCAGAGTAGAACATCTCCTGTCCTCTATCCAAGCAATAAAACTACTATCTGTTTGTTAAAAATAACATATATAGATAGATAGTTTTTTAAAAGAAACTACTCAAATTCAGAATTATTAATCATTAAAATTCAGTTATTTGATAGTTATTTGACAGTTCAGTTATTTGACAAAAGCAAAAGTCATAGTAAAATAACTATTTTTCAAATCTATAAATAAAAATGTTGGCATCATTAAATTGGTTTTCGAAAGTAATAACCACGTTTCAAACTAATTTGAACTCTTGAAAAAAAAGAATGTCATTTTGATCTGCATTCTTATAAAGAAAAATGTATAAAAGAACTGAACTTCTCATTAATTATATGTGAAATAACTCCCTATATAGGGCAAGTAACTAATAAAGAAAATTCTATATGCAATAAAATGAAACTTAAATGCATTGCAAGATTTTTTAAGGTAGTATTCTTCTGTCCAATCTGAGAGCCTGCCATCCATAACCTGCTCGTTAATGGTTGTATTGTATAGGTAGTTAGGACCTTACTATAAGACAAGACCTTCATGCTCTCCGTCAAAGACATGTTTTCATTAATATGTATTCCACCGAATAAATTATCCGAGGCGCTCCATTGTGCTGGCTCGTTTCCGGGTTTTACCTTAGAGAGAATTTCTCCGTCATTTATTTCCATATCTGGCCGAAAGCCATCTTGTCTCTCTCATATATTGCGGCACCGAGACACCTCTCGAGTGACGCTGCCATCGATCATGAAGCGGTGAAAAACAAAGCAATTTCTGTTGTTCTACACTTCGAGTTAAAAAGTGTCGCTTAATTGGATGCGCAGCCTTGAGCAGAAGTGAATTCATGGAAAGGTATTTCCGATTGCGGGAGTTGTATTAAAGTATTTGTGAATGAAGGTGAGGTTTATTTGATGATGCATGTGTCATTGACTTTGTTGGATGGATTTAATTAAATTTGCAATGGTTTTAATGCCGAAGAAAATGCAATCTATAATGACTATCATCAACTGACTAAATTTTGTTATTAGGTTTCGCTATCCCGTTGTACTTCTTCTTGTGTACAGCCAACCACCCCGCTACCATTCAAAGCGGTTAGCCCTAAGCCACAGGTGGTCAATCTCTGACCTTCCTCCTCCTCTTCCCCTACATCCTGTTTCACGAAGAGCTGGTCAACACTTTGAGAAAACCTTTTCAAATTTCTATGCATACTTCCAAATGTGCGTCCCACAACACAAGAATGGCAAATACTTTTAAATGTTAAATGTTTGGCAAGAAACTGTCCATTTTCAACATCATGTCTTTCAATATTTTCAGATTTTCTGGCACCATCAGTGCTGAGCTTAAGTCATTATTTTCAACTTTTAGATTCTTTCTTACTTCTATAGATTCGCTTAAATGATGGTACACAGTTACGATTCCTCTACTGATGCATTTATTTTCTTGCATTCTTCCAAATCTCTGGAAATATGCAGGAAATCTCCCATGTCCTGATATAATTTGGATTATCTGTGGATGGTATTTTCTTATTTTTATTTCTGGGTTGGGAATAAAATCGAAAGTTACTCTTCCTTTTTTGGACATACGCCATCTACCAAACTATTGTAACTTTATTTAATCTCTTCATTCGCATTTTAAGACACCATTTGATTTGGGGACAATTATATCAACACTCACTTTCTGCTGCCAACTTTGCACATTGATCCGCCTTTTCATTACCATAGCTATTTCTTTGAACTGTTGGGGAAAACGAGAGCATTTTTTTGAGAACTGAGAATAATATGGATGTATTAATCCTTCTGAAGTTGCCGATTGCAGTTTTAGATGTAATTATTATTTAGTTGAACAACAAATGTAAATTTAAAATAAGCATATTTTACTTGGAATCATATTTTAAAGTCACTTAATATTTAACCTTCTTTTTAAGTTTTTCATTTAACATTGAAACTTCATGCGTGATTTTACAGTAATGATAGAAGACTCAAAAAAAAAAGAGAACTGACAATGAGTTACCCAATTTCTGTTGCTTACGAGAATCTTCCATATCCTCATCAAAATTTAGATTGAATTTTCAAAAACTATATGATTTAGAAAAAAAAAATGTCCATTTTAATGTAAATAATATGGAAAAGGAATGGAATAATCTTTTTCAAGATACAATTATTTATTTATTTTATTCTTTATTTTGGTGGAAACTTGGTTTTTTTTTTTAAACATAGACATTTATTAAAACAATGCAAAAACGAAACATTAAATATTAATATTGAAACAAAAAATGGAACAGACACACAAAAACTTACATAATATGTTAGAAAATCAATATTAGCATGTAATTTGGTTTTTATTTTGATTTTGATTTAATAAAAATTCAAATTAATAAAGTTGGAAAGAAATGCAATTATTTATTTTTGCTTTCATGACACCTTTACTTACTTCAGTTTAAAGAAAAATAATTTTATAAAATATATTATTACTTTTAACCATAAAGAGATGGTTTTTCATACCTTCTTATATATTTTAAATTGATATTTCTCCTCATTTCTCACAAATGAAGGCATTTATTTGGAAAACAAACATAAATTTCATTTCATACAATAAATACTTCTAAAAAGGTGAGTGTTTTTTTTTAATTTGGTCATTTCGTATAGCTTCAATTCTTTTTGCCTTTCATATTAATAAAATCTTGAAATATGCTCTAAATCAACATTATTAAAAATTATTAAAACTTATTTGAATAATGAGTTTTAAAGGCAGATATTATTTTTAATAAATTTGATTTATTTATTGAAAAGAATTACTAATTGCTTAATAAACAATATTTAAAAAAATTCTTGTCTGAAATAGCATAAAGTTTTAAGAGTCATTACTAGTGTCAAAAATTTTTTATTCAAATTCACTATAAAATTAACATATAAAGATTCTTTATCTTTCAAAACATATCTAACTTTACAACAAAATGAATGTTGTACTAAAAAAAATATCGAAATATTCATTCGTTAAAATGATAAAATATTTCTTAATTGCTCTGATAAAATTTTTTATATTAACCATACAAATATTTCATAAAATGAATTAATTTTTAAAGCCACCCCAAAAACGAAAGAGCATGTTTTTCTTGCAAGTGCTTGTTTATTCTTTTCCCTTATTAACTGCTTTCATCTCTCAAAAGATACTCTTTTCATCTGAATGAAGTGATAAAAGTGAAAAAAATTGTATATGTTGTTCGTCAATTTGTCAGTGCGTTAAAAGGCGTCTCAGGTTTATGACCTTTTTCCTCATCTCCATGGCAACCGCCGCGGGATGATATCATTTGTCGCTCGACAGGATATTGACTTTCCATTAGAAAGATGGCTTTCCTGTCGATACCGCTGCTTTGCATGTTACACCTCTTGGGAGATTCGGGAACACTGATTTGCGGTACGGGAACAAATGTTTCTCTTTTCTTTTCTATTTTTTAAAAATGATCTGGATCTTTATTTTTTCTTGTTTATATTTATTCATTTTATGCTATTCACTTTTAACATAATTGACTTTTTTTGCATAAAATGCTGCGATAAGTTTCGGTTAATAATAAATTAGTTAAACAAATATAATACATACTATGTTTACTTTGTTTTATTTCAGGAATATTTAAAAAAGATTGGACTCTCCATATCCTAATAATGATTCACAATTGATTCGCTTATCTTATTTTTTTTTTTTTTTTGTATTTTTTAATTACTTCTCACGACGAAAAAAGGCACGATTTCTTTTCAGTATTATCGCAGCATGCGTTCATATAAACAGAGTAACTACAACAATGAAAAGCATTAATTAAAATATAATTTATTAAAATTAACGAAATTTATTAAAATTAACGAAATTTATTAAAATTAACGAAAAAATGGAATTGGAAATAAAATTTGTATTATTAAAAAGCTTACTTTATAAATTTCAAAATGATGTAAAATAGTTTTTGTACTATACTGTATTCCAGAGTTATTGGGAAAAATTGACCACTTGAACATTAAGGTCTGTAATACTCAAACTTTTTCTTCTTGTAAATTTTTTCTTGTTATTTGAATGCTGTATTTTAGTAACTTGACTAATAATATTAACTCTTTTCCATACAGTTGGAATTATTTCATATTTTGGTTTGCGTTTTATAAAAACATATTCAACACTCAAACATTGAACCTTTAAATCATCTTTAATTTTAAAATTTAGAAAATCCTTTTCTTAAGAAGCACCAAATTACCCCCAAATAACTATATGCCAAACGATCTTCAGTGTCCTGTAGATGTTTGCATCGTGCATATTGGACGACGCTGATCGATAGTATGCACCCAGTAAACATTACAATGCTTAAAAAAAGTTCCCATTTATGATCCTGGTTAATTGTTACTTTTCTCATAGCTTCATATAAGTTCGAATTTGTGTTTCATTACCCAAGAGTGCTTTTTTTTCTAATATTTTAAAGGAAATTATTGTCTAAATTCTAATAGAAATCATTTTTCTAATGGAAAGTCGAATAACAGGAGCTCGATCTTTGTCCTTGTTTACATTCTGTTACATCCATACGAAAGATTGCCTTTATTGCAATTTAACTTCAGCTTATTCAACCAAAAACAATTGAATTTCGACTCGAGTTTCGAGGTTGAAATCCTTTCGGCTTCTTTCGACATTTAATAAGTCGTAAATTTCGATTCTCGAAAATCAGTCAGTATTTAGAACATCACCATTGATATAACTGATGAACTGCTACAATTGTTTAACTCTGTATAGATTTATTAAATTTCCCTAATAAATAATGCATAGCTCAATTGAGAAACATGGATGCCAGGTATCAGTAAGAGATTGTCCTCGCCTTGCCTAAGCATCCGGGGTTCATTTGAATGATAGTCGTCAAGATAATTATACAGAAGTTAAGAATCTTCGGCAACTATCCCAGTCTTCCATGAAAATGTGTATCCCATCATTGAAACGAAGATAACTTGATCCCGATGATTAGATTGCACATAGGAGAAGCGAAACCCGCCTATTTGGATAGAAAGAGTAAGGTTCTGAGGTTTGTTTTTTGATTCTGCCCTTCATCCAGATCACGTTGTGTTTAACAAAGATACGCTTTTTAACAATGAATCGCTCATAAAGATTATGGTTACAATGTCTATAGGAAAAGGGACAATCTACCTACATGGAAGGGACATGGATAGGAAGAGTAGGCTTCTGGGGTTTGCCATTTGGCTGTGCTCCTTCATCGCTAGCTTTGTTCAAAAGTTGGTTGATTCGTTTACATTTTAACAATAAATCGTTTGTTCTGGTTGGTTGGGAAAAAAAGAATTTATCTTGCTCTTCTCCAAATGAAACGCAGATGTAGTCCAGTTTCATCTGTAAAGCCTTCATAAAAGAAATTTGCTTCCACATACTGGCGCGTAATTAAATTTTTAATTCAGCTGATACCTTACGTGTTCTAAAATTGCACTTAATTAAAGATACTACGATTTTTTTAATGAGTCTTGATTAGATATGCTTGAAAAAGTGATGCCAAAATCCCCATAACAGATGCTGCAATTATAACCACTAGGATTTCAGTCCCCGTACATAAATTAGTTCCCATGTTCTTTAATCAACTTTCTAGATTGTTTTACCTTTGGGCCATCTTACGTGCGAAGAATCTGTATTCTGAGAAAATAATTCAGTTTCAAAGATTTATTTGCGAATTTCATTTTGATTTTGAGATTATGCGATTGATAACTAAATTTTGCGAGCCATCTGTATAAATCTTTCAGCGAGTTGCTACTGGTAAGAAAGTTAAAATAACTTTCTAATAGGGTTTCTCGTTCAATTTTTCACAACTCAAGGATATTGTAATTTATATTATTATATAAATTTGAATTTCTGTTGTTCGCTGAGATTCTTTTCTGTATTACCAGCTGGAAAAATGTCAAGATAAAATTGAAAATGAAATATTTATCATTAGAAATGAATTTCTAAATGTATAAAAATCATGTTAGATGCGCAGTTTCTAATAAAATTTCATAGTTTCCATTCATAAAAGCATTCATATCTTATAAAAAGCAATAATGTAGCAATAATCTCTTTAAACAAGTAAATCCGTGTGAATTTTTACTCCCATTTAGCCTCTCCCTTCCATTATCGTTTCATCAATCACAGTTTCCTAACTAATCTGTGTAGTCTCTTTTGGTTGAAAAAAACAGAGGCGAAACCAACAGAAATAGTATATTAATATCTATTTCTGTGTAATCAATACTATTTCTTCCTTTTTGCATGCCTGCTTTCACCAGGTTCTATTCCAGTTGAGGATCTACAACGGCACTGAAGCTGTGTTCTGGCATATGATGTCGCATGCTAAGTCTCGAAAATGAACAATTAATCATCCCATCAATATGATGTGATGCGGTCTCTTCTATTAATTACTTTCGAAATGACGATATCTTTTCCAAAATAGTCCTGGTGAAGTCTCGTAATGGAATATTAATCTAACTAAACTTCTTCTGATGGACTTGAACGAGCATTTGCTGCTTTATAACTAAGGTGATATTTTTTTAGCTAGCGAATAATCCATTTAATTTTTTGGAATGAATGTTTGATGAAATCCAAAACTTCTTATTTCCAATATCTGTCATGAAAATAACCCTATACTCATATAACTAAAATGCGTATGCCCTTCTCTAGTGTTTTCTGAGTAATGAATGGTTCTCTTGCGTAACGTGCTCTTTCAGTGCGTTTAAACCTTCCTTCCGTTTTACGTGTTTTCTTTTTAAAACTGAGTCAGCTAAACTTAAACTTGTATGTTTTGTTAGTGGAAATATTTCATAGCAACAAAGCAGCCTGTTTGTAATGACAAACAAAAGATTGGTAGAGGTTGGCTCTGCTTTCCGCGTTCGCTGCCTGGTAGTTTGTTGGTCTATAGAACCGCGTCTGACTTGCAACCAAGCCTTTTGATATGGTAACGATTTATTTTCTTGCGTCTGTCTAAAAATATGGAAAGCAAAACTTGTTCAACTACCTAAGAGAAAATTTTTGTTTTAAAGTGAGTTATTAGCTTTAGAACTGTCATTTTCATTGATTTCAGTTAGCCAATTTTTTATATATATGAAATGCTTTTAATATAAAAACTGTTTTATTGTCATTTAATGAGTAAGAAAATATGTTTTATTTTTTTAATTTCAAAACAAAGGGTAAATGGAGTAAGCGAAACTGCATTTCGCCTATTTCATTTAGAAATTCCAATCAGTATATTGCAGAGTCTAAAATGTTAAGCATAAGTGAATGTGCAATTATATGTGATAATCGCAAAATAGTTTTAATGTAAATTTCCAGTCCTTATTCAAAGTAAATTCGTCCTCTACTTATCACTGCAATTCACTTCGAATAGGTTTTAAAGTGCGAAACGACCCCCTCTAGCGCTTGTGTCAAAAACTACTACTGAAGGTATAGGTAATAATTTTTATCATATGGCTGTGTTGCTATGTAATCATATGACGCTTCTGTACTACCTAACGCTTATTAATGTTTACATTTGACGTTAAGATATTTAGGAAGAAACACCTGTACTATTTCTTTTACTTCACTTTTCTCTATCTCATGTTTCAATGAAGCCTCAATCAAATTGTTCTGAAGTGAGCGTGTCTCCTAAGTTTGGAAAATGAAGTGCAAATTGTCCTTATTATCAAAACGACCTTCCAAACCTATGTAATCCATTTTAAAATAGCCTCGTTTTTCTTCAAAAATGGTTAAATCAAACAATCAATGAGCATAACTAATTTCCGCATGTTTGCGCTCACAAGTGTGTGCTCATTTTCAACGAATGCCGCAGTATGTTGTCTCCAAGGTACTAATCCCTATCGAAAGCTTATCGAGGAAAGACAGTTTTCCTTTCACTTTCGGGACTATAACAAATGACTCTTCTTGCTAAAGGGTAGGGGTGCGTGCCAAAACTGAAAATTCTGGTGTTACCACACCCACCCTACGTCATTCAGGGGATAGAGTAGGGCGGGGCATTTAACCTTTAAAAATCTAGACAGTGTCTCGGGGAGGTGATCACGAGACCGGATTATTAATATCGATCTCTTGTGTATGCTCTTGAGGTGTGTTTTGACCGCAGTGTTTATAATGTACGTAATGTATACGGAACTATATTTATGAGGAATTTGTGGGAAAAAGTCTTCTGTATATTATCCTCAAACATACAATTTATTCAGAATAATTGTAACAGTAGCTTCGTTGTAAACAACGATAAAAAGCATTGAATACAACTTGAAAGGAAACTGTCAAGTATTATTAATATTCGTGATAATTGATCTGTATGACTTCCCTTGGGCACGTGAAAATATTCGTTCAACAATTCATTGCCAGCCAGACACTGAGAAGCATTTTCACGGCCGCTGATGCACATTCGATAACTGCGTAAATGTTTAATAAAAAAAATATGTACGCGGTTATTAACATGTTAAAAAAATTAACATATACGAGGTATATGGTTATTAACACGTCTGTCAATTTATAAAATTTTATTGAATTTACTTTTCACTGGAATATATCTTAAATGCTGTTCTAAAGTAATTCTTTGCGTACAATAGTGAACGAACTGAAGCCACAGATATAGAATGTTTCACATGACTGTAAAATTGTCTACCATTTAGATGCTATCAATTGAACTAAAGATAGGCATAAATAACAATTACTACGACGCAAGAAAAACTTCTTTATGTATTCAAAATTTTTCTGGTCACCGCTTAGAGACATTTGAATTCAGGTTAATTGTTTGAATTTTTCCCTTTATTAAAGTAGAGTTTTACCAATAAGATAAATATTTAACATTCTTAAAAATCTTCGAGATGTTTATATCATCCAATTAATGTAATAATAATAGCCCAATAATTTGAAATCGGTTTTGAAGATTGTCCTCTGTTGTTTATTGTCTTTAACTGAACTAACTGTTAGATGTCTGTGTGTTTCTGTTATTTTTATGGCTGAGAGGGATTCTCGGGTAACCCTGCAGTTAATGCTGCTGGAGACACCAAGTCAACTGGACCATTACGATAGTGAATACCCAATGGTGACATTATTCGTCCACTGTTGCACCATATTCTTGAATTTAAGAAAGTTTTAATGGAATCTATCCATGAACAGATGCCTCTTAATAAGCAGTGTGAAGTTGAATAAAGTCTATGCAGTAATTAATGTGGTCAGTAATAAAATAATCATCAACTTGAAGAACAATCAAATGAACTTAAGGCATTTAAATAGGTTATAACGATGGAATAAATTTTATTAATTAAAAGCATTAAAATAATTTGAAAAGAAGAGAAAAATTTATTTGCAGTCGTTACATCTTTCGTGTTGCAGCACTATATGGCTAAAAAGTCCATTTACTATCAAAAACATTAAAAAATATTTTTTAACATAAATTCATTTTAAATGATGCTTTACTTTTATTTATCAAAGTAAGCATAATCATTATTGCTCTTTTTATCTTGAAAAATGGATCGCATGGGTGAAAAATATTGTTTAATACTGGATTCTTCATAAAAAAAAAGCATTCCCTCTTTTTCTCCAATTCTCTGGTATTTTCAGTTATGCGACGCCTTCCTTATTTATGCCAAATGACTGAGACTCATGAATGTGTCACAAAAGATTTTATGACAGTTTCACAGATAAAGAATACATTAAAATTTGCAATGGCTCATTAATTTTGTAACACTGATACTGAATCAGCTACCTCAGATTGCCTAAAATTTCATATAATGTTTCAATGATTGCAGCATGACACTTCCCTTTTTTCTTCCCTTATTCTACATCGTTTTCAATTATGCAATGCTTATCCTTATTTATGAGAAGACTCATTATGTCACAAAACTTTTGATGACAGTCTCTTAGATAAAGAGTATATTAAAATGTCTGATGACTCATAAACTTTGTAACACTGGTAACAAATCAACAAAGTTAGAGGGCCTAAATTTCATCTAAGGTATTCAATAACTGCAACGTCACACTCTGCATTAACATCGATCGGCTCAGAAGTTGAAAATGGGGAGTATTTTTTTTTTTCAAATCACGGTGAGTCAATGGAAATTCCTAAGATACACATGTAAATTCTGGCACTATAAGGGAGTGGAAAAAAATACAATACTAACGCATCAAGATTTATTTGATAACATATTAACAACGCAGCTCGTGGAACATATTTGATGGAAGTGATGTCACAAAATTATTCAGCTGTTTTCGATTCGAGTGGCAGCCGCAGTTGTCACTGAACATTATGAAACCCCTCAATAATTTGAATACATCAGAAGTGTTAATGATATTTGCCGCCTCAGTGTGGAAAGTTCGTTATGTAGCATTCAAAGGAGTGTTCACATTTAATAAACGAATAATTAACAGTGTTTTGTATGCCTCTGTTATTTAGAGGCATTGACATAAAAACATTAGGGTGTTTCAAAATGGCTATTTAAATAAGAAAAAAATAAAATCTCATTCACTATTATCTCTTAAGGTTTCAAACTCTAAATTGTCTGTAAGATCTTCATACCCTGTCTGCAATGCACAAAATATAATAAATACACTAGAGTGTAAAATTGACGCACATATTAGTTTTATGCTTTATTTTTTTCCAAAAAGAATGATCTAGGATTATAAGAAATTTGAATATCGAAAAAGTATTCAGTACTTAGATTGTAATAAAGTAAAGGTTGGTTAAATGGGTCCCATGCAGTATATAAACGGGAAAATAAAAGAACACTTTATTGAAAAAAATTTCCTGGTAGAAGTAATTAATCCAATAAAAAAAATCTGGATATCTCTGATATCCAGATAGAAACAGATTATACTTTTATTACTCTGATTATTATACTCTGATAACCAGAGCTATCTCTGCAATGGCTGCAAATCGAGAATCCCACACCTGAATATATTATCGCTTCAAAACGCGTTTCTTCAATGCATCCTCCACCTATTTTATACGGTTTAAATCTGAAAAGCATGTTGACCGATACATTCTTCACTTTCTACTGCATGATTCTGACGTGGTTCGAGACTATCATTCATAATGGTAAGTCCGGATCAGTGGTATATCAGAATAGACACTCTTTGGAAGAGTTCCCTTGTTAGACCATAATATTCTCCAATACCGGAATCCCCCTCGAAGGTGTGGAGTTCAGGGTGGTATTCATCATAATGTTCCCCATTACATAAAAGCTCGGACAACCAGAAATGTTTCTATCCCTGATATTATTTGGATGGAAGAGTGTTCCCATTTCTTTCTTTATAGCATCGAATGCTGTGAAGGGCTTGAGACATGGAAACAAATATCCTCAGAGAAGAAGACATGATCCCATGAATCAATGTCTAAACTTTATGATCTTTACACCCATCTAAACGGTAAGACGGATGGACAATCAGCCGTAAATGGAATGAACATTTAGAACGCCAGGAAAATATACCACCGATATCTGACCACGGTAAATATCCATAGCATATGGCTGCAAGATGTCTCTTTTTGTGAGCAAAATGATATATGGATCAATCATTCATTGCTTTTACTTTTCATGGCCAACAGCCAACCATTCTTCATGTAGCTGCATATATGTTTCAGAGAATATAAGCACGTGACACGACATTGTGACGATACGAAAGTCTTTGGGGGGGGGGGGGTATTTGCCGTACAAATTCTTCAGTACAACTACCAACGACTATATTTTATTTGGAGACTGTTTACTTCAATAATACTTCATGCAATATATGGAAAATAAAATTCATTCCATAAAACACATACTTTTACCTTTTAAATGTAAAATAAGAAATAATAGTCATTTTCTATATGAAGATTTATTAAATGAATCAAATATTCTGACGTGAAATCGAAAAAACTAAAGAATTGCAAAATTAGGATTCATTAAACGCATTTCATATTCAATAGATAATATTATTTTTAAGTCGCTCCGTAAAATACGTCACCTTCAGTTAAAAATGCTGGTATTATAAAATCAAATGTGTCCTACGCGAGCATTGTGTAGACATCTTTTTTTCTTCTGTGGCTGATGGCTTCCACCTATTTGCGTATGCGTCTAAGTTTAGTAATAAGGAAGCAATAGTATGTACATTACTTTGATGAATCTTTTTTTTCGAATCGTTTTTTTTTTCGTTAATTAGTTTGATAATAATCTTTGGAATGTCTTGATTGAATCAATACTTTTATTCTATCTTTTAAAAACGCAATGTTTCTTCTTATAATTGGTTGAATCGCAATTTCCCGCTCCGTATTTTCAAACAGTTAACAGGATTAACAAATAATATTAATCAAGAACCAAAGTAACACGTTTGCTGATGAATCGTTTCAAAAAGTTGCACAAAAATATGATTCATTTATTTTTATACTAATGGCAGACGATAAAATCAGTTAGTTTGAAATGAAATTTTCTGTGCAGTAGGCCTATTTTTAATTAGATAGAAATTTATTTACATATTTTTTTTTTACTAAATGAAGCTACATATTATTCAAACGGCACTGCTCATTTTTAAAAAAATTAAATTGCTTTCTCTCATCAAATTTTTTAGATATTTCCATAAATGAATTATTTCTTAAAGTATTTAATCGAAAAGGATTGCGCTTATAAATTAAATCTTCAATTGGTATCAATAATATTCTACTAAAGGTACTCATAAAGACTTTCTCCAATAGCTGTTTCCCTGTTGATTTTTGATTTTGAAAATGTGCTGTTTCGCGCAGATAGTCATTTCCATGCCATTGCGAAATCCGCAGTCTGATGGTTGTGATATTGTTTTTTAGATGTAGATGGATTGCTGCGAATGTCCGTCCATTTTAATGAATTTATTTCTACTGTAAGTCAGAATCACGAAATAATAAGCATATTTAATGTTTTCGTTGAATAAAATGGCAACGCGTCATTAAATAAGCACCTTAATGCTTTCCTTAGGCACGAATAACAATCAGTAAGAAAATAAATAAAGTATTTAAAAATAATACCGTTGTTATAAAGTAACCACAAACAGGATTCTCTTTGTGCAGTTTCATTGCATAGTTTAGAAAATAAGTTTATATTTACCTAAAATATAACTTTACATTATGAATTTGTCCTAAAATTCTATATACATCATTTTAGTTTTAAGAACCCATGCCAGACTTCCACGAATTTAATTTAGCTCTTCGCATTTTTCAGTTATCATACTTTCAAACAGCATGAATATACACCGAGACATAATTTCGAAAACTGGGAATTTATGGATTGAAAATGGGCCAATAAATTCATGAAAAGTTGGATGTTGGCATTACAATAATTTTTCTTCTATAAGCGAAAGTAAAAGCAAACGCTGAAACATTTACCGTCTCTTTTTTCCACATAGAGAAAATGCAATAAAATATTTGAAATAACTGGCTCATTCTAAAGTTTTAATTTTTAACCTGTATTTTGTCTATTGCATCTGCATGCTAGTTGGTATTTGAATTTTAAATAGAATTATTAATAAATATCTATAGCCTTTCTCTTTTTGGAACTTTTAAAAGCAACAAAAGAGCGTTTTATCATGTCTGTTAATGCATTTCATTTCAACCCTTTCGACATATATAAAGCGCATTCTAATTTAATAAATTATTCAAAATTTATCTTTGTTATTTAAAATCATTTCAGATGATTTATTGAGATAAAAAATTATTTTACTTTTCTCCTTGATTTAGTTCCTAGTATACCTACGAATGATTGTTTAGTTTAGTTACATTAACGTCCTGTTTTAAAGCAACACTATGGCTATTTCGATACGGACCTTGTGATTTTGAACCACGGTCAGATGACGAGGACAACACATGAGCTCTCACCCCCTCTAAACTTCCACACCACACCAGCTGGAGGACGTTTGGCCCCGACGGATTTAACCTGAACCAGACCCTTTTTAAGGACTGTTTCGATGGAATCGGGTCTTGAAGCTGAAACCGGGATCTTACCACCAGGCCACCGCGGCTCATTGCGAATAATAGCGCACTCAGCATGAATTATAGAAAAGATTGTTTCTACATAAGATATTACTCTAGTCGTGTCTAATTAAATAAATTTTTATACCTTTAAAAGTGGATATATACTGCCAGTAGGAAAAATACTTTAAATAAAGTAATTATTTCTATATAGTTTAATTTAATAAATGCATTGCTCAAACAACTAGGAAATCAAAATATTTATTTCATTCACCGATCGCATGACTCATTCGTAGTAAAATATCTTGATATATGGGCATTAAAAAAAAATTCCACGCTTATCCGACCAAAACTAATAAAATTATGAATATTTGAATTGAATATTTCAAGCCAAGTCTCAACGGCTTTTCAAAGAAGTGAAGTACAGTGATCTCCCTTTAGGCAGTGGTTGAAATTCTGAGATCCCTCTTCAATTTGGATTCGATACAGTGCAGAAAGGATTAGATCGGCTTCATATAAACATTACCATAATAAAAATGCGTGCATATTCATGATGCTGTAACATACGTTTTTATGAACAAAGCAACACAATAAAACGATTATCTCACTTCTCGCCTTGATTAAGTTTCTTGTATACATATGAATATTAGTGCATTCAGTATGATCCTAAAAGTTATGGTTTCTGCATAAGATATTTACTCTAATTGGTCTCATTAGATAAAATCTATACCGTGAGTGCATATATACTTCCAACTGGAAAAAGACTTTAAATGAAGTACTTATTTTTATATATAATTTAAGTTGAATTGCTGAAAAAATTATGAAATCAAAATATTTATTTCACGTACCGATCGCATGAGTCATAATAAAATTCTTGACATACAGGTATTAAAAAAAATGTCCACGCTTATCCGACCAAAACTAATAAAGTTGCGAATATTTGAATTGAATATTTCAAGACAATCAATGGCTTTTCGAAGAAGTGGAAGTACATTGATCTCTCTTTAGGCAGTGGTTGAAATTCTGTGATCCCCCTTCAGTTTGGCTTCGATACTTTACAGAAAGGAAGTCTTCATGTAAACACTGTCATATTAAAAATACGTGAATATTCATGACGCTGTAACATACGTTTTTTTATGAACAAAGCAACACAATAAATATGTAACACGAAACATCTCTGACAGTTGCAATTCCCACCCCATCATAAACAGCCTTCACAAACATGACCCGTGTCAACATCCCTGTCAAAACACGTGGGTTTTATTCCGGTGACTTTTTGGCGAGTCGCCGCCAAGCTATCGATCGGTTGTCCCTCGTAGCCAATGTCTGGCGGGCACGAGCCATCGTGTCTGGTCGTATTCGAGCATGCCCTTTTGCGTCCCCGGAATCCTTCATTGCGAGTCTGCGATCCGCTTGGCCTCCTCCCTTCTTCGGAGTCTGGGAAATCCCTCTGAATCAAATCGCTCGAAGGTATTGATACAAAAATTTAATGGTCGCAACACTATGCCTTGCAGCGAAGCGATTGGATTCTGCATCATTCAAAAGTGCTTCGCTCTTTTTGCCGCTTCTCTTTCTAGTCATGATTCGTTTCATTTCATTTACAGTACAGAGCTTTAACTCGGTTGCAGCCAGCCTATTTCGCTGCTTTTGCTTTCTGCAATATGCTTTTACTTTCGAATATAAGTTGATGTTTACAATTTAAAGTATAAAAGTAGTAAAATCTTATGCTAATATTTATTTTTATTTTTTTTTACCAAATAAGTAATTAAAATGTTATAGAGAGATGGGGAGGGGAAAGCTAGAAGTAGTGCTCGATTTCCTGCTCATACATACATCACAGTACGGTTTGCATTAAGTTTCGCAATACAAAAAAGTAAATTTAGTGTATATTTCCGACTTTAACTGATTCGTTTCAAAATTTGATATCAACTAATATATACTAGATACGATACTAACATAATCAAATTTCATTATCTCATTTTTGCACGTTTCGGTTATTACATTTACCAGCCTATAAGTAGAAGATCAACAAACAGTTAGCATTTTGACGGATTTGGCTTCAAATGTATAATTCTAGAAATAAACCGACATGCCAAATGTCACCAATATAACTTGTTCGGTCTGTGAGTTATCGCTTTCATTTCTATTTAGATGGATCGGTTGATGATTTCTCTTTCAAAATTTCATACCATTCTTCAATGTTGGTTTAAAAATGACGTATTAATTTTCCTCCTTTCGCTTCTTTTAAGATATTGTGCTAACTGACAATGAAACATGATTTCAAAAACATTTTTCTCAAAACCAAGGATTTCTTAAAATATACTAAAATCTCGAAGTCTAGTTTTTAAAAGAAGTATCATACTTTCTGGTTTTGTTTATATTTCGTCTCGAAATAGTCACAAATCATTCATCTAGATACATTTTAGAAACTCACTAGCTTTGCCATTCCAAATATCGCTTGTCTAAAATGAAGGAAACCTCTGCCACAGTTTTCATGCCATGTGTTTAGCTAGTAGACTAGTCTAGGAATCATATTTTGAAACTTGTTTGATTTAAAAAAATTAAAAGCCCTCAAAAGTAAAATAAAGCAAACTTTGAAAAAAGACTATAAAAATAATAGTCTGCTTGATGTAGATATCAACGGAAGACATAATTATTCATGCTATATACGTGTTACATAGTTATTTTTTACCAAACATATTTCATAAGTTATAAGAATTACGATTTTCAAAGTACAATGATTATCATTTTACCCTCACGTCATCAAGTTCGGAAATTCATTGTGAATTTTTATCAAAAAATAATAAATAAATGAAAAACGCTAAATCGCAGCAGAGTGAAAAAAGGTGAGTAGTCAATTGCTTCATGGCATGAATCGCGAAAATAAATCTCACATCTCAAAAACTGATTCCATTCCAATTTCCAAATTTCTATAATAAAAAGTGATATGGAAGAATGTAATGTTTTTAAAAAATTGAAAAAATGAATTCTTTGTTCACCGTAAATGACTAAATGTGTCCTTTCTGAATTACCTTACATTCAAATTGCTTCAAGAAAATATTTAGCAAATGGATGAATGCACGATGACGATATTTTAATGACATAAAATGTCTATTGCGAACAGTTACTATTTATAATCTTTTTTTTTAATCTAATTTTCGAAATGTATTCAAAGTATTAATGAAGTGTTTTCTGTGTGGTGTTAGAATTGACACTTTTTTTATTCATAAATTTATTTATTTATTTTTAAATAATGCTGGATGTTCATTTATTGCTACGTTCTGAAATTTCACGATGGCTTTTTCAACGAAATTCATGATCTGTAAATGCAGTTAGATCATATCTGTATCATTCATGATCTGTAAATACAGTCTATCCGGCTTTCTTTTTAAATTAAAATGACTCTCAAATAAATCAATCCCACGCTTGAGGAGATCTAATGTAAGGCCACGTCCTCCGTGTTAACTCCATCATCGAAGATCAAAAGTGAACGCACTGATTTGTTGCAAAAGACAAGAGGTACTATGCCAAAACTGAACTTAGGTTCAAGTTAAAATATATTAGGTTGAGTTTCAGAAAAGAATACCAATCCTACTAAATCGAAATAGGTACACTGACGTATTGAATAAACACGGGTTCGAGAATGTTTATTCAACACGTAAATGTTTGCAGAAGTGAACGACTCTAAGATTATCGACATTCTACGACGGCTATAAAATCTTTGTTGGAATTTCAAAGCAAGGTTTCTACGTCTGTCTACAATAGCACTTTTCCTATTTAAAAAATATGCCTCGCTTTTATACTCGAAAAAAATCCTTAGCTCTATCTCAACTGTAAGAAATAAATAATTAAATCTTTTAAATAATAGATAGCTTTGAAAAAAGATGTTGTTAAATACTTTGTATTTCAGCAGTATTTTTTTTAACTATTGAAATGATAACTTGTCTATTGTTAAAACGTAAATGGCTTTCTAAACTATCTTGGATACCTATTATTGAAGTTTCTTTACAAATCTTGATTTCTTAATGTTTTGAGTTCAAATTCGACGACCAGCTCGGATTGAAATGTACAATTTCATAAGTCCTACTCTAGATATTGTTCACGTGAGTTCTTACTATAAGAAAATCATTTCACGAAACGAAATTTGAAATCGGTTTTAAGATTTATGAGCTTTGAATATTGTAGAATAAAATCTTCACATTCAAACATACAGAGATTTTATCAGTCATATTTTACTATGCGCTTTATTACTAGCACTGACTTGCATTGTGTTTGGTGGCCTCTCCCCGTTATATGAATGCTAGAATGCAGTTTAGAAGTGAGAAATATTTCGTGTTGACATTTACTTTTAAAGATTTATGTTATTTCTATTGTCTAGTAACAGATTTTATGGACTCGCCTTCACATATTCCTAGAAACAAAATCTGTTTTGCCTGATAAAATTCTTAACATTCAGACTCTCTTTATTTTTTAAAAAAAAGCTTTAATAGAAAATTTTTTTAACTAATTGTTTTTTCCTTCGAAGATGAAATGCTGAGATACTTCAAATACTGAAATGTTAGTTATGTACACTCATGAATACATAACTAAAATGAATTAAAAATCAATATAAAACATATGCTATTGTGTTATTTTATAAATGTGCAAAGCTATATGGCTTGAGTCTTCGAAATAGTATTAGTTTAATTTGATATTCTGATTTAATTCTATTTTATTTCTATGATCCATGCATCAATAATAGTTTATATTTCTGTGCGATTTCATAAATATTATAATTATTTCTCTGAATTAAAATGTGAATGTTTAAAAGCTTTTTTTATATAATATAATATATTTGATTTATTTTAAGTTTTTTTATTTTTTATTTTGGGTGCATTTTAGTGGTCATTTTTTTTTTCTGATTCTGGCCATCTCTAATCACACGAACATAAAGATAATCTTATTTGAGACGTCACTGAACTACTTTTTAATAATACTTTAAAAATGAGAGGCCATTTATTGAAATTTGCTGACGCACTGTCATATCTGATTCTAAAACGTATATCTTGAATTTCAGCAAAATGAGACGATATTTTATGACAGTGTCCCATTATATCTGCCAAGAATTCCGAAATGAAGAGGTATCTGGCAAAAAGCCAAAGCTTAACTTCAACTGACAATTTTTGTTACGCATTTAAAATTATTTCATGTGCTTAGCTGCAATATTCTGAATGTTGATGGATGTTTTTATTTCCGAATCATTCCCTTTATTTAAATTTTACTCATATATAATAATATTTGTGTATCCGTTCGTCTATTTCTGTGACAACTCGAAAATACTTTGAGCTAGATGGATGAAATTTGTTATATGGTCTTTACACCAAATGTGCAGATTTCTATCAAATTTTCAGAAAAATCCATTCAGAGGAAGTCTGTATGTCCGGCTGTTCGAAAATGAGTCAACATGATAATTACAAAACGAAGAGACCTAGATGGATAAAATTCGGTTCAAAAACAGATTAACCATCTAAATTTTTGAGTCAAATATAACAAAGAATGGACCATCTGTCAGTGTGTATTTTTAGAAGCTATGTAAATGCGAAAAATCAAAATTGCATGACTTAAATATATCAAATTTGGTATATAAAGTTGTGATTGCAATTGTAATTTGGTGTCAAATTTTTGTTTCAATCGGCTGAGAAAAATGCGTCTACAAATTCGTCTTTATTAGAAAGTACGCGAGAAAGTTTGGGGTGACCACTTCCGTTGGTTAAATGATCGCTTTCACTTCCCTCAAACGGTGAACAAAATTTAATAATTATCTTAATTTTTTTAATACATATCGTATAAGAAAGAGTGGGGGAAAAAGAGCTAGAAGTCAGTGCTGAGTTTCAAACATTATATCGCCATTCTGGTAACAAAATGTCATCGTTGCATCTCCAATCTCGCATTGTATCGTAAGCCTTTTGAGAAATGTATCTGATGGAGACGTAGAAATGGCGACGTACGAGCTTTTTACGCACCCCTACAATACTCACACAATATTACCTATGCATTATGCTTCAGAGAACAATAGGTAGAAACGCAGCCATTGAGACGTGCAGCTAGAAAACCTTGAGACTTTTGTGTTGACACTTTATTGACTTGAAACGGAGAAATGGTTACTGCACCTGGTAAGAGGCGTGCACATGCCATCGTATGGTGCCAAAAATAGTAAAAGATAACTGTTCGTGGAAATGTGCTTCCTCATATTTGTGGGACTATAAAATAAAAAGGTACGATTGTTGTTTATTACCAAGAATTTGATTTTTTTGTAATTGTAAATCCATTTTACTTGATATATGTATCAGCATACTAATATTTGAGCTATTTTTTTTAGAAATTGGTTTTCACTGATTTTATTTCTGACTTATTCATTTTGATTTTAGTGTATTGAATCCACTTTTGCTATAGTATTAATTATTGCATATCTGCTATTGTCAAAGAAGTATTTTTGAGTTGATATTTAAAAAAAAGATATATTTATACATATTTTTTTTTATTTCTTTATTTATATATTTGTGTTTGGACAGTCAAATAGAATTGTATGACCAGATGCCATATGGCTACAATAAAATCAATTTGCAGCATTGTTTTATATCATTTGAATAATTTAGGGTTTGTAAAATGTATATTTTGTTTTAATAATATAGTACAATAGTCTAAAAGTCATATACGAAGAAATGTTTAAAAATGAAGTGAATCCATATCATTTTAATAATGAATTCAGTTTTTCAATATAAACAAAGTTAATTTTTGATATGCAGTGTCAAAGTCTGATTAATCTTTAACGATTGATGCTTGATTATAGACAGTTTTTATGATAACTTTCTAGTTTTTTTTATTGTTTTACACATTTATATGATAGTTTATTTGTTAATCTTTGGTATTTTTATTTTTTTTATATGCGATGTATAACAGAAATATTGTAATTATCAAAATACTCGAATTAAGAATTCTGTCGAATCTCCACGTTTTAGAGCGCCCTGAGTCAAAAAGAAAGATAAATAAATAAAATGACATTATGTCTTTCTGCGAATTCAGTATTTCAAAAAGAGCTTTGAGCTAGATGAATGAAATTTATTACATGAATTTATGACCAAACTTGTATATTTCTGTCAAATTTTGAACGAAATCCATCCATAGAAAATTTCAAATTCAATATATTATCTTGCGATTATAATTGTAGCTCCGTGTTCAAATGCTGATATCAATCTGTTGGTGAAAAGTCGTCCAAAATACATATTCTCAAGATAGATTCAGTAAAAATGCCAGATTCACGCCAGAAGTCTCTATTTCGTAACTATCTTTCACCAATGTTATGCAAAGTATTCACGGCCTCACTCGAGGTCCACATTTTATGTGGGAAAAGATAAAAAAGCTATTGGAAAGTCTGTGAGAAGGTTTCGGGATATTGATTTCATTTTTAATCTAAATTATTAACTATTAAAATAGTATTTTCTATTAGAAACTTGCGAACCAAAAAATAAAAGTCAGGATTGAGTATTTTAAACCTAAACTGGGAAGGAGAGGGAAGATGGATAATTAAAATGGTGTCAAAATACTCGGATATCTCGATATTTCACATCAAAAATTATAAAAGCGTGCAAGCTAAAATATAGGTTAAAGGAAATTGTAACGGAAGAAACAGTCATTTTTGTGACTGCTTATGAATCATCTTAACGATTCTTTCTTCCCAAGTATAGAAATAAATAAGAGTGAGTGCTGGAAAACAGGAAGATTCGTGTTGGAAAAACTAAGGAAAAGAAATCGAGAGCATTTTCTTCTACATGCACTGTTATTATACTGGTTTGGTAAAAGTTATTATAAGGCATTTTTAAATTCGATGTGTTTGCATTGCTAAGTGGCAAAACCTGATTTTTTTTTATATATTAGTTAAAAAAAATAAGAAAGGGCGGCGGTATTTCAAATCGAATAAAAAAAGTAAAAAATAATAAGCGTTTATTTTTTACTTTCTCCTATGAAAGGTAAACAAAAAGAAAGCACTGTAACTGTCAAAAAATTCGAACTCATGATTTTGACACATCTCTGCATTTTAAACAACCAACCCCGAGGCCGAAAAATACTTTTTTAAAAAAAAGATTATGCTTGTGTGTATATGAACGCAATAATTCAAAAACTTTATGAGCAAGGCAGGTAATATTTGATCTGTGATCTCTAAGTCAGGTTTGAAATTTCTATCAAATTTTGAATGAAATTATTTTGGTAAAAGTCTGACCATCCACGTATAAGTGAACACGATAATAATAAAGAGCTAGATAGATAACGTTTGGTACACAAATTTAGTTCTAGAATGTATTATACCATATGCTGAACCACATTCGACCAGAAGTTGATCATCTGTCCTTCTGTACTTTTACATGCATCGAAACAGGATCATTCAAAAACATAACGATTTACGTAGATGAAATTCGATCATTAAATTCATAATTTTAAAAGCTACCAATTCTTTTGAAATTTTGAATCAAATCTGTCAAAAGCTCTTAACTGTTTGTCAGCCCGTACTTTTGGATTATGTATTCACTTCGTGCAATAACTTAAACAAATGAAATGTATTATATGATCTTGTGACTGCAATTGTAACTTTATGTTAACCACACGTTAACATTACTCGCCAAAAAATTGTCAAAAATCGCATGCTGTAATTACCAAGCATTCTAGTTTTACACCAAACATCGATGTTGAGAAACTATTTTTCCTCAAATACATGCATTTAAAATAGAAGTACCTGTTTCCTTACTATGAAGTATGCAATGCTCATGTAGTAGACTCTGAAAAAAAATCTGAGTATTTATGCCTTCTACGATGTCATAGTAGGGAATATTATCCTTTATTAGAGAATATATGAGAAAGTTTTGAAAAGACCATCCCCGCTGGTTTTCTTATTGAAGAAAAGTTTGAGAAAATTAAACTTCTTCTTGTGTACAGCCAACCACCCAGCCACCACTGAACGAGGCAGTATCGACCGGATTTGCTGTGACTGACTGCTGCTTTAACATAATCCATCCACATTAATGACACATTCTCCTGACTGGCATCATTTTCGAGGCAGTTGGCCCCCAGTCATAGGTCCTCCTCCTCTTCCCCTACATTTGACATCCTGTTTTACGAGCAACAGGTCAATATTTTGAGAAAATATTCTCAAAATTCTCTGCATTCCTCCAAATGTGCGTTCCACAACATAAGAAAGGCAAACACTTTTAAATTTTTGGGAAAAAAACTGTCAGTTTTAAACATCATGTCTTTCAGTATTTAAAGATTTTCTGGCACCATCAGTGCTGAGCTTAAGTCATCATTTTCAACTTTTAGATTCTTTCTTGGTTCTGAGTCTTCTGAACATTCATTTAATTCATTTAAATAAATAACAATACCAATTCCTGCACAAATGCATTTATTTTCCTGAATTCTTCCAAATCTTCAAAACTATACGGGAAATCAGAAAATCAAACTATAAGTCATAGAAAGCTGATGATTATGCAAATGAACACTTTAAATCATGATTCAGTGGCAAGGGATAGATTGCAGAGGGTGTGAATAAGTGCATATCAAATTATCCGAGAGTATTATTGACTTTCAATCTAGCGTACGATCACTCAAAACTGCCAACGCACACAAAGTTGCAGCAACAGAACAGAATCAGTTTTTCTGGATCCTCTGTCATCCTTTCTCCAGGGCAAACACATGAGAGGTACTGTGTGAATGATGTAGTTAAAAAGATGTTATGGATGGCACTTTGCCAAGTATCTTTCCTGGGAATAATCGCATAATATTTTTTGATTTGTCATTTGCTTTTCCGATGTTCTTGTTTAATATAAAAGGATAGAAATGCTTCCTTTTTTCGTCGTTTTATATTTAGTTTATTATTCTTTAACTTTTATGAGCAGGGTCTTAGACCTTTTAAAGGAACTTATTCAGTCTCAATAATTCAACGGCAGAAAATTCATCTAACTTTTTTCTGGTCCTAATGAAACAATATCTCATTTTCTTAAGCTATTGTAATTTTTATACAGAAACTATATACCACTTCATTTAAAATTTATATTCCAACCAAATTAAAAAATGATGAAAGATTCCTCGAATCTTACAAGAAAATCCGTGCATTAATTCATGATTATTATTCGAACACGATATATTGGAGTTTCAAATAATATTTTTATGAAAATTCCAGAACTCAAGCAAAACTTGTGGAAGTAAAGAAGTAAATCTCTATTGACATCACATGGGAAAAATCCACAAACATTAAAAAATTTATTATGAACTAACTATAACGGTGGTCCAAATGAAAAGTGGATACTTGCAATTGCGTCAGAATGTCTACAGCTATAGCAATGCCACCGAACAGGGATACAAAGGGCGGTAGGAAGTGTGAACTGCATAGAGCGTTTAGCAGTGAAAGCTACTCGTGGTAGAGGAAATGGATCGGAAGTAAAGTCGTGCTATACATGGATGCGTGCAAATCGGAACAACGAGAGGTAGTACTGTTTCTCATTCTTCGAATGTCATGGACCACTCTTGATTGATTTCCTGCCTTCAAGGGAGCTGTATCGATTCAACATAATACTGCAGTACTCTGACGAAACTACAGAAAGCAATCAAAAGCAAACGGCCAGGCCTTATCACATAACAAGTGATCCTTCTCCATAATAATTACAGCCCACGCGCATCCCGTGAAACCCAGACGACCTTAAAAAAATATTCCGTTGGGAAGTGTTGGAATACTTGTCGTATACTCCGGATTTTTCACCTGGGAGTTCCACGTCTTTGGGCCAGTTAAGAGAGCATTACGGGGGACAGTTTCCATTTGTACGACGAAGTGAAAGAAGCTGTAAAGGACTTCCTCAAGAATTTACCACCTTTTATCTATACCAAAGGCATAAACCTGCTACCTAAACGATGGAGCCTATCTTCCAACGATCATGGCAATTTCTTCTGATTTCTAATAAAGATATTCTTTCATTTCAACTTGTTATCTTTTAATTTGGGCAACCTTTTTTCTCCTATTCATTCTGAGTACTTTTTTTTTAGCATCTTATACTTTTAACGATTTTGACTTTGGCACAACAAGATTTCTGTTAAAAATTGTTATCTAATTTTTAGTACTCTAAGAAACGAATGTTATTTCTTTTTAAAAGTTTGAGCCAGCCGTCATTTAAAACTTTCCTTTTTCCTTTACAGCATCTGCGGAACCATCACTTTCCCGTAAGAAGAAGTACCCGGGTCAGCCCGCCCGGGACCACTTGTTGTATGACAAGGACGAGGGAGAGTCGTCCGACTCTCTCGAAGTAGGCCCGCATCTTGGTCTCGTGTCCCAGGACGCCGACTCGAGGGCCAGGGTGAGTTGCATCCATTCCATTTTAATTCATTAAAAAATTTTCATGGACGTCATTAATATACACAGAATATCCAATAAATTCCTTCTATCCCATATTAACACGAGAATGGCGACAACTATTGCCAAAAACGTAATGTCTGTGCATAATAAAAGTGACCATGCGCTGCAAAGTGAAATCGATTGCAGTTCCATCTAATGACGAACAACGGAGTTAGCGTTCCTATCTCGAAAATGAAGGAAGATATGGGGAAAAGATCCATTACAAAATTGTAGAAATCGATTTAGTGTTAAAGGCACTAAAGGCATAAAAGTAAAAATAAAACGTGTGAAATGCGCATTTGTTTCACGGCGATTTCTCTTTTTCTACGACTAAAAACATAAAAAATATGAAACAGATACTTATTTATTATCAGATGCTTTTATTTTCTGCCTGCATTAACGATTGCACCGTAGGCTCATGTTCGCGTTCACACTCATGTTCAAACGATTATCTTCTCTCTTGTTGTCACAAGTTGTTAAGTCACAGTACTGGGAAGTCGAGATCAAATAATTGTGCGTTTTACATTCTTACTAGTACTATTTTCATGCTAAATCGATAACTTTTTTACGATTTTGTCATTTTTTGTCATATCTTGTACCGTTTCCGAGTTAGAAAGGTTCATTCCGTTGTTTACCACCAGATAACCAATCACTATGTCACCATTTTACCATATAGACATCAAGTATATGGCAGTAGTTGTCGTCAGCTTCAAAATAATGAGAAGTAGAAGGACTTTAATGGACATCCTATACGTGAAAGTGTGTAAGTGAATTTGAAAGATATTTTAAATTCTTGAAATCCAGGTGAAGTAACTAACAGTTTAGATTTTGAAAGAAATGGCAGAAAGAAGTCTATAAATAATTCAACTTCCATGTTTAATCCTGACACAACCTATTTGTCTATACTGAGCAATGAAAATTTTTAAAACTTTAAAGCCTGTTTTTAAGCACATTTTTTTATTAGTCAAGTAAAAGGTTAAATATTTTTATTTGTTTAATTTCTTCTGTTATTTTTTAATTTAATTCATTCTAATTTTTAATTGTCATGTCAATTTGAAACCAATATTTTCACAAATCCCTACCATAATCAAAATTTAATTAAAGTAATTAAATAACTAATAATTAAATAACGGAAAGAGTTAAAATAGAATTGCCACCGAGAACACACTAGTGTTCAAAGTTTCAAGAACTCTAACACATCAGGAAAAGAGTGAAAATCGATTTAGAAATTCCGTTTATCGCGCATGACGCAAGTTAAATAAAAGTGTGTCATGACGTAATCCTTAATGAACCCATCAGACTGCATCTTTCATTGATAAAACTAATTTCTCTAAATTGTTTCCTCCACTCAGACATGGAATTCGTGTGTGGTGCTTTTTTCTTATAGTAAGTAGAAGTCGTGTATAGTTTTGCCCACTAAAATCACGATTTAATTTGTTTCCAGTGATCATGGATTTTTAACTTAAACCTCTCAATACATTTATATATTTTACTTTTTAATTATTTTTCTAGCACTTACTTACGGTTATAGTCATGATAGAAGCTGTCCACTCTAAGCGTTTCCCATATCTTCATTTTAAATCTTTAAAAATAAACATATACTTCTAGTTAGTAAAATGCTCTTAGTGACATGAAAAATTAAATTTTTTTCTGTTTGTATTAATAAAAGGAATACTGCAAAACTTAAATAGTCTAAAATGTATGTAATGCCTCAGGAATATTTTAGTGAAGTATTTTTGACATACTGGCATTTTAAATAAAACTAGCGAAGATAATTGTCCTTGATATTTTCTCGCATATTATTCAATAAAAGTCTTATGCACCTTCGTCCACATGAAATTGTTGACATGGGGTAAGTCCGCGAATAACTTCTGTGGCAGTGATGAACGACAGTTGCGAAGAACAGATCTCTGCCGTAAATCTAGCATTATCATTGAATCTATCACGAGAATATTTCATTTGGAAGTGCTTTTGCCGACTTATTGACACCAAAATTTGACGCGAAATGACAGTTGTAGTCACAAGATAACATACCAAATTTCATTGATTTCAATCCTGCTTTTAGGAGTTATTGCGTTTACATGCATGCGAGAATAGGTCAACCGTAAGTAGGTCAACCGTAAGATGGATTTTGTTCAAAATTTCATAAACGTCTAAATTTTAGATTCAAACAGTTGTTTACCGAATCTTATTTACGTATCTCTTTGCGGTTTGCAGTTATCGATTTCACCTGTACTCGAACAACCATACAGGCATATTTCCTCTGAATGGATTTCATTCAAAATTTGACATATATCTATACATTTGGCAGTAATTCCAAATGCCAAATGACAGCTGTCTAGATCAAAACATTCTCGGTCGTGTTTAGAGACAGATAGACATAATGCCAAAAATGTCTTCTCTCATTAGACTCGGGAAAATCTGAAACGCGAAGATTCCTCAAAATTTCAAGTTTTAATATTTTGGAGATTACAATTCTTCCTGTACACTTCATATACAAAAGCATAAAAACGTTTCAAATATCTTTGGAAAAAATTGATAGAGTTATCAAGCTATGATTATTGCGATTTTATTTTACTTCAGAACCAATTCATTAGCTACGAGAAAATTCTACTAATATACACAAGGCGCTTCCTTGACTTAGGACTTAGAAGGGAGCTTTTTTGTGTTTAAAAGGCTAATGTGTCGAAATAATGTTAAATATGATTAAGAAGATCGGAGGATTGTATGAAAATTCAACTACCGTGATTTTTTCGAATTGCATTTATTGGCTCAGACAAGATAAAATATAATTCGTTGTGTCATTTAGAGTATTTGTCCAAATTGGAAGCATGCACCTATTTCTAAAGATTTAGAAACTAGTTGTTGGACGACGATTAGAAAGGATATCTTACACATGTATTACAAATAATTTTGTTCCATTAAAAACTTTCATTGCTCCTTTAAAAATTTCGTTCCATTAAAAACGTACAAAAATAAATTAATTAAGATATGTAAATCAGTTAAAAATAAAACAAACTTTTATGTCTTTTGATGTTTTTATTTTATTTGAAGTTAAATGTACATTTACAAAAAATAAAATTAAACTTTATTTCAAAGAAACTTTTTTTTTCTTATGGGTACATCCCCTTTTTTTAATTCTGAGGGCATGAATGAAGATAATGAAGCTTTTAAAATCAGCCAGTTGTATTTTTAAATAATTAAAAAAAAACTTACCAAACCAAACCATCTCTTCATAGACTTTTATTTTCTTTATCAAAGAACATTTCGCCCCAACATTGTATATATTAGAAAACTTACATTTCTTTTTCCTTAAAACTACTTTAAAAAAATTGCTTAAAGTATCATATTAAAAAACCTTTTAAGTTTTATAAAAAACGAATCACTCCTCAACAAAAATTAAAATGAATGAATAACTAAAATGAGAGATTAAATAGTTTTTCCTTAAATCATCGTAAAATGTTTCAATTGTTCCTTGAATATGAACGAAGCAAAACCGTCTTGTGTTTGTTAAAATTATGTAAATAGCGTATTTTAGAATTATGTAATGTGTTTGTTATGTATGTATGAGTTTGTTAGAATTATGTAAAAACACAGCTTGAATCTATCGACAATTATAGATAACACTGTTTACAAGACTACTATTGTTAACTTAAATTGTAGTAAAATTGTTCGCCCCTTTTCCGGCAGAATGCATTAAGATTTTCAATCAAGTATAACACAAATGAGCACCCATTTCCCTTCAAAAGACCTAACGAAAACAATCTTCTCACAATTAAATTCAGGAACATGCTACATCCAAGGCTGGATTTACCATTAGGCGAATCTAGTGTAGCCTTAAGGGACGCAGTAACGAAGGGAGACTTGTCCATAAAACAACACTAACATTTTTTCGTCGGTCTTCCGCCCTTCAACTTAAAACCAAAATTATGATTTAAAATATTATTGTATTAAGGGTGTTAATGACTTAATGCTCAAAATATAAATGAATGAACATTATTGAAAAATTTTATTATTGTATTAAAGCTGTTATGACTTAATGCTCAAAATATAAATTAATGAATATTATCGAAAATTTTTATTATTGTATTAAGGGTGTGAATGACTTAACGCTCAAAATGTAAATGAATAAATATATTGAAAAAAAATTATGCCTTAAAGCAATTTCAATTTTAGTTTCGTTTATTTTTAAAACAATTTTTTAAGTTCTTATATTTGACTCTGCATATTAATACGTCAAAGCATAGTGGTAAGAAGCGCATAGAATTTTCTTTTCTTAAGTCATATGATTCTTTTTTTAGCAGTCTTAAGTCTTCTGTAATGAAACGTCAGCTGTCCTTATTACGCTTAGAAAACAATATTTGGCCTTTCATTTAATGACGTGTCCAATTACCAGAGAAAATTTTAACTGCAATTTTTATTTCATTTTTCGACAAAAAGTCAATGAATAGCAAATCTATAGCTGACCTATTAGAATATAAATTATCTGATGCAGAGTATTCAGCATTTTTCTTCGTCAACTAACCGTAAACTCAGGACATAATCTACTCCTGTAATTACGCGCAGTATATTCAACTTCACAAATTGGTGGAAAAAAAAACTCAAATTAAATTATTTCACCCAGCTTTTTGTTCAGCATTTTCAAAATGGATACCTACTGAAAACACCACGATGCGCCTCTCTTTTTAAACTAATGAAGATCTTATCTCTCTTAATAGAATAAATAGAACATGATCGAACAAAACATCTTCCATCGATCAAGGCCTAAAAAATCGCAATAGATGACATTTTTTTTTGAGAGGGGCGGGAATATTTTCGGTTCCAGATAGAATCTTGCTCGACCAACTGTGACCAATTGCCCTTATCCGCAATGGTCAGTCGTGCGGAACCTTCCCGAAATTGGCCCTTTTTTTAATGTCTAGGATGAACTTGCCTTTTCTTTGGTAAGGTCAACCATTTGTGAGATATGATTCTCGAAAAAAGAAGGCTTCCATCATTATTTGTTTTTGATACACATACACCATGTAATTGTTCATTTCTTATTTATGGAAATTCGGAAAGATATATTTACCTCGTTAGATTTTTATTGTTTAGTGCTCATTTAAATGGATTTTGTTTAGTTATATTAACGTCACGTTTTTAAAACAACACCAGGACTATTTTTGGACAGACTTCATCATTTTGAACCGCAATCAGGTAATGAGGACGATATCTGAGCTTTCATCCCCCCCCTCCCAACTTCCGAACTTCCGCGCCCTACTAGAGTGAGAATGTTTCGACTCGAAGGATTTAATTTGCACCAGACACACATACACGACATTTATTTGGTGGAATTGGTCTCCAACCTAAAACCATCCTATTACGAAGCCGAGATCTTACCATCAGGCTACCGTAGCCTTCATTTAAATGGAATCAACACAGACTTATTTATTGAGTAGGTTTTTGAATACCTTTAAATTAAACTATTGTAAAAATGAATTCAAATAGGATTGATGTCGAATAATGAATAAAAAAGCTATCTGAATAAATCTTAAATAAAATTCATTTTTATATTCATAAAGGAAATAACGTGTTATAAATAAAATTCGTATTCGTAAAAGTTTTTTCACTTATAAAAATTATTTATGAAAGGCTAATATTAATCAGAATGAAATTTCATACTTTAAATTGAAGTTCGTAATAATATTAAAAAAATTTTCAGATTTATTATTTGAATTTGTTATTTTTTGATATAAATCAACTTTTAAACTTTTTATTATTTTTTAGCCAATTATTTTTCATACTAAACTTCTTGATGTTTTAATTTTATTTTTATGTGGAAGATAGACATTTTATTTGTGTTTAAAATATTTTAGTAAATCTTCAAAATTTACAAAAAAGTCTACCTTTTATTGTTTTTAAAAGGATGTTTTAATTTGCCCATACAAAAACCAGTTCATTATTTTGTTTATCTTAATTGCATAAACGTCTTACGCTTCATTCAACTTTATTTTTAACTAGTAAGCATTGAATTATCGTGTACTGAAGAATTTACAAACAAGCTCTAAGAATGTATATATATATTCTTTTTTAAAAATTAATGATCCATAGTTTTTGTGCCTTGTAAACAGCTGGATATGTTAACTATTTGCAATTAAAAAGCAGCAACCAATTTTTTTGTTTTAATCCTTTTTAATTTTCGAGGTTTTTTTTTTTTCGTCTGTCACGACTTCTTTTTCACGGTTTACTATTTGAGAGCTATTAAACTCAATCTAGTTTCATTAGAAACTATTTTTATTTTGATGCAATTTTAGAAAAAAATTAAATACAAGGGTTGCTGTTTTAATTTATTCTGCCTCTTTGTTCTATTTCCCAGTCATGTAAAATAAAATTTTCCCTTAATTCTGTTCCTCGTTAAGAGAACAAACGCTTTTTATTTTGTTCGAGGAACAGCTGACTTATTCATTCTCATTTTTCACTGATGCGAATGAGAGAAAATATTAGTTTAAAGAAGAAGCATTACATTTTTAGAAATATATAGCATTTCGTACTCAATTTTGCAAAATATTCTTATTTCTCTGTCACCACCAGACAGCCCTCAAACCTCAAATAATTTTAATTGCTAATGTCATGACTTTAAACTTTCTCTAAAGTCTGTAACAATAAACCTCAAAATTCTCCAAAACTGATGCTTAATCAAAATCGTCACATGGCTCTTGGTAAAATTTCAGTGGCTTTATATTCTTTCTGAATTCATCAGATTTATAAAATGATTCTAAATGATAAAGGAAAAGTGCGCTGGTATCAATATTCAAAGAAATATCTGTATCCAATCGTCAAAATATTCGCTTTCAGCGTACCATAACACAAGGAGATAGCGTAGAACTCAAATTATTTGAGTTTTATTATTCGTATAACTTTAAAAAAAAATGCTTAAATAAGATTTTGCGGAGTTAAAAATGAGCAAAGATGGTGAAACCACAGACTTGAACTCTTATTGATGTATTTAAACAGAATACTGTAATACAGTACGTAAAAACATTAATTTCATATCAGAGTACTGACAAGTGAGTGGGGATCCATTGAAAAAAATCATTTTTATAACAAAACCTCTATTTATTGCTCAAAGTATATAAAACTATACAAAAAAATCATGTTAAATATAATAAATATTACAAATTATAATTCATAATATGAGAATAAATTACTCTTATTCACTTAACAAAGAAACGGGTTCACTAATGTACATATTTAAATAATTAAGATATGGTGAAAGAAGGACAACTTCTGTTTTAATCATAGTGGATTTTGGGATAGAAGGCATGTTTTTGAACCCTTCCCTATTTCGAATTTCGATTCTTAATTGTGTCAACATATTCCAAGCACAATGGAGGAATTTCCCACATAATATCAAAATATCCCACTGAATCAAACGCGTTTTCGCCGATTTAATTTTGAAATTTCTTGTGCGTGCATGTGAAAGTATCATGGTACCAAACTGCATAAATCTAGAAAAAAAATGTATAAATGTAGAAAATCTAATTTATGGAGAAAAACTTAAATCCTACATCCATCATTGGGGCATGAAATTGACAACTGCAAAGGAACTTAAAAACGCTATCCATCCAGTAGTGCGTCATCATCCATCAGTGATCGAGTTTCTTTTGAAAAAATGAATCAGGAAACGAATAAATATCATATTGTTCGTTTTCGTTTGGGCCACGAGAATTATTCATACCTGATTCTGCCATTTACAGAAAAAGCACCAACGCATTCATTGTCCCATGTCTGAGTAAAGGACGTATCCTATCAGCATATACATAATGTCTGAAATAATTTACTCCTTGATATACGAATTTACATAACATTCTTATTAAATTATCCGCTCCTGTTCGGAGAATTTATTGTTATTACAATCCTTGTAATAAGATAAAAGAAACCTGAGATAACGAAACATTTCCAAGAGACTTTTGAATATAGATTGTTTAACATTTTTCTTAATTGTATATTTAGATACTAAAAATTTAATCATTCAAAGCACGTGTCAGACTCATTAATTTATGCGATGAGTTACTTTTCGCAAAAACTCCGAAATCATTATCTGCAATATAAAGTGCCATTCCCTACACTTCCTTTTTCTGTGTTTTTAAATCCATTATTATTATCTCCAAATTTTTATGTCTTCAAGAAACTTCCTCACATATCGGAATTGTAATAATTCTTTTTTTTTTTCTTTTTAACTTGAAACATCATTAAATTTGTATTTTAGCGCTGCATAATCGTAGCGATCCTTGCGCTGTTGGACTCAAACTATAAAATGATTTAAAACAAACTATAAAATGATTTAAACAATAAAATGACTCAAACTATAAAATGATTTAAACAATTGTTCCTTGTATTACTTAGGGATAAAGTGATTTGCAATAAATTGTATTTTATTTTATATTATGTTAAAAACTTTTACTTTTCCTATAAATATTCTTTATGCACACAAAAAAGTAAAATCTTACAAAAATGCGTTGTTGTTCTTATTCAAAAAAACAATGAAAGCACAAACTTATAAAGTAAACTGTTAGTTGAAAGTGTCCTCACTTTGTGTTTCCTGTGCTCGCTGCCGATCCAGTCGGAGGAGAGAAATCATAGTAAGAGCCGGGCCTCCCCCAGGAGCCGGTCAGCTGACTCGACCATCAGTCGGAGACTGAAAGTGGCCCCGCCGGTAAGACCGTTTCGAAGCATGGACTGTCCAACACCGGAGTACGACAGTTTGTCCGTTACCAGAGATGTGTTGTTAAGAGAAATCAGTCTTTCAAATATTGTATCAATACGGAATATTTTTTATAGAAGGATCAAGTGGTTTTGTATAACTAGATTAACAGAACGTTTTGATCCTACGTGGGTTTATTTGGAATGTACCGCAACATTTTGCATCGTGATTAGATGGCAGATCGACCACTGAATCTGTATTTTACTGTCCAAATTTTTATACCTATGGAATGGATACTGATCAACAACGTTTAACAAATATTGAATCTGTATGCTTGGGGAATTTTTCGCAGGGTAAAGGTTCTGCCGCGGGTTATGACAATCGTGGTTCAAGTATTTAAAATGACAATGCAAAAAATCGTCTCAGAACTCTCGTGGTAACATTAAAAAAAATATCTTAAGTAATTACGAAATAACGAAAACGAAGTAACGAATGATCATAACGAAATTTGATCTCTAGAAACAGTGTCCATATTTTTAAATGAAAAAGAAAAGAATTATTGATGAATCAATTGCCAAAACAAAATCATACATCAACGAAAGAGTTGATGCCAAAATGCTGTGGTACCCAAGATATTTTAATAACTTTTTATATAAAAATCTATTACTGATTCTTTCAGCTAAAAACGTTACGAAACTTAAACAATAAATGATCTAATATTGAATTAAATTAAATAAGATTTTCGAATACTTTATCTATAAAATCCATTCTATGTTAAATTTAAAATTTAAAAATAACGTTATTCTTTTCTATTCAACCAAATTTTATTCAGAATTTAATTAAATTCTATCGACCCTAATACAGGATTTTCGTATCATATTTATATATTTTTTATTTTAATTACGCATTTTATAATTATTATTATTTTTTTTTTTTGACTGGAGAAGATATAACCGCGGAAAGTATTTGAAAGCGGAACTTTTCTCTTCATGACACATCTCTGCAAAAAGTTAGGGAATGACATGCTTATTTTAGATGTTTAGTGAAGAGTCGTATTGAAACTTTCTTTTTAAAAGTAAAAAATTGGAACGTCAAATATACTGCCGTACTCCAGGTATTACAACTTATTCAAAAAAAAAAAAAAGTAAACTTCCCTAGAAACTGATGCATGCTGTGTGACGAAGAACATGCATGAACATTCCACCACCTCTCCTTCTTGTGCTCCTGTAAATCCACCCTTATATACGTGAACGAAACCCGCTCCATGAAGGAAGAGGATTTGTATTCTTTTCAAAGAAAGCGTCAAAATCGTATATTTTGTTAAAATAAATAAACTGAAAAATATCAAAAACATATTTCTTTAGTGAATTATCATTATAAGCAGTTTTTGTTTTCAAATAAATGAATTAATTCTGTCAATAGATTAATGAATGGTATTTATTAAGAATCTCCTGAATTTATAAAATTTCCCAATATTATATGGTTACTATGAGAAACTAAAAGTATAAGGTTTAAAAAAAAAATACTCTATTTCTGAACTACCTCATATGTCCAATTGAGTGCGAGAAAGAAATATTGCTGACGTGCCTCGAAAGTCCCTCTGTGATTGATTTTTCTGACTCGCATCCAAACAACGATCTAATACATTTCAGATTACTTTCACGCCGCCCTCAATGAACTAATAAAAAATGTGTGTTTCAGTCAAATTCCGCTTTCAAGTGTGAACCCTTTTAAAGTTTATTATTCGTAACAAATACAAAGAAGGGAAAGATATTTAATTCTTGATGAATTGTTGATACTTTTAATTTTTAAGCATTTCTGTAGGAAATGAAACAATATATTAATATTCATAACAGAGAAGATGTTCCTTATAATCGAGGCCCATAGCTAATTTCTAAAAATTTACAGATCAAAAATTCCGATTTCAAAAATGCTTTAAAAGATATAAGGAAATATATTTTATGCTGTTTCAGTCGATAAATGCATTAAATCTAAAATTTTATCCAGCTTATTTAGTCCTATATAGTAAAATGTTCTAGGCACATTAAATTTTAAGCAGAAAAAATCCACTTTTTTTGCGACCAAAATTGAATGTTATAAAATTTTGAATTACGTGTTATGAAATTTCAGACCCATTAACGACGATCTAGGAACATTGGAACCTATTGATTGCATGATCTTCCTTAAGGCAATTGTTGAAATTGTTTTTTAAAATTATTATTCTTATCAGTTTCAAATTTCGATCCGTTTTGGTCACGGGAAATTCCCTTTCAGCGTGATTGTGCCCAAAATATTCTATTAAATATAACTAACAGAACCGGGCAACTATATAAAAATTTAGGTTTTGCAATTTTTATAAGAGTACATTTATTGTATGATACAAAATAAAACATTTTTTATATCACTTCAATTGGAACTGTATGTATATTTCTAATGATTTGGAAATCAGCTACTGGGCCATGATTAGAATGGGCATATTGCAAAAGAAAATGTTTCAATTTCTTAAACTGAAAATAATATTATTCCATCATCTGGATAACAATAGGATGATAGTTATAATAAGTAACGTTATGTTTTGTAGGTGATATATTTCCTTTAGATATCTTCTAATCCAAATTATCAAATGAAATATTTTCCTTTTCATAAATAATACTACTTTCATGCGGTCTTATGTGTCTTGAAGTCATTTAATGATTATGTTGAGATAAGATTTTTCATCTGCCTTCATCTTCCCAACACCTTCCCCAATCCAGACTCCAACCTGCATGAGTGTATGACCATGTGTGACTTGTTTTATGTATAGCATGTTTTAAATGCACGCGCATGTTTCAATCCAACTACTTTTGAATGTATTATGTGTATTATTGAACATATTGTTTCCGAATATTTAGATGTGTTGTCTAGCATATTCACGTTGATGGAGTCCTTCAACAATGCAAAATTCTGTTTTCTGACAAGATTTAATTACTAAAAGTCTTAAGGCTCATTCCCATTGATATTTTCTACTACTCTCGTGTAAGAGATAACAAAGTGAAAAATTGACAAATCAGAGAATCTATCTTGTGATGCATAAAGGGATCTGTAATTTATTTGAAACTATTCAGAATTATCCAGAGTTAGATTGAACCCTTTGCACTCGGTAAATGCACAATAATTAACCTAATATATGACTTTTTTATAGCTCTGAAAAATAAATGTATATAATTTTTTTAAATTAAATTTCTCCGAAAAATGAATCTATATTTTCTTATCACTCTATGGCTATTTTTAACAATTAAAATTTAAAAAATTGAAATGTGTTACCTCAAATTTCAAGTTATCATCTGAAATCATAATTTTTTTAAGTCACATGGTATCAATCCGACAGAAATACATCATGTTCTCTCATGAATCGTATTTCACAATCACCAACATTTAGAAAAGCGATGGTTTTTGACCATTTCATAATCATTCGAATTCTAAATTTTTTTTTCGTGAGAAACCAGTTTAAAGCGGTTTTAAACAATCACGTGGCTAATAGATTACGCATGCGTCGATATTTAGAAAACGATGGTTTCCCCCCCCCCATATCAAAATCGTTTGAGCTCCTAAATGTTTTCTGTCTACTAGAAAATTGAAAATATATATATATATATATATATATATATATATATATATATATATATATATATATATATATATATATATATAAACTTTCGATACCTTCCTTCGCTGTTTCGCATTCATTCCTATTTTCTTCTCTGCGCTACTTCGGACGATAAATTCTTGCAACCCAGCCCTTTATTTGCCAGAAGGAGAATCGGGTACATGGCGGACATTTGCGCCAAGTTGTAACTTTTTGTTGGCGATAAGTCGCCAAATGTGAGAAACACGTTCTTTATCATTTTCTAATAACCCTAAAAGAGGTACAATGATGCCTCAAAAGCGATAAATCCCCCGTTTACTGCCGTACATTTTAAGGCTTCAAAAAGCCCAAACAAAACAACATCATGTTTTCGCATGATAAAAAAATAAATAAGTAAACGTCAAATGCCCCGACTTGAATGGTGCCCGAGAGGTGACATCCGAGTGCAAAAAGTTTATAATCGGAATATTACTTATCTCATGAGTAAGACTTAATCTCGGCATCGGAAGAATTAATCAGCCAAAATCCGATTTCCCAACTTCATCGATATTTGAAAAGATATTTTGATTTTTGTAGAAGTGAATTTGCATCCGCAACGGCCAAAAACTCGAATTGTGAATCCATTATGTTGGCCCAGTAATTCGGGCTGTGTAAAGGCAAGAAATTTTTCAAAAGACATTGCATGGAGGCAGCTTGATTCACCATTTGCCTCAATCGCCACAGAGCATTTTACCAATGAAGTTTTTTTCCTTTAATTCAAATATCTAGATTGATAAAGTCCCAAATGTATCTATCTTAAAGGACATTATCACAGACTAGATGCATATTCCGGGAGACACATATGTTTGGACATTGAAAACGCCGTGAAAAGGATGAATAATCTGGGCCATGCGAATGATGGCCATTTTAATGGTGTGATTGTGAAATAAACATGCTGAATAGAGGTGATGTTCTCTATCATTTCGTTTTTGTTGGTCATTTGTCTGTTCTTGATACCTTTTTTTATGCAAGTTAAAATGCAGCACGTCACCTCATTTTAACCCATCTTCAATATTTATTGAGCTTTACTTCTATTTCAGTGACATTAGTATCCTTTGATACTGTCTTCTCCTACGTAAACATCTATATCCTGGTTAAAATCCTCATTAGCTTTATCGCACTTAATTTTACTTATACTTCAGTTTTACAGTCACTTCCTCGGCTCGACAGACCAACGTTCCTTCGCATTAAGTGGACTAAATTTGGATGGAAAATAATTCTTCTGGAATGTTAAGCATTTTTATTTATCATTTTAAGCACCCTTATATGACGGGCTACAGATCTCGACTCACTCTTTTATTACAAACAGCTATAGCGAGCTTTTGTTATACATGACGTAACAGACACAATAGATTTTTCCCGACAACTCTTTCATTTTTTTTTGTCATCATTATCTCCCTTGTTAAATCTGAAGATGTTCTGTTATTAGATAAAGCTACAGATGATTCTGAGTATTGGTTACTTAATTGCAAATACTTGCTAGATCTTGACTTTTTTTTAAAAAAAAATTCTCTGATTGTTTGATTCTTCACTCTGATATCATCTAATTCCCAGTGTGAATGAGCCTTTAGATCCAGATGCACGACATATATATTGTATTAAAATTCAAAAGATTTTATTTATGATCTTACATTTATTTTAACTGTAATCATAATACTACGAGTTCTGTATATATCTGTTCTATACTATCATTCGCTAAAAGTCATTTGACGTTATTGCAAATGAATTCAACCAAATTTATTATTACGTATAATTTTTCGACCATGTGAAATAATTACTTTATGTACCTGAAATAAATTAAAGTTACTTTTAACAGCTAAATGCCAATCATAAATATATATCTTAAAAGATATTTTGAAATGTATCAGTTATTGAAGAAATCAATTTCTATCAGGATGTTCAGTTACCTAATCAATACTATTGCATCAAAGACTGACGATTGTCTTTATTTAAAACATGATTACTTTCAAAACTAACATTTATGTTCAAATGATAAGATGTTGTACGTCATATGTAAGATGTGCAAACTCCTATTTTCTGAAGAATAACCTAACTAATATGAATATACTTATTACAATTCCTAATCGTATTCGACAATTAATATAATTGTAAATTTACTTGAAGACTTACACCTTTTGTGTCACTATACGAGTCTGGATAGTTTGGACGAAATTTATATTGCTACAAGTATGCGTTCTTTCTTTTGTTCTAAGCCAGTAATGACGAATTTGGTCTCATTGTTATTGAATATTACAGCTTCAGCACAATTTGCATCAATGAGATTTTGAGTCAGGGAATGAGTCACTTGAATTAATGAAAAGAAATTCTGTCGTTACCAAATATAAATTTTAAGTTAAAGTGAATCTTGTAGATAAAATATTCGATTAAAGGATGGAAATTATTGCAGAAGGAACGAGGAAACCATCTTTTCCTATATTTTCGGAAATGCTTAGTAACTTTTTGAATATTAGGATTGTAATTTTATGAAACGGTCTTAAGTTGGTGACGAATTTTTATTATGGCTGCATATTGTATATTTCCATTTTTACTAGATATTCGCTTGATAGCAGCTTTAAAAAAAAGTGTGATATCGATTTGCTTTGATAAAAGGATACCTGAATTATAAGGTTCTGTTATTATTGCAAGAGAATGATATTGCAAATATAGTTACTTAATAAATTTAAAAGTAGTAAGTGTAAGACACCGGTCAGTTGGTATAATAATACTCTGACTCTGTAATATTTTGTTTATTTGTTCTGGTAGAAATGAAACTCCCAATTCATAAATTGTTATATTAGCAAATAAGTGACACATTTCACTTGTTCTGGATGTGTTTGCATTATTTGTTAAATCAAACAGAGAATTCTTAACTTTGATGTATAGATCTCTAATCTGTCATCACGTTTATAATTAAAAATAAGATCTTGCACCAGAAAGTACCCCTTATAATATGGTTAGATAAACTGTAATTATTTTCAGTGTTAGCAGAGAGTCATGAAAATTATTATGATGGAATATGAAATGGAATTAACTTCTTTATCTTTATTTAGTCATTTGGAATTCTTCATCAGATATGCCGATGGTAGAACTCGTATTATTATCATTTCTTCAAAAATGGAGAGTTCATTAAAAAAAACCTTTTCTCTAACATTAGAAGGTATATTTTTGCTTGAATTCTGATCATTTCTTCGTCAGGAGAATCTTCTCATTTTTCACAAAATTATAGAGTGTTGCTGAAATTGGAATGCGCAAATATTTGGAATTTATTTCATGTATGGAATTGGAATTTATTTCATGTATGCTTTGAAAATGAAAACAGTTGCCAAAGTTTTGTTTTATTATAACAAAACAAAAAAAAAGAATATCAATGCTAAAAAGTTTATGATCATATCTCCGTAAGCTTCTTTCATTTATATTTTTGCATATTATCCAATGATGTATTCAACTCAGATAATATTTCTGAATGATGTTTTGAATGAATGAGCGAGATTTTCTAAATCGAAATCCTTTTTGAAATATATTATTTTTCATTTAAGAGAACACCATCATTATCTCCAATGACCGTGCAATCGCAATCATCATCGTATAAAAGAATAAATATTCGCTGTTCGCAAGCGTGACATACAGAAAGTTTTGTAAGATGCGCCTGATAAATGGATTAGATTGCAGATCAATTCTTTTTGTATTAAAAAAAAGTATCTTCTCTCTGATGGGTCTCAAATAATGCACTTTCTCCCATCTGTCTACAACATAACTTTCTTCCCGCTTTTTTTTTAACTTTATTTTTGCATCGGATGTGATTTGGAGTGAGATCTGAACTGCGTGTCTGGTGTTTTTGTTTTCAGGTCCCCGATGAAGATTCCAGATCCCGCTCGAAAAACCCTGACGAAGGCGATTCCAGAAAGCCGGAGGAGAAGCAACCGGTAAGACAGCACGCCCGGCTGCGAAATCGGCTCATCCCCAGTCGTTTTAGACGGCTGAATAATGATGCGTGAATATGAATAAAACCAATGTTGTTGATCGAAATCTCGGTTGGAAACACGAGGAATTTCTCTTTGGCAGCTCAAATTACCATTAAAAAAAGATTCATTTAAAGGTTGAACAACTTTTCCTCATTTTATCACAAGGTGTATCTGAATGGATAGGACAAACATTAAAATGATGATACAACATTCAAAAACAAACTTTTAACAAATTACTGCTCATTTGTGACCGTAAAGCGTGTAGATTGAAATACAAAAATAACACGCTCTATGAATAAAAAGTATTTTTGCTTAGAATATATTAAATGAAAGAATCATTTATCTGCATCTAATAAAGTGTGCAATCTTGTTGACACATCTACATGTTTGAAACGTATTTTGCTGAAAGAAAATTTGTTTGTTAAAACAATGATTATCAAAGTTTTAGGTTTTATGACCAAACCTCTCTCTGCACATTGATTCGTTTTTCTACTGTTTTTTATGAAATGCAACCTATGAATGGTGAAATTTTAGCTCATTAATATCAATGTGCCTTTTGCTTTACATGCATTTACCCATTCCTGAAAGGCATTTCCTTTCTGCATTAACTCATTGCATCTTTTTTATTCTTATTACTATTATTTGTCCTTATTTCCTATATTTTCATCTCTTCTCTCCCTTATGCCAAAAGCGACACACCACAGAAAAATTTCAATAGATCAATATGTAGAATAGAATAAAGCAATAGAATTTCAAGAGATCTTTCAGAATGTTAAATGCTTCTAGCTTTGCTAATTCTATGCTTCAATGAATGCGATATCAGATTCAATGAAGAACAAATGAAAGCTCTAATTAGATTCGTTTTATGTTCGTGACACAACCTTTTGCCTACTTTTCTTTTTCTTTGGATGATATAGAAAGATCGTTGAGTTTGAAACTCCAATTAAACTTAACCAAACGTCAATGCAAAAAGACTCTTTCATACTTACCATTTCGATAATATGCATTGATGTCATTTCAATATAATGAATTTGTACTAATCTGTCACAAAAAAAAATCAATAAATAAAAGTAGTGTAGTGAAAAAGTAAGGGACTCGTTCATGCTTTCTATAGCTTGCGCTTGCATGAATCGTTCACTTGCATTGATTAATGTTTGTTTTTATTCATTGCTTGCTTTATTTATATTAACATCCTATTTTAGAAAAACAAGAAAAGTATTTAAGGATAAACCTTATATTTTTTTAACCATGATCGGAAGACGAGAGTGACGCTTGGACCATTGTCCAGCTTTCCAAACTTTTATCGCAGACAGCATTTTTAATGAAACTTGCTCATTTTATGGTCAACATTTTCAGTTATAAGGAAAAATAATATTTAAGTCTGTTTTACTGATTACTTTTATTGGATTTTACTAATCTGAGATTTTTGACTCGTTTAAAACAGAAATGAAAGAAAGAAAAACGAATGTTTGACTTCTACTTAAAAGTTTTTCATAATATAGAGCTTTGGGAAAAAATAACGTCTTTCATAGATTTAATACTTAATTTTTTTTATCGTTTTTATTCCTACTTGTCTTTTTTACAATTATTAATTTCATCGTAAATTTCAATTCGAATTCATTCTGTCCTATGAAACATTTTCAGTTACAGTTTAGAACAGATTTCCTGAATGTATATGGGAGCATTGAACTTCATCGCGACAATAAATGGAATGAAAATCTCTCTATTTTTAATTTATTTTCAAAGCATGTCATTCTTTTATTAATTTTATGTATTTTTTTATATTTCGTTACTGTTATTTGTATGTTGATAAATGTTACCACGCATGCTTTTTCAATCCATACAAGAAACAAAGCATGGCTTATAAATTCTTGCATGAAAGTTAAAAAGTATGCTTTAATTTTGTGATAAAGTATTTAATTTTGTGGTAATGACATTTAAAATCTGTGCTAGAATTTCATAAGGCCTAGATTTCTTCCCAAAAGTTCAGCTTATTGTTAAACTGAATTTTAATCTTATGTCAAATCTAACAGGATCTGAAGCTTTTTATCGTATGGGATATGCAATGACATATCATTTAAAATATTATTTGTAATCAAAACTGATAAATTCATATTATCTTCTAAGCCTGGCGAAAATTTAAATATGAGTTGCATGAAAAGATATACAACACTTTGCATGCATTACCTTCGCTTCTTTTTTAGAGCTTACTTCCTTTCTATATCTATATGTTATATCAGTTTCTACGTCACTATTTGTCATTCACAAAATATTTTACGAAAAATTCAAAATTTTTAATTCAAGCTAAAAGCTTCATTTTTCTACAAGTAAAAATAAAAAATAAAAATATTTTTCAATAAACTTAAAATTAATAATTAATTTAATCGATGATATAATATACTAGTATTTATTTGTAGTAGACCAGATAATTAAATGGTTGTCAAAAGATATTCTTTGTTTTAATTCTGAAAATTCCCTAGACTTGATAATAATTGAAACCGATTTTTCAAATATTAGCTTTTTCAATTATAGTACTCGTAAAACGTGCATGTCCCAGCATGTTCTATTGGCAGATTGCCAAAAATGTTCTACTTTTCGATACGGAAAATAAGGTATTTCGTCCATTCTTTCGAAACTCTCTGTAAACTGCAATGTTTTTGTTTTTTTTATCAATTTATACCTGAAGAAAGATTTTAAGAGTCAATAAATTTTAGTTAAACTTGTTTACCATTTTTTTTAATTTTTAATGGTAAACAAGCTTTTTAATTTAAAGATAATTTTGCACATCAAGATAGATGTACAAAATTATTATTATCTTGAATATTCTTGTTATTATTATCTTGAATATTATATTGATTATTATCTTGAATATTGAATATAATTAAATTATCTTGAATATTAAAAATTTACGTCTTGTGCAAATTTTTTTTTCCGTGCATGCAGAAAAATGCTGGATATTATAGAACTTTTAATTAAATTGCAATCACAAATTTTACAACCGAATTATAACTTTTTCTAAAATTTTGCATTCTGGTAATTGTTATTTTTTTCTATCCATCTGTTAATGGTACGAATCTGGGTCATCAAATATATATAAAAAAAATACTTTTCATTGATTAAACACTTTTGGTAATGATAATACTCATCTTATTTGTTCCAATAATAGGAAGAATAATGAGTTGTTTAAATATAGGTGAAGGATTCAAAAGTTCAGCGTTTCATTTTGCAGATCTTAATGACTCTTTGATACCACTAGTGAACTATGGAAAATTATTAAAACTAGACTTTCGTAGTTTGATGCCAGATGTCTGTTCTTTCACTGTAATTTTTTACCATATTATAGCAATTACAAATATATATATATATATGGCAAATAAAAATATATTACAAAAACGTCATTTCATTTCTTTTATTAGAAATAATATTTTCGGCAGATAATGTCATTTAACTTGTATTACTATGCTAAACTAGTACGAGATGGTATCAAAAAGTCTCAAGAATAAAGACAGCAGGATAAAGCTACATGCGCAACCATAGAGAATATCGATACTTAAAACAAGGTGTGCTGAGAAACGTCGTCATGTTTACATCAGTTAAGTGTGCAGCTTTTGCTTTTCTGCGCAACTGATTTCATGTTCTTAACTTAAACAAACAACGAAGACGTAAGATTTTGTGTCAAACTTGGTAAATCTGCCAAAAAGACGTTGCATAGGAGGCAAATTTGAGGAATATGCTGTGATTCATACCACGTGTTTTGAGTGTCTCTTCAAAAGTATAGAGCATAACTAGAAGACGAAAAGAAACCCATTGTGAATCTCAGAAGTTTTTCGGCATGTTCCGAAAAGCGGACTTCCGAAACATATTTCAGAATTGGCAAGAACGCTCTATTGTATTGCAAAGGGAATACTTTGATTGTAATAGCGTAAATAATAAAATTTCTTCAGAATAATTGTCCCAAAACTTTTTGATATTCTCTCGTATATGGAGCTTTATAATATTACCAATATGCATTTTATTTTAAATTTTTATGCTTATAAATTATTGCTTGATGGTATTATGTAGAAATAGTCACTATTATTAACAAAGAAAAATAAGGTTTCCAAAATTTTTAAAAATATCTAAAAATGTTATGTTTTTGTAAAAGACTAACTGGTAAAATATAGAGTTTTTTTTATCAAATAACAATTTGGACATCTGATATTAAGCCAATACTGGACTTTTTACACATTGCCAATGGCACGTATCCTCCTTCCATCCATATATTAATCTTATCTTTCACCTTATGAACTGTGACAATAAAAAAAGGCTGTCCATCTGTCTTTGCAGTTGATGAGCGCTAGCTTTCCTCCGAGCACGAACCCTCGAGGCAACCCGGGCACTCCGGGTCAGTCTGAAGAAGGGACCGTGCCCAAAACCACAGAGTACCGGTCCCAGTTCATCGCCTGGCCGAGACCTCCCGGAGAGAGCCCGTCCGCCAGGAAGTCCGCATCCATGGGACTGATTGCACCCGCCAACAAGGATGCTACTGGTGAGTTCACCTCATGACCAAGTATTGCAATCACACTTAAAGGGACAGTGGATTTTGAAATTAGCAAAAAGGAATGAAAACGTGCAATTTTATTTTTATCATTTCATCATCAAAATATACGTTTATATTCAACTAAAATAGTGTTATAAAATGCATTGTTCGATTAAATAAATATTTGAAGGGTTAAGAGGGAAAAAAATACATCTTAATGACTTTTCTCAAAATGATATTGTAATTAGATTTAAACATCTTTGAAATGCTCCAGGTGTCTCCATTTTTTGAAGACATTAAATGGAATTGATAATAAAGATTCGGTCAAACGCTAAAATAAAATGGGGTATGCATTTTATGTTTCGAGGTTTTTTTAGCTCGTTTAAAATCCATTTTAATTCAGAAAAACATAAAATTTCTATGAAAATTCAGTAAGTGTGCATAAAAATATTTTTAAAACAATCAGCTTTTAATTGGAATTAGAAAATCATGTGTAGTTTTTTTTCCAAATAAATTTACATTGGGTAATAAGAAAAAAATTAAAAATGAAGTAGCCTGGAATATTTTAAAATTTTTAAAAGTTATATATCTTTTTAATTTTTTAAAATAATATATTTCGTTTTAAAATGTTTTTTTAAAAATATTTGTGGTATTTTTATTTTAATATATATGCATAAAAAATTTCATAACCCTAACTGAATAATTCCCAAAAGTGTCTAATAGAGTGAGGGCACTATCCGCTTAAACAGGGTTTACACGTGGTCGACTACTGTGCGCAATAGAAAGCCCCGTCTGCCTCAAAGGAATCGTTACTCCAAAGGAACTATTTGCCATTATCCCATTGTATTTACGTGATCTTTCTAAAGTAGCGTAGCTTTCTATTGTGTGCAGTAGTTGGCCTCATCTGAACTTTGTTTTACCTCAAAAAGATCACGTGACAATAGCTATCCCGTCTGGACGACGGTTACCACTGTCCCGACAGTGTTGCCTTAACTGTTCACATTTGAACAGAATGGGACAAAACAACTATTGCCCGCAGTAACTGGCCTCATGTGGACACACCTTCAGTTTTCCTTCAAGTATGTTGAGCTCTGGAACTGAAACGCGCTCTGAACTAAAAAGCTGGAAAAATAAAAACTTTTTTGGAAAAATTATTTAAAAACTAATACATAATATGTATAACAATAGAATTAAGGCTCTTTTCCAGAGCCTACAGTTGGGTGTTCACACAGTTTTAACCCAATAGCTAATTTTTAAGCAATTAAAAAAAAAGATAAATACTTCCAATAAAAAATATAGCCTAAATATCGTCAAGAGTTATGAAAAAAGTTGGTCAATAAATGTACTATTCAAAATATTGTGATATCTAAATTTTTATAAATTCCCCGGTTTTCTAATCACATTGAGTTCATTAGCCTTGAGCCGTTAGCCTTTCTAAATTTTTACTCCTCTAAGACCGAAGCTTTGAATTTCTTTATTTTAGGCTAATCAATGACCGGTCCAAGGAAGTTCCACCGACCAACAGATTGCCGCTTTATGATTTGTAGAATTTTGAGTGAAAAAAAATCATTTTTTATAGGATATAGGATAAAAATTACCAAACTTTGCAATAAAAGTACTGTACAATTTTGATACTGAAAAATAGGTTTCCTTAAAACTTAAAAATGGACTTAACTTTAAGTAAAAACATATCATTTCAGATCCAACTATCAAGAAAGTAGTTCGATCTTATATAGTTTCTAAAACAACACTATTTTTCGAAAATAGGGAACTTCTTTATATAAATTAAATTAACCTTTGGAACCTAAACTAACCTTAATTAAATATGGAACTTCTTATGCCTATTAATATTAATTAAATTAACCACTAAATTACTATGTAACACATTAGGATTGTGTAGAGTACTATTTAACTCCGAAACTCTAGTTTTTCCAGATAATGTACTAAATCTACTATTATTTAATTGTTCTAAATTTTGTCTTGTCTATCTGGAACAAATTATGACAATGTTTACAACCGATATATCTGATGTAAATCTTGTTTGAAAGTGCTCTACAGGTCTGACAGTTGAACGAAAAAACGGTTGTTCAAAGTTTTAATTAGATTTCTGATTAAAAATGAATCCAGATGCTGATTTACTTCCATAACAAACCTGATGCATATTCTTGCACAAAATCCGTTTTTGACACCAATTTCCTTTTTTTTATGGTGTTCGCTTTGATTTTGCTAATTTTTTTAAAAATTATTATGAATACAATTTTGTAAAAAATATTTTTCAGTTATACAGTCACTGGCAACAAAACAACAAGTCTGTGATGAATAAATGCGAGCATTTTAACCCTTCATTTATCGACTGTAGTTTAAAGCACCGTTCAAATCCGGTTGATATCTTCAAAATAAGACTATTTTTTCTAACAGCATTTGAAGAAACACGAAGAACTTATTTCCAATAGAAAGCAGTAAATATCAACTAAAAAATATCATTAAAATTCTTTTATTATTAAAAAATTAATTAAATTATTTCAATTAAAAAAAAAATTTTCTTTTTCCTGAGTTTTTTCTGTACTAAAAGTTAACGAATGGTTCAAAAATAAATGTGCAAAATGAATGGTGAAATAATTTGATAAATAAAGAGTTAAAAGATTTCGTATGTTTAATCAAATTTAATATTAGATTTTTCAGTTTATTACTAACGAATTCTTTAACATTTCTCAAAACTCTAGATGTTTCCAATATGATAATTTTTTTCAAGCTGGAATTCTTTGTGTCATTTCCATGATATAAAATTCGTTACGCACAGAGTGCAATGTCTGATGCCATCAAGCTTTGCTAAGACAGTCATAAAACATTATTATGCATCGATATTTCGAAGTTCGAATCTCCTTTCATTTTGTCCAATGTTTGCTTTTTCACCAGCAGATCTCAGTCTTTGCTCAAAATAACTCGTCATCGCATTAACTATGCTTCGGCGGAGCGTCGGCGATTACTTTAATTCCCTAAAAAGGCTCGCTGCACGTTCCCGAAATAGAGCGGCCGGCCGAAAAAGTAAAGCAAACTGAATGAAACGCTCCTCGGCCAGACGAAAAGTCATTAAAACTCTCCTCGGATGATAAAGGAGAAGAAAAGGGAAATTCCGAAGGATCTTGCTTATATTTAAGCCGCTTCGATCCGGCGTCGCCTAGCAACCGTACCTAAGCAGCCATTGATAATGGCTCTCTTACTTCGGTTTTTAGACGTCTGGTCTGCACGGATTTGGGTTCAGTCCGAAAGAATTGGAGTGAAAGTTCTAAAGTGCCACTGCTGGGTTTTAAAAAAGGAGCAAGGAAAAAATTATCTGGAGCATGTTGCCCATTCATCATTTGGTTGTTTACTTAAATTCTTTTTTTTTTTTTTTTTTTTTTTGTGGCTATGGTCAGTTTTTTTTCTCATTTTGGGGTTGTTTGTAAGTAACTCCTGAATAAAATTTTTAAAAAAGGAATGATCTGATATCTAGTCCTTAGCATCGTAGCATGATAAGAGCTTTTTAGATTTGATTTCGCCAGTCATTAGTTTAAATTAGTTATATTAACGTCACGTTTTTTTAAAACAACACTGGGGCTATTTTGAGACAGATCTTGTATTTTTGAACCGTGGTCAGATGAAGTGGTCGACACCTGAGCTGGCACCTCCTCTCCAAACTTCCACACCAGACCAACGGGTGAACGTTTGACCCCGACGGATTTAATGTGCACCAGACCTGTACCTGATCAGCATCAGATCTGCACCTGATCAGGACTCGAACCTGAAACCCTCCGGTTCCGAAACCGAGACCTTACCACCAAAAAATCTGTTAAAAGGATACTTACCTAAAAAATATACTTTATCTAAATGCATATTAGATATTTTTCCCCTTTACAGTATTAAGAAAATAGCCTAACAGCGTCATCTAAAAAACTGTTTTTTGCACGAATTTTGTTAATCACATCCAAAGAAAACATTATGTATATTTTCAATTTTTGTATATATTTATCAGGGCTTTTCTACTAATACAAGGGTGGGGGGGGGGGGTAAGTAGATTCCCTATTTGGGCAATTTTAGGGTTAAAAAATTTTTTTAATTAATCGCCTTGGAAACTAGCTGCTTGCTCACCATATTAATAAGAATACTGACTTAGTCATATAAATGACACCTTTCATAGCAAATGTAAACACTATATAAATTATATTTGCGCAATGAATATAAAGAATTCTGATTGGTTAGCTATGTTTACAAAGTGACGAAATGAAATGGTGAAAAAATGAGGAACGTACAGTGTATAATGTTTTTGAGATGTATCCTCTAAGTGGTCAATTTGGAGGACAAAAGACCATTGCCAACCTATTTAGGTGCCATACACTTTGATATAAAATAAAATTTAGCAATATCGAACTGATAGTTGGGATTAGGAGACTGTTCTTCGATTTTGTCCTTTATCTTAGTTATACAATTTTTTAAAAAAGATTGAAAAGAGAGGAAAACCTAGCTGACTCATTCAATGGACATCATTTAAAATTCTTTTTTTTATTTTAATATTTTTGAAATTTTTGAAATAATCGCCCGAAATCCTGAAAATAGGGAAATTAAAAGTTATCAATGACTCAATGGTACAAAGAAAAAAATAATGTTGAATACTTTGCAATACAAATGATATTTAACCAGTTCATTGTTTCGACCTCTTCGGAAAATGCGTATCTAAATTGTGTTGCAAAAATGAAGCGATGACGAGTATACTCGTTGAACACAGAGTATGTGTAATACGAAATTATGTTGTCATGAAATGATTTTTATTTTTTTATTTCAATAATCACATTTATTTATTTACTTAAACTAACATACATTTTTTTGCATATGAACGAAAAGAAACATAAACAATTAATTTATTATCTGAATTTGCTGTTAGAGAATGGCATTGAGCAAAGCATGGTACGAAGCATAATAATCTTTTATTTCGACTTGGCCCCAAAATATTTTAAACACCTAGAAATTGACAAATATGTTTGAGTTTTTATTAAAATTGTAATTCAAACTGCAAATTGTTAGTTCTTATCACTCCTGACGAATAAACTCGTCCTAATATTGTCGTTTCCCATGACGAGTATACTCGTCAAAAGCAGTTAACTGCTTAAAAGAAATAATCTTCAGTGCAAATATCGGCCGAGGATATTTGATTGCATAACACAATCGTTTTCACTTGCGCTTCATAAGTGACATCCTTCATTAGAAGTGTAGGCGAAAGTCGAGGCTGCATGATTTCAGTTCACTCGAAATTGGTATGAAAGTTTTAAGATCACTTCAGCTCAGATAAAGAGTTTTAAAAAAAAATATCAAAGCAAATAATCATCGAGTCGTCTTGTCCACTAAGGATTGTGTTATTTCCTTTTAATTTGGTCTTTACGATTGTGGCCTGATGTTTCCTGGTTTTAATGCTATTTAAACGTATCCTCTGTTGCTTAAAATTGAAAAAAGTATCTCTCTAAGAAGGAAATGATTTCTTATAAATGTTTTCCTCGTCGATCAGCAAAAACCTTTTTTTCTCTCTTTCTGGTACAATGTATCCGTGTAGACTGGGAGTTTATGCCACACATATTCTACGTAAATAGCAATATCGTATTTCCAAAAGTCCATTTTCTACAAAAAAAATCCTGTCAGGTACAGTTCAAGTTATAAAAGTGTATATAATTTAAATGAACTTAAATATCATTGTAATGAACAGTGAAAATTGAGCCAGATGTAAGTCATTAAGAGTATTTTTATTATTACTTAATCAATAAGCATACATTGTTACATGTATTTTAATCAGCGACATCTATAGGTAAGCATGCGAAAACGACTGGTGAAACTCTCTTTAAAGCACAAACGTGGCTTTTTAAAACGTTTTTCGATATTCTTCGTAAAGCTCCTTATTCTTTCTTCATTTGATTCGATCACTATTGCAAAATCAAATTCATTTGCTTTTATTAATAATTTTTTTAAAGTCGCTTCATCTTTACATGACATAGTCGAAAGAGTTAAATATGATTATCCATTTCATTAGAACCCATTCAGAAGGGAACGTGAGTTTATTGAGCATAAAATATGCTTTAATAAGAGTGAAAAACATCAAAAATTAGAAATCATAGTAATATCTAGAACAAGAAAAAACCGGCTTCTGAATCTCAATATATTATATGTATATATATACTGGTGAACACAATACTTATATATGCTTTTTTTAAATAAAGTTCCTGTTCTTTCTTCCAAATAGAACTCTTTCTGATGCCTAGGCCTAATAATGGGCAATATGCACCGAAATATTCCTCTTCATTATCGCTACTTTCACTATCAACTGGTACAGTTTAGTTACATAAATGTCCCATTTTAAAGAAATACTAAGGCTATTTTGGACGAGCCTCGTCATTTTGAACTACGGTCAGATGACGAGTACGACATCTGAGCTGACATCCCATCTCTCCTAACTTCCACACCATATCAGCAGGTGGACATTTGGGCCCGACGGATTTAATGTGCACCAGATCTGTACCTGATCAGGTCTCGAACCTGAAAACCTCCAGTTTCGAAGCCAAGACCTTGCCACCAGCCCACCTCGGCCCATCAGCTGGTACACTAAGAGAATTCAGTTCTTAATTTGTCATTCTCGATTAATTCTTTGGTTTTCCTTCCTTTTCACATCTGAAAATCCTTTCCTATTGATTGAACAATTGGTATGATTTCTTTAGCTTGAATTTTTGACGATGGATCCTTAAATTGTTAACAATATCCGGTCGGAGTCGAAAGCATTAAGGAATTGTTCAGGAATTCAATTATTATTAAGTGATTTCAATCATGGTATTTTACTCTTTGAATGTTTCTATGGAAATTCGACTAACACTTTGCAGTGCACTTTATATGGACAACAACAGAAGAAATCGGGTGGGGGGAAAATGCAGAGAACGCCTATGTGCAAGATCGCGTTCTGAAATTTTATGCTTTCCAAGTTCTTATTGCACTAAAGGAGAATCTATAAAGGATATCCAAAAACTAAATTCCATTAAACAATTAAAAAAAGAAAACAATTATTAAAAATCGTTTTTATTACATACTGAAATAGAAGCTTATTGTAGGTTCTTTTAAAACATAGTTGCCACTATTGTTGAAGCATTTACCAAGAGAGGTACAGGAGTTTTTCCATACCCTCGTCACAAAAAGATGCCGGCTGCAGAGATGAAGGTAATGGAAAATTTAAGGAAAATACATTAACAATAACTTAATGTCGAATTTTAAGTTACTGTTCGTTTCAGTGTTCTGAGACGACCAGTTTTCGACGATTCTATCTCAGTAAAGGGTAAAACACTGAAAAATGTATGCATTTCCGGAATTAATTTTATTGCTAAATGTAAACATCTCCTCCATTCATTTTTCCTCTGATCCCTATTTCTTCGAATTAAACTCATCCTAACGCATGCGCAAAAGCTCAAGGGTTTTAGAATGTGTTGGCAAACAATATATTTAATTTCCTTTTCCACTTCTGTTATTAAATCATTATTGATAGGAGACGGTCGCTCACTTCGTTCTTCATCGCGGACATTTTCACGTCCTTCTTTGCATTCACATCCTTACATCCTTACCATCAAAGCACTCGTTGTGTTATCTTCGTAAACTACACGAATTTATCCGTGAATATCAAATGACTGAGTGCTTCTAGCATTAAAAAATCGTATAGCAGAACGTAACTTGCATGCGGTAGGATGCTCAAATTTTTTAAATACTCAAGATACAGCCGACGCAATACTCAGCAATCTAAAAGGGTCTTCTGTTATTCATCAGTGAGGCAGCGAAGTGTACGCGCGTGTGTAAAATCACAAGCACAGTGCTTCCGCCGCAAAAATTGAAAACATAATTTAGTTTCTGAATACACTTCGTATAATGTATGTCGTTCGTAATCCTTAATCCGTTCTTAATTCTTAATCCTTCTCGGCATGAATTTTTTTCTTTATCTTATGAAATAAATCAGGGTGATATAATTCATGCTCTAGATTAAAGAAAAAATGTTTTTAAAAATCCTAGTATGAATATATAATATAAAATGATTAACATGCAGTGTGATGGAAATATCCTTTATCATGTAAATTTTCATGTTACTCTCAGTACAAAATCTTCAAAGTCAATTTCCTAAATTTCTCCACTCATTATTGATTTTATTAGCAAAAAAGTCTCAGATTAGTTTTAAAAAAATATTCAAGAAATCGCGCGTTTCTTCCAACCACAACAAACGGCGGTGTAAGTTCTAACCCGCTATAATGATTGTGACATTTGATTTTATTTTTCTTTAAGCAGCTACGCTCCTTATTACTCCAACCAATTTACAGTACACCGTTTTGAGCACATATTTTGTGAATTAAATGTTATGGTGGAAATTTCCATCATCATGCAAAACAGGGTTAAAATTCTCGTTAGAATGAATAATTTTGCATTAAAATTATTAGAACATGAGTATTAAAGTTCAGAATACTGTCGTGTAATGAACTAGTCAACGTAAGAATACCAAATCTCTGTAGGATGAAATTACTAAGTCGCAGTTATTTGTAATCCCGATTCTTCTTAGCGTGAAAATGTTCTATTTACTACTGACTGGTCCAGCGAAAACGTTAATCAATGAAAAAATTTAAATCATTGGAAATATATGTATTTTGAAAAAAAAAATTATTCTTTTAATGTATTAAAAACAAATTTCTGAAAAAAAAATTAAGAGCAAGGTTAAGACCCAAAAACTAATACGAACAGTGAATTACAATAAAATGGGCCATAGAAAATAAAATCCATTTTCAATGTTTGAAGAAACAATTCTGTAAGAATGCTAGGCGTGTCATTCAATGAGACAGTCACTACCAGTATCGAAACGGGTGTAGTGTGTCATTTTGAAATTTCTCTTCCAGCCAAATAGAGTCAAGCCTTACACTCTTAGGGTAAGTTATATCGGCGTAGGAAATTAAAAAGGAAACGAACCTTTTATTGGTTTCCAAAAGTTCAGCATTGAAAAACGAAAGAATTAATTAAAAAATAACTATATTTTCTTCCTAAAGTTTTTTTATATTTTCAGTCACCATTTTTTCCATTAAGGTAAATCTTATATTTGAAGTAATTAGTTTCCAAACGGGTTGAATTTCGACAATTTTGTTTTTTGTGGAGATTTAATATCTTTCACTAAAAATAATAACAAGAAGTATTGTTAATTATTTCCAAATTTCTATATCATTTTAAATACGAATTTTAGAATGTTTTTAAAAATAACTGCCGAATATTTCTAAAATTCAAACACAGCGATTTCTCTGAATGTTATATTCAAACCGATATCAAATAGAATCTCGATTATCTCCATCATATACGTCGCAAAAATTGAATGCGTCAGAGGAAAGTTAGTTTCTGATATAAGATTCAAAACATGTACATTTTGTTTCAAATTCTGTCTTCAAATCTGAAGACAAAGACGCATATTTATCATACGATAGTATTATACTTAAATCTGTTTTGAAACTAAGTGTTATTAGAAAATTTAAAAGATTATTGGCTGAAGATATCAGATATTTTTAAATCTAAGTCGTATTATTTTATATTAGATAGCTGCACAGTTTTCTTCTTATTGACATGGATGATAAAGACTATCAATATAAATCTGGGAATTAGTAATGTAAAAAATAAAATTTTCATAATTGGATTCCATTTATTTTCATGTGACACTCGTCAATTAAGCGATATCCTTTAATTTTGAAATCCATTGCTCAATTTTCTGGGGAGAAAATCTGTCTACCATGTCACATGAATTTATTCCGTTAGTAAATTCGTGAAATGCGAATTGTTTCTTACAAAAAAAGAAAAGCATCTTTTAAACTTTTATTTATTTATTTGTTTATTTTCTTTTAACATTTTCTTTTTATTATTTTCCTTTTCGACTTTTTATAAAATTTATGCGCTTACTTTTAATTGGGCTTCGAAAATTCTGAAGAAAAAAATGAAAAAAAATTCCTACTAATGATTAATAATTTTTTATTAAAATGGAATTATTACTTTCCACACCTCTTCAACTCTCTCACTGGACACACTAAATTCTTATAATTAATTAGACATTTTTATTATTCAGAAAATTTAATTAGAATACAAAAATTTATCTGTCCAGAATGTTGCTTTCAACTCCCATCTTTTTCATCAAAATGCGGAAGTAGCTAAGTCATGCTACAAACGTCCTTTTTCACCATTTAAATGCGTAATGATTGCCAGCTGTCCGAACCACGATCGAGGTCAACCGACCTCGAATAAAAACAAATTCGCGAAAGTGCCGTGAACCCTGCGCACTGCTTGTGCCTTTTCGTGGCCTGCTTCATTATAAACCTTTCATTGAGCTTTTAGGATGAAAATGTTTATAGGCTGACATGCTGTCTGTGAATCGAGTGATGCCAGACGCATGCTAATAAAATATTTCCAAAATTCTGTACTGGGCGAATATTAGATCTAGATTCACAAAATTTGACACGTAATAAATAATAGGTGCTCACTAAGAAAGGCATCCAAATTTTAATTAATTCAAAATTTATTTATTTAATTTTACTAATTTTTAGTTTAAAATTTAATTATTTAATTTCAAACATTTTAATTTATTTAAAAATTAATCGAAATTTTAAACGGTTTCTTCAATAATTTTGAGGCATGTTGCAGCACAAAATCAAAAAAAAAAATACTTTGGCACAAAATTAAAATTTAAAAAATTATTTTATTTCCTTACAATTTTTTCTCGAATTTAAATAAATTCTTGAAAAATATATTTAAATATATATTACAACAAAATTTTTAATTTTTTTTTATTTAAATACATTTATAGATGCGTGTATTGCGACGATAATTAATTTTCTATATGTATGTTAATGTCGCGTATGTTAAAAATGCGTTTTTTTAAATGAATGTCAAGACAGATGAATCGAAATTTTAAGATTAGCAGTTCGAATTTCTTTTAATTTTTTTCCTCCCAATTTTCCACCCGAAGATGTATCTTATAACATTTTGGTGAAACTAGTTGTGCTTACAAAGTTTGTAATCACATATTATTGACTGATATCCATCAATAAACAGACTTATTAATCTAACCATTTCAATGTTCTTTTTTTCATTAAATAAAATAATGACAAATTTCACCTCTAAAATCAGAATAAATAATAAATGTGTTTTTTTTTTTTTTTTTTCAAAATTTTATTCGGCCTATGTTGTTTATAATTCATTCAGTTTATTGAGCAATAAACCAATCAAACACGAAAGCGATATGATAAGCATTGAGCAATAAGAATTTCCTAGAATATGTGGTTACCTTGGCAACTGCACGAAGGTTTTCCCGCCAATTTATTTATTATTGTTATTAAACACTATCTTATGTAAACTTGACTTATTTCAAGTTTGTTAGGATGGAATTTCGTCATTGAATTTCCTCTCCAATTTTGCCGCACAGCGTACCGAAATTTTGTATAACCGCATCTGTTCGAAGGAATTTTTTTCCAATACTTTTAACAATATATTTTAATATTTTCCGAACTTAGTTATGAATTAACCTCATTAAATGATGGTTCCATAGGATTGACCCTACCTAGTATTAAATTTAAGAAGAAAATAAATATCGTTCCATAAAATGTATAAACATTTGATTAATAAGACGAAAATAATAAAAATAAAGAGATTTATAAACGCATACTTTGCTAGCTTACTAATAATTAAAAAATATTTTTTTTTATAAAAAATATTGATGTCGAAACAAATGCCATGTCATGAGGTGCTAGATAGAATACTATAAAATAACTACTATACTATACTATAAAATACTATAAACTAATACTAAATGGAATACTATAAATACAATCAAACGCAATGAATATTTAAAAAAATTTTCTAAATATATTATAAATGAGATTAAAATTGCTGTTATCTTCCAATGCCTCATCTTTTGTGATTTTATTGGGTTTCTGTTTCGGGACCCGATTCCACCGAAGAATCATCGTGTACGCGGGTCTAATGCAGTTATATCCGTCGACATCAAACGTCCTTTCGCTGGTATGTTGCAGAAAGTAAAAGGGGGGGGGGGTGAAAGCTCAGATGTTCAAAATGACGAGGTCTGCCCCAAAATAGCCCTAGTGTTACTTTGAAATGAAACGTTAATATAACTGATTTGATGTATATAACTGAATTAGGATTTCATTTTGATAATAATATTATTTTTATTAGTTCTCTAATAAAAATGTATTCGCATTCTTCATTGCATCATTTTTAACTATTCATTTGCCTCGATATTTTCTTTGTAAATATCCATTGTAATACTGACAGAAGATAAAAAAAAAAAAAAAAGAGTCTCATTGCTTATATTTGACAATAGAGAATATACATTTAACCTTCCAGCTGCTTATACCGCGATTCCCGCGGGTTGACAATCAGTCTATTTTCTATTGCATCCCGCGTTTTCCGCAGTTTAGAGTTCTTTTTTTTTTCTTTTTTTTACGATTACCGATTTTTATTATGTCACATTATTATCGTGTAACATATAGTATCAGTATGTGAAAAATATTTCAACTAATTCGTAGACATTGCATCAAAATAATGATTTTGAAGAATTAAGCAGTCGGAAGGTTAAGCGTACACTTTTCTAAACCATCCTCAACGTTAACCGCAGCTTGAATATGGATGAAAGAAGATTATTAATTCTGTTTAACATGGTTCTTACAATACTAATTTATCACGATAGAACATACAGTTAACGTGTGTTTAACACCCCAAGACCTCAACCCGTGACGTTTCGTCGGGTTCGTGTCTGTTGAAACAGATGCACTGTTTTGCAGCATGATTGCAGAATGAGGCATCGTTCGCAACGGAGCGGAAATGATTTATTGCTGATGATATATCGACAGTCCGTGAAGTCACTTAATGGCGAAGGAAAAAATAACTCGCAAATGAGAGAGGTTTGTTTTTATTTTAAAATTAATTTTTCTTTGTTTTGATCTAAATGACTCTGCTTACCAAAATATAAAGAAAAATTACAACTGTGCAATTTTTTTGTTCATTAGATTTTATGAAATTCAGTCAACATTCCAAAAGCCAAATCATTCGCAGGTCTTAATCAAATATTTGTCCCAAACTGCCCCAAAAAGTAGGCTTAGTTCCATCTTAAAAGTACAAAGCAAAAAGGTCAAAACATACTAATTAAGCATTAAATGTGTGGTTTGCTTCAAAATAGTATGTGATTACCTTTAACAACTGTTAGGACTCGAAAAAATTCTTCTTCTACGGGTTCAATTGGCGAAAAAAATGCTTTCAAGAAAGTTAGAAATTCTAGAAGAATTACTAGGGAAAAATTAAATATAGCAATATTCGCCACTAGAGACCATCCCTTATATTCTCAGTCGGTATTAAGATTAGCATGCACAACTGTATAACCAATGAAACCATTATGCACGACAATCTTCTCCTAAAAATATTTCTCCGCCAACTGGGTTATGTGTTGCCTTCCATCATTCATCTTGCAGAACGAAGGCATAGGACTTGACAGGGTGTTTCAAAACTTATCGTTCAAATTTCATGGGGAAGTAGGGAATATCTCAAGAAATCGATTTCACATAGGAAAGTATGTTCGCAAATTTCATCTGCATGGACAAATTGAACAGATGAAGTGAGCACAAAGAAACAGTAAAGTTAAGTGATAACAAATGTGACTTTTATTGCAACAAGGTAAAGCACAAGTTCACAGTAGGTGCTCGAAGTTGCGATCAATTACATGAACACTGGATTGCAAGTTGCACCGACCGCCGAACATTTTCAAAAACGCCTGGCATATTCGCCGACATATGGTATAACAACATGACGGAGCTCCAGACCATAGCACAGTTGTTGCGCGTGATTACCTGAACCGAACATTCGGTGCTCAATGGATAGGTAGAGGTGGGCCGATCACTTAGCCACCCAGGTCATCTGATTTAACGCCCATGGATTTCTTTTTGTGCTGGTTCATGAAAGACCATGTGTACGAGACCCCCGTCGTCAGTGAAATGGACCTTGTTGTACGAATAGTGACCGCCGCAGGCATTGTCCGTGATATGACAGGCGTTTTTAAAAATATTCGCTGGTCAATGCAACGGTGCTGTGAATCCTGTGTTCGTGTAAATGATCGCAATTTCGAGCTTTGCTTTACCTTGTTGGAATAAAAGTCACATCCGTTACTACTTAACTTTACTGTTTCCCTGTGTTCACTTCAATTGTCCATTTTGTCCATGCAAATGACGTTTGTGGACATACTTTATTCATTAAGTTAAATCGGTTTTCTAAAGTATTCCCTACCTCCTGCAAAATTTGAACCATAGGTTTTGAATCACCCTGTATATAGATCTACAGGACTGCGTATAGATCAATGCAACCATCCAAAGAGTGACCACTCCCCCACATATATTGGAGCCAACAAATATGCTTTTTTTATGCGTATGTCTGGAAAGATAGCGAGCTCCTGTTAGACCAGTAATTTTCTTGGGTCGCTCTGTAAACAAAATCTGGACTCATCTGTAAAGATTATAGATCTAATTTGCATTTTATATTGACTTGCGTTGGGACTAGATTATTCGTTTAAAACTAATACGTCTTTCAAACATTTTTGAATCAAAGTTTTAATCTTTATCTTATGCTCCATTTATAAAATAGCAACATCACTTTATTTCTAGAAAAGACAGTAATAAAAAAGAGAATAATTGCAATAAAAATACATGCGAGTAATCCCATCTGTAAAAAAGTGCTGAGTAAAAAATTATTTCATAGGGAACCCGCCTAGGATAACAAAAAAAATCGTTTTTAAATTCGTCATTTTTTTCAAAATTTTTTGCTTGTTGACTATCAAGATGCAGTGAAACTTTCATGTGACGAATATTCCGTCACTAATATTTGCTTTTTCAACAAATCAAAACAGCTCGCTCGATACACAGCAAGCAATTCACTTTCTAAAAATTCGAATAATATGTAACTCCTCACATTAGATCAATACAATCAAACCTGTATTTGTGAGTTCTTTTTTTTTTTTTTGAGATTTTATATACGGTATATAAATTCCAACTATGTTGGCTTTATAACACCGTTATAATGTTTCCTATCAGTATACATATGTACGCTAATACAATATGTATGGTATGCAATGTATGTACGAACTGCGTCAACTAATTCCAATATTCCAAAATAAAGTTAATAAAATAATCCAAAAATAAATCAACTCTAACATCTTCAAGTATTGAAAGTGATTTTGGACCAGTTCATCACAACAATATGCGTGTTCTGGATTACAAAGAGCAGTATTGAATTATGTGGGTTTTGAAAATGTCACTATGTTTAATAGGGGAAATTAAATTTTTTAAGAAATATTTGCATGTGTAATTTAATTATTTATTTTATTTGGAAAGCACTTTCTCATTATTTTGTAAATATTTGACATATTTTCTAAGTGGGGTTTTCCCCTTCACCGCCTAAAAAAATTCTTTAATATGTTGTAAAAAATTATTTGTTATAGTTATTTATAAAATTTCGGAATATTTTTTGTTCGATTTCTTTTATGCGGCTTCTATTTACCTCACAAAAACAGGTTTGACTGTATATCAGTATCGTATACTTTGTCATATACTATTATATATATTATGCAATATACCTCGCAGCGAGTTACAGTGAACTGTTTTGGCACCACCACCAATTACCATTTTTTTTTTTTTTTTTTTTTGCCACCACAAGGGTTTAAAGCCTGGTTTCAGTCCCCTGTACAAAAATGTTGCATAACAGCAATCCCACTTATTTGTATATCTGGTTCAAAATTGCTTTTTATTTATGCTACATAAGTTGTGCGAAAAAATGTACTTATTTTTTGCGATTTTAAATCTAGGGAGTTTTTTTTCTAATCACCGCTCAAATTTTTAAAAACCAGTGTAGGATAGTTAGAAATAAAATATCTTTGTTCAGAGCACATTAAAGAAAGAATTATTTCTGTAAAAAATGTTAAATTCAGTATATTTTCAAAACGAAAAAAATGAGTGAAGAAATCAAAAACAACATAGCAGAAAACATTCATGTTTTTGCATTAATTAAATCAAAAATTTGGTACTTCCTTTGATTTCAATGCAAAATTGTATCAAACATCAAAATTAATAGACATCATGATTATACGAAGATCATTGAATTATGATTGTCCAGTAGATTGTTCTTTCTATAATGCTCTGTCAATAAAGAAATGGTGAAGAAAGGCGTGAAACACAATACAGCATAATCCGAGTTTACACTAGGCCAGTTATAAAACGGCCAGTAAGACAACACATGCGCAGAAGGGGACTGATTTATGTTTGCCACAATTTCATAAGATAGATTCAAACATTCCATGCTTGGCTGTAAACTGTCGTTTAGGCATCTCTGGATTTTTATTTTTAACTGCGTATCATATTAAAATGATAGATATTTACACTAAGAAACATGGCAAAATATAAAAAAAGTGAACATAACTAAATTTGGAAAATTATAGAAAAGAAATTGAAAATAAAATAAAAAACACAATCTCGAATCAGAAAGAACAAAGAGCAAAAAATATCGGAATTAATCTATGATAAGTGATCCATTTTTTCACGCCAAAAAAAAACCCCGCCAAACTCTACAAATGCATGCCAGTGAGAAAAATAATACAATTCAGCAGCATGTTGTTTTCCCGTCGGGACAAGTACTTACGCATGCGCTGCCTATTGGCCTTCTTACAACTGGCTGAATGTAAACTCAATTTAATACAATAGGCTGCTAATTATCAAATGTCAAGCAAAGTTACGGTTACTGCGTAATTGCTATGTTCCAAGAATTAGAAATATTTTCTTCTTGGGTATAAATTGAAAAAATAAGTTTTAACATTCAACATAATAACCACTAAACGAATACAGGAAACAATTCGATGCTTTTTGTTTTTTATACATGGCAGATATGTGTATGTTTTTGTTGTTTAAAACAAAGTTCTAATTTTCAGATGGCGAAGCTCCATCCGGTGAACTGTGGAACTCAGTGCCAAGTGAAAATGACGACGACGACGCAGCACTCGATGCTGTCAAACGGTAAGCATGCGCTTCTGTTTATAATCAATGACAACTTATGTTGGAAGTTAATGCGTAATAAATGCTTCATATTCTACAGCAAAATAGGATAAAAACTCCAAGCTGAATGTCTCTCTATTTTAAATTATAAATGTTCGTTTCTATTTGGAGTGATTAAACTTATACTCATTTCTGTATTTGAGCTTTTACATAATTATTCATAACATAAAATATGATGTGTGAATTCTAAATACCATCTCGGATAATATTCGATGATTAATTTAAATGCAATGACAAATTTAGCCATTATATTTTAATGGTAGGAAATATGCCAAGATGCTACAAGTGTTCATTATAACAGAATTTATGAGTGAAATAATAACCTTTCTTCGGATGTAGAAAATATCTACCTCTTTTACTTATTCGCTTTATTAGATCCATTTCAACATTGTTGGGAATCAAATTATTAATTAAGTGTATAGTAATGAAAAATATGCTTCTGATAATGAAAATTGATTTTCGAAAAAAACACACACATTATAATAATTAATTAACCAGTTTTAACCATCATTTAGAAACTTTTATTATATATCTGGACTATAAAGCAGACTAATTATTTTGCAAAAATGCAGGTATAGTTAATGACATAAATTTAATGAAATGGTTTACATTGTTGCTGTTAATGAACAAATGTTAGTGTTTTAACGTAAGTAATTAAATATGCCCTTGGAGGGGAAATTGTTTGACTACTATTTACTACAATAAATTTATTAAAATAATCCAAAATTTCAATAAATTTTTACATTTCAAAAAAATTGTTCAGTCTGGACACCAAATAATTTTCTAAATTAGAGCATCCCGGAAAGACAAAACAAAATCGCAATAAAATGGCATTAAAGTCATGAAATGTTAGTTCGAAAATAATAAAAACAAAGACAGCTAGATTTTGAATAAAAGTGTATAAATCTATTAAAATTCACATTTTAAGAGCTGATAAATAATAAAAAAAAATACTTGTGCTGTATTGATCTCGCATAAAAGCGATATTCCATCGGAAAAAAATTAATTTCTTCAATTTGACAAAATTTTTGATACATTATTTTTTTTTACTTAAATACATTTCTTAAAAGATAAATTATATTATCTTGAAGAGATTTAAATTACAAAATTATTCCCTTCTAATTTTTTCTTATAATTACTTCTCTATTATTGCATATTAAAAGATATTAAGGTGAACCAAACAAATCAACCTGTCTTTAAATAAACATATATAGTAAAGTTAATGCAAATGTTAAGTAAAAAACAAAGAGTGATTTGTTTTTCCCTTTTTCTAAGTCAAAATCTTATAATTACTATTTTATTATTTTTTTGATTTTTTAATCTCTATTTTTGTAGATTATACTATACATATTTTTATAATATATTATATAGATTTTTATAATCCAAATAAGCGTATAATAAATAATTATTCTTGAAAATGTCTGATTAGACTGTAATAAATCCATCTTATTTCGGACAGTTTCTATTATTTTAATTTCTATAATATTATAAAGAATATTTGAGATATTGAAGCGCTTTTAATTGATTTTTGCGTTTTAAATTGCTTAATACTTTCACTTTATTGCAAATTTAAAATTTAAAATTCAGTCATTCGATGTGCGAGTCAGACTCATCATTACATGCGAAGAGATTAACCCTTTGGATACAATTGACGTATCAGAACGTTCCGCATTTGTTTGAATTTATGTTTCTCTCTTTTATACATATATATATATAATTCTTACTATCTTAAGTCATTTTAATATCATGTAGCAATATATTAAGATGACTTAAGTATAATCTGAATAATAATAATAAATGAATTCTTACGTAAAAGCTATTATTTTCACATGTTCAAAAAATTAAATGCGCTTCAAATACAAAAGTCATTTCAAATAAATATGTAGTCAAAGCGTTAGTACGCATTATGGATACGGCAGTTGATAGAATAAAATCAATTAATATTCACGTAATATATGTCAAATCCGTCGATCCGATTTAATTCTAAAACCATTGCGCGTGAGGCATAAGAAAAAACTGACATGAAACTAATGATTAAACTTTGATTAATATTAACTTTCTAATGGAATTTACTCTGGAGATATCATAGAATCAAATACACATTTATTCTAACATCCATTGCAGCATGCGTGAGGAATTTAAAAAAAAATGAAATTATATTCCCAGTCTTAAGAAGAGTCTTGTGAGCACGAATTGATTTCATCTACCTTGAAAATGACTCACCACAGTTTTTGCATCAATGATATATTATCATTATTTAATCTGCTTCTATTTTGTTGCAGCGGGCGCATCAAGAAGACGGAATACAAGGCTAAATTCCGACCCTTTTCCGCATACACTTACGTAGATGGAAGCTGGAAAAAAGCCACGAGACTAATCAAAGTGAGTACTGCATGCACTCACATAAAAAGCACATGGGTTAAAAATTGCAAATTAACAATACAGTACACTCCGGAGTATCCAGCCTAATGTGGCGGAGGACAGGCCAGATAACTAAAAAGCCGGATAGGCCGGATGGGCTATGGGCTCATTTCTTTTCCCGCCAATACCAGAAGACAAAGTTTTTATCCAAAACTCACTGAAATAATACTCATTCTCTCACTTCTCATTGAGTGCTAGGCCCTCCATTATCTCAAACCGCGTAGAATGTGAACGCAGCCGCGGCCAGGTGAATCATAGAAGCCGTTACCGGCAACGTGTGGAATTAAAACAGAAGGCTCTGTACTGGTAGTTTTTATATGTTTATATACTTCACTGCACGTTTCAAGAATTTATTAGAGAAAAGGTAAGTTAAAAAATATAAACCGTTCATATTTCAACATAAATTCTGTAATGTCCACCTTAAATGCAACAAACATAAACAAAACCTTAACGTAAACCGTAGGCCTAGTTCTTAAGAAAATGGATTCAAACTGATTTTATTATTTCTGCATTTTAGCTCGTAGCAAAACGCCTTCTTCCAATCCCTTGCAGTGTTACCAATGCAAATGTCTTGGCTTCATCATTTCATTTCGATAAAAGAAAAGTAGGCCAGATAGTACGAAAGCCGTACTCGGGAGTGTACTGTATTTTGTTGCTTTTGTACAGTGGAAAAGGCGTCTGCATGCATATGTCAGCTATAAAACAGCTATTTCATGTAAATATATTATTTTGTTGCCTCGATGGCAGTCAAAATTTCAGCCAATTACATAAATTATATTTATGTTGATGTTGTGGAAAAATAGCATTTTTCAGATCGTGACATTGCTGCTCTTACTCAGCTTTTTATATGATTAGTGACTGTCTGAATAGCATACAGTACTTTTGTTTATGAAATGAACGGAAAAGTATCTGAAATAACAATATTAATTTATTGTATTCGACGAAGTTTAAAAATAAATGCACAGCAAAAAACACTTGTTTAACGCTGGTGCATTAGATACAGGTGCAAAAGTCCTTGACATATTTTATAATCAAAAATAAAGTCAATTAGTTAGCGTAGAAGAGTGCAGTTTGTACTAAAATTATTTTTGCGGCATAAATTTTTTTCTTAGAATGAAAATAAGAAGCTGAATTTTCGTATAGATGGCATTATACCTCAAAATAACAGTCAAACTCAAGATAAATAATGACAGAGAATTTGTTTCGTCATAAGGAGTTTATAACCACTCACTCTGTACACTCTAACAAATTTCAACGTGTGTGCTTTTTTTTAACACGAATCACATTCTAACGATACTCTAATTCAGTACATGTTTCCGCTAAAATTAATTGTGAAAGGTACTGGATAACAGCTCATATTTTATTTCTAATACCAAGGACTCCGAATGTAAATAAAAAATATAAATTATTTGCATCTGTAGTAGCTCAATATTATTTATTCATTTATTTTTGCTACTTTTGAAGTGCGGCGCCATTTAAAAAAATTCTACTTTTATTCTTTAAAATATAGAAGTGAAAGGCAATCTCTACTTCCATAAACTACAAAAACTTTGCCCGTTTAATGAAAAAAATAACGTTTGAGTCCTGAACCAAGCTATAAAAATGCCAATGATTTTATCGCACAGAAAAGCTATTTAACGATCGCCTTTTTCCATGTTTTAACCTTTTATTAATCATATTTTTTTTCAACTTATCGAACAAGTGTTTTTGATAATCAGCTTAAGTAATTCAAACTCCTGATTTTTTTAAACAAGAGAAAAACTGCTTATTTTGTTTAAATCTGCAAACAATTGTATTTCAGAAACACTTTTAGATTTAAATGCTATATTGCATTTTGCTGAATAATTAAACTTCTCAAAGCTGGAAATAGAAATCAGGATAAAAATGGAATAACATTTTAGCACTTTGCAATTTTATCTTTTATTTTTTCAAATTCTTACATACTTTTGTTCAAATGGTGTGCTTTCCTTGTTGATTTTACATTTAAGATACCAGTCGCATTAGGACCAAGTTAGGAAGCAATACGATCAAATTTATGATGAAAAAATATATGCTGTCTCTAAAGTGGTTAATAAGGACATGACCACTGGACACGCATTTTGAAAGTTATCTCTCAAAGAATCTTTGATAATAAAAGCTGTTTCCATTTCAAAATACCAAAACACCAGATTTTATTGAGCATTGATGAGATACTCGAAAAAGTCTTCGCTAGTGCCCACTGGAGAATGCCTTCTTTATGCTCTTCGCGAAAGATTTGATTCATTGGAGAAACGGATTCCACAGTTTTACTGTTGGTAAGAAAAGACCAAGCCCTTCGAAGTATTTATTTCTACAACAAATCATGGATTAGAGTTATGAAGGACAATCAGAGAAATGACCATAACAGCACAGTTGAATTAGGTTGTGTGTTTTCTTTACTTGACACATCTAATGAACACGATGAAATGATTATGGTCAATGTGACCCAAGAGTAAAAGGTAGATTCTTCAAAACTAAATCTTAGAAAATCTCACGAGAGTTAAAAAAAAAAAAAAAAAAAAAAAAAGATATTAATCTTTTTGTTGATAAACTCACTCAATTTTATGGAGACGCGGAATTTGAGGTATCATATCCTGAGGTATGATAGAAGGAAAGGGGTGTTATAAAAGCTTTATTGAGTGCGCAAAATATCGTATACATAATTGATACCTCCTTACAAAGAAGATAGTGAAAAATCTAACTTTTGAGACTTTTTTTTTCTTTGGGTTTTGTAAATTTCAAGCGTTTCAGTTTTTATATTTGCATATTTTTGCTTATCTTTCTGTAAAATAAAAAGTTAATACTAATGTATAAAGTATTTTCATATCTTTAAAAAAATTGTTTTTGATGTTATATTCTTTGATTTTATCACAGTTAGTAAAGTTTTCTCCTTTTTTTTAGGATAATTTTATCAAACGTTTTTGTTATTTTTTTACATAAATGTTTACTTAAATTATCATGTGTTCATAAAATTTAAAACTAACGATCTAGACTAAATTTTTATGATGGTTTTTAAATACTTTTATAAATTTAATTTACAAAGCAGTTGAAAGAAAAGAAAAATATCTCAAAGTCTTTCCAGTTTACGAGTCTTTCCAGTTCTAAGAGTTTTAGTGCAAACTGAATTCTTGTACAACAATCAACTGATTTCATCCTTCATTTTAAAATGTGTCTGGACTTTTAGAGCATTCTGTACTTTGTGCCTCTCGTAATTTTATTAAACTTTATACTGTCTTTTTAAAAGAACATGGAATATTATGTATTTTTTTCATTTCAGTTATTGTTTTTATGTCCTTCAAGACAAAGTGAATTTCTAATTAAAGAATATGAAAATATTATGATAACAAATAGTATTATTATAAAACTCTAAAAATTAATTATGGATATTACTAAGCATTGCGGATATTATTATTCCAGTCACTCAGTATTTTGAGTCTATTAATAAACTTAATCATTGCTATTTAATATTCAAAACGATAAAAAAAAAAATGTATAGCTAAAAAAATTTAATGCGACAATTAATACATTGCTATTCTTATGAATATATTCTTTCGAAATTCTCGTTTGCATCCATATTTCAGAAATATGTCATTCCAAATTGAATAAACTTTAGTGAACTTTAATGTCAAGCGAAAGCTATTTACTGGTCATGAGTTTCAAGCTTTAAACCTTAATTACTTACATCTATTGTGCTATTTTTTTTATCATTCGCTTACAGTTTTATATAATAGAATATAGTTGAATGTGTATAATTATTTAAATATATCACTTAGTTATCAATTTTTGAAAATGAATTTGTATATTTAATCGCCTTTCTTATCTATATCGTACCAATTATATCAAAGCGATAGTCATTGAATACTTTCTTTTGATGTGCTCTATTTTTTATAAATATATTTGTATTGATATTTTATTTAAACTTTTGCTAATTTTATTTTTAACCAGTACATTTTCGTTGCAGCGGCTATTGAGAACAACAAGAAAACTGCATTTTTATAGGTTTTTATTTTGCCTAGTTAAATTAGCAATATTTGTGTACTGAAAACGTGTTTTATTGATTATATAAAATAGAATTATCTTGTCTTCATTGATCCATTTTTTTCGTAATAAATTACTTCTATGATAAATACTAATTTATAATAGATTTTATTTATTAAATAGGCTCACTGATATTTCATAAAGCGAAATCATCTCTAAATTCATGTTGCACTGTAAAAAATATTAAATCATGGGAATATTTCTCTAGAAACCCTTCATGTGTTTTACATATGAAATAAAACTGTTTAAATTTGCGAGTAAACTTTTAAAGTATGTTATTCCAGCTTTGGGTATAATTCATTTAAATCTATCTGATAAATATTCAAAAATTCTTGTTTATATGTTTTATACTTTTGACAATATAAATCTCTGAAAGAATGAAAAGCATTGGCATGGGAAAAAAACAAACTAATATCAATCAATGTTTCCTTATTCTTCCAATCTTTATTCTTTTTTAAAGTATCCTACTAGGTTCAGAGGCGAATTTTTAAAAAATGATAATAAAAAATTTTTTATTGTACCCAAAAGCTAAAACATACTTAAAAGGTCACTATTAGAAGAAAAAAAATACACTCTTTGCCTTACTTTTTGAAAGAAACTGCTTATTTAACGAAAACTCAGCAACATTTTCAATGCTAGGAAAAACAGAGTAAACTAAAAAAATAAGGGAAATGTTTAATTTTTATTTCACCTATATATAGCTCAAACTACATAGAATGAAACAGACCGCAAAATAAGAAATATTTTAATAAGTAAACATTTTATGAGCATTTGAAGTTTCCATTAATAATTTTTTGTCAAAATTTGACTATGTTTTGAACTTGAAGTGCCTGTAAAAAATGTTTAAATGAAGTTACCTTAAAATTCGAGGTCTATCACACCTTTAAAGGGTTTGGATGCATGCATACCGAATTTCATGAAATTTTATTGAATTGATTTTGAGATATCTTGTTTTCCGTGAATCAATCACAGGGAAATATTCATTCTTCAGAAAATGCGTTTAGATATTCACTTATAAATAAGTTCATCCAAATGCGCTGGAAAAAATATGTTGTTTTCACGCTTTTTTAATAAAATTGCCAAAAATAAGCATACTACGGTTCAATTGGAGGAAAGTTAGTATAAACAGATCAAATATTATTTTGGAGAATTTTACGATAAAAATAAAATAAATCACTTATTTTCGGTAAAAAGTACCACTGTTTCCGATTTCAGTTTTGTTTGTTGTGTATTATTGAAACCACTGTATCTATAGTTCTATCTTATATATATTAAAAACAAAGTCTGTTTCAGAATCAGCGAAGCGACTTTATTTTCAGATCATAAAAGAAATCACATGTTTGTGGAAAAAACATTTTTATAACCTAGTTGGATACCTTAAAAAAATTTAAAATATCGTCTCTATTTAATTTAAAATATCGTCTCTATAAGATTCGCATATGCTTTTAATTTTACTAAACTATTTATTGCTTTTAAGGACGATTAAACATAACATTTGAACTACAAGGGGTGTTCAAATGAAAAGGTACGAAACAACACTGTGGGTATAAATGAAGACTTTATTCAAAGTATACACCATAGGCCTGAGCACAACGATCCCATTGATTAAGAGCCGAAGGATTCCTTGTACCCAGAATTCCTGTGGCCGTGACGAAACCCAGTCCTTCACAGCGTCCTTGAGTTCGCCGGAGTTGAAGCGCTCCCCTTTCAGATATTTTTTCTGCGAACCAAAATATGAAAATAGCAGAGCGATATGTCCGGGCTGTAGAGCGGAGGGTCGAACTACTCCCACTTGAACTTGGCCAATTCCGCATGTGTGACCCTGGAGACGTGTGGACGCGCGTTATCATGGAGCAGAACCACGGCCTCCTCAGAGTAGCCCGGTCTTTTGTTCTTGATGGACCTGCGAAGTCTTCGGAGTGTCTCACAGTACACATCGGCGTTAATGGTTCTTCTGTGCTCGAGGAATTCACGAAGTAACGGACCTTGGACGGCGAACTCAAGGACGCTGTGAAGGATTGGGTTTCGTCACGGCCACAGGAATTCTGGGTACAAGGAATCTTTCAGCTCTTAATCAATGGGGTCGTTGTGCTCAGGCCTATGGTGTATACTTTGAATAAAGTCTTCATTTATACCCACAGTATCGTTTCGTACCTTTTCATTTGAACACCCCTTGTATGTACAAATAGAATGTAAAAGCGAGCGACGAGCAGCATTGCTGTGCGCACTAATGCAGGAATGTGAATGTCTGACTGTTGTTTTCAGGACAGGGCAGTCGACGACATGGACTTATATAGTTCTTACTCCTATCCCCTCATTGATGGCCGTTTCACTGTAAGTAAGCAGCTCTCCTTTCTTCTCCTCTCTTTACGCTGCTTGCCATCAATACAGGCTCTCACCTTTTTGTTTTTCGTTTCTTTCTTTTCTCTTTTTCCATACAGAGCACAGGGTCCCGCAGGTTGTTTCAAAAGAATGCTATTTAGAAAATCCGAATCCAATAGAGATCGGGCTCTTAAGCATAGTGAATTTATTTGGATTTCATCTCCATAGTGTGGTGTGGAAGTTTCGAAACAGATGAGTTTTTAGCTTTGTCACTAATCGTGACTGAGAATTGTGAAGTCTCCTGTATTTTTAATTGGAATGCTTATCCCTATTAGCTAAAGGGATCTTAACTTAATTTAGTAGAAATGATAAAATATCAAAGAAATTGGGAATTTTTTTATCAATGAAAAAGAAATGCGAATTATATGCCATTTGCTCCTTTAAAAATAAGTTGCTTATCATGTAATTAAATTCTAAAATCAGGGAACATGGTGAATTTAAATTTTTCTGGATTTTTGAATGGAGTAATATTTCTGTATGAATTTGGGAAATCCTATTTTTCCTATATCTTCATTTCCAGTTTAAACAATATACAAAATTCTTTCCGATTACTTCAGATCACTTTAAAAAAGTTGCTTTCTTTTCACTGAAATGTGAAATTTTACATTTGATCTAGTCAGTGGAATGAGAAATAATAAATCGATGGATATGGAATTTCAAAAAAAAAAAATATCAACATCCTAACTATCCAGTTAGTTTTAATTATATTAACGTCCCATTTTAAAGCGATACTAGAGCTGTTTTGGGACGGACCTCGTAATTTTGAACCGCGGTGAAATAACGAGGACGACACCTGAGCTGGCACCCTCTATCTAAACTTCCACACCATTCCAGTGGAAGGACATTTGAACCTAAAGTGCACCAAACAAGCTTACACGACGGTTCTTCAGTGGGATCGGGTCTCGCACATGAAATTATCCGGTTCCGAAGACGAGACCTTACCACCAAGGTCCCAACTTTCCAGTTAGAAACTGCTTACTGATTATTATTGAGATTAAAATATGTGTATTAAAATTTGTTCCAGAACTGAATTAATCAAATGGTAATCTCGGTCTTGGGATCATAAGTTCGTTACCCAATTCCTTAAGTAATTTAAATCTATCAGAATGAAACTTCTCCTGGTGGTAGGGATGGGAGTTTCGAAAGAGGATTCTGTCTTTCTTTGAAACCTGCGACTCTGTGCCCTGGTTTTTTTTATTGATGTTTCCCTTCTTTTAGTTTAAGGAATGTCAGCTTTAAGAGCTAATATATTTTTTATTCAGTTTTGCCTCCTTTGTAGTTCCCCATAGGACACGCGAATTTTCATTGTCACTTTATTCAGTGCTGTTCTGCTCGGCGTTCACGCTGCAATAGTGCGTTTATAGCAATGCTTAGACTTAGCTGCAAATTGTTTTGAATAGTTCTATAGATATCTGTATTTTTAATTAACTATTAAAAATTGAAATTATGATAGCATTTAAATTAATTTGTAGTCGCAGTGTTTACTTTTATTTTAATTTCTTTCTAAAATTTTAGCTATGCTCTATATTATATTATTATAACAACAATTCAAATAATAAATGCTTTTTATAAAATATTTATGTACATATTTCATAATGGTGTAAGGAATAAATATAGACTTTTTTCTCATTTAATTTCTGATAACATTCTAAAACAATATTGAAAACAACTGCTTTTAATATTATTTTATTTGTTTAATATTGATTGAATCAATATTATTTTGGAATGTTTAAAATAACTTGAGAAAGGCAATAATTTTATGACATTCAGTTTTAATTAATAATGATAGAAACATTAATTTTTTCAATATATATATATATATATAATATTATGATGTAAAATACTCTAGTTTTCTTCTCAAACTTGCATTTGGTCTTTTCTGCTTTATGACAAATTAAATGAAAACTGTTTTTAATTTAGTTTTTTCAATAAAATGAAAATTGTTTGCAAAAAAATATTATAATTGTTATTTTAAGTGAACTCGCCATTCAATTCTATGTGGTTTAGAATATCGTATTCTTCAGTAAAACGTTGATCATATTCTTCTAAATGCTTTGCTGTGATATATAAATTAATTAAAGTAATTTGAAAGCAATCAGGCCAATTAATACATCCATTCATTTTCTGTTTATTGAGAATATTTCAAATGTCACACATCGAAAGATACTTTCAGTCTTCATGTGTTAAAATGGCTCCAAGAAACATTAATCCTTTTTCTTTTTCGGAAAGAAGGAAAATAATACACAATTCTTTATCTTTGCCATTAAATGAAAAGTAATAATTGCAATGAATTTGTGTGATAACAAGTAGATAAAAATATAAAAAAATTTATTCGTTACGATAAAAGGGAAAATCACTGAATATTTTAAAAAAAGTTTGAAAAAAAAATTTTTTCGAACCACAAATTGTATTTTAATTTATACTTCCTTGAAATTAAAGAATATATATAAAAAATATATTTATATTTTTCCATATATTAATTAGCTAAAGAACGTCATTTTCTTTCCTTCGAAGTTTATTATCCTTTTATAGCAATTGAATTAAACCCTCAAGTTTGAAAAAAGTACTTCAAAAATTTCCATTTAATGCAAATAAGGAGATAATACATACATAACATAAAACAAAGCATTTGATTATTACAGTAATCATATATCTTAAGTACTGCAAATAATTGTGGGAGCGATTCAAAATAACTTTCAACATATGGTGAACAATTCACAGCTAATATTAATGATTATATTGATCAGATTTTTTATTCATTGTGAATAAAATTGAAAAAAGATTTTCTGACAACCTACTTTTGGTTCCATTTCTGAAAGTTACAAAATTTTAATCGTATTAATGCCATCTTTGAGAAACTTTGTTATGTTAGTCTCAAAAGCCTCCCGAATATATTTTTCTACACTAAGTCTAATCTCATATTTAAAACAAAACTCTTTCTTAACGTACATGATCAGCGTCCACGCAAGGAAAAAATAATTAAAATTAAGTAAATGCAGATTTTGATCAAAAATTGACAAATATCATTTAAGTTTTTAAAACGAACAAGATTCATAATAAATACATGCAAACGTTTATGATATTAGTTGTAGGAAGCAAATACTATACTCGCTAATACTAAATTCGCTATTGACCATAAGAAATATCCACGATGCTAGATTCACACAGTTTCAGTTATAGCTACTGAGAAATAAAAAATGATAAATGGAAACAATAAGAAATCGTTATTTCTTAAAAGATAAGATATCAATGGATTGAATGAAAAATATTCATTCACATGAGCAGTTATCTTTATATTTTTAAAAATATTTTCTTGGAAAAATTTTCTTTTCTTCTTCATTTTAATTAGAAACGATTTCTCCCCAGCTGATAAATAAAATAATGAAATGTGTCTAGCTTTCTATATTCTGCCAGTTTTCTTTAAAACCAGCCGAAGTGGTCTTTCTCGCATACTCTAATAAATGTATTATCCCAGACAATGCCGTTCATGACATTGACATGCTATAGTTACCAAATATTCACCTTTGGCGGGAATTGAGCCTTTTACCATGGGATCTTTGGCATATTTTTTTGGCCATTGATGCCTGGCATACAGTTAAAGTATCTAAAAAATCAATTTGTATTTTTGGCATATTTTTCTCAACCGACTGAAACAAAAATTTAGCACAGAAAGTACATATCGACGGACAGCCTTGTTGCCAGTCAACCGGTCAACCCCTTGTTTGATTTGGCTCCGAATTTGATATGTGTTTACAATATAGATGTTAATTATGTGCACTGAACTTTATGTATCCAACTCTCTTCGTTTTGCACTCAATTAGCACAAGATATTGCACGATATTCCCACGATACTCTCCGATGTTCTGAATGCTGGCCAATGTCGGAAAGATATCATAGTTCGAGTTCGGATTTTTTTAATGGTTACAATGCTTTCTCTGTACTTCGCAAATGAAAAGTTCGTGAGTATTTTACTTCGTAAGTAAAAATCATTTTAAAGATTTTTTATGAAGAATGTCAAATAAAAATAATCTACATTAAAAAAATGCATTTTCTTCATCTTCTTATTTTATCACGTAAATAAAAAATAACATTATTACAGATTCAAAAACTTTTCGTACTAAAATGATGAAAAGTATTAATGGAGATAAAATATTCATTGGCTCTTATTATAACTTGTCCCTCGTGGAGTAATCATTATTTTTGATTAGTGTAACGATGTTTGGCACCAAATGCAACGAACTTGGCAGGCAGCGAGCCAAATCAGGCGCAATGCGTCCCACAGTGCAGAAGTGATTACGCGCTCAAATTAGAATCTTTACCGAAAAATGATAAAAGTGGAACACCGATTAAGTAATAGCGTTGAGATATTAGATGATTAGAGCTCGCCTCACCAACTCTGAAACAAGATGAAGATTTACTATTCCAAACGCAAATTTGCATTTATTTAATCTAATATATAAAAATGAATTTTTGTTTATTCGTATTTTATGCGCTGCCTTATCATTCATCCGATGGCGATGAAACTTTGCAAACTTCTTGCTTTGAACCTAGAAAATCCATGCTGTGTGTTGGATGTACAAGAGCCGGACAGCCACGAAATTTATGTTTTTGCTGAAAACAAGAAACATAATTATTCAAGTATATTTTAGGATAGACAAAGTCAAAAAAATAGAATAAATATTATGTATACTTCTCCTTTATGCATCATTCAATTTCAGTGAATGTATTTATTGCCGACAAGAAAATAAAAATCATTCTTTCTATCATTCCTAATGAAAGAAGACAGCTATTTCAAATTTCAAAGGATATAAGATTTTAAAATCTACTTAATTAAATTAGTTTGTATTACATTCGTTAATAGTAAGTATATTTTATTTTCCGAAGATATGAAATTTAGGAATATTAAAAAATAGGAAAATTTAGAAAAAATAAAAAATATTAAAATCAAATTATAAAATTAAAAATTTTAATTTAATCGGTTAGTGGAATATTGCGTCTTCTATTATTGTCAGTTAGCTCATTTTTCTGATACTGACGCTTGGACAGTCAAAGGACTTGCATCTTACTTTTCAAACTTCCAAAATGCATTAATAAGAGAATGATTGAATGCATGGCCAAATGTGACAGTCATAGATTATATATTACTAAATGGATTAAGAAATCTAAATTTATATCCTTTTGACCACGGTGATATAATGTTGGCAATACAGATCTCTCTGTCGATATTCTATAGCTTCATTTGACACAAAATATTAAATAAAAATACAAACTGAAATCAAATATTGGAACAAAAAAAGCCGTAGTTATACATCCAAACCTCATGTGTGTAAACTACCAAAATACCTTTTCCCCAAATGTTTGATAAGACTTCCCATCGTTTCTCAAAACGTTCCTTAGATAAATCTGCGGTTTCCGTATGTCTAACAGCATGTTCATATTGTTTAAGGCAAATACGTAGTAAGTAGTGTTTGTTTCCGGTTGTTTCATTGTACTTTCAGAAGATGAAAATAAGAAAATGCGAAGAAAACAAACTGAACGACAAGGGGCTTAAAAACGAATATCCTAACTTTGCCCGGCTATTAGAAGAAGAAGAAAAATTATTCTTGTTCGTAGTAAATTACAAATATCAGTTTAAAGTTTAAATTCAACACAATTATAAGTGTTCATTGTATGTCCCTCTAAAAAAAAATTGGTATCAAGGCGATAGGATAGTCCATTTCCCTATTTTTTCCTAATAATGGGTGTGATGCTCTGAAAATCTGATGATATTCGTGTCTTTCATTTATCAACATCAGCTGGTAACGGGGAAAAACACCTCCTGTTGAATGGAGCCCTAGAAAAGAAGCACGTGTACGTACAGATTTGCATCATTTCAAAACTTCATTCCAGGCATGCAGAAAAAATTGCGGGATGAGTGAAGGTATTGCTTCGAAATCTTTCACGTTTTTGGATCGGATTCACATTGAGCACTTAATAACGATGGTCATTTAAATTTTTAACTGCCATTTTTGATTTCCGACGAACAAGACTATAGTTTGTTTTGTTTTCTTTTAACAGATTTGAAAAGTTGGAATATTCTTTTATAAACACTCTGTGCATTTCCATTACACCAGATGTGAACTTTAAATAGATACGGCTATCTATCTGCAAACCAGTTAATAAATCTATTTTTTCACTCGATTGAAATTCCTGTTTGAAGCCCATTTCTTGACTTCTTTTATATCTTCTTTCTTCTGACTGGATGTACTTTTTGGTGACTCGAGAACCATCTCCAGAATTTTTCTAATAATATTTTGGAGCTCCATTAATTAACGATACAAAACTTTGAGTTCAATGCAGCTGTAAAACATTTAGTGAAGCGATCTGAAATTCGCACGATGTTTTGTTTGATGCCATTCGATAGTAAATAATGACAGATATTTTTATGCCACGCTAGCCAGCGTGATTGCTAGTATTGTAAATACAATATTAATTACTGAAATTCTTAAGTTCCATGCAGAGAAAAAGCATTTATTGTCTCTTTAACCACAGTGTGAAAAATAATCAAATTCAAAAAATATATTGCATAATATTTTAAATGCCCTTCTGCCAGATAAGCAGAAGTACAAAAAAATAAATTTCATAGATTTTGAAAAAAAAAAAAAACACGAAATGCTCCATAATATTAGTAATGTGCACTTGAAAAACATGTAACACTTTTTCTTTCTCGAAAACTGTTACCTTTGTGTAGCTTTCTTGTCTTTACACTGTTATTCCTCTGATCCCTTGAAAAGTGCAAAACCGGGATAGTATTGCATTTTTTAATTCAAGTTCTGGTCTAACATTAAAAAGAAAAATGACCGCCTGTACATATGCATCCAGCCATTTTTCGAGCTCGTATCTCTTGTCTATCTGCTGATCGGAAAAAATAATTGAATTTAGTGGGAAATTTTCTACCTGTCATATTTTCTGTGATTTTGAGGGTTTTCAAAAGATAGTAATCGCATGAGTGGAAAGAATCGAAATTGGTTACCTTATCATCGGGGCAATTTTCTTTTTCAATCTTCTTGAAGTGATTTTTTTTTTTCTTCTTGCTTCCCACGACCTTCCGATCGTGTTTCGCTTCGCGGATTTCAATGTCAATGGAACCGCAATCCACATTATCGTTCCGGATGTTCAATCTTTAGTCCAACATTTTGCACGACACGCCGCTGCAGATTTCAATTCCAGCTTTTCGCAAAGGCTTTTTTTTTTTTTCGTTTTCTTGTATTTAGATTCCTCCAAATGTTTTCTGTTGTTGCAAAGCGTAATGATGCTTGTTTTACATCGAGATTGGCTTTGGTATTGGAAAGACGGTCGTCACTTCAGGAAACATTTTTATTTTGGGGAAAACAACATTTTGCGTTCGATGGTGCTTTTCAGATAGACCCGGATGCCAAATGATGAAGAAACTTAATGAGTCGCAGTGTTTTAGAATTTAGTACTTAGTAGTGGTTTTATTCACTTGCTTATTTTATAAATGTAACTGACAAACTGAATTAAAATATTTGAAATCAATGCTAGAATTTTCAAAGAATTCACTGTAGCCTATTTTATAAGTGTGACCAACTACATTAAAATATTTGAAATTAAAACTAGAATTTTCAAAGAATTCAATTCGACATATTTTATAAATGCGACAAACTGAATTAAAATATTTGAAATCAATGCCAGAATTTTTAAAGAATTCAATGTAATGTATTTTATAAGTGTGATCAACTGAATTAAAATATTTGAAATTAATACTAGAATTTTCGAAGAAATTAGTGTGACATATTTTATAAATGCGACAAACTGAATTAAAATATTTGAAATCAATGCCAGAATTTTTAAAGAATTCAATGTGATGTTTTTTATAAGTATGATCAATTGAATTAAAATATTTGAAATTAATACTAGAATTTTCGAAGAAATCAGTGTGATATATTTTATAAATGTGACCAACTAAATTAAAATATTTGAAATCAATGCCAGAATTTTTAAAGAATTCAATGTGAAATCTTTTAAGATTCGAACGTAATCGTATACTGTTTTAAGGATTTCAGACTCTCTATTGCAAATGTTGTGTTTATAAGTATGATCAATTGAATTAAAATATTTGAAATTAATACTAGAATTTTCGAAGAAATCAGTGTGACATATTTTATAAATGTGACCAACTAAATTAAAATATTTGAAATCAATGCCAGAATTTTTAAAGAATTCAATGTGAAATCTTTTAAGATTCGAACGTAATCGTATACTGTTTTAAGTATTTCAGACTCTCTATTGCAAATGTTGTGTTTATAAGTATGATCAATTGAATTAAAATATTTGAAATTAATACTAGAATTTTCGAAGAAATCAGTGTGACATATTTTATAAATGCGACCAACTAAATTAAAATATTTGAAATCAATGCCAGAATTTTTAAAGAATTCAATGTGAAATCTTTTAAGATTCGAACGTAATCGTATACTGTTTTAAGGATTTCAGACTCTCTATTGCAAATGTTGTGTTTATAAGTATGATCAATTGAATTAAAATATTTGAAATTAATACTAGAATTTTCGAAGAAATCAGTGTGACATATTTTATAAATGCGACCAACTAAATTAAAATATTTGAAACCAATGCCAGAATTTTTAAAGAATTCAATGTGAAATCTTTTAAGATTCGAACGTAATCGTATACTGTTTTAAGGATTTCAGACTCTCTATTGCAAATGTTGTGTTTATAAGTATGATCAATTGAATTAAAATATTTGAAATTAATACTAGAATTTTCGAAGAAATCAGTGTGACATATTTTATAAATGCGACAAACTAAATTAAAATATTTGAAATCAATGCCAGAATTTTTAAAGAATTCAATGTAAAATCTTTTAAGATTCGAACGTAATCGTATACTGTTTTAAGGATTTCAGACTCTCTATTGCAAATGTTGTGTTTATAAGTATGATCAATTGAATTAAAATATTTGAAATTAATACTAGAATTTTCGAAGAAATCAGTGTGACATATTTTATAAATGCGACAAACTAAATTAAAATATTTGAAATCAATGCCAGAATTTTTAAAGAATTCAATGTGAAATCTTTTAAGATTCGAACGTAATCGTATACTGTTTTAAGGATTTCAGACTCTCTATTGCAAATGTTGTGTTTATAAGTATGATCAATTGAATTAAAATATTTGAAATTAATACTAGAATTTTCGAAGAAATCAGTGTGACATATTTTATAAATGCGACAAACTAAATTAAAATATTTGAAATCAATGCCAGAATTTTTAAAGAATTCAATGTGAAATCTTTTAAGATTCGAACGTAATCGTATACTGTTTTAAGGATTTCAGACTCTATTGCAAATGTTGCTAAATGTACTATACAAAAATGAAAAAGTTACGATGTATTGAACAACGGAATACTTATAAATGCTGCAATTTATTTTGGAAGCAGAGGGAGGAGGTCTCCTGGAAGCTTTCTCGCATAATCTCCAATAAATTTCTATCCTCCTGCCTCCGCATAAAAATATGGACATAGGATAAGGCCATAAATAACGTGTACGATATTGATGAGCGATATTTATGAAATATAGATGTTTGGTATGAATCAAGCATTTTTACTTAATCCGTCACGAGAATATGTATTTTGGATGTCTTTTGGCCTATTGACACCAAAATTTGGCACAGATTTACAGTTGTAAACAAAATATATACACTAAAGTTATATATATAAAAAAAGATTAACTGTCGAAATCTTCGTAGAATTCAAAGAAGAATCTTACTTAGAGTTTATACGTGGCTACAGAACTGTACGCTACGAAGCCTGCTTTGTCATTTCGGGGTTTCCCCCAATTGACCTTTTCGTCCTTCAAAATAAAGATTTCAAAGATAACGTTATAAAAATTACACAAGATTCCAAAGTGTCTTTTTCCAATCTTCCCCATCCTGCTGAACGTGTTCCTATCGAAATTATCGATTATAAGGACAATGCTCTTAGCAATTTTCCTGTAGTGTGTTTTACTGATGGCAGTAAACTCAACCACCGTGTTGGACTTGCTTTTGTTGTGTTTCAAGACGCAGTTGAAATGGAACACTTTATGTTTAGAATTCCCGATGAGTGTAGTGTGTTCCAAGCAGAATTGCTGTGCCTCAGTAACTCGCTCAAATGGATCGTAAACCACTGTACTCTGTCATCCAGGTTCCTTATTTGTACTGATTCTCTCTCATCCTTATTTTTATATGTACATATTTTATTTCTATGTATGCAGTTGTTTCAACTTACCTCTGTAAGCCTTGTGCTGTACTTTGTGGTGCGCAAGGATTGACTTATTATTAATAAAAAAAAAGTTATATATATTGTACACTGCAGTTCTCACAAGATGACATATTTGACAGAATACAAAATAGCTTCAAAGTTGGGACATAAATCTGATAAATAAAACATGCAATTCATAAAAATAAATAATTTGATACAAAGTTAAAGTACAGAGTAAACAGTTTTATAAGCAAAATGCGTATTTGTTTAATTTCCATTCCCACAACATAACTGAGATTTTCAGTAGACATTTTTATTTCTTGAAATATTGAAGGCTACGTATCACTTAATTTAGCTCACAACATACAATATTAACAGTAACACCTAGCTTGATACACATGCACTGTGCTTTTTGCATGCTCCCTTCCAAGCAAAGCATGAAGAATTCGATTTGAAACAATTTGCGTTTTTTTATTATTATTATTATTCATCTATTGCTGGATACCTGACTTTTAAATTTGCAGTTAAAAAAGACTCTTTCGGGATTTAAAAAAAATAAAATCACTGATAACAATTAAAATTAAGAAATGTACTAAAATTCTTTTCCTTTCCTTGGTAAAGATCTTAACTGTTAATGGATGTTATTAAAGTCATCCGTTTTCAGTGATATTATTAAACTTTCTTTCATGTAGTGTCCATACTTGAAAGAAACATGAACACTATACAAAAAATGAAAAAATCTTTATCTTTTATGGTTCAAAATAAAAGGCAAAGATCTTTTAATTTGAACAATATTTCCACATATTGTCAATAAATTTTCAGTACCAGGCATGATAAAATGAAAATTTTCTATCATATTTTAATCTATCTATTTATCATGTAGTAACCCTCTGTCTTCACAGTCACAAGTATCCTACTTTGTAGACCTTAAACTAATATGTTATGCAAACTTCAGTATTTCTCATGTTGTGATCTGGATCACCTCTGCCTTCATAGACTCAGTGATCAAACTTTGTAGTCCTTACCTTGATCATACACAAGTGCATTGATTTGCAGTAATCATGCACAAGGTATGATCACCTCTGTCTTCGCAGGCACAAGGATCTTACCTTGCAAAGCTTAAATGAAAATGTTATGCAAATTTCAGTGTTAATCACATAGTGATCTCGATTATCTTTGTTTTCGCAATAACAGTGATCATACATTGTAATGAATATGTTATGGAAATTTCAACTTTTCTTCGCAATCACAGTGATCATACATTGTGACGAATTTATTATGCAGACTTCAGTACAAAACCGTTTTCTCCGCAGGACAACGAAGCCGCTTCGGAAGAAGACCAGCACGCTTGGTACTCCGAAGTGGTTGAGAGGTTGAAAAAGGCGAATCAGTACAGGGAGAGGAGCTACACCGGGGCGCCCCTCCACTCTTCGGAACCCTTGCCCCTAGAACTTCTGGTGCGAGACAGAACCATGCTCTCACCCGTCTCCGTCGCCTCCTCCTCCAGGTAAGCGGCCACAACATGCTTCGTAAAAGAGGAAAATCATTATTTTGTTTTGTTTTATTTTATTGTACGGAAAAGAATAAAATATCAAGCTAAATGATTCATCAAAAAGGATTCATGAAAAAGTGATACAAATTCATTTTTCTTCATACTACAGAAATAAAAAGAAAAGTATATGAAACAAGTAATATTTATATAAAAAAAAATTAAAGTCAATTCCTACTTTCGCAAGAATTGAACACGCATTCTTCTCCTTCACGTGAAAAATACTGAAATCCTTGCATTTTACCGATTGAGCTACTGCCTGTTGATTTCAATTGTCATTACAAACTGCTAAAATTCTATTTAAAATATTTAAAATTAATTAAATTCAATAATTAATGAATTAACATTTGAAAAAAACTGTATTAACATTAAATGTCATCCACTACAAGTTTAAAAAAAATGTATATGAACTTGAGTGGATGAATAAAAAGTATTTTATTAAGGATGGAAAATTTGAATAAGATATATATATAAATATAGGGAGAGTGGGAACTAATAGTAGGAATTGAAAAATGGGAACAAATAAAAATTGTCGTATAGGAAAAAGAAAAAGAAGGAAAAGTTTAAAGAAATAAAAGAATAACAGAAGGAACAAAAAAGCAATGTTTAATAAGTGCCGGAAAATATCGAATTGATCTGTTTTCTTTGTGCCAGAATTTTTTTCCGAATCAAGATTACCGTCATTTAATTTTGTTTCAGGAATCACCGCCACACATTTATTTAACTACGCAAACAGCATCAAATTTGAACCCATTGGCACTTACTTTAAAATCAGTGACATGAAGCAACTTCTTTTTCTTAATTAGCTGATGCCTGGGGAGTTCGATCAAGATTTTATACTTAGAGAATAATTTCATTATATTTTCTAACAAATTATCCTAAAAATGGCGAACGGTTACAGCCGTCATTTGTTTTTATTGGCTGAATTTCTCTGATATACAAAAGAAGGGGGGGCTATAGATGTTTCGGTAGAGGTACAGATCACAACGATATTTATTGGTAATAATTTAATAAAAAAGAAAAAAAATATTTTTTTAAAAAACAAACAACTTTATTTTGCACATTCATTCAGTTTATTTGGGAAAAAAAAGACCATCACTTTTACAATAATTTTTCCGATGCAATTTTTTCATAATGGTGGGAAAAAAATGTTATTCTCACTAGAACTTTTGCGAATAACAAATTTTATAAAGATTTTCCAGTAATAATTTCAAAACAAAATATTTGATGTTTACGTAATAACACATTAAAAGAGACTATGGATGTCGTAAACTTCTACGAAGATGTTTATGCAAACAATTTCCAATTCTAAGAATAATTAACATAAAATAACTACACCACTTGATCTGAAATATTTCATCATTCATTCAAGGAAAAATTTAGAAGGAAATGGATTTTAACACTGATAAACATTTTAATCGTTTATTCATAAAACTAAGAATGTATGGCGACCGTCGTTTACATCTACATTCAAGAGCACAGAACGGTTATAATCAGCGGATTCGCATTGACGTCATCGCATTCATCTTCACCTCAGCAGTGGCAACAATCCTTCTCGTTTCTCAACCAAACGGTTTATATATTAGTGAAGAATAATAAAAATATCGTTTGATATTTAATATTCTAACAAATAAGAAATTGAAGGTATAAAAATGAATGAGAAATCGCGTTTCAAAATGAATGCTAAATAAAAAAAAAATAAAGAATTTCGGCAATTCATAATGAAGTAGGCGAGAACTTGTAATTTAAAATATTGAAATGCCATATCTATAATAATATTACGGCTTTTATAAACAAACCTTTAATTATAGTTTAATTAAAAACATGTCATTTTATTAGAGATTAGCTTTTAAGTTTTTTAGAGATTCTAATTCATTATAAAGCTTCTTAACAGCAGCTTTGAACGATATGCTTATTCATAATAAATGCATTTGTTTAAAGAATACCTGGTTACATATCATATGGTACTATTAAACGTCTTTTCATATTTTGCAGCTAAGTCGGCTTATGACAGAAATTTACTGTTTTTGTAGTTACTTGGTAACAAATGGAGCATTTCTTCAACTTTTCTTTTCAATTTAAAACTGTATGGGATTTGCTACTTTAAAACAGAATGATTTCTCATATGTCATTGGACATCCATTTGGTTTCATATGAAAGCTATTTTATACTTGTTTCTTTGTGAGGTACACAAACTCTGTCTGAAACTACCCTTCGAATACTAGAAGAAATGCCGTACTTGCAATGCGAGTCTCTGAATTTTGATAATCCCACCTTTATTTGACAAAAACACACTATTAATTCATATTGGAAATGTGCGTACTATATTATAAATTATATAAAAATATAATAAATATTTTTCATATAATTATTTTTTAGCTTTCTGTAAGCATTTTATTTGTTTAAATATAGATATATGTCGAGTAAACAAATTTTGATATCTGTGGTTGTAGAATTTTAAATATAAAAACTGCTGTTGACTGTTTAATCATTTGTTAATAAGCAAAAATAATATAATAACATCACCTTTCCAAAATTAAAACAATTTTGTTGCAGAGATTTCAAACTTTTGAAAATAATTTTTGACCGTGTTTGTAATATTTGTATACTTGTAACAACTCGTGCGTAGCTCTATTCGCAGTTATAATGAATTTATTCCTTGCAAAATAAAAGATTAAATTTACAGAAATGCTGCTTCAAATATTTTTTTCAGCTTATTCTTAGTTTTCTAGAAAAAATACAAATTGTTATGCATATCCTTTTATAAAAACATCTCAAATTAAGGCAACTACAGAATAAGTAAAGTTAACTAAAAGCAGAATATATTACTGAAATGCTTTTTTTATCTATTTTTATTTTTACTTAAATTTGATTAACGCAAAGAAAAAAAATGTTGCAGAGAACTAGAATATGTATAAATATCAGTGCATCATTTTGTAATTTATGAATTATTTTTTTAATATAAGCAAATGTCAACACTCAGAAGTTTGAAAGAAATGCTGTAATAACCCAAGTTCTAACACAATTTTCTAATATCAAATCTAAATAAAAGCTTTAATAAGCAATTCACCATAATGCAACCCATTTCTCAAATTTTATTTAATCCTAATATGTATACTTCATTTAAACTATACTTAGGCAAATATTAAGGTTTTCAATTAGTATACTCTCTTATTTATGAAATTATGAGGATTATTACAAACAAAAAAAAATAGAGGAGGAAATAAAATTAGGAAAAAGAAATATGGAAAAAATTACTATGAAAAACAATATCAAATATATAAACACTAATGCAATTAACCTATCAGAAACTAATAATCATAATAAAATAAAATAAAATGTGAGTTATAATTAAAGCAGTATTTTAAGTAATAGTCAAAAATAAGTAAATAACGTCATATACAAAGTAAACAATGGCTGATAAGAGATCAAATTGTGTTATCTTTTTTTTTGTTGTGAGGAAAAAATTATTACAGCAGGTAAGACAATTGGATATAGGAAAACTGTTCTTTAGTTTATAGATTGATTTAGTTATATCAACCTCCCATTTGGAGGTTGTGGTGTCCTAATAATTTTGAACCCAGTCAGGTGACAAGTACAACAGCTATTTCGATACCTCATTCTGAACACTTCCCACGCTACAACAGTTTAAAAATATTAGACAGCAGATCGCAAATTTAATGTCGCTCGCCCTGATCCTGTGAAATTGGGTTTCGAATCTTAATAAAAGCTATTGAGTTTTCTTTTGCAAATAAAGAAAAGACAGAGAAATATGCTATTATTAAATTTGGAACTAGGACTTCTCATGAGAAGAAATCAGTTACGATTTTAAAAAAAATTCAGAATTCTATTTCGTCGTTTCCATTGATGTTTTTAGTAAAGAAGTTAGTTAGTTCATTCAGTTTATTTATGAACTCTTTGCAACTGGCAAATTTCTTTTTGAATCCGAAATACCGGGGCTGAAAATAGCGCCGAATGCTTGTTGTCAGCAGTTTCCAGGTAGGAAATTAATATTTACGCTAGCGAGCCCACGCTTTCCCCCGGTTGCGCCACTGCTTCTTAATGGCTCCATTTATCGACTTGCACAGTTCCGAAAGCCAGCAAAAATATCGGTATGGCAGCAACTTGCCTTACATGAATCACCTGCTATCTTTTCACGTCAGCTTCATGAAATGAGTTTCTAAGTGTTATTTACACCGCTTAGCGTTCATTCGAATTTAAAGACAAAAAATAAGCGAAGCAAACTTTACGCTGCATGAAGCACTTGCTACAGATTTTAATTGCTAAAAATAATTTTTTTCTATAAATTTAAAAATTATTATTTAAATATACTTAATATTTAAGAAATATGGAGGTTGGTAAAATAATCCAACTGATAAAAATAATTTTTTCTCACTAAAAACGCATCGACTTTCTTCTCCGCCATTTTGGAGCAAACAAGAAATAATTGATATACAGTACACTCCCGCGTATCCGGTTCGCGACGATCTGGCTTCTGTACTTCCGGCCTATTTTTTCAAAAACTGAGTTTTGATTCTTATCTTAGGATTACCTTTTCATGTCTGTGCATCATTTACTAGTGAAAAATAAAATAAGTTTTATTCAATTTTCTTGAGAATGAAGCTTACGATTTACGTTCATGTTTTGTTTAAGTTTCCTGCATTTGAATCGGTCATTACAGAATTTATGTTAAAAAGTGAACAGTTCGTATCTTTTAACTTACTTTTTCTCGAATGAATTCTTGAAACGTGCAGTGCAGTATATAAGCATATATAAATTACCAATACAGAGCCTTCTATTTTAACTCGACACGTTACCAGCAACTGCTTCTACGATTCACCAGGCGGCGGCCGCGGTCACATTCTGTGTGGCTTCAGATAAATGGCGGGTTTAGTACTCAGTAAGAAATGAGAAAATACGTATTATAAGAGTGAGTTTTGGATTTAAAAAACTTTGTCTTCTGGTATTGGTGAGCAAAGAAATGAGTTCATGGAACTCCAGCATATCCGGCTTTTTTTATCCGGCCTATCCTTCCGTCTTATTAGGTCGGATATTCGGGAGTGTACTGTATATATATATATTAATAAATAAATATTAATCCTATTTTGGTTGATATTAAAATAACTTACCAGACTTCACGAATTTTGTTAAAAGTTTTGCGTAAAGTGCCAATAACAATTTGCGCCTTTTTTTTAAACTTCTTTTTATTATTTATTTTTCTTTAAATGGTTGATTTCCTACAAAATTCCCAACGAAATAAAGGAGATAGGCAAAATTTTTCATATGCTTGTATCCTTATTAAAAAAAAAAAAGGTAAAAAATTTAAAAACAAATTGTAATACTGTAATCATAAAAGGTTTCCAGCATCGTAACTGCTGGAAACCTTGCAAACACAAATATTTAAAAAGATTATTTTCCTTTTCTAAAACTTTTTATAACGTTTCTTTAATTGCATAAAAAACAAAATCGTCTGCCATTGTAATTACTCTAACATGAACTTAGACGATCTGAAATGCTTGAAGCCCTCCTGTTTGTGACTTTTTAACTGTTCCCCTCCCCCAGGACATGGAAGGACGATCGGCCGTCGAAGGACAGGGGGCGATCAGCCCTCGCGCCGGTCCACCACCGCAAAGAGAAAAAAGACGCCGCGTAAGTATATGCGCATCCTGTTCGCCAGCCTGCATGCGTAGCGTCCGTTTGTAGAGCATTTCCTGCCTCCCTTCCTCTCGCAGTGCTTAATGACCTGGCAAACCACGACTTCACACTCCGATGCCAATACATCAAACTAAAATATTAAATTTCAGAGCGTAATATTATTTTTTTTTATTTATTTAGATTGGCAATGGATGAAATAAAATGAACAAATCAGGCAATCATTGGACAAGAATAGTTAGAACCAAATTCCTTCTTTTATTGTTTTCTTCAATAATGCGTGCAAAATTTTTGTCTTCTCTTTTTCGCTGACAGCAGATATGAAATGAAATAAGAGAACAATTTTGTACTGCGGCTGTATTTTATAAGAAAAGATCTGCAAATTTCCTAAACCGAATAGTCAAGAGGCAGATACTATAATCAGCATGGAAAAATAGACACGGACTTCTTTTACTTTATACTAAGCACCCTTGGTCACTATATTGTTCGTCCAAATGATTGACTTTTTAAGCTGTTAAATAACTTACAAGGTATGCCATTTTTTAAAATCATCTCATTATTTAATACATATAACAATAATGATCCTTATTTGAACATAAATTCTGTCGAATCAGTTTATTGGAAATTAAAATGTGTACATATTACGAAATAATAGTCAGTGAAAATCCTATTTGGAAATTAATATCAAGCAATTGAATGTTTTGAATGGATTATTTTGAATTCCAATGTAATAATATTTAACTCCTCAAATGAGTTAAGCAAAGCGCTCAATTATATCCTGTAACATTTCAATCTTTTATTAATAATTAAATACCTAAAAGAAAATTATTTTTTGTATCTTTTATATTTCTGCAGTCTTACTCAAGCATCCCTGAGATTTCGTGCAAACCTTTCTGTTCTTATGGCTTATACTTTGTAAATGCCATTATGAAAAAACTGAAAAAGGTACTAGTATTTTGTACATCGATTTCTGGCAATCCTTGGCCATTTCCATAGAAAATTGGCTCTCCATTTCAAATTCATTTTCCATGAAGTCATTATAACATAAACAATGTAAAATGTTTCGACAAGAAATAACAAAGTGAAAAAGTCTTTAAGATTTTGAGTATGGATCTGATTTCTAGTCCTTGGTAATGAGACGCTGATACCGAAATTTTGCTATTACCCGTATCAAATGATATCGCTGAAAGTGTGTGATTAAACCTCCAATAAATGTTTTCAAGAAGGAGCGTAAATTATACTCAAGCGATCAAAGAAATCAGCCGCCACAGAATAAAAGACTCTGTTCTGTTCTGGCGTGCAAATGTTTAAGCATAATGAAATGTCGATCACAGCAATGACGTCGCCAAAAATTTCCATCAGCACTTTAAATCTCCACAGAAAATGCATCATTCAAACGCTACCGCTGTGAAATATGCAAGGTTATAAATGGTTGAAACTCTGAGCAGCTTGGAATAAGACGTGTGTGAACGAATTCGCTTATTCCCTCCACCAAAGAGTAAAATATCGCCAAATAATCCATTATTGGCTTGTTGTTTCTGCATCTACATCAAAAGTTTTACATCTTCGTCATCCGCATCTGTATTTCAAGAGTTTTAAACTCGTTACCTACAACGAATGTCCTTATGGCCTTGTAAACATACGTAACGAATTTTTTTAAAAAAATTTGAAAAGCTGGGAGAAGCAGTTAAAAATTAACTCGTTTCTGACTCTTAACAAGAACCAATCAAGTTTAGAGGAAATTGCCTCATATCATAAATACACAGAATGAATTTTAAGCTTTAGAAATGAACTTGAAACAAGATTTGCAGACTTTAAAAACTTGAAGACCAAATTCTTTGGTTTCTTCGATTTTTTCTAAAAATAAAAAAAGCAATATTTAGCCATACTCGCTATTCTACAACTTAATGCAGATTTTAATACAAAATTAAGTGAAACGGGGATGTCTGAATTTTGCACATATTTGTCAAGCAGATTCAAAAACATTCAAAAATGGGTGCGAAATTAAAAGTGCTTATCGGTGAGAGCATATATTTATATTTAAAAAAAAAAAAAAAATAACTCCTATCAGATCAACGAATCCTGACATTTGCCATACGTCAGTTTCGAAAGTAATCACTGGTAACAAGATATCCACCGAAGTATTAAAGATGGTAGTAGAAAATATTGCCAAGTGTTAAGGTAAAAATTTTAACGCTTCAATTCCTTTTTTTATATTGTATTTTCGAATCAACCTTTTGCCTGTTAACTACTCAAGTTAAAGTGCTTCGCGTGAGTGGCCTGCGGTAAGCAATATGGATCGCTGTGGATTGAATTGATGGCTTGCGTTGGACGCACATATGCGCTCGTAGGCCAAAACTGTGATTGTTGCTGGATGCTCATATGGATATTTGGGAAAGTGCCCATAGCAGTCAAAAGGTTAAACTAGCGTTTCTATAAAAATTGAAAATTTTTCTTATTTTTCAGATAAGTTCATATCATTTTTTGGATAATTGTATGCTGATGAGACTACATTGACGACATTCGGTGACTTTTTTAGGGAACAAAATCGAATTTGGATTTTTTTTTTCTTTGCCTTCGATTTGGCAGTTAATTACAAAAGTGCAAAAATATAGTTTTTTAGTCCGTGTCATGCATTTTGACTCTGAATTGTTTCTGCGCTTTCTAACTTCCCAAACAATTTACTTGTTGAATTTTGAATCACTCTGCATTAGAGCTCCAGAAAAATTGCTATTTCATCATTAAAATAATTCCCAACTGCATTTAAAGAACAGGAATTCCTATTTGCATTCTATTCTCGATAATAAATAATTAGTGACGTCTTTAGCATCTTAGACATTTAATCCTTTAGATTTTTTTTTCTTGTAGATGAAGTGCTTTTTATTTGCTGTAGTTTTAGTAGCTTTGGAAAGAGGAATGCTTGCTTTTATCATTAGAAAGACTTTCTGACTATGTATTTCTGGTATTGCCAAGTCAGTTAAACTAACATAATTACATATTAATTAGATATTAACAGCTGATACTTGTGACTGAATTTAGTGTTAAATTTCAGCCTCTTGAACATAGGCTAGGTAGTGTTAAAATTCTTGATTTGGACTTTTGTTTTATAAGTTTCCAAATGAAATGCGACTGAAATCCGTTACTTTTTAAGTAAATTTAATTTAATTTTTTAATAATATAATGTTTCTCTTTCTTATCAATGTTTCCTTTATGTCCCTTTTTACAACATTTTTTAAGTGCATCCGTCGCTGCATTTTTTTTTACTACTGAAAAATCATTGTCCTTAGACAAATTTTACAACCAAGGCAAACGCAAAAAAAAATAACGCGTGGTGCTATATCAAGGTAATAAGCTGATTGTAGAAATCCCAGAATGTGATGCTTTGACAAATAATTTCAGTGGCCAAGAAAGAAGGACTGATAATAAGTAGGGGTATTATCATTATAAAATACCTACAACTTTTCTAAAGAACTTATCACTTGCCTCTTTTAGGATCATGCACATATTTTACGCAACAAGTTCTGTATTCTCGGCAACAATATTTTTAAGGATATTTTTTCTAATATCTCTGACAACGGCTATTTTTGCATTCTAATGGCTATTTGATACTAATGGCAGCACTGACCTCTCATTATCCTCGACACTCTATCGATCGTTGTCGAACTATCGGTATCCTTTTAGGTTCTAATTTGATACAGTGCTTTTCCATTGTATGATTCCACATTTGAGAAGTCTTGGAAAAATAATTGTCCAGCATTTCATGAGATTTGGCCAAAGCTGTTTGAAATTCAACATCTTTTCCACGCGACAAAAAGTTTTGACTATCGTAAAGCCGATATATGTGCAAGAGCTATGCCTATTTGAACTGGATAAAACAGCTCTAATGGATCGATCACATGACATTTCTTTATTGTACTATGGGAAATGGCATATTACACTTACATTTAGAAAATAGTTTAAAATGCCTGGACATTTTAAATTTAGAAGTATATTGGTTGCGAAAGAACTATCTTTGCGTGATCATCGTAACAGCAACCTCTCATAACAGAAAACGGCTAAAAAAACAAAAATATGCGTATTAATATTCCACTACAGTGACTTTTCTTGGAAAAATGGGAAAGTTTATAATCTCGAAATTTATTATCGCTTAATCCTTAGTGATATAATGTCTTCTTTAACTCAAACACTTGAATGTTGGTAGGACTCTTTTTTAAACGTCATTGCTTCGTTTTGTAATAATTTCAAATGAGTTAGTAAAGTGTTTGAATGCAAAATATCTTCTGAGAAACATTGGTTCCTTGATACGTTTTTAATAAAAACATAACTGGGGAATATTATGTATTTATCACATCTTTCCAGTTATTATTTGGCAGTAATCAAAAATGGAGCTAACCTTTTTTTTTCCGAAATTGAAATCAATTCGTGAAATAAAAATAATCGTGCATATAAATGCTATAAATGCCACCACACTGAGCTTTACATTGTCTTCCGCTATGCTGTGACATCTAGCCTTTTTTCTTGACCCAATAAATTCTTAGCTGTGATTGACCAGCACATTTGACGTGTATCACGTGAACTTGAATTGAATCCTTGAAGCAAAAATAGTAACATGATCAGATTTTATATATTATATGAAAAAAAAGGAAGAAATTTTCGAGGTTGAGTATTTTTTCTTGTTTTATTATTATTATTATAAAAGAATTCTATTAATTAGATAAAGACTTATATATTTGTAATTGGCCGATTTATGCATTTGTAATTGTTTCCATTATTCCAAAGTTTTTAATTTTAAAATGAGAGGTTCTATTAATTTTGAAATTTTTTGAAGAAACTTTAGAAATTAACAAACCTTGAAACAAACAACAAACCTTGTTTAAAAAGCAAATTAAAATCTTTTTTAAAAGAAAATATCATAGATAGGGTTATCTGTTTTAGATACTTATGTGGCTTTAAAGATTTTAATTTTCGAATTTTCTTTTATCATTTTAACAAATTTTGGTGAATCGAAAGATGTAGAATTTTATAAACAGCAAAAATATGAAATCGACATTTGAAAAAAAAGTTATATTCAAAACACATACTTGTTCAATTTGCTGAAAAGTAATTAAAAATTAAATTAATTGTGTAAAGTAATAATTTTTTTTCATTTAAATCTAAAAAAAATTTACTTCAAAATTTATTGCTTCAGCCCTTTGAAAGTTCAAAAAAACATATATCTGATTCTAAAAAATGAACATAAAATTTGAGAGAGCTCTCAGAAATATCTCAATTCCTTGCGAGACTTTTATATAAAGCTTGTAAAATATTCATCTTTTGATTTTCAGAGACCACATCGATTACCCAAAATCTCGTGAAGGATCAACGAAAAAGAAATCTCAAGTTGAGAAAACGACAGGTGAGTTTTTCTTTTCTTACACCCCCTTCTCAGTTGTAGAACGTTTGCCTGAATCATTTTCATGGCAGAGTATACAACAGCTGTTACATCAAAAGGACGTATGTCGAAAAGCACATGCGGCAAAGCATACAACATTTTGATGTGATTGTCGGAACACCTAGCATTTTGTGAGGAAATACAATAATTTCAGAGCAAGTATTGCTATTGATACCAATGTTTTGTTTCCATAAAATGTTTTGCAAAAACTGACATCTTGATAGCACAGAAATGATCTGTTTGCTTTATTTTAGTCACTCAGCATACGCATTCTACACTTGCATATCAATATTTGAGATTTCCACATAATTTTAAAAGCAAGTATTTACAAGTAATGCAAAAAAATGTGAAAATTGTATGTAGAAATAAGTGATTTTTTTTTTATCTAAAAAGAATTGTTTTAAGAACTTTTTCCGGTAAATGTTTTTGAATTAAACTCGTTACACACCTTCTGCAGCAAGATTTAAATTTAAACTCTGACTTCGGGATGAAACTCTGCCTATGATTTCAATATAGATAAACTAAAATTATAAAAACAGTTACGAAATAAATAATTTATGCATCTTTATCATTTCCTACTTTTTTTATGTAAAACTTAAAGAAGCAATGAATAAATAAGTATTTTATTGTTTCTGTATTTATTTCCCAATACCCCAATCACTGTCTTAAACTGAAATTTAAAAAAAAAATCAGTTATTTTAGTTAAAAATTCCTGAAGATTTTTAAAAGGTTCAGGACGTAAACAACACAATAATTCGTACATAAAAGCAAGTTTCTGTTTACATCCTGCCACATGCTACTTTAACCTAAAAAACCTATCCTTGAACCGTTTCCCAGTATCACCCAGCTCAATTTTAGCAACTTTGCTTGCCTTTTTTTCCTATAATCTACCCCCCCCCCCTACTCGAGTGAAAAAAGTGGCATGTTTAGAAGTGGCGGATTGTAGGTCAACAAACGAACGCAAGCATCCACCAAAGCGTTCTGTTCTATTTCAGTATAAATCACACGCGCCCCGACAATTAGTTCTGTTTCGCTTCTTCTTGCTCATTCTGCCGGTGCAAAAAGGTGCACGCGCTAACCCTCCTCCCTCTTTCAGTGCGACCCAAGTCAGCGGAACCCGTGATTCCTGTAAAGAGCGAGCACAAGTCGCCCAAGAGGACCCGGCCCAAAGCGCCCAGGGACCTGCCCGTTTACGGACACGGTGACCTGTCCGGAAGGAAGAAGGCCCACAAGCAGAGTGAGTGCAGCCTTTTGTTCTTTTTCTTCTGGCCACTTTGAAGGGGGGATGATTAAACCCTTCTTTCGTTCTCAACGAATGAGAGCGTGATTTAATAAACCCTTGGATTCTCTCACGATAAAATGGCTCTCGGACATGACATGGTAAGCGTCCCGGATTAGAAATTTTTTCAGTAGAGGTCAGTGATTCTTGAAAGCTGATTATTCAGTGACTGTTCGGTGATTATACTGTGATTATTCAGTGACCGGATGAGATCTCTAGAATGCATGCTTTCATTCAAGATTTACTTTATATTATATCATTATCTGTTTCAGGTTGTAGTTGGAGGGTGATTTGAAGTAATGAAACTTTATTCGTATCTAAAGATTATTTGTTTAAATATTTTTAATAAGTAAACTTGTACATCGATTCATTATCCATGAAATATTCTTCTGTTATCAAACGCAGTACTCGGAATTCGAAATCATACCTTTGAAGATCAGTTGTCCTAAGAAAATGAACATCGCGAGTAATACCGTTAGCTTAATTGTAGCAGCCATTTAGGGTACATATACAGAAATGATGTCCGTGCATTATATTTATAATTATTGTAATTAATGTAATTATCATTAAACTATAATTTAAAATTTTTCATTCATGAACATTATAAAATCGATATAAAGTGAACTGACAATCCATGAACACCTATGGACTGTTGATTGAATGAATACAGCAGACAGAAAGTATCATCTCATTAGGTGGCATAGAATCATCCGCATTTAAGGAAGGTGCATCTCTCTAATAAAAATTTTGGAAACTGAAAAGTAAATTTCCCTAAATAGAGTTTCTCGTTGCATTTTTCTAATGCTATATAATTGCTATTATAAAAAAAAATGTACGTAATACCAGCTTTAGAAGTCAAAATGTTTCAAGGAGTGATTAGTAAGCAGTTGATTTTCTCAATGAATGCCTTTCTATTTTGAATCCCAGCATACCTCAATTGCAAATAAATTCATGACTCTGTTAGGGCTTGAGTAAATTTTTTATTCTGCACCCTAATACGGTTTTTTATTCTTCAGTATTTTAAACAGAAATTTTGTTTCCAAACTTAATTTAAATTCATTCTAAATTCTTTCCTCCCTTTCTATTGATTTTTGCCTTTCTCCTTCAGCCTCCTCTAACAAAATTTGAATTTTAAATAATTTACATTAAAATCTTTTGCATTATTTATATACATTTATGTCATTTCTTAAGGTGATGTTTTTATTTTGTATTATAAAATGTATTTCTTACTTTTCGAATTCTCAGAGAAGGAGGAGAAAGGTAAATTCCATTATAAACTTTTTTTGGTTAATTTGAGCGTTATTAAGACGTTTACAATTGATTTTGATTGAAGAAAAGATATCCTAATACTAAAAACGTGTGTACTTTGAATTCCAAGAGACGTTTTATGTTGATGCTTGTTTTTTGTAGGGTTTTTTTTTTTTGATTAATTTAGTTTAGTGTAACTAGATGTTTTATTGAATGCAGGAAGACCTAAAAAATGACTCGAGTGAAGAGCTTTTTATTTATCCTTTTCCCTCAGTCTGTTGAAACTTTTGGAAGAAATAGATCGGCACATGATTAACACGCCATAGATTTTCTCACACTATATTTCTGTCCTGAATTTCTGGATGATCAGATCCAAAACTGTCTCCGCAAGCATCACCACTTCTTCCACTAATTAATTGAAAATTATTCGCGAATTGAAGTTCCATTGCATCGGCAGATATTTGGAGTACTTGACAATCCAGATAATTCCTTAAATAAAATCTACCTTAAAACCAGGAACAGATTATCATTATTCGAAACAGACAATTATCTAGAGACTCGAAATTTAAAAATCATCGATAGTTTCAGAGTCCTTTGTTTTCAAAGGAACTTATTCGACTGAAAAATGAGGTGTCATTTAAATTTTAAAACATTATTTTCTGGTTTTTTTTTTTTTTTTTTTTTTTCCTTCAGATTATCATTTTTTTTTCCACCAAATGATTGACTGGCAAGTCAAATAGCAAGGAAAGAATTTGTTTTAAAACGTTTGGGTTGTATCAAAATAAAGTTGCGTAATTTTTTTGAAGTTTTAATTAAAAATCTTTTTTAATTTAATTTTCTAAATTATATTTGGAACATTGATTTTAACACTCTGAAAGTTGACGCACAATGAAAAATTTAAGTAATCTTAATAGCTTCTTTTTTTTTTCATTAAAAACAGCTTATATGAAGTTTAAATTAAAGTCAATAAAAAAAATATCTGATTCCGATCGTTGGCAAGTGAGAAAAAAAGTGAACATTTGCATTACCAAATGACTCCTGCATGGCTTTATCTAGTCTTTTCTGGACTTTATCAATAAGACTGTGTTGCTATTTTACGGAATATAAAAAGATCAGAAAAAAATACCTCTTTTGCCAATCTGTTCTATCATGCAGGATATTTTAATATCTTGAATCATTTTAATTCTCATAACTTTATAATCCGCTTTTTATAAATTAATAAACTTACCTAAATTTGAGTCAAATTTAGACTTTATTAATTATATGAAATATAAGTTGAAACTTTCAAGAATATATTTATCTTTTGATCCGTCTAAAAATTTTAAAAACCTATATCAGTAAATACTTACTTCAATTTATGAGTACTAAAATTATGGTACGAGTCTACATTTTACAGATGAATATTTATGTAAACAAACTTTTTCAGGATTTTTTAGCAAATTATTTTAACTGATTTATGAAATGTAGATATATTCCTGTTAAATTTTAAGAAATAAGCTACTTCTGTTGCTTTTTTTAAAAAAATTGTATCGAGTACCAACTTATAAAAATCTATTATTTGAGAATTTAGGGAAACAAGCCAACGGAAAGCACAGAATGTATGAACGTGGAATTTTTCTTGGTCACGTTTTGTGACATCAGTTTGGCTGCTTTTCAAAATTTCAAGAAAGAGCATTGAAGACGGCCTTTATCTTATAGGAGACAGGGATGATGGAAAAATCTCATCTTTGAAACCAAGAAGGATACAGGCTATTCACTTTGTGGCATCGAAGACCCACAATCTCAGAGCGCATCAAATCAGTTGAGATCACACGATCTGCCATTGATGATATTCTAAAATTAGGAAAGGTTATCAGCTCAAGTATAGTCCGCTTTTCCAAAATGGCGAAGTCCATCCTAAAATAGCCTTCGTGTAGCTTTATGAAGCGGAACTTTAATGTGTCATGTCGTCTTATAGCGAGACTATTCTGTCTTTTATACCAAGACGAAGATACTTGACCTGCTACAGATTTAATGCTTGTTATGGTTGCGAGATTGCTAGAAAGAAAGAGTTTAGAATTTTGATGCCTAAATTCTGCTATGAGGCCATCCTTGCCTTAAAAAATGATGGAAAAGAAAATATATTGTATTACTGCCCACCTCCTAGATTATGCTTCATTATTATATTCATTAGATTAACCATAAACAGCTCCTCCGACTTGCCCGAAAGTACACGGAAATAGTGAATAATCGGAAAGCCGTAACAATATAGGCTGGAATTATAGTTGAAACCTAAGGGACATCACGGTATAAGCCCTCACATACTATGCACTTTCTTGTCATCGGTAGGGGGCGGCTGATCCCACCACTTATGTCCCACCAAGGTGGCAAAAACTAGCTATTATACCGGAAGCTTCTCGTCCCCAAATCTGAGATGATTAGATCTCGTCCGCACCCCAACCCAGGTGATTAGATTAAGAGAAATCTCATATTTCAAGTGCCAGAGAAGACCATAGTAATCGTAGTTTCAGAAAGACCAGAACATCATCTCATTCCTTCGTTCACCCCTAGCTCAACTTTTTGGTTCTTTCACTGATGAAATGCTATCGTTTTAAAAAGAAAGAAAAGAAAGCTTTGTATGGGCATTTATGATTTATCTGTCATCTGTATTTGAAATAAATCGTTAATGCATCATTCGATATCAATGCAAACTACTGAATATGCTATGAAATCATCAATCCCTGCCGCTTAATCGGTAGGGTAGTGAACTGTTAAACCTAATTTGCGCATTTATTTTAAATCTTTAATTAAATTAAAGTATTAAATAATTAGAGATCCCAAAAAAATAATTTAGAAATTCTTCAGTATTTCAAATACCCTTTATATTATCATAGAAATTAAAATAATAAATATTCTAAATAGGATGAATTATGTCATTAGGAAGTTAAATGAATTCGTAGGCCAAGGGATTAATCTGCTTCAAATTGCGGAGGTCTAGTGATAAGGTTTCGGTTTCGGTACTGAAGCATTCCAAGGTCTTATTTTCCACTAAGGATCCTTTTTGTGTGTGAATTTGGAGCACATTAAATCTGTTCACGAGTCATGCTGGTATGATACGGTAGTTTAGGAGAGGATTCCAATTCAGATATCCTCCTCGCCGCTGACCATTTTCAAAAATTACGAGGTCTGTTCCATAATAGCCCTAGTGATCACGTCTGCTCCAAAATACTATCGCTTGCACTTCTTTTCACGCATATTAATTCTACTTGTTATTTTTAATTTTTTACATTCAAGTCATACAATTTAAATCTTCAGGATGATCAGCATTAGGGATCTGCCTTAATCTTCTCCCATTCGATGACAAAAAAACTTAAGGGATCTTCACATTTCCTTTACTTTGCTTCAATACCCCCACCCCCTACCTTTCTTTTTTTCTTTATCTTTTTTTTTTTTTTTTTTTTTTTTTTGTCTATAGGATGAGCGCTTTAACTTGCTAAAATTCTTCTTCGAGAGATTCCCTTTCGCTCCTTCTTAATCCTGAATCTTTCCATTAAGTTCGCTGCGTCTCGAGCTAAAAGGCTTTGTTTATTTAAGTGAATTTGACTTGTTCCAAACTTTTCCTTTCTTGGACAATCCGGGAAGGGTGGGCACGTCCCGCGCCAGCCTGGAGTTTAATAGGATTAAACCTGAACCCATTACATTCCATCTCGACCCATATTGCTGCCCATCGATTCGGCATACATTCCGATCTCTCTTGCAGGCGCTGAGAAGTCCTCGCCGATTGGAATGAAGCCAAGGGCCGTCCAAAGGCCCCAGGCCCCGGCGGCAGAGGAGGGCAAAGTGTGGATGAAGCCGGACGCCGCCAAGGAGGAGGAGGAGGCCAAGGGTGAAGAGACCCTCGTGAACGGGTTCGCCTCCGAGGATTCGGGGAAGATGGTGAACGGAGACGACTATTCCGTCCTACAGAAAATGAAAGAGGAAGCCAAGATGAACGGGGAACACAGTGAGTATCCGTTCTCTCTTGTTTCAGAATGCACGTGTTACAGAAGGCTCGTTTCTGTCGATTCGTGTAAGAATGTATATTTCAGTTCTCAAAAATGAACACTTAATGTTAGCACTTTATTAAAATAATATTAAGAAAATAAATAATACTAAAAATTTAGTATTATTATATAATAATATTAAAGTAAAATCCATAATAATATCTGTTGTAAGAGATTGTCCATTATAATCAGTTTCAGATCTGAATATTCCAACATTGTCGGATAAACTTCTACCAACGAAACTACCTCCCCCTCGAAATATTCTCGCGTGTTCCCCAATAAAAGCATTGCTTCTTCATCTCACATAAAAATTTTGTAAAACAAAACATGAACAAGCCATGAAGGGCACGAATGTTCAAAGTCCCGCACCTGAGTATCTCACGTTGAAAATTGAGTATGGACTTTTAGCACTTTCTTCTTTTACCTGAAATAAAAATTTGTCTAATCGATACAATTTCAGAAAAAAGGTCCACACACTATATTTCATGCACTTATGCTGCTGCGTTTTTGAGCTACTTATTGCATTGTAGCTATTACAATTCATGCATATATACAGATCGGCAAATTGTCAACTTGGTGATGATTGTAGTTCAAAATAGATACTGATTTACACTTTTTTTTTTCAAAATTTATCCATCTTTACATTTTGTAGGTATTTCAATTACACTCGGTCAGGCAGACATATAAACTTCCTATCAATGTATTTCGTTCAAAATTTGACTAGAATCTACAAATTTGATGGAAAGACCACTTACAAAACTTCATCCCTCTAGTTCAAAGTATTTTACAATTATCATATTCACAGACAGACTGATAGACATAATTCCAAAAATGTGTTTTTTTGGATTCAAGGAGGTCTGAAACATGGAGATTCGTCAAAATCACGAGTTCGAATTTTTTGACGATTACAATGCTTTCTGTTTACTTCGTAAACGAGAAAGTAAAAAACTATACTTTCCTCCTAATCCCGATACGAGTTATATGTTGATATAGTTACATCTTCTTACTTAATAGACTTCTAAAGCTTTTTGCTTAGTTACTACCATTGCAGTGGCCCGATCGACGAACCGGTTAGAGCTTAGCTGCCGTGTATTAGATGCCTCTCACGCCGCTTCTATTTTTCGACTTATTCGTCCTTTTATTCTTTGATTTTAGATCGAACTTGGAAAAAGTGATTTAGATATTATTAGCACTCAAATAAAGGTACAGAAAAATTATACATAAGAAAAACTTAAGAGCACACACATATCAATTGTTTAATTGATGTAGGAATCTATCAGAACAATTTTCATATTTTTTATGCTCATTTTCTTGCGTTTAATACAATCATAGATAGTTTTACATTATTTAGATCGGTAAAGTTAAGGTTAGATTATTTAGATCGGTAAAGTTAAGGTTAGATTATTTAGATCGGTAAAGTTAAGGTTAGATTATTTAGATCGGTAAAGTTAAGGTTAGATTATTTAGATCGGTAAAGTTAAAACTTTAGATTCGGCTGACACGGAATGAGCCTTTTTAAAATGGTATAAGGTCACATTTCAGCAGTCTTATTTAGGATGACTAAATTTATACAAAACTCATTGTGAAAACCATCAATGACTGTTATGTGGAACAGTTACGACTTTACAAATAATATAGTCATGGGTTCGAATTTCACTTATTTTTACAGATCACTGTGTTTGTGTGAATGAAGTTTCTCATGTGGAATTTTTTGTGTCCTAGCATTTATTTTGGTTTGGAAATTTTTGTAAGTACAATGTGCCTTGTCGTTTGATAGATTTCCTTTGATGAAATAATTGCATTTCAAAATTCCAGAACGTTAAGTTCTGATCAATTTATCCATAGGCTAATGCTCAAAATATACAGGATGCCCACCGAAGTACTGAACTCTCCATTTCTCAATTCAGGGTGACAACTGTTATCATAAAAGCGATGTGAAGATATAGTAAAGCAACTTTAGGCAACCTGATGGAATCACGTGCAACACCAAAATTCGGAATTAGCGTCTTTATCTTGTGGTACAAATTAAGGGAGAAAGTTTATTCACTAGGCGGATTTCTTTAAATCGAAATTGAATGCAGATCAAGAACTTTACAGCTCCAGATATGGATTTTCAGTCGATTGTATATGCTCTTGAGACGAAACACTTGCTTCATCCGTCCAAAACATGCCTACAGTGAACCTCTGTTGTGCCTCCGAGAAGTTCATGATTTGGTGCACAACTCATAACGTTTCACAGCATCCTTTGCCATTATTGCTTACGAAGTTGGCCAATGTAGGCATTCCAACTTTGGATGTTACAATCAAACAAATATTTATTTTATATTTTATTAACTCGGTATCATCTTTTCGTACTAAATCGCTGATGTTATATAACTTTTTAATTGAACTCACTTCAATACTTCTGACCGTTTCCGAGATAAGAATACATTCGTATTCTAAATTTACCACTAGATGGCGTTGTAAGTGGTCTCATGGCAACTTCATATACTTAGACACCGCTTCACTATACTTGGACACACTTTAGACACTATGAATGCCTACGTTTTGAAGTTAGGGAATGAAAAGTACAGGATTTCAGCAGACATCCTATACAAGGTGAGTTTGGCCTTATCTGCCAAACGAAAAAAAGTAGTAATAGTAGAGTTCATATAGATCATACAATACTATAGCAACCTTATCCTTGTCCTTATAAGTTATGGCAGATGATATGATTATGGGGGTAATCAGGGGATACAAATTCTAATTTAAAAAGTTGCTGACAGATCTACACGTAAAATAAGCACTTATTTTGGAAAAAAAAGTAAAAGGGACACCATTTTTATTAGGATATCTAGATTTTAAGCCCGGTTACAAGCGCTAGCAAAATGTAAAATCTAATTATCGCCAAAATCTTTAAAACTGAATATTACAAATACCTTTCTAGCTGTAACAAGTGAAATTTACAAAAACTTATTCATTTCTTCAGCTTTCAATTGAGCCTAGAATAAACCATATCTGTGCTGTAATTCAGGAGAAATTTAGTCTTTCGTTTGCAATACATCTCTAAAAACTCGATGGCCTTCAAAACAGATTAGAATTTTTAATATATATATATATAATATTCAAAATATGGACTTTTTTTACGTGTAGGCCTATCAAAAAATTTTTTAACTAGAATTTTGTCCCAACTGGTAGCATAATCATTTTACCGTTTGCAAGTTATGGCGGATGAGAGATAAGACAAAATTGGTATGGTATTTTATGACCCACGTAGATTCTTTTATGGCCGTTTTTCGCTTGACAGATTAGGTTAAATCCATTCTGTATAGTCAAAGCATGGTGTTAATGTACTACTTGAAATCAGACTATGCATTATCTGTTCATAATTTTGATTTTTAAAAAATTACAAAGTTAATTTTAAAGGATTTTTTTTGGCAAAATTTATCTATGTTTTGAACTTAAAGTGTCTGTAAAACATGTCTGAATGGAGCTACCTTAAATTCCGCGGTCTATCACACCGTCAAAGGTATTGGATGCATGCATACCAAATTCCATGAAATTTTATTTTGATTTTGAGATATCATGTTTTCCGTGAATCAATCACAGTGAAATATTCCTTCCTCAGAAAATGCGTTTAGATATTGTACTTGTGAATGAGTTCATCCATATACGCTGGAAACAAATGTAGTTTTCATGCTTTTTAACTGAAATGCCGAAAATAAACAAACTACGTTTGAGTAAGTAGAGATTTAATATAAACATATCAAATATTATTTGGGAAAATTTTAAAGTAAAAATAGAATTTTCTATTAAAAATACCACTGTTTTCCGATTTCGTTTTTATTTGTTGCGTATTATTGAAACTACTTTATTTACAGTTCTATTTCACATATATTTTTTTAAAAGTCTGTTTATAGAATCTACTAAGTTTGGACTTTATTTTTAGATCATAAAAAAATTTTCAAAGTTTTCTGGAAAAATCATCTTTTTAACCTCGTCGGATACCTTAAGTTGCCACTTATCTTAAATAAAAAAGCGCATGCTAGTGAAAGTTCAATAATTAGTTCGTACTCTTACTCATCTGTACAAAACTCTATGGAATAGGAAATGCCGATGCTGGATATTCTTCCTCAGATACTTTCTTCGTGTAGTGCCTGAGCGTCGATTTTTGGTGCCTTTTAAGAGAACTCCATTTCCTTTCATCCACAGCTCCCGTGATGAAAGCCCCTGCGAAGGTGCCCCTCACCACCGTCAAGTCTCCAGAGGAGGTGACGGGCGTTCGCTCCCCCGACCCAGAATCGTGGACGGTGCCTTTGGAGATCGGGAAAGGCCTGCACTGGATGGACGGCAAGACACCAGGTAAACCGAATACAAGTGACTCGAGCGTTATCAAAATGCTTGATAGTCAAGCATTACCATTAAAAGGGATGTAGAGAAACAATTTTCAACTTCTGCTATAAAGAATTTTTCAAGAAATAACCTAAAGTTTTCTCCATAGCTTTCTTGCACACTCCCTAATAAAAGTGTAATCTTTCAATTGGGGCTGCGGATGCCTGGTGGTAAGGTCTCGGCTTCGGAACCGGAAGGATTCAGGTTCGAGACCCGATTCCACCGAAGAACCGTCGTGTAAACGGATCTGGTGCATGCTAAATCAATCAGCGCCGAACGTCCTCTCACTGGTGTGGTGTGGAAGCTTGGAGAGGCGGTGCCAGCTCAGATGTCGTCCTGCCGTCTGACAGTGGTTCAAAAATACGAGTTCCGTCTACAGTAGCCTTAGTGTTGCTTTAAACGGGACATTAATATAACTAAACTAAACTAAGCTTTCAAACATCCACCATTCCCCTATCAGCGCATAAAAATTGTGGATCTTGAGCAAGACTAAAAACGCCAAAAGTGCTCAGATTTTTATTTTCAAAGACCCTCTCAATAAATCTCTGTACATCGTAGTATAATGAAGAAAACCAAATATGCATTTTGGATACCCTTTCTTCGTTAGATAGAAATTTGACACCCAGCATCAAGTACTAAGATCGCGTACTACACTTCATTTATGTAGGTTATTGTGTTTTTGAGTTATCGCATTTGTATGCATGAGAATGAAGGGATCCATTTGATTCAAAGTTTGATTTCAGATTCTTCAACTGCGAACCCATTTTTTTCTCAGCTTTTGCAGTTATCGCGTTGACCTAGACAGACAAACTTCTTGTGAAGGGATTGATTTCAAAATTTGATTGAAATCCATATTTCTGATGCAAAAATAACAGACCAAATTGAATCGTCTAGCTCAAACATTTTTGATTGTTCGCATTCACAGACAAGCAAAGCGATAGACAGGCGTAAATTCGAAAAAGTATTTTTTGGACTCTGAGAAGTCTAAAACAGGGAAATTCATCAAAATCTCGAATTCGAATATTTTGTCGATGATAAAACCTCTTATTTACAGTACTCTGTACACTTCTTACTTTAGAAAGAAAAAAAATACTTTGGAAACCTGAGTCTTTGCATTTATGATCCATTTTATATCCTATATGATTATTTTGTGTATTAAAGATTTTTAAAACATGTCTTTTCTATTTATCCCATTTTGAGGCTAAACAGAAATAGCTGTAAAAACTCTATTATTATTTTTAATTTTTGCACCATGTGGTTAATAGCAGCTTAGTGAAATTCGTTACTAAATTTAAGAGAGTGTAAAAAACATGTTCTTCGGTTGAAAAATATTATTTACTGAAGAAAACAGAAATAGTGTGGATTCGTCCCACAAATTCCCTAAACATTCACTAAGGATTTTCAGCAGAAAAATAAAATTAGAAACAAAAACTCCACAGAAGATGTTCGTGGAAACAAAACGTTATAGTTAGCTTTTATTCTTTATATTTTTCTGGACTGTTAGTTTAGTACTTACGGGTTTAAATTTGGTAACCAAATAAGATTTCTTTTTTTTTTTTTTTTTTTCCCTCTGAGATATTTTTTCAGTATATTCAAAGTATCTTTTTGATTTTTCTTACACTTTTATGTTATTTAATATGCCTTTTCTTTGGATCAAATTTCGATTGTTTTTCGTGTCTTGATTTTATAGAAAACAAATGTATTTTGTCTTTCTTCTAATTCTCCGTTTGTCCGACAGATGGCGTCCAACCAAAAGGCCCTCCCATTCTTCTGTCTAAACGACTTAAAGAGTCTTCCCTGATTGGCAAAAGCCAGAAAGATTTAGTTATATGTGATCCAGGTTTGTCCTCTTCTTCTTTTTTCTTTCATTTCTAAACAAATTGCTTACAATTCATCTTATCTAGTTTGAAACTCTTTATCCCTAAAACATTACCTATCTTTTAAGTTGTAAAAAGGATTGCAGATTTCGCAAACAGATAATTTAGATACTTTTTTAGATAACTTTTGTTAGCCATGTTACTTGTTTCATTTAATATTATTTTCTGATACTCTTATTTTTGATAGAAGTTGCGTATCATTTTATTTAAAGTTGTTTGTACAAGATTGATTTTAAGATGGAATGAGAAAAAGTGAATTTTCATCCTATTTTACTTATTTATCATTGCAAAGGAAACCAGCTGGAGTGGTCTTCCCAAACCTTTCTCACATATTCTCTCATAAATTTGCCATGCCAGAGATCGCTTCACATGGCAATGGCGTACAAAAGTTAAGAAATATTGACTTTTAACGTGAATTTTTACTGAATCTATCGTGTCACCGTTGTGATGTGGCAATTCATGCCTGGCATGCGGTTAACAGTATACGAAAATCGAATTTGTGTTTCAGTCACGTTTTTCTCAACTGACTGAAACGAAAATTTGAGACAAAACTGCACTTGTATTCACAAAATCCCTTATCAAATTTGATATATTTAAATTATTGCGTTTTAGAGTTAACTCGTTTGCCTTTTTTCTGGGGATATAGACCGATAGCCATTCAACCCACTTCTTCGGTTTGGATCAAAATTTGATAGGTGTCTACATTATAGATGTTAATTCTGTAGATCGAACTTTATCGATCTAGCTCTCTTCGCTTTGTAATTATCTTGTTGACTTTTATTCAGAAGCAGTTGCAATCCCGCCACCCTTGTATCTGGATTGCAACTGTGAGTTCCCCATGTCAAGCGTCGAACACTTACATTTGGAGATGTTCCGATGGTTGCCTGTCTTTTATACCAGAATCAAAAGAAGTCTGACACATTCGAAGCAAGCCATTCATTTGTGTAGCTTAAGGCTTATACAAATACCAACCTCCAAACATATAAATCCTTCAAAAGTCCACCATCTTGGAATATATATATATATATATAATGACGAGAAATCGTCCCAAAATAGTTCAACTTTGGCGAAAGAAAATTTTCTGAATCCCGATTTGAGTCTAGCTGCATTCATTTTAATTTACCAGAGCAGAAATTTGTTGTAAACTTATTCAACTTAACTGATGTGTTTCATTAAATAACATGATGAAATTTTAATACATATCTTTCTTATTCAACGAGAAAGTATTCTTTTTTACTCAACCAGAAATTTTAATACGGGTTCTCCCTGAACAACCCAGAAAAGTCAGCATTCTGGGTAGACAAGCCGGTTGCCAAAGGCGGCTAGTTTTTAATAACTTGATTTATTTTGCTTTTCTTTAATGTAATTAATTCTCATAACTTTACCTTTCTCTTGCAGCTAGTGAAACCACGGGAGAGAGCGTCGATCTATAATTTATCTGCTTACTAGCCCTTTCGCCAAATTTCACTGACCACAGCCACCACTCGCCGAGGTCGGGATAAAGAATTCCATGGAAAATTAAACGAATACAATAAAAAAAATGACGTTCATTCGGTTATTCCTGCGTTCGCTGAATTCCGTTCTAGTGTTCAGATGATTCTCATGCACCAAAACGAGTGGACTCGCCACGATGACGAATGTCTTTCACTCCAAATAGGGGCCGCTCTCAACCTTCAAGTAGTCCCAAGCTTCTCGACTGGCGTCGGCTTCCTGTGACGTCCAGCGCTTAAAGCAGTGTTCACACGAGGTTAAGTGTTGCGTCGCAATAGAGGGCCACGCCTACCTCAGGAAGATCACGGGAACCGAATGGGGATTGTCATTGTCCAGATCACATTGTTTAAGCCGTTCACATCAGGACACTACCGAGACAACAGCGAAAGGACACTTACTGCGCGCAATAATTGGCCTCGTGTGAATGCACCTTAGCGTTTAGCTCACTGTCCTTGTTTAGAAGATGGGTTGCCAGAACACGATATTCAATATTTTACACATAAGAGTGCAAGGATTGTCGAATGTTTCATTCTTCAATGATTTTCATTTTTGTTCAGATTCGTATATTGAAGTTTGAAGATGTAAAAAAAAAAAAAAAAAGGACCAGCTATTAATTTATCATATGTTTTGACGCATCAACTGGCTTCCAGCATAAACAACCGCCAACTAATTTGATTTCTACTTCTTCAACTAGTCATAAATTAGCTCTGTATTGTAGGCATGCCCTTTCTGTATAAGGATAGTTAGAATAAAAAGTGTCTCTCTTCGCATACTCAAATATGAAACTTATATGCTTTATAAATCAAAACTGAAAGCAAATTCTAAATGAGTTTTCCAAATCGAAAAAATGCTGCAATAACAGAGCTATTATAGTTGCCATTATGCAAAATAAAAGATCATAAAATTTTAAAATATTACGGATAATATAAGAAGAAACATTATTAAATTTGCTATTTTTAAAGTATTTTCAAATCATATTAATTGATGAATGTTTTTTACCCTAATAGCACACAAATATTTTACAATATTGTATGACATTGATCTGTATTTGCAATATTGTGGAATATTGTTTAATATATAATATCGCAGAATATTGTAAGACAAGCTGTGCCACCTGTGTATTGCTTCTTAATATCAAGTTGGTGGTTAAACATTATGCTGGAAGTGGACTTTTGCCTTGTATGTTTTAAGTGACTATAAACTCAACAAACATATGTCCGTATGAAGAGCCTTAAATTATTTCGGAAAGTTCAAGAAAATTCTAAATCCTTATTTTACTCTCTTGATAAATGGAACTTCGATACTCATTGCCGAGCTAAATCATCAAAAGAACACATCTATTTTTCCTTAATATAGAAGCAAGGATATTTTCTATTCCAATCCTCTCCACTTAGATAGTTCCTCCTATACTACTTTTCTCACTGCCTTAAATTTCAGCCGTTGTTCCTGGAACCTGTGATCTTAATTTTTCAAAAAATACAAAGTTGCACATTTTTATTCAGCATTATAATCCTGAAAGGTCGTTTTTCATGACAAATGCAATTAAGTACCAGGATTTTACAGAAATACAAAAACTAAAGAGAATATATCCTTCTTAATGTAGGCGAAAACTTCTCATTAAAATTAAGAAGATATCAGTTTTAACTCGCTAAAATAAGTGTTTTTAGGCATCCAACTATATAATTTCATAGGGCAAAGCTATGTATTTCATGAAATATTTCAGGATATTTGAATCTAAATCATTATATGCCCACAATTTCCTTGACACAAAATGCTTATGAATTTAAATATCATCATGGTTGCTTACATTTTAAAAATAATAGTGAAGTCATACAATATCACTTTTAATATGTCTTACTGAACCAGAGCCTTTCGTATTTGTTAATGGAATCAAATGAACCAATACGTTGGCAGTTGTTGTGGGAGGAGAATACTTGTTCCGTGGTGTCTGAGAACCGTCTGCTACTACATGCTTCTCTGTTTGTTTGTAAATGAGGTGGGTTGCAGTTCAGCTCCAAATATGAAAACTGTGTCATTTTAGCTATTGGTTTTGAGAGTCGTGGTGTTTTACTAACTAAAATAGTCCCTTTAAATATTTGTTATGCATATACAATTTATGAATATCGAATTCACAATGGCATTCCCAGATCAGGGCTTCTTGAACTACAGAAAAAGATAGAACCATAATGGTATTCCATGAAATATGGTGCACATTAAACTATCTTCTAGGGTCAAAATACCTTCCCACTTAAGTAATGAGAAAATTCGGAAACAGAGTGCTGGCTCATGTGTCGGCGGCCTCAACATCTGACCGTAGTTTAAAATTATGATGTCCGTTTCAAAATAGCCTTCGTACACTTTCAAGAGAGGGTAGGGATGTAATTGAACTAAATCTAACGATCTTGAACTGCAGAATGACTTGATGGCAATCTCCTACTTAGATTCCAAAAAATCATAAGTTCTAGTTCCCGATTCCATCAAATAGTCGTACATAAGTGTACTGTGCAAGCTCAATCTCATGGCATAATCATCAATCCTCATGCTGGTATAATATGAATGCTTGTAGCGTGTACTCGACAAGCGTCATCATTCTGACAAGGGATTTTGACTAAACTTTCAAATTCGACCATAAAAGCAACCAAAAATAATGAAGTAAGCTATCTGGACTAAAATAATTCTGTATAGTCTCCACAAAAAAAAAGTAAACATTTCGTTTTCTTTATCGATATTTAATGATCTATTTTCGAAATGTGTCCATTTATTGAGGTTTGCGAGGTTCCTTCCAGTAAAAAGAGAAGAGAATGAGTGAAAAAAAGTTTATGATGTCCTATCTGAGAGTAAATGCCATTCCTATCTACATTTGGAAAAAAATTTCACGATAAAACATGTGGATGGAGAATTATAAATTAAATTAATTTTCTAGTAAATGCAACAATCGATAAAATGAACCAAATAAACTTAGACTTAGTGATTTGTTTTTGAGTTGTTTATAATCTAATGGTTCATCCAAAGCAGATACCATCTTGTTTTGGTCATCAAAATTAACTTAATAACATATATAGTTTTTATATTTCTGTTTGTCAATGTGTTCTGTGATATATAAATATACATACATGATATATTTGTTGAAATATTTATTTTTATTAAATGTGATTTTAGATCTTTGCGCGCCCACCTCAGTTTTTTCCTAGTTATATGTGTATATAATGTATATATAATATATATTTAGTCATATTCCTTTGCGATGTAGAATATGCCTGAATGAGAAAAACTTATCTTTTTTTTTTCATTTGCTGTGCTTTAAAAGTGGTTCCTAATTGTGTATGTTGTAACTCCCATTGTATGCACGAAAAACCTTTGGCTGCTCATAAGTGTTTTTTTTTTTTAATAAATAAAGCTAAAATCAAGACAACACTTTCAAGTATAAATTGAGAGAAATTCAATATTAAATTTGTTTCTCAGTATATATATGTATGTTTTGATCAAAACTATCCTTCAATAAGATGCAACTTTTGATGGTCTCAGGTAATACGTCATTAGTTTAGTATGTCGTAGTGAATCAGAAACTAAACGGGACGTTGGTATTATCATATGATATTCAAGCCTTTCTTTCAGTTTTTCATAGTTAAATATAATAAAAGAATAATAAATATGATTTGTCATATCAAAACCTCTGCCTTTCTAGTTTATACAGTAACAAGGAATAGAAATGTATCAGTTGATATAGGTTAAAGTTCTTCCTCTCAGTGTACGTTGCTAATAGAAGCATATCAAGGAGCAATAACTTTTTCGGCCATTGGTTAGTCAGAAAACAAACAAGAGAGTCCTCGCCTTTCTAAAGAATCCTGGCGCACAGAAAAGTGCATGTGGCGCAACTTCCAAAATACAATGGATGTTGGGAATTTTTCCGTCAACTCGCCAACAGTCAAACTGCAAGCCAAATTCACTAAATACAGAAAATCTTATACTTGGTTGATCGCCAACATAAAACAGAAGCATAGTTTTGTATGTCTCGATGTGATATTTTGAGTCAATACTTATATGCTGTCGAACTAACGGAAAAAGTACCAAACAGTTAAAAATTGAAGAACATTCAAACATGTTAAATGAATTATAAGAATTAAATAAATTTATATACTTAAAACAAATAATGCCAGCTTTGAAACATATCCAACTTTTTTTCTCAGCTTATTATGTACAGAATAAGATATAATTTTCATTCTTCAATTTAATTCTTTTTTGCAATTAGGGAACATTTGGTAACATAGTTCAAGTAAAAGAATCAGAATATTCTTTAGAAATATCACAATAAAAATTATTTAGTTTTAATGCCAGAATTTAAATTACAGTTAAATTCTGCTAAAGAAATTAAGTTATAAAGAATAAAGATTCGCCTGTGTATTGAAGTTCCGAAGCATAATATGTTACAAACTCGTTCCAGCATTCAAAAGTTGGAAGCTATGCTACGATCATTAAAAAAAAAAAAAAATATTTATAAATCTTAAAATAACGCAATAAAATATAAGATCTAAAGTTGAAATAAATTCTACCTTAAGTACGATATGAGTTTAAAAAGAAGATTATTTTCAGAATCAAATTGGATGGCAAATCAACAAAATTAAAGAACTTTCCAATACATAGGTTTAAAAGTCTCCCTAACAACATTTTCGAAATTATCTCTTTATTAAAATGTTACAAATCTCGTATCACAATATTTAGTTTTAAAGTATTTAGTCTGACTGCAAAATGTTTTTTAGCAAACACAAAAACTATTTTCCGAAAATCGCATACCCGAATAGTAGAAGATATTTTATCCAAAAGCAAACTATATTTGTAACTCATCATTCCAGGAAAGAATTATCTATAAATAAAAGCATTTGAATACAACTGCGACTACAAAACAATTGCCTTCAATATTATGTTTCCACACTAATTTTGAGGATTGATGTCTCTATAGTGTAAATATTTTGCAATATTATGTTTTTCAATGATATTCGTTAAAGGAAAAAAAGTGAAGGTCCATTTATTATCTCCAATTTTTTTTATCTAATGTCAAAAAAAATCTTATTTTTACAAAACTGAAATGTCGAGAAAGTGTATGTATTTATAGAATGCTAAGTTGCATTGCTTTTTACATTTCGAATTGCACACACTAATAATATAAGACAAAATTGTCTGTTTATTATTCAATTATCATCTATATATGAGTATTATTTTAACCGAATTGTTTTTGAAAGCGAATCATTGAGTCGCAGCTTATTTTTTCATCATGAAATGAAAGAAGATCACGTGATTTCTGCTCATCCATTACATCACACTGCCTGATTATTTATTTTTTGCTCTACCAAACGACTTTTTTGCCCAAATTATATGATATTTAAAGTAGCATTATAGCAATTCTTGAAAGTTCTAGTTTTAGAATAAACACAAATTGTAGCAATGGTTGAGACTAAGCTTCAATACACTATTCCTATCATGTATAGAAGTAAATGAAATAAATTTAAATATATACAAATATATATATTTAGATAATTTTAATATTTATCGAATTCGCAGCTAATAGAATGAATTTGATGCTAAAGAATATTTTATATTGGAAAGATTTCTCCTAGCACTCTTTCTGAGCGTTAAAAATTCTTGTTACAGAAATTTCTTTCGACAATCAAGTGTTCATTTTTGTGGGAAATGAATGAGTATTTTAAATACAAGTTAAGCATAACATTGGTTTCTTTATTTAAATTAAAGTACTCGGGCTTACATTCGGGTTGGATCTGGCGAAGAGCATAAAGCAGCGTTCACACGAGGTCAATAATTGGGCGCAATCGAAGGCCACGCCTACCTCAAGAACATCATGTGACCGCAAAGGAACAATGGCAAACGGTTGTCTGTTCGGGACAACTATTTGTCATTGTCTCATTGCGGTCACATGATCTTCCTGAAGAAGCCGTAGCCTTCCATTACACGCAATAGTTGGTCTCGTGTGAATGCTGCTTAAAAGTAAGCGAACTGAGTGGTTTTCAAAAATCATATAAGCAGCAGCAAGCATATTGCAGCATCAAAAAGGCAAACAATCAATTTCTACAAACAATAGAATGGAGTAAATCAAAAAATAAAACTGTAGAACTTTTTAAATTTACCTGCAAAATTACATCAATTATTTTTAAGCCTAATTTATACTGGACTAGCACAAGAAGCAATAAAAAGACCAAGTGGTACCAACGGGGTCTTTTAAATGCTTCTATGCTATTCCAATATAGGCTTGGCTTTATTCTCTAGAGATTTTTTTTTTTTAATGTAGAGAAATTCTTTATTAAAAGCATAGAGTTGTAAATAATTGCTTTGAATCGAAGAATTTAAAATATCATTTCTGAAACAAAAATTGCTTGATATAACGTAGGGTAACTGGAATCGCGATTTTAACAGTTCTATTAGAAACCTCTTTTTGATATTTAAAGTTTCCATTTATTCTATGGATTTCTGAATTATTACCATTTAAAACATAACTATAAAAATGGACAGTCTCACTTAATTTTACATCACTTACATATCTTAATGTTAGCATTTGTAAAATAAGTAAATAAGTTAAATGTGGTTTTAAATTTATTCCTTAAATAGTAACCGAATGTAATCATTAAAATGTTCTGACACAAGATGGAAATTTTAATTTTGAATGAAATATTTTAATTCTCTGTGTCACTTGAGACTGTTTAGTTTTGGTGCAAAATTAACTTACATTTTATGGTATTATTTAAATCCATGATATTTTCTAAATACAACATGATGCAATGAAGAGAATGTTTCGAATTTTCGAGAAAAATCAAAGTTCGATTTAAAAACATAACTGTGGTATTCATTTGTAATACATAAAATAATTCGAGTTATCAAATTCTTTCAACTAGCATGGAAATTCAAGTAATCAAATTTTTGAAGAAAATGATATGAAAGCTTGGCACACAAAACAGTTTTTGTACCAAAATAAAAACTCCATTTCAAACAAAAACTAAAAGAATTCTTCACAGATTTAATTCTATAATTTTTAAATAAATTTCAAATTAAATAAAAAAAGAACAAACCATTAACCTTACAACAAAGTTGGAAATTCCTAATCAGCTTAATTATTTTTATTCTGAAGAAGATGCAACAGAAGCTCAGAATATCAATTTTAATAAATTAGAAATTAGATCAAATTTTCAAAACTTTTTGAAAATATTTTGAACTTAGTTCTACCATTGCTGCTAATAAAATAAACATTCTTAAAATATTCATAATGGAAGAAACAACTCAAACTTCTAAGCAATAATTAATATACAGCAAAATTTACATTTAAAAAAACTGAAAGGCATATTTTAAACTATTCATTTTTGATATATTTTCATTAGTTAATTTTAGAAGTGAAAAATGATATCACGATTATAACATTTTGAAAATTACACAAATTCCTTTCCTTATTCCTTTATAAAATCCTAATTTTTTTAATTACTCTATCCTAAACAAACTTAAAATATAATGTAAAATATAACAATTGACAAATAAAAGAAATCTGAAACATATTATGCAGCCTTATACATATGAGAATAATTAACTTTGCCTTGACATTTGTCTTCTCAGTCCTATATATTCTGGATATTTATTATTATTATTTTGTCAGTTACCCTACAAATTTGTAAAAAGAAAAAATTACATTACTGTACAATTTTGATTTGATGTCTGTTCTCTACCCAAATGATCAAAACCCCTAAGTGATAAAACTGTGTTGTTCTGCCAAGAGTGTCTGACATCTGTTGGCACTTTGCCAGCGCGCATGTCTATGCATGTTTCTCACTTCTGAGTTATACGTGGATGTCAGTTGTTTACTACATAATTGTGGTATGAGATGTAGTGTTGTTTGAGCTTTCTAAAATACAATAAAAATCGTTCCAATACATGTGTGATTTCTTTTTATATCTAAGCAGTTCAACAATCCACTGCAAATTAAACCATATTATAGTCTATGTATTTTCTGTAGGCGGTTCAAGGTCACATTTTCTACCTCGTTATTCGTTGTGTTGCCAGTAACGCGGTAGAAAATGTGACCTTGAGCCGCCTACAGAAAATACAGAGACTATAAAAGAAAATTTTAAAAACAATTACTTAATTTAAAAATTATTCCTGAACAACAGCAACATATGAAACAATATTCTATACCAGATGTAAACTAAATTTTAAAAATTTATGAGGCGGTAAGAATTTTCTCCAATATTACAAACAACATATAAATGAAATGCAATTCCTTCCTTCACATCAAGCATATATATATTTTTTTTTATCTCACCTAATGCACGCAATTCACTCATAACATGTGTTATAGTTTTTAACAAATATATTATATGGTCACTATTATACCAATATATATGTCAAATTTATCAAAATATTTTATTTATATGGTATGTGTTTGATGCATGTCATCTACAAATGCCATATCGATAGTAGCTCGAAACATTACATCAAAATTATTAGTTTTTTTTTATAGTTTATTTTTTTATTTTAGATATCTCAATATAATGTCTTTAAGCACATTATATTGCATTATTGTTCATAAATATATATTATATTATATAGTTCAGCTTCTATAATATAAAAGGTATCAGCAAAGATTTTAAATCAAGTATTTCATATTTATACAAGGTATACATACATAAAACATTAATTAACATACATGGCACTTAATATTGTTGGATGGTAACAGTCAAATGTATAAAAACAATTGCACGAACGAATTTCAGACTAAACGTTTTATAATTGAATTGAATTCAATATTTCATTTAGCTAATCAATGACAAAATATTATTAGATCTGTTCTAGAGATGATTTATGTCACTAAAAAGTACATTCAGTGAGAGGAAAAGAGATAAAAGAAATCATGAAAGAGGTTTCAAAGAGAAAGCAAAAATAGGCTTAACCTGCCAGATAAATAATCATTTTAAATAACCTATGGAAATTGATGCTTATATCTTCCAAAACAATTCTCGCAAAAATAGTCTTCACAAAGACTCCAGAAATTATCTTTTTAATGATATCAATTTCACTTCTGTCTAATTTTTTTTCTTTAATTTCAATAATATTTTTGATTAAATTTGATACACTATCTGTAATAATGTTTATCATCATGATGGAATTCAAACTCATGCACCAAAATGTTCAGTCACATGGTTTTACTAATCATCAACTCTGCAGTAGGATTTTTTCTTCTACTTTTATTTTGTAATATGCACTCTTTTTTAATTTGGAATGAAATTACTCAATTGAATTCACGTTTTTCACTTTTATCAAATAACAAAATCATTTTTTAAAGCATTTAACAACCTAAAATAAAATCAATCTGGGTGAACAAATAGGTCACCAAAGGTGACAGTATAATATTAACACCTTATATAAATGAGCCCCTTCCTTTTAAATGCACCAATAAATTAACATGTGTCTGTATGAATGGTTTAAATCATATAAGAGATTTGATAATACTGTACCAAGCTGTATAGATTAAAACAATACTGAAATTACTAAAACAAGTTATTGACATTTCAGTACAATTAAAATCATTAGGATGTAGAAAAATTCAGGTATGTATTCGAATATAAATGAACCGAAATAAAATTGTTCATTTTCAAAAATAAATTTTAATAAATTAAGTTTAAAAACCTAAGACACATCATGACAATTTAAACTTGTTGAGGTAATTATTATACAATTTTCTATCAGTGTTAAAGACTATCAAGCATTTAAAGATTATAATATGTAAGACCTTGAAATTCAAGTTTCTCAGTAGTTTCCAAGTACAAATGAAGCATTTTTGGATAATATTATTAATTATTGTGAGAAAAATTTAGTTATTTTTTTTTTCTCTTCCCATTTTAGTTCAAAAATAATTTGAATGCAGTAAAATATATTAACAATATTTTTTGCTTGTTACATAAATTGGAAGAAAAAAATTAATGAACATATGGCTTTAATTAATTTTGGGATAAATAATTTTCCGAATTTTTGATTCAGTAATAAAAAAAAAAAAAGCAGTAATATAGGATGCATTCTAGAAACCACAATTCCGCAAACAAGTTGTTGCTTGAAAAGCATGTTTTCTTTCTACACTGATTTGTGATTTCCTTTTTTTACTAATTTCATAAAAATTATCTTAAAAATAGGATATTAGAGAATATTTTTCAAAAATTAAGTCATTTAAGTATTAAAATAAACAAAATGACATGAATTCAAACAGAAATGATTTTTTTTATTTCACAATTTGATCCATGTTAATATGTAAAACATTTTGATTCAGTCTTATTGAAGATTTAAATAAATGAGCAGAACATATCAGTTCAAATGTCATAAAATATTAAACCATCTTTTCACTGGTTTTAATCTGCAAATATACAACAAATTTATAGACAGCAATAAATCACCTAATATTTTCAATACAATTACACTAATGAAAACAAAGTTGCATACATTATAACTGTTAAATAAATACTGTAAGTGAAATTTTCAACAAAAAAAATTAATTGTAACAAATGATAGTTTTGATTATATTAACAAAAAGTTATAGCAGAGAAAGCTGTAAACATACTGAGCAATTAAAGTTGAGCAGCATTTTGTAAAAATTAGCAGCATTCATAACAACACACAAAAAGGAAAACACTAAAAATTAGAAGTTTCAGTAAGCATCTAAAATTAAATGAAAAAAGAAATACAAATTATTAAAACGAAAGTATCAAATAATATTTTATTGAATGCAAATGAAATTAAAATGTATTAGAAAGGATTGTATTGAAACTAAAATTATACATTTTCTTTTGAAAAAATATATTTATTCAATTTTGAATTTAAGTTAAATAACAAGAAAGAGAATAATCTTCTTGTTTTAAGATGGGTCACAACATTAAAGATGAAAATGAATACATCATTATTATAATAATCATTAAAAATCCAATACTTATTAATATAAAAATTAAAAAGAAAAATAAATTCAGAATTATTCTGGAGAATTTAGTTTACCTAAATTTTTATTAATACTGTATAATGATTTTTATTTATTTGATACACACATTGTGTCAAATATCTCAATAGTATAATACAAACGAAGATTACATGACAGAGTGTAATTTCCATTTGTTCTTTTTTTCTTAAATGAATCACACAGTTGAAAAAAATAAAAATAGTCAAATTCGATTTTTAAAATGATTTATACTTAAAAAGAAAGAGAATCAAAAACAAACTAAAAGAAAAACTCAAAAATAAAAAATACAATGAAGCATATGAAGGTGAAATGAAGAAAAACATGACAAGCCATTAAAAACATAACAAAAACCGGGATGTTTGAATGGAACACAGTTTAAAAGGGAGACTATATGTTCTACTTGTAATTATTATTTCATAAGACAAAAAGTAAAAAAGCACAAAACTTTCTTGTGATTTATTAACTCTTTTCCATATTCTCTGGGGTAAAAAAAAAAAAATACTCAAAATCAATTAGGTTTAAAATTAAATTATTATTAAAAAAATTTGAATCTAAAAATAAAATTATTAAAACAATTAATTTTATATTACTATAGTATTATTTCTTAGTTAATATTTTATGATTTTACTGAAATTATTTTTTTTTATTTATATGACGAACAGAACCTTTTGGGCTACTTAATTATTTTTAAAGAATCATTACAAATTTAAATTCACAATAGGGAACTGCATTATGGGGGAACATATCAAGAAACAGAAAAGGGAAGGGAATTTCAAATAACAATTTGGAATAACAGGTGATAATTTAATTTTCCTAAAATGCTTATTCACTGAAATAATTGATACTTGGAAAACACAGGGAGAAAATTTTTCAATTAACATATTGTATTAAGGTTTTTTAAAAATTAAAATTTAGTCAAGGAGTTGAAAAATGAAATTTCATTATATCAAAGAGAATTATTTTGAAGTGATAAAACTTCATGATTACAGCTCATCAATATTTTTCTGCAAAAATAAATGGACAGTAAATCAAATACTTTTAATAAGTAAGACTACATACAGAATAATAATTCAGGAAATTTGGACAAAAAAATTAAATCAAATGAGCTACTACATAACATGCCTATCAGTTATGAAAATACTATTGAAAAATGTTCTACATTAAAAAGAAACAACAGCAAAATATTTTCTATTATAGTTGAGTGTGATTATGAAAATGACAGACTAATGAATGTATACATATTTTGAAAGGCAATAATGGATACACATTTTGACAGACAAGAATTCCATTTCAAAAAAGATTTAATATAATTCATTTATGAAACATAATGCAAGTTTAGTAGCTACATATTAGATCTAGTCTTAACAAACTGACATATTTTGGTAATATGCTTAAAATTTCATTGAGAATATTCATAAATATTCAATTTCAAAATGTTCGGTAAATTTTTTAAAATAAAATGTTTTGCCACACAGATGTAAGTAAAAAATAAAGCATTAGATAAAAAAAAATCAAGAATTCTGTTAGTTCAAGACAGGGAAAAAAATAAATATGCTTAGAAAAAAAAAATACAATATCTTTTATCAATAGAACTTTTTTACACTTTTCAATTCTAAAAAATGTATTAAAATCCAACAAAATAAAAAAAGAATAAAGCAAGTTATCTGCATGTATTTGTTACCCAACGAGCCAAAATAATATCAATAGATGATTTTAAATGAAAATAGAAAAGCTCTTATGTGCAAATATTACAGCTTAGTAGGCCAGTGATCACACTGTACAAGAAGTAATCTTAACTCCAAAGGAATTGTAAATTGTTAATGTTTCAGTAAACTACTTAAAGATACTTTTCATCTATCTTTAGTATAACAAGCAGAAATTTATCCAACTATGCAATGTCTTGCATATCTAATTAATAAAACAAAATCTTGGCATTTAAAAGTTTCATTTGAGAAAATGCATGTCATCATTTTATAATAATTTAGTATATGCACATATAATCAATAAATAAAAGAATAAAAATTAGCAGGCTAACTAATATCTAATAAAATCCATTGAGAATAATATAGGATTAACAGGGTATTTACGTAATAAAAACGAGCTTAAACAGTGCCTTGCACATACTTTAAACTTTACAGTGTACTGTAAAATTTTCAACAATAAATCATCATAATTTTGTTCTCTGCATTCATTATATTTCTATAAAATTATCAAAAAATCACAATCAACATATTCTTATCCTTCACCGACACAAAATAGTCTTTGTAAACAACAACAATTCATCCTTGTAAACAACAAGTATCCGCTTCTCATTATACAATTTTCAATGATGCAATTTTTATACCATTAAAGCTCTCAGGAATACAGGAAGACTTTATTAAGCAATAAATCAAAATAAACTTTAAACATTTATGCTGTCTGCCAATTCAAACTATTTCCAAATCAATTTTATTATAGACATTATTACTGATACAATATTATTACTTTGATAAGAAATAAGCCACACAAAATCATAGAAAGGTATTAAAAGAATGTAAACTTGTGTTTAAATAAGATAAAATTAGTTTTGAGAAATCATTCAGAATCATCAGATTAAGATATTGCATGCATAGAATTTAACTTCAACTTTTAATCAAAAATAATTATATTCATTTATTAACAGTTTAAAATATTTAAGATATAACTATTAATAGCATTTGTCAGAGAATACAACAATATATGTAAAACTTTACATATATACAAGCTATCTAATTAATTTAATTTCAATGTATGAAATACAAAGATCTTTACTCTGTTTGCACTACATGTAGACGTTCAGCCTGCTGCTTTAACTGGAATAAATTGTCTTGAATTTTATCAGTAATGATTTTCCTTTTTTCCATCTAAAATAAAATTAATAAATACATAAGAAAATAATCAGTCTTATTTAAAAAGAATCCAACTTGTTTGACTTTTTTATTTTAACTTTTACATTATCTGAGGCATTAATTATAAGAAAAAGTAAAACAACAATGTGGAGGCAATGCTCTCTCAAATATCCTGATATGTAATGAAAAATAATGCCTTAACTAACACGACAAAAAGTGTACTTCTTTCAATCACTAATTTCTATAACCATGACTAGCAACACTATGTACCTTATGAATTAATTTATATATAAAATTAACAATGCAACAAATGTTACCCTCAGCTGTTCTTTATCTCGATTAAGGTAAATCATTATTAATAGGATCCCAAAAGTATGGCATGGATCCTGTACAAATGCATCACAAAATGATTCCATCTTATAATTAGCCTTAATAATATAGACATGCAAGAAAATAACAAGAATTTCAATAATTAAAGCTCTCACCAGCAACTAAATAGCAGTATCGTTTTTATTATTATTATTATTATTATTATTTCTCATCCTTTTGATTACAACGATTTGTAATAATTTATATTTATATTTAAAGTGATTAGGAAAACCAAAGCATCAGTAGCCTCCTCCAGCCTCAACTGCTGGCTCAATTCAAGAATTTTTATTTTATAAGAGAATCCATTGCTTATAGACATTACATCAATGGTTGCCTACCCCTGCCCAAAGCCAGTACCCATCACTTTCTGTGAAAAATTTAAAAATAAAATCACTATACATTTTTATAAGGTAAAAAAAACATAACAGTTTCTCAGACTTTCATTAATTTTTATTTAATATGACAGTTTATTACAGTCATTTATTTTCCCCGACCCTTATTTTCAAGAGATATTGGAAAATGAAATCTTAATACAGACACCAGCTTCATCAAGTTGACTGATTTTGCCACTTATAGCAAATAGCAAAATAATCAAAATGCTCTTCTTTTATTTGATATGATAATGATAATATATAGTTCATTGTTCGCTGACATCACTAAATTAACACTGGTAGTCAAAAATGATAATTTTTTTTTATGTTAGATAAAAAGGAAAAAATTTCGTATTTACATTAGAAAAATACATTAGAGATATTCGTATTTATATTAGAAAAATACATTAGAGATAACTCTAAATAAAATTTGTTAAGAGCCTTGATACATAAAGTATACAAAACAAAACCAGATAATCTCCACAAAACTTTCTCGCATTAGTTTTAATAAAGACGAATTTTGCTTTAAAAGCATTTTGTCTCCTCCCTGCTGAATGAGACCAAAATTTAACACCAAACTACAATTGCAGTCACAAAAAGACATGCAAAATTTTATAAATTTAAGTTAAACTTTTCGAGTTATGGCGTTTACATGCTTTTGAAAGTACAGATTGACAGATGTTTTATCCGTTGTTAGATTTGGTTCAAAATTTGTTAGGCGTCTGCAATGTAGAAGTTAAATCTGTGCACTGAATTTTATCCATCTAATACACTTCCTCTGAACATCCTTCCATCTAATATTCTTCCTCTCTTATAATTTGATAAAAATCTACAAATTTGGTGTAAAGACAAGTACCAAATTTCTCCCATCTAGCTCAAAACGTTTTTCAATTATCTTTGTCATAGACAGACTTTTCTGTTTTTCAATTCCGGGAAGTTTGAAACGTGGAGATTCATCAAAATCTCGAGTTCGAATTTTTTGGCGATTACAATTCTTTCTCTGTGTTTCATACATGAGAAAGTAAAAAGCACTGATTCATTATAATGTTCCATCATGAGAAGCAGATGCTGTTTGTAAAATGGTACTAGAATCATTTTTTTTAAATCTATCACAATCATCTGCAATTTTCCCTGCACCAACCTTAAACAATGTAACTAAAATGATAATTAAGATATAAAAAAGAATGTTTGCTGATACTGTTGTGAATCCACTCACACATAATACTAAAAACTGTTTACAAAATGCCTCCATATCTTTATACACAAGAAAAAGAAATGCAGAAAATATCAAGCCAAAAAATCTAATTATTTTATACTAATTATCAAAAAAATTCAAAATTGATAAAAAAAAAAGGCAAATTTTAAATTATGCTTAAATGTATCCTTTCAAAATGTAATAATACAGTAATAATACGTTACAGCTGTTACAAAATGTAATAATAAGTTACAGCATTGTTTCAACTATAATGGACGAGCCATCACTGTTTCCTAATCATTTTGTTAATAATATATTAACCTATAATTCCTTGCCCATTTGTATCACAGCATATTTGATCAGCTTTACTTAGAAATCAGTTTAAGTATTTTGCACCATTAGGCTTGGAATATTATGAAACCCTTCTTTAATTAAACTGGTTAATTGAATTTCATATTTTATTACATTTTCAACTTAATGGTTTATTAGAGGCTAATCTTTTAGTTTTATTTAAATATACATATTATGTTTTTATTTATTTATTATGACTACACTAACCATGTATATAAATGATATTACTTAAGAAAATGCCTAGTATCGATAATATAAGATAATACAATATTGACTGAACATAGTGAAACAGAAAGATGTCTCAACAATTATATTTGACAAAATATTAATATTATCCTAATATTTTATTAACCAAAGAATATTTAATTTAGCTACATTTATTTATTTGGCAACTAGGTTATGAATGATTTTTTTTACTAGCCTGCTCAGCCCCAGCAGCTGATAAGTCTACCATTTGCTTTAATTCCAAATGAAGAAAAATAAGAATAAGCAACTTCACAGACAGTCAACTCAAGCCATTGATTTCATGTTCTGTCACTTGAAAAGAAGAAAACACTTCTATTTCCACTGCATTCCTCATTTGAAGAAATAGTTTCTCTTTGTCGTAATCTAAAAGCTAAGATTGTTATTCACCGAGACAAAATAGAATATTTGTTCATAAATACAATTTTGTTCCTCTATCAATTTATCTATTAAAAAACAACATTTACATTTAGACAAAATTGTAAAAAACAAAGAAACCAAACTTTCATTTTGTTATTCTGTTTTAATAATTTCTTATTCTAACTGCGCAAAAGCTTGAAATAAAATGGGGGGGGGGAGGAGAATTAAAGCCAAATTGTGAAATTTAAAATATTTTACATATCAAAAATGCTTTAATAATTCTGTAAAATCAATAAATAACTTGATTTTACAATTTGAATCATAAGTCAATAAATTCAATTCGTGAATGCAGTGTTAAAAAAAAATTGTGCAAAATGTGAAACATACTTTTGAAAACTATTAAAATTCATTTTAACCAAATTACTGCATTTAAAAGTAGAACGAAATTATGCATTTTCAATGGGTTTTATTTAGTTAACATACAAAAATGTAAAGAAAAATTTATATTTCATATGAAGATTAATATCAATGGTAATAGCTGCAAATTTCATTTTATTGCTCAGTAATTCAAACTCCAATAAATTTCAACAACAAGACTTGAAGATGGAACAAGCACAGCAAATGATTAACAATAATAACAATATTGACTAAATTACTAATATTATCTCAGCAAATTATAACTCTTTAATATATTTTAGCAAATAAAAAATATAGCAGAGAAACTGACTAAAAACATTTATTGACCGGAGAGGTAGGAAATGTAATTTTTAAAAATCTTGCACAGAAAAGGTTTGAATTAATGATAAAATTTGAAGATTGAAGTTCACAGCTGATGAGATTGAGACCCAATATTCTGTAGCCTAAACTGACAAATTTACTAAATGAGATAGCAAAAAACCATTACATTACTAAGTTCAAATAAAACATTTTCTATGCTATTAAAAACTTTTTTTTCCCCATTTGAGTTTAAAAGCAACAAAAGGATCAAAATATAAATCCATATACAATTTTTAAGAAAATTTGAGAGCAAACAATTGTCTTATTCTCTCTCTCTGTGTGTGTTTGTAAACTTTTCACTAGATAACATCAATTAAATGTCCAAGTTGGTTCATAATTAATTTATAATTGGTTCATAATAGCAGTCATTTAGTCTTTAATTAAATCAGTTTTTTAGCTATACTATACATATTATTACTATTAAACATTTATCGTTAATCAAAACATTTCATAAAAGATAATTTAACTCATAATATTTTAACAACAAAGGCTTTTATGAATTGACAATTCTTAAGTAATTTTAGAGCAAAGAAACTAAACAAATTTTTCTCATGATTAATAAAAGGTATTTACACATATTTAGAATAATTTCGATAAAGAATTTTAAAAAGCAAATGATCTGGGAACAAAAATTTCTTGCAACAGCTTATTATTTGAAATTAGAAGTATCATCTATTATTTTTAAATTCATTCTTCCTTCAAAATGCTAAGAACTGAAAGATATAATTACACGTTTTACAAAAAGAAATATTCCTATCCTATAATTCAAAAAGGTTATGAAATGCATGGTATTTATATTTATAAAAAAATGGCAGCAATATTAATTGGAAAGAGAAAAATCATTTAACAAGAGATAAATGGAAATGCATTGTTACCTTTGATGAAACAAGGGTTACTTAAATGATTGCAACTAAAATAAGCTCATTTATTAATGAAAAGGAAGAGAAAAAAAAAGTTGCAAAGAATGTCTCAATAAGGGGTTTGCGATTCTTACAATAGGAAATAAAAATAAAATCAATTTAAGTACGTTATCATAATAAATTTTATGTCTGATATTTAAAGAAGAAATTTTATTTCCTTATCCCAATTATTTTTAAAGAGTGAAATTTCAACAAAAGTTAAAAGCCATACATGAATGCAGTACCATAGCCTTTCTTGAAAAAATGGAACCTGATACAAGTATTGCATATACTTTTACAAAAATATTCCTGTGAAATTCATTATGTTTCAGTTATGAAGTATTGTGCTTTTGGTCAGTGAAAAGAGCTTTCTAAGTGCAAACACACCACACTTGATAAACTATGCAAAATTATAGAAAAGAAATGGAATTCAATAAATGGAATCAGCTGGAAATTTCACAAAACAAAATTTTATTGTAATTTCATAGAAATTCCAATAAAACATGTACACTAAAAAAAAAAAAAAAAGGCACAAAGAAAAAAGGCAATAGTCTTCATATTTTCAACATTAATTAAACAGCCGCGAAATGTTTCTATAAATGTGTAAACAATCTCTATATTTATGCTAAAATTCAATCACTCGCACTAGACATTTGATAAATATGTAGAATTTAAGAGAAAAATATATTTAATCAATTTATAATGAATATATAACTATGTACATAATATAATACATCAATATGAATTTCATATTTTTAAATCCAGTAGTTTGCGCAAGATATATTAATTATTACATTAATTGAAGAGCTATGAACTTTATATACACAATTAAATTTAGGATTACTATTAATTATCATAAATTTAGCATATATCAAATTCATTTCAAATCATACATAAATTCTACATAAAATCATATTTTAATTTGGGTTTAATAATATGTGCTTTCTCAAACTAATGCAGAAAGAGTTCTTGATTTAAAAAATAACACATGGATGTATTTTATAAGTAAATAAATTTAAATTTCCTTGCTAAATTTAAATTATTCTATTAAGAGTTACATTGTTCAAAATTCATTTTAAAAAAAGGCAAAAATGTAGGTGTACAAAATGTACTGCTACTAAAAACAGGATTAAATGTTATAGTGCCCTAATAATTACAACACACATACCACCTTTGTTCACATATACAAGAATGTTCAAATATATCTTGCCAGAAACAATATTTATTTTCTATTTAGATGTAAATAATCAGCTGGACGAACCAATTTTTCTTTAATAAAAAATAAAAAGGTTTTTTTTAAAAGTTAGTAGTCATGTAACCCTTTTTGGGGCTGATACTTTCCTAGAATTTAAAAAATAAATCTTGGTGCATGAAAATAAAGTAAATAAAGATAGTTTTTTGTTATATTATTCATAATTTTTATTTTTCTATTTTCATAACTCAAATTTACAAAGAAGTAACAGTCCATCAAAATTTCTATAATTGTATCTCCACAAAATAAATTTAAGTAATCTCTCCCTCTGAGAATCTCATACTAATGGTATCAAAATTTTGACAACAAATGTAATCATTTTTCTTTTATCAATATAGTTGTGTCATTTTTTCATGTCATTTTATTTCAGCACTAAGATTAGAAACTTCTAAGAGGAATAGGGTATACCTATATGATTCAGAATCAAATAGCAATGCCAAATCAAAAACATTTGCCAAACGGGGTAGGTATTGTTGCAAGTGTGCGAGATTCCTAAGCATTTCCTAAAAACTCTTCATTTCAGCACTCCATAGTAAGATTCAATGATTGTAATCAATGACATTACATTTGCCAACATTGAACAGAAAGAGATCATTAATCAAGGGCATCACAGCCAACATCAGCAGATGCAATAAGAATTCATACGTGCATAGAAAAAAAACACTCTTCCTTCTCGTGTGTGTGCGTGTGTAATGATATCTCTTAATGTAATTTATATCCCAATTAATTTCCTAATTTATATATACCTATTTATACTTATATATACTTATATTTCCTAATTTATATACCATATAGAGCATCCTTCTAAAATGGTCTTCTATTTCCTGATCCAATTCTACTCTTTATTTAATTACTTTTTACACACGCTCTAAAAAACTGTTGGTCTCAGCATTTTCTCACACCCCAACAAAAGGGAATAAAAATATTTAATATTTGCGACATTCTTTTAAAGATACCAAAATTTCCCTTTTCTAAATTGTCAGTGTCAAAGAAACCTTATCAAAATCTCATTTATAAAACCACAGAGGAAAAAATTTGTCTCTTTTGCTCTTTTGTTCTTATATTGGAATGTAGAAAGACGCATTTCTTACCTCTTATTCTTTATACTTAAATTATGCCTCCCGTGCCGAAATAAATCAAAGTTCTAAAATTTCAAATGTTTCTTTTTTTCAGTCATGCACCCTGCAACAGCTAAAATATGTTTTGCAAGTATGTATATTGGTATTTCAATTGATAATATCAAGATTTTATTATTTTTTTTAGTTAAAAGAAAATAATTTAACATTTACCAGCTTGTTTTCATTTTATTTATTGGTTGAACAAAAAAATATCAATTGAGTGAATCTCACTCTCAATGCAAGACTTTTAATGCCAAACCATTCAAAGTGCATGGTGTTTTATTAGTTTTATTAGTTGTTTTTTTTCATAACTTTGATATGAACTATGCATTTTATATCTAAATGCTGCATTGCTGATGTTAACTTTGACATTACTGCGATGTCAATAATTAATTATCAATCTCTGTTCAACGTGGGAAGTTGCGACAACAATAGTTTTGATCACTAAATCTTGTTAAGGAATACGGAAATTAAGATTCTCTTAGGAAATATTTAAGAGTCTCCAACATGCACAAATCCATATACCATATTCGGAAAGTGTTACCGACCCAACATTACTATGCGATTCATATAACTTACCCCTCTTAGAAATTTGAAATCGTGGTGCTAAAACACCTGCATACACTACAAAATGGCATGAAAAAGCAGCTATAATGCAATTGTAAAAATGACTGCATTTGATGTGAAAAATTATGATGCCATCAGTATGAAAAAATCGCTATTAAAAAAAAAACTAAACTGAACAGAACACATAATCAAATTTTACCTAAAAAAATATGCCCTTTATGTATTTTAAGCACCTTTAAAGAAAAATAAGAACCAACACTGGCCTAATATTATTGATTATAGAACTATTTGTAATGATGAAATGAACCAAATTGGATATTAATTCACTACTAAATTTTATAAAATATAAACATAAAATGCTATCATTAATGACTAAATATTTTTCTCCAGTACTAAATTAAATTATTTAAAATGCTTTTTGAGCAAGTTTCATTTAGAGATCTTATTAAAGTAGTTATGTTACATATCTAAAATTATTTTATAACACCAGTAAGATAAATTAAGGGGAAAACCTATAGCGGTACTTCATTAGCATTTCAATTCCTTGGGGAAAGGACTCCAAATATAAGTAAACAAAGCTTAGCTTTTTTTTAAAAAAAAACCTAATAATTTTATTAATTATATAAATAAAAAATTTGTTTATTTTTAGAAAAAAATTTCCAACACTTTTAATTCATTTAATTTTCTCAATAACAGTCTTTCCTAATTTATTGAACTTTGTTAGAAAAGTATCCAGCTTGTTGAACAAATGCATTAGCTTTATATTCAATTTCAGCAAGATCCTTTACTAAAAGAAATTTCAATTTCCATAAAAACATCAAAAAGTTAGAATATAACTTTGTTTATATTATTGACAGCTATGTCTTCAGTCTATTCCTTCTAATCTATTCCTTCAAAATATAGGATATTTTTGGATGGGATGATGATATTCCTGCAAATGAATTTCATTCAAAATTTTATAGAAATCGGTGACTATTGGTGCTATAGCAACATACCAAATTTCACTCATCTAAATCCCATTGTTTTTAAGTTATCATGTTTATAGACACATATAATTCTCATAACTTTAATTTTCAGATGTTTGAATCGTGAAATGAGGACAAAAGTTTGAGCTCGAATTTTTTGAAAAATGTAAGTTTTTCTCTTTGAACACTTTCTATACGAGAAAGTAAAAAAAAAAAAAAAAAAAAAAAATTAATTGGCATTAATTTATTGTTGATACCTTAGGCAAGAATAACAAATGACCTACAAGTAACTTGAAAGCTGTATAAATATTTTACTTTACTTATTTTTGGAAGACTTGAATCAGTCAATGAATGCACATTTGAAAGTCTACAGAGAATGAAATATACATTTTCCTGGAATAGCTTTTTTAAAAAAGTCTAAAACTTTTTTCACAGAAAATTTTTAAGAATAAAAATATTTAAATAAATTACTATTTTTAATTTATTAAATGATATTAAAATATGTCTTACGAATGCTCTACAAAAATAACCAGAATAGAAAAGGCCAGAATTTATTTTGAAATCACTGTGAAAAGCTAATTCATATTATTTTACATGAACAAATAAAACTACCCCCAAAAAGGAAAGATTTTTTTTCTATCTAAGTAAACAAAAGAAGGTGAACAAAGAGTAAAGTAAATGAAATAAATATATTTTCCCCAAACTGAGGGAAGAAAAAAAAAAAAAAAACTTTCCGGCATATTTCCTGTTTTGTTGAACCCTATTAAGAGATTGAAGAATAAACATTGCAAAGAAAATGCCATTATAAAAGCAGGCAATTCTAGCATGGTTCTAAAATCTTTTTATTTTTTTCAGGGGGGAAAAAAATAAGCATCTGGACAAAAAGTAAGCCCTTTTAAGACCTTTATATAAACATTATTAAAAATAAGTAGTTTTTAAAGATTTTTAATAATGCTATGCACCTTGCTGGAACATTGATCAAAACACCATTTCATTTTATGCAAACAAATACTGAATGCCAGATGTAAGATAGCAATAAATTCATGTGTAACGAAATACAGAATGAAAAATCCAATAGCCAAAATTAACTATATAGTATATAACTACATAATCAAGTATAAATTGAAATTATATGACAGCCAGGAATTATTTTTGGCATTTTGTAGCAAGCCAGCAAATAAGAGCACATAAGAGCAAATAAGCATGATCTGTAATATATAAAGAATCATAAATATTTCTTAAGAAAAATTATAATGTTCATAAAATGATTCTTTGCATACCCTTAAATAACAAAATGCAGAAATTGAATATAAAATCTTAAAAAATTATATTCTATGGTTTTTTTCTGCTTTTTAATCAGACAAAAAAATAGGTAAGTGAAATCTCATTCCTTAAATCAGGTTAATTATGGAAATTTCAATTGCTTAGTGCTGAATGAATTAAAAATACTGAAATCAACTGCAATGAAATAAATTTTGGTTTGAATATTAAATATCTTACATATTTTAACAATATTGAATAGATTGATTGTCATTAATGTATATCAATATATTCAGAACGTTAAAAATACTGAAATCAACTGCAATGAAATAAGTTTTGATTTGAATATTACATATTTTAACAATATTGAATAGATTGTCATTAATGTATATCAATATATTCAGAATGTTTAACAAACTTTTCACAACATCGTCTCATATCCTATTCAACTCTAACTTTAATTTTATCCTTTTATTTTAAATATTTTAAATTGTTATAATTACTTCTTATCTATTTCCATAGTTTCCTGTTTTAAATTTTTACATCAAAGTAGGACTTTTATATGTAGCAGCTTATAGTCAGCTGCAACAGTATGCTATAAAATCAATTCTATTAATCTAAAGTGAAGCAAGAGCACACAGACTTACTGAAAATAAGAAGACAGTAGGTAAACTGGAATTTTCCACAAATACATCACACAATCAGGATTCGAAATGAAATCAAATAAAACTTTTATCTTGCTTACATGTTCCCTTCAATTTTATCATATTTTAAGTTTTATATGTTATTAAAAAAATACTTTTTTTAAGAATTCTTAAATAATAAATGATGGCAACAAATTTCTATAAACTGTTTTTCCATTTTGATTCCTGATTAGGAAAAGTGCACACTGAAAAGTAGTGGAAACTAAGAGCAACTACAATCAGTGCAGGAAGGAAATTAGCAAAAATAAAAACACATGCCTTGAGATATTCCTTAAGTATCTGGCCTTCCCCAAATTCCAATGCTGGCTTTAAAAAAAAGAAAGAAAACCAATCTTATACATCAGATGGTCACTTATAAGCCAAAATTCCAAAATGATTTCAGATGAACATAAATTAAGAATTCATACAAAATTTTGAATTTATGGAAAAGAGGAAATTATCTTTAAAAAAAAAAGATCCTCAAGAAATTTTTGGCCAGCACATATTTAAAAATTACTTCATGATACTTCAAAAAAATATTTCTATATTTTTTTCGCAAGAACAAATTTGTACAGAATTGGCTTTAAGTAGTCTTAAATTTGTCCTTCTATAAGAAAAAATATCACACTATGTTATTAGACCTATTAGAATTAGAAAGTCTCTTTCATTATTTAATATTATTTGTATTTTTAATATTTTGTATTTTTCCAACTAAAGACAATGTGTTCAAAAATTTTATCTAGAAACTTTATCTAACTTTTGCTGGCCTTAAAATGCTCTAAAGATTAAATGCAACCATAAAAAATATAATATCTAGCAATTAATAAAAATCATTACTAAATTTTTTTTTAATGTTTTCATGGAACTTATAGGAAAATTTTTACAACTATAAAACTACTTGGAATAATTATTTTTAGTTAAAAAAGATAAAAATGATAAATTAAGCTAGCACAAAATGACTGTAGAACTAACTGCACCATAGCAAGAAAATAAGTACCAATAAGAAATTTTAAAAAGTCAGAAAAATTATCAATTAAAGTTTTGAATAAAATTATCATTATGTTCTCATAGATAAACCAAATTTAGCATATTAAAGTAGGCAAAATTGGCTTGAAGGAATCCAACATCATTGGATTTATTCTATATTGAAAGGAAAAAAATCAATTTAATATTAATCTAAAACTGATAAGTAAAAAAACTCAATGAATTTCTATAACAAGTTTAGCTTCACAAATATATATTTGGGGGGGGGAAGCCCTAAAGCTTTTCTTTAAAATATTTTCATCATATAATTTATTAAATTTTTATACAAAATGCTGAAGAAATGAAACTATTTTATGAAAATTTACTTATATTAAATATTAAGATTTTTAAATGATATTGTATGGGCTATGTTTTGTTTATTTTGTAATTAATTTGTTCATATATATATATATATTCCACAATCTGGCCAATCTATAGCAGATGGTTAATTATTGCTTTGAAATACCAAAACATATCTTTCTACTATATATTCCAGAAAATATGAAAGAAAATCAAATTATGTTCTTGAATCAGTAATTCTTTATCAATGAACAACATCATTAATTGCTAAAAACACAAAAAGACGCAACATAAGTTTAAAATGGAATTAATTGAGCACTAAAATGCAATTATTTTTAAAATATTGAAATGAAATACAAAATGAACAGAGGAAAAGTATTCAAATGCTAGTCAATGGTGCATATATCTGTATCCAATCATTTTGTTTTGTTTTTCAACCATACATTTTATATTTCTTTGAGAGAATACTTAATTCCAGATTTTAAGGGGGGGGGGGAGCCTTAGAAGAAACATATTTGATATTTTCTCAATTATAACTACATTTTTTAAAGGAATAGGACAAATACAAATGAAATGATAAAGGAATAGAACAAATGAATACAAAGTACTTCAGTGTCTAAAAGTTTCAACTAAATAAAGGTTTCAAAGTTTTTTTTTTTTTTTTTCATTCTATCAACAAAGGTAATTGCAGAAAAACAAATCTAGATTTGTGGGGAAAAAAATTCTTTTATATTTTTTAACAAGACATTAAATGATAATTAACTACAGCTGGTTAATGGAAATCATAATAATTTGACAAAAAAATGTTTTTATTTTAAGATAATGTTTTTAAATATAAAAACTTTTTTTTTATGGCAGGGGCACTTCAATTGGAAAAAAACTGAAGACATTAGTTTCAGTTTACACATTAATTTCAATTGATTAGGTTTCATGAGTGACTAAACATGATGTGAGAAATAGTTATATAACTTTAATCTCAATAATAATTGACAGCTTGACTTATCACCACAACTAACATCCTTCCAAACATCAATTTCTGCATAGTTACAGTTGTTTATGATAACATTCACATGTTTTTGCAATCCTTTAATACATATGTATTGTCCCGCTTATAAACAAATAATTCGTATGATGAAAAAAGTATAAATGCTTTTTTTTTAGTTGCCTCAGGAAGAAAATGTCTCTTTATATGGCTACATAGTTCTGAAAATATAAACATTCATTATGTACATCCTATATATATCAAAATAATTAACAGCATAAAACCTGTCAAATCATTTGAGATTCTCACCCTTAGAATTTTAATAAGCAAAACCATGTGCTTTCCCTTCATTTTGTAAGATTTATAGATTTAAAAAAGGGGAGAATAAAATTTTACTTCTTATATTTAAAAAAAAATTATACATATCTTGCAAATTACCAAAGCAACTTTTAACCAAAGAATAACATTAAATGAATACTAAAAAATCTAGTACATGCAATGCAATTGCATTATCTCAAAAGCAGATGAATTTAAATTATTTTCCATCCAATAATGCTTTTTTTTTTATTATTATTATTATTGCTTATCTGCAAATGTTAAATTAGAACAAGCATTTTTATATCTTTATATAATATGCGAACAGAGGAAGTTATAAAAAGCTTAATTATTAAAGGACAAAGCAACTGTAGAAAGAATTAAAGAAAATAAAACAGGGTTTCTACTATAAAAGGAAAATATACATTAAACATATAAAATTAATTTCATTTGAAATTTTGCATGGTTGCTTTAACATAATGACCTTATTTTAAAAAATTTATTACAATAAAAATAATAAAGAACTATTAAGAATTTATTGTTGTGTGTTGGAATTAAGCATTTTGATTGTTCAAAATGATTTTATAAATATACTAAATAAATATAACAAGTAGATACAGAAAATTTTTGAACACTAGAATGAACTTACAATAAACAAAAAGAAGATATGGATACAAGATTTGTCATGAAAAAAATTATATGAAAACAGTAAAAACTTTACATACAAATTTGAAACTTCAAGGAGTTTAGATTACAAAATACTAAGTCCAAAACCTAGCATATATCTAAATCTATTTTATCATTATAAAAGAATAAAATAAGAGTTCAAGATTATACTATTATGATCAAAAATATATTTTTTTTAATTAGCAATACCATATTATAAGTAAAAAGGCTTCTTTTTCTTAATAATTTCATAAATATTGAATTAAAATTGATTTCTGTGAAAAAAAATTATAGCTATTAATATTATCAAATGGAATTTCACACATGCAGATTTTTAAAAAATACATGTGTAAAATACCATGTAAATAGGATTCTAATACACAATACTGTTTAGAAAGCGAAGTTATCACAATAAAAACTAAGTACAAAATTTTCAACTTACAGCACTTTGATATTCATTCTTTAATTTTTCTCGTAATGAACTAAAATCAATAGGTTCCCCAAAGAAAATAGTTACTTTCTAAAAAATAAACAAGTATAATAATAAATAAAACAGGAATAATTTCTCATACAAGCATCATTAAATGATAAAATATTTACATTACACTGAAAAAAGCACTCAATACAATTACTAAATAAAAACTACCCTAAAATTGCACTGTTTTTCATAAATCACGCACTTTTTATTATTTTAGTATCAACAACAAGAATATCAAATGCAAAAAGATAGAAAGGATTTTGAAGTCAACATATTTAAAACTGAATGTATATTTAAATTTTGTACAATTCTCCATTCTGATGCATTTAAATGAAATTTGGCACACATATTCCTTAGGATAAACAAGAAGTATTAGAAGTTATTAAGAAGTATTAGAAGTTATTAAAAAGTATCTACATCTTCCTAAAGAGGATAAAATTAAAATTTTTCTAACATTTTTCACCATGAAAAAAATGGCAATATTTTAAAGTTTAAAAAATTTGCTTTTTTGTAGCACCATTTCTAATGCAAAAATTATTCAGTGAATATGAAATCTTTTTCACAGCTTCATCATATCTACTGCTTGCGAATTTTTGTTAATATTAAATTTAAGGTGCTGTTTCCACACATTTTCACTTTTGCTTTAATTTAGTAGGATAAACACCTTTTAATGTGAATACATTCTGATTTATCTATAAGCACTGTCTTAAAATTATTGCCTTTTTTAACTTAATGTTGTTTTGCATTTTTAAATTTAGAAACACCCAGTTGGAATATTATTTGTCTTTTTAATGGTTGCTTCTTAACATGAACCTGCACTAGCATGTGTAATACCTTGCTTACTGCAATGCCATCTTATCTTTATTTTAAATCTAACTATACATTTAATTTGGTAGGCAGAATCTTATAAATAAATTGTTTTCTCCCTATTTATATGATTACTATTTATTTAGCTTAGGTTAAAAATAAAGTATGATTTAAATTATATTTTAAAATTTTAACTTAATATATTAAATGATTTTTTTTTTTCATCTGAAAAAGTAAAAAGAAGGTGTAAATAAAGTAGCAACAAATTCATTTAATAAAATGTTAACTCATTTTATATGTTTATCACATTTTAATTCACTGTTATGTAATTAATCACATCGTCTTCAAACATCTCTTTTTTTTTTAACATATAAATACATTTTAATTTTAAATTCTGCATTTTCTGACTACATTTTTTTTTTTTTTTAGTTCTTTTTAACTTTATATTCTCTAAAATTCAAACATTCCCTCCTCCTTTCTAACCACTACTATGATACCATCAAATTTAATTTGGACTCCATATGATTTATGTATCAGTATACGCTTTGAAAAAATTAATGTCTAAACATACCAAAAAAAAAAAAAAAAAAAAAAAAAATTATGTCTATGCAACTATCCTTACAGATAATAGTGAGAAAGTGTTTACATTTCTCCAGTTCTTTAATCTTAATGACATGCTGTTTGACTTTCAACATCTTCAATTATCAATTTATTTTAATGCTCAAGAAAGCTGAAAAACTAGCTCTTAAAGTTGTCCAGTATCAACAGAGAAACTCCTTTACTATGACAAATTAACTTTTACTATGGCTAATTTCCGGTTGCAAGTTCTCAAAACCTAAACTCCAAACAATCATTAAATGCTTATGCCAAATAGTAATATTAAAAATGTCATCTAAAAACTTTAAAGCAGCAATTAGACTTTATTAATTATGGGTGAGGGTCCTGAAATCTCCTGAAATACAGAAAATAAAAACTAAAAAATTATTATAACATAAAAAATTTATATTAGTGTTTCTCAATATTTGTTTTTACTTGCATATCCCTTTATCTATCATCAACCTAATCCCATCACATTATATATAATTAATAAATCTATATAGATATCTATCAATGTTCACTCTTACATTTTCCACATTTTTCTTTTCTGCATATTGCATTTTTTTTTTGCAACTATTTCATGTACCCTTATGGATAAGTATAACACAAATTGAGGAATGTGGGTGTATATGTTTTATTGTTTGTATAAAACAAAAAAAAAAGTTATGGGTACAATGATTAGTAGTTAATATAATTCCAATGCATATTCAGGGGTGTTTGTGGGACCCCAAAAAATCCCCTGAAACTTTTACGGACTTACTACCGGCATTTTGGAGTTTCGAGAAGGGGGGGGGGAGAAATGAAAAATTACAATTATGAAATATTGAATGACCTAATTATAAAAGTTCAATGAATTACTTTTTTTGCAAAATTAATAACCAAAAATTTTCAAACATATAAACTACTACATTTTATGCAAATATTTTAAATTACCTGAATTCTTTAAAAAAAATTATCTAATTTCTGCTGCTTTTTTTTATTTTCTGATGTTTGTGGGCTTGTCTTTCTTTTGTGGTGAACTTCATAATTGCAGGAAGATTGACTTTTATTTTCCTCATTTACAGTTGAAGAAATTTCCTCGAGAACTGCACATGCAGAGGTAGAAGCAGTTTGCTTTTCTGCTAATGTAGAAGGTTTTTCAGAGACTTTTATAGGTGACTCATCTGAAATACATGTTTTTAAGTCCTCTTGATATGTTTTCCAACTTCTGTTCATATTCAGTAAGAGATCTTTGTGAATTGGATCAGTCAGTGGATTTTTTGAGCCATATTTTTCACATGAGGTTTCTTTAGAAGCCATTAAATCATATTTAATAGTCTGCACTGCATCTAGGGAATCAATCTTAAGAGAGGTTCTATAGTCAGTGACAAGTATATCCATTAAGTTGAATGCACTTTCCACTAATGGGCCATGGAAGCAGCTAAGGCAGGCTTTGACCAATTTAGCCAATGTAGGATACTTATAATCATTTGTGAAATCATCTTTTAAATTAAAAACTTTAGACCAATATTTATCAATTGTACACTTGACTTGATTTCCACTTTCATCAGATGTGTAGAGCATTTCTTTGGTGATATCAATATCACTCTGGTATAACCTTATTTCAGCTTCTACTTTTGACTTTTCATTATCACTAAAAATATGGGACATGATAATTTTTCAAAAGCTAATATTGTACTGGTTTTACCTCTTAGCTCTGGATCTAATGCTGTAAAACTAATTGGATATGAATTTTTAAGGGGTAATTTCTGTTTCATATGCTGAAATTTCAAAGTGAAATTCTCTTGCGTACATAAATAAAAAAATATTTGAATAAGAGAAACGAAAAATTTACACGTGCATCAATAAATGAAACGAAAATTTTACACAGCGGAGAAAAAAAAGTTGCGAAGCGATCAATAACAAATAGCTAATACGGCGAAAAATCCCCCTTCTCTACTTATTGGCGCCACGCCAGGAGAGATAAGACCTTTGAACCCAGAGTCACATGATCGCACATCTGGTAGCGAAGTCTCTCCTTTTTTTTTCTGCCGCGCCTACTTGCCGAAAAGAATCCAGAAGAGAATGTCCGAGAAACGGGGGAATGAGTCATAACTCGCAATAAGGAAAGAACAAAAAAGAAGTTTTTTCCCCCTTTTCACGCATTATCACTGCCTTTGGAGAAAGAAAGGAAAAGTTTTCACCACACACGCTGACCTTGCGTTTTCTGCTTTCAAAGCAAACAAAATCGCCCAGATCAAAATAAATAATTCATTATTATTCCTACTTCCTTTTGAACGACGATCCCCGGAATTTCCGTGTATCGAAGTTCAAAATCCCCGGAATTCCGGGGTTTCCCCGGAGCACAAACACCCCTGCATATTAAAAATTTTTGAGAAAAAAAATGTGATTTTGAAAAAATTTGGCAAATTATTAACATTATTATTAAATTTAAAAACAATTTATTAAAAAGGGAAATATTTAGATTCACTTTATTTCTAAAATGGATATTCTGCCCAATCAGATTTACTAAGAAAGACAAAGTAGAGTAATTGGGGAAGAAAAGATAGACGATTTTAAATGCAGTTACTTAAAAGAGAGTGAGACTAATTTTACCTGTCCAATTCTAGGCCAGTATGGTTCAACATTTGGCAAAACACTGTCCATTCCTTTAAAACATCAGAGAAGAAAAATAAATATTCCACAAGATAATGCTTATTTCACATAGAAGAAACAGATTAATTCACTGAATTACCTAAATGCCAAAATGGAATAACAATGGGACAAATTTTACATTCAGCAATCAAGCGTCCTATTCCTGAAAAAGTATATGACATATTTCTATATAAAACAGTATAAACTTATTACATATATTATACAATAAATTTTAAAAAGTTTCATTACATAAAAAAACACAAAAATATGATTTCAGAAATTAACTTTGATGGCATGATACGAAGTTTTATAGATAAGCAATTAACATCATCCCAATTAATTTTTAACATTAAGATTAATATTCAAGAAATAGTTTTAGAAATTTCTAAATGTAAATTCTAAATTTAATTTCCCTTGAAAACATAAATTTTATTCTTTTTTTCCATAATCTTTGAGTAATGAATATCAGGGCATTATTGCCAAATAGACACAAAAAGTAAATTGAGTTACTTTGACAGGTTACTTTAAAAGAATTTTGAAAGCTCAAAATTTTTTTATGACTTTAGATTTGAATTAAAAACTAATTCCCATTCAACTGTCAATATTAAAGAAAAAGCATAAACACTCAGTTAGTGGAGAATATTTTGAATCCTCTTTGAGGTATATAGAATGCTAATTGAACTGCCATGCTTCTTAAAACAATAATAAGTTCAATAGAAAATGGCATTATCACTATAGTCAGTAAAAATTCAAGTTAACAAGTATACAAGAGACTACAAAAGACACCACATACAAATGATGTTATGTGTGTTCATAACTTAATGATTATAGAAAGAGCTTCATGAATTTAAATAAATTCCATTATATTGATGCTTCAAATAGCTTAATTATTTTTTAATTTATTACGATCATAATCAGGATTACACCTGAATCTATTGATAAATGGAATCTATAAATACACAGAGGCTCAAGTAATGTGAAAATCAAAGAATATGCTCAGTCACTAAATCTAGCTCATAATTATTCATAGACTTTCTAATTATGTATCACAGATATGGTTTCATCACTCCTTCTTAGTAATGATTTCCAATTCAAAAAAAAAAAATCTGTTGAATATTTGCTGATTGTTGGTCTTACCAGGGAGCTCGCTCAGAATCCATAACAAGAATTAACATTCAGGAATCACTATAAGTTTGGAATAATTTGGAACAATTCCAGATTTCTTCACAGTAACTTCTAAAGAGGCACTGATCACTTGACCATCAGTGTTTTCTTTCAAACACAATTGGGAACATAATTAACATACTACTCTTAGCATTAGAAAAATAATCCATTTCATATTTTGGGGTATGCAATATCATGCAGCTTTCTCCAAAGTGAGTTATGAGCTCAAAAATAAATAAAAACAGCAGCTGTCTTCTCTAACTTAAAATTTTACTTCACTTAATTTTCTAAATATATGATATGCCCTGATTAAATGATTCAAAGACCTAGGTTTTGTTGCAGAGCAAATTAGAATATTTTCAGATTCTTCAAATTGAATAATTAGTAAATAAATCTAAAAATACAGGAACTTTTTTAAACAGATTCAAAGTGGTGATATGAAAGTGACATTTATTAAACATTTAATACAATAAAAATTATAACATAAAATGCGCAATAATTTCATGTTTTATCTTATTTTATATAATTTTACAAATCAAATTTAAAAAGTTAATAATCTTTTATGAATAATGGCAATAAATAAAGTTTTTTTCAACTGCTTTCATTAGTGTATAGAAGAAAAAAAAGAAAACAAAACAATTTTTTTAATCAAAAATTAGAAGACAGTCAAACAAAGACAATAAAAACTGAAACACAAATGCAAATAATCTAAGTAAATTGGAATTTTAATCTCATTCATAATAATTTTATTTTTAACTTTAATCAATATTTAATAATTTCATCAGGAATTTCACAACAGCTTAATTACACTTTAGTCTACAATTTCAGAATCTCATGGTCTTACATTTTTGTCTGAATACAAAGTTTTGATAAAATAAAGAGCCTCCACTTTTTAGTCTCCAAACAAAACTCTTCTTATGATTTTATGCTTTGTCTTAAATTCTTATTTTGATAGTATGAACTATTGTAGCCAGTTGTTATTAAATACATTATCAAATTGTACCATCTGTACAGAATCAAAATATAATAAAAATTATCAATTATCTGTTAACAAAGTGTTGAAAATATAGAACATAGTGTGCTGCCATCTAGAACACACAATTGCAAAAAAAAAAAAAAAAAAAAATGTTTTAACTCTAGCACAACAGAAAATGAATTAAAAAAAAATCAACTGCAAAAATTTTTAAAAAAATTAAACCAAAAGATATATGATTCTAGAAAACTGCATTAATTAAAAAATTATTTCTATACTGACTCACCCCATTTTAAGCGTATGAATTCATTTTTAGCCATGTTTACTTTCCCTTCAGGGAAGAAATGAACCCAACATCCAGCATTTAGGCGTTCCAGACAAAAGTCCATTCCTTTCTGATAGACACCGGCACCACGGATGACGGGCACCGTTTTACCAAAAGTGAAAAACTGTGCATGCCAGTCATTTGTGAAACAGATATCATGAGCAGCTGCTGACCACCTCATGATTCGACTGTTGATTACATGCCTCCAGTCTAAAATGCCTATGACATAAAATGAAATCTAACTCAAAAGTAAAAATTATTCACACATACATAAAATGCTACATATATTTAGTAAAACACTATTAAAAAGCACAAGAAGATATATAATAATTTAATCTTTATATATATGAATGGTGAATGTCAACATATACCAAATACCTCGGTGAAAGACTGAATATTTTTATTATATTCTTATATATTCGAACTATCACCGGTGTATGTTGACAATCACTATGCACTGATAGTAAATGTTGAAAGAAATATATTTTCATTGCGTTTTTAAATCATACTTTATTATAAAAACATATTATGAATGATATATGTCAAAATAGGAGAGAGCTATAGTAATTAAACTATTAAACTAAAAGTTATCGTATTAAACTTAATTATGTGATTGAACTTTATACTATCTTATTTCTTACAACAATTTAAACTGTTATGGTACTTTGAATTGCACAAGTGTTCCATGCTTTTACAATTGCATTTACTAGTGAAACATTTCTTTTTGAAATGACAATGTGTATAGCCTTCCTCTCCACTTCTTGAATTAGCCGCAGTGACTTCTCCCAGCAACATTTCTTGAGAAGAAATCTCGCATATGGAAAGTAACTTTTCTTTACAAATTACAAACTGATTATGGGTATAAAGTTTCTTGAGGGTACCATTTTTGTTTGTTAATTTATAAAAGTTGGAGTCTTCTATTCCAACAAGAACCACCAACACATTTTGGACACCTGTACGACCACAGTCAACAACCAGGGACTTATATTCGCACGGTGGTGTTGCCTCTCCATGGACATTGGTGTCTCGTTTTGACCTCCACCAGAGCATGTCAGTGATTGTCGACATACCCCGGTGATAGTCCAAATGTATAAGACTATAATAAAATATTCAATCTTTCACCGAGGTATTTGGTATATGTTGACATTCTCCAATTTTTGACATTCACAGTAACACACACACACATATATATATATATGTTTCAAAATTATGCACACAAATATAATTTGTAATTAAGCAATTGCAAGTTTGAAATACATACTGATTACAGTTTATGTAGAAAAAATACATTTACAGTAAGTGCTTCAATCAATGTTATTATATCAAGTATTTTTTATATGGATATTAGATCTAATATCCCATAGCTTAACCTTCAATGCTACTTCTTCACAAACAAATAATTATTTTATTTCTATCTAAAATATTCAGAAACTCTTTAATGCAATTTTCTTTTTTATGGTTTTCATAATAAAAATATTTAACAGAATTACTTTAATTTTCTGAAGTTACATAAAAAATAATAAACATTAATTTAACTAAAATTTTCAATCTTATGTAGGATTTAAAAAGCACGATTTTTTTTTTCTTTCAATTGGTAGATACTTTTTAAACTTACCCCATAGCATGGGATCATCTAGGCATGAATGGTGATTACATACTGTTATCAAAGGAGTGCCTTTTGGCCTGTTGTCTATTGCATCAATTAACACTTCTCTGTTATGAACAGTGACCGTATTCAGCCAATCTGGAATACCAAAAAAATACACATCATTTTAGTTTATTACAGCATATATATAAATATCATTTCAATACAAAACTTTTGTATCAGATATAATATGCAGTGAGAAATCATTCCATATATTTTTATAAGAAAATAAAAATTATGATTTGTACTATATAGACACACAAGATTTCTAATTGTTGATTTTTCATTGGTACATTAAATTTTTTCCTCCTCTTTTGTTAATGCAGAATAGTAATGCTTAGGAAGATCAAAATAACAGGTCCTCAGCAATAAAAGTATAAATACTATTTTCTTTTGATATAAAATATTTATATCAAAAGATTTAGTTTACTTACTATTTAACTCGACTTTTGAATTTATATTTCTAATTTTAAATTAATATGTACCATCATCCTTTTAAACAAATTGAAATTAATTGATAATGGTATTTAAATTCATTACTCAAGCGTTTTAACTGTCATTAATATTTTTCTACTCTGAGAGAATCAGTGAATAGATTATTCATCTCAACAGCATGCATTTTTCTTTTTTACACAAATCATAGAATGTTATGGTAGTAACTTTTTAATGTGGAAAAAAAAAAAAAAAAGTTACCTTCAGCCACTTAAAAACTGGTTCAAAAAATTTTATTCCTAAAAGGAATTCTTAATTTTAAATTCCTTCCTAAAATACACGTTTTTCAGTCCTCATTTCCTACTTTTTTTTTATTATTTTATTCTGTAGATGTTTAGATGTCTGAAATCAATCTGCAACCCTTAATAATTCTGCAAATGAGTTCTATCCTATACTCTCCAACATGATATACTTCCACCCAATTCTTGAACATTTCCACAGCAAGATAGAATTAAACCAATTATAGATTAAGCATTTTAATAAACTTTGTTAATACTGAATATCTATTTTCCTTATGTATATTAGCAATTGGAATTGAGTAAAAATTCCTTTTAATCTAAATAGTGTTGGAATGATTATATATATATACTAAAAGTTAACAACAAAATTTTATAGTCCTCAAAATGTCAAATAAAAGCATTAATATCTTTTCATAAATGTCATAATAAACTTTCTCATATTCAAAATAGAAATTACAGTGAGTAATTATTATATCAACAGTTCTATAGACGTCAACAATATTCCAACAGACTTTTTTAAATTTATTCAGCCAAATTTCTTAATGAAGAATTGCATAATTTCTTTTAATAGAAAGTATAGCAAATATTTTAAGTAAAATGTATTCCATTGCTATAAAATGAATCAACTACCTTGATTATTACAGTACAGAAAATCATGAAGCTTTTTTACCCTTAGTATATTTTCATATCAAATGAAAACTACATATTTGTCAACAAGCTGGCAAAATAAAATAATAAAGTATGTTAAAAATTTCCAATACATTATGGAAGTCTAATTGAGTGCTTTTTCAACGTCACATGATATCAAGGAAAAGAGAACCATATTCAATCAAGAAACTAATTAGCAAGAAATAGAAGGTTATACAATATTAATGAATAAACAAACTAATTTGTAACTTAGCAATTTTTATTCATGAAATTACATGTGTGTGAGAATGATACTAATAAGTTAAAAAGTTTAAGGCTTAATTATCACACAAAATGCCATTCAACAATGTTCATTACAAAGATCACAAAAGGTGGACATAAATAATAGCAGGGAACAACAATGAAAAGAATCACAATATATATATATATAAATCTGATAACACCAAGATTATAAAAGAATATATATTAGCATACAATAAAGAAGTAAAACCAAAGCTACAAATACTTATTGAATATCAAAACATCTAGAAAAATTTATTATCATTGAATCTTCAAAAGCATTGTTTATTTCTTTTCTTTTTTCCTGCTGAGCAAATCAAAGAAAAGTATTTCAAAACCTATTACAAGTTGTGATTTTTTAAAACACATCCAAAGGAAGGAAAAAAATGATTAGATTTTTTTTCCCCCTCCTTTTTAGCATTGTAAAGAACACTTCATGCAAAAACAAAACAATTACAGGTTTGCCACATTTTTTTTTTTTTTTTTTTATCTTTATAACTTTTACACATCTAAATATTTTTGAAGTCTTAGTTTTATAGTTCTGAAAAAATATCAAATCTCAACATACATCTCTCAAGCCATCATTTCTAAGTCTTTATATTATTCCTTCAAATTTCAATTTTATTTTAAGTTAAATGATATGTTTGGATTTTAAGCTCAAATAACATGTTAAAGTTAAATTATAACATACAGCCGTAGTAATTCTCAAGAAATTTTGTCTCCCTAACTTAAGAGTAAACTCAACATGAAAAAATTATCAGCAAAAAGTTTGAAAAAATTCAAATCTAATCAGATTAATAAAAAGAATGACAACACCACATTTTTAAATATCAATATTTAAACAAAAACTTGCTGAAGAATCAGCTTTTGTTACATGGAAGCAGAAATTACCATTACATTGCATTATTGAATGTTTGTTTGTATAAAGACAGTAGATTTGCACAATCAACATTTTTGAAGAAACTATGTTAATTCTCCAAAATAATTTAGAATCTAATAAATAAATGCATTGGCAAGCTGCATAGACATTAAATCAGAATTCTTCAAGATTTTAAAGCTTCATGCTTAAATTCCGCATTATAAATCACTAATTTTAACCTATATGGATACGGCTGCGATCTATGTTTTATCATTAACTAATTATTTATTTATTACAAAGATTCTAAGAAATTTTTCCCAGCAAATGCTTACAAAGAAAAATGTAGATAAAACCTCTATGCTAAAACTGTCCACATGACAATATGTCAACATTGCGGACATCGTGAATACTGATGTCGAACTATTATATTACAAATGTGATACTTTTTAGAAACTTACATAATTTTAAATTAACAACCAGTTAATATTGAGTTTAACAATGTCACTTTCCTGCTAAAATTAGTTCAAATATTATTTGATTAAAAATTTTTCCAAGACTATCAATTTCAGTAATAAATGATACTTTGAAATGCGAAGTCTTTTACCTGTCATCAATTTGCTTAAAACCCCTACTGCTGGAATTACAAGAGCACTTCCTAATTGCCATAACGAAAAATTTTGTAGTTTATTAGAGGGTGGAAATTTCCAACGTAAAATTTCATCTCCACCTGGCATGTTATCCATTGAAATTTAACATAGTACAACTAGTTAACTCCAGGTCAAATGCATTTTACACCGAAAAATGAGCAGTTCAAAAGTAAAAAAATTAAATAAACAACAAATAAAAGAGTTGAGATGACATCTTCTTGCTCTGATGATGCTAGCAAAATGCGCAAGAAAGCATGCAATTGAAGAAGACAAAAAAATTAAAATATATCAAAAATCGCGGTTCGATGAATCCTTTATGCTATTTGGAATAACAAGCATATATTTCTAATTAAAAAATATAAAACGCAGTCATATTTAAATTCCTTTGTTATTCCACTTTTAATCACAGCTATTTATAAAAATTATTTGGTCTTAAGAAGCATGGGTCAGAAAACGTTCGGAATATGTCCTTGCCGCTTATCTTCGGACGGCATTTCTAAATTTACCGTGGGAAAGTTTTCACAAACGAAAAATTGCAATTTTCCTCTTAACATGGCATGAGCATTTAAAAGATTTTCTCTTTTACTTGATCGAAAGAATACTTTGCAAATTATGTGGTTAGTTAAAAATGTGATTTAAATGCTGTTAAAACTCTAGAAAATGATGAACTATAAATAATATTATGTTGCAAAATATCTTGGGTATTATTTAAATCCTTTCTAAGGACTAGATCTTCATTTATATCATCATTATACAACCAGCTGGAATAATCTCTGCTAAATTTTCCCTCATACTCGCTAATAAAAGTGTTGTATCCCTTGCCTCTGTGCTTAAAATTGTGCGTAAGGCTGTGAATATCATGAATGCTCAGATTTTTATTTTTAGTGCCCCATATAAGAGTTACGTGCTTCATGCTATAGTAAAGAAAAACGATTTTATTATTGCATGGTATTGAGGAGAAATAATTACACAATATTGATCTTTCGCGAAATAATATGTTTCTTATTTTTTTTTTTTTTTTTTTTTTTTTTTTAGCTTGGTTTAAAGGTATAGGACAAGTAACAGAAGATTGATTGTTTTTTTATAGTGATCATATTTTAGATTAAGATAATTAGATAATTAGTTTTAGTGTTACGAAAGGACATAGTAAGAATATATATATATATATATATATATATATATATATATATATATATATATATATACAGAGAGAGAAAGCACTTTACCGAAGGCGATTATTTTTAAAAGAGTTTATATCTTAATATCAGCGTTGCTACAATAAAAAGCAATACAATGATCCACTAAAGAATTAATCTTCCACAAATTATAAAAATATTGGATATTAATGGGAATAGAGTAAAGCAAACACAGCTAAACCCGTAGAAACAGTAGAAGCTCACTATTCTTCGCCAAGTTACATTATTATAAAATTTAAAAATTTGTTTAAAAATCGTCTTTAAATAAATATACTTACATACAAATACAGGTAATTGCACCCATCAGCAATTCATACCAAATAAAAAAAATTCACTCCAGCTGTTTAGAGAACATTTAGTCCCTGATGATAATTTAAGCCAACTTTTTTTAGAGGTTTCTTAAAAAAACGAGACAAAAGCACTACAATCCAGAATTTTTAACACACAAATATAGAATAATCTTGTAGCGCACTCGAAATACTGACCCTACACACTAGAATCACTATTAAGACGTACAAAAATAAAGGAGATATAGATCGCCGATTGAAGTACATTGATTGTGAAAGGGAGAAATTTATTGACAGGATCGATGAGAGCCCATAAGATGCAGCCTTTCTCCATAACAGCAGAGAGTCAAATCCCGTGCTCATAAACAAATTTCAAAAATATGTTTTTCGAACTCAGGAGAAAAAACATGGAGATTCATCAAAATATTGCGTTCAAATTTTTTCCTAATTACAAAAGTTACTCTGTATATTTCGTATACGAGAAAGTGATTTTACGAAAGTCTTTAATAAGATTTCATGCTTGATTTTTCTATTATTTTTTCGTATCTTTGATTAATTTAAAAATTAAAATAATATTTGGTATATTTTTTTATATATCATGTGTTGCAATATTAAAATAACAACCTTAAAAATTTACTTTCAAATTCCTCTGTTGGATTTTATAGAACTAAGTCTGCTAGCTTAAAATGAAATCATTTCTTACTTCAAATTCTTTTTTCAGGGAAATTTTATGAAATTTATTTGCGCTATTTTATTTTACGAAGTTTAAAAATGCTTCAAATTTTGATCTTATACTTTTAATTTCAGATTTTATTGTATTTGCTAAATAATAATAAAAAAAAAACAGTTTCTAAATTTTGCTGATATGCTCAATTTTTAATAATATATTAAACCATATAGATAAACTTAAAACAAATGGTTTTTCTTATAACGAATCCAGTTCGTATTTGACTTCGGACACAACTGTATTATCGTTATTTGTACTAACAAACTCCTCTAAAGTACAAAGTAACAATTAATTAAGTGTACTAATTTCAATTAATTGTTTTGAACCAACACTATTAGTAAATAACTAACAATATTATTACAGTACCCTCACTATACTGCCCAGAAATCAGAATATCGAACAACATCGTGTAAATATCGTATGGCAACATCTTATGTTTGCAAAAAAATCAGATTGGTGATCAGATTTTTTAATCTATTTATTGCAGCTGAACATATAGATATAATATGGCTTTGTTTCTATTCATTGCTGTCGACTCGGATGTGTTGTTGGAAGTGTGAATTAATGTCCTGTCGAGAACTGTCTTATAGCTGTCTGGGGTCATTCATAATCTTCAGCTTTTCTTTTCTTTTTTTTCTTTTTTTATTTTGGACGACATTTGAATTAATGGAAACATCATTTTTGAAGTGCCTTTTCCCCACAGGTACAATGAGAACATGTTTGAGAAGTCGCACATGGTAGTGACGTGGTTCCCGATTCCCTCCTGAAGGTAGAAATGCTGTAGTGCAATGACGGTATGTACCTATTAGGATGTGGACATTACCATGGCCAGTGAGGGCCCTTAGGACTCAGTCTTGTTTCGCTTCTCTTGCTGTCACTGATTGTTATTCAACTACCCTGTATGCTCTAGTAAGGCGGGATAACTCTGAGTTCAACTAGTTTTGATGTATCTATGCATATCATCATGATTAAGAACAATATTTTTAATTTTAAATTTGTCAGAGCGGGCTCTCAGCGGGCGAAAGCTTGTTTTGAGATATGCCTCCATTTTTTGTTTCATAATGAATAGCTCTCAAACTTTTTCCATACACGCTCGATGGAGTAACAATTCAGCAAGGTCGTCCCCAAGTTTATAAAGGAAGCATGAGGGACCCTGTATCATATTGGAATTTCTGTTATAAGCCCAGACATAATTCTTTTGACAGTACCACTGCATTAAAACGCGTAATAAAATTTTCGATTTTTAAATAATAAAATCTAAAAGTAAACGTTTTGCTCTTGCTGATCTCTGAGGCCCTTTAGCTTCCTGTCGATACTGCCTAGTTCATTGGTGGCGGGGTGGTCTGCTGTACACAAGAAGAAATTCGTGAAGCCCGGAAGTACTGTACCTATCATATTCCCTCGATGATTGCCCCTGGCCATTTGGCATTTAACTGTTGATTTTCAAACTCTTGTAATTTAGTCAGTCTCGTAAGAAATTCTGTCTCCAAGTTGAAGAGCCATATACTAAAGTTGATCAGATTGCAGATTCTAAAGTGAAAGTTTGCGCTTGAGAGTTTATTTGCTTTTTCGAATCATAAGATGACTGAATTCCATACTGGTCACTTGAGATTTATAACGACCACTTTAATGCGGTTATCAAAGTTAATTCAGAGTCTAGCGAGACCTGATGCTTATATTCAAGGACCAAGAAGAAAGGTTGACCTAATATTTGAACTTCGACAAAAGGTAGTATCAGTTTTTTTTTTTTTTTTTTTTTTTTTTATTGAGAAGTATAGAGGAATCTGGAGCCTGAAAATGGCGGAACACCGCTCCAACACTGCTATCTTTTAAAGAATTAAATAAGAAAAAAAAATCATAGAATATCTCCTTAAAATAGTGTGATCTTTGTTTGTAACCTTTGTGATATTAATTAGATGGGCGACAATAATGAAATTATCTAAAATATTATTGATGCCATTTTATTTAAAATTCCATGGATTATTACTATAAAATTTCAGTTACAAAAAAAAAAAAAAAAAAAAAAAGAGGAGTCAATACTTAAAAAAAGGAATTGTCTGTGTATGGATTTCCGTAACTGTTCCATATCTTACTACAATTCAGTAAGTGTCTACCACACTTACAACCGAGGAAATGGCAAAAAGCAATCGTATACTGTGGGGACATTCATTCAAAACTGAATAAGAATTTCATTCTATTTACATAATGGAGGCTTTAAGTTTAAATTGATCAGCCTTTTTACACCATACAAGAAAATACCATTTCTGTTTTTTCTTTCTTATATATTAAGTACAGAGAAAGTATTATAATCGTCCATTGACAAAGATAACTCAAAAACTCAACATTTTTTAGCTATCTTTGTCAACACGAATGAAATTTGGCATACGATCTTTAAGCAAATTTGTAGATTTCTGACACATTTTAAGCAAAATCTATTCAGAGGAAGTCTGTGAGTACGGCTGTTTGAATATAAGTTAACAAGTAGCTAAAAAGAAACTAAAAAAAGAAGAAGAAGAAGAGAGTTAGATGGGTAAAATTCGATTCACAGATTCAACATGTATAATATAAAAACCCATCAAATTTTGAGCGAAATCCGACAAGGGTTGGCCGTCTGTCGGTCTGTACTTTCAGAAGTATGGAAACGCAATAATTCAAAAATGAAATGACCTAAGTATATCAAATTTGGTATGGGATTTTATGACTACAAGTGTAGGTCTGTGTCAAATTTTTATCTCAGTCGATTGGGAAGAACTATTATAAGATGATCGGCGATTAATCCCCACAAACCAGGGATTAATCACCAAAATGTTTGCCCAGGATCACACGATAGATTCAATAAAAATGTCATTCAAAAGGTTCACATTTCGTAACTTCTCTAAGCGACTATCATGAAATGCGTCCTTTGTAGGGGACACCTTTATTAGAGAGTAGGGGGAAAAGTTTTTAAGAAAAATATCCCGCTGATTTTTTTTCTTTGTCTTTCTTAATTTCATTTTATGCCACTATGGATTTATTCCACTGACATTCACCACGTTAGCGGTAGCAACAAGCAGAGTCTACTAGTCTTAATTCGCCAGTAGAGTATGCATAAGAAGAGCAAGAAGGGATTTTAAGAAAATTCTTTGGGTAATAGAAATTTTAAGAATCTGTGCGAATAAAAGTCCTTCTCAATAAATAAATAATTCAATGATCATGTAGAAGAAAATTCTGTTTTTTTTAAATTGATGCTAATTATTCAGCGGTAAAATTTAATATTGCATTGTATCTAATATTAATTTAATTTTGAGTTCCACATTTTTATTTTTACTTTCTAGAATAGGAAGTATCGATAAAGTACGCTAATCGTCAAAAAATTCGAACTGGGGATTTTGACTCATCTCCACGTTCTAGACGTCCCTACGCCCAAAAATATTTTTTGTCAATATATCTGTTTCTCTTTGAACTTGACAGCTTGAAAACGATTTGATTTAGATAGATGAATCGAAATTCATCATCTAAATTGGAATTTGGCATGGGAACTTAAGTCCAAATTCATAAATTCCTATTACATTTTGAAGGAAATCCGATCCGTGGAAATCTGTCTATTTTGCCTTTCAAGTTACTGTGAACTCTGTATCTGCAAAACGTCAAAAGCTATATAGATAAAATTTGGAACACAGGTTTGGCATCCAAAATATAAATATCAAATTTTGAACCAAATATGTCCAATGGTTAACTTTTTGTTAGTCCATACTTCCGCAAGCTAGTAACTGTAATAACGTCTAAACACAATGACTTAAATTAATGAAAGTAAGTATCTGTAGTCCCGCATAGCATTTTGGTTTCAATGGGTCTGAAGAAAGGAGTTCAAAGTACATGTCCGCACGATAGATCCAGTATTCCCTCCAAATATCTATATTTCATAATTATTTTTTGTAAATATAACTTTTGTCCTTACATAAGGTCTACAACGTCAGGTGGGGTGAGGGGGGTTAAGAACTTTCCTGGAAGTATGGAAGAAAGCTGAGGGGAGACCATTCACGTTAATTCATATTTATGAAGGGAATTTAAAAAAAAGTTTCATTTGTAACTCGTAAATGTAAGGAATCAATCGACTGTTTTTTTAAATATCAATAGACGTAGCATTTTCAATTGTACAGCACATAAGATTCAAATACTTTTGCATGAAAACGGGACAAAGTACGTTTGATATGAAAAGCGGCCTAATAATGAGAATTGAGACCGTTTTTTCCTTTCTTTAAGCTTCCGTATAAAGTAGGATGCTTTCTTGTATCGTGCCATTACAGGGTTCAAAATGCGGGTGTGCTATCTGGCATCTAAGACGAAGAAAATATTTCAGAAGTTGAGGAAAAGTTATCATTCTTTGGCTTCTTTCACTGGATGATGATTTCTTCTACGCTTGTTTAGATAGACTTCATCACTGATGACACACACATTTCACCTACGAGCTACATGGAAAAGTACATGTGTACCAACGCCTTTCTATTTTTGTCGTTTGCTTTGATTTCGTGAATGAAGATTTTCTTTCAGAAGACTTGTTTCCTTAGAATAAATCATATCACTGACTCTCCGACCCGCCCGAAGGCACACGGATAAAGAATACTGAATGACCGGACCGCCGCAAAAGAAACATTGGTGGGAACTGTGATTGAGTCTTAAGGGCCATCACCGGCCACGGTACAACCCTTCCCAAAGGAAGTACGTCCCGTCATTGATGGGAGGAACCAGATTTCCCACCTATTTATGTATTCACCAGGGTGACGATATCCTACCACCATACCAGTAGCATCACATCCTCATTTCGAGGTGCCCTTTCCGGGGGTTCCTCTACTTAAAATAAGGAAGCAAACCCAGTGTGCATTTTAGACGCTTTACTTTCGACTTATTAAATCAAAAGCTAGATATAAACATACAGTTTTGATTATACAATTATATACCAAGTTTCATTTATCTAAACCGTTGAATTTTCGACTTACGATACCTCTCGGATTGCACATTACGTTCACATACGAGCACATATTCAGAGGGCGTTTACACATTTTTTAAAACTACTTTGGAATTGTTTAATTAATATTTAAAATGCAAAGACTACTTTTTTAGATGTTCGATCTGATCATCTTTTCTTTTGGACTATAACTCGATATTGTAATTTTCATGATAGAAGGGCCTATCGCAATATGATGAAAAGAAACTTCTGGCTCTACAAAGCGAAGCGCAACTAATTTTATGCATCCTGATTATATATGTGTGTGTGTGTGTGCGCGCGAGCGTGTGTAATGATATTTTAAAATCTAATTTAAACTTAATTAATTTCCTAATTTTTAGCTCAATTCAACACATATTAACTTCATTCTTAAATATTTTCTTATTTCCTGATCCCATTCCACTTTTTCTATTTAATTAGTTCAAAAGAAGCTTTGTAAAAATGCTTAAAGTTGCACTTTCACACGCTCCGAGTGAAGTGATAAAAAATGTCAAGTCTAGCACATTCTTCTAAAAGATCCCTATGATTCCCTTGCCTGTGGTCGACACGTGTAGAAAATCCCTATAAAAATCTCACAGTATATATTCTTAGAGATAAAATTTTCACCAGCGTTTCCTCATTTCGTGTTGTACTCGTTGCTTCTGCTTGTACAAAAAATCATGCCTCCCGGGATTGAAATCAAACGAAGTTAAAAATTCAAAGTGTCAAAGTATATATATATATATATATATATATATGCATAATTTCGCATATAATTATGCATAATTTCGAAACGTTTATAAAAGGTAAAGTTTTTTTTTTTTTTTTTTTTTTTGGATAATACCACGCCCCAATCTCTATGCTGAGCAGAATCATCCTGCTCAGATATAATTCATTCAACAGGTGTGACTTCGATTGAAAAATACTAAAAAAATGGTTTATTCTTGTGAAAAATTCCAAGGCAAGCAATATTTATTTATAAATGTACGTTATTTTGATTTGAAAAAGAGTTTTACCTTAAAAACCAACTGCCTTTGGCAACCAGCTTGTTCACCCAGATTATTAACTTTTAAGGCTACTCATGTTAATCTGGAATGCATATCTATTTTTAAATTTCGCCTCGCTGTTTCATAAGGTAAAAAAATGATAGTTTAGTTTAGTTATATTAACGTCCCGTTTTAAAGCATCACTAAGGCTTTTTGGGACGGACCTCATACTTTTGAACCGCGGTCAGATGACAAAGACTACACTTGAGCTAGCACCCTCTTCTCCAAACTTTTGCTCCACACCAGCAGGAGGACGTTTGGCCCCGACGGATTTAACATGCACCGAACCAGCTTACACGACCCTTTCCTATTATTTTTACTCCCAAAAATAGTTGTACGTGGAATTACCCACTGAGCATAATTACCATGATCGCCTTTTATTTTTATATGCAAGAACACCATTTCTGTAATAAAAAAAAAATTAGATTCAATTCTATATATTTAGTTCTTGGAAAAAAAAAGTTAAAATATCTCGCCTTGAAAAAGTGTTATGTATCTTTCGCTTCTTTAAAAATAAAAGTAGGTAATCATCTTAGATTTATGGCCGATAATAGCAGCGCTATCTGTCATTTTGTGAATATATCACTCACTTAACATATCGATTCATTAAATGTAATCAGTTTGCAGTGACTCAGCGATATCACCCCATGTATCAACTGTGTAGGTTGAGATTCTGCAGGCAAATAAGGGAAGTTGAATAAATAAATCAGTCTTATCAGAACTTTCAAATCATTGAAGATATTTAAAAGTTGAAAAAAATTGGGTGATATTTTGAAGGACAAAAGAACGAGAATGTTTCGTGTAAATATTGTTGATCAAGTTTCATATTATTTAAAATATTATGAAAAATTATATAATATTATTTATATTATTGAATTAGAATTTAAAATATTATGTTCTTTATTGGTAAATTTTTATATATAAAGTTAAACGACCATTTTTTTTTTTAAAAAATATTTTTTGTTTTGTTTCAACCTCATACAATTCCACTTTCTTTGAAAGAATCGAACAAAATTTAGCACATATGTTCTTTAGTACTCAGAACGATTAATCGTGCTATTGAAATATTTTTATGGCCTCCTAAAGGGAGTGAAATGGAATAGAATGATTTTCGTTTCTACGTCATAACTTTGAAACGTATTAATGCACATTTTTTGTTGTTGAAAATTCATTCAAATAGATTTCATTTCTGTACGATTATTTTTTTTAATTCTAATTAATTTTTCAAAATTTTTGCAAAATGATAATATTTAAATGAAGGCAGGTAATTCAGAAACATTTTTAAAAAATGCATCACGTAAAATTCTACGTATTTTGTTTTTCTTATAAATGTAGATTTGTATTTATCCTGTTGTTGTAAGCGTCTAGTGGCAAAAACGTTTTTTTTTTTTTTTTTTTTTTTTTTTTTTTTTCTTTTTTCTGAAATTTAAAAAATCATGCATTGAAGATTTAAATGTAATTTCTCTAGGCAAGTTATCGTTGCAATAATTATAAGTACATTTAAAAAAATAATCAGTGTTAAAGGCATGATTTTTAATAGCTAAATAAAGTTAGTAAATACCCCCGAATAAAGTTAGAATATAAACATGCAATAGTTAGGGATTGCAATACCGGACCAAAATTTCAATACCGGTGTTCCCGCGAATGTCGCTTAACGCCAAACTTGGCAATGTTAAAATTACGGCAACCCCTTTACCCGCCCTTCCGGTCGAGTCTTTCAGGGGTTCATTAGAACGTTGACCCGCATCGTCTCCCCAGCCCCCGCAGAAGCTGTAAACAACTTCAGTTTGTAAGACTTAACAAAGCCAACCGCAATGCAATACCGCAATCAGCCATGTATTATATGATCTACTCACCGCAAAAAGAGTGTATATAGTGTAAATAAAGAAGTTTAAGCAAAAGTACAGTCCACTGCTCACTTCGAATCACCATATTTATGGTCCGTGCAACCGGAGGAATACTAGTAAAAATAATCATGGCTGATGATCAAAGAGCAAACATAGTATCTCTTAACAGAAAGAGAGGTAGTATAAAATCCTCTTTAACAAAGCTGAACTCTTTTATCGAAACGGATGATTCAAAGAACTTTATAGTGTATCAAACTAAACTGGATAATCTTCTCAAGATTAAACAAAACCTAGAACATATTAAAGAAGAGTACTTCGTCACAGCCGAGGATTCCGAATTACAAGAATTGGAAGGTTCGGTAGAAGAATTAGAAGAACAGTGCGAAATATTAGAGGTAAGCCTTAAGAAAATATTAACCTCTAATAATGAACTTTTATCTGCTTCGAACTGTAATTCTCATTCTAATGAAGCATCAAGCAAAACAGAAAGCATTAGTTTCAGACTGCCTGAAATTCCGCTGCCTAAGTTTTCTGGTAATTACCAAGACTGGCAGAATTTTAAAATTCAATTTGAAAATATCATTAACAATAATGATAAATTAACTGAAAATCAAAAATTATATTATTTAAAATCAACTCTTAGTGGTGCAGCCGCAGAAATAGTGACAATAGAAGAGACCTATGCCAGTTTGAAAAATGCTCTGAAAGAACGTTTTGATAATAAAAGCTTATGCGTTCAATGACATTTTAGCTTTAGAAATCCATACATCCGATTCGGCTAAAGGTTTACGAGCTTTTGTGGACAATTGTCTTAAACATGTTCGAGCTCTTAAAATTATGGGTTTAGAACAAAACTCTTTTTCCGAATCATTATTGATCAATATTTTGATGAAAAAACTAGATAGAGAATCAAGAAGACAATTTGAACTTTCTTTGGTATCATCTAATTTACCTACATGGTGCGAATTCATTGAATTTTTAGAGAAAAGGTGTCTTGTCCTTGAAAACATTCAAGGTAGCATAACCGCAAAATCAAAACCGCAACAAGAATCATATAAAAAATCACATTCATTTTTTGTAGGAAATGATTCAAAGAAAGTGTGTATCACATGTAATAAGACTTTACATCCTTTATTTAAATGTGAAGCATTTTTAAAATTAAATCCTGTGTCTAGATTGAATATGATCAAAAATACGCATTGTACTAATTGTTTATCGGATTCTCATAAAACGAATCATTGCCGCAGCAATAACCGTTGTAAGATCTGTTCTGGCTTTCATAATAGCCTTCTTCATATTGATTCTTCTATAAGAAATAAAAAACAACAGCAAAAAACCTCAACCAATAAATCTAGTGATCATCAAAATACTTCAGACTCTAACACAAAAGCTTTAGCTCAAACAGAAATATCTCCTTCTCTCTGTTCGCAAGATCAACGAAAAACAAAAAATGCAAATTCATCTATTTTGCCTACTATTATTGTTTATATTAAAAACGCTGCTGGTCAGAAAATACCTTTGCGAGGTATCTGTGACACTGGGTCTCAGAATTCATTTATCACTACAGAAGTCGCAAATAAATTAGCACTTAAAAAATATAAAAATAATATAACGATTTCCGGTATCAATGGAAAAACAAGTCAGTTACATTCAAAAGTGTTAGCAGAGATTTCAAATAGCGATGAATCATACATCACAATAGCTCAGTTACTCGTCATTCCAAAAATTACTGAATGCATTCCTTCAATAAATAAAAAATTAGAAAAACAAAGTTTACCGGATGGATTCAATTTGGCTGATCCTGTGCAAGGTCAAAGGGCAATTGATATATTACTTTCCGCTTCTTTCTTTTTTGATATATTAATGCCAGGGAAATATATTTCAGACAATCTGATTTTGCTGAATTCGCGTTTCGGATTTATTGCTAACTCTGCAAAGGAAGGAGAGTCGGAATTTAATCATAAATTCTGTGGTCTTGTTACGCAGAATGATATTTTAGAAAAAATAATGTAACGATTTTGGCAAGTCGAAACATTACATGAAAATCAATTTTCTTTAAGTGAAGATTCAATTTATTGTGAGAAACATTTCAAGCAAACATATAAAGGCAATGAGGAAGGTAGATATATTGTGGAAATGCCAATAAAGGAGAATCCCCCTGTATTAGGTGAATCAAAACAAATAGCGCGAAATCGTCTAGACAGTTTAATTAAAAGGTTAAACAAAAACCCGCAAATGAAAAAGCTCTATTCTGAATTCATTGAGGAATATGAAGCTCTTGGTCACATGGAAAGAGTAATGGAAGATGAATTACCAGAAACTAATTATTTTTTAGCTCATCATGGAGTCTACCGGGAAGGATCTACAAGCACCCCTCTAAGAGTAGTCTTCAATGTTAGCTCCCCTAGCTCTAATGGAGTTTCATTAAATGATTTATTGTGTAAAGGTGATGTTGTTGAGGACATTTTTGAATTAATATTAAGGTTTAGGACACACAAGTTTGCCTTTACATTTGACATTCAAAAGATGTTTCGTCAGATTTTAGTTGTGCCACATCAAAGAGACTATTTACGAATTTTATGGTTTGATGAAAACTCCCATCAAGAAGTAACATTTAGATTAAAAACTGTGACATATGGCACTTCATGTGCACCTCATCTTGCCATACGCACCATCAAACAATTAGCTTTAGATGAAGCGTCGAACTTTCCGTTAGCATCGGAAATGGTTTTACGCGACCTTTACATGGATGATGGGATTACAGGCGCCCCGGATATCCAAACTGCTCAAATTCTATAACAACAGCTGATAAAAATGTTCGCAAGAGCAGGAATGTCCTTACATAAGTGGACTTCAAACTCACAGGAACTTTTAAATAGTTTTCCAACTTCTAATCCTGAAAACACTTTTCCCATAGATGAGCAGGTCTCAAAGGCTCTTGGCATGCATTGGAAGCCTTTCGAGGATTTATTCATATTCACAGTCAAGTATGAAAATGAATCTATGCTCACGAAACGAACAGTTCTCTCAATCATTGCAAGACTCTACGACCCCTTGGGTCTGCTGGGACCAGTTATCTCTAAAATGAAGATTTTTCTCCAAAAATTGTGGTTGCAAAAACTTACATTTGACCACCCTCTTCCTCCAGCCATTGGTAAAGAGTGGAGTCATTTAGTTCAATCCCTTAGGGCTCTTGAGCTAGTAAAAATCCCAAGATGGATTTTAAATGAAAATCCTGTAAAATTAATTCTTTATTGTTTCTCAGACGCCAGTGAAGCCGCATATGGAGCAGTTATTTATCTACAATGCATCAGTGCCAATGATATAGTCACATCTAGACTTGTATGCAGCAAATCTCGAGTCTCCCCATTAAAGACTGTCTCCATTCCCAGATTGGAACTTTGTGGATGTCTTCTCGCCACTCAACTAAAGGCCAAGGTTGAAAAAGCTTGACATCTACAAATTGATAGCGCAGTGATGTACACAGATTCTACTATTTCCCTAGCCTGGATTCAAACACCACCACATCGTCTCAAGACATTTGTTGCAAATAGAGTGGGAAAAATACAACAACTGACGGAGAACAACAAATGACAGCATGTTTCCTCCACTTTAAACCCCGCAGATGTGATATCAAGAGGACTAGTTCCAGAACAACTGATTGACAACTATTTATGGTGGAATGGACCAACTTTCCTTCAAGAACTACCTGTTTCTGTGAACTCAGCTGACCAACAAATGATTGATGCATCTCAAGATTCTCAATTTTTATTGGAACTCAAGGACAATACCACTCACACCTTAGTGACTTTAAATTCAGATTTCCTTACTAACTTTTTCCAAATTAGTAATAGGTATGACAAATTAATACGTGTTTTCAGTTTTTTCCTCAGATTTCTAGGAAACTGCAGAAACAAGAAGATGAAGGGTGCACTCTCCTCAAAGGAAATCGATGAAGCAGAATTTAAATTAATTTCCCTTGTACAACAAAATGTTCTTGCTGATGACTTCAAAAACTTAGCAAGTGGTAAACAGGTAAACCCTTCTAGCAAATTAAAAAGTTTATCCCCTTTTTTAGAAGAATGTAAACTCTAATGTAATTAGAGTAGGAGGCAGACTTAGAAATGCCGACATACCATTTCAGGTAAAATTTCCTATTATTTTACCTAAAACTCATATCCTTACTAAATTAATTATGCAACGTATTCATCTTAAAAATTGTCATATTGGAGCCCAAACTTTACTTCATTTAGCTAGACAGATGTATTGGCCCATTGGGGGCAGAGATATAGCTCGCAGTATTGTTCATAACTGTATTACTTGTTCCCGATATAATCCTCACCTGTCTATTCAAAAAATGGGTGATTTACCCGCAGAACGTTGTAATCCTTCGTTACCATTCAATATTACTGGAGTGGATTTCTGTGGTCCGTTTTTTATTAAAAATAAGTTTCAAAGAAAAGGACCTCTTCAAAAAATTTATTTCTCAATTTTTGTATGTTTTGTAACGAGAGCAGTACATTTTGAAATTATTTCAGACTTAACATCAGATTCTTTCATAGCTGCCCTAAAAAGATTTATGTCACGAAGAGGCAGAATTTCTACTATTTTTACAGACAATGGTCGTAATTTTGTAGGTGCCCATAATGAGTTGAAAAGACTATACAAGATAGTTAGTAATCCAGATAATGTGTTGGCAGATTACCTAAGCTCAGAAAAAATTAATTGGAATTTCATTCCCCCCTTATCTGCTCACTTCGGTGGCATTTGGGAGGGAGGAGTTAAGTCCTTTAAATTTCATTTCTTAAGAGCAGTAGGCAATCTAAAATTGACTTATGAAGAATTCCTAACGGTAGCAAATCAAATAGAAGGAATTTTAAATTCTCGACCTTTAACACCGCTTTCCTCAGATCCAAATGACTTGCAAGCTTTAACCCCCGCACCGAATTCCACCGAAATATTTTTAACTTTTTACGAGCCATTCGTTTTTATACTTGCATTTAGAACCTTTTACCGTTGGTTAGTTTTGCATGGTCTCATTGCTTTTCATTAAGTTTTCATCATCATATATTAACACCCATGTTGATATTATACTGCCAGAAATTTGATTTTTACAGTGCCAAATTTTAACCAGTTTTATGTTGATATCATAGATTTTATATTTTATAATCTGCTCTGATTTTACCGTTTGCTTGGCGCAGTATAACCAAACATGGTTCTTGCGCCATTAAACCACAAACAAACAAATTAACCCCCGCACATTTTTTAGTTGGTAGACCTATTTCCGCAATTGTTGAACCAAATTTAACAGATTTTTCTGATAATGCCTTGAAACGTTGGCAAAGGGTAACTAAAATAACCCAATATATTTGGTTCAGATGGCATAGAGATTACCTTAATCATTTACAGCAAAAGTCAAAATGGTACTTTCAAAAGGACAATATTAGTGTCGATAACATGGTAGTAGTCAAAGACGACAATGTCCCTCTTAATTCTTGGTTGTTAGGACGTGTTGTTAAGGTTTTTTATGGTAAAGATAATATTATTCGAGTGTGCCTTGTTAAAACAGCCAAAGGGACTTATAAACGTCCAATTACGAAATTAGCCATATTGCCAATTGAAACCTAAATGTTCATTTATTTTGTGTTTATTGTATTGTATTTTGCATACTTATATATCTAGTATTTTGAATTTAGTTATTCTGTAGTATTTAGTGTCTTCATTGTATTTTAATGTGTATTTGAACTTTATGTATATATTCTTTCATACTGAATTTTGCATTTGTTAATTTAACTTTCAATTTAAGATTTATTGTATTTCTATATGTATTGTGTGCAACGTCTTTGTACTTTTGAGAGACATTGCACGGTCGGGCGGTATGTTCACGCGAATATCGCTTAACCCCAAACTTGGCAATGTTAAAATTACGGCAACCCCTTTAACCGTCCTTCCGGTCGAGTCTTTCAGGGGTTCATTAGAACGTTGACCCGCATCGGCTCCCCAGCCCCCGCAGAAGCTGTAAACAACTTCAGTTTGTAAGGCTTAACTAAGCCAACCGCAATCAGCCATGTATTATATGATCTACTCACCGCAAAAGGAGTGTATATAGTGTAAATAAAGAGGTTTAAGCAAAAGTACAGTCCACTGCTCACTTCGAATCACCAACCGGTATTCGGTATTTTTTAAATCTTAATACCAGGATAGCGGTTTTAATACCGGTATTAGAAATTTTAGAAAAAGAAAGAAAACACAGGTGTTTTTTTGTTTTATTTGCCAGTTTTGTTAGGGAGTGTAAATATCACAAAAAATAATTTGTAACTTATAAATTATGACAGTATTTAATCACAAAAAAGTAAAGGAACATCTTATTTATTTAAATCACAAAAAAGTGTAAATATCACTATTCAGTCTCTGGTACTATTACAAATTTTTGAAATATGATCTTAAAAAAACATAAGGCATCCATTGTACTGTCATTAAGCCTGAAAAGTAATTTTGTGTAAAAATGACCAGCTGTCGAAAACACTCTTTCGGCATCTACGCTAGCTGGTGGTACTGTTAGCAATGCGCGATATATTTTTTTCAAGTATTTACCTCTAAATCCCTCATCTTCAAATAAATCGATTTATCGTCGGATGGTTTTGGATATAGCTAATTTCTGTTTTGTATTTTGGTTCGTTGAATTTTTTACTTTATTTATCGCTAATTCTAATTTTTGTTCAAGAAACAATTCCTTTTCACTATCAACAGTAGTGATATCATAATCTTCGATAGTTGAACCGAATTCTTCTGAATGTGGATAGGTTTGTGGGTAAAAAATTTTAAGAAAATTTACTCTAAACTTAATCAGATTTGAATTGCTTATTTTCTTTTCTTCTTTTTCTTTTTTAAAATCACTATAATTATGTAAATACCATAAGACATTTTCTATTTCGGTATCCCTTTCTTCTGTGCGGTTTTTCAATGTAATATATAATTCTTCAGATAATGATGTGTGCTGTCCTTTCAGTGACTGCAACATGAAATTTATTGCTTACATTAGCTGTTAATAAATTAGAATCTCTCCAACATAAGACCTCAGCAGCCAGTTTTATTGGAAGTAGAGCTGATATAGTTCTGGATATTAAGTCAAATTCACTATCGGAAAAATTAGTTTACAGGTTTAAGTCGATTATTGCTTTTTGGATTGGATTTCTCAGTTTCAAAAATTGTTCCATCATTAGGAGGAAACTGTTCCAACGTGTTTTAGAATCTAATATTAACATATATTCTGTTTTATTTTCAGTTAGTATATATTTTAGTAATATATCTTTTTTTATAGGGAAAAGTTTAAATATCTTAAAATTTTTTCGAACTTTATAAATTATAGGAAGCAATTCTTGATAGGTTAATACTTCATCCTCATTAGCAATATCTTCTTCAACAATTACATTGTCATTATCTTCATTGTCAATATCACTCTCACTCTTTTCAAAGTTGAAATCCGAAGTTTCTATACATCTAGTATTTGGATTCTTCTGTTCTTTATTTTTTTGGTATAATACATCTATTACTCCCAATTGAATTCCATGTGCATAGCACAACTGCTGATTTGCACCAATCAACTTTCCAACTTTTTTTCATAATTGTTGGTCCATCAGTAGTTATGGATACAATATTTTCTTTCATGGATTATCAGGGATAATCCATGTTTCGCTAATTTAGATTTAAGGAATTATTTATTTAGAAATATTAGATACTTTTATAAAGTTTTTAGGAAGAGAAAAAATTTATTTTTTGATTTTTTGTTTTGTTTTGTTTATTTCTTATAATAAAATTTTAATTTTTATAAAATTAAATTAATTAATATTTCGCCTTAGATTTTATATTTTATGATAATATTTGTTATCAGAGTGCACATATTTGTAAACTTTCAGAAGTTATCTCAGTTTTTTTAAGTTCAGACTGGTTTGAACTAAAAGTATATTGCTTTTATAAACTTATAATATTGCTTTTATAAACTTATAATAGTATATTGCTTTTATAAACAAATTATTGATAAATCCTGTGTTCATCAGGCTGCGTATATTTTTATTTGTTTTATGAAGTACTAAATTTGGCTAATTAATAAGTTGTAATAAAAATTTCACTAAAAAAAATCTTTCATTATGCAATCAAACCTCAAAGTGTAGGGGGGGGGGGTTGCAGGTTTTTGGATGAAAGGCTGCCAGATAAGTAAATAGATCCTTAATATTGCAGACAAAACAATATTGTGGAGTCGAGTAACTCCTACTCCAATGGCAGGACTCACCACCTATGGCAGGGATTGAACATTAGCGGCGAATTTTAAGTCGATTTCAGGATTCCATTTTAGGTTTCTCGACTCCTGCCATCGCACTGAAATCACGGCAGATAGTTTGGCAAAGCGCGATGGGGTGTGAGAGGGGTGTTCAGTTGTGGATGTGGTTACCATACTTTATCTGTTAGCAAAATGGAAATTGTAAAGGCTACAGTTGCTTAGTTAAATCAACTATTGAAGATTACACTGTGTAAACGTTATATGAAAATATGTAAAAATAGATTTAATAATAACATTCGTTAAAATGCAGTACATTCTAACGAATAAATAAACGCGTATATAATTTTTTATTCAAAAAGTTATATTAAATTTTAATAATAAAGTGTAAATTATTTTACACACGATCCGTTTATTGGCTGTTATTTTATCGACTATACCAAACGATTTTTTTAGAACCATCGAAAGCTAAAATTTTCCTTCAGTTATTTATAATTTGTAAAGAGTGAAACAAAATTTAATTAAACGTTGTGAGTTATCACTTAGAGGAAAATAAATAAAATAATTTAAAATATAATATCAGTAAGAATCAGTATTTATTCAGTCACAATGGCGATACTTGCTATAAAACAATCTTTCTCATACACACACAAAAAATTTTAATGTGTAAAAAATAACAATTTTTATAAATTGTCACAAAATCTTCACTGAAATTTTAATTACGCTTTATTCGTAAACAAAATATGAAGAAAGACTATTCAATTGAACACAAACTATTTATGCGTTTATATATGTCAATTACTTAAAAACTTGTTACATTTTTTCAAAACAGCAAAAGATGCATCGAAAAAACATTCTGAAAAGTTTTATTAAATGTGATTAAATATTTCAAAATGAAAATCACATTTTGCGTTACAATATAATTCCTTCTACTTCGAAACAACGCAGTTGGCAGTCAAAGATTTCAAAAGATAGATAAATATGTTTTGGGATCTTCTTATCACAGCTGGCATCAATTATGATAATCATTCTTCATTTTCTTCCTTTCCGGCTCATATGAGTCTTTCCTGATTATATCTACCCACTGAAACGCATTCGATAATTATTTTCTAATTGCTTTAAATAGCATCAACAGAGGCATTCAATGTGATATCAAATACCACTACGGTAATAAAAAAGGAAAATATTTTGAATTATTTCTCCATAATATTAATTATCTTGTCGCAATGTAATGCGATGCCTCAAACTTTGAACGCCTTTCTGCTAGTTCTATTTCTATTTATTTCCCCCGCAATCAGTAATTCATTACACATTTCTACTTCTGCTCGAGTTGTTTCATATGTATAGCGATGGAATTTTTTTTATTGCTTTTTTTTTTTTTTTTTACTTTCTTGGTGTGCTAGCTTTGAAATTTTATAGATTTCTGAGTTCTGGATAAAAATATTATATTTTAAGAACCTTAGAGCTTTTTCAGCAATTCACCGTTAAATTTAATTACATTTTTTTCTATATGAGAGACGTTATTGGGAGGTAAATTTCTGAAATTCATTTTAAGATTCCATAATCTATATAGTTAAAATACCAAGGAAAACCAATAAATTGTCGTCCAGCCCTTTCACTGGACCGATTTCGTCAACTTCTGTTTCATATGAAAGCTCATGACCTTTAGATATGTCATCAAGGATCGACTGGTCTGTTCCGTACTTTATTTTTCGAGCGAAATCAGTAAACCTCTACTCAACTGACTGGGGACTAGTTCTTCGTTTCTGTACCTTATTTTAAATATATTGATAGTCGCCGAAGGTGTCTAGAACAGTGGAATCTCACTTAACGAGCATAATTCGGTTCTAAATCATACTCGTAATGCGAAACAATTTTTTCCCATAAAAATCCAAGTAAAACAGGGCAATGCATTCCATTAAAATAAATAATTAAATTTACGATTATAAAATTTATTATTTATAATGCATGCTTTGTTTTACATAAGAAAAAATATCTTAAAACATTTGACTTTGGCTCCGAAGTGGTCTATTATTTCCTCCTCGCCTGGCCAAATCTTCTATTTGCAGTGACACTGAAGCTCGATAAGTTCACTATCGTAAAACTGGTGGCTTTAGAAAATGGATTACATAAGTCAACACGTAAATTTAAAAGCATGAAAAATCCTAAAATTAATTATCAGAAAATAAATCGATAATTGATTTTATTTTGAATAATTTCGATTACATTTTTGTAGCACACTAGCGTATTTGTATTCTTTATAGATTAAAAGCTATTTAACCGATAACAGCATTTATATATTTGCCAAATCACCAAAAATCTATCTGAAATGAACTTGAAGTGGAATGCAACAATAATTGTAATTTATGCAATCCAAAATGCTAAAATATATTAATGTATACGTAAATATTTCACTTTAACTAAATTATTAACTGATTGGTGTAAAATTCAACTTGGTTATTTAATCTATAAAAGTGTTCAAATCTAGCAATAGCAAAATATTGTTGGATTCCACAAGTAAGTTATATCAAAATGATTTGAATTTTCACTCTTTGTCAAATCAGCGATGAAGCAAAACTTTTTTTCCGTGGATCAAAGGGGGAAAAAAATGTTGAGCATATTGGAGAAAAACATTTATTCAAAATCAATGAAAAAAACAAAACACTGATTATTTTTGTTTTAAATTAGGGAGAAATAATCGAATAATCACCTAAAAATATTTTAAAGATAACGGAATTAAAATGTCAAAAACGGGGATTTTCGTTTCTTAACTTTAGAAAAATTGTTTGTTTTTAAAAAATGTCCCAAAAATTCATTAATTACGCTAGAATCATAAAAAAATATTTCTTTAGAATAATAATAGTTTGTTTTCATTGGTGTACTGATTTTTTTTCTAGTATCATTAGAAACGATATTACAAACAAATATGAGCAAAAAAATCATCTAAAATAATACAAAATTGCGAGTATATATGAGCCATTAAAGAAAAAATACCTTAACCGTAGCTGAAATAGATTTTTGAGGGTTCCGCGAATATAAAAACTTCTTTTTGTACTCAATCTTTCGAACAAACAAGGCATTAGGAAAGAAAAGAAAAATAAACAAATGAATTGACATCTGTTACCGCAAATTTCAAGTTATGTGAGAACATTATTTTTTAAGTCACGAGATATCAACCAATAGAAAACATCATGTTCTCACATGACTCATATTTCGCCAACATTTAGAAGAGCTATGGTTTTTTTGACCATCACAAAATCAATCGAGTTCTAAAATTTTTTTCTTGAGGCCAGAAATTTTTAATTTCAAATTTTCTTCTGTGTGCTTCTCCGGACGGTAACTTTCTACGATCCTGCCCTTTACTGGCCAGACAGGAGAATTGAGTACATGGTGTACATTCGCTCCAAGTTGTAAAACTTTTTGGCGATAAGTCGCCAAATGTGACAACCTTCTTTATCATTTTCTAATAACCTTAAAAGCGAAAAATTGGTGCTTCAAAAACGATAAATCCCCTATTTCTGCCCATGCATTTTTAGGTTTCAAAAACCCCAAACCAAAACAACATCATGATAAAAATGAAAGGATTTTTTTTCATGCTCAGGAAATCTTGAAAGACTAGTAAAATAATAATAATAATAATGGTCTCATATCCTGGTATCACACTGTGCAGAAAACCACCCAAAGTGGCAAAAAATATTAAAGTAAAAAATTCGGGCTTTGAAGTACATTGCATCACTGTTAAGATTACCTATGAGCCAAATTTCACGATTGTAATTGTGACAGATTTCACTGAATACTATTTGCAAACACTTCCTTTTACAAATATAGATGTAAGACAGTTAAGTATTTTAATCCAAAATCTTTAAATACGTCCAAAAGATTTTTTTATTTTAAATTAACCGCCAAGTTAAATATCAAATACCATTTTTTAAAAAAAATTTAACGAATAATTCGGGCTGTAAAAAATTAAATCGTTCTCCCATTCGGTTATTTTATGAATAAAATGTTTAAAAAGCACCTGTTTTTTTCTTTTTTTTTTTCAGAAATTCTCTGCTTTCCTGGAAAGGAAAAAGGCCGTCTTAATCATAATTTAAATATTTTGCAATTCGCTTTCGCAGATTTCGAGATTGAAAAGAACAGCTGAGGAAATCCGAATGTATTTCAGCAGTGCTCTTTTCCATAATAACAAATCTTATCATGAAATATGACCAAGTTTTATAAAAGTGAAAGTAGTAATGATAGAACGACAGCTATAACAACAAAGATGAATTTTCCTCTACATCCTATTCTACAAGTGTATAATTAGAAGCTTTAGTAATTTTTCACATAGTTGCTGCATTTGATATTTCGCAGTGAATTAATTCGCAATTTGCAGATGTAAATGTAGCATTTACATCTGCAATCCCAATTATACCATAGTTACAAAAATATTGCATTTTGTGTATTGAGATTTATATATATATATATAAATAATGTAAAAACGTATTTTTAAAACAGTTTCTTGGCCGAAGAGAGAAGACATTTTTGAATTTTTAAACTCGATTTATTCCATCCCGGGAGGCATAATATGTACAAAAAGTGAGGACGAAATCGACATTCATTCACAAGCGATACAAGAGCAAAATATTTTCCCCATTGATTTTATACGATGAGATTCTGATAAGGATTTCTTTGACACATGTCAATTTAGGTAAAGGAATTTAGTTATCTTTAAAATAAGTTAAGTTGCAAGTATTACAGATTTTTATCCCTTCACTCGAAGAGTGGGAACTTGCCGATTTCAGTAGTTTTACAGAACTCTTGTAGGATTGGTTAAATAAAAAAGATGGAATTGGATCAGGAAATAAGAGGTCATTTTAAAATGAAGTTGAATTGGGATTAAATTAAAATAAAAATTAGAAAAATTAATTAAGTTTAAATTAGATTAAGAAATATCATTACACATACATTTGATTTTCGGATACTATTAACGACATGCCAAGAATTCATTGTCAAAAAAACTCACCAAAGATCACACGATAGATCAGTAAAAAGGCCCAATTCACGCCAAAAGTGAATATGGCGTGAAAAGGCATGTAAGGAGTTCTTAAATGAACGCAAGGTTCCCGATTTCAGGACGGTAAGGAGATAACGCCTTTATTAGAGAGCGTACTAGAAAGTTTTAGTAAGACCACTCCCGCTGGTTGATTTATAGCATTTACATAAATGCGAATGTAGTGACAGATGATCAATCTTTTAATGGATTTGCTCACCAATTTGAAAATTTCTGGTGATAAAATTATGTATCAAATTTTTTTCATTCAACTTTTTATTTTTTAGCTGTCGTATCGAAATTCATACGGGAGAGATAGACTTTCTGTAAATGAATTTCTTTCAAAATGTGACAAAAATCTATCAATTTTGCATAGATATCGCATGTTAAATATCATTGAGTTAAATATATTAAAAAATATCCAAGGAGCACATTCTTACTCTTTTAAGTACGTATGTGTCAAATTTGATAATTCTATACCAAGAGTTTTACCTATATAGTGGCAGCAACCTATAGAGTCAAGTTCGAGACCCGAACTGTCATGTAAGCAAGTCTGGTACATGTTAAATCCGTCGGGGCCAAACGTCCTCCAGCTGGTGTGGTGTGAAAGTTTGGAGAGGGGGAGGCTGTCAGTTCAGGTGTCGTCCTCGTCATCTGACAGCATCTCAAATTAAAAGGCCCGTCCCAAAATAACTCGAATGTTCTAACGTCTAAACAAGTGTAATTAATTTGACTGTTAGAACTAACAGGTACATTCTAGAAGAATATCTTAGCTTTCAAGGGTTACATTTACAAAACTGCAGAAGATAAAGGCATTTTGGGAAAAAATAACATTGTAAAGTTACTAATAGCATAAAGTTACAAATGTCCAATGTAACCACTATCAGAAACACGAACAATATCCATTCTGCAGCAAAGCAGAATTCGTTATACAATATGCCTGATGTCCCTTCGATGGCTGCAATTATTTTGTTTTCAGTTCAACAGTGACAGTTTATAGAGGCAGAAAAAGCACTTCATGACGAAATAATCTTTGAACAACAGTAACAGATTCACTTTTAGTACACAGAATGCCATTTGTTGCACTGTTGTCGTCCCGCCAACAATATTAAATGAACATCGGACCATGTCAGTACTATTTCCAACAATCGCTTATAGCGCCATCTCTCGTCAAATTATAAAACTTCTTAAACTTTCATTAAAAACGGTGTGTGAAATGGAACGCTATATATTATTTTCGAAAGTGGCGTATTTATTTGTAATCACCCTATGGTATGAATATCATCAGTTTCTGAAGTTATTAAGAAATAGCAGTTGTAATCAGAGGTGACTGAATGGACATTAGAAAACTGATGAATTTGATGGTTAACATATTTTAATTATCCATTATAAAAAGACTGCTGAACCCATTGGATTTCATTTATTTATTAATACTACTATAATGACAATTAATTGTGTATAGTTATAAAAAAAGAATTTGTATGTAAGTATATGTCAGCAATGTCCAGTCAAATATATTGTCTGAACATATATTACACAAACATGTAATGGTGACTCAATATGAATGGAAGCCGAGTTTTAAAATTTAATGTAAAGTTTAGTTATATTAACATCCCAGTTTAAAGCAACACTAGGGCTATTTAGGGACGGATCTAGTAATTTTGGGCCATGGTCAGATGACGAGTACGATACCTGAGCTGGCACGAGACTCCCGAAACTTCCATTCCACAACAGCGGGAGGACGCTTGGCCCCGACTTATTTAACGTACACCAGACCCGCTTACAAGACGATTCTTCGGTGGAATTGGGTCTCGAATCAGAAGCCCTCCGGTTCCGAGACCTTACTACCACCAGGTGACAGTGGCCCGAAATTTAATGTAAATAAATTTTATTTAGTATTTCGTTTTATTTTTTAAAGTAATTTTTCCATTTATATGTGCATGTAATGCCATTTCTAATTATTGTAATGGAAAAAGAAAATAGATACAGATTAGATGAAACAAACAGTGGCATTAAACAATTGGAACATCTAATTGTTTTATTTATGGATTGTCAGTCCATAGAAGTATAATACTGCAATAACTTTTCTCTTAGCAGCGATATAGGATAAAATACGCAGATGCTAATCAGCCTGTTAATATGTGAAATAACGGCAAATGCTAAATAATTAAACGTTTTTATTTACATATCCAAAAGGTGAAGAAGTCATGATTAAACATAGAGAAAAATAAACTAAAATAAATCATGACACATGACATATATTTCTCTTCATATAAAAATTGAAAAACATAACATTTACAGTGGTAGACTTTCAAAATACAAAAGTCACAAAAAAGCACCAAATATACAATTAAATCCTGGATTTTGCTCAAAAAGTGACAAAGAAAACCTAGAAAATTTCAGAAAACTATCGAATTTTATTCACACAATGAGTGAAGTTTTTAAGTATATGTTATTTTAATCAGATCTATAGGAGCATGATGTTACAGCTACAAAACATGCTATGTCTGAATAACATCTATGAGGAATTAAGGTCTGACATATATAGGTTTTATAACAGTAAATAGTAATTAATGTTGGATAAATTTCAATATTTTTGGTTCATATACATGAAATACAAAAATCAGAGTCAATGAACAATATACCCATTAAAATACTGAAGAACTACCGACATACAAAAAATTTTCATGCTAAAAATAAAAATATGTAAAGATGTTTTTCTATAAAAATGATTGAAATGGCAATGAGGGTTATGGCACATTAATATAATTTCTTATTTCATATGTGTGAGAAAATTTTGCCTTGGACATCTTTTCTTTTATCCTTAGTTTTAATTTAATACTTATGTAATATAATTATGCAAAATCATATTGAAATAGAAGAAAACATAATAAAAATTGCCATTTAACTATCTATGTTAAATAGAAAAACAGGAAATAGCAGAAAGAAAGATTTAATAAAATACATTATAACTATTCATCACACGATCAACGATATAAGAAACTTTACTTTTAAAATAAAAAATATCAATCAATAAACAAGTAAAGAATATTAAAATCTAATTAAAAACTATACCACGTTTAGAATAGAGGGAAAACATTGAGGACATAATATATTTTAACTCATTTAATAAAATATATTTAGATAATTTTTTTTATCATATCTAGCTACCTGACTAGAGGAATGCAACAAAGAATATTTAAACTGCTTCAAGTTTTAGAAATGTACAATGAAAAAAAAAATTATTTCCCCAAATTTCTTTTTACTTTATTAATATATAATGATAAAGGATATATGTCTTAGTTAAATATGAATCAAGAAAGAAAAGTGATAAATAAAAAAGTTTTCAGCAAAATTAAAAATTCCATTTTTATATCCCTAAACAGTTTTTTTCCCCAATTAACCTTTTTAAAAATAAATAGTAAATTTCTTTTTTACACCCAATACTTTATTTAAAAGTATATTGAAAAAAAAAAAAAAAAAAACATCAATTTCTTCCATGTTTTATACACACATACATTTCAATTCCATTTTTCATACTAATAATAAAGAACAAAAAGCATAAAAATCAGAATTTAGAATTATTCTTAAATCTTCTCAAATGTAATACTTTCAAAAAATGTGTAACTGATTATAGTTTAACACAATAATTTTATTTTTTAAAAATATACATGATTTACTCAAATATTCTGGAATGTAAGCTTAGTTCATTTTTATTTGAAATTAGAGACATTTTCATAAAATTATATGTATATAAAACACATTTATTATTACTCTTAAGAATAATAAAATATAAAAAAGATCTTAATGATTTAACATTTCTTCACCTTCCCTATATAAAATATATAATTTTTTTGAATGGAGAGAACTAAGATTCATGTTTCTGTCACAAAAGTCTTAGATAACTAAAAGAAATTAGAAACAGTTACCCTAGTTTATATGATGATAAAATTTATTATTATTTTTTATTTTAAATATCCTTTTTTTAGTACCAAATTATGATATAAAAATGGTATAATAATTATAATGTTTGATATTTTGATGTACAATTATAAAAAACGATGAAAACTTTTATGCAATGACTTTTTAATGTAAAATAATATAAAGAGGAAAAACATTTGTTAATCACAAGCAAAATTTTGATTTTAAAAATATTGCATAAAAATTAATATTTAACTTAAAAGGGATTTTTTCCCCAATCAATAAAAGCCAGTTATCCTCTTTGAAATCAATCTCAAACAGATATAACACATACAAAGAAGGCATTAAATAATAATGATAATTAAAAAAAAACTAGTTGCCTTTCTGAAAGACTATTCAAACAATAAATTAAAAAAAAAATACTCATCCATCTTGTACTAAAAAAATTGCAAGCTTAAAAAAAAGAAAGCTTGATTTTTTTTTTGTTCAAAACTAACAACTTATTACAAAATACTGCACATATATTTATATTAATATGTAAAAATTGCGGCAAAACAAAACTCTAGAATATTTTTAAATCCACATACAATCACAAATGTCACTTTTTTTTTTTAAACAGCAGAGAGCAGTAAATATATTTTATTAAAAGCATTTGGGTTTTCAAATAATTTTCTTCTGTTCAGAATCTGTTGAATGAAAAAGTTCTTCATAATTTCAAACTATGAGTACAGGAGGAAAAAAAAAAATAATAATTAATTTCAATAGAAGAATACGAGAATTAAGGAATAAATTATCTTTTTTATTAAGAATTTCTTCTACAAATAACAAAAACAGAACAATACTTGACTTCTGCCAATAATATTAATTAATTAATTGTTATTAATAAAGCATATATGATAGTGGCCAAAATTGTGGACACTTTTGAAATTTCGAGGCTTTTCTAACTCGATTAATTATAAAAAATAATGCATTTTAAACAAAACAACAAATAATGTAACTATTTATAGGAAATTTAAAACTATATTAAGATTAAAAAGAAGTGAAATAGTTGAATGGCAAGGAGAGTTAAATTAACTTTAGTCAGCCAAAGAAGCACAAGTTAAAGTAAAGGAGCAGACTGCAACAGAATATGGTAATAGCCAATCATAGTATATGTTTTGAGTACAAATGGTTTTTCAAATAAATTACAATTATTTTGTAGTGCAATTATAGTTTTTATTGATGGGTGAAATGTTTTGTGCCTTTGATAATGTAACGGTGGGTGGGGGACTAACACTGCTCAAGAAAATCTGTGACTAGCTATTCCCGAAAAGATCCAAGATAATTAACTGCAAAAAAAAATCTTTCTAATAAAGATATCATTTAAGATATGAGATATAAATTGAATACAATTAATGTTTTAATCAGTTCTAGAACGATACAGAAAAGACTAGGTTTGGATTGAAATGTAAAATACGTTAGGTGTTATTTGCTCCTTCGAAATACCTGGGGGAAAAAATTAATTTTTCTATTAACAAGCTGAGATTTATTTAATATGTGACCCCATGTGGGTAAGCCCTTTTGGAGAGGAGTTTTCAGGAAAGCAATATTAAGCATATCTCAAGAACCACTACGAATTTCAGATTGAAATTTGATACACATACATAAAAAAAGGCCTGCTGAATCGAATTATTAAAAAAATCTTGATTTCCATAATGAAAAAAATGTGAGATAGCAGTTAATTAATATAGTTAATTAACTGCAATCTCACATTTTTTAATCGAATTAATTAACATAGTTAATTAATTTCAGAAAGTTAATAATAATTGAGCTTTTTAATTATTATTAGCTTGCTGAAGTTAATTAACCACGTTAAATAATCCATTTAATCAGTTTGTCTATATCGGCAACTCTTCCCCGTTAATCCATTTCCATCAACACTAATTTTGTGAAGATGCAATAATAAATAACAGTTACATAGGTTTCCCCCCCTTTTTTTTGTTGTTCATGACTGCACATTTTTTTAAAACTGATGCACTGAAACCAATTAAGAAATGTTGAAACTGAAAATTTGCTACTTAAAATTTCTTATTTACTCTTCCAGCTGGTATGCGTATGTGAGAGTAGCAACAGAGGAAATTTTCATTTACAATCTTTTCACCACATGAAGCATGATTTTGGCTACTTTTGCAGCTCGTTTCGACGAACTACTAGTCAACGTTTCGAATTTGAGGTATCAGCAGAACTCTATGGATCTGCTGTATGTATTTCAGATATTAATGCGACTGTTCATGTAAGTAACTTTTTGCTGTATCTTCTTTTCTTTATTGTTTCCAAATTAATTGGTTTAAAAACAATGTGCCTGAAGTCAATTAATCACATTATTTTTTCAAATATTAATAATAATAGAACGTTACTGTAATTTAGAGATCTGAAAATGCAACCTTTTCCTACTGTTCCAGAGTCCAATGTTTGTACTGTAATGCAAACGCTTAGCGTTTTTTGCAATGTACGCTTGTCAACAAGTGTTGAAATCAGTCTGCCTCAGAAGCGAATACGCAGTAAAGAGTGCTGAACAGTTGTCCTGGATAGTTTTCGGGAGCATTATTGACTCATTTGGTCCATCAAAATATCGATGCGTATCGACGATAACGGATCGATTACCCTAACTAGGCATCGCAAGCAACAATCATCTTTGTCATTAATGGCCCTGGGGGCCCCACAGTTAACTCACTTGAACTGTACACCATCTTCATTCTTTCAGTTATTGTACACATTCAATTTATACTATGTGAACACTTCATGAAAACCGCAGTTTCAAAAACGTTGACAACGTGTGTTCTGTACCTGAATATCATACTCTTTTCAATGTCCGTTCAATCGCATGACTTACCCATTACAGTAATTATTGCTATACGAATGCATAATTTGAAACCATGTTTATGTGCCTTCCAACAAAAAGATTTTTTTTCAGTCTTACCTGTGACAGGCCACAAATGTGTTAACATCAATCTGAGTGGTGGTCATAATATTGTACAAATTTGCTTTGTTGTTTCCAAACAAATTTAGTTCTATTGTAAGAAAAACAGTTTTATACACAGCTCTATTGGTTACTGAATGGATGACGGATCAATAATCCCGGGCCTGGTGATAATTTGGTGACCAATTTGGCAATAAAATGGATGCCAAATTCACGAATTCTGGTAATAGGAGGCTAAATATGCTGATCCTTCAAAAACTTTCTGTACTACGTATGGGGAGCAATAAAAGACTGGCAGACCTAGCTGAAATCAATCATACAGTTGTTCAGTGTTGAGTCTATTGGATGAGTACAGCGAAGCCAAAGCATTGAGTGGAGCTCAAGAGGTGAAAGGTTTGAGCAGTGCCCTGAACCCTGGAGTCAAGTTTTGAAACAGTATCGAACTGTGTGGTGAGTAGCCAGTCGTATAGTAAGTGAGTTTGGCAGTTGAGTACAGCTAAAGCGAAGAGAAAGTGGAGCATACCAGGCGATTGGAGATATATGAATAGCTAAGTGGACTCTCTCTTCTCCTGTTGAGTTTTGTCTGGTCGCTTTACGTGTTGTTGTGGTTGTTTACAACTGATTAGCTATTTGCAGACTGCTGTTTATCGCTTGAGTACATACTCGTAGATTCAAGCTTAATAAATGTCATTATTTGTCAATGAGCTTGTTGAATGTGTCACCATACATCCATTACATCAAACCTGAAGATTTCATGGAATATTTTCGGTAACAATATTGTGAATCAACTGTGAAGTTCATAATGAATGAAATTTAAAGATATAATAAGGTCTAATTCTTTCAGATAAAAGTGAGGGGAAAAAGGTTTTCATTTTCATATTAATTTATAATCATAACATCAGTCTTTGACTTCAAATGGATGAATTTTGGCATTATGCCATTTTGATAGTGCAAATGCAAGTGCAACAGATGTCTCAACACAAATCAACAATTGGTTTCATAACAATAAGTTATGAAACCATTTTTAACACTTAAATTTAACTGTTTTTACCCTAACCCTATGCATGTGACTTTTCATCACAAAGTTCTCATCACAAGTGCTCTCTTCCAAAAACATTTCTTCTAACAACTCCAACCCATGTGAAATTAGAAAAAAAAAGGGGGGAAAAGATTTTTTTTTTATTATTATTCTTTTTGCTTTTTAACAAAAGGATTCTACCTCTGCCTTCCATCTTGTAGGCGAGAATTTATTTAAATTTATAAAATTATTTAATATAATGGTTACAACAAAATAATAATTTAGAAATGCTTTATTTTTTCATGATAAATAAAAAATAATGAATAGTGAGTAACTGTTAATTAAATACAAATAAACTAATGACAAGAAAATACTCACTATGAAAATATAAACTATTTAGTGACTTCATCATAGCAAATATCACAAACCCGAACAGGCTTTTTGGAGGCTGCCACAGTAGCAGTTTTGGAAGAGCATTCATTACAAAAGATATTACCACAATTTCTGCAATGATGCTATATATATATATAAAAAAAAAAAATGTGGATTATTTGAATCATTGTTTAAAAACTAATAATCATTGTATAAAAATACAGTTTTTAATAAACAAATTTTCATAAAGCATTATAATTAAACAAAGGCATAAAAATTAATTTGCAAGCTTCATTTTAACAACCACTAATATAATATTACCTTCATATTATTGTGTTCATTTTTTAAAAAAATTATTATTAACATACAGGTGGTTATCAAAATAATGAAAACACCTTAGATTTATAAAGAATCCTTTATTAGTATGGTGTAGGACCACCTATAGCATGTAATACAGCTTGGATTTGCCAAAGTATTGATTCATACAAGTGTGAAAGTTCTGGGAGAGATGCCAGTGGAGGACATCGACTACGTATCGAACGCTCTAAAATAGACCATAACGATTCATTATATTGAAGTCGGGTGACTGTGTGGGTCAAGGCAGATGTTTAACTTCATCCTCATGTTCATCATACCATGATTGGATAAGTCTTGCGGCATGAACAGGTACATTATCATCCTAGAAAATTCCATCTTTTGCAGGAAACAAAGCTTGTATCATAGGATGGACTGGGTCAGCTAAAATTTCTCTATATTTCTCCCCAGTAATCCTTCCCTTCAGGGTTACAATTAGTTCAGTAGAAAACCAAGGCATGGCTGCCCATATCATGGCAGATCCACCTCCATGCTTGTCAGTTGGAAGGAGACAATTACGATCATATGCTTGTGCAGGTGTCCTCCAAATGTGCACACCTCCTGTTGTAGGGAAAAGTGTGAAGCCCGATTCGTCAGATCAAATTACTTTCTTTCATTTATCAATTGACCAGGTTTTGAGAATGTGACACCATTGTAAACGATGTTTACCACATTAACATTTATGACAAGTAGCTAGGGAATTGCTGCTCTGCCTTAAATCTTCTGTTTATGAAGGTATCTTCTAACTATAATAACTGACGCTGAAGAATCCAGATGAGTATTGAGCTCTGCAGTCACTTTTGCTGCAGTTATACACTTTTTAGACATTACAATCTGCTTCAATACCAGTCGGTTTCTACCACCGAGCTTCTCTTTCTGCCCACTATTTTGCTTTGCCGAGCTTATCTTGCCACGCCGTGTGTATACTGCCATGGCTTTAGACACCGTACCTCTAAAAACACCTAAAAGTTGGGATGTTTTGGTCAAACTTGCTCTAGCTAGATGGGCTCCCACGATTTTGCCTCTTTGAAAATCTAAACAATCCGACATTTTATGCTTTTGAAAAAAATTCAAGAATTACAGAACTTCAATAAAGATAACACATACTACCAGAATATATACATTGCTATTTTTAAAAAAAATCTGATGGCTATTATTATATTTTAAAGCTTGCGAAGTGCATTCACAAATGTCACTTTTATTCACATGTGTTTCCATTATTTTGATAACCACCTGTATATAAAATAATTCTTATATTGTATTTTTCCTCCTATGCTTATTCACCTTTTTATTTTGAACAGCATACATTTTTTCCATATTTAATGATAAATTTTATTATAATAAAAAGCTGAAGCATCACCAAAACATGAAAGCATAGATTTTAAGCAAAATATGTATTACAATATGTACAATCAATAAAAACACGTTGATGTATGTTAAAAAATAATTTATATGCCTTTTTTTTTTTTAAAAATTTTGAGTTGGGTTTTTAAGTGGCTAAAAAATATTTAATTGTTAAGAATAGGAAAAATAATTTAATGTTACTAGAATGTTGACACTATATGTTGTTAAATATATAATGATATTCATTAATTGATAGATACTTATGATCCATTTCCGACTCTTTGAGCAACTAAATGTTTCTACATGTTTCCCTTCAGAGTTATGGTGCAATCTATTCAAGGCTCATTGGCATTGTTGAAAAATGCATTATGTCATATTATGTAAATTACTAATAGTTAAAATTCCTTGACAGATCTATGTACTAAGGTATTACAGTGTCATAATTTCATGATATAATTAGTTCCTAGATGAGAGCAAATTGTAATTTTCCTATAAACTATTCTAAATTCTTTAAAATGTTCTTTTTATTAATTGAATTCAGTTTTATTATACACAAATTAAGACAGCAGTTTAAACACAGCAATTTTCACGAATCAATGTATATTAAAACTATTATCAGTAAATGTGAATTAAAAATAAGCTATATAGAAGCATTTGAGAATCTAGATCACAAATTGAATGATAAGCAAAAAATGAAAGAAAAATAAATTTAATAAAGGTAATCTGTGGAAGATTTTTAAAGATCTGCATATCTTTAAGAAATCTAATTGACTGACTGAATTTTCCAGTGCAGCATCTAATGAAAGGCATTTTGAACCCCACAACCATATATGACTTCATTTTATTTACAATAATACTTTGTGATCCTATATATGAAGAATACATTTTTATGAGATTAAATTCACATAAATAGGAAAAAAGTAAAGTAATGAATTATTAATTTATAATAAATAAAAAGAAATTTAGTTAATATATACTTACTTGAGAAATTTTAATTAATTTTTTAAAATTATTTTTGCAATACTTAAAATGCAAATTGTTTCACACAGAAACACCTTCTATCAAAGTTTTTGAAACATCAAATTTAATGTACATAATTTTATTTAAGCTTGGGATTCAATGTTTAAAAAGATTAGTAGATTTTCTTCCTTTCTTTCCTTTTTTTTAAAACCTGTATTTTAATTCTGAATTTAATTGGAATATATCATGACACATTTTTTGTATATTAGTGATTTGTATATTTGATTATAAATCATTGAGCTTTAAAAGAAATAGTAAAAAATAATTTTTTTAAAGACTTAATATGCTAAGAACACATTCTTGATCTTTTCAAAATAAATTTCGTACTTTTCTAATAGTGACAGTAAAATGCTTGCCACATGCAGTACAATGTGTAACAGTCTCATCATCAGCCCATTTACGAGTGGTATGCTTCATGTTCTCAACCTGCAAGAAAAATTATTTTTTAAAATACAAACAAATTATATATATATATATATATATATATATATATATATATATATATATATATATATATATATATATATATATATATATATATATATATATATATATTCATTGACAATTTGAATCATCACTTCTGATACTTTTTTAGTTGATAGTACTTCAACATAAATGTTGCATACGAATGAAGTGTTGATACATTCTACAAGGATCATTATGTTTCATTAATTTAGACATATGAAAATTTGTAACACTGACATAAGTTCAATTAATAAGATGCAAATCTACTTAAAATCTTTATGCTAGAAAAAATAGTTATCATCAATGGCACCAAATCAATTTAAAAAAAATTATTTGTTTTGAGATTTAATACACTGCATTTTGCGTTCATGATAATAAGATTAACTTGTTTCAAAGTCGATAAGGATGTGTATCTTCAATGTATGATCAGGGGTGTTTGTGGGACCCCAAAAAATCCCCTGAAACTTTTACGGATTTACTACCGACATTTTTTAGTTTCGCGAAGGGGGGGGGAGAGAAATGAAAAATTACAATTATGAAGTATTGAATGACCTAATTATAAAAGTTCAATGAATTACTTTTTTTGCAAAATTACTAACCATTAATTTTGCAAAATTAAGACCTTTGAACCCAGGTCACGTGATCGCACATCTGGTCGAACGAAGTCTCTCCCTTTTTTTTCTGCCGCGCCTACTTGCCGAAAAGAATCCAGAAGAGAATGTCCGAGAACCGGGGGAATGAGTCATAACTCGCAATAAGGAAAGAACAAAAAAGACGTTTTTTCCCCCTTTTCACGCATTATCACTGCCTTTGGAGAAAGAAAGGAAAAGTTTTCACCACACACACTGACCTTGCGTTTTCTGCTTTCAAAGCAAACAAAATTACCCAGATCAAAATAAATAATTCATTATTATTCCTACTTCCTTTTGAACGACGATCCCCGGAATTTCCGGGTATCGAAGTTCAAAATCCCCGGAATTCCGGGGTTTCCCCGGAGCACAAACACCCCTGTATGATACAAAGTATGATCTTCAATGTTTTACTGATTACAAAGCAAGGTACTTCCATCTACTTTCTTGTAATGATTGAAACCTTTCGCATTCACAAGACAAAATTAACAACACTCATGATAATTGATTCACCTTCACCAAACCAAATCGGAGAGAGACACTGGGCACCATTTTTCTTCTCACTGTCATAAATACTATGTACAGTTGCAACTTTGCAAAATTTTTAATTGGTGCCAAAGACTGATCTAAATTTTATCCAAGTAGTAATTTATATTTGATGTGCATTTATATTTGTAACATTCAATTAATAAATAAAATAATAAAGTGAACAAAATAGCATAGTAAAAATTTATATATTAAAATTAGTATACATAAATGGTTACAAGCATTATTGAAACATTGAGAATACTCATTATTTTTAAAGCTAGATTGAGTGATATTATTTATGAAACCAGCAGCCTCAAAATAACCTAAAAATTTTAAAATATTTCTTAAAAATACATGCAAAAAAAAATGCTTTAATAATAGCTTTTAATAGAAATATTTTTTTAGTACTTGTAATGTTTGGTTTTCCCTGCCTAATTCTTGTAAAGCAGCCACACAATCATCATATTTCCTTCTCAAATCAGCAGTAGTCTTCTGAAGTCTTTCACATTCAGTTTCACTTTTTAGACACCTATCAAAATATAAAACCATATTTAGTTACATATTTTAAAAATAATTAATTTCTTTTACAGCAAGTTAAATAACCTGACAAACAAACAAGACTGTTCAATAATATTTAATAAATATAATTTTTATCTCAATACTGATAAATATGTAATTGTAAATGGAAATCAACCAAAATAAAAATTAAACTTTATATTTTAACAAAATATCTTTTTTTTTTTCTTTTCCAAGAAAAATACTTTCTAAAATAAAAATTTGCACTAATTGAAAAACTACACTTGCACACACAAAAAATTCATATAATCAAATTAGCTTGACCAAGTTTAAACCTATTTTATGCCAGAGCAACCTTTTACATTTTAATCCGATATCTGTTGAGAATAACTTTTTTATTGATAAAATTATAAGAAAGTATTTCCTTGTAAAAAATCAAGGGGGAAAAAAAAACTCAAATCCCAAGAGAAAAACTAATTCTAATTAAAATCATCTTTAAATGTCATTTCCATTTATTTTCGTAACTACTTACTGTTTCAAATCAGTTTTCTAAAACATTTTTTCTTAAATGAAACACATTAGCATAAATAAATTTAAAATAAGTTAGATTTGTGACAAATTTAAAATCAGTTGGTGTTTGCTTTTTCATAGCTTAGTCTTACATATATCTCTGTCACAAACAATGACAATCAATAAAGTATATTTCATTTTAAAAGAAACCAACCTTTCAAGTAAGCTATTTCTTTCTTCAAGGGCATTTTCAAGCTTTGCTTCCAATTCTGCAAATAAATAAATAAATAAAATAAAATAGAAACAAAAATATATATAAAAAAAAACATTTTTTTAATTAGCAAATACAAATCATAAAATGTGATAAATAAAGAAAAATGCAGTGAATATAAAATATAATGAATAAATGGATTTACAAGTTGTCCTTTTTTAACATAATTCATTAACTACATATACTTTTAACACATTTTTTTTCCAAAAACTTAAAATTAAGGGAAAAAATGTTCAACCACATATTTATATGTTATTTAATTGATGATATCATTTCTTGAAGAGAATGCTGTTGCTATGAAAACGTCTTGCAGTAAATTTGACAATATTTTTTATACATCAAAGAAATAATGATTCAATATATATTAATCCATGACTATTTTGGAATGATGGCTAGCTAATTAAAAATAAGTATGGCAAAAAATTACTAATTAAGAAAGAAAATATAAAAAATAAAATAAATGAAGATTTAAATTATTTTCCTATAACAGATTTTTGTTTTTGAAAGATAGGGGATTTACCAGAAAGAGCAGTATGTACCAAAAGGATGATAGGATTCACAAGATGAATTAAGCCCATTTATTTCTTTTGTTTTCCCCTTGCAATATATATATTGGTAACAACCTAAGAAAATTTAACGAGACACAAAGGAAATTTTCTAAAATGAACTTGATTTGAAAATATCAGATTGAATAACAAATTTATTTCAATAACACAATTATAATATAAAATATTGTAGAGAAGCAAATGGATTGAATTCCAAAAAAATATTGGAATGAAATACTTTATTTTAGAATTTGTCAAAAATTAAATTGCAGATGAAAAAAATGTTACCAGATATCTTTTACATGCACTATCAAAGAAATGAATTATTTCCATTCTTTTGTATAATATAACATTTCTGATGTAGCAAAAAAATTATACAAAAAAAAAATGGCAAATAGATGATATTTTAAACTACTATGGACAAATAATTAATTTCTTTGATATCACAGCATCAACCACATTTTATAATATATTACAATCATTCCAATATTTCTTTCTTCTTTTCTACCACTCACTTTTTACTTTTTTTTAATTATATTTTCACTTGTATTCTATCTTTTATCTATATATCACTTTGTATTTTTGTTATATATATGTATGTGTGTTTATTGCTCTCTCTCTCTCTCTCTTTATATTTACAATGAACATATAAAAAATAGTAGAATTACAAATATGGCAGAATTACTATATAATAAAGTTTATCAAGTTCCATGTTTATCCTATTTTCTTTAAAATTTGTTTTTTAAAGTTTTTATTATTATTGTCTTTTCTTGTTCATGCAACTAATAAAAATTAAATAAGTTTATTTTTTTTATTTGCTTTATTTACATATCACCATTATCATGAAGTTCTTTTTTTTTTTTTTTTTTTGCTATTTTATATTACACATATTTATAAAAAATATCAAGTCTTATGGTTAAGGTGAAGCATAACTGAGAAGTTTAAATCAGAAAAAGAAAGTTATGGTTATATCCTGTCTATGGCACTTCAACTAGTAATTTTCAAAAATTAATAAACTGATGTAGGATTAAACCATTGCAGCCAAATTGGCTGCAATGGTTTTTCCTTCAAAGGAAAACAAATGTGAATAAATTACCTCGAAAAGACTTCCAGCAAACAATTTACCCCCTGTATACTGGAAATAATATCTTAGAAACTAAATAAGGGCTCCAAGGTCCCTTTGACCAATGAAAATTTTCAAACTTTTCTTTATTAGGACTTTCTATATCTTTTGTCTTATAGACATGTCTAGATATACCTAATCAAGCTGATAAGGAAAAAAAAAAAAAAAAAAACCAGCCTGAAACAGATCTACAACAGGTATAAAACAATCCTTAAAAACATCAGCCAGTTATTTAGTTACCCTACAAACCCTATTAAACCCTACCCTACAAACAACTATTAAATTCTTCAATATTATATTTAACTTTTTATAACTTCATGTGAGACTTTCTATTTCAAATGATTTCGTGCTTATAAAATCCAAAACAAATCATTCATTTTAAATCATAGTTAAAGAAGAGAGACATACTGAATCTATACAATTCTAATATATTTCCTAAAAAATAATGTTTGACTTGAGGTCACTTGCATGAAATCAATAAAAATGTGTTTTTAGAAACACAGTAAAAATATGTATATTTCTAAAAGCTATTGAGCACAGATCATTATTCTTTGTTGCCACTATTTTTCATTTTACTATACAAATTTTGAAAACTTAAGAAATACAGTTTTTATTATTTGTGGAAAACTATTAAAACAGTGTTTTGATATTTTTAAATGCTGAGTTAATAAAGAGCTAAATTTTTTATTTATACCTAATTTTGTTCCTGAAATTTCATCTAATTTTTGTTCCAAGCTTTCTCTTCTCTTTTGTTCTGAGGTCAAATCTTCTTTCAAAGTTCGAATATTTTCTGTAAGAACACCTATTCGGGCTGTGTGGTGAGCTTCCTTTTCTTCCCATTCAGAGTCTTTTTGTTTCAACAATTTTTCATAATCTGCCTAAATTTTAAAAGAAATATGAACTCACTCACAAAAGCAAGAGCATTTTTATTGTCTTGAAAAAGGAAATAATAATAATAATAATAATAATAAAAAAAATCCTTACAGATAACATTAATTCTTTGATTTTTCAAATTTATATTTAAATATTAATTTCTGGAGAAAATTAGAAATATAAAAATGCAATATTACATTAAAAAAATTGCATTTTTATGACAATAATTAATTAGTTTATACCTCAAAAAGGAAAACATAACATAAAGATAGATCAGATACACTATGGGGAGGACTTATCTGCAAATAATTAACATTTATAAGATGAATGAAAAATTATCATTCATCCAGCTAATATCTAGAATTCTAAATTAATCAACAAGGTTTTGAACTATAGTAATTTCAACTGTTTCAATGTTGCCAAATCAGAGAACAGAATCTTATAGAATAATGGAATATGCCTCTTCTATAGAATATGCTTTTAATTTTTTGGGGGCAACACATACACACTCATTTTTTACAATATTTACATTTTTTATGATAGCAGAACATGTTAACATAATATACGAAATTAATTAAATATTTTTTCCCCTGAAAAGTTTTTACTTTAAAAGTAGGTTTATGATAACTATAAATCTTTATAGAAACTTATATGATGTAACATAAATACTATTACAATTGAAGATAATACTATTGAATGGGAAAGGAATAAAAATTGGGCAATTTCTACTGCAAGAAACTACTGTTGACTAAAAAAATGACAGGAAATAAATTCTTTGAATAAGCAGAAAATGAAATGAATTTGATTATTAAAGATAAAGTAATGGCTGCCTTTTCTGAAGAAACGAATTTCATTCCTAATGATTTAGATTAAAGAATAATATATTACATACAAAGATAATTTATGTAAAAAAAATGAATCTGCAATTTTAATATTATAACACCACAGAAGAAAGTAGAGCATAATCTTGTTAATTTCATGTTGTACCATCCACATTAAAATTTCAATATTTGATCACCAACATATTTTTAAAATTTCTAATTTTAGTGAGAATAAATGCAATAAATATTTCACTAGAGTAAAAAATTAGCAGACCCTATATAAATAGATTTTTTTAAAAAATCACTAGTAAAAAGCTTCTCAAACAGCTTTTAAAAACCAAATATTCTGTTTTCTCCCAGATGTGGTATTACTAGTAATTTCATAACTGAAAAGAGATTAATTAATTAATTAATAAACTACAACAGTTAGTTGCAGATAAATCATGGCAGTAGAACAAAATATATAATCAATGTAGTTAATAGATTATTAATATAAATACCAAAGATAATTTTAATGCAGCATTTTTTTCTTCAGCTTCTTCCAACTGGTTTTCCAAAGATTTAACTGTTTCTTGATTTTGGGATAGTTGCTAAGAATAAAAAGAGACAAAATGAGCAGGAAAATAAATATTATATCTATACTACTATTATAAATGTGAAAGTTTGGATGGATGTTTGTTAGTCAATCACGCCAGAACGGCTGAACAGAATTGGATAAAATTTAGCTGAGAGATAGATTATAGTCTGAAATAGGACATAGGCTATTATTTATTCTGCTTAATTGAGTGGTTAATTATTTATTAATTAAAAATTAATTTTCCTGCCAAAAAAAGCAAATGTGTAAAGCTTCAGGGTGTTTTTTTTCCCCCCACATCAATGAGATTAGGCTTAACATGATTTTGACTATTATTTCAAACGATTCTGTTTATTTTCTTAGTGTTCGATACATAAAAAACTAAACATTGTTAATTAATAGATCTTTCGGATTCATTCTGAAGTACTTTTGAATTAAAGTAAAACAGAATAAAGGAAATTAAAAATTTATAATCTATATTGCGTTACCCCAACTGGCGTAGAAAATTCACGTATTTGCGTTACGCCAACTGGCGTTGAAAATTCAAGCATGCGCAGAAGTAACAAAAGATAAAGCCATTGATGCTATAATTTCCAATTTATTTCCACGCGTACGAAGTCGCGGATAAAAACTGGTATATATATATATATATATATATATATATATATATATATATATATATTTGAAGCAGTCTCACAGCCAAAGAGAGAGGACACTTTTGAATTTTTGAAACTTCACTTCATTCCATCACGGGAAGTATAATTTATGTATAAGAAGCGATGGGGAAACTGACGTAATTCACAAGTGATACGGGAGCAGAAATGCGAAAGAGAGGGAAAATATTTTCCCCAGTGGTTTTATACCATGTGATTCTGATAGAAATTTCTTTACATGTGTCAATTTAAATAAGGGAATTAATTATAGGTATCATTTAAAAGAATTGACACAGAATAATAGATTCCTATCCCTTCACTCAGAGTGTGGAAACTTGTTGATTTCAGCAGTTTTACAGAGCTTTGCAGCATTAATTAAATAAAGTTGGAACTGGATCAGGAAATAAGAGAACATTTTAGAATTAAATTGAAACGGGCTAAATTACGATAAAAATTAGGAAATTAATTAGGATTTAATTTAGATTTAAAGATATCATTACATCTAATATATAAAAATCACGTGTCACGGTGTTTGTGTTCGTACTGCTCCGAAACGGCTCGACCGATTTTTATGAAATCTTTTATGTATATTTGGTACGTATGAGAATAGGTCGTTAAGTATATTTCATAACGCTAGGTAATTAGGGTGTCCCTATCGAGAATTCTTTTTCCTATTTTTTTTTATTTGGCATTAAAAAATACCTATAACCCCAAATTTTCACCCTCTTACCTCCACGCTCCCATTTTTAATCGCGATTTTAGTATTTTTGTATGAACTATATCCAAATAATTAACCCGTCGTTGGTATTTCAAACAGAACCAAATGACTATTGTATTGTATTACAGATGGCGCTACGTCCGCCTCATCGAACTTTCATCCACACATGCATTCAGTCATTCACGGGAAGCGTCGCGTCATTCCTGCATTTGTTTTGTATCACAACGCAGTGCGTGAAAAATTTTGTACGATTTATTTTAATTTATAAGAAATACATGCGTGTTTTATGATTGTAAAAAGGTTGGTAAAATACTAAAAGAAAAAATATCGGTATACCGCTTTTCACCAGTAAGTACAAAAATTTTGTCTATTTGTGTGCGTGTGTATTACTGTGAACAATGCCAGCAAGACGTAAGAAGGCCCATTTGAATAATGCAACAAACATGCGAAATAGTAGAGCAGAAAGAAGAGATGAACAAATCCAATAAGATAACGAAAATGTGCGTGTGAGCATGTCGCAATTGCGTGCATCTCAATCATAAGAGGCACGAGCTGAATGAAAGTAACAACGAAGATTGGAACGAAGACAAGCGCCCCGGTTCGTAGTTAACACACGCAGAGCAAATGACCGACAACGCCAACAAGTATATCGAGCATTTACATCCGCTTCGTTCCTTCGTCTCGCATTCGAGTACGAGCCAAATATTGAATATTCCGCTCATCCGAAAGTGCTGATTGGTGCTATGGATAAAAAATGCCCCCATTGCCATGCGCTCAAATTCAAACATGAGTCAGCCGAGATGTGTTGCACATCAGGAAATGTGCAACTAACAGAAACTGAGACACCACCAGAACCATAGAACGGCATGCTCATCGGCACGGATCCAGATTCAAACCTGTTCCTAAAGTCCATTCGCACATTCAATTCATTCTTCCAAATGACTTCGTTCGGATCAACAGAAATAGTTCACAATACTGCGGCAAATGGCTAACAATTCAATTTAACATTCAAAATCAAAGGCCAAGTGTACCACAAAGTAAGTTCATTGCTGCCAATGCCAAACGAACCACAGAAATTTTTACATATCTTTTTCATGGGCGGTGAGGACATGAATCATTTGGATGCAAGTTGCAGCTACAATAACCTCAATTCGCCTAATACCAGGCGCATCGTCGGCGAACTGGACGCCCTATTGAATGAGCACAATGTATTATTGAAATTCTTCAAAATCATACATGCACGAATTGCAAAGCGACAATCACGTTATTGTCATCAATTCTGATAAAACACTAGCTGGAGAGCCCGTGCGTAGATTCAATGCGCCTGTTGTTGACGACGTTGTTGGAATTATGGTTGGCGGGTTGGCGACCGCACATCGAAGCGAGAAATCGTGATTCGAAGAAGAAGCAATAATTTGGAGTTCATCGCTGACACACACCGTTCATACAACGCTCTCCAATATCCGCTAATTTTCTGGAAGGATATTGCATATACAACGAGATCCCGCCACAGGTAATTCATTCATTATGAACATCATTACTCATTTTGAATTAATATTTACATTATATTATATTTATGTTGTTACGGGAGCAGAAACAAACAAGAAAGTGAGCTCAGTGGATTTTTATGCGTATCGTATGATGATTCGATGCGGCCAAGACAACGTCATTCCGCGATGTCGTGAGCTGTGTCAACAATTCATGGTCAACATGTACGTGAAGGAAGAGAACGAACGACTGCGATTCCTACGACACAATCAACAGAAGCGACGTGCGGAAGAATACATTCACTTGCGAGACGCTATCATGAGCGACGCCGACATCGCCGAAATTGGTAACTATCATCCTACCATCATCGTACGTAGGCAGTCCACGTCATATGCAAGAATATAAGCAGGATGCTATGACTTTCGTCGGCGAGTACGGACGACCATGTTTATTTATCATACATGCAATCCAAAGTAGCAGGAGATTACATCTTTGCTATTGCCAGGCCAAAATGCAATACAATGACATTACAACACGTGTGTTCAAACAAAAATTGAAGTCTTTAATGAGTTTCATTAAAAAATTACAAGTATTCGGTCCCACACGTTACTGGATGTATTCGGTTGAATGGCAAAAGCGAGGATTAGCTCATGCACACATTTTGATTTGGTTAGTCGACAAAATACGCCCCGAGGAAATAGATAGTGTAATTTCCGAGGAAATTCCAGATCCGTCTACTGATCAACTACTATTCGCTATTGTTACCACAAATGATTCATGGCCCATGCGGTGATCTGAATCGTTTATCGCCTTGCATAGCAGATGGAAAATGTACAAAGCGTTTTGCTAAATTTTCACCAACGACACGATCACAAATGTCGACGGATATCCATCCAATATATCGTACAAGAAATACTGATAATGGCGGACAATCATTTACGCTAAATATCAACAATGCAGACATTGACATTGACAATCGTTGGGTAGTACCATATTCGCCTCTGCTGAGCAAAGCATTCAATGCTCATATTAGTGTTTAGTTCTGCATCTCGGTGAAGAGTATAAAATACATTTGCAAGTATGTGAATAAAGGCAGCGATATAGCTGTGTTTCAAATTCAAAATACCGATGTGAATGCTCTTGGACTGAATGACAAAGACGAAATAATGCGATACCAAATTGGCAGGTACACCCAGCTCCAATAAAGCTGTCTGGCGTATCTTTGGTTTCTCAATTCATGAAAAGGACCCAGCAGTTATACACTTAGCCGTCCATCTTGAAAACGGCCAGAGCGTATTTTTCACCAACGAGACAACAATTGAGCGTGCCATAAATCCACCAAAAACTACACTCACCGAATTTTTCGAATTGTGTAATCGTGCGGATACTTTCGAACACTACTCTATTCCGAAGTACCACGCTATTTCATATGGGGAGGGAAAAAAAAATGGATGTCCTGCAAGTAAGGCTCATCAATTGATGCATGCCCCGGCCTATTCAAATCAAACACTTTGGGCCGAGTATATACAGTCAATCCAAGGCAGATTGAGTGTTTCTATCTGCGACTGTTGTTAGTTAATGTCACCGGCCCATTGTCATTCCAAGATATACGCAAAGTGAATGGACAACAGTATCCAACATATAAAGATGCATGCCTTGCACTCGGCTTGCTCGAAAACAGCAACCAGTGGGACGATATACTTGCTGAAGCAGCATTGGGCTGTACGGCAACACAAATTCGTTTACTATTCGCTACAGTGTTGACTACAAGTTTCCCGGGACGAGCAGACGCGTTGTGGAATAAGTACAAAGGTTCAATGACTGACGACATATTGCATCGAATTCGTACACGGTGCATCGATCTAACGATTACATTCAGCGACGCTATATACAATGAAGCATTGATTGCTATCGAGGATCTTTGCGTTGTCATTGCCAATTTACCACTCAGTCATTTCGGTATGAGTTCGCCAAATCGAAGTGCACCGGATTTAATGGACACCGAAATTAATTGTGAACCGCAGTACAATACTGCAGAAATGGCAGCTATTGTTACTCGCAATGTCCCACTACTGACGCGTGAACAAAAAATCATTTACGACCGCATTATGTTTTCAGTTTCGGCTAAACAAGGTGGATTCTTTTTTCTTTTTTTTGCATGCACCAGGTGCAACTGATAAAACATTTCTCATTTTGCTAATTCTCGCCGAAATACTATCTAATAATGGCATCGCATTGGCCATTGCATCATCTGGCATTGCAGCAACTTTATTGGATGGAGACAGAACAGCACATTCAGCATTTAAGCTGCCACAAAATAACCCAGACACAGTGTGCCCCATAAAAAAACAATCGTCCATGGCCACGGTACTGAAAAAATGCAAAATTATCTTCTGGGATGAATGCACTAAGGCAAACAAACATTCTCTTGAGGCGTTGAGCAGAACACTCAAAGATATAAAAAACAACAAACTATTCGGCGGCACTCTATTACTTCTTTCAGGTGATTTCAGAGAAACATGTCCCGTCATTCTACGTTCAACGTACGTTGATGAGATCAACGCTTGCTTGAAATCATCGCCACTGTGGTGTAATGTTGAAAAAGTCTAGCTAAACATACGAGTCCAAATGCTACAAGATCCATTTGCTGACACATACTCGGACTAACTGCTAGATATCGGAGATGGAAAAGTTGCTGTCTATAAAAATACTGAAAGCTTTATACTTTTTTATGGGGCAATTTTATATTGCCCACTAATTTCTGCACTGTCGTTGATTCGCAAAATGCTCTCATTGACCGCATATTTCCCGATGTATGCACACAATACATAAATCATGCATGGCTGGCAAAAAGAGCAATTTTGGCAGCCAAAAAATGTGGACGTCGACAATTTAAACTTTAAGATACAACATTTGTTGCCAGGCGACTTGATATCATACAAATCGATCGATACAGTTTGCGATGCTAACGAAGCTGTAAATTATCAAACAGTTTTTGAACTCACTGGATTTGCCAGGCACGTCACCACACCTTCTACGACTGAAAGTTGGATCTCCGAATATTTTAATTCGGAATTTGAACCCACCACGGCTGTGCAATGGTACGCGATTAGTCATTAAAAAATTGATGAAAAACGAAATCGAAGCCACCATTTTGAAGGCAAATTCCTAGCCGAAAATGTTTTGCTGCCACGAATTTCAATGATTCTCACAGACGCGCCAAATGAATTCAAACACTTTCAATTTCCTATTAGATTGGCATTTGCAATGACAATCAATAAGTCACAAGGACAAGGTTTGCGCTTAGATTCGGGCACACCATGTTTTTCACACGGACAATTATATGTGGCATATTCTTGCGTGGACAAACCATCCGGCTTATTTGTGTTGGCTAAAGACGGACTGACATAAAATATCGTACACTTAATTGCTCTTCGAAATGAATATTGATTTTCTTTATTTCATTTTTATACTTTAGGATAAAAAATATATTACTTTTTTCACTTTAAGTTCAACTTTTAAGATATCAAACAATGTGTATGTACTACATTGTATGACATTATGCATTACATTGTATTGAGAAAATGAATGGTTGGTGTTTTTTTTGCTTTTATCGGCGATAATCGTCTACAGCGCTCCATTCCTCTTTCTGTTATAGATCCCATCCCCACACACTTACGATACATTTGTTATTTTTTAATTAAGAACCAAAATATTCACTAGAAATAATTTATATGGCGGAACAACGTTTGCGGGTCACCTAATGCATCTCTATATATATTTTAGAATGAAATTATAAAATTTCTTATAAGTTCGCTAATTTGAAAAATTTAATGAAATCTTTGTACATGTAGTATACAATAAGAATTACAAACTGTTCCCTTCTCTTCATTTAAATTCTAATGTTACTTTCATAATGCAAAGAATTAAAAATAAATTTTTTGTTTATTTTGAAGCATGAAATGCGAAAATGAATTATCATGGCAAATAAAAATTTATGTCTGAAATATTAATGTATTAGTTACTAACAATATGTAATAGTTACTTATTATATTTTTAAAAAGATATAAATTAACATGAAATTGTATAAAAAAAAATACTTTACACATAGAAAACTTTTTTAATTGCATATATTAGTTAAATAAAAATATGCCCGTACTGTTTCGTTAAGAATCAGAATGAATAAATTAATTATTTAAACCATGCAGCAGTAATTAGTAAGGTGAATTTATGAAAATAAGTACAAATGTTATGAAATATAGGAAAAAAGGAATAACCATTCTTTTTGATTAAATACAAGATATAAATTTGTTTTGATTAATGGAAGGAAAAAAAAAATGTTCAAGATAGTATGGCAAGGGGAAACAAAGATACTGCAATGATTTTTATACTAACAGAAAACATTTGTGAATCTCATTTTTAAAAAAAGAATCACAAAATAGGAAACCAAAAAATTACCAATGACAGTATTAAAAAATAAACCACAACAAAAACACTTCAGATTTTAGTCCTTACCAGTACAGCCTCACCTTAGCACAGTCAATTTCCAGACTTTCTAGCTGTTTTTGTAGCTTTACTTTATCTTTTAAGTATATTTCTTTCTCTAAACTGGCATCTTTTGAAACCTATCAGAATTAAAGTGAAACAAATTTAATTACCTAATATAAAGCAATTCATTTTTTTTTTTTTTACCATTTATAAAAACATAATGAACTAATTTAACATGAAAATGTTTACCTAAGACTGTTACATAAAACCTGCAACAAATTAAAAGCATTTGAAATTTAATTTTCATTTTAAATAGTTTTGTTAGAAATTCAAATCGAACTTGATCCACATATGCTAATAATAATAAAAAGAAAAACAAATAGTGGAATAAAAATCTTGCATAGTTTCAAATAGTTCAAAATATTAAAGTATTATGCATGTAAATTATTTGTATTCAAACAATGTTATTAGCAAAACAAAAAGTGCGCTTTTCGACAACATAAAAATGAACATTACACTACAACATTACAAATTATTTGCTTTTTTTAAGTTTCAAAAATTATTGCCTATTACTGCATTTGTGTTCTCTTTTGCTAATTGGTGCCATTTCAGTCAGATCCACAAAATAATTTAATACAGAAATGGTGTTTCATAAAAGCCTAGAATATCAGAAACTGCAAAATGCGCATTAACATACATAGCACAAAACATTTAAGATTGCTCAAATGCAAGACTTGGCACATTGCTTTATTAAAGAGATAACTGGAATGTATTTCCAAGTCTGAAATTTCAAGATTTTTTTTTTTTTTTTTAAAGTACAATATTTTGAACTTTAGCTATATTTGAAACATTTTTCAGTCCTGTATACAACAAGTATATTGAATTAATTTTTAAAAAAATGTTCTTAAAATTTGACAAAAGAAAATTTGCAATACAGCTGAAAATATCAATAGAAATTCCAGTTCTTACTTTATCAGCATGTGCTTTTGCTCTCTGGCTTGCTTCTGTCAGCTCTACAATTTTCTTCTCGTGAGAACTACAAATTTCATTCAGATCAGCAAGTGCTTTTTTCAGTTCTTCTATTTCACTCAACAAGGAATTCTATGGAATGAAAATGCCAATTGATCAAAATGAATTTAAAGTGAATAAGTAAATTTCATTTGATAAAAAAAATGGGGAGGGGTAGCTAGATTCATATGTAGGAACTCATGTTAAGGATTTTATACCTGCAGCTGACTCAATTTGTTAAACAAATATAGAGAATTTATTTTAAGTGCAATTCTGAACCCTGCCTATATAAATCTATTTCATTTTAAAATTCTAAATAGACTTAGTGACACTTGTGATGGCTTTAGCAATGCTGACAACTTTTGTTGTTGCCATATAAATAACTTTATCTTTGCTCCCTTCATAATAGTGACAAAGAAATTTATTTGCAAAAAATAAGTGCAAGTGTAAGCATTGCTTGCTTTTTTTCAGCTTGCTTTAAAAATACTTTTCAAAAATTTTTGAAATTTCTAAACATGTACTTGTTGACTGATGGTATCACAATAGCCTCTAGCATCTTTTTTTCCCTGTTTATTCATCAGTATCCTGTTAGTGAGCACTTCTGGAGTTTTAGCATCTATAAGGGCCCATTTTGACTGACACTTTTATTGAAACTGCACTCAGAGTGATATTATGATGAGTAAATGTCCAAAAGATCCCTTATTAACACTAATCCTCCCTCTTTTATTATATAATCTTGTAGAAATTTGGTACTGCAATATGCATGGTATATATCTTTTTTTTTAAACCTTGTACATGTTGTAAACAGTAATTTGCTTATGTTAAAATTATATCTGTAAGGGTTTTTTTTTTTCTAAAATTATTTTGTATTTATGATGCATAAAATATTAAATATATGTGGGAACTGCTGACAGATCCCATATTCTGTATGGCGCCATGTTGTGTCATTAATCAAATGATGCATTCCCGCCATTATTAGCAGACGAGAGTTGGGCAGTGAGACTGTAAGACGTACAGCTCACGCTCATGTGCTTTTTTATGTTCAATTTTTGTTATGTTTTGTACTTTGTCCTTCAATCTTAATAAATATATTTCACACATTAATGCTGGTTGTTGCCTTTTCCCACATATAAAAAATACTACCTTTGTTTATGTAAAGACATTTTACTGATATCTTGATTATGAAAATATGATCATGTGATTTGTAGCGAATTTAGTAAATTTTGCTGGTTTAGCTGTTTTAACATTCTCAAACCAGTAGGTGATGGTGTAAGCTTTGGTTTTGAAGTAGGATGAAATAGAATGAGATCAAAATAATCCCAAAAGAAAAAAAATATATAGTTTTAGTTTTGCACAGAAAAATATAGATTTTACCTTTTCATTTTGCAGAGTAGTAATGGAAGACCGCAGACCCTTATTTTCTTCCTCAAGGGATGAACACTTTTCAAGCAAGTGAGACTGATCCTATAAAAAGAAATAGATTTTTTTTTCTTATTTGTTTATAATACTATAATTTCTAATAAAAAAAATTTTAATTGCACTATTTCATTGTGCCAAATGTTATTAATTTATTTCAATTAAGAATTTATAGAAGCAGTTCATTTAAGATAACAACTATTAGTGGACTTTTTATTTATTAAGGAAAACAACAAAGAAATAATTGATTATTTTTACCAAACTTAATCTAAATAATACTCTACAAATACAAGAAAAATCTGTTAACTTACTTTGCGCATTTTGTCAATAGTTGCAATAAGATTAGATTCTTTCATTTGATTTTTTAATAAATCTTCATTTAAAGATGATATTTTATCACAAAATTCAACTTTCGTTGCTTCAAAATCTCCTACAGTTTTTTCCAATTCTTCCAATTTAGTTTTTGTGTCCTTTAAAATAGAAGTTTTGATTAATAAGGCAATAATGTAATAGCATTTGAAATTATAAAGGTTAAAATTTTTATATAAAATAAGCAAATTCTTCCAAAATTGTTATGTTGCATTTTGTATTTTATTTAATATACTGAATAAGAAGAAGAAGCAGGGGGGAAAAAAATGCAAATTCACTTTTGTAACCTCAACTATACCAAAGAAAGAGAACAAAGAATAACAATCAATCTTTAAAGTTTAGTTATATTAATGTCCCATTTTAAAGCAAAACTTGGGCTATTTTAGAACAGACCTGGTAATTCTGAACTGCAGTCAGACGATGAAGATGATACCGGAGCTTTCCCCCCCCCTTTTCAAATTTCAACATCATACCAGCGGGAGGACGTTTGGCCCTGACGGATTTAATGTGTACCAGATCTGCTTACACAACGGTTCTTCGGTGGAATTGGGTCTCGAACCTGAAACCCTCCAGTTCCGAAGCCGAGACCTTACCACTAGACCATTGCAGCCTTAACAATCAAGATATAAACCAAAATAGTATACAAATATTAGTGGGTTCTATTTGCTATCACAATGCTCATAGACTCATTTTGCAAAGTACATTGAAAAAAACTATGGAAACAAGTATTTTTACAAAGATAAAGTATAAGCCTTGATGCAGATTAAATTTAAAGACACAAAAACATATCTCTATAAAGTAACCACCTTATTAAAATATAATGTAGGATTTTAGTAATCAAATTCTGAAATGTTGTTCTGTCTTTAACAAAATGTTACATAAATATGATTATAAGATAAATTTTGTATAGTTAAATTTTTTTTAGAGCAGTGACAAGTCTATTTGCAACAATTAATGCAATTCATAAATTACTTATAGCATAAGCAAGAATAACAATTTCTCATAATAATTACATAATCAGTAATTAAATTTAACCCTTCTTTACATGATTTTTTTTTATTGTGAAATAAATCAGGGTGATATAATTCATGCTCTAGATAATGTTTAAAAATTTCCTAGTATAAATATATAATATAAAATAATTAAAAAACAGCATGATAGAAATATCCATCATCACGCAAATTTACATGTTAAGATAAATACAAAATCTTCATTGTCCTTCCTAAATTTCTCCACTCATCGCTTTTACTAGAAAACTGAAATTAGTTATAAAAAATATTCAAGAAATTGCATGTTTCTTCTAACCACAATAAACAGTGGAATGACAAATTTAAACCCGCTATAACGATTGTGGCATTTGATTTTTTTTTTTTTTTGACAGCTTTGTTCCTTATCATACAATAGTCATGAAAAAACAGCAATTGCCAGCAACAACCAATTTGTTTTAACTACAATTTTTTGTTCACTAAATGTTATGATGGAAATTTCCATTAGCATGCAAAGCTTAGCACTAAAAGTTCTGTAGCACTTTTTCTTTATAAAAAGATATTAATTAAAAACCTCAGTATCCTGAAAATTTCAGCATGTGCTTTAATAATTATGTTGATTAATTACTAAGTTAAATTAAATCTGTCCATTTTTAAGTTTAATAAAAATAAATACCTTGCAAATGCCAGATAACATGTTAAATGAAACCTCTTTGCATAACTTATAAGGCTATAATTTACAAATGTAGTGATTTTTAGAATATTTATTCAATTATAAAATTATTTAAGAAATACAGATTTATATTTTCTTTTACCAACCACGGAAATAATTCAGCAATACAGTTTAAAGAATACACTTTCTTATAATATTTCTTTACACCGTATTTCATTACATGTGCAGCTCTATTATTAGCCTTATCTTATTTGTGTAATTTATTCTGTTTATTTACAAAAACATCCCTTTCATCATCATTTAATAACTGCCACTCCTAAAAAAAATTGCTGTCAAATTCTAGATGCAAATAAAGTTAACTAACAAACACAGTGTAAATAAAAAAGAATCTGAAAAAATAATTAAAAAAAAAGCATAATGCAATAGTATATGAAATGACTAAGACAAATAAAATTATTGCATTTATGATTCTACATTTAAATGTGATTTACTTCTTTTCATAATAGTATATAAGAGTTTGAAAGTAAAAAGTGTTTCCAAAATAGTAAGATATTTTTCAATGCAAGCATTAATGCATGGCAAATTTTTAAATTTGTTTAAATCTAGTTGGTATGTCTTTCTTATGCAAGAAATTTGCACAAAACATGCAAGTTCTGCCATTTCTAAAATAAGGGATGGAAGGATTGTTTGGAATGTTTATGCGATATTTCAAAATTTCACTTCAAATAATATTCAACCACGATTTACTTGGCACACTGCTCACAGAAATAAAAATTGCAGTTTTGGGCACTTAGTGCCTTTAATTCATTAAAATAAATCAATAGCTAGTTAATACAAATATTCGTATATATCTAAAACACAGTCCTCAAAAATAAATAAATAATGTAAATATTTTTTTAAAAAAGTTTTCTATAAAAGTATTTAATTTATTGATTAAATCAAGCACCATCTTCTGAAATCACTGCTAATTTTTGTACAAAAATAACACCTATTTATAAGTAAATAAAAAAGTTGAACTCTGAAATTATGATAAAACATAACTAATATTTATAAAGAGCAACAGTTTGTTTACGAATTTTTAGAAATTCAAAAATACCTCATAAAGTTGCTTCATTTGGCTGAATTCTGTTTCTTTATCATTCTTCTGTTGTTGTAAAATATGCAAATTTTCTTCAGCTTGAACTAACTTTTTGTCAGTTTCTGCAAGTTTATTTTCTTTTGCTAGAAGATCAGCTTGTACTTGAGGCAAAGTTTTGCCAAGTTCAGCCAACCTTTTTTCTAGATTTTGCTTTTCAATAGTAAGATAGTCCATATTTTTTTCATGGGATTGCTTTTGCTGAAGAAATAATTAAATAAACAATTTAATATTATATATAATTAAGAAGAAACCTTTTAATACATTAAAAAATAAGTGCTTATTAATAATTATTTAATACAACACAATTAAGTACAACACTGATTTATTAACTAAGCACCTATATTAATTAGAATATTTGACCTGAAGATAAGTTTTTGATTGTTGAAAACTTTTGCCTCATAAATACAGGCAAATCTAAAACAACAAATAATAACATCGTTTATCATATATTACTCATCTACAGCTATAAAATAATGAATTGACTCAATTTTCTACAGAAGATGATAGAAAAGAAATTTAATGTTATTCTTAATGCAACAGTCCGATCAGATTTGAGGCATTTTATAGAAAACTGAAATATATGAAACTAGACCCAAATAGTCAATAATACAAAATAAATTACTATCTATGATTATGAATAGTTCTCATGATAAACAATAGATATAACAATATTTTAAAATTTGCATCTGAATTCCAGCAAAAGTTAAATGGATGACTGTATAAAATAATATACTTTCCACAAGAAGAACTTTTTCACATTAATTTATCTGCTTGGCGAAAAAAAAATCATTCATTATGATGTAAATACTGTGTCATTAGTAAAATCAGTATATGTTACCTGTTTTTATAGCTTTGATTTAAACTGCCTCCCACAACAATTAAGAAGAGTAAAAAATAATGATAAAAAAAGATGAAAATCCATTTCAACAAAATACACCAAAATAAAAAAATAAAACTTTTTAATAAACGAGATATACCACATTCTTAAACTACTAGTACTATAAACAAGTAAAATAGCAAAGTGTTACAAAATGAGTAAACAAAATTTTATCATTATAACTGAAATTAAATCTTATTTATCAGAAAAAAATTAAAAGAAAAGAATTCTGAAAGTAAGAATTGCATCGTTAGATGATTAAAAATTGGAGATACCTAGCAAATAAATAATTAATTTCTGGGTTCTAAGTGAAAACTAACTTACTTGACGATTCAGTAAATTTTGTGGGGAAGTTATATCAGGAACATAAAATTTGCTTGTTTTTTTCTGAAATTAAACCTAGTATGAAAAAATTGTCCACTGAATGTCTTTGAGATGTGGATGGTACAATACGAAGGTTAAGACATTTGGTAAGGTACAAACAAGAAAAAATTACTACTCAAGGATGGTAATGCTCAATTTTTTCCCTTTTATTAAAGTTTTTTTTTTTTTTTTGATAAAATGGTTTGGGGAAAAAAATTGCAAAACACATAATTTTTTTCAAACAACGTTTAAATTCAGATATTAATTTAGAGGTGAAGACTATTCAAATAATTTTTTTTAACAATGCATCAGCTTAATCTCTATAATTCTATCTTGAGAAAAATTATAAGAATAATTTTGAAGACAAGATTTACTTTTGAAATTCAGCACATACATTTACAAATTTACCAATTTTCAAAAGCTTAAGAATTTTTAATGTATAAAAATGACTACAGGGAAATTTTCAATTAGAGCAAATTAGAAAACTTTGAGAAATTTTAATTAAAATTTGTGTCATGAATAATTATATAAAAATTGATTAAAAATTTCTCAAAGAAAGAATTTCCAGGAACAATATCTCATAGGAAGTGAAAACAACAAAGGAAGAAGGGAAAAGCCATATATATCAAGAGATATTTAATTCTACACAATAAGAAAATGATTGCAATTTCAGTTGTTTCAACAAGTATTAAGTCAAACACATAAAAAGAAGATACACATTTTGAACAATAATATAAATGCTTACAAACATTAAAACAATGTAATTCATAAAATATAAAAATAGCAATTCTGATAGATCATAAGAAATATTTTAATAAATTATATAAATTTACTATAAAAATGTTAATAAAAAATTCATAAAATTATACAAAAACGATAACTAATATAAATTGTAATTCATTTCTTATTATTTCAATATCATTTTCATACAAAAATTTAAAGTAAATTTAAAAGTTACAATTACAAAAAGAAGCACATATCCATATGCTGTATCATAACTTTAAGCTTAATATCACATACTTTTTGTAAAATGTTATTTTAAAATGATATACAGACTAATAATTTACTAGCAGGTTTCAATATAAATCCGTCTTATATGAAGAAAATTGTTAAAATGAAAAATTATATAAATGGCTGTAACAACAGTAATGGTTATTAAATATAAATACTTACCTCAGTCAATTGAGTTCTCAAATTTTCTATTTGTTGATTTTTATCTTCCAGTAATTTTTTCTCATTTTCAATTTCTTGTTTTAAATCATTAATATGAGACAAATCTGTAGAAATCTTATTTTGTAAAGAAGCAATCTGAAAAAAAAGGAGGGAAAGCTGTAAATTAACTATGATCTATATATCTATATCTATATATATATAAAAGACTAAATGAGAACAGAAAAAGAACAAGCAACAAATAATTTGCCAATCATTTTTATTAAACTGTGGGAACTTAAGTCCTTCAAAACATTGTCCAATGAAAAAGAAATATTTCATTACCTCTTTATTGAGTTCTTCTATTAAAGCATTTTTCTTGTTTTGTTCTTCTTGAAGCTCATTCTGCAATTGAGCTAAACTTCTTTCAAGGTCTACACATTTTTCAGTCGAAATTTCTAAAGCTGAATTAGTCTAAAACAGAGTAATATTAAAATATTCAACTACAAAATAAATCTCAGCAAAACTTTTCATGAATTTACAAAAGATTAATCTTTTTTTAAAAAATACCTTAAAAGATTCAAGAATGTAACTTGTACAATTGAATAAAAAGATGAATAACACATTCACGTAAATAAATAAAAATAATACAAAACTAGCATATTGATTAACATTTATATGTAAAATATCGACACAAAACTAGATTTACATAATATAGTAAGTAAATCGTCAAAAGATAATTTTTTTAAAATAAATAACTATCTGATAAGAGTATTTTTAATAAGACTTGTTTCTTTTAAAAAGCTATTCTTCAACAATTTTTAAACTTTTAGATATGTGCCTTCAATAGCTGAAATACCTCCATAAATTCTCTTGTGGGTTCGCATCAAGACTCAAAACAAATTTTATCTGCTTTTTACGATTTTCTTAAATTGTTCACTTTTCAGGATTAGAGAAAATCATAATCTTTCTGGATTTCAACCTTGAAAACAAATAAAAATCTGCAGTCAAATGTGGAAAGTAGAGAGGCCACAAAATACCTATTTCTCAATTCTCCCATAACAATTCTTTATCAATAAGAAAAAAAAAAGTCATTTATATCATTTCTAAATTCAAGAGACTTATATTGCTTGTTTTGGTGATGATGTTCCAAATAATTGCTATGATTACAAAGTCTATTTTAATGTCATATCAATAATCCTTCATTTTTTTTCTTTCATTTTTATGACACAATTTTAGAAAGCTCTAATCTGCATTTGAAAGATTCAACAATTCCTGACTAAATGAAAAGTGTTTTGCTTAGCAATCAAGAGTGATACACAAATTTACAGCCGTTTTTAATCATTCAAATACATTTTTAATCATTCAGTTACAGTGATGTAACTTTTGGGCGATCCTTAGACTTCCAGCAATCTCATGGCCCTACAAAGGATAACTTGCATGAATCAAAGTATATATATATCTTTGATGTGAAGATTGCTTATTAGATAGATAAGTACTTTTACAATTATCTCAGGTAAATATTCTGCTTAATTTAATAGGTTAGTATCATTCATATCATTAAGACTGAAGGATCATAAAAATCCTTTTCAAAATCTAGCAGAAATATCTAAAATATTTCAGAAAAGGTTTCAATCAATTTTGCACAAATTCATTGGCCTTCAGGATCTTTCCTTTACTTTTGAAAAATAAAGAATAATCAACAATAAAATATGGTTCATTTTAATAAATTGGAGGGAAATGCTTGGAAAGAACAAATACAAGTTGATATCAATTATAAAGATAGGGTAGATTGATTGATGGATTTCAAACTGTTTGAATTTAGACAACCCTTTTATTCTTTAAAATAAAAAATGAACAACTTAATAAACTTTAACTAGTTACTTGACTCAAGTAACTTTAACTAGTTTTCGTGGACTCTATTTAGTCCACGAAAGAAATATTAAATGTGGCGAGTAGCAAGCAGACCAGAACATAGCACACAGGTCAGGAAAAAGGCATTTTTGGTTATTAAAAAAATATTGATGTTATATTTTTATCAGTATATTATACAAAAAAAAAAAAAAAGAGAGAAGATGCATAAAAATTACTTTTTTTAATGATGTCCGCAGGTCCTCCATTTTAGTTTCAGTTTCATTTGCTGACTGACCTTGCATTTGTTGCAGCATCAAAATCTGATCTTTAAGACGAGTCTTAAAGAAAAGGAAAGAATACTTCATCAATCAAATACTTAAAATAAGCAAACAAATTCTAATTCAACACATATTTAAATATAATTGCTTGGTTTTGTATTATTTCTTTTAACACAAGAACAAACAATTATGCATCAATCAATATATTTGGATTACTAAATAACATCAATCCAAGATTTTTTTTTTAAAAAAAAATCAAAGGAATAATAAAAGTGCAAAGTATTGCTCTTTTTGTTTTAATCAGACAAATTGGGGTTTAATAACCACACAAAATACTTGATTAGAACAAAGCTTCATATATATGGTGAAGTTGAATCTTAGGATGCAATAACTATTATTATTATTATAGATAATGTTGCAATAAGCAGAGATTTGAAAAATGTAGATTTATCCTTTAACTTTACAATTTAAATATCTGAATCAAAATTTACACCTAGGAGGTGATTACATAAGAAATGGCATATGTTTATTATTTCATCTAAATATGTAGAAATAATGGTTTTGATTTAATAATATTATGAAGCAAAATCCATTTTTAGCCAATATATGCCATATTTAAAGTTAAAAATATTAAATATATATGAATAATGAATTTGGGATTACTTTTGCAACACATAGTAACATTTCGTTATAATACATGGCAGAAAAAATAAACAATTAAACAAATAATAAAAAATAACAAATAATTAAAATTAATTGAATATTCTGCTTAGTAAAGAGCTGAACCTAAAAAAGAAGATGCTCTGGAATAACATCAGCTAAGAGAACATAATCTTTTATAATATAAAAAAAAATTAATTCAGATGATTTGTCATGTTATATTTTATTTTTACAGAATAAATTGTTTGGTCAAAAAAATATTGCAGAATTCTCTTTGCAATTTCTAAGCCCTTTCCCTCCCTCAGAGATAACTCTAATTATTCTCACTGCTAATATAAGCCTCTGTATCTTATATTAAAAAAAAATCTTCTATTAGAAATACTTTTAATAAAACCCTCTTGAGATCCAGTACATTCAAAATATTGTAACTAAATATTATTATACAAAAATATAATAAATTTAAGAAGATAATATGTTACAATATTATACATTAAATTTACTTTTACTATAGCATTAAATCAATCAATCTAGGTTTTCATTACATATAAGCATATTCAAAACTGATAAGAGAAATGTTTACATTTTCTTCACGCAACTGCAACATAGCAGCACTAGCACCTTCTCCTTCTTCAATCTATAAAACAAGATTATTAGAGTAATTATTGTTTGTGAAAATATATTTCTTTTAAAATACAATGACTAAATTCTTAAAGTTCAAAAGAAAACAATTAATATCAAGAACATATTGAAACAACGAAAAAAAAATCCTACATTAAAACCCTGTTAACTATTTGTTAGTTCAAAAGTATCTTTCATGAATCATCCGAATCCATTGCAACTTTTGAATTAAATACATAATGGCAAGCTTCTTCAATACATAATGCCAGTAAAATCTTATTCCAAATCAATTCTGTATCTGAATTAGAACCTTAAGATATGCCTTTGATTAATGAACATTTTGATTAGACTGGTAATACTCACCCAAAAATCTAAGGTTTTATGAAATGAGCCTTCATGACTTTTATTTATCACAGTAGTTAAAATTATTAATGTGTCTAAGAATACAATTATTTATGTGTGTGATTATATCAGGTTATTAACTTCATTTTCAATGATTCTTGTGAAATAGGAGAATATATAAATATGCAAGTTGGATGTGTATGATAGTTAGAATGTTTATATCTTAAAGGATGGAAATTAATACACACAGCTTTTTATCCATTGTACCTACAAAGTCACTTATTCTCACATCTATGGATCACATTTGAAAAGAATTTAATATAAAAAATAAATATTTAAGCTGTTTTATGATTCACAAAATAATATAAGCAGTAATAATTTTAAAACTTAAAAAATAATGATGAAAAAACTAATATTTTCATTATAACATACAAAGTATACTGCATTTGAAGTGAGTTTGTGAATTTTTTTCCTTTATTTTTCAAGCAAAAATTACTATATGGATTTTTTTAAATTATGGACTATTGCTATATGGATTAGCTGTTTGTTTGTTTTGTAAATATGAAAAAATGCATTAATTAAGTACATGAAGTAATTTAAATACTTTCATTAACAATTTAACAGCATAGTAATGAAAAAAGTTTAACATATTTGAAATTTTGCTTAAATATTCAAAATTCAAAGCAACAGAAAACAATGTGTTATTCAATAGATTACCTTTGAAAAAAGTTTCTCCCTATCTACTTTCATCTCTTCCATATTGATTTTATTTGTTTCCAATTCTTGCTTCAGCTTTGCTATCAGAGCATCTCTAAAAGGGAGGGAGGAGAGATTATAATTAAGATTATTACTTAAACTTTATTTCTGAACAATAAATAATTTTAGTTTTGACATACTTTTCTTCAGAGAGCCTTTGAATTTCCTCTAAGGCATTACTTTTTTCTGACAGCATCAATTTGATTTCTTGATAATTTGCATACTGAAATAAGAAAAAGAATTTTTAAATGGAAAAAAGATTATAATTTCATATATACCTTCATATTGAACCTAAAAATTCCAAAATAATTGTATTTAAATTTTTAGAATCACAATAATTTTATTTTTTAACTACAGACTGTTTTAAAATTAATCTTTCACAACTATAATAACACTAAAAATAGTTGTAGATTAAACAATCAATAATTTTTGCTTAAGAGAGGCTAAGTTAAATTGAGAATATAAATGATAATTCAAAATAGCATGCAAATAAATTGTGGAATTCTAAAAAACAATATGCTATTTTTTAAAACAAGGGGCAAAATTGATAACCTAAATTATTAACATTCTATAATAAACATAGCAGCATAGAGGATAAAACTGACTAAAACAAACTCAATATTTTATAGAATAAACAAATGGAAAAAATAATAGAAATTAGCAATGACAAAAAACTTTATTGAAGTCCTGTCAATTATTAATTCATTTGTTGATAAACAAAAAATTCTGGATACAGCAAGAATCCCTTACCTCTGACTAAATTACATTTAATCAACAATTTTACATATTTTGGGATGTTCTTCAAGTAAAAATAAAAGAAAGAAAAATTAAGTTTTTCCAATAAAAAAAAATATATATATATATTTTTTTTATTCAAGAATAAATATCTGTGCAACCCCCCCTCTCCCAGACAGAATTGAAAAAATTCTTAATGATTAAATACCTTTTCTAAATCAGACTGCAGTTTCCTTTTCTCACTTTCTTTTTTATCAAGTTCCTTTTGTAACTCAGATGTAGCTTTTGTCATTGTAGAAACTTTTTCTTTGAGACTATAGATATATTTATATATGTTAACTCAAAAATCATATAAGTATGCTTTATTTCTATTTAAAACTGACATTTTCTTTAAAAAAAATTAAATATTAAAGAATTTTTTTAACCTTTGAATTTCTTCTTTTGAAGGATATGTCTTCAATATTTTTTGTAGTTCCATTTTTTCATCTTGTAATCTGAAAAATAAAAGCATTTTATCAATTAAATGACATGAAAATTTAATATTAATAAATTCTAGAGAAATTCTTCTTATTATTAAATGGTGTAAATGGTAAGAAGGTAAGTTTGGTGTACACAAAAATAAATTCATAATTCTTTAATCTCTAGCAAAAAAGTAAGGTACTTTAGTAGAGTAAAATAGAATTTATTAGCTAAAAGATAAATAATGTCAAATGGAAGATTTATTAAATGATTTTATTTTATTTTTTGACAACTTCATTGTTTCAATTACAAAAAATTTAGAGAACTTGTAATTTTATAGTAAATGACTAGCATGTATTACTCATGAAACAGTTATATTTTAAACATATTTTATTTTTTATATATATTTATTATTGTTTTTCAAAATAGCAAAGATGTTCATCATCCTTATAAAATAAATTTTTAAATTGCATGCAAAGTTTTGGGAAAATGTAAATCTATTTTATTTATTTATAATGTCAAAAACCTAAATTCTTACTTTAAATTTTTGAAGTAAATTAATTTTTATTAATATTTGATTCAATCTTCAAAAGTTTTTTTTTCTTTTACTTTTAGAAACTTTAAAACACTGAATGACTTTGACCCACTGTACTTTCTTTTAATTTATTTAAAAGCAAAAATAAACTCAAAGTTAGGAACAAAATATTTTTACTATTCGAGAAATGGACAATATGTAATAATTAAAAAATAAATAAAATAGACTTTGCAAGAAACTTATTCAAAGTATGCCAATTTTAATTTTTGATTAAAAAAAAGTAAAATATTTATAATACAATATTTTTTTTTATCATAGCACAGCATTTTATATTAAGAAAAACAAATTTTAGATAATAAATTCTAGTTCTAAATAAGTCAAATGCATTCATTAATAATATATGTATATATAATCACAGGAAGATGCACTTATACCGCTAAGTAATTTATGATATCTTACAAATAATAAGAACTAAATTACCTACGAATTCAACATTCAAGAATAAATTTAACTGAATAATTGTAAAAATAATTGAATAATTTAAAATATTTTTACTATTTTTCATTTAATTATTTAAAAGGAGAGAATGCAAAATCTTTTAGAAGATATTTTTGCACAAATAATAAATAAAAAAGCAAACACATTGGGTAAAAAAGAGGAATTTACAATTTTTCATAGAGAGAAAAAAAATTCAAATCTAATAAAATTACTTTAAGCACATTTCTTGTACTGAATTACACTGCTTTTGTAAAGTATCTTTCTCATTTTCTCTCTGTAAAGTTAATTCATTCATCATTTTTTGAACTGATACCAATTCTTTCTGCAGGAGAGTCACATCATCAGCTTCTGGCCTAAAATGAGCATGTATATTTATGAGGAGAAATTATATAAAAAAAATCTATTGGAAAACTATACAGTAAACAGAATATATAAATACTCATATATTTTTTTTTCAAAACAACATAAATAAGAGCCATTAAAAACAATATATAGAGAGATAAATTGATTTGAAAAATTGGTTTCCACATTTAAAAATATATTTCAGACAAAATTACCTCTGATTAATTTCTACCTCCAGTTTTCTAATTCGATCCTAAGGAATGAAAGGAAATCATATTTTAAAAAAGTTAATCAAGTTTAAAAATTTGATTTAGCATAACTCTGATGAAATGATGGATGATCTTCAATCTTAGATGAGTACATTTACTAAGTGGGAGAAAAATTTGAAATTGAAAGCATTTCACAGTTAAATAATAGGGCTGTAATAAATGCAAACTTAGGGTTTTCCTGCTTATTGACATCCTCAATAATGCAATGAAGAAGCAAAACAAATTAGATCTGGCATACTCTGATTCACATCCATCTTCTAACATTTAAATAGGCTTATCTGATCACCCACCAACTCTTCAGAGCCAGGCTAAGTAAAATAATTGTCTAACAAATTTTTTAAAAAATGTTAAAGTAATTGTACATTTTTTTTTGGAGGGGAGGGACTATTTAAGACAGAAATATGTTACTAAAAAAAGTACTATATCTTTTTGAAAGCTTTTATACAGTATTTAAATAATAATCTTTTAAAAGCAACATCTGTAAAGTAAAATATTTTATAGAATAAATATAACATTAAATATATAGATTTTAAAATTAATGAAAGGAAAATAAATATAAATAATGCATTTACATTATGTAAATTAAAAAGACTCATATTTCATAAATTGTCACAATTAGAAAATATTCAGAAGTAAAATTAACAATATAATTAAAATATTTCCTAAAGTTTAGGGAAATTTATTTCAAAATTTTGACATAAAAATAATAATGCAAGTTTACAAACCTCTTTTGATTTTTGAGCAGACTCCAAAGACATTTTAATTGCTTTAAGCTCATCATATTGTAGTTTCAGATCTGCTAAATTATCTGTCTTAAAAAAATAAGAGTCAACATTTTAATTATGACTGAAATTTGTTTCAACAAATAATATATATTCAAAATTAAGTTAATTTATTTGCAGATAAAAAAGAAAATGATTCAACAGTAGCAATGATTAACAATCTTTCAAGTGAGGCTAAGACAAGATTCTAATGCATCAAATCCTAACAAATTCACCGCCATTAGAAGTGAGTGAATAAAAACTAAATAGATATTAATTTACTTTTTATAATAATGTTAAAATATTTTTAGATTAAGTAATATCATTAGTAATACTTCTTTTATATCCTTTAAATATATTCAGTAGTAACAAATTTTCTCCATCTAAATTATGATAGGCATGGAGGGGGAGAAAATGATAGAATCTTAACAAAAATATAAGAAAAAAAATACTCTTTATTTCAGAGGCTTTTCTTACTAATTAATTTTATAAATCTTTAAAATAATTAAGGAAGCTTCTTTTTAAGGATTAACAACTGATAACACAGATTTAAGATGTATGGATTATAAATACCAATTCCATCTCCTATCTCCTCAAATTTTTAAAAATTTACAAGCTGGTCATAGGAATTGTATTTAAAACTTGCCCTAATATGAAACTTTGCAATGAACAGGAATTATTTAATAAGCAAATTAAATCATAATTTTTTTATATATATATTTCATTAATTACTCGATCTCTCTCCTTACAAATATTCTTTTGACTATTACCTATCAGAGATTAGATTCTTCGAGATGAAAGAGCTTTCATTAGATAACATCCTGCCATTTATTTAAAACAAATTATATAAGCTAGGGTATTTTTGGATTAAGGAAGACAAATTTCATATAAAACGGATTATATTATAAGTTAATAAATATAGATACTTACTAATTTTGTAGCTTTCAGCTTGAAGCTATCTCTTTCTTCTCTGAGATTAGCATTTTCTTTAGATAACTCAGCAGACTGTTGAGATATTGCTTGCAATTTACCTTGCACTAAAAGATAAATAATTAATACTGTGAAAGTTAAGAAAAAAAAAAAAAACGTATTTAGGCAATACATACTAAAACAGAAAATACCTCAAAAATAAAAATGTGTAAAAATAATTTTTTTTTCTAATGGAGACCCGAGAAAGATACAAAAAGATACCAGAATTAATACAATTAATTTGATCCAAGATTCACTAGCATAAAAATGTTTGAAATTTAAATGATATGGTTGAGTTTTTTAAGAAAGAATCAGTATCATTCTGCTCAAACAGTTTACCAATTGCATGAAGAATGCTGAAATTTTTGTTAATCACAAAGTGATATTGATGTCTTAACATAATAACATACATACATACATAATTAGTCAAACATAACATAACTAGGGAACATAATTTAGTCAAACTTTTAATGTGAAGAATTATTTTAAATTTATTTGAATCAATATAACATAAACTTCACTTAATAATGTTTGATATTCCTTAACAATGATGAGAAGTTTATAGAAAAGGCTTCTATCTGCTAATAAATTTTTACCTGGCCTTACAATTCATTCAAATCTGCTTTTTTTTTTTTTTTAAATCTTTCTACGTACCAAATCTGCTTCTTTTCTTTTTATGTTAAATCTTTCTATGTACAAAATCTACTTTTTTTAAAAATGTTAATGGACAGTGTCTAATGACACCAAAATAAACCACCAAAGAATAAAAGGTGCAACAAAGAAGGACATCAAAAATGCTGCAAGAAAATTCCTATAGGTCTTTTCTATATTAAATGGGGAAAGGGAGGGAAACAACCCCACCAAGATAGTAATAAATACTTACATAATGCTTTGGCTTCTTCTAATGCTTTTACTTGCATGGCCATAGCTTCAAGTTCTGTCTGCAAGTAAAATACAAGAACATGCTTCAAATTCCATTTTTAAATCTTTTCAGCTATGTAGGAACTCTGGTAATTCCAGATTGATATGTTAGTGAAATACTGCTTACGAACACCTCTATCTGAATAATAACTGTTCTCTTCAATATTAATGTCAATGTCATTTGACAAAGATATTTTGATAATGAGATGCAGTAACACAATACAAATATAATTATAAAATATACTGTATATTTTAAGATGGAGCTGATTCATGAAATGCTTCAGAAAAAATTCTAATGTTCATACTTCAAATATTAAATATTGCATAATAAATTATTTGTAATACAGCAGATTCGATTGATTTACCTAAACACAGCAAAATATGCATTACTTGGATAAAGTTTAAAATAGTGAGCTTGCAATCCAAAATAATTGCACATTGTCAGCAACAGTTATAATAGTAATAAAAAGGAACCGTAAAAATTGTACCACTTTTCTTAAGGATTTTATTTAATCACACTTTCACATTATTTATAATCAACTTGTACTGCTATGACTTCTGAGGTATTTTGAGAACTATCAGGAATTTTGCTTTGAAAAAAATTGAACCTATAGTGCTCAATTCTGAGAAACAAATTATTAAGAAATACCATAAGAAATATATATATATATATATATATATATATATATATATATATATATATATATATTTCTTACATATATATATCATATATATATATATATATATATATATATATTTCTTACATATATATATCATATATATATATATAACATCATATATATATATGGCATTAACAAATCAGTAATATTCCACTGACATTTTAAATTCAATGTGAATATTTTAAGCTATTAAATAATTCAATAAGCAAACAACTATAACAGAAATAAACATCATTCAATTCTGCCAATATTCTACAAATTATATTTTACATTTCAAAATACAAAAAAAAAAAAAAAAAAAAAAAAAAAACACCCAAGGAGTTGTTAATAATAGAAACAAACAAACAAATATTATTTACAAAATTATATATATATGTATATAAAATAAGTATATGAAAAAAATTTTCAATTCCTGCTGATTTTCAGAGGAGGAAAACAAAATTAATTTAATGGCTAATGTAGTTGAAAACTTCCATTGATTCCTTCCTTCCATTATTTTATTAATTATTAGTCCCCAATAATTCTATTGCGTCAAAGATCAAAGTACAATTCATTTTTATTTATTGACCATCAATTTGTGGATATGGTATATAGGCTGAATTATTTGAAGGCTGTGAAATCCAATTTCCTATAGTAGTTTTAAACTTAAGTTATATAGTAATGTTTGCAATTTTAAATACAAAATTATAATCTATTAGGAAATTTTCAAGAATACTATTTATGTTAATTTCTTTTGCAATGTTTTTGTAAAGAAGAGTCATATAATTTTTTTTTCTGTCTACAAAATAAAGCTCATTTTTTTTTATGCATAATTTTAGACAGATATGAAGATCACACTGGATTCTCTTAGTTAGACCTACCCACACAATAGTAGCTGATAAAGAATTAAAACAAAATGCAACGAATAATGCAAACAAATTATTTCTAAGTAAGTTACTGTTGTTATCCTGAAATGTATAAAATGTGATGACAAATGTTGACTTCATTAAATGTATCAATACAATCATATCTAGCAAAATCACATTCAAGTTTTTGCAATTTTTGAGAAAATCATCTTAAACAATTTCTGGATACTATCCAGATTGTATAAAAATATTCTCATGTTTGTAATAAACTTTGAATCTTTTCTTTAAAAAAAATTGGTACTGTTCTGATGGTACTGATGCTTGCAGGTATTTAGTACTGCTGACAGTACTAAATACCTGCAAGCATCATGAAGTTCAATATAACAAAGTTTCCCTCAAATTGGTAGATATAAAATATGTACAAATTATGTAATAATATTCAAAAATATGCATATTTGAATTAAAAAAAATAAAAAAAAATGCTTATTACTATAACAAAATCTATCAGCAGCACGAGACATTGCACACTCATAATTATTCATGCTTTCTCAGGCTGGCTCTGTATCTAATTACCTATTCATAACATTTTATTTGATACTTTTTCCTTACAGGACAATCACTTGAATTTTTCCCCCTTGGTTTTACTTTTGAAGTGATGTATCAACAGTTTACACCAGCTGCTATCCTGGTACCAGTTAATCTTTTCAAGCATTTCTCACCTTTCCATTAATTCTTGTGTTATCTTATATTATTTTCAATGAATTAGCAAAACAATGAAGTTCATATTCCTACTATTAGGGAAGACATAGAAAAAATTTTTTAGTTAAGAAAATTCTGCCTGGAGTCAGTTTGAAGTACTACAGGTAGAGCTAGCATAATTTCCCGAATTTCATAGCGTAGTCTGAAAACAAACCAGTTCTTACTGTATACTATCATGCATATAAATGAGATGGGCAAAGAAATGAGTTCGTAGAACTCTGGCCTATTCGACTTTTTTGTTATCCGGCCAGTCCTTCTACCTCATTAGACCGGATACTCGAGAGTGTATTATATAATTTAATGCTGTTTACTAAGCTGAAGAAATAATTTAGTTAAATAGTTAATGAAAAAAACTTACCGCATCTTTTTGATTAGCATGATGTCGTGTGAAATGTGCATTCAACTCAATTTCACTTGGAAGTTTCATTTTACACACTGGGCAATTGAAAGCTCTTCCTTCCCCAACAATTTCATTTTCAATATGACTGCTTTCATAATGATTCTGAAGAGCTTCAGGAGAAGGAAAGCCTAACATACATGTCGGGCACAAAAATCCCTTCAAGAAATGAAGACCAAATTTATTACATATTATAAATTTATTAAGCAACTAGTTATAAGTTTTTTTATAACTAGTTTTAAAAAATGTAAATCTTATTTCTCATGACTTGAGAAAGAGGGAAAGTACTTTAGTGGTTTTACCTAAAATCCTCATCTTAACCCCTGCACTTTCAATGACATATCTGACATCCTCGAATTTTTAATATTTAAATTTATAAACGAGTGAAATTATTCAGTAATTTAAAATGCAAAACTCACTTAGAAACATTTCAACATCTCAATTACTCTTTATGTCATTATAGGGATTGAAATAATATATGTCTCGAAGAGATAATGTCATCTAATCAGGAGGTTAAGTAAATTTGTAGGTCAAGGGGCAGAAACGAAGCCATAAACTAAAAGTTAATTGAATTTTTTTAAAAATGCATTTAATTTTAACAAAATAAAAAGAAAGTAAATGATGTAAACCACACTCTCTCGAATGATTTATAGCAAAATATATACTATCATCTTGTTTTGGGATAAGTATTATAATTATAAATTCTAAATAATTACAATTTGCTATTATCTACATATCTATGCTTAGAGACTGGAATATATCATAATGAAAAATGTATCACCTCAGCAGAACCAGGTGGAGTTTCAATATTATTTTCAGATGAAGTCCTAGATCCTGGTCCCTCAGAAATCTATAATAAAATAACAAACATTTACAAATGTTTAAAAAAAATCCCCTTTTTATTTATAGTTTTGTTTTAGAATAAACTATATTTTTGCATGGTTATTTAACTTGGCAGTAACATGGTAGTAAACTAGAAAAAAATATCAGTAATAATGATGTCATAAATATCAATTAACTGGTCAATGCAATCTGAGTAAAATCTTATTCTTTTCATTTTTAACTCTTTATTATATTCCTGCATAAGATTTGCTTTCTGAAATGAATTAAATGAAAAAAAAAAAAAAACCAATAAATAGTGGCTACAATTTTGACACATTAAGCAAAATCTCTTTAAATATTATTATTACATTAAGAAATTATTTTTTGGATAAGATTTCAACCAATATAGTCAAGATAAGAATAATTCAGATAAAATGCCACATAGGGTGGTGACAGTACTGAGAATTTTCCCTCTGGAAAAATGAGGGAAATTCATAAAAATATTTAAAAGTCATGGAAAATTGTCAATGAAATCACTTTATGCCATGCATGTGCCGATTGGAGATATGGTGCAATCATCTCTGTGCATCTGAAACTTGTTATATAATCTGTTATCAAAACAATTATAATAACAATCTGAGACAGCTCTTTTTAAGGATATGGTGAATTTTTAGAATTTCATTATATTAAGAGCCATAAGCTGATGAATGTGACTCGAAAAATCTTAATGAAAGATTGTTCTCACTTTTGAAAGAATAGAAGGGGGTCAATAATTTTGGTTTGACCTGCTCTTGCAACCCTGTAATGATGTTATATCATAGTTAAAAATGATAATACATTTCAATGGCTACAGTAACATAGAGAGAGAATATGTGATCAATAAAGATAGTCTGTGTGAAAATATAAAAGAAAAAAAAAACATGCATTGCAAGAAGAGTGGTTTATGACAGAATTCAAGCAAATGGTGGAGTAAGAAATCTTGAAGTGTCAAAATAATTGATTTTAAGTGCGAAGAATTCACAAGCCAAATATGACGAAAATAAAAAGATGACATGAAAGGGGGTAGCTCAAAAAGCGAGTTTAAAAGTTGAGAAAGAAATTGCGAGTTTCAAAAGAAGCTTCTAAAACTTTTTAATTCACTTAAAGTAGGGAAGAATTGGGAGGAGTAGGGCAGATTTCACAAAAAGTTTTTTTTTTTACTTCACTAGTTTCCATTTAGCAATAGTGCAGTTTCTAAAAATCTAATAGTACGTTCCTTAATTTATTTTTAAAAAATATAAAAATAGCGAAATACAAATAACTAGCTTTTTTATTTGTATAGTTAAAAATTGTACATTTTTGTTTAATACCTCCTTTATAAGAAGCAAATATGGGACTCATATGTGGGAAGAATGGAACAAGGTTTAAGAAGATTAAAATTAATAAATAATGTATTTTGGTATCCTTTCCATTTAATGATTTATGGTTTTTGACATACCATACAAGAGCTGATTTTTAAATTTTCATTGGTACTGCTACACCCTGAAAAACTTTTATTTTCTTTTACAATCATTTTCACTGATTGCAATATGATATTTAATATATTTTTCTCTTTCTAGATGCTTTTTTTTTTTTTCTCCATTTCTTGGCATTTTTATATAAAAAAAATAAAATGAGTAATCCTTTTTAATTTAGAGCGACAAAAGTTTTAATAAATAACTTTCATAACTTAACTTCATTTTTAATCATTACTTAATATTTATTATATAGATTATTACTTCAATATAGTTATAGTACAATTTCCCTTAACTGCAATTAAGAAGTAAATTTGATTTTAGGTAGATTTTTTTATATGAAATGATACAGAATGATTTACAATATTTATTCATACTTTACGTGACACAATTATTAACAACAACAATAATAATAACACATGTTTAGAGGCATTGGTGTTCTTAAGAAAATTTCTGATAATAGTTTATTTTTCTTTTTGTTTCTGTTAATGGAATTTTCTTATTGTTGTACATTGTTACTTCATATAATGTGTACTAACATATATTTTAATAAATTTAAAATCATCAAATTGTTATTGCATTATAAACCCCAACAAATAATTTCATTAAACAACTTTAAGAAAAATTAAAAACTTTAATCCTTAGTATATTTAGTTATTAAAAAAATGTACTGAAATGTAATAGAGCATGTTCCATTCCACCCACTGCAGAATTTTCTTTTAAAATACATATTACATAAAGCACGCTACATTTCAGCTAAATTTAACTGTTAGTTTATAAACATTTAATCTTTAAGTTTACTATGCATTTAAAACATTTCCATTTTATATATAATAAGATTGAAAAATAAGAATTTGTATTTACTTCTGAGGCATAAAAATCATATTTTCTGCTTTAAGCACAAATCATATTATAGCTAGTGTAACAATTAAGATCAAGCAAAGGGCTATAGCTGCTCTTTCTAATGGAGAAACTAGGAATAGGTTCTAATGTTTTATTTAGAAATAAATACAGCAGTCCCATGCCTCCCAACACTTCCTTATTGGTCATGGAACCAGTACTTTAAGCCAAGTGTTTTTCTTAATATTTAAATGATTGATGTATCAGTTTTGAATTTAATAATTATTATTTGTAATTTTTTGCATTTTAAAAGCAACAGACAAACAATTGTTATTTGTTACTGGAGTTATTATTTATAATAATAAATGAAAATAAATACTTTCATATTCACTTATAAAAGCATAAGTTTTTGATCAGAAACAATTAATTTATGATTTGTTAAGGTAAAAAGATTTGGAGTAATATTTTGACAATTTTTTATGTTAAAATATTTGCTAAAATATGTTATTCAGTATGCATAAATGTACTATTTTTTTATCTATATGCTTCAGCATGTTGAATTGATAACTGTTAACATAATATATATAACTTCCATTGCAAAGAACAATTTCAATGTTTTTTTTGTTTTTTTGTTTTTTTTTTTCAGAATTGTTATACAGTTTTAGAAGAAATGTTCTTTGTTAAAATTTCCAGCACTTTTTACATATAAAAATGTAATATATAGTTTTAATAGTTTTTTTTTTTAGCATATTTCTCCTATTTTTAAAAAATTAATTTTAACAAAAAAATTATTGAATTATTTATATTAAATAATTCATAAAAATGTTTTTATAATGTGTATTGCACAAATAGGGTGATTCTGAGTAGGAAGAAAGACAGAATACTAATATAATTAATAGCTGTATGATAGGAAAATGTTGAATATTTAGTCAGGAAATTTTTTTTCACAGTTTCTATAGCCACTATGATTCTTATAACTTCAGAACCAGTCATTGTATAGAAACAAACTGGATGTTTTCAAATACAATATTTATAAAGCAAAAACTGGTTTAAAAAATGATATAAAAATTTAAAACACCATATTACTAAGAACTAGACTTTTACTTATATTCATTTCAAAATTATTTAAACCACTAGAACAGAGCAATAAAATATCCTAGTTGTATACAGTCTTAGAAACAGTAAAATGTAAATTTTCTTAAGCATTTGAAAAAAGTTAGTTGGTAGTTAAAAAAGGACTGTAAAAACATACAAATGTTTATGTGTTATTATCTCTATTTTTAGCAACATGAAGAAATAAAGATGATAACAAGAACACTTAATTCAATAGATAAATAAAAAGATGCATCATAGCATATTTTCTAAATTAAATCCATGTAAGTAATGGATTATAAGCATTATTGATATATTTTTTCCATTTAATAAGAATTTATTAGTATAAATTAAATTTCTCAAATATAATAGAAAAATAATGATAATATCTCACAAGCTTTTCAATATATAAAGTGCTGTTTAAGGTTTTGGATAATTTTATATATTTTATTACATTAAGTCTTGATTTATGAACTATCAAAGGGGTTTTGATGCAAATTCTCTCTTTATATATATGAACAAACTTTAGAAAATTTAATCATATTTCAGCTTTTTTAAAGTAAAACTTAAAAAAAAAACTGAAATATGATTTAAAATAGATATAAAGAAGTATAAATAGAAAAAAAAAACTTTTATTACTTATCAATCAAATTTAAAAAGAAATTGTAAAATCAAATTACATCTGAAGTTTAAACATATGTTTACACCATGCAAGAAAGAAGCATGCTTGAGCAAAGTAAAAACAATTCAAAAGAATTAGTTAAAAAAAAATCAAAACAAGACTGAATTTTAATTGTTAGGAGAGAATTTTCTTATGTAATACAGAAAATCAACAAGATATATTCCTTTAATCATTTAGCAAGATACAAATTTATTTACTTTGGCTTGATCACCTCTCCTATTGAGAATACCACGAAAGTTGTTAAACATAATTACTGGTTATTAATTAAACGTCAACAGTCTCTCAGAAATATTTGTATTACTCCTCCACCATAAACATCATTCTTTTGGACGGAAACTGGGAATAGAGGGGAAGGAGATCATGAAAAAAGGAAAGTGACGAATTCTCATATTTAGAAGCAAGACATTAGAAACAGTTTAGTACTATTTTCTAGTAACCAATCATCACACAAACAAGCAATAGGTGGATTACGGAATTACAAAAATAGACCAATCATTTTCGCCTGAAGCAAGTGACGTAGTACAATTTGATCTCTCTATAGACTACAAACATAATGTATAATAATAAAAAGAAAGATCGCATTTACTTTAACTTCAGTTTCGTGCCTGACAGCCGGCGCGCCCAGAATGAAGTGTAAACAAGAAGACACGACGTGATTAAATGAGTGTGGACTTTATCATTTTTTTTATCTATTTTTATCACCACATTCATTACATTTTAAGATGTGTAATATAGTATATTGTTGAAAATTACTTGAACTCGCTACAGGTGATTTAGCATACTTTATTAAAGATGTGTGGGAAGAACAATGTACCCCTTTGGGTACTCGGAAATATTGTTCTTTCTGTAGCCATCGTTCTTGTAAATAAGATTGTTTATGTTAGAACTAAATTTCCTAACATCACTCTGACTTTAATTCATTTCATTGTAACATTTTTTGGTATACATTTATGTGAGAGTCTAAATGTTTTCCAAGCAAAACGTTTGCCAGTAGTTCAAGTTTTACCTCTTGCTATTTCATTCTGTGGATTTGTTGTGTTTACAAACCTCTCGTTAGGTTACAATACTGTTGGAACGTATCAAATCTTAAAAACTTTGACAATGCCCACCATCATGCTGATTCAAACTTTCATGTACGGGAGGACATTTTCATGGAAAATAAAATCCACTCTGGTAATACTGTGAAGTTTTTATATTTAAAAATTTATTGTGATAATAATTTTAAGTGGAAGAAAAAGCTTACATTTATATTCCTTACAATATCTATGCATAGCTAATCATTTATTCTCGGATTTTAATTTTATTTCTTAAAAGTGTTTATATTTCTCTGCTTGATTAATTTCTTTATTATCTAAATAGATGGCACATCTTGTTTTCGAAATGTGTTGTCTATTTCTTTTAACGAAGAATCTGTGGAATACTTCATTTGCTTATATATTTCATAATTTTTATACCAATTAATGGATGACTTAATTCACAAATTTGGAAGTACAATGATCTTATGTCTGTGTTATATTCTGGTTAATTTCTTAGGTGGTTCAAAACTCTTAGTGAAAACTTCACTGTAAAATACTTTTTTTTTGCATTTATTATAAAAGCAGATTGTGTATGTGCATATATATATATGACTAACATTGCATTAATGTAGGTTGATTTAAAAAATATGCATTTTTATATCAAAGGTATTACAGAAAATTATTCCATAAATGATAAAATTGTCACATCAAGGCTACTGTCATAGAAGCACTCTGATTTATTTCCCTTTTTATGCTTGCCATTTGTCTTTCTAAAGAATCAGTTTGGAAAAATGCTTAATTATAAAAATACTTTTATCTGTATTTGTATTATAGATTTGTTTGTTGTAATAACAAATATGTCTATATTATGAACATATCTAATTGTATGAAAACTGTATTACAAATATTTATATTCTATTTCATTACTAAGTATAAATTTTGATGTGTTGGGGCCTGAATAGAAATGACAATAAAATATCACTATTGTTTCATATTAAAATATGTTAACAAATTTTATAATTATGCAATGAGTTTCACTTAGATCTTCACCAGTTTCAGAGATTCCTTTCACTTTATTTTGGGATTGCATGCTTCATAAATGTTTTCATATTATTTCCTTTGCCACATTAGAATTTTTCATTTTTTTATAGAAAAGTGTACATGTATTTTTCAATTAAATGTATGGCTTACTATCAGTACTTTCAATTTAATTAGTTTAATTCATTTTATCAGCATAATTAGCCACTAAAAGTAACTGTAAAATTTGTAGAAGTTCAATTATTATAAATTCTATGCAAAGTAACATTAGTAGTTACTTTACATTAATTGACTATGTTAATTTTCTATAAGAAAAATAATAGTTTTGAGGAGATCTGTTTTTTTTTAATATTATATTATTATTAATCGCTTGGATAGTGTTTATAAGATATATATTAAGACATATCTTTTATTTTCATATTTCAAACATATTTAACATATAATTAATCTGTTCATTTCCTTATTTGTAGGAATTATTTTATGGGTAAGCTTCCTTTGATTTTCTCTATATACAAATAATTTAATCTTGATGTGTGCATTATTTTTATGAAGTTCTGTTTATTCACATGTAAAATTTCTTAATTTAGATACCAATATCATTTGGAGTAATCCTTAATTCAACATATGATATTAAGTTCAATCTATTAGGTACAGTCTTTGCTTTGGTTGGAGTGATAGTAACATCATTTTATCAAGTGGTATGTATTTATATGTTTGACTGAATGTTACTATTTTTTAAAATATTCTTTTGCAAACATTTCTAATGGATTAATTTCACTCTTTTGATTACTTTATATCAAAAGTGGTCAAATTATTTTTAATTAAAAGGTAAATATTTTACAAAGCAATTTTATGCATAATCTCTAAAAACTGTGTAATTGTTCTTTGTTATATACTTTAAAAAAAAAATTCCAGCATTTTTAGGATGATTACAGATTTTATTATAAGTATAAAATGATAAAATAGCAATTTTGCTAGAAAATTACTGAAAGACCTAATTTTTAATTCTTTTCATACCAGTATAACATCACAAAACATTATTAAAGATATATTAAGAAAAATCTTTTGAGCTATAAAATCCATGAATATCAGAAATGGTGTTTAGAATACAAAGAAAATGCATGACCATATTTATTAAGATCTTTATTTTAAGGCACATTTTTTTTAACAGAGTCTAAAGTTTTGAAATTCTCTATCATTTTAACTCGTGTTACGTTTATTCAATTTGAGACAAAAAGTATACAAAGTTTAATCATCTTTTGATTGTCTGTTACTGTAATTTGTTTTAAACTGCAGTATTACCAAAAAGAGAAAGGGAAAAAAAAAAAAAAAAAAGGCAAACATGGGATAAATTATTTTTTTAAAGTGTAATAATTTAGTGCTGATATGGCTTTTTTTTCCAAATTCTGATATTTAATTATTTTAATAAGAAATAATTAGTTATATAATTTTCAGTTGGTCCAAGTTGAAATATCTCTAGTAATTTAATTATCACTAGTAGTTAAAAATATCTTTTTTTATATATCGAGAAAAAAATTTATTTATCCTTGTTTCGAAAAGTATAACTATATGTTTTAATGTTTAACTACCATTACAGTGAACAATGGTATATTCACATGATATATATATATGAATATTAATTATTTTGAATTATTAATACTAGTTTGATGTCTTCTGCAATTAATTCCTACAATGACAGATTTAGGCATTTTGTGGCCCTAGGCAGTGCACAATAAGTGGCTTTTTGCTTAGAACATGGGCTAATTTAGTTTCATATTTCAACAAATTCATAATTTAATCAAATTTTAATAATTAATTTTGTTAATTTTTTTTATTTTAGTAATTTTAGGAAAATGTTTAAGGTTTTATTCATTTATTATTATTATTAATAGTTTTTCTATGTTTGTACACAATTTAAATAAGCAGATGCTCATTGTTTATAAATATTTTTAAAACAAGGATCTGATCAATTATACTTGATAAAGGGCTAATTTTATTCTAATATTTTTAATTCATAATTTTCTAATATTTTTTTTTCAAATTTATTTATTTAACAAATAGGCTAATAACTTTTAAAATTCAATTTATGTATGTCCCTTTTTTAAGTCTGGATGCCGTAGATAGTTGCCTAATTTAAAATCCTTCATTAAGTCCTTGACATTTTATATTTACAGAGAGCAGATTTTAATGAAATGAAATTTCCATTTTTAGTGGGTTGGTGAAAAGCAAAAGGAATTTCAAGTAAACTCAATGCAACTGCTATACTATCAGGCTCCATTATCAGCAACACTTCTTTTATTTTGCATTCCTATTGTGGAACCTCCTTGGGCATTGGATGGCTTTTTTTACAGAAGTTGGTCATTAGGTGATATAGTAAGCATTCATTGTTATATATTTAAATGTTAAAAAATTCGAAAGAACTTATCTGAAAGAGCTTTTTGTCATTATACGGTGATTGCTATGAACTTAGTTTGGCTATTTTATTTGTAATGATGATTAAATCATTTTTTATGCCTTGCTTGACATATTTTTAAATTTCTATTTTTATGTTTTGACATACATATCACTACTACTCTAAAAATGTATTGGCTGGTATGCCTCTCTATGAATTACTGAGATTGTTTGAGAATGAATATTTATTAAAAATATGCCTATATATATAATTGTTGCATATCAGTACCTACCAAACAAAATGCAAGGAAATTTATTTAAGAAAAGTATTGGTAATATCTGAAAAATAAATAAAAAGAATATTATAATGAAAAGGGAAAAAAATTCTGTAGTCATTTTTTATAATTAAAGAGAACCATTATGATGTTTCATTATCTCAAGTGACTACACAGTAGTCTACTTTTCTTTTCTTTTTTTTTTTTTTTTTTTTTGCTTCATAATGTTTTTTATAACTATCAGTCATAATATTACCAATATTATTTAAAGATGCAGAAAAAGATACTAAAGAATTACGTTGCATTAAAAATATTGTATTTGTGCTTTGTGTTAGACTCTGTGCTACTTTATTACCTAAAATGGATGCCTAGCAAGCACACCCCCCCCCCCCTTCTATAATAATGAGATAACCTTTTAGTTCCTGTTATGGTATGTAAAATAGTTTTTTTTTTTTTAAAGCAACTTTGAGTTTTGCTGGAGATTTATAGAAGATATATATTCTTTTTCATAGGGTATTACAAAAATGTTCTGTTTGATTTAAGATTAAAAGGGTTTTCTATTCATTTCTTATGCTTAAACTTTTATTATATTTAGCCCTTTCAGGAGAAACAGCACATATACAAGTTTCTCCCGAGGGCTGACTGTCATATTCTTGAATTACAGAAAAATTTGGTCTGCAGGATTATTGATGCATGGGTACATTGGATTTTTGGATTCAAGTGTTTGCTATCAAATGATGTTATTAGTCCATATTTCTCTTGGGTCAAATAAGAGTTTCACAAGTGTCCATGAAATCATTAGATTCTTACATATGTAAAGAGAAACATGCTCATTTTTAGATGGTTATTCATTATTTCTCCTCTCATTTGGAAGAAAATGTAATGAGAGATATTTTATAAATACCAGTGTATATAAAATTGATTTTTCTAAAAGCATACTTTAGGTATGATTATCTTTCTTGTCAATTTTGAAAATGTGTTCAGCAATAGTTAATTTTTATGCAGGCATATACTTTTAGTTGTGAAAATACTGTAAGTAACACAGATGAAATACATTACAAACTATGAAGTATAAGATTTTTATACACTTCCTGTTTCTATTAGTCATATTTAGTAAAGTATCCATGATACACTAACATTTTAAGCAAAAAAGCTAAACTCTTCAGTAACTAACATTTGTTTGAAATTCTTTATTTTAAACCAATCAGGAGCCACCTCAGCAGTTTCTGCCAATTGTCTGGTAGGATTTCTTTAAAATGGTTCAAAATAATAATAATTTAAGTGTTAAAATTTTACTAATTTTATATAGTGATTAATTGAATTTTCTTGTTAAAAATATTATGTCAAGTATATAACCAGACATTGTATAAAAATTTAGACTTCATAATTTTTTTCAAAAGTGCATTGGTTACTTAACCTACATAAACTATTAATTCTTTTTAGAACATTTTTTTTTTCTTTTGAAAATATATGCCTAATGCTAACAGTTTAAAAATTAGCAATTGAGTCTTGATTGAAGTGGACATCCGGTATATATTTTCTCTATAATCTATGAAAATTTATTGTAGATTTCAGACCAGAAAAAGTGTTTGTTCAAAGTGTTCAATTAATTCAACTTCATTTTTTTCTCTCTTCTGAAGCATATATATATATATATGTGTGTGTGTGTGTTCCTATAATTATGATTTCTTATTTTTTTTCTTTCAGTTTTTGGTTTTATTATCTGGAGTCATTGCATTTTTAGTCAATGTTTCAATATATTGGATAATTGGAAATACCTCTGCTGTTACGTATCCTTCCAAAACAAACATGTAGATAAATAAACTGAATATTAATTTTTATATATTGCAAATAAAAAAAATAAAATTACATTGTTTTATTATTATAATCATCAAAAATCAGCATAAATCACAAAGGAAAATCCTTTTTAAAAGTATTTAAAATTTTCAAAAATCATTCTGAATTTTATTTTTACTTAGATAAAAGCTAATTTTCCAGTATTTCTTTTTTAGCACCTTTGTTGTCAGCATATATTATTTTATTCAAATATAAAATTTTCAAATAATTATTTTCTTTTTACCATAATTGCATTATTTATTAGAACATATTAATGACTTATACTTATTTCAAGTTATGTATTGTGAATGTTTGAATATCTAATTTTTCTATTCTTTGTAATGAAAATTATTTTTTTAATTTGTACCTTATTTATTTTTTTTCATTTTAGAAAAAAAAAATTATTATTTTTTCCTTAATCATCATGCATTAGATATAATGTCGTTGGTCAGCTAAAATTTTGTTTAACATTGCTTGGTGGATATCTTCTTTTTATGGAGCCTGTGCTGCCCATTCAGTTTTTGGGTATTTTAATCACTATATTTGGTGTGTCTTTGTATGCCTATTTTAAGGTGCGTCTTTAAAATATATTAATTTAATCTGTAAAAAATTTTAGTATCAAACTGGTTAAAAAATTATTTCTACTTTTTTTTTTTTTTTTTTTTTTAGCATCAAGATCAAAAATCCTTGCCATTTACTACTGAGAAATAAGAATGAATTCAAGATTGTGCTATATTAAAAAAGTATCTTGGAAACATTTTCATTATTTTTAGTTGAAAATAGTTTTGTATGAAATATATGAGATTTGTACAGTTATTTATTGCTTTTTTGTATATTCTCTACAATTTTTTGTACATTTTGATTAAATTTGTGATAAAGTTTAAATTTGTGATATTTCTGTGGCTATTAATGTTAGTCTAAAAAAGACACTTTTTACACAGAGCATATTTTTATGCTGCAGTGAAATTATTTTGCGGATTTTTTGTTCTATATCAGAAAGGTAGCACATGTTTTTATTAATTTATTCTTATAAAAGAACATGTTTGCATTATATCTGCAATATTCAAATCTATCATACTTATAGGTATGAAATTTGAGATAAAGGTAGCCAAAATGTTGATTCCTTGCACCTAAATATTTGAATTTTAATAATTTAATGTAGAAAAGTTTTTATTTAAAGTTTGTTTGGCATGATATTTTGCAATTACTTTTATTTCTAAATGATTGCAAGAAAATGAAATTTCAAATTAAAATTCTCCCTTACCCCTTAAATAAATCCCTGAAATGTACATTTCTATCTGTAAAGTATGTTCATGCGAATTTTGATTGCTCTAGATTCAATTATTTGTGCTGTAGAATATTGATTTCTGTGTGTATTTTCAGATTGCATAGTTTATTGAATAGAAACGAGTTTTAAAATATCATCTTGTTGACAGAAATTTGCAAGCTTGCACTTTTTTCCCCATTGTAACCTTTGTTGTTTTTGCATTTTTTTTTTTTTTTTTAAATTTTCACTTTTATTTGCATTAATAATTATCTTCGTATTTATTTTCTTTATTTCTTTTCATTATATATGCTGTGGTTTCTTTCAAGCAAATATTTTTTATTCTACTTAATCTGATTGCTTTAAAACAGAAAGAAACTAATTTTTGTTATGTGTTCTTTATGAATTAAAGCTAGATGCAGTATATTCCATTCTACTATCTCTTCTAATAATTAAAAAAGATGTGTTTGTCTGTCATATGGTGTTTTACAGAACAGACCTACATATGCCAAATTTAGTATATGTATATTTTGGAGAGTAAGAATATGCACCCAAAGTGATTTTTTTGAAATTTTATTTCTTTAAAAATTAAGTGAGATATTAATATCAATAATAAATTAATATTGGGATTTTTCCACTCTGCCTTCTGAAAATGTTACTATACAAAAAATATTTTTGTAACATTTAAAATTTTTTAAAATTTTCTTTTTAATGCAGTGAAATTTTTAATAATTTTTGAATAATTTTTAATTGTGTATTTCATTATTGCAATAGAATTCAAACAATGAAATTGTTTTTTATTAATTCTCTGGCTGCATAATTCTTTAAGATCACTATTTAGATGCGATGTTTGCACATAAGTTCAAATATTTTTCAAAGAAAGTGAACTGACGTTACATGATAATAATATAATGAAAATCAATAATTGTAAACTCTAAACTGTGAAAAACACAGGATGCAACAGAAAATGGACTGATTACAAACCGGTGGAAATCGTGGAATACGCAGCTGGAGGATTAATAGTTTATAGGAGGAACAGGAAAGTTAGTTTTGCAAAAGACAGCTTGTAATTAGTAATTACATTGCCAGAACATTTACATTTTTAATAGATTTCTGATATTGTAAATTAAGCTCCATTAAAATGTTTGTTACAGAATAAATAAAACAAGTATAAAGTTCCATGTGTATCGCAATTTGAAGCTTAAAATATTTTGTGTGAGGAAATCATGAGCATCAAGTTGTTCTTAAAAGGTTTAATTAATATTAAACATAACTATTATTTTCTGCAAACTAGCTGGCCAGAATAAGCGGTAGCGAATAATACTTTTTTAATCATAAATTTCTAGTTATATATTTTTACTTATTAGCAAATGCATCTCTAATACTAATAAAGATTAATATGTGTATGTCCATTAGTGATGTACAGGATAAGTTGTAAAACCTAGAATTACTATATTTGAATACATAACACCATGCCTTGTTCCTGCAGCTATAATCTTAAAATTATTTAAGCAATATCATGAAGATGAAGTGGTAGACAAATCACAACCCCTGAGGGTAGTGCAGTGACCACTGGTATTAAAATTAAAAAAAATTGAGGAACAGTGATCAGTATCGGGTACATGAAGCTGGACTCTTCTACATTACAAAATTTTACAAAAATATGTTGGCAACAAGAGCACAGAATTACCAAAATTACAAAAATGTGCATGATTGGAAAAAAAATGTAAACTAAAGGGTGCTATTTACAAAATGAAATAACGTGAAAAGGAAAGAAGAAGAGAACAAGGAATAAGAAAAGAAAGCATTTACAATCTTCCCCCTTAATCAGATTTTCAATGTTTTAATATACAGGACATTTAGTTTTCCATAAACTGTCACAATAAATTATGATTTAATCAGGATTCGACTTTTCTACTGAGAGATTCATTTGCTGTCAAATGAAAGAAAAAGCTCAGAAGTTTATTAGAAAGTCTTAAAAAATCGGAGGATAATTTAAAAAAATATGTATAAAAGCCAAAGGGAAAAATACAATTTTTTTTTTAATGGAAATATTTAAATGCACAAACAAAATAAATATAAGAATAAAAGTACACAATTCTGGTGCCAAAAACATATGTGGGAAAAAACAAAACACGTAAAGCAAAGTTCAAGGCCAAATGAAAGAATATGGTTTGTAGTAAATTCAATTATTTGGTTTTGAAAAAAACTGCTCGGAAAGAAAATGGTTTGCTTTGAAAAAGGTGAATTGAATTTCATCTTGTAATAAGGTTCTATAAATGAGGTGAGGGAATTCTAAATTTCTGTTACTTGTAGATTAATGAGGGGATGAAAATGCAGAGAGCTCTTTATTCTAGGTTGATTGCAATTTCATTACTAAAAGGAGGAGCAACATGCTGAAAATGAGGAATCATCTTTCACAAGGGTAGGCAGACTTTTCAAGTGTACGGCTACTTCTAATTTTTTCAGTGTTGCGATCCACCCAGTGGCGTAGGTGTGAAGAGCTAAAAAAAATGTCTACAATATTTACTACAATAATAAATGCGGAATATGTACTTACCTATATAACTACAAACATAACAATAATAGCCACAAATATAACGTTATCAAAGGACGCATTTAATATCTAGCAATTCAAAAATATGTTAAAAAATAAATCATTTTCATCTAAAGTTAGTCCTCTTTGTTATAGTAAAAGGCTTAGTCTACAGACTGTCCGCCAATCTTGAATATTTCGGTATATAATTACTAACTACTAATCTTGCATTAGGTTCTAAGTGATCGTCTGTGAGACGATCTCTATTTTATCGATAAGAATTATATTATCGTTGAAAATGCAGATTCACACAAGTACGTAGAGTCAAAGAACAATGTTAAATGATATGCAACTTTTTTTAAAAGTTGGTGCTTTACTTCGTTCCATTCGATTCCAAAAGTTATTCTTAGGTTCTGACTTTTAGGTGCTTTTAAAATTGTCATTTTGAAAGAGGAAAACTTCGTTTTTGTCAAGAGTTAAAGAGAATATATAATTTATATTTTCAGTTATTTATTCCACACCAAACATTGCCAAATGTAAATGTAGCATTTGATTTCTTTTAGTATGCGCGTCTTAGGTCTTAGTAAAGGTCCTTCACCCCAAAACGTCTTCGTGGTCTATCGCGATCGACCTAATGCCCACCCCTGATCTTTTAGAATAAGATGTAAATGTGAAAGCCTGTTAATTTTATGACTGGTTCTATTAATTGCACTCCATGAGCAAAGAAAATGGGCAAAAATTAAATAGAATGAATGGGGCCGAGATGAGAAAGACATGGTTCGTTTTGGAATAGATTAAATATATCCTGGATCTTTCTTTATCTTGTATTAATGACTACCTTGCGGAACCAGCTGGTTTATATTGCTTGCTGGGTGGTGCCAAAATTATATGAGCTGTGAAGAGATATACGGGGTCATATTGATACAGTAATAAAAGTTCGATAAGGGTTCTTATTCCTTCACAAGAACATTATGGGATTTCGATAAGATTGAATCTATGGCGATACGATAGAAAAGCCCCCTGACCTGTAAAAAATAACATTTCCTTTCGTATCCAGTTGATTGGTTGCAGTTTACTTGAGGAACAATGTTATAGATAAGCCTTCCATATCTCCATTATTCCAAGCCACTAGCCAGATGGTCATTATCTTCTGACGAATGAGTGTTTTGAAGAAAGATTTTGGTAACTGAAGTAGTGTTTCAGATAGAGATATGAATATGGGTGAAATTGCGCACCTCATAATCCGTTTTGGAGAATCATTTAAAAATGAGGTAGTTAAGGCCAATAATTTTCAAAAGAATTATGACACTTAAAATACTTTTATGTCATTACCAAGTACAAAATTTAATCTAATTATATTAATTGTTATTCATTTTTTTTCTAATTATACTGGTTTGCGATGTTTCGTCTAATTTTTATAAACTTTTTAATCATCTTGATCTGCATCCGAGATTGCTCAGAATGTTTTACGTACTCCGCTCGCAAGACGAAGGGAAGAAAAAAAGACATTTTGTGCTCATTCTTTATCAGAAAGAAGTTTTTTTTTTTTTTTTAAATATGAAAATTGAGTTTTTTATGAATGTATCTGTTGATTTTAAACTTTATAATAGACATAGATTTTATATCATATCTTCAGTTTCATTTTAAATGAAAAGCTGAATCAATGTATCAACTACTTCAGGTTGAAAACTACAAATTACATGCAATAGATTATAAAACATTAAAATACATTTTTAGCACCCATAAATGTTTTACTTTAAAAATATAAATATTTTCTGATTGCACAATATTAAATGCGATTTGAAAGTAAAAGTTAATTAACTTTTTAAGGGATTCATTTTAAATAATAGCGCTTTATTTTTATACTTTTTTCTACTTTAACACAACCTTATTTCAAACTGTATCAATGACTTTATATGTCAAAAAGGGTTGTTCACTTCATTCATTTACAATTCTGTCATCAACAGATTTTCTGCCTAATATTGAAGTGTGAATTGATGTATTTTGAAAATATTTTAATTTTTAAAGCATGAAATAACTGAATTCATTTCCGATTTTTGAATTAATTGTTTAATCTAAAAAAGTCATCTAAAAGTTCACATTTTTAATACATTTGACTTCGTTTATCGTAATTCTTTGTTTGAATCTTCAATTTTATAAACTGTCTTGCTCAAAAATAAAATCATTATATTGAGAACTTCAAATGAAAATAACTTTGTTGGATATATTTACATTTTATACTAATAATTTGATATTATTAGTATAAAATGCAACAATAATGACTACTGTAAAGAGCTGTTGAATTTCATTACTAATTAGATGGGCGAATCAGCTGATTGCTAAAGTCTGCTTGTCTTTAAGAAAGGAGAATGTGTATATATCTGTGGACTCTCTACAGGCCAAGTTGTTTAACTTATAGCTACCAAATTTGGATTAAATAAACATTGGGAAATGCCCTTGGAACGAATTTCTAAAAATTCTAACTAGAATCTTCGTTAATTAAAAGTTAGCGGTATTTTTGTTGATTTTTATGACGTTTTCTGAAAATATCATGCATAGATGACTTTTATGTTATCTTAAGATTTTTTTAAAAATATCTTTTTAACTATAGTTATTGTGCAATTTTTCTTTCATTTTGACAATTTTTTAACTATAATTTTATGCAGGATTTGCAGCAATTTTCCTCGGCGTTACAAAGAAATTTAAATCGTTTTCATTGTTTCTTTAAATATTCAGTCATATATTTCATTTTAATTGTGGAAGGATAAAGATTCTTATATCTTATGGCAAATTCGTTATGAAATCTCATCTATTGCGTTCTATCTAATCTTTCTTTAATATATTTTTGTCCTTGCTAATGTTTTTATAAAACCGTATCTTGGAAAATTTCCTAAGCAAAATGTTCACTTACTGTATTGATTTTTATTTCATAGTAAGTTTGTCTTTTAATATGCATGTACAGTAGTCTTATAAACGCTACTTTTTAAATCTTTTGTAGTTTCTTGGCTCGTTTGCCTTAAATGCATACCCTCCAATAGCTATGAAATTTCCGAAATTTCGATGAAAACCACGGAGATAAGTATATATATTGAAAAATTATGGAAAACTACAAAAAAAGTTGTAGATACCGTCTTCCCGAATCTTCGATCACAATAATGTTGATAGTGAAGGAATTTTTAGCATGGTTAGGGAAGGAGGAAAAAAAATCTTGTCTCTGTAAAAATTTAAAAAAACTGGAGTCTCTACTCATTAGAAAAATGTAAATGGGAGTTTGCTATGACGTTAAACTGAGCAATGATGACTGATAAAAAGTAAAAGTGCTTGCTATTTAAAGAAAAAAGAATTTATACGATACACTTCAAAGTATCCGGCCTAATGTGGCGGAAGGGTAGGCCGGATAACAAAAAAGGAGGTTAGGCCGGAGTTCTTTGAGTCAATTTCTTTGCCCACCAATACTAGAAGACAAAGTTTTTATACCCAAACTCACTGTTATAATACGTATTTTGTCACTTCTTATTGAGTACTAAACCCTCCATTTATTTCAAGCCGCGTAGAATGTGACCGTGGCCCAATGAATCAGAGAAGCAGTTGCTGGTAACGTGTCGAGTTAAAATAGAATGCTCTGTGCTGGTAGTTTATATACTGCACTGTACATTTCAAGAATTTATTAGAGAAAACTAGATATAAACTGTTCACATTTTAACATGAATTCTGTAATCTTCACTGTGGTATACTTAAAAAAACATTAAACATACTCCAAGAACAATGCATGAATACTTTGCATACTGTGTAGTTATAATGAAGAACAACGGCAATAACTGAGGTCCATTACACACTAACGAAACAATGAACAACGAACAGAAGGACGGTCTTTTTCTGTCGCAACTTGTATTTTGCACACGACACGTAGGAGGATCGTAGCAGTCGTCCGCTTCCAATGTCTTGGCAATGTTGCCCATACAACGCCTTTCCCTCCTCATTTAATTACGATATAAGAAAATTAAGCCGGATAGTCGCGAACCGGATACTCGGGAGTGTACTGTATATGTTTAACAAATTATTTGTTTGCTCCACAAAATCGTGTTGTACGAATTTATAGGAAAAAGTAACTTATATATTTAGTCAATAATAAACATTCGTTTATTTTGAATAATGTTTGAAAATGTTTGTTTTAATTAAAATTCTTTGGAAAGATTTATTCTTCAATAATTTTTTGATAGTGTGTTCAAAGTAATATATATCTGTGAGAAGTACTGCTGATGACTTGGTAGCCAGTGTTGTAGAGTACGCAGATGACAATTTTTATTCTATCATAATTATCATCGTAAGTATTTTTAATATCTTTCTTCCAAGAATTTTATTTCATTTGATGAATTTTATTGATTTCCATTGCGCTGTTGAAATATTTTACTCTAGGTACTAACTTATAAGAAATATATATTTTTTAAACATGGCTACAAGCATTTTTTTTTTGGGCTTCTTTTTTTTTAACTTGTCAATACAACCTAATAATTTCAAATTACTTTCTACCTTCCTTTAAGCATTTAATCTCACGCGGGTTTTTTTTTTCGTCACTATTTTAAAAATTTGAGTATGGAATTGTTTTTTAATTTTTGTATACTGATTGAAGACAAGTTTTAAATGAGATGTTTGTTAAATTTAAAAACAAAGAATTGTCATCAAATTTGAAGTTTCTCAAACAATAATCAATCAGATCTGATATCAAATTTAACGCTATTAAAATCTAGTGGCTGGTAGCCATCTTAACTGTTGACAAAAATATCATGCTGAAGTAAATGATACAGCAATAAAACTAGAAAATTTTACAATACGTATTTCTGTAAATCGAAATTTCTATATACCGAATTGTTTTCTTATTTTTCTCTACTTTAATTTGCCGAATTTTTCTGAACGTCTACAGATCGAATTTAAAGTTTATTTTGTAGAAATTTAGCTGCATTTTAAGCTCCAAGTTTGTGTAAGTGTTCAAAATACACAATAAAGTTTCATTTTCAAATAATAAATATTTATGAATCTTTAATAACATAATTTTAAAAAATAATGAAGAAATTTTTAACAGTCTTTATGCCAACAAAACGTTTTTTATAAACGCTCAGTATTTTTAATTTTAAACTAAACAAAAGTAAATTCTTCTGCCATTGTTGCTTCATATAGAGTTAGATATGGCGATGACGTAGCCGTTTCAGCCTTTGCTGTATTCACATGTAGTTGTCTGTTTCTCGTAGGTGTCATTTTACTATCCTTTACATTTGATAAAAATGAGTTCTTCATATTTGCAGATCTCTTTGATTGCTTTGTTTGTAAATTTGGAGTTCTGATTTTCCTTTTAAAATTCAACTGTGTGCATCTCTGCGTATAGTTTTGTTTGCATGCGCGAGGAAACTCTCTTTTTGGAGGCGGAGAATATGAAGATATCTTAACTTCTTTCACTATGATCGGGGATTCCTCTTTATTTCTCTGGTTTCGGTTAGCTAGAGAGATTTTATTGTTATGGTTGATTATTTCTGCTAATGGAGTATGAACAGATCGTGTGGTTGAATTCCATAAGCTGTTCTGGTACAAGGAAGAGTTGTTATTTCTTCTTTCATAATTTGAATTTAAGTTCGAAACAGAACGCAGGCTTAGTGGTCGACTGAAATATCCAGATTTTGTAGATCCAAATGTATTCGGCACATTCTGTTCTGAAGATCTAGGGTAATTTCTGTATAGTCCAGTTTTGAACTCATTGACTTTCTGTGATGAAATCTACAGAAAAAAAAATGTGAGTGTTAATTCCTTGTAATTTGAAATAGCCACATACAAAGAGAAAACGAGATAAACTTTGGAATTTGAAAGAAAAAAAAACTCTTGATTGTTGATATAATCAAGAAAAGATCAAATTAGACTTTGGGTTAGTTTTTTTTAAATAGGCAAAATATATATATAAAAAATACTATCTAAAAATTTTTTAATGTTAATGTGGTGAATGATGCTGTGACTGTATCACTCAAAGTTCCTAATAATCTGCTTCGAACTGGGATACACTGATTTTTACCAGTATTTTAAAGTCTGTGTCTGCCATACATTACTTTGTATTGATTAGACAGATTAAAAATTTGTCACTGCTGATAAGATCACATTTTTTTTTTTTTTTTGCAAAGAATTATATTAACACAACTTTTAAAGTAATATTTGTGTTTTTTGGGGAACAAACTCGTCATTTTGAACTTGGTTAGATCTGTGGACTACAAATAAGGCATCTGCCTAAGGCCATTAGGTTGAAGAGTCGATAGGTCGATTAAAAATTATTATTAGCTTGTTCGCCAAATAAATTGTAAAAACTAAAAAAAAAAAAAAAAATCTATGAATTATGAAATGTCAGTTAAATGTGAGTCAATGTGGGTTTAATAATTCAATGTAAACTGACATTGAATTTAATAATTCAATGTCAGTTTACATTGAATTATTATACAAATCAAAGTATTTTTAATTACTATTTGTTTTATATTGGAATATTAATTACCCATTGTAAAGTAATACTTTTGTGTTATATTTATATATTGTTTATCATTTTTATAATGCAGAATTATAATATTTGCAAGTAAGGAAATCATGAATTAATAATTATAATTGATTCTTAAATTTTTTTCTGTGATATACATAATTAAAAAGTAAATGAATGTAAACATATATATTGTGAAAGTTACCAAAATAAAATATTAAACTAAAATCATTAACTTGTTGATTAAGTTAAAAATTCAGTTAAAATGAAACTGAATTGACCGTTATTAAAAACGGGGACTCTAAATGTACGGGTCAGATGACAATTGGGGTGGCACTTCCTTCATCAAATTTCCGTATTACACCAAAAAAGTTTGATCTTTGTTTTCAGTTTTAATGAGCATTAAGTATACATGTAAGATTGTATAAAATTTTTGAACCTGGGATACCCCGGGCTCAAAGTTGTGATCTTCTCAATAGGCCATTAAATTTCGAAGCGAACACTTAATTCATTCTCATATTTATGTTACTTTAGATCCCTATCCTCGTCCACAGTGTGTCTCTCTTCCTTCAGAAAGGGAAGCGCAGCAGAATCAGAATAGCATTTAATGAGTAAAAACAGAGCATTAGCGTTACCAGGTTTAATTTAATTATATTCCCAATTTAAAGCAACAATAAGGCTATTTTCAGACGGAAATCATAATTCTGAACCGCAGTCAGATGACGAGAATGACATTTGAGCTGGCATTCTCCTCTCAAAACTTCCGCTCTACTCCAACGGGATAACATTCAGTACCAATGGATATAGCGTGCACCAAACTCCCTTATACGGCAGCTTTTCGGTGGAATTGGGTTCCGAAACTGGGAACTTCTAGTTTCGAGTTAAGTTCCCCAAAATGAGACCTTACCAACACGCCATCGCGGCTTTTACATCATCAGCAATTTTTTAATAATGAACCGGGGGAAAATACGATAATGCTATATATTTTTTTGTTGAAATTTCATTACAAAAAAATCTAGTACTGCTGCAATTACGAAAGTCAGTCAAAAAGTTAGTTGCACTGATCAAAAAAACGAAACAGGATAGAAATTTTATAAAAACTTTATTTGTATGTTAAAGTGCCATTAAAAATTTGCTTTTCAACGTAATTATCTCCGTTATGTAAGCATTTGTCAAGGCGTGATGCAAGTTTTTCGATGCTTTCTGCAAAGAAATCGCGTCCAACGCCCGATAACCATTTTTGGGTTGCAGCTTTCACCTCGCCATCCGAATGATATCGTCGATTTAAAAGTTCTTCTTTCATCGGACCAATAATATGGAAGTCGCAAAGTGAAATGTCTGGACTATACGGAGAGTGATTCTACAGTTCCAACCTAACATTTTTCAGATGTCTGCACGCTTGTTTGCTGCATGCGGTCTTACATTGTCATGCTTCAGCACAATGCCTTTGGACAGTTTACCTGGTTGTCGATTTTTAAGTGACTGACGTATTCGTTTTAGTGTTCCACAATAAGAAGATGCTTTAACTGTGGCACCTTTCGGCATGAACTCTGTATGTACCAAACCTTCTCGGTCGAAAAACAGCTCATCATCACTTTTACCTCAGATGGAACAGTTCGACACTTTTTTCGAGTCGCGGAAGTGGAATATTTTCATTCTAGAGAACTGCATTCGTTTTAGGTGAGAAGTGGTGAATCCAAGTCTCATCTCCGGTCACTATTCAACAACTCATTTCCTTCCTTTTGATAACCTTGCAGAAATTGAAACGAACATTCAAAATGTTTGCCTTTATGTTTCTCCTTCAATAGACGAGGCATCCATCGTAATTAGCTGATCGATAATAATTTTATTTTTTTATAAAAAATATCCAGATCATTTGAGATTTCGTCTATTGTTATGCTTTTGCTTACAAAAATGCATTAGTTCTCGCGAGTAGCGATTTCAGAATTTGTCACAGTTAATGGTCTTCACAATCACTGTCATGAATATCTGTACGTCTTTCACGAACATGTTGCACTACTTCACGATAACTTGACATTACAGTGCATTTTGACCATACACTTCATGCAACTGCCGATACATTTCAATACAGTTATACCTTTTCTCCAACAGTAAACGAATCACTGCATGCATTTCCAATTTGAACGCCACTTACAGCTGTCGAGACATGTTTACAACTAATACCGGGTTTACACTTGGCCAGTTATAAGACGGCCAGTAGCGCATGCGGAGATAGGGACTGATTTATGTTTGCCACAATTTCATCAGATAGATTCAGGCATTATATGCTCGGTTATAAATTGCCATTTTGGAGTCCCTGAGATTTTCTTTTTCACTGTGTGCCGTATTAAAATGATAGATTTTACATAAAGAAACATGGTAAAATAAAAAAAAAAGTCAGCATACCTAAATTTGGAAAACTATAGAGAAAAATGACTAAAAAAATGAAAACACACACATACAAAACCTCGCATTGGAAAGAACACAGAGCAAAAAATGTCGGAATTAATCTATGATAAATGATTAATTTTTTCACGCCAAAAAAAAAAAAAAAAAAAAACCCAGCCAAATTCTACAAAGCATGCGCAATAAGAAAAAAAAAAAAAAAAAAATACTATACAGTGGCATTTTGTCCCTTCGGGACAATTACTTGCCATCGACCGAACATTTTTCAGCCTTTCTACGCATGCGCTGCCTACTGGCAGTCTTATAACTGGCCGAGTGTAAACCCGGCATATTTATCAGAAAATCTAAAATTGCCTCGTGGAAGCTGCTGCGTCACACGATAAATACCTGAAGTGTGGACACACAGTTTCATCAAAACAGCCTTTAACCGAAAATTTTTACAAAATAATGCAACTAATTTCTGACTGACCTACCTAAAGTCATTTTTTGCTTAGCTTTTTAAAGGATTTTTTTTTTTTGTTAATAACGAAGAAAACTAAATATTTTTTATAGAAATTTAGAATAATTTATTTGAATGTACTCACTATTTCTCTTAATTTCGAATGCGATGAATTGATCAGCGTCTTTAAATCATCTACATTTTCATACATTTTCTCTTCATAATAACACTTTATCTCTGTCAAGTAAGCTTCAAATGCAGTATTCATGTCATTGATTTTAATCTCTATATTCCTATTTTCAGAAAAATAAAAAGAGAAATACTATTAGAAAAAGAATACTCACATCCAATGGGGCACTTGAAATATAAATTTATTTATGTTTATTAAAATGTGCAGTTTATATAAATTTAGATCGGACTGAATATCAATGTAGAATTAATGCTATTTTCTGCATTCGATGCAAAATGTTAGATCGATCTACTTTTAACAAAAATTAATTCAGTTAAATCTCTCTTCAATAACTTTACACTTATTCTTCATCTTAAAAATTTTGATAGTTTTTATTTAAAAGAAATTTCTAGCCCTTCACATGGCCAAACGAACCAGAGAGGTCTCCCCGAAATTTTCTCACTTACTACTTAATAAAAATGTTTCTCCCTCTCTCTGAATAAAGCTAGGAACCTTTGGCAAGGCCGTGAAGCTTCTTGCGTTTGAAAAAGGACGGAAATGTCTCCAGTATTTCTTAAGTCAAGGTGTATGCAAATAAAGCTTTAGATCTTTTTCGTTTTCAATAAATGCGATAAATAAATCAAATAACAAATAAATCACAAATAATAAATCAAATACGATATCTATAACTGCTGCCAATACCATCATAAATTACGATTAACACAGTATAAATCGTTTGACTAATAAAAGATTAGAAAGAGAGGTAATTTAAAAAATGGAATAATGGACGTATTTAATATTCTCTTTTATTATCTTACTACTTTGATATTAGGGTAAAATTTAATATCGGTTTCCAAGTACAGTGGGGTACTGATCCCCATCTTCCAGTTTTACCATTTGGGGAGTCAAAGATTCCTGTACTTATGCCTTGCCTTATCGTGAAAATAAAAATTTGCCCCCAAATCCGGCGCACGGGCACAAGCCCCATTGTCCCTCCCCCCCCCCCACCTTCAATTCCGTCGCTGCTTATTTAATCAATAGAGAATGTTCTTCAGGGCGTATAGGCATATTAGGAATAAAAGCATTAAAAGGTCCTTTGGTCTCAAATAGTTAGTTCTTCTTTGATTTAATATTTGATTCAATAACAAAACTAGATATATTCATATTAAAATTTGGCATATTCATTCATATTAATGGCAACGACAACTGAAAACAATATGCCAATAATTAAAAATATTTTTGGTTTCCTTCATATTTTGTTATTTCATCGACACCCATACTATTTTAAGGGCCGTGAAAATTCAAATTTTTTTAAGTATCTAATCAAATATTCAGAATTCAAAATTTGAATTTTGAGCTCTGATGTTATAACAATAATGGTTAAAAGAAAAAACAATTCTTGAATTTTAGATAAGAGGTCAAAATGAAAAGCTAGCAAATGTTACATTTTAAACCAACGGGAGTGGTCTTCTAAAAACTTTCTCACATACTCTCTAATAAAGTTGTTATTCCCCACTCTTTCAAAAAATTTAAGATTTGGGGCAAGGTAGAGAACTTATTGTAGGGTATTGACGTACAATTTAGCATTTTGAGTATCATCGTATCATTCTTAGCAGTTTTTTGGAGATTAATCTCAGACATGAAATTAATAGTATCCGAAAATAGAAGTTATGTTTCAGGCATGGTTTTCCCAATCGAAAATTTGCAACAGAACTATACTTGAAATCAAAATATCATATATAAAATTTGTTATAATTAAGTCATTTGGTTTTTGAGTTATCGCGTTTACATATATCTGAAGGCACATACTGATAGACCTTGAAGCCCTAGTTAAATATGACTCCAAATTTGATAAATGTCTAAACTCTAGATATTAAAACTGTGCACCCATTTTATTCCATCTATCTGTCTTCATTTAGCAGTCATCATGTTAACTTATACTCGAACTGATGGACAGATTTCCACTGGATAGATTTTGCTCAAAAGTTGACAGAAGTTTACAAATGTGTTGCTAAGACCATCTATCAAATTATCCGCCTACTTCAAAGCGTTTTTTGAGTTATCTTTGTCACAAACAGAAAGACAGACATTTTCCAGAAATGTGTTTTCCGAACTTAGCGAGATCTCAAATGTAGAGATTCAACAAAATCTCCATATTGAATTTTCTGAAGATTACAATACCAATTTTTTGATGATTAATATACGAATTTTCTGTACTTCATAGAATAGAAAGTAAATATTTACTTTGGATTTCGCAGTTGGCGAATTTTGAATTCTCAGCCTGACAATCATTCTGTTCTTAACAATGGTATATTGGTCCACCAAGTGTCTTAATTCTAGACTCAATACTCGGCTTCAAATTGGGCTATATAATTACATTCACTCAGTCTCCCACTTTATACCGCTATTTTTGAATCTGAGATCTTACACGTCTTCGTCCTTTCACTAAGTTGATTTTTCCTCGGAGAAATGAATGTAAGTTTTCCAGGTATGCTTCAGATCATGGGTATGTTTGGTCAAGTGATAAAGAGCAATAAATCGATCTTCTGTATAAATATCACACGGAAGACAAGGGCTAGGGTCTGCCGACTAACATTTCTGAAAGAGTTCAGCTGGTTTCTTTGAGCTTAGCGCTTCTTTTGGCCAAGAGAAGCGACAGTATATGAGAGTTTCATTCCATCCGATTCTCTGATACACACATGACAAATAGTTGAGAATAGTTGAATTGCACCTTTCTACCTTAAAGACAGGTTGTGAATACAGTTTTATAATAAGGGTTTCCTGAAGGCCGAGAAATTTATATATTTTGTGGTGGTAACATTATAAGCCAGTTAACAACTTCCGGAGAAGAGTGTACACTTTTGTCTAGTGGCTTTGTTACTCGGCTATGAACCCTATCGTTGCGAGTTCGAACCTCAACCTGCACATTGGTGACCCTGGTTCTGAACAACCGCATCCTTCATTCAGCTGTCGTGGCTCCATCTACCGGCAGCAACCACTCACACACGCTCGCCGTCGCCCGCCATAACACTTGGCGCGATAACAACGTTCGTCGCTCGCCATAACTGGCGCGATAAACTCTACCGACTCACTGGTGGGGGACTATTGTGGTGGTAACATCGTAAGCCAGTTAACAACTTCCGGAGAAGAGTGTACACTTTTGTCTAGTGGTTTTGTTACTTGGCCTTGAACCCTAACGTTGCGAGTTCGAACCTCAACTTGCACAATTTTCATAAATAACAATGAATTAAAATTTGTCTAATGAGCTGCATGTACTATGAGAGGGACGCCAAAATCCGACATCCAATTTTCAAGCAACTACTGATGTTCTCCTCATTATAAGTATAGCTTCAGGTGATTTCATTAAATAGCCCATAATAGCCAAAATGTACTGATGGCTGTTGGATGATACGAACAGAGACCATAATCAGTTCTCTCACATTCAGAACTCATTATGTTGTAATCTTTGTTGCCAATTTAATCATCATTTCCCGATATCGGTACATGATCTTAGCATAATCGTTTTTAACCTTGTGTAATGTTTTTACAACACAAAAATGATCCACTAAAATTTTTCATATTTCGCTCTCTCATGAATCTCTTCAACACTATTGATCAGGGAAGAACCAATTGCCATCGATGTGTTTTCCCATCGTCACTCTCTTGAGGTATAAAACAGTGAAGGATTCTATAAACTCAAATATCGTTTCATCTTAGGGTCATCACATCTCACCTCATACGAGACTTGTATTATTTATTTTCGTTTCCAAAATTGATTTAATGTCTGAATACTCCGTCTACAGACTTCTAACCCGGTCACTACTTCTTCCTGGATACCAAAAATTAGGCGTTGACACACGGTGGTTATGGTTTTTAACGAACAAGTCTATCATAGCACTGAATTTCATCACCGCATTCAAGCAATGTTTGCAACGATCATGGCAGAACCTCCTTAATAGAGATCTGCATTGTTATGGTTTGATTCTTTCCGATATCATATTTCAAAATCATATTCTGAAAGTCTCTGGATCCCTCAAGCTACTCGTTTCTCAGATGTGTTATCAATTAGTAGAATAAATTTCTATCTGTACATATAATGATGAATATGCCCCCAGATTTTACGATAGCAATAATCTCTAAAATAAATTTTTTGTACTATTGAGGATAGACGAGAATTGGAAAGATTGTTGCCAAAATCTGTTTCAAATTATTAAATAATTTTTTTATATTCTTCCGCCTAATTGAACTTTATTTTTGCCTCAGTTAATATATTTATAGATTTCTCTATGACTTTACAAAATTATGGTAATAGACACAAAATTACAGTAATAGAACTACATAGGTCGTGAATCATTTCTGGATGAAGCTATTAGTCTACTGTTATTATTTTTCTTGTGCAATTTCTGCACCTTCTACAAATATGACATGATCAAGATAAGTAATTCATTTTGGAAAATATCGATACATTTTAAGGATTCAGATTTTTAAAATTAGAATTAAAATTATCATCAGAATACTTAACAAAATATTTTTTTTAGATTTAATATGAAATTAATAAGTATTTAAACTCAAAACATTCTGCGCTTTTCGCAGTTAGACGCGTTCTATGTTTCGCCTGTCGTATAATATAGAGAATCAAGTGAATTTTTTAGACCTCTTCTCCTCGATCAACTAGAACGAAAATTTGATACAGATTTAAAATTTTGGTTGTTAGACCATATATCATATTTAATTTTACCTAATCATTTAAGTTTTCACGATCATATACTTTGAATTAGACAGACTCAATGATAGTCAACCAGTAGCCAGACTTTAAAAAATAATATGAAATTCAATACATATTTTCAATTTTGCTGGTAAAACATTGTGCCAAATTTCATTCATCTAGAAAATATTTTGGCATCATTTTGTTCAAATGGCCAAGATATATTGGCAGACTTCTTTTGAATAGATTTATTCCAAGATTTAAGAAAAATTCCACAAATTTGGTGTAAAAATTCAATACTAAATTTCATAGGCCTAACTTGTTGCGTTTCAATTATGTCAATAGAGAGACATATATATATATATATATATATATATATATATATATATATATATATATATTTAAATCCTTTTTCAGACTCAAGGAGGTTTAATCTTTAGAAATTTCAAATCTCAAAATTAAATTCTTTTTTTTTCTAGGGTCATAGTGCTTTCTGTTTGTACACTTGGATTCTACTAGTATCAGAAACTGGCGATTTTAAATGGTTTAGTTTAGTTTGGCTTTATTAACGTCCCGTGTTAAAGCAACACTAGGGCTATTTAGTAACGGACCTCGTAAGTTTTAACCGCGACCAGATGAGAAGGACGACACCTGAGCTGGCAGGTGTCGTCCTTTTTCATCTGATAGAGATCCGTGGTATGGAAGAGTCTCCACACTTTCATATCACGCCAGCGGGAGGACGTTTGGTCCCGGTTATGGATTGCAATACCGGTATGCCGGGATACCGAATACCGGTATTTTGAGTCATTTGTACAATTTTGTAATACCGGTATTCACAAGTTTAAATACCGGTTTTCTGTATTTACTAGAAATTTTCCGATTTTTGAAACTGAGAAATCCAATCCAAAAAGTAATAATCGACTTAAACCTGCAAATTAATTTTTCAGATAGTGAATTCGACTTAATATCCAGAACTGTATCAGCTCTACTTCCAATAAAACTGGCTGTTGAGGCATTATGTCGGAGAGATTCTAATTTATTAGCAGCTAATGCAACAATAAATTTCATGTTGCAGTCACTGAAAGAACATCACACATAATACTATTTCAAGAATTATATATTACATTGAAAAATCGCACAAAAGAAAGGCATACCGAAATGGAAAATGTCTTACGGTATTTACATATAATGATTTAAAAAATGAAAATGAAAAAAAGAAAAGATACTAGCCAATTCAAATTTGATCAAGTTTATAGTAAAATGACACTAATGTCGATAGTGAAAACGAATTATCTCTTGAACAAAAATTAGAAATTAACGGTAAATAAAAAAATCTCGACAAACCAAAATACAATACAGAAATCAGCTATATCCAAAACCATCCGACGAGAAATCGATTTATTTGAAGATGAGGGATTTAGAGGAAAATACTTAGAAAAAGCATATCGCGCATTGCTAACAGTACCACCAATTAGCGTAGATGCCGAAAGAGCATTTTCGACAGCTGGTACGTACGTTCCAGGCTGAATGACAGTATAATTGATGCATTATGTTTTTTAAGATCATATTTCAAAAATTTGTAATAGTATCACAGACTGAATAGTGATGTTTACACTTTTTGTGATTTAAATAAATAGGATGTTCCTTCACTTTTTTGTGATTTTTTATATACTGTTATAATTTATAAGTTACAAACTATTTTTTGTGATATTTACACTCTCTAATAAGACTGGCAAATAAAACAAAGAAACACATGTGTTTCCTTTTTCTAAAATTTCTATTACCTGTATTAAAATCTAAAAAATATCGAATACCGGTATTGAATTTTTGGTCCGATATTGCACTCCCTAGTCCCGATGGATTTAACGTGCATTTGGTGGAATCTAGTCTCGAACCTAAAACTCACCAGTTCAGAAGCCAAGACCTTACCATTAGGTAAGGTACCACTCACGATTTTAAACAGATTGGAAGATAACAAGCAAATTGCCTACCTCCTACCTCCCCGCTAACATACGCAAACTATTTATAAATGAATTTTAAATGCTTCTGGTTGGAAAAAGAAACATTTTTAAGTATAATTTTATCTTAAATTAAATTACCTCATAAGCTGTTCATTATTTCTTTTTCCTTGTTCGCTTAATTTCTTGTTCATGTTTGGTTGAGATATCGAGTTCTTACTGATATTCTCTAAAATTTTGGCTTGATTCGTTTCCATGGCGCCTTTAATCTTTCCGATTGCACTCTTAACTTCTTTGACACTCTAAAATAATGAATGTTGCAATAATATATTGAATACAACAAAACAACAATTTACCTGCACATACCCAACTCATTAATATAAATGATACATGTATCAAGTCATATATTATAATCATAAATTGTTTTTTCTACAGACAAAAATGCTGAATACTTGATTATAATCATCATTGCATATTAAAGTTTCGATCTTAAATATTATCCTAGACTTTTTGAAAAGGGATAAAATTCCAGTTTTGAGGTTTTTTGTTTGTTTCTCTTTTGGAAGATTTCCACATTGTAAGTAAAAAACAAACATTTGAGTGATTAATAGATTTTCGAAATTCATTGTAGGAATCTTTGAATGTTTGCCGGAAAAATTCTCAAAGCTGGAGGACTTCTATGCAGAAATTATGCCTATATAAATCTAAAGCAAAATTTCTATTCACAAACATCTTCTAAAATTGAAATTTAATATCAGCTTCTGTAAAGTTACTTTACTAATAAAATATTTTTTTTGAAACCCAAAGAATGTGAACCTCATTCATTTATTATATTAATTAATTAAAATAGAATTTCTGTTAACTCATGAATGTTATTAAATCTCATGAAACAACTCAAATGTACGCAAAATTAACTAAAAGGTTTTTCGAGTTGTTTTTTAATTTAAGGCGACATGATACTCGAAATTTTTTTATTGGCTCATATAATAAATTGAGTCTTTTGAAATGTGCCTGCAAAATGTTAGAGTGTAGCTTTATTTTTTATTAGGTTATTGCAGAATTTTTGATGCATGACAGGAGAGTAAACAATGTTGACACGCAAACTTTTCAGATTTAAAAATCTGTAAAAGAAGCTCATTTGGCAAAAATATTGCCAATTTACCAAAGGCTTGCATCAAATAAGCTATTAGAGCGATGTATTCGGTGCATGACACAAAACTTCAATAACTCTTCACAGTGTCATTTGGAGTAAATGCTCAAAAGTTGCAACTGCATCAATCAAGCAAAATAGCAGAAATATACATTTAATCAATTTTGATATAGGTATTAATTTTTTAAAGGTGTTATGATAAAGATTTGTGAAGTTTTGATCCTTCGTTAATTTTTCTTTATATCTTTAATGTACAAATATAATATTTTGTTTCATTAAATTTTTGCACTTTTTTAACTCTAAACAATTTAGAATAACTTAAATCACATTTTGTAAAAGTTACAGGCAAATTGAATAGATTTTATACTATGATTTAGATGAATCAAAACTTTAAATGCATTTTTCTCCATGTTCTGTTTTCGCTTATATGTTACATTTCGAAAGCCTAAGGCTTTCTTAAAAATGAAGATAGAGGAGTGATTTTTTTTAATATTCAGAAATATATGTTTTATAAAACTTAGTATGGAATTAGCTTTAAGGAGTATAACAATTTTTTTAAAAGGTCCAAAGTCAGAATTTCTGCATTTTTCAGATTTTTTTAATGTTTTTTACTATAAAAAATTATAAAAAATTAAATACTGTTGGCAGGAGGAAATCCATACTAAGTTTTATGTAGTATAATAATAGCTACCTAGAAAAAATTTGGAGAAAAATCTTTATATTTAAAAAAAACCTTAGAGTTTAATAAAAAGCTCAAATTTTTTTAAAAAATAAATTAAAAAAAATATTTAAATTATTTCAAAAAATGTTTTATTGGAGAGTTATTATTTTACATAAAAAGAAAGTAAAATATAATTTTAAACATTAAAATTTAAAAGAAAAATTTTTGAGGTACCGTGTCACCTTAAGTTTTTCTCGTTCATACTTTTCAGTTCTTTACTATTACCTGTAAATTTAATGAAACAAACATTTTAGAAGTTTTTAGATTATAACAGCATATATTTAACAACTGTTTGCTTTCAATAAACCCCCAGAATTTTTGGATTGCTCTGGATTGAAAAAATTATTGGATTAAATAAATTATATAGACCCTTTATGTAAGCCCATCGACCATTCTACAAGTTTACGAATTTAAAATATACAAACATGGAGAAAGAATTTATTTGTGTGATGATTAAGAGATTATGTATACGTTTTTCTAGGAGGAAATATATTGGGGAATTAGAAATTCTGTATTATTCTGAAATTAAAATTTTCGATAGTTAAAGATTACTTCATTCAAGATTTTCTGTATTTTCGTCACACTATCATCTTCCTTTTTACTCAAGTTTTTATAATTTTCATTAATTTCTTCCATCAATTTCTCCTGTTTATCTGAAAAGAGTCATTTATTTACAAATATATGAAATAGGTATTTTATGACAGAATTAACTAGTACATTTAAAAATAAGTTTATTTATTAAGACATCGTGTTCACACAGTTATCATATTTAAAAAAGCATACGCATTAAAGAAACTTATATTTAAAATTTGGGAGCAAATTATTTTAAAGGTTAAATTCGTTTATTGTAAATATTTAGTTACGAAAAAACAAGATAAGTATTATTAAATAATTTCAATTACAATATTTTTCGCCTCTACTGTGGTGTGTGTGAGGAGAAAATAACTAAATTTTGATTACTATTAAAAATGAAAGAAAAAAATTGAAAAATAAGCAATTTAACCGTATAAATAAACATTTAGTTTAGTTATAGTAACGTCCCGTTTTTAAAGCAACACTAGGGCTATTTTGGGACGGACCTCGTCATTTTGAACCACGGTTAGATGACGAAGACGACACCTGAGCTGGAACCATCCCTTCAAACTTCCACACCACACAAGCGGGAGGGCGTTTGCCCTCGACGGATTTAGCATGCACCAAACCCGCTTATACGACGGTTCTTCGGTGCAATCGGATCTCGAGCCTGAAACCCTTTGGTTCCGTGACCGAGACCTTACTACCAGGTCACCGCTGCCGTATAAGTAATCATGAAAGCTAAGCATGAAAAAAATCACCTTTTTTTTCTATTACTCAAAACTCTACAATAAAAGTTATAAGTTTTCAAAATAATAAGCATCCTATGTGACGCGTGATATTTTTCATTAAAGATTCAGGACAAAAATTATTACCTGTTCTGCCGGAATCGAGATGAATAAGTGCACAAAAACATAAAAACAACTAAAAAAAATCTGCTTAATAATAGGGGTGGTGGATGATGAATTAAAGGAATTCGGATTGTCAGATTTCGGATCTATATAAAATATTTGACTCAAAGAAGTTATTTGGATGTGGGAATTTCAAAGCGCTTACTTTCATTAAAAATCCTATGCCATGGGTATAATTTATAAAGTCAGATAATTCAGTGTTTTGTTTAACTTCTTATCGCTTCTTTAAAAAAAAAAAAAAAAATAGTGTAATAGGCTCTCTGAAATCGAGAACACGCGTCAAGTGGTTAAATTAATAGATTTTAATGTTAAGTTTCAAAGATACTTGAAGATTTTTTTTTCCCATTATAAGCAGTACTATTTAGCAGAACTTCCGTTTCGGAACATATAAATAACAACGAAAGCTATGAAAAATGGTTCTGTTTAAGAATATTTGGTGGGAAAACAATATTCGAAAACTCAGAAGCTTAATAGGGAATGGTATGGTGTCTAAAAGAGTTGCGCAAATGAAAGATTATGTTCCACTTTCTTCTTTTTCCCTAAATGGCGAGATGTGAGATGCGAACTCTAAACCAATGCTTTCACCTCGCACTAAAATTAAGAAAGTATTCGAAGGTGCCTGGCCGTATTTCAGGCTGTCTCTAATGTTATAGATAGAGTTAACTGAGTGCTTGAATGAGGTCGTAGTGAAGAGATCAACAATAGTTCTTCCGTATGCCTTCCGGTGGGACTTGCTTTTGTCTTTTGATTTTTTCCTAGATGTGGCACCTTGCCATTTTCAACTTTACTTTTTACTCCCAGACTTAAAAACGCAAAATTTCCTACAGTGACAAATGCAGTAAAGACTCTTTCAAAATATCATTTCGCTTAAGCTGTTTCTAAATACCTAAAGAGAGCAGACAATTGTGAGGAAAAATTCAAGGTCAGCCATTTTGGAATATCTCTTTAATTGATGTAAGTATCTGATTAATTTTATTAAAAAATTATTAATTTATTTTTTCCGGTATTATATTTTATTCAGTAATCGGTATTTGTATTTGATTGCAGGAAAATTATTTTTGCACATCGTTTATATTTTTTGTTATATTTATTTATTTTTTGTATTTATTCAGTAAGAAAACAGTCCTTCATGCTTTTAATAATGAGTACTAACCTAAAACTAAAATAACAATTATTTACATAAAATAAGCATCCATTTCTGAAAGTTGAATCAAAATGTAAAGAAAATATTTTGAGTTCCTTTAGTTTTCTTAACTTTTTAAATTTATTTCTAGAATATAAATTTTTTCTCAAGAAATTAAAAAATAATCAGCAAGATTTATTATATATATATATATACCCTTAAAATATTTATGAAATAATCATATTTAACGTCGTAGATTTGATAAGATCAGAAAGAACAAAAAGGGTTTTTTTAATAATAAATTCTAAACCAGACTTTAGTCTGAATTTATTCAGGTACTATTATTTAATCTCAATCTTTTTTATAAGACTTGGGAATTTATTCTTTGATTGCTTATCAAGATGCTTCAAGTTGTTTCAATTGTATAGTACGCTTATTTAATCCTCTTACTAGGAACTACAAAGAAATTTTTTGCACCTCGTATTATTATATATAATTTCAGATTTCAGGGATTATACTATTACAGCATTGCATAAAAATTACAATTTCATAAAAAGAAAAATATTCACTTTCTGAGATTTAATATAAAATTTAAGTCACGAGCAATAAAATTTTGTTTTTGTAGCTTGCATTTTCTGATTTTATTTTCAGTCATTTTAAATTCTCATTTGTGTTAATCACAATATTGATTCAATGTCGCTAGAACTGACAATACCGAAACTAATTATTGGTTTATTTTAATTTTGTGAAATTACATTTTGAATGCCTAGACTTTTGCGATTATATACTTTCTGATAAAATAAAAATATTTATCTAAATTATTGCACATTTTAAACTGTTGGTAAATGCATACAGCTATGAAATATACATTTTTTTGAAGAATTTCAATATTTTATATTAGTGTTTGAGTCCATTTTATTTTGCTCCTTTAATTTTCTATTAATGAATTCTTTATCCTTGTTTCATATAAAGGCGTGCGCATAAGACAGATAGAGTTTTTTTAAAAACTGAGAAAGAGAATTTCGAGCCATTTGTCTATTTATTTTTATAGCAGTATCGATATCAATACATATAAACAAAATTAATTATGAAGTGATATGACGACGTGAATGAAATGTTTTTATTCGAATTGTTCTTTGCTCCAAAATTATTAAGTATTAATTAATGCATTCTACGGTTTTATTTACTGTTGGAATTTTAATGAAAAGAAGGCAAAGGAGTATAATTAGCCTATTACTTAATTACAGTTGCGAATCACATCTAGAAAAAAAATTTGTTAAAATGGAGGTAAATTGCATAATTTCATAATGAGTTTTTTTAAAAATTCTAATATTGCTTAACTAGTATTTTTATGTAATAATACTTTCAGAAGTTATGACTAAGACAAGTAAATTTTACTTAATTTTTACTCCCATCCATAGCATATTTGAATCAAGTTTGATCAAATGATCAATGATCAAATTAAATCAAATGGTCCAATGGTTTGGTCTATAATGCCGCAATGGATGTATCGAGAAAATAACATAAATTTCCTGTTTTATAATTAGTAAAGACAGCAATTTCTCAATGTATATTAAATATTCAGAAATATGTATGTAAATAATATATATATATGTACTAATTAGTAAGAAAATCCAAGTTAAAAGGAAAAATAGAATCAAAATTAAACCGGATTCTTATTTTATTTGATTTAATTTTGATTCTATTTTTCCTTTTAACTTGGTTTTTATTACTAATTAGTCTAGGTTCATCTGTATTTTAGTAGTAGCTGCATTTGCGCTCTCTAAATACAATAATGCTTTTTCTGCTTTTTTTTAGTTTTTTTATTTTGATTCCGAAATAATTTTTTAGTTTCGTTTCCGAAATAATTTTAATTTTAGATTGATTCAGAAATAGGTTTTAATTTCATAATGCTTATATTTTTGATTACTATATATGTGTGTGTGTGTGTGTGTGTAATGATATTTCTAAATCTAAATGAAATCCTAATTTTTATCTTAATTTAGCCCATATTAACTTCATTCTAAAAAGTTCTCATATTTCCTGATCCAATTCCAATTTTTTTTTTATTTAATTAATGTAACAGAAGTTCTGCAAAATTGCTGAAATTGACAAGTTCCCACACTCCGAGAGGAGGGATAAAAATTTGTTAATCTAAACAAATTCTTTTAAAAGATCCCTAAAATTCCCTTACCTAAATCGGCACGTGTAAAGAAATCCCTATAAGAATCTCACAATATATAATCATGGGGATAAATATTTCATTGGCTTTTTTCTCTTTTCGCTTTTGTGTTATGATGTAGACATACTTTGTCATCTTTTGCTTGTAAATTATGCCTCCTGTGATGGAATAAAAGCGAAGTTTATAAATTCAAAGTATCTTCTCTCACTTTGGTCACGACTCCGCTTCAAATGTTTAAAAAAATTATATATATATATATATATATATATATATATATATATATATATATATATATATATATATATATATATATATAATTTTTTTAAACATTAATTTAGAACGTACGTACTTTCACAAAAGCTAATTATATATTTCACGTATTAATTGGTGTAACTAGAACTAAAATGTCAATTCTTATCTTTTCTTTAGAAATCAAACCATGGAACGTATTTCCCCAACATTTTTCATAGCAATACCGTGCTATATAAGAAATTTTTAGAATAAAATGGCGTGGCGATAAATAGTTAATTTTTTTATTAATTAGAAACTATACTTCTTTTGCACATTTGCAGTACTGTGCAGCAATAACATGGAGGCGCCCAAGATTTGTGTAGTAGAAAAAAATTTAAAAGCTGAAACATAGGAAAGATAAATATTTAGATAACATTTATTTCTCTTATAAATATGGGAAATAAATAGTTAGTTAAAATTTATTTCTCTTATAAACATGAGAAATAGATATTTAGATAAGATTTATTTCTCTTATTGATCCTAAGAAAAATTTCTTTAACTTGAAAATTATTTTTCAAATAACATTGGGGCGCTCAAGATGTGTTCAGTAGAAAAAATTTAGAAACCAAAATATGGGAAAGAGAAATATTTAGATAAGATTTATTTATCTTATTAATCCTTAGACACATTTCTTCAAATTAAAAACTGCTTGGAATATAATTCTTTCTGAAAAATGAATCCAATGCTTGGTTATTTGAATTAATGTTCTATAGAGATTGAAGATCACTGTAAAAATTAACTTATTTTTTATGTTGCAAACTTCTATTTATACTGCTACTCACAATGCTAAATTGTATCCTTATTTTAAAATAAAAAGATAAATTGATTTGAATTTATCTTTTTATTAATTAATTGTTGAAAAGTTAGATTTTTTTTGTCGTTTTTAAAAATTGTTTGGGACAATAGATAAGGCATTTCGAGAAACTACAACATTTAAAATTCTACGGCGCTTGTTTGATTGTTTAGGCTTTCCTTATAACATTTTCCAACATGTAATATTATAACTTTTAACATTTTTAATATCTTTGGTAACTATATAATTTCCAGAATATATTGTGTTTTCAAAATCAATTCCAATGTTGTTTACAAAAGATAAAAAAAGAAAAATAACAATGGTGTCATTTTGACTCCATGTCTCTGGCCGCTTGAGAAAATTCATGTCTACAGTTACGTGTATAACTGAGACCATTTGTTTATACATCTCGAAAGAAAACGTCTATAACTATGCCATTTAAACAAAAGAACAATATTAATTAACCCATACATTCATCACTTACGTTCATTTGAACATGGCTGAAAATGAACTTCAGTGCACTAAATTATTTTCTAAAGATAAAGATGATGTTAGAATAATGCAAACAATTTTGAAAGATGGCACCTTTAGTAATTTAAATGCTATCCTTAAAATATCTATAATATTTAAGCATGTTTTCTTTCTCTTATTCAAAGGGAAATAATTGAAAGAACCGTCAAAAATATTGGAACCTCTAATCAATCAGAAAAAATAATAGATTTTTGAAAGCATATCTGTCTGTCTGTGGACTCGAAATAATTAAAAAATGCTTTGAACTAAAGGGATGAAATTTGTTGCAGAATTTTAAGACCAAATTTGTATATTTCTATCAATTTTGAACGAAATAAATTCACGGGAAGTCTATCTGATTGCCAGTACAATTAAACATAGTAAATGCAAATACGAGTTAGATAAATGAACTTTGATACGCAAATTTAACATCTAAAATGTAGATCCTTATCAAAATTTGAACCAAATTCATCAAAGGGTTGGCTGTCTGTCAGTTTATACTTGCGCATGCAAACAAAAGCAACTCAAATACGCAACAATTTAAATATTTGATATTCGATCTTTAACTGGAATGAACGTTCTGTGTCAAGTTTTGATTTCAACCGGTTGGAAAAAAGATAATCAAAATGCATGTTTGGCTTGCTTTACTAAGAAGAATCTGAAAATAAAAACCTGAGCAATCCTTGTGGTAGCGGCATTGTCCAGAGTCCACAATTTTTATGGGAAGGTGAAGGTGTGTGTGTGTGGGGGGGGGCAGCACCTTTATTAGAGAATATGCAAGGAAATTTTGGGAAGACCATTGCCGCTAATTAACTGAAAATTCTTAACTTTCAGAAAAAAAAAAAACTGTGAAATTATATTCTTTATTTTTACTAATTCATTTTTTTTGCTAGAATATTATAGGATTAATATTATAGGATTCAATATTATAGGATTATTAATATTATTATTAATATTATAGGATTCAATATTATAGGATTATTAATATTATTATTAATATTATAGGATTCAATATTATAGGATTCAAATCATAAAATGTAAAATAAATTTATTCAAATTGCATTAAAAATTTTAATTATTCTATCAATAATTTGATGATGCGTTTATATGTGAATTTTTTTAAATCCATTTAGAATACTAAGATAATAAAATTTTTAAAAGAGTACCATTAAATAGAATGTTTCTACAGAGTACGAAAAATTCTCCATTCCCCCCCCCCTTCTAACATAGTAGAGCTAAAAATAGACCTGATAGATTAAAAATTTTAAGTGCAGGAAGAAAAAAAAGCTTTGAAATTTGTCAGAAACTAGATTTCCTAATATTGAAGATTTGTTCTTTTTCATTGCTAATAAAACTTTCTACGAACTTTCAAATAAATTAAGAAATTAAAAAAATACATATTCCCTTAAGATCGTTGAAGTCTCAGTGTACGAGTATCTTAAAGAAATAAGAATAATTTAGAAGTGAATGAAAGTTTTTATGCATTGAAATATGCAAAAAGTGTTCAAATTATAGGCGATATTTTGATATTATTTTAATAGAAAATTCAAGGGTGAAAAAGAAAAAACAAACCAAACTATCGACCAATTTGCTTTTTAAACTTTCCAATTAACTAAATATTACTGAAAATGGAATCTTTTGAATAGCTAACACGAACTGAAAAACATCTGGACAGTTTTTAATAGCCGAGGAAAATAGTAATGAAGGCATTTTTTTTTTTTTTTACATTAAATATGTATTTTACACTAAGGCACCTTTGAAGACGAGCTTTCAGAACACTGTGAAAATTACAGGATTAATCTTTTCATTGTGTTTGTAATTTGCATTGAATCTATGTAGCCTGGTTACTTCTGTTATAAAACTCAATTTTTAATTGAAAAATTCTTATGCTTTTTATTTTATTTTAGTGCATTGATAATTTAAAGATAATAACATTTATTGACTAAAAATTACGTATGATATACTCAAGGAAATTCTCGGCTGATTTTTTTTTTTTTTTTTTACTTTCTCGTATACGAAGTATAGAGGAAATATTGTAATCGTTAAAAAATTCGAACTCGAGATTTTGACGAATCTTTACGTTTTAGATCTCCCTATGTTCGAAAAGCACAAAGACGGTTGAAATTTGGTACACGGTATTTGCGTCAAATTTACAGATTTCTATCAAATTTTGTGCAAAGGAAGACTGTCTGTCTGATTGAATATAAGTTGACACGATATCTGCAAAACGAAGAAAGTTCGATAAATAAAAATCGACGCACAGATTTAGCATCTATAGCGCAGAGACCTATTACATTTTGAGACAAATCTAACAAGGGATTGACTGTCCGTCGGACTGTACTTTCAGAAACTTATAAGCGTAATTACTCAAAAACGCAAGGACTTAAATATATCGAATTAGGTATACTATTTTGTGATTACAATCGTTGTTTTGTGTCAAATTTTGTTTTCAATCCGTTGAGAAAAAACACGTTCTAAAACTCAAAATCGATTTTCAAATATTATTAGCCACATGTCAGGAATGAAACGCCAAAAAACTCAGGGTCACAGGACAGGTTCGATAAAAAAGGTAAATTTTGTACGAATAAGAGTGAAGGGAAACGTTTTGAGGAAACCACTCCTGCTGGTTTTACTTGACATTTGTTTTTTCGTAAAGATAACGAATTTCTTTTGATTATGATTTAGCATCTCACCCCTTGCCAATGATCCGATGTATAATACATTGATATTCAAAACAGTTATATGAACTAGTTACTCATCTATGTAAAAGTAAAGTATTTTTGAATCTATTATGAAAATACTGATTTTGGGGAACGTAAGCATTGCATTCGCATGAGACAGAATCGACATTTTTTCCACACAGCAAACATAGTTTTGCCTTTTTCGCAGATACACCTTTTTCTCTCGGTAATTGAATTCTTCAACAAACTTTCAGGGCATATTTTGCAAAAAATAATCGCCTTGAAAAGTAAAATTTAATTTTCTCTTTCTCTTTCTTTTTTTATACTGTGACAATATTTATCGACATGTCATTGATGTACAGAATAAAATAGCATACTCGATTATTCCTCTATTTTTGCTGACTAATGAACAAATTTTGTCGATTCGGAGGAAAAATCAAGGGGGGTGGGGCGCAAACCGTATCCCCACACCTCTTCGCCACGTCCCTGAGTGCAGCCATCCATTGTCAAGCGAGAATATTTCTTTTCCATTCAATATGTTTACCTTTTTTTAAAAATAATTTTATAAAAATGCATTTAGGCTGAATTTTCCCCTATGGCGGATAATGCCATGCAATGTTTGGAAGCATATCACGCATATCGCTTTTGCGAATGATTCAAAATCATTATTTCTTACAAATTCTATAAACTCTATATAAATATAAATAATAATACTATTTGATCTAAAATTTGCACATTTTACTAAATTAAAAAGCTGATAATCAAAATAACGAACATTAATAAACGAATGTAAGATAACAAAGTCCAAATTCACATCCTCAGCAATATTTATGAGTTCCACCAGAGCAAATAGATCCATTTAAGTAACTGACAAACTGTAATTTTCAAAGTTTAGACTCCTGTAGCATTGGAAGCACAATTCAGATTGTTAAATACGGTTTATTCTTGTCTTTTTTTTTTTTTTGTACACAGAGTTTTGGATGGCAATCGGATTGATTCATTTCAAAGCGGTTTTACGAAAGATTAGGTTATAGAAATTAATATCGTAAAAACTAGATTTAGGAAAAATTTCCTTGATATTACTAGCCTATTTTTATCGATTAGATTTTTTCTTAACTTATTGACAATTGTTTAATGGTCTTAAATGTTTCAAGTGTGGGTATAATGATATTTTAGTTCTAATTTAAACATCATTAATTTCCTAAATTTTATCTTAATTTAGCCCTTATTAACTACATCCTAAAATTTTCTCTTATTTCTTGATCCAATTCTCATTTTCTTTTTTATTTAATTAATTCTATACACGCTCTATAAAACTGCTCACTTCAGCATTTTCTCATGCTCCGAGTGAAGGAATAAAATTCCTTAATGCTTACAACATTCTTTTAAAGATACCTAAATTTCCTTTTCCTAAGTCTACATCTGTCAAAGAAATCCCTATCAAAATTTCATTGTAAGTCACTGAAAAGAAAAATTTTGGTCTCTTCTTCTCTTGTGTTGCAACGTTAACTGATGTATTTTTTATCACATAATCTTTGTACATAAATTATGACTCCCGCGGTGAAATAAACCGTAGTTTTAAAATTGAATCAGTTCACTGCAAATTAAAAAGTGTATACATTATGAAATAAAAGCGGAAGCGAAAAACCTATTGAAAGGTTAATAATTGGCAAAAGCAGGCAATTAAATGTTTTGATGAATGAACTCCAGAGTAACACTTGAAAACATTGCATCAAAACAATTGCACATTAAATTGAATGGAAGAATCGTATTAAAATTATAGGGAAGATTATTACAGCAATGTAAATTAATATCATTTAAAGGTAATTTTTGAATGTCTTAAGATTATACAAAGACATTTTTGTAAGTTAATTGCTATGGAAAATGCATTTTTCATTGTTCCATTCACACCGATTACCAGTCAAGCCTATTTTTACACTCGATTAAGCTCTCTTCGAAGCGTATTTCTTGATTTCTGTTTTATTTTCCTCACTCTGACTAAATTAATTTTTTTTGGCAACACAGAAAACCCTTTCTAATACATTTTTAGTAATATTTTGCAACTCCATAAATTACATAGAAATTCAATACAGCTATAAAAACGTTTAATGAAACAGTTTGAAATTCATGTGATGGTTTGTTTACATTTTATTGTTACCATTGGACAATAAGGCAATAAGAGCGATTTCTGTACCATGTGAGTAAACGTTTTTATATATATAGTCGTATTTTACTTTTTATAGTACTTCTAATTTACAAATTTTTGTTATTACAATCACAAAAAGAAATTTTTCTAACAGTTAGATATAACTGGATAACATAGATTATATTCGCATTCGTTTTATTGTACCGTTGATTGTATTCATGAGTACAAATTTTCTGGTAAAAGAAATATGATTATTTTGCTTATCTTGGGGTAAGAAATTTCTTTTTTTTCCTTAGATTACTCACGAAAAAAAAATAAAAAATATAAGACACTTAATAAAAATTTGATATTTGTTTTTAGAATAGAAAATCAAATAATTTTAACAAAAGGGTAAACCTCATTTTTGAAAGTGGGTGAGATTTCGCCTTTTATATTTCAGTTCAGTTGAAACTTAAATAAATTAATATATTGTTAAAATTATTTGAAAACATATAATAGGAAATAGAGAAAAGAAAAATGGCATTTTCTTACAAAATAGTTCTTCAAATGATCCTATTTTTTCATTTTGCTTGCAGATTTCAAATTCCACGCCTTTAACAAATTCTTTAACGTCTGATATGTCAGTATTTAGTGCCCTTAATCCTTCATGCAAACTTCCTAATAATGCTCTGGAAATGAAAGATTTTTTTACATATTATTTTCCTTTATTTTCACATGAAGATTCTTTTAAAATTTAAATTATGAAGTTTCAGTAAACAAATTACGTTCATATTGAGTAATGCATATAAAATTTTTATATTATAATTTGTATTCAAATAAATTGTTTAAAAATTAACTTTATTTCATTGAAATCATTTTGATTTTCAGTTGTTTTCGAAGAAGATTTCTCTTCATCATTCGATCTGTTTTCGTTTCTTCCGAAATTAAATTTCCTTGGAGTTTTTCCCTTCTTGCTAAATAAGTTTTGAGAAATATACTTCTGATAGTCCGAATTAGATGTCTGGAAAAGAAAGAAAAGTAAAAGAGGTCAGTCAATTTCGTTTTTATCGCTAAATTTAATGATGCCATCGCAGGTTAAAATGAGTTATGTGTATGTATGATTTGAAATACTGCGAAAGGCTTAATTGTGTTAAAGTTGCGTTGAATAGTTCGCAGAAATAATATAAGAAATTCTATTCAAATATAAAGTTTTTTTTTCTGCTACCAATGCCAATATAAGACAAAAATATTTCTGACTTTATAACATTTAATGTAAGTTCAATATTCACGAAAGAACTGTAATATAAACATCCTACTTAAAAGGCGTTAAACTCTACACATTTTTCAAAAATTTATGTACAAAATTTTTAATAATAATTTTTTAAAAGAATTAACAAAATAATTTGGATTTAAAAAATCTGAATATCAATACTAGCAGTATAATAAATTTTTCTACATTTGTTTTTATTTAGTGCTAATTATTGCCCCGTTTATCCTATATATTATATCTGTTGTCAACATCCGTTTTTTCTCTAATAATACAAAGATTACAAAGATGAATTACATAGTGGATAGAAATTTCTACAGACTTCTACGATAATATAAAATACATTGCTTGTTCATTGTAGTTCAAATCATTTTACATTAGAATAAATTTAAATTAGAATAAGAAAACTTATAATATAACATATTCATTGTACATTAAAATATCCTGCTCGTTTGAAATTTAAATGAACAGAAAAACCAAAATATGATAGTTATTGTGGTAAATTGCCGAAGTAGCGTAGAGATTACGCGCGCGTATTGATAAGGAGTGTTTTCTCAATGCTGTTTAATGATGGATTCTCAAACCTACGACAGCTTTTATTGGTATGAATTGAATTTGACAATTATGCAATCCATGCTATTTATGATATTTTGAAAATATATAATATAAATGCCCAGCTAAATATATAACGCAGAGCAGATTTTAAAATACTCCTACCATTTTGATCTCAGTCAAAAAAACGCAAATTTTGGGGTCTTGTAACTCTGGCATTTGGCTATCATATTAATTTAATTAGAAGTGACTAAAATGACCAATAACTATCACGTACATATTATATGCATTAAAAATCAAATCTGAAAATTAATAAAATCATACAAATAAAAAGAAAAAAATCTAATATATGTAAATTATTAAAATACTTTTATAATCAAGAATGTTTCTTTACACGTAAGCTATGAAATTTCATGAATATTTTTAACACAATTTTTAAACATTTGATGGATAGCTCGCAATAGAAAATTTATAACAGTTATTTACAATCTGTTTTATATTTGACTCGACAATTTAAAAAAACAATGATTTCTGTGCTGTGCACCTTATTTAATGACTATAAATGCTTAAACTAACTGTTTTATTAATGTTTCTCTAAATCTTACGATTCCATAACTGATTTATTTTCATAAAATAAAAATTAGTTATGAGATCATAAATTTCATATTTTATTTATATTTTTTTAATGTTGGATTGTAGCAAAGGAGAATGAGCTAAAATCTGCAATTTTTATTATTTCATATTCGTATTGAAATTCCTTAAATTCTCATTTCGAAGGTCAGTTGAAGTCATTGATAATATTTTCCTTCAGCATTCTTTTATTTTAATTTTGCGTCAAGCATTGAGTTTTTTCTCTTAATGGATTTCTATTTGTGTCAATTTAGTTTCAGTATTTAATTTGATTTGAGAGCATTACAAATAGAGAAGATCTCATTGCAAGGAAATAAAGATTAACAAGAGATAGAATTGTATAACGGAGAACTAGGCAAAAGCAGACAATAAATCAGCGCTAAGATATATTTAATACGATAACAGCCCGTCATGAGCATATATTCTAGAAAGTATTACTATAGAATATCTATTGGTTTTCATGAAAAAATGTTCAGCTGTCATTTATATTAATCTATATGTATTATGGACCCGCAACTCTCATGCATTTCTTCTGTTTTGCAAATTAAACTATATAAATCATATATATAGGTTGTTTCTACATAATAACTTATGTAGCCTCTTCATTGCTCCCTAAATCTGTCAACAATTTTGTATTAGTCAAAAATGACAAGCAAAAGAAATTCAAAATAATATTTTGTTACTAAATATTGTAAATGTTCACATGATTAAGCTATATTTGCTATTTTATAGATTATCTTCGTTGAATATTTAATTTCATCTACCACCAAAAGAGAAAATTATTTTCGGAAGGGAAGGAAAAGGTCGAAAGTCAAAAGTATGGTATTTTCGACTTGTATTTACATTTAGGATCGCGAATCAAAATATTTTAAAAATCCCTGCACTAGATTCAACATTAGTTAAGAATTCACAAAGAATTCGTGTAAAGTAAGAGACTGCCCTAAATCCAACGTATAAATAAGCAATGTGAGGATCAAAACAACACTTTAAGAAGATTGAAAAGAAAAATGAGGAAGGTGCGCTTGTCTGACAGGTAATTGAACGGATGCCAAATATACTGAAGACAGCAAAAACTCTTACAGAATACTTCTGTAAATGCCAAAACATCAATAAATTACTTCTTCCAGGCGAATCAACTATGAATTATTTTTATTAGGATTAAAGAATAAATACATTTTGGTGTATCCTATATTTTAAAAAAAGTTTCGTAATTATTGAAAGATGAATTTCAAGCTTCACATATTTTGCACTAACATGAGTGCATCCCAAATACTTGTTAAATTGTTTTAATTATTAAGTAAGAAAGAAACAACCATTACTTTTAATTTACAATTACTTTTTAATTCTTACAATATACAAATTTTTATATTATTAGCCATCATAGGCAATCAGTTAGCAAATATTGATTAAAAAACTCTTTAATTCATGATTCCCTTAACAAAGTAATATTAAATTTCAAATTAAAATAGACATTAAACCCGTGTTTGCCTTAGCAGTCATGCACCTACGCTTTTTACCGTGTACATGAACGTCACCGATGAAATAAATTAATTGTCCATGCCACCTAACAAGTAACGACACATTTTCAGCGACAATTTCAGTTTCTTTATCTTTATAAGAAATATCCATCTGCTTTCAACATTAAAACTGATCGTTACATTATGTTAGAAAGATTAAAACATACCTTTAAAAAGAATTATAGATTAGCAACAACAATCTTTGAACGTCTTGGATGTATTTACTAGT